>NC_133386.1:162386145-164786145 GCF_047511655.1 Castor canadensis
GGAGAGACACAAAGATGCCATAACTTATTACAATACATTCTTATAACTGTTTCATTTTACTGTTAGTTAGGGGTATTAATTTCTCACTGGGTCTAATATACAGACTAAACATTTTTGTACATATGTATAGTACAAAACATGGGATATATGGGGTTTGGTGCTATTTGGAGTTTCAGCCATCCACTGTGGGTCTTGGGGACTATTCTCTGATGATGGGGGAGGGGCAGAGTCTGTGACCTGAACCCCACCTGTGACATGTATCATGAAGATGCCAAAGGTCAGAGTTGGTTATGCCCTCTCTGGTTCTCCATTTCTTCATCTGCAACCTGAACATGAAGCTCAGTGGTTCTCAAAGTGTGGCCCATGGAGACTCAGGGGTGCCAGGGATATCTGTGAGATCAGAATTACGTTAGCAAGAATATTATGGTCTCATTGACTGTGCTTCCTAAGGTGACGTTTGCATTGATGATGAAAACAGTGGCTCCTCAGCAGTGGCATCAGTATTTGTGTCGTATTTTATTTTGTTTTTCTTTTTGAGGCAGGGTCTTGTTATGTAGCTCAGGCTTGCCTAGAACTTATGATCCTCTTGCCTCAGGCTCCTGAGTGCTGGAATTACAACTGTGTACCACCACACCCAGCTTTTGATCACCTTCTTTACCAATCTGCACCTGCGGGGAGCAAACAAATATGCAAATTAAGTTTCACTTAAGAATGTTCTAAATGAGCCAGGCACAGTGATGCACATCTGTAATCCCAGCTACTCAGGAGGCACAGATTCGGAAGATCATGGCTCAAGGCCAGCCCAGAAAAAAGTTAGTGAGACCCCATCTCAACCAATAGCTGAATGTGGTGACATGAGCCTGTCATCCCAGCCTCATGGGAAGTGCAAACAGGAGGCTCACAGCCCTAGCATAAAGTGAGACCCTATCCAAAAAATAACTAAAGCAAAAAGGGATAGGGGTGTGACTTGGGTGGCAGATTACCTGGCTGGCAAGCACGAAGTTCTTGAGTTCAAATCCCAGTTAAGTCCTAAATGAATGACACCAGTGTGAAATGGGTTGTGAAGATGGGTTGGGGGTGGGAGCCAGTGGGATGGGGGTGGGTGAAAGGAAAAATTAAATCTGATTGAAGTCCTTTACAAAAATAGAGTAATGAACCCAGTTAAGATTGCTTGTAAAAGGGGTGAGCAGGGATGAGAAAGCATAGTAGAGGGAGTGAATTTGGTCAAAATGCTCGTATAGAAATGAGCACTGAAAAAGTACATCAGTTGCTTTGTGAAGAAGCACGCATGTGGTTGGTGGAGTTGTAGACTGAACCAGTTGCTTTTTTACAAGGAACACATTTTTAATAGAAAGTACAAGTGACAGACAAGCTATAGCACACATTTCCTTGGGACAAAACGAGCCTGTCACTTCTAGGAAATGACATGCAACATTCACCACCCATGATAAAATTTGAGCTTCTAAGTGAATAGAACTTTGAGGAACTTGTATCTGTCACCAGGAGCGGGGCAGCTTTTTAATACTTAACAGCTATTCCTACTTTCAATATGAATTTTTTTGGTTCTACTGGGGTTTGAAATCAGGGTCTCATACTTGTTAGGCAGGAGCTCTACCACTTGAGTCACTCCACCGGCCCCTTTTTGTGATGAGTTTTTTTTCGAGATAGGGTCTCATGAACTATTTGCATGGGCTGGCTTTGAACCACAATCCTCCTGATCTCTCCCTCCTGAGTAGCTGGGATTACAGGTATGAGGCACTGGTGCCTGGCAACAAACAGGATTTTTTTTTGATGTTGCTTTATAAGGGTTGTCAATATTTGGAAGATCCATGCAACTCAGTGAACTGACGTTCCAAATCATGAAGCCACAATGTCACAAACTCATATTCTGATATATGCATTCGAAGTGCAGGACAGAGTTTTCATGTTACTGAGGATGAAAAACTCATGAGTTTCAGGTCCCACATTTCATTTAACCATTGTTTTTGAGATAGAGTCTTGCCTTGTAGCCCTGTCTGGCCTTGAATTTGAGCTCCTCCTGCCTCAGCCTCCTGAGTGCTGGGTTTCAGGCATGCACCACCATATCTGGCTTTGCATCTGACCCTTAAAGAAATGATCTCATGTTGCATTTGAATGTGTTTACAGATACCACCTGCAGTTGTCCGACAGATGAATGAAAGAACCTTCAGAGCCTCCAGTGGTGGAGCCTAGAGTCCTGACAGTTGCAGGTCCATGAGCAAAAAAAAAAAAAAGACTATTGTTTTAAGTCCCTACATTTGGGGTGAGTTGTTATAGAGTAATAATAACTAGAGTAATATCAAAAGAAGACAAGAGGCCGTGCCACTGATGGAGACAGTGGGGAGAGATATGTTTAGAACAAATTCCCACACCCTCTATTTCACTGCAGTGGTGTTTCCAATGCTGTTGGAGAGAGATGGTCTTTGAGCCCCCATGTTGATAAATTTCCTACCTGTGTCTTTTTTAGGGATGCTGAGTGACTTATATTACTTATTTGGGCTGCCGTCTTTCATCTGTCAAAGGAAAGTTGGATAATTCTTTCAGTTCCTTTGAGCTCTGACCTCCTAATTCCCTCTCTTCCTTTTCTTTTTCCATGTCACTCCTTTTCTGTTTCTTCAAATTTAATCATGAAAATTGTAAACTCAACAGAATCTCCTGTGTTGAATCCTCTGTGGGCTGAGGAATAGCTTGTTTTTGGCTCTGTGAAGTTGACAAGTTGATAAATGTCTGCTCACTGCCTGGTGTTTGTCTGTGGTTCTTCAGTTTTTTCTTTTTTTTTGTGGTACTGGGATTTGAACTCAGGACCTCACACTTGCTCTATCACTTGAGCCTCTCTGCGAACCCTGTTTTGTGTTGGAGATACATAATACACACACACACACACACACACATTTTTTTTGCAGCACCGGGGCTTGAACTCAGGTCCTACACCTTGAGCCACCCGACCAGCCCTTTTTTGTGATGGGTTTTTTTTGTCTTACAGCGTATTTGCCTGTTGTAGCTTCAAGCTGCGATCCTCCTGATCTCTGCCTCCTATCTAGCTGGGATTACAGGAGTGAGCCACTGGTGCCCTGCTATCTCTAATCTTGATATTGGAGCATATCAAGCACACTGACTTTGTCTCTTATTGTAGCTTTACTTAAAACAATCCTTTGGATTTGCAAGCTGTCTTTTTTCAGTTTCAGAAAAATGGTCTTCTGCTAAATTATTGATTTCTGTTTTTCCTTCACTTATTCTGGTTTCTTTTTTGGGGAGATAGCTCACCTGGAGAGTAGGTATTGGATCTCAGCCTTCAGGTATTTTACCTTCTCTCGTTACAGTTATGTTTCAGGCTTCCTCTCATCATTCCCACCACCAGACTATTTTATCTCATTGTTGATTTTTTTTTTAATAGTTTAAGTAGAACCCAGGACCTCATGCTTGCTAGGCAGGTGCTCTGCCACCTGTGCCATGTCTCCAGCCCTTTCTGCTCTGGTTGTTTTGGAGGCACAGTCAGGCTGGCCTGGACTGTGATCCTCCTTTTTATGCTTCCCTCTGTAGCTGGGACGACGGGCATGCATCACCACGCCCAGCTGTTAGTTGAGATGGGGTCTTTTTTGCTAAGGCTGGCCTCAAACCTTGATCCTCCCAATCTCAAGCTCCCAAGTAACTGGGATTACAGGTGTGAGCCACTGCACCTCCCATTGCTGATTTGCTGTTTTATTTTGTAGCACCTCCAAAATATTATTCTGCTATTGTTTTTAGTCTCCTTACCCTTTTCTCTCTACCAGCTTTTTTTTTTTGTCATCTGTGCCTACAGTTCTGGATTTTCATTTCTTTATTCACTTTATATACTTTAGGAAGTTTATTTTCTTACCATTTGTTTTTCATTAAGAATACAAAACAGGTGCATTAATATTTCCTTTCATTGCTTGGTTTTTCAAGGTCCATGTTTCCTCTGCACAGCTTGAACAATCAGCTTTCCATTGCAGTGACAAAACACCTGAGGAAATCAACTTACAGGCAGAAAAGTTTATTTTGGCTCATGGTTTCAGAGGCTTGGTCCTTGGTTTCTTGGCTCCATTGTTTCTGAGCTTGTGGGGGACAGGACATCATGGCCGGGAGCACAGCAGATCAGGACCTTAGACTGTGATCCTCCAACATGGTTGGGATGGCAGGCATGCACCACCACATCCAGTTATTTATTAAGATGGGGTCTCACAATGGGCAGGATGCAGAGAGACAGAGGAAGGGAACAGAGACAAAATGTATCCTTCAAGGTTGTGCCTCCACAGGTATACCTCCCCAAACTAGGCTTCACCTCCTAACTTTTCCACCACCTCCTCACAAGGTCAGAGCCCCCGTGATCCAGTCACCTCCCAAAAACCCATCTGAAATTTCTGCATTGAGAACCAAATATTTGGGGGACATTTAGGACTCAAGATACAGAAACATCAGAGGCAAAGGCTTTTGTGTATAATTGCACAACTTTTTATTGTTTTTCTTTATTTTATCATTTTTTCATTTACTGACATGTGTACACGTTGTTTGTGCCACCTCCCCCCACTCCCACCCCTGCTTCCAGGCAGAACCTGTTGATTTTGTTTTTTTTCCAACTATATCATGCATCTATTTATATATAAATAAAATGTGGTCCGTGATGCTGAAAGCTACACTAGTGAAAGACCTAAATCAATGGCAAGGTATGCTGTGTTCGTGGACCAGAAGATCCCACAGGGGAAAGACGCCAGCACACCCCCAGCTGGTTACCAGAGTTACTGCAACTCCAAACAAAACTCAGCAGGATTCCTGTTGCTACTGATAGAGACAAAATGATTTTAAGATTTATTTGGAAAGGCAAAGAAACAAGAGTAACCAAAATGATTTAAAAAGAGTAAAATAAGAGGAATAATACCACTGGGTTTTAGGACTTAATCCTAAAGCCACAGAAGTCAAGATAATGTGGCATTAATAAAGGTAAAAATGCCTCTATCTTATCAGCTGGGCATGGTGTTGCACATCTGTAATCCCAGTACTAGAGACAGGAGGTTGGAGAGTTTAGCCTGGGCTACATAGTGAACTCCAGCCTAGCCTGGACTATTGAGCCCCTATCTCAAAAAACAAACAACCAACAAACTCCATAGAACTGTACATCCCAAAGAGTTACTCTTATGGTGTGTTAATTTACATTTTTAAAAATGAAAAAAATCAAATAAAGTTCTGGAATGGTCTTTTACCTTCTTTTCTCTGTTCTCTGATTTTGCTAAAGAGAAAACATAAGAGATAATAAGAAAGACATAGCGTTTTTGCTAGTTGAGATAAGGATAGCTATACAGAGAGACTCCTGGCATTGCTTCCATGCACATGTGTGTATTACAATCCGAACTGATTCATCTCTACCTGACCCCTTCATTACTTCACGGTCACCTTCCCATATTGACCTCTGTCGCTTTAAAGTTACTGTATTAGCTCCTCTGCAGTGGGGACATCAGACACTTTCAAGTTTTGGGTTTCCTACCTTTCCCTATTCCTCCTGTATGTGTTCTCCCCTTAGCATGGGGCCCATGTCCAATAATATTACTGCATTTGTTTTAGGTCTATAATACAGAAATGAGGGAGAACATGTGATTTTTGGTCTTCTGAGCCTGGCTAACCTTGATCAGAATGATGTTCTCTAGTTCCATCCATTTACTTTGATAAGATTTCATTCTTCTTCATGGCTGCATAAAATTCCATTGTGTATAAATACCACATTTTCTTAATCCATTCATCAATAGTGGGGCATCTTGGCTGTTTCCATAACTTGGCTATTGTGAATAGTGCTGCAATAAACATGGGTGTGCAGGTGCCTCTGGAGTAACCACTTGCATTTCTTTGAGTATATCCCTATGAATGGGATTGCTGGGTCATATGGCAGGTCTATGGTTAGATTTTTAAAAAGACTCAGTAGTGATTTCCATGGTGGTTGCACCAGCTTGCATTTCCACCAGCAGTGTAAGAGGGTTCCTTTTTCCCCGCGTCCTTGCCAACACCTGTTGTTGGTGGTGTTGCTGATGATGGCTATTCTAACAGGGGTGAGGTGGAATCTTAGTGTGGTTTTGATTTGCATTTCCTTTATGGCCGGGGGTAGTGAGCATTTTTTTTTTGTGTTTTTTGGCCATTTGGATTTCTTCCTTTGAAAAAGTTCTGTTTAGTTCAGTTGCCCATTTCCTTATTGGTTCATTGATTTTGGGAGAGTTTAGTTTTTTGAGCTTTCTGTATATTCTGGTTATCAGTCCTTTGTCTGATGTGTAGCTGGCAAATATTTTCTCCCACTCTGTGGGTGTTCTCTTCAGTTTAGAGACCATTTCTTTTGTTGTTGCACAACTTTTTAAATAGACTCAACATTAGATTTTTTTCTTCATATACTCATCCTGAGTAAAGAGAGACATTTTTCCAGGTCAGTATTTGCTCTCAGCAGGGTGCAAAGGATGTCTTTCATTACTTCCCAGGCTATTTGCTTCCTGCTATAATCCCCTCCTGGTTCTTAGGCTGGAGGCAAATTGATGTGTACAGCTCACTGTCACCGGTGAAATGTCAGATATTTACCTAGCACAGCTTTGCACAAATAACAGAATTTTCTCTTGTTCCCATTGTCTGGTCTCCTAGGTCAGAGAATGCCTTCATGTCTCCAGATAATTGAAATAGCTGATAGTTCTTCTGCTATGAAAAACATCCAGTCCCGAGTCTGTTTTTCTCAGTCTGTATGACATAAATTTTAAAAGCCATGTCTTCTTTATTTGGCTGCTTTGGGTTTTGGAGGATTTTTTTTTTCCTCTTTAAGACAGCATTACATGGAAATCAATAGAAACTATAAGGGTGAATGATAAATGATAAATGACATTATTTAATTAGCTAGTTTTTCAGTGGTTTGAAAATGTTGGATTTATCAAAGTTAAGTTGGCTTTTTTTTTGGCAATGGTGGAGTTTGAACTCAGGGACTTATGATTGCTAGGCAAGTGCACTGCTACTTGAGCCACACTCTCAGTCTTTTTTTGCTTTAATATCTTTTTGCTGATGATATTATTTTTAAAAACCTTTTTATTAGCACACATTAATAATGCAAGGGGGTTTCATTGTGATAACTCCATTGATGTATACGGGATATATTTTTGGATAGAGTCTCGAGTTTTTCCCCAGGACTGGCTTTGGATTGTGATCCTCCTCCCTGTGCCTTCTGCATGGTTGGGATCACAGGTATACACCACCATGCCCAGCTTTTTTGTTGAGATGCGGTCTCACTAACTTTGTCCTTCAGATTCACCTCAAACCATGATCCTCCTGATCTCTATCTGCCATAAATTAGCTTCTTGACTTCAGGGAGTAATCTGACCACATTTGGTTGTAAGTGGAGAAGCCAAACTTTGGACAGGAAGCTTTATTGGAAGGACTTAGGATATCTCAGAATTCTTTGGGTAACAATGTGAGTGAATTTCTAAAAAGTTCTTAGGCTGCTACCCAGAATCCTCCATTCCTTACTGTGCATCTGTTTCACTCTCCTTCCTCCTGCTCACTTCCGGGCTTCCTTGCCCTCTCCTATCAGCATGGTGGGAAAGGTGATGATTACTGGCTTCAGTGGTCTATATTTTACAGTTCTAGGCACTAGAACAGCATTGGACACCTCAGTTTTCTTCTCAAATTCCCAAGGACTAGTGCCAGCCTAACCTGAACAAATTACCCAACCTTGGACCAATCAAATGTAGCTGGTGGGTGGGGTGGGTGAAAGGACTGTGATTGGCCAAGCTTGGGTCATGTGCTTACTCTTGGACCAATCAATGGCAGCCAAGAGTACACGTGGTCAAACAAAATGGCTGCTCCTGGAGTAAACCACTTTAAGGGGGGAAATAGAGAAGGAAACTTTCTAGAAGAGCCAAAGGGATTGGAGAGACAAAAATATGGCCATTGTACATAGCAAAGAAGCTAGGATTTTCTAAAAGGGATTACACCAGTGAGGCTTTTCTGAGACATGTGTGGGCATGGCTGTTTTGGAGGTGCATCTTGGGAGTTAGCATTGCAAGGCATGCATTTCACAAAGATGCTGTAAATTTGCCTTGGGCGCCATGATTTTGTCTGGTCTTGGGAGGTAAGCAGGGCTGGGCCTGTCTAGTACTTGACTAGGATAAAGGGTGCTCTCGGAGGCTCCAAAAGACAGGAGGGGAAAGTAGTGGGGTGGTCATGGGGAAACAAGAGTTCTAGCTGGCTGAAGGGGCAGAATTTAGTTGTTTATTTTATAACTTTTTTTTACTAGAATATGTTCATTATGGGGGGATTCATAGTGACAATCCTGATTAGTCTTATATTGTACATTAGATTGCCTCCACTGTCTCTCCCCCTCAGCCCCCTCCCCACCCCACTTAAAGCAATTGTAAGGGTTTCTTTGTTCTCCACGTAAGTATATGAAGTCCATCCACCATATTCCCTTGCCTTCATCTCCTTTACCTTCTGCCTCCCACTAGTGCACCCCACTGTACCTATTTCACAGTCCTATCTTTCATTATTAATATTTAAGTCCATGCTCAAAGGCGTTTCTCAGTGTGTCCCCACTGCGGGTTTACTTTACTTTGGCCCGTTCAGCCCCTCCCATTGCTTAGGGTTCACTGTGGTTTTCATCTGTTGGCTTGGGCTCTGAGCCTCTGAAGTGAGAAAATCCTAAGGGATGGCTGTGGTGGGGCAGTGGACCTGTGCTACAGCTTTGCCATACAACCTGGAAGGATGTCTCTGTGTTTGTAAAGTTCCCATTTCCTCAGCAGTTCTCAGCCATTTGTAGACAAGACACCAGGACCTTCATTCCTGCCCAAGAATCCACACATCTGGCCACAGCGCTTGGCTTTGAGATATGTCTTTCTTATTGGCCCAATAAGTTATAGAAACAATTTATAATCGTTTGATTTGTTGTGCAGATATAGGACGCCATTTGCTAATGAGGAGATCTATTGTAATAAAATTTATCTGCTGTAGACTCTTCTTTAATAAGGCAAGGGAGAGTGTGTAACCCCGGTTTTATGTGTTTCGCATGACTTAAGCCTAAGTAGGCTTGGCTGTTCCCAGAAAAACAGGCAGCCTTGTGTTTGTAGTGAAGCTCTTCCTGGTGACCTTGACCTTCCATACATCAAAGGCTTTCAAGATTCTCTTCATTTTTTTTTTTTTTTTTTGGCAGTACTGGGATTGAACTTAGGGCCTTGAGCTTGCTAGGCAGGTGCTCTACCACTTAAGCCACATCCCCAGCCATTTATGCTTTGGATATTTTTGAGATAAGGTCTTGCATTTTTACCCAGGCCAGCCTGGACCACAGTCCCACTTATGTCTCCTGAATAGTTGGGATAACAGGTGTGTACCATCACACCTGGCTTATTGGTTGACATGGGGTCTCACTAACTTTTTGCCTGGGTAGGCTTTGAACTGTGATTCCCCTGGTCTCCCCCTCCTGAGTAGCTGGTATTAAAGATGTATACCACCATGCCTGGACCTTCCCCAAGATCTTCTGATCTTGTGAAGTTTATTAAATTTCCCTCAGATTTTTTTTTTCATCTCCAGAATGGGCACATTGTAAGCACTGAAAAATGATAAAGCAAAATATTCTCTCAGTTGCTTAGGGAAAAAAAATCACACTTATTCTTCTCTATCTCATACCCTGTGTTAGAAAAAAGACCCCGAAGGCTGGTGGAGTGGCTCAAGTTATGGTAGAGGACTTGCCTAGCAAGTGCAAGGCTCTAAGTTCAAACCACAGTACCACCAAAAAAAGAAAAGATTCTGAAAAGATGCTGAGTGCTCCATGACATGCCCAAGTCTCTTCTTTCAATCTTTTAATATAGAAAATCCTTAATAATTGGAATAGCTAGTATGTATTGATCATTGCTCTCTGTCTGGCAGTGTTCCCAGGGCCTTACAGTTAACCACTCATTTAAAACTTGCAGCCATCCTCTGAGGCTGGTTTTATTATCCACACTCCTATTTTCACAAACAAGGAACTGAAGCTCCCCCACCCCCAAATTTAGCACTGTGACCAAAATTACCTTTTTGCTTTTAAATAAGAGGTGATATATGCTCTATACCAATATTAACTCAAAATGGATCAAGGGTCTTAATATCAGACCACGAACTCTAAAGTTGGTACAGGAAAGAGTAGGAAATACTCTGGAGTTAGTAGGTATAGGTAAGAACTTTCTCAACGAAACCCCGGCAGCACAGCAACTAAGAGATAGCATAGATAAATGGGACTTCATAAAACTAAAAAGCTTCTGCTCAACAAAAGAAATGGTCTCTAAACTGAAGAGAACACCCACAGAGTGGGAGAAAATATTTGCCAGCTACACATCAGACAAAGGACTGATAACCAGAATATATAGGGAACTTAAAAAACTAAATTCTCCCAAAACTAATGAACCAATAAAGAAATGGGCAAGTGAACTAAACAGAACTTTCTCAAAAGAAGAAATTCAAATGGCCAGAAAACACATGAAAAAATGCTCACCATCTCTAGCAATAAAGGAAATGCAAATTAAAACCACGCTAAGATTCCACCTCACCCCTGTTAGAATAGCCATCATCAGCAACACCACCAACAACAGGTGTTGGCGAGGATGAGGGGAAAAAGGAACCCTCTTACACTGTTGGTGGGAATATAGACTAGTACAACCACTCTGGAAAAAAATTTGGAGGCTACTTAAAAAGCTAGACATCGATCTACCATATGATCCATCAATACCACTCTTAGGGATATACCCAAAAGACTGTGACACAGGTTACTCCAGAGGCACGTACACACCCATGTTTATTGCAGCACTATTCACAATAGCCAAGTTATGGAAACAGCCAAAATGCCCCACTACTGAAGAATGGATCAAGAAAATGTGGTATCTACACACAATGGAATTTTATGCAGCCATGAAGAAGAACAAAATGTTATCATTCACTGGTAAATGGATGGAATTGGAGAACATCATTCTGAGTGAGGTTAGCCTGGCCCAAAAGACCAAAAATCGTATGTTCTCCCTCATATGCAGACATTAGATCAAGGGCAAACACAACAAGGGGATTGGACTTTGATCACATGATAAAGAGAGAGCACACAGGGAGGTATGGGGATAGGTAAGACACTTAAAAATCAAGATAGCTTTTGTTGCCCTCAACACAGAGAAACTAAAGCAGATACTTTAAAGCAACTGAGGCCAATAGGAGAAGGGGACCAGAAACTAGAGAAAAGGTTAGTTCAAGAAGAATTAACTTAGAAGGTAACACACTTGCACAGGAAAGTAATGTGAGTCAACTCCCTGTATAGCTATCCTTATCTCAACTATCAAAAACCTTTGGTCCTTCCTATTATTGCTTATACTGTCTCTTAACAAAATTAGAGATAAAGGCCAAATAGTTTCTGCCGGGTAGGTAGGCGTTCGGGGGGTAAGGAAGGAAGTGGGGAGTTTGGTAAGGGATGGGGAAGGGGTAAGGAGGGAGAAATGACCCAAACATTGTATGCACATATAAATAAAATAAAAATTAAAAAAAAAGAAATAATTGAAAAAAAACCCAAAAAACCAAAAAACAAGATTAATAGACCCCTAGCAAACCGGACTAAAATGAGGAGAGAAAAAAACCCAAGTCAATAAAATCAGAAATGCAAAAAGGGAGATAAAAACAAACACCTTGGGAATCTAGGAAATCATCAGAGACTACTTTGAGAAACTTTGTTCTAATAAATTTGAAAACATTGAAGAAATGGACAAATTTCTAGATACTTACGATTATCCAAAATTGAACCAAGAGGATATTAATCATCTGAACAGATCTATAACACAAAATGAAATTGAAGCAGCAATGAAGAATCTCTTCCCCCAAAAAAAGTCCAGGACCTGGTCAATTCTTTGCAGAATTCTATCAGGCCTTTAAAGAAGAACTAGTACCAAGTCTTCATAAACTTTTCCATGAAATAGAAAGGTAAGGAACACTGCTTAACTCATTTTATAAAGACAGTACTACACTCACCCCAACACCCCAAAGACACCTCCAGAAAGGAAAGCTATAGGTCAATGTACTTAAGGAACATCGATACAAATATCCTCCATAAAATAATGGTAAACTGAATCCAACAGTGTATCAGAAAGATCATTCACTACAACTAATTTGGCTTCATCCTAGGGATGCAGGGATGGTTCAACATATGCAAATCTATAAATGTAATAAAGCACATCAATAGAAGCAAAGATTAAAACCATTTGATCATCTCAGTAGATGCAGAAAATGCCTTCAATAAGATTCAACTCCACTTCATGTTAAAAGCTCTAAGAAAACTAGGAATAGAAGGAAAGTACATCAATATCGTAAAGGCCATATATGACAAACCTGTAGCCAATGTCATACTTAATAGAGAAAAACAGAAACCATTTCCTCTAAAATCAAGCACAAGACAAGGATGCCCACTATCCGCACTCCTATTTGACATAGTACTGGAATTCCTAGCCAGATCAGTTAGGCAAGAAGAAAAAATAAAAGGAATACAAATAGGTAAAGAAACTTTCAAAATATCTCTATTTGAAGATGACATGATCTTAAAGTACCTAAAAACTCTACCCAAAAACTCCTGGACATCACAAACAGCTAGAATAAGGTGGGAGGATACAAAATCAACTTACAAAAATCAGTAGCTTTTCTAAACACCAACAACAAACAAACTGAGAAAGAATGTATGGAAACAATTCCATTTACAATAGCCTCAAAAAAAGTCAAATACTTAAGAGTAAACTTAACAAAGGATATGAATGACCTTTACAAGGAGAACTATAAACCCCTGAAGAAGGAGATTGAGGAAGACTACAAAAGGTGGAAAGTTCTCCTGTGTTCATAGATTGGTAGAATCAACATAGTAAAAATGGCTATACTACCAAAAGGACTCTACATGTTCAATGCAATTCCCATCAAAATCCCAATGACATTCATCACAGACATTGAAACATCTGCCTTCAGGTCCAATTGGAAACAAAAGAGACCGCAAATAGCCAAGGCAATACTTAGCTAGAAGAGCAGTGCTGAAGGTATCACAATACCTGACTTCAAACTATATTACAAAGCAATAACAATAAAAATAGCACGGTACTCACACAAAAACAGACATGAAGACCAGTGGAACAGAATAGAGGACCCAGATATGAATCCTCATAGGTATGCATATCTTATTTTTGGCAAAGGCACCAAAAACATACGATGGAGAAAAGACAGCCTCTTCAATAAATGTTGCTGGGAACAGTGGTTATTTGGCTGCAAAAAACTGAAACTAGATCCGTGTTTTTCACCTTGTGGTAGTATCAACTCAAAATGGATCAAGGACCTTAATATCAGACCTGAAACTCTGAAGTTAGTTCAAGAAAGAGCAGGGGCTACTCTGGAAGCAATAGGTATAGGCAAAGACTTCCTCAATATAACACCCACAGCTCAGCAACTAAGAGAAAGAGAACACACGGGACTTTGTAAAATTAAAAAGCTTCTGCACAACAAAAGAAACAGTCTGTAAACTGAAGAGACCACCCACAGAGCTGGAGAAATTATTTGTCAGCTCTACCTCAGACAGAGGACTGATAATCAGATTATACAGGGACTCAAAAGGCTTAACTCTCCCCAAATCAATGAACCAATAAGGAAATAGGCAACTGAACTAAACAGAACATTCTCAAAAGAAGAAATTTAATTGCTCAAAAACACATGAAAAAATGCTCACCATCTCTGGTCATAAAGGAAATGCAAATCAAAACCACACTAAGATTCCACCTCACTCCTGTTAGAATAGCTATCATCAAAAACACCACCAACAACAGGTGTTGGTGAAGATGTAGGGGAAATGGAACCCTCATACACTATTGGTGGGAATACAAGCTAGTGCAACCACTCTGGAAAACAATATGGAGACTTCTTAAAAATCTAAGCATAGATCTGCCATATGATCCACCAATCCCACTCCTAGGGATATACCTGAGGGAATGCATCTCAGGTTACTACAGAAGCACTTATGTATCCATGTTTATTGCAGTGCTATTCACAATCGCCAAGTTATGGACACAGCCAAGATGCCCCTCTACTGACGAATGGATTAAGAAAATGTGGTATTTATACACAAAGGAGTTTTACTCAGCCATGAAGAAGAATGAAATCTTATCATTCACAAGTAAATAGATGGAACTGAAACACATCATCCTGAGCAAGGTTAACCAGGCTCAGAAGAAAAAAAATAGTATGTTCTCCCTCATATGTGGACTTTAGATCTAGGGCAAATGCAGCAATGTTTTTGGACGTGGGTCACATGATAAGGGAAGAGAACATATGGGAGGAATGGGGATACTTTCAAAAACTTGAAAGTATTTGATGTCCCCACTCCACAGGAACTAATACAGTAACCTTAAAATGACAGAGGTCAATATGGGAAGGTGACTGGGAAGTAGTGAAGAGGTCAGGTAGAGATGAATCAATTCAGGTTGTAATACACTTGTGCATGGAAGCAATGCTAGGAATCTCTCTGTATAGCTGTCTTTATCTCAACTAGAAAAATGCTTTGTCTTTCTTATTATTGTTTATTTCTTCTATTCAGAGAAGAGGGCAGAACAAATTCTCAATAAAATTGGAGAACAGGGCAGAACAACTTCTGCCTGGAACTGAGGGGGTTGGGGAAGACGGGGTTGGGGGAGCAGGGAGGAGAAATGGCCCAAAAATGTATGCACATATGAATAAATGAATAAAAAAAAATTCAAAAGTGTTATGTATTATGCTATGTATTATGTATTATGTGCACACATGTACATATGCATACACATTTTTATATAAAAATGTGTCTTATACCTATATCAATGCAGTGTAATATTACTTCATGTTTTTTTTAATTATTACTCATATGTGCATACAATGCTTGGGTCATTTCTCCCCTCTGACCCCACCCCCTCCCTTACCACCCACTCCACCTCCTCCCTCTCCCCCCACCCCCTCAATACCCAGCAGAAACTATTTTGCCCTTTTCTCTCATTTTGTTGAAGAGAGAGTATAAGCAATAATAGGAAGGAACAAGGGTTTTTGCTACTTGAGATAAGGATAGCTATACAGGGAGTTGACTCACATTACTTTCCTGTGCATGTGTGTTACCTTCTAGGTTAATTCTTTTAGATCTAACCTTTTCTCTAGTTATTGGTCCCCTTCTCCTATTGAACTCAGTTGCTTTTAAGGTATCTGCTTTAGTTTCTCTGCATTAAGAGCAACAAATGCTAGCTAATTTTTTTAGGTGTCTTACCTATCCTCACCCCTCCCTTGTGTGCTCTCGCTTTTATCTTATGAACAAAGTTCAATCCCCTTGCTGTGTTTGCTGTTGATCTAATGTCCACATATGAGGGAGAACATACGATTTTTGGTCTATTTGGGCCAGGCTAACCTCACTCAGAATGATGTTCTCCAATTCCATCCATTTACCAGTGAATGATAACATTTTGTTCTTCTTCATGGCTGCATAAAATTCCATTGTGTGTAGATACCACATTTTCTTGATCCATTCTTCAGTAGTGGGGCATTTTGGCTGTTTTCATAACTTGGCTATTGTGAATAGTGCTGAAATAAACATGGGTGTGCAGGTGCCTCTGGAGTAACCTGTGTCACAGTCTTTTGGGTATATCCCCAAGAGTGGTATTGATGGATCATATGGTAGATCAATGTTTAGCTTTTTAAGTAGCCTGCAAATTTTTTTCCAGAGCGGTTATACTAGTTTACATTCCCACCAGCAGTGTAAGAGGGTTCCTTCTTCTCTGTATCCTCACCAACACTTGTTGTTAGTGGTGTTGCTAATGATGGCTATTCTAACAGGGGTGAAGTGGAATCTTAGTGTGGTTTTAATTTGCATTTCCTTTGTTGCAAGAGATAGTGAGAATTTTTTTCATGTGTTTTTTGTCCATTTGAATTTCTTCTTTTGAGAAAGTTCTGTTTAGTTCACTTGCCCATTTCTTTATTGGTTCCTTAATTTTGGGAGAATTTAGTTTTTTAAGTTCCTTATATATACACATCAGTCCTTTGTCTGATGTGTAGCTGGCAAGTATTTTCTCCCACTATGTGGGTGGTCTCCTCAGTTTAGAGACCATTTCTTTTGTTGAGCAGAAGATTTTTGGTTTTATGAAGTCCCATTTATCTATGCTATCTCTTAGTTGCTGTGCTGCTGGGGTTCCATTGAGAAAGTTCTAATCTATACCTATTAATTCCAGAGTACTTCCTACTCTTTCCTGTATCAACTTTAGAGTTTGTGGTCTGATATTACGATCCTTGATCCACTCTGAGTTAATATTGGTATAGGGTGACATACATGGATCTAGTTTCAGTTTTTTGCAGCCTGCTAACCAGTTTTCCCAGCAGTTTTTGTTGAAGAGGCTGCTATTTCTCCATCGTATATTTTTAGCGCCTTTGTCAAAGACTAGTTGGTTATAGTTGTGTGGCTTCTTATCTGGATCCTGTATTCTGTTTTACTGGTCTTCATGTCTGCTTTTGTGCCAATATCATGCTGTGTTTATTGGTATTGCTTTGTAATATAGTTTGAAGTAGGGTATCATGATACCTCCAGCATTGTTCTTTTGACTGAGTATTGCCTTGGCTATTCGTGGCCTGTTGTGTTTCCATATAAATTTAATGGTAGCTTTTTCAATCTCTTTAATGAATGTCATTGGAATTTTGATGGGAATTGTATTAAACATGTAGATTACTTTTGGGAGTATAGCCATTTTTACTATGTTGATTCTACCAATCCATGAACATGGGAGATTTAAAATTTTTATTTTATTGTTTTTACATCTAGTTACATGTGTATACATTGTTTGGGCCAGCTCCCCTCTCCCACCTCTGGGTAGAACCTGTTCTGCCCTCTTGTTGTGTGATTTTGATGAAAGAAAAACATAAAAAGTAATAAGAAAAACATGATGTTTTGCTTGTTTGAGATGAAGATAGCTATACAGGCAGATTCCTAGCATTGCTTCCATGCACGTGTGTATTACAATCTACATTATTTCATCTCTACCAGACCTCTTCACTACTTCCTAGTCCCCTTCCCATAGTGACCTCTGCCAGTTTATTACTTCATGATATTTTATTAAGGATATTTTTTTTCAGTTCTATCAAGTGTTTTACATATTTAGTTATTCATTTTGGTGTGCCTGGAGTTTAAGCTTAGAGCTTCATGCTTGCAAAGCGGGCATTCTACTGCTTAAGCCACACCTTCAATCCACTTTGCTTTGTTATTTTGGAGATGGGGTCTCTGAACATTTTGTCTCCTAGATTTGGAGCACAATCCTTCCAATTTCAGCCTCCCTCATAGGTAGGATTACAAGTATTTTCCTTTAGTATCCTTTTCTCTATAAGTCCCCATTCAGGTTTCGATGTAAATGTTCTACTCGTTTCATTAAATATTTTTGGCAATCTCTTTTTATAGCTTTTTTTGAATATACAATAGAAGTTATCTGTTCTTGAATGTGTGTAAAACTTACCTTACAAATTACTGTGGTTTGTTTCTTTAAAAGATAGGTCAGGATTCACAGATCATCTATGAGTTTTGCCATGCATATAGTTCAAATTTAAGGAAGGCCTTTTGGTTTTTAAGTTTGAGTCTTCACTTTTTTTTATTATGTGAGGAAATAAAGGCTCTTTTACAGATGACCAAGAGCAGAGGTGACTTGTGGTATCCATCACATAATACTTTATTCCATGTTTTAAGTTGACCTCTTCCATTCAGGCACATGAGTGTAAAAATAATTGAACCCAACAAAATTGTGATAGAACCCACAAGATATTTTGCTCACTGAAAGTAAAAAAGCTGTACTATAGTGTAAATTGAAACAAAAATATTTTTATAATTTGTTTGGCAGTACTAGTATTTGTATTCAGGGCCTCAGGCTGTCATGGCAAGCATTTACCATTTCAGCCATTCCCTCAGCTCTCTTTTATTTGTAGTATTTTTTTTTTTTTTTGGGATATGGTCTCACACCTTTTGCACAATCTGAATAGTAATTTAAAAAATATATGTAGTTATACTCCTGTTATCTATTAGAAATAACACAGTGCCAGACAAATATAAATTAATGTTTTTTTTTGGTGGGGGAGCAATAGAAGTGTTTGAACCCAGGACATTGTGGTTGCTAGGCTATTTGTTGAGCTGAGATCCTGCCAACTATTTTTGCCCTGGGAGGTCTTGAACTGTGATGCTCAAGATCTCTTTTTCCAGAGTAGCTAGGATTACAGGTGTCGATCACCTCACCTGGCTTATTTTGAATTCCTTATGTTTTTATTTAGATGAAGAATGGCATGACAAGAGGCTTATAGAGGTGTCAGTTATCCAAAGAATTCATTCCTTGACTACCATAGCAAGTGTTCTTCAAGAATATAATCTATTTGCATTTACCATAATTGAGTTAAGCTGCATTTATAAGCAAACATCTGCCTGGGAACTTCTTCCCCTTTCTGACAGTTACTTCATGAATATTGCCTCTGTACAATAAAACCAACCAAAACAATAGTAAGAATACATCAGGTATGATTAAGCTCCATATTTGAATTTCTTTACTTCTCAAGACTCATTTCAGAGCATGACATTGTATTTGTGGAAAGTTAATAGATATAAATTTATGTTTCATGTGATATGTTATAGTTTATTAATTTTTTGATGCTAAAATTATTGTCCTAAGCAATGTGAATTCAGTCAGATATAAAAAATGAACCGTGGCCTTTCTTTAGATTTTAATATATGTAATATGTGGTTAAACTGTGAGTTAATTATGTAACCATAGCAGAGAATTATAATGAATGCATTTCTAGTGTGGAAATTTTTTAAAAGAAAAGAATGTTCTATGTCAGTGACAGTGAAATTTACTTTCTTGGTTTGATTTTACTAGCTACATTCTAAAAGTGTTTGGCAACCAAATGTTGCCTGCATCTGGATATTTTTCTTCCTGCAATTCTTTTCAGATGCCAAATTTCCAAAGCTGTTTGCAAGCTCAATTTAGGGGGTAGGTACTTTATATCCACATCGGTTAATTGCACCCATTATTACTCATCAAGTAAAATTATATTAGCCCACACAAATAAGAAAACATCACTGAAAATGTTTCCTCATCAGTTTCTTAAAATACCTCCTGCACTGGAAATGACATTATCAGTATTTTAATAAGTGTAGATTAGAATAATACATTATTTTCTTCATTTCTATCAGCACAAAGCTTTTCTTTTGCAAGGTTGCAACTAAAAGAACAATTTGGCTCCAATTCCAGTACCAAGGGATACCACTTCAGTGGCTTTTAACAGAGCAGAATTGGCTAGAGAAGAATGAATGAAACTTACTGTCTTAGGTTATTGGGGAATTCAGATCCACTGAACCATGAAGCCAAATGTGTTGCCACTTTGCTATTAATTAAAAAAAAACATTTCTTTTTCTTTCAAATTTGTTCTTTTCTTAGTTGATGAATATATGTTTGAAAATTTTTATTATTTAAGTGAGTAAAAAGCAATGTAAACAGACACACATGATTTCTTGTTTAATTGAAAACAAATCTACTATAAAAGTATGTAATTTTTGTTGATTTTCATAATCATTGTGTTCAATCTATTTGCTTTAGAGAAATAGAAACTAGGGTTTGGAAATAGAAAGGGAATTTTCCAGTGTCAAACAGATGAAAGTCTACATCAGTTCTGCCTGAATCTGTGTACCCTGTTCCCTGACACTACAGGTGTCCTTTAATTCCTTCTGCGGCTCTGCCATGTAGCTGAGTGTCCTTAGAGCACACCCCTCCCTTCTGCCATCACCTTATTATCCAAAGGTGTTCAAGCTCTCCTCTCAAGGAAGCTTTCCTTACCTTCCCTTTATTTTTAATAGGGTCTGATCCTGCATAGCTCTATATCCACATAATTCACTATTATCTGTTCAGTATTTAGATGGATTCACTTTTATTATCAGTTTTGTGTACTTGGCTTAACTCTTTTTTTCCTACCTTTACTAGCATACAAGTTCCTTGAAAGCAGAAAACTATTTTACTTATCTTTGATATCCTCTACTATATCCAATAAGCATTATAATTGATACTTGAAATGAAAAATAAATTTGTTGGGGATTTTATTTTTAGCTGTATATTAAATCAGATTCCTGTCTCAATGCAATGTAGATTTTAAATCTGTTATTGGTCTTGGTATTATTGGTAGATAAATATAGATACAGATTTATTTAAAACCAGAAAATCAGTCCTCTCTTTGGTTAAGATAATAAACATCAATGAAAAGTGAAGCAGCACAGCACTTCACTTCACTTCACAATGGTGGTGAAGTAACACCACCATTTCCAAAACACTTTGCTTCTCTATTGCCATAAAAAGAAACAGAGAGAGAGAGAGAGAGAGAGAGAGAGAGAGAGAGAGAGAGAGAGACAGAGACAGAGAGAGAGAGAAGGAGAAGAAGAAGAGAAGGAGAAGGAGAAGAAGAAGAAGGAGGAGGAGGAGGAGAAAAAGGATGAGGAGAGAGGAAAACAAATGAAGAAATGAACTTGACAGACAAGTTAAATAGTCAAGGAAGATTAATTTATACTATATAACAGGGAATGAAGACTGAATTCAGCTCTCTTGAAACAAACAAACAAATATACTTAAAAATTATTGTGGTAATGAAAAAGTTGGACTTACGTGGGGAGGATGGCCCATATAATTAGTTGCTCTGTATTTGCCAAGTGGGTCTTAATATGATTCAAATGTCCATTTTCCCACAGATACTAGAAGATATAGGCAATATCAGCCTTGAGGATTTCATTGTAAAGACCTGCTCTCAGGTACTTTAGAAAGAAGTTTCTGGTTTGTCAAACTTGAAAGAAGTAGTGCTGAGTCTGGTGGTACATACCTATAATGTAAGCACTAGGAAAGCTAAGGCAGGAGTATAACAGGTGCTTAATAGTTGCTTTTGTTTTTAAGCATGGACTTACTTGGGCCCATGAATTAACTAAAAGCAGGATTAAAAACTAAGGATCCCAGCCTCCATGTTTTATCTGTGCTCTGAGTCAATCTTTCCTGAAGCCATGTTGGGTTCCAAGAAGGATAGGGCTAACATAACATTCTGTGACAAGGGATCAAAACTACCCTTAGGAACAGAGACATGCAGGATAGACCATCTCTGAAATAAGGGCAATCACCTGGAGCTAGAATAATTGCCAGAATCCTGGGCAGGAGTGTTCATCTCATGGGAACCATATTGTTCCTCTCAAGTGATAACAGCAGTAACAACTTCTATAAACCCTTGGAGAACAAGACTGAGATAAAGATCAATCAGGCTCCACCAAAGGAATCCTGAGATGATAGCTCCTAGACCTCTGCCAGTACCTCTGACCACTAAAGATGAATTGAAGTGCTCTCTTCCCATGGCTGCTGTGGCACATAATAAACCGCCTTTCTCTGCCCTTCACCATGTCTATTTGGCATGTAGGGTGAATGGTTGAACCTGTCATGGAATTTCAGGAATTTGGGCTTGCATCTAAAAGTACAGTTTTAGAAGGATTATGAGTTTGATGTCAGCCTAGGCTACATCTCAAAATCTTACCTCAAAAAAAAAAAAAAAGAGAAAAGAAAAGAAAAAAGAAGCAGATATAAAATTTGTATCTCAAAATGTGAAGAGAAAGAATTTACAATGTTAAGTTTTCTAAAGTTGAAGGAAAATTTCTGGATCCTATAGTCAGTAAGAAGCCTATCTAAAGTTCAGTAAAAGTGATGGTTACCATGTATTTGCTATGATACTGTGTGATTTAAAATTTTGTTCACTATAATTAATGGAAATAGTATAAAAATGGTGATTAGTAAGGACATTTTTCTACTTCATTTAAGCAGAATTTTCTACACAATGTGCTTCCAGGGTGGGTTAACTAAGCAAAATAATATTGTATTAAAATTGGAGTTTATTTCCAATGTCCTACTTTGCAATGGTCTCCATGATAGCTAAGTCCTCAGTCTCAAAATTGAAACTAGAATTTCAGGCATTTCAACAAAAATATATACCAGAAAAATTTTGTGTACTAATCAGCTTTTAGGAAAATTTCCTCATATTTCTTCGGTGAGAATTTTGTCACATGCTCCATCCTAATCTGAACCTGTAATGGTGAATCAGAACTTCTTTTTTTAGCATCATTAAGATTTACTCCTGATTTCCTTAGAGAAATAGTAGATAAAAATTGCTTTTACAAGAAAAAAATTAGAAAAGGGCATTGATGAGATAGCCTGCAATGTTGGGGAAAGATACTATAAAAGCTGTTACGTGCTAGAACCTTTTATAGTGATATTCACATTTTAGAATCATTATATAATTGGATTAGGGTAATATAGCAAATGAGTTCTTTAAACATCGTGAAACAGAGGAATGGGAATAGGTAGGAAACTCAAAACTTGAAAGTGTTTGATGTCCCCACTGCAGAAGAGCTAATACAGTAACCTTAAACCAACAGAGGTCAATATGGGAAGGTGACTGGGAAGTAGTGTGAAGAGGTTTGGTAGAGATGAATCAATTCAGGTTGTAATATACTTGTGCATGAGATGAATCAATTCAGGTTGTAATATGCTTGTGCATGGAAGCAATGCTAAGAATCTTTCTCTATAGTTATCCTTATCTCAATTAGCAAAAACGCTTTGTCTTTCTTATTATTGCTTATGTCTACTCTTCAACAAAATTGGAGAAAAGGGCAAAACAGGTTCTATCTGGAAGTGAGGGGGGTGGGGGAAGACAGAAAGTAGGTAGGGGAGAGAGGAGAGAAATGACCCAAATATTGTATGCACATATGAATATATGAATAAGAAAAAAAATCTTGAAACATATATTCTTCTTAAATTTACCATTGTTTTCAAACTTATGTGTCAGAAAATCCAGTTACTACATTTAGTGATGATAGACTAAGCCATTAAAAATAACTCAGTTCCCCTCACAATCTCAGCATAAACTCTTTCCCAGACTTTGCCTTTATTATTTTGCTGTATAAATATGCACCAGCATGTATAAAATTTGGTTATTTTACTTTCTTATAGTTTTTACAAATGGAATATTAAATGTATACTTTCATAGTCTGCTTTTGTTCATGAATATTTTCTTAGCTTAATCTTAGTTTAATCCATTTAATTAACATCAAATACTTTATGCACATCAATTGGTTCTAATTCTCATAATTTTTCTGTTTATTGTATTTTTTTCTATGTAGGCTGCCATTATAAGCTCTTCAAATATCCATAATATTCTTTCTTTCCAATATTTTCATGTTTTTGTTATTTTTCTTGTATGATTGCTCTTGTTTTATCTTTGATTCAATTCTGAATTAGTTATAGTGGGCATTCTTTTTTGTGGTCCTGATGTCAAGGTAGAAGCTTTGATTTTGGAGTTTGCATAGCTTTTTAAATGATATTCTTAATAAGTGGAAGTAGTTCCATTTTTGTTTCCTAAGTATTTTGATCATAAATAAGAATTGTTATATATTTATTAACTCATTTATTGGGTTGCAAAGTACATGCAAACACAGTGATATAATTATCACCTAGATCCAGAAACAAAACATTGTAAGTGCACATGGAGACTTCCTTATACCCTTTCTGTCACTTTGTCCTCCCTCTTCCTCCCACACAATAATAGTGAAGATCAATAAAGCCTGTTTTCAAACTGTATATAAATGGGATCATACCAGAGGTACTCTGACAAGCATGATCAGGTAGCATTTATGATATGTATCATATCATGCATGATATATGTTGTGTTATTTTAATTAGTCCCATAACTTCAGTCACTGGTATGCCATATTTTTTAATGTTTTGATGGATACTGCTGTTTTTTTTCAGTTTTTTTATATCACGAATACCATTGCTCTGAATATGCATGTACTTGTATTGTAGAGTTCATCTTATTATAATATATTGAACACTCATCTAAGAATGGAATTGTTGCAATATAAAGTATGCATGTAATCAACTTCAGTGGATATTGCTGAATAGTTTTCCAAAGTGGTCATACCATGTACCATTAGATGTGTATAAGTGTAAAGACTACTCTATATTTTCACAAATGTCAGTATCTATCTATCTATCATCATCTATCTATCTACCATGTATCTGTATATTCTATCTAGCTATCATCTATCAATCATCTTTCTTACTAGCCATTCTAATAAGCTATAGTGGCCTTGAATCATGTATTCCATTTTTACATTTATGAAAACTAAGAACTTTTAAGAGCATTCGGCAGATTGCATATCATCATTTGTAAATTAGCCCTTCAATATTTTAATCATTTTACTATTAAGTTGTCTCTTTTTAATTGATAGATATTATATGTTTTATGTCAAGTCCTTTGATGGATATATGTCCTACAAAATATCTTCAACCAATCTGTTGTTTGCTAATTAGTAAGTTAGTTAATGACAAGGTCTCACTATATAACACAGGCTGGCCTCTAAATCAGAATCTCCTGACTCAGCCTTCCAAATGCTGACATTACAGGTATTCAGTAAGGAAGAATTGTTCTCCTGGCCTTTCTCAGCAATAAGAATCTGTCTTCATTTATCTGCTTTTAATACCCTTTCATCTTCAAAAGGAAAGTTACATGACTCTGATCTCTCTTTTCCAGTTATGTTTATTTATTTATTGAGATGGTTATTTGCTTTTTAATAGTTTTTATTGATTCTAATCTTGAAGCTATGACCCTATTACCTAAGCCTCCCAAACTGCTTTTCCTTTTAAGGACTCTTGTGGTTATATTGTACCCATTATATAATGCAGCATCATTTCTTTACCTTAGGCAAACTCACTTTCATCTGCAACCCTGCCTTTCCTTTTGTATGTAGGGTAACATGATCATGGGTTCCAGGCACTAAGACCTTGTCTTCATTGAGAGAAAATCTCTGCCTACTATAGGTATGAAGCAGAGTTCCCATGTTTATTTTGAACTGAACAAATGTCACTCATTAAAATCCAGTACACTGGTAGGCATGTTGGCTCAAGCCTGCAATCCTAACTGCTTGGAAGGCAGAGATTAGGAGGACTGTGGTTTGATCCCAGCCTGAGCAAAAACTTTGCAGACCCCATCTCACCCAATGACTGAGTACGTTGGTACATGCCCGGCATCCAGTTATATGGAGAAGCATAATAGGAGGATCACAGCCCAGATCAGCCTTGACATAAAGTGAGACCGTATCTCCAAAGTAACAAATACAAAAGGGGCTGGTAGAGTGACTCAAGAGGTAGAACGCCAGCTTATCAAGTGTGAGACCCTAAGTTCAAACCAAATACACCAAAAAAGAAAAGAAAAGAAAAGAAAATCACATTTAGTTTATTTCTGAACTTTCATTTTGGTCCCAACGGTCTATTCTTGTATTTAAAACACTTTTTTTCATTCTCATTTAAATAATTTTTGGTATCTGGTAGTACTAGTTTAGTTTCCTTCGAATTTGCTTTGGTGAGTTTTTGTCCAAAAATTACTAGAAATGTTTTGGAATGTTATTATCCTTTCCCAAAATCATTAAGATTTGTATTTGAGTAGCATTAAATTTTAAGGAAGTCTGACACTTTTTATATTTCTATATGTATAACTTCCCTAAAATTTAACAATAAATTTTTAAAATTTTCTACATGGACAATTTTTAGTTTTTAAAGATTCATTTATGGGTATTTGATGTTTTATGGTATTGCATAAAACTGTTTGTTTTCCAAATTTTATTTACTCTGTTACGATACATGAAATATAATTAATTTTCTATACTGACCTGTTTTTAATGACCATGTTTTATACATTTATTAATTTGTGACTTGTCCATAAGACAGCCACAAATTCTTCTCATGAGTAGTTTGTGGTTTTACTTTATAGGCTTTTATCTTAAGAAGTATGACAAGTTAGTGCATTTTATAACTGGATGTGTAAAAGTCAACCAGTTTTCCACTATTAAAAACAAAATGTTTCCTCAGGGTCTTCTCTATCAGTTTCCTCATGCCCACATAAATCCTAGATGGTCATCCTTCTGTTCAACACTAGAGTCAAATGCCCCCAGAGAAAGTCTCTTCAGAAGATCAGTTGATTTCCTTCTCCAGAATGTTAGTTATTTGTATTTCAACAGTAATTCAGCAGGTTTCTCAGGTATTAGGCAGAAGAAATTTCTATTTTATATGACTTTTATAATTGTTTCGGTAAGCTCTTCATGTTTTGCAGGAGTGAATATTAGCTGCTAGATTTTATCAAATTGTTTATGTAACTGTGTTGAAAAACAATTTTTCCTTACTTAATTTACATTTCTGGTATTAAACTAGTATTTTATTTCCCTGATAAGCTCAGTTGGTTAATGTTTAATTTTACTGAAATTTACTTTTATGATTTTATTTCTTCTCTATGTATTGAGAGTATTCTGATATTTAACAACTTAAAGTTTAAAATTTGGGTAATTATTTGAGTTTATTTGTTTTAAATGTGGATATTCATATTTATTAATTTAACTATATTTAGCTATAACCTGAGTATGGATGCATTATCATATGTTTAATTTGAAGATCAAATGAAGCACTAAGTACAAGGTTGTCTTCAGTAGGTAAATGTATCATTAAATGAAGGAATAAAATAACAACAGGTTGCTAAGACAAACCAAAACAAAGAAAGTGAAAAGTACTACAATTGAATGACGTATAAGAACTGTCGCTTGATCAGCAGTAAATCTGTATATAGATCTTATAGATCTATTAGAAATAAGACTTTTAAACCAAAAAATGCTTATTTTAAATGTGTTTTCTCAGAATGCTGTGTTTGTTCTATCAGACAAAATTCCACATAATACAAGAGACCTGGCTACATAAACTCAGACTTAGAGCTCATGATCAGGGAGGAAAAAGACTTTTCTCTGCCAGTGCTGATATTTTTAAAAGTAATAAAACTATTGCTATTGAGTATTCTGATTAGTCTATCCCTATTGTCTTAAGAGGATTAAAGATTCTTGCAGAAAACAACAACAACAACAACAAAAATCAGCCACATACACATACACACACACCACTTAAATGCCTGCTACATAGAACATGCTTAATACATGTTAGATTGTGTAACTTTTGTTACAATTAGAGGTGGGAACAGTTCAACAGTGCATGTTGTCCACATAATCTAGAAGTGAGAAAGTGCAAATTCTAATCACAGCTTTCATGGTGAACACTCAAGGCAAATTCATTTGTCCCCGTGAGTGTCAAATTTTTATGTAGAAAATGCATGCAGATGACATTTGATTTCCCTTAGGCTTTTTGCCTTGATAAAATTAGATGAAAAATTGATTCTAGTGTCTATCACAGCATGTGTTAGATTGTTGATAAATACCCATTTACTCCCCTGTCCCTTCTATAAAATTGTGATTTTTTTTCAATCCTTTTCTGGCATTAGTTGTGAAACCTTAGAGTTTTCTCTCTATCTGAGTCATATGCAACACCCATCCTTCAGAGTGATTCTAAACTCCCTCCTGATAAAAATAGTCTTTGGAAGTGCAAGAAAACAATACCACACTGAGGAATCACATGCAATACGCAGATGTAAGTGAAAAATGTTTCACTTTTTAAAATTAATAGTTCAGCTACTTCCCCAAAACAATAAAGTGTAAAAACGTAATGTCTTAAGACTTGATATTATCTAGTTATATCTGAAATTATTAGCAAATTCAAATATTGTTATATAAATTATTTATGCTTCATAAGTGAATGTTTGGCATGATTATGGCTTCTTGATGAATAATAAAAATACTCCAGAAATATTAACACATTAGTGTTAAAATCTTACCTGATCATATATAATATTTTATCTATGATGATATATTTATTTTCTAGTATTTTATTGATTTCTGTGTCTAGATTCCTAAGGGATATTTGATATCAGTGTTGATACTAGTTTTATAAAATTAAGTGTGATTTGTTCCCTCCTCTTCTACTTTCTGGAAGAAACTACCTGGCATTAATAATTGTTCAAACACTCAGTAATAGCAAGCATTTGAACATCAATTTTTGGGATGTTGCATTTAAAAATTTTTAATATTGTGTAATAGTTGTAGAGTTATTCAAATCATCTACTTGCATTGAATGAGTTGCAATTGTTGTTTTTGAATATTTGTTCATTTTTGCTGTCTGATTCATTTGAGCAGAGTTGTTCATAGTTTTATTATCATTCTGATGTCTACACAACCTGTAATAACTCTACTGTATTCCAAATATTTGCAATTTGTGTCCTCTTCTTTTTTGTTGATCTCATTAGAATCTTGTGAATTTTGCTGATCTTTTCAAAGAGCCAGCTCATATTTTATTTTATCTTGTCTATAATTTTTTTGTTTTCAAATATTTAACAGCAGTTATTCTGTTTATTAACTTTTTTTTCTGTATTTCTTGGTTTTATGTTTCTTTTCTTCTTTGGGTTTTTGAGATAGGAGCCTAGATTTCTGATTTGAGCTCTCTTTTCCAGTGTAACCATGAAGAAGTACCAGTGTTTTCCCTCAGGGTTGCTTTGGACATACTGCACACTGAGAAGTTGAATGTAATATGCAGAGGTAAGGGACTTTTAAAATAGGTGAATTTTTTATTGCTTTATTTGTGTTTTCTTTTATATAAATATATGTTTTGGAATTCCTCTGATGTTTCCTTTAAGACCCATATTGCTTAGTTACCATGTGTTTAGCAAATATGTTGTTTAGTTACCATGTGTTTACATTTTTCCTGTTATCTTTTTGCTATAAACTTGTAGTAAATACATTATGGTTAGAGAGCACATTCTATCTGTTTTCGATTGTTTTAACAATATTGAGGCATATTTTATAGTCCATAACATATTCTAAGTTAATTTAAATTTTATGAGTCTTAGAAAAGAATGTGTCGTCCTCAATTACTGAATAGATTGTTCTATGAATGTTGATTAGATTGTATTCTGTATTTTGTTTGCACTTTCTGTATGTTATTTCTGTTTCATTTTCTGCCTTTCTCTTAGGTTCTTGAACATTTCAGGTTCTATTTTAATTTCCATGTAGTATTGCAAAGCATCTTTTTTTATAGCATTTGTAATGGTTATTTTATCATTTCAATCTAAAGCAGTATCATCTCAACAGGTTGAGGGAAGCTTTGAAACTCTGTTGCCCTTTGTGTCAATTTATCCCATTTATATTGTAGTTTTCTTAAATAATTTTATACTTACATTTTGAAACACTATAAGCAATGATATACTTCTACTTCATCTTTCAAACATAAATTTAAAAACACAAAAGGAGAAGAAAATATAACTTTCTCATACTTTGGCTTAAGGTGTTCCTCCTTTCTCGGATTTCACGGTATTTTCTTTCTTTCCATTCCCATTTTTTTGTTTTTCTACTTCCTTTTAGTCATGTGTTTATGGTAGTTCTGTTGGCCAATCAAACAAAGCTCTTCATCTTCCTTTTTCTGAGAATATTTGTTGTTTTTCTTTAACCATAAAGAATATTTTCACCAAATGGAAGTTTCTGGTTTGACATTAATTTTCCTTCTGCACTTGAAAATTATTGTGGCACTTCTGGTCTGTGTGACTTTTTTTTTTATTACTATTGTGCTCAGTGAGGGTACAACATAGCATACAAAAGTTCTTACAATATTTCAAATATATCATACTTGAATTAAACCCCTCCACTATTTTCTACCCATTCTTGGAATAGTTTCAACAAGTCTTGGTTATCCTTTTACATACATGTGTACACAGTATATGTGATTTCTGAGGACAGATGGCCTATCATTTAAGTTGTTTTCCTCTCTTAAGCAAGATTTTTCCTCTCAGACTACTTTCAAAACTGTTTTTTTGTATTTAGATTTTTTTAAAAAAATGTCATTGCAATTATTTTTTGAATGTATTTGTGCTTAACCTATTTGAAATTCACTTAGCTTTGTTTATCTAAAGGTCTTAAATTCTTTTCTCTGTTTTAGAATTCTTCAGTGATTATTTCTTTGAGTATTTTTTTGGCTCCAACCTCCTTGTCCTCTTCTTTTGGGACTAGTGATATGAAAGTTGAAACTTTGTTGTAATTCTACAGGTCTCTGAGGCTCTAATAACTTTTTTTGTCTCCTTTTCTTTATGATATTTAGTTTTGACAATATCTATTGTTTTGCCTAATATTTCACTGAATCATTTCCCTGTTTTGTACATTTCACTGTTCAGTTCATTTATTGAACTTTTTATATTAGTGATCTTATATTTTACTTATATAATTTCTGTTTAGTTCTTTCCACCTTTTATTTGTATACCAAGAATTTCTCTCCCTTTGCTCAGACTTCTTATTCCTTCATTTTTTTCAAATGTGTTCAAAATTGTGTGCTGAAATATTTTTGTTAAGGCTTTTCTCAAATAATTTTAACATTTATTTCATCTCAGTGTTGGCAAGTGTCTTTTATGAGCTTGAGACCTTCTGAATTCTTGGTATGACAAGAGACTTTAGATTAAAACATGGACATTTGAATATTATATCAAGAGACTCTACATTATTTATGGCTTCCATTTCAGCTGGCTTTCCTTGGAATGGCCCTACAAGGAAGGAGGACAGTGCACTGCCTCATTTATCTTGACTGGAATAGAACTTCAGATTCTTCACTCTTTTAACATTTAAGGGCAAAAGTTTTCTTGTTACTCTGGGCAACAATGGGAGTGGAACCCTGTTAGTCTTCCTGTGAACTCTTCGTGATTATGACAGGTAAGAATGCCTCCCCATAGTTGCTACTAACACTGTGAATTTATAGATAATGTGATCCCCTTAACTGCTGAACAGTGCTGGTGAGAATCCTTAGTCTTCACTAGACTTAGTCTTCACTAAACCTAGCAAAGAGTTTGATATTCATCTCATTACTGCCTGAGTGTGTGTAAGGCAAGACATCCATGGGGTCTCCAATGACATTACTGGGGTAAGGCATTCTAAACTTTCCAATGGGCACAAATATTCCAGCTCTTGTTAGATCTTCTTTAACACCATATTGGTGGGTGTTTTGAGAATCTTCTTATATTCCGGTTAGGTTTGAAGTCTAAGTTCTCTATTCAAATTTTATGGGCATATTTGGAAGTGGATTATCATTTTTCTATGTTGTTTGCTCTAGGGTATTTATTTATCATTTTTAAAAATTCTCTTACTAGACTGCCCTTTCCGATCTTGTTAGGTTTTCCTCTAACCCCTTTTGGGATGTTAGTGTTTGTGGGTTATCAGCTTAATAGTTAAAGGGAAAAACTCTCAGTAATTTCACCAGCCTGAGATCTCTTGGTCCTGTGGTCCTCTTATTCTTTGGATATAAAGGGTACCACAAAGACTCATGTGTTGAAGGCTTCATTTCCCAATGCAGCAATATATAGAAGCAATTGATCATAAGGGTTATAACCTCATCAGTGGATTATTCCATTGATAGATTTATATTTGAATGGACTACTGAAAAGTGAAGTAAACTATAGAAATTAGTGCTTACTTAGAAGGAGTGGATCCTCAGGAGTGTGCCCATGGGGTTATATATTGTCCTTGGCACTTTTCTTTCTCTTTCTCTTTGTGCTTCTCCATGAGATGAGCAAACTCCATGGGTACATGGTATTGCCATCATGATTGTCTGCCTCACCTCAAGTCAGCTGACTTTAGATTAAAACATCTGAAATTGTAAATCCAAATAAACTTTTCCTCCTTAAATTTTCTTTTTTGTCACAATTATAAAATTTAATGCATATTCCTAGCTAGATTGCCTTTTTTACACTTTTCAGTTTTCTTTTATGTCTTTTACATATAATGAACAGCTGCTTCAATTACAAGTAGTTCAGAAATAGTAAAAAAAGGACATCTGTCTATCTCTCTAGGATTGTTGAATTGTGTATTAAATTATGAGTATGGTCTGTTTCCAAGGTGGGTCTTAGATTCCTAGGGACACATGGGTTACCAGAGTACCTCAGAAATGGTTGGGATAGATTTCATATTGGGTTTCATTGTCTTGACTTGTACCCTGGACACTATTGGTAAATGTGGTCCCCACCAGATACATTTTGTCTAAAAGCTAGTATTAACTAACTGACAAGAGACACAGGACTCAAGTTGGACCATCTGAATCCAGTCTCTCCAAGATTTAAGTAAAAGAAATGATATGTGATAAGGATAAGCATAAGATTTTCACAGAGTGATAGAGAAATATGAAAAAAATTGCTGGCATCTCCTCACATCATAAGAAAACTTTGAAAGTGAGTATCATGTTCTTCTATGTGGGCTGAAGAGGGTAGTCACTGGAAAAAATGAAAATTAAGCAAATGACAGGGAAATATGGGTAAAAGACATGACAAAAATTCACTATCTATGAATGTTGTTTAGATTCTTGTCCTGAATGCTCCCTGCAGCAGGGACTGTTTTTGCATTGATTTTCATGCTTCTTACTTTGTCCTTCCTCCATTGTAAATAAATTTATTTTCTCCTTTTTGTCACAAAATAATGAATAATTTAATAACTTATTTATGCTCCATGCTGGCTCAATTTTTATTTTTTTTGGAGCCAGAGTCTTGCTAGGTTAGCCTTGAACTCTTCATCCTCCTGTATCAGCCTCCCAAATGCTGGTATTATAGGCATGAGCCACCATACCTGGCACATATTTTAGCTTAATGGAAATGTATTTCATAATATCTCACAATTTCACTTTGGCTTATTTTCCCTTCTCTTTATTTTCTCTCTCTCCTCTTTCTGTCCTATTACTTTATGTTGACAATAGAAGGCTAACAGAGCTATAGATACAGTACCATTAGGGTAATAGTTTAGTATCTCATTCTATCATAACATCTAACCCATAACTCACAAAATACTAACACAGTGCTTATTAACTGTGGTCCACATCTTGGAGTTGCTACCAGATAACAATACATAAAAGTATCCATTAAGTGGAAGCAGGGCAAGCAAATTAATGTTCCTTCAGTTAGACAATAATCATTTGTTACCCATTTTAACTGCAGTTACATTGCTGATACTTTAGAGTTATGAAAAATTTATATAGAAAAGACTCAGACTTCCCTTGAATAGCTGCATCAAGAATGTTTGAAAGACCTTTTGACATTTAGAGTTTACCACTGTTTACTTCATTCTGCAGAAAGATATTGAATGTATCCTCTGAAAGTGGCAGGCATGGGTGCTTGTTCAGCAAGCATAGGAGGTCAGGAAATGATGGAAAATTGTTCTTTGGATGCAAGATTTATGAAGATAACAGATACCAAGTTCCTGGAAGAGTTGGTAAGACCAGAATGTTTGTGCATGTGAAACAAGAAAATTAATCCATCAGAGGTGATTTCAAAGCCTGCTGAAAAAATTATCTCTGTCTCTTTTTGTTTTCTCAGTTTCTTATACCTCTTTCTTACTTATATTCACATTATTATTGCAATAAGCAATGATGATAGCATTACTCCTCTGCAAATATTCAGATAATTAAAACTAAAGGGCAAACTCTCCCGAAATATTTATGGACGGAATATGTGTGGAACGTAACTTCATGGGATCTGTGATATATTGGTTACTGTGGTTTGGTTTCCTTCTGAAATTGATTATGTTATAAGATCTGCTGGGACAAACAAAATGCTTGGAAAGGGATTATAATAGTGTCTTTATGTAGAAATTAAAATGAGGGGAACTTATGATTTTAATTCTAATCACTATACATGACATGAATCTCCTTTACATTAATTAAGTTCATACAATTATGTGCCCACAAGTTAAAATGTGTTCTTCATATGCATTGGATCCTCTCATGTCCACAAACACCAGGGAAAAACAAAAGAACTAGCCTGCTCATATGTTGGGAATCTGGGCATTTTCAAAAGATTTAGTGACTTGTCCACAATCACATTCAGGATGTAACAAAGTTATGAGCTATGCTCAGATCTCAAATCTACTCTGTTAATCAATGTGCTACATTGTCTCTCTGTCAGTGCCACAAAGTTTTGTTCCTATAGATTATTCCCATTTTAATACACAGTTTTGAAAATAACTGATTAGCTCTCCAAATGTAAGAACCTTTGTGTTTCTCTTTAATTCCTAGCATTTTGCTGTGATACCAAAATTTCCTTTTAGAAAAAACTATAAAGGATCAGAAAAGGATAGAAAATATGTATGCTTTATCTTTGACATTCAACCTGCAACTGAATTTCCTTGAATTCTTTAGACCTGAATTTCTCAATTAAATTTAAGCCATTGCATAATTTCAATAACTGAATCTATGTTTTCGTTCCTTGCTTAATTTATAATTTTTATTCATACATACTGAGATTTACAAAATGTACACTTTAAAACATTGCATTTTGCCTTGTCTGTAAAAGATACAGACAAGAAATAAAGTCAGTCTATTTGATCAGAATCTGAACAGCATAGCTTTTGCACTTTGTTCTAGGGAAAGCATTTTAATAAAGTCAGCACAAATATACTGTATTCAACTGAACACATATTAAAATTTCCAATAATATATGTGTAACTCAGAAAAAAGAACTATTCAGGTCCTATCTTCCACAAGAAAAACAGATACAGCATACTAGGATGACAAAGTATACCAAATTTTACAACAAGAAACTATCAGCTTTCAGATGTCTAATCATCCTTTCTGTAAAGGTTATGATGGAGGAAGCAAGAATTTCTATAGCAGAGATATCTGAGGCAGTGCCTAAAAGAATAGTTGGCTTAGTGTGTCTGGCCTATCATATCAAAATGGTATACACTAGATGGCTTAAATAGTAGTTCTTTATTTTATTTTCCCCTAGTTCTGGAGGCTGGAAAGTCCAAGATCAGATTGGTGGTATTACTGGGTGCTGTTAAGAACTAGCTTCAGTTTGCAGACTGCTAAATCCCATTGTGCCCTTATGTGGCCTGGAAAAAGAGATATCCTCTCTTTGAATAATGCCACTAATCTCATCATGAGGGACTAACTCTTATGACCTAATTTAAAACACTAATTAACAGTGTAACATTGGGTGTTAGGTCTTTAACATATGTATTTGGGAGTGACACTAATACTCAGTCCATTAATATGGTTAAAATTTCAGCAAAATAGCACGGTCCCTTAACAGTAGAATAAACAGGAACAAAGAGACAAAGAGAGTCTAGAAATGAGACATTGAGTACAGTAGTTGAGTTAACTAGTATACAATGGCCAAGGTAACTAGTGTACAGTAGGGCATGATGATTGTCAGACTTAAGCATCTGTTTTTGATACATGGCAAAATTTGGGAAGTTGTTGATAAACTTTGTTTTATTTGGAGATAGGTAGATGCAATGTTAAAGGAATAGGCAAGGATTGTGTAGGTTAGCAAAAACAAATGGAGTTAATGAAGTCATCCCTAGGCCTGTAAAGCATGACACTTGATATTGATTTGAGGAAAAGTGTATCAGGAAGCATCATATTCAGTTATCTAATCAGCAATAGTAATGGTTCCTGCAATGGAAATGGAAAAGCAAGGATATTTTCTAGAGATACTATAAAGAGAGAGCTTTCAGTCTTGAAAAATTATTATATGAAGAGCAGGAAAAAATTAGATGTATGTGTGAGCACTTCTAAAAAGGACTTGAAAAGAAAGGAAAATTAGTGAATCTTCATTCTTCAGTTAGGTTTTTATAATTGAGGATTTATTATATCAACATACATCTCAATAAAAAAGTTTGGTATCTAACAAACCTTATAGGGTTCTAGGAATTGTTGTAACATTAGGATTCTTCTTTATGGGGCCACTCTTGACTCAAGCCTGTACAACAGGTCACAATATCTAGTCCCTGGTGCATCAGAAATTTGTTAATACTGATTTTAGCATTCTTCCTTTACATGGTACTGGCATCCGGGTACTGCATATCTTGTAGCAGCTAGTTTCAGTTGCTACTGAAAATGAACCCTTCCCAAACCTGCATTTTGAGTTCCTAGGAGAAGAACATCAGGAAAACATTTGGTATATCATCTGCCTTACTGTAATGCCTACTTCGCAAACCACCAGTGACTGATACCTGCTATAATCATGTTTGACAGAGAGTAAAATAGTCTCAAACAATAATAATTTAAACAAAGGAGAAATTTTATTTCCTTCATGTTCAAGAAGTTTGGAGATAAATGAGTCTGGAAGATGTCCCAAGGAGGGAGGATCCTTCTTGGTGTGTTTGTGTTTCCTTAGGTCCGATAACAACTGTGAAACTTCAGCTATTGGTATTTGTATTTGAAACATTGCAGGAAAAAGAAAAAAGGGAACTTTCATAACTAGAAGCCTCATATATCTTTGTCTCCCTCTTTCTCATTGTGTAGTACCTTACTGCAATGATAAAGTTCAAAAATAAATGTGATCATTTAGTAGGACAGCAATGTTCACCGTAAAAAATTGGGATTTGCTTACTAAGAAGAAAGGATGAAAATAGATACTGTTAGACAAATAGTACTTTTTGGACAAATATTATAATAGTTTGGCCATTCTCCAAGGTAAATGTCTACCACTGCTCCAGTTAGCAATGCTCCTTCAGTATTAATTATTGCCTGGCAATTTCTCTCAAACAAAGATTGCAAGGACAGCAGTTACTGTGATTGTCCTTACTAGGACAAGATGGTTAAATAAACAGCAGGTTTTGAGAATAGTAGACAGAGTAGTAACAGGGAATTGATGGGATCAATTTTATCCTCATTAAGATTTTACTGATGTTGGGTACAACTACCCATAACTGTGTTTCTGCAGGCCAAATAAAATTACTGCAAACTAGGCTATAATAAATATTATAATAGTAATTTGGAGTCTTTGTAATCATAGCCTAACTCCCAAAGGGGACAGATGGCCTAGCATAGCGTGGGTAGGCACAGAATTACTCTTACTTTTATTCTAGCTGTAGGCTTTTCCTGCACTCTCACCCCTGAAATCAACCTTAATGAGAACCCTATGCTTACTTGCGAATGGAAAGTGGTATTTTGTGAAGGTTTTAGCTGTGTTACTTTCCCACACATACTTCTGCTTCACAAATAATATGGCAGGGGTTAGGGCCATGACTCATCTGTGCTCTCAAATAAGCTCACAAGGAGACTGACTCTCCTCCATGACAATTTAGAAATCATTTGCTTTTTCTTACCATGGAATTCCTGTTACAGCTTAATAAGCAAGTCAACCTAGGGAAGGGAAGTACCAGATTCTCTTGGACAGAATCAAAATTTAGAAACATCATTTCCAACAAGTGAGTTAAAGCAGAGGCCACACCCAGAAAAACATAAGGACACTGAGAAGAAAACTTCTAAGATTTATTTATTTATCTTTAAGTAAATTTTAGAGTTGTGTTATACATACACACACTCATATACAAAATTACTCATACTCATTGAAATTTCAAACTGCCATTTTTTTCTGAACATAAGCTGCACACAACATTTGGAGTGCTACAATGATTACCAAAAGTAATGGCACCTCTATAACCAGTCTTAACTCTATGTCTCAGCCTGGAACGTCCTTGTCCTAATTGCTGTTAATCCAAATTCTACTTCTTACGTTCAAATACTTCTTGACTTGTTTTTGTGCTTATTTCTTCTTGATACTCTCCAGTCTTTTATTTAAATTTCAAATGACTTAGGTTTTCCCTTTTCATTCTATTGCAACCATGTCTGACTATATATTAGGAATTGGATTTGGCACAAATGAATTTAAAGTTTTGGAGTTTTGGCAAGATAATGAAATAAAATATATCCTGAGGATTATTGATCTACATTTGCAATTATTCCTTAGTTCATTTGGAAAACAATAAAGTACCTAGTGTAAGTCAACAATTTTAGGTGACACGAGCCTTTGGATATTCTACCAAGAACTGCCTGTATTATAATAGCAAGAATGTGTGATCCCAACTCCAAAATTAGGTTTCCCATTAGTATTTATTTTAGATTAAAAAATTTGGCAAGTTTTGAGTTCTCAAATTGTTATTTTCTGCTTTGTGGAAAACTTTGTTCTGAGTGATAAATGACTTTAAAAGTACACGAAAAGAACTAATAAGAAAGGCAGGCAAAAAACCAAAACAAACTCTTGGAAAATAAGCTACATATTGAGTCAGAGGCAACAAAGTTTACAGAAAAAAAAAGGAATTCTTTGAAGGAGAATTTTAATTTAGAGAATTAAATATAGTAAGGGTGAGCAGGGAAGAGTATAAACAAATATGTTGGTAAGATAAAAGAAGGTACACTTGTAAAACATGACATATCACATATACTGAAGATTTAAAGGCATAATTGGAACAATGGCACAGTCAGCTTTATGGAGGTCCTTGAACATTAGGCAACCAATAGCATGTTAGAGATGACCTTCAAGTGGAGGAGTATTAAGAAGAAAAGGATTATTTAGAAATATTAATCAAGCATGTTAACAATTTCTATTAGTCAGGCATGAAGAAAGAAGTAGGAAGTTAGCTTAAGTGCAAAAAATATGACTTTATAGTGTAAATCAGATATTCTTCTTACCCAGTCTCAATCACCATGTAGAACTTTCTGTAGAGTTTTTAATCATTTGTTTCACTGAACTTTTTTTGGGGAACCACCTTTACCTGCAAACAAAGCAACAGTGTCTTCTTAGCTTTCTATGTTTCTCCCTTGAGGACATCCCAGTCATTCTAGAAGAAGACAGCAAAGAACCAGTTTTGTACATGTAATATCAGGACATTTTGGGGAGTAATATTTGAATAATGTTGCTAACGAGTCCATAGATAATTGATTATAATTGCAATTTGTTGCAAGGTTCATCATTGGTCCCAAGAAATGCAATACATTTTTGACATTAATTTTGTAGCTTACAATTTTACCAGACATGTCATTCTAATAATTTTTGGTGATGACTTTATAATTTTTTATATCAAAGACTATGCCATCTATAGAATAGTTTGACTTCTTCTTTATGATTGAGAAGCCCTTTCATTCTTTTTCTTGTCTAATGATTCATGGTACAACTTCTAGCACTATGTTGAATTAAAGGTGCTAAGAGTGAGCATCCTTGCCTTGTTCCTTAACCACTCAGTATGATATCAGTTATGGACTTGTCAAATGTAGTCTGAATTATTTTGGGTATGTTCCTTCTGAACCCAATTTGTTTAAAGGCTTTTATCATGAAAGCAGTTTGAATTTTGTCAAATGCTTTATTTTTTATTTATTTTTTTTATTTTATTCATATGTGCATACAATGTTTGGGTCATTTCTCTCCCTTTCCCCCACTCCCTCTCTTACCCCCCCAAGCCCCCTCCCTCTCCCCCATTACCCCCTCACTACCCGGCAGAAACTATTTTGCCCTTATCTCTAATTTTGTTGAAGAGAGAGTTTAAGCAATAATAGGAAGGACCAAGGGTTTTTGCTAGTTGAGATAAGGGTAGCTATACAGGGAGCTGACTCACATTGATCAAATGCTTTTTTATACCAATAGTTATGATCCCCTGATTTTATCCTTCATTTTGTTAAAGTGTTGTATCTTTTTTTTAGGGGAAAGAATATTTTTATTAGCATATTAATTATACAAAATAATGGGTTTTACTGTGACATTTTCATATGTGCATATTATTTGCTTTGATCATATTCACCCTCCATTTCCCTCTCTGATTCCTTCTCAAGAAGGAGAATATTAATTTTAGAGAGCAATAAGATACAAGAAGTAGCAAGAACTTTTTTACATATTGGTAAATTTTTAAAGCAAAGAATTCAATCTATACAAAAAATAATGAATATGGTGATTAAATTGTAGCTATAAAAATAGGTAATATGAAAATATAGGACAATGCTAGCATGTAAGGGAAGAGGTTGATGAGTGTAGTTAAGTGAAGGCTTTAAGAATCGAATTATGATATAAAACAGTGCCCACTTTTAGATGGGCCCATGAGTGGTACATGCAAACCTGGGCAAACACAGCCTGGCAAAGCTTAGAAGACTGACCTGGCAGTGGACCCACAACCCAAGACAGATGTTCAGTGTGTTTGATGACACTTGCTAACATCAGTCATACTCTGCACAGGACTTTAACAGAACCCAGAATTGCACAACATAACATTCAAAATGCCTGTAGAAAATACAAATTTATAAAATGTACCTGAAAAATCTAACCAATTCTTCAAGGAAAAGAAAACTGACAGATGCTAACTTTGAGATGACAATTACTCAGGAATAAAAAAGGTTGAAATCTTGATGCAGATAACAACGTGGCTGAATCTAAATTATTAAATGAAATAAGCTGGATTCAGAAGAGAGCATTCTGCTTTTTTGAATTTATATGATAGTCTGTAAAAGACAAAACCCAGGGAGGAAGAAGAGACCAGTGGTTACTGTGGCTAAGAGGGATTGAAGAGAATCAATGCCAAAATGGAGCACAATGGAGTATTTTGGGTGATGAAAACTTCTGTGTCTTGATAGTAATGTGATCCTATGCATATGTTAAAAATTCAAGTAGAGTTAATTTACTCAATTAAATTCAAAAATAAATATCAAAAATTTTAAAACTCTTTTCTACTTCTGAAGAATGACTTAACTATATTCATCAACTTCTTCGCTTACATGCTAACCTTGTCTTATATTTTCATATTGCCTGTTTGTATAGGTGCAAAGTGTTATTTCTTACTTATTGATTTGTGTGTACAAGTATCCTTGCATCTCAGGGATAAATCCTACTTAATTGTGGTGTAAAATCTCACTAATTCACTATTGAATTTAGTTTTCTTCTATTTTATTAAGGATTTTTGCATCTGTATTCATCAAAGATTTTGATCTAACCTGCTTTTCTTGTTGTGCTCTCACAAGGCCTTGGTATGGGTATGAGGATTATGCTCGTCTATAAAATGAGTTTGGACTATTGTGTCTGATTTTATATTCAACAAAGCTCAACAAGAATTGTCATTAATTCTTCTTTAAATATTTGGTAGAATTTACCAGTGAAACCATCTAAACCTAGGATTTTTTTTTAAATAGAAAGGCTTTTAATTAACAATTAAATCATTTTAGCAATTCTTTGTCAGTTCAGATTTTGTACTACATGATTTAATCTAATTAAGTTGTATATTTCTAGAAAATTACCCATTTCCTTCATAGTAGTCCCTTATGAGCATTTCTATCTCTGTGATATCAGTTGTAATCTCTTCTTTCAGTTGTAATTTTATTTACTTGAATTCTTTGTCGTATTTTCTAGTTTAGTCTAGCTCATGGTTTGTCCATCTTAATTTTCTTTTTGAAAACTAATTTTATTTTCATTGTGATCCTTTCAATTTTCTTCCCAGTTTCTATTTCAGTTATTTCTGCTCTGTTTTGTTTATTAATTTATTTCCTCTGCTAACTTTGAGATTAGTTTGCTCTTCTGTTTCTAGATCTTTGAGGTGTGAAATTAGGTTATTCTGTGATTTCCCTTTTTTCTTAACATAGGCATTCAATGCAATAAACTCCATTCTTGGAACCAAATTTGTTACATCCCAGATATTATTCTATATTTTGTTTCTGTTTTCATTTGTTTTAATATGACTTGTGATTTCCCCTTTGAGCCATTGGTTATTCAAGAATGAGATGTTTGATTTCCAGATATTGTCAGTGTTCCAAAATTCATTGTTTATTAATTTCTAATTTCATACTATTGTGATTAGGAATGACAGTTTTGATGATTTAATCTTAAATTTATGGAGAGGATTTTTTTGTGTGTATGACTCAGTGTTGCACAAGCACTTAATAAATATGTACATATGGTTGTTATTGCATGTAATGGTCTGTGTAAGTCCAATAGGTCCTTCAGGTCAGTCAACATCATAAATACGTTGTGTTCTTATTGGTTTTCTGTCTGATCATTGTTTGATATCTCCAAATATCTCTGCCTCATTTTGAAACTTTCTTACAATTATCTCTTCTGCCAAGGGCCAAATGCAGATGGCCTAAACTGAGCATCCATTCTCATTCACCCATGACTAACACAGAACAACTTTTTCTCTCTGTTTTAAAATTCAGAATAATTACTATGAAGACTATGTTTGTGTGGGGGCTTCTCCACTTTAGTCCACAATGGAGAGGATTTAAAAGTGAGCCACAAAGTATTCTTCTATACAAACTTGACCCTTCTGAAACTACAAACTATATTAAGAAGGAAGTATAGAGAATAGAAATAAAAGGATGAAATTTAATTATTCAGCTCTTTTTTGAAAGTGTATTCTATTTGTCAAGCTTTTGAGAATCTAAAACTCAATAGATGTTCAATATCAGTACTATATACGCACACACACACACAATTATGTAATGCTGGTGGTAACTACACGCACTCAGGCAAACAAGTAAAGGCACTCTTTTAGGTTAAATTATACCTTGACTATCAATGTGACCTTGAGCAAATCAACTGTCCATACAGGGACACACTTGTCTCATTGATAAAATAAGAATATTGAGCTGAGTAAGCCTCTTAAGTCTTTTTATCTAAAATTCAGTGATACTCTCTGCTTTGTGTGTCATTTTATTTTTCATTTGCAAAATGAGAAGTTTTGCAGTGGTGCCTTACTTCTTCAGTGATGGTAAAAATATGTTTATCAAATATATTGAGTGCTATATAAATGCAAAACAGTTGCAGGCAGGTTTAGATAATGTTTAATGCTTTGCTGTTAGCTTTCATAAAACCACTACAACATTTGAACATCTGTTATATTTCCTACTCTATATTTATATTTGTTTTTTAAAAGTAAAGGAATCTGATTTATAAATAAATGTTTCCTAGAATAGGTCCAAACATTTGTTTATTTTTTCTTGAAAAATATTTTAAAATGTGAATTAAAATCTCCTACTAATTTTAAAATTCATTTCTAGTACTTTTTCTCTTCTTTTTCCTGCTGCCTTAATTGAGTCTGGTGATGACATAAGGCATTCTTTTTACATTGTTCCAGAAGATTCTCTTTCTGTCCAAACATCTGTTGATGTTAAAAGGTTTGCGCCTTTCTGCTTCTGCAGCTATACCCTGCTGTCAATTTACTAATGCTACCAAAGGTTCTGAGCCTTCTTTGTAGGGGATACAAAAATAGGCTGAAAAGTCATGTGAGAGCTGAGATGTAGAAGTTAAAGTACATTTTTCTGTGATTGGGAATTTTGGTCTATATAGAATATCATTTTTATTAGAACTACTAGTAAATTACTAAGATGTTTTCATCCCATTTATGAATCTCAAGTATCTTATTAAAGTGTTTTTAATTAACCACTGCTTTTTTTCCCTATGATTTAAAAGTAAATGGGTACACATCTGTAATTCCAGCTACTCCAGAGTCCTGGATGGAGGAATACTGTTCAAGGTAGGTCCAGGACAAAAAGTTAGTGAGAACCTATCTCAAAAAACAAGCTGGATACAGTGATTCATGCTTGTGCTTCCAGTTACTTGAGAGGTGGATGCATGAGAATTGTGGTCCAAGGCCAGCCCACAGCACAAAACAGCTTACCCTACCTAAAAAGTAAACTGAAAGTAAAAGGAACTGGGGCACTTGCCTAATAAACACAAGACCCTGAATTCTAACTCCAGTACCACACCAAAATAAGGATAAATAACAATAAGTACTTATTTGATCAATCACTATGTTGTATGTGATTAGAACATATGACAGTACCCCCAGCCTCATCAACATAAAGCCTCTTGCCATGTTTCAGTTTTTGTTATCACTTATTAATGAAGGTAAATATGAGAGTATGCCAAATGGCTCAGGGCTCTAATCCCAGTTACTCAGAAGGTAGAGATAAGAGGATTCCAGTTGAAGCCAGCACAGGTAACAAAAGTTAGCAAGACCCTATTGCAAAGAACAAACCAGGCAATGATGGTTCAGACCTGTAATCCCAGCTATATGGGAGGCCAAAGCAGGAAGATCATGGTTGGAGGCTGGGCTGGACAAAAAAAACCTTGAGACCCTATCTGAAAAAATAATTAATGTAAAAATGGCTGGTAGAGCACTTGCCTAGCAAGTATGAAATCCTGGGTTCACAGCCTCAGTACCACCAAAAAAGAAAGATAAATGCATATTAAATAAATGCGTCAATCTGTATATTGTCTTATTTTTCTATGCATCTTCCAGAACACTAATAGATGTTGTTTGCTAGTTTTCCACAATCAGGAACCATATAAAGGACAAAGTAGATTCTAAATCTACATTTGTAAATTATTAGTGTGATTTCTGTGTTATGGTTATGATTCTTATCAAGACTTTTATATAGAAAATATCAGGAAGATAGTTTTTGTTGAACTATATACATAAAACAAATCAAAAATGGCACTGTGAGTTCTTGTACTACCCATTATCCAACATCAAAAGCATTATAGTTACAAGCTAGATTCAGAGTTACAATGTGGAGAAGAATCAAACTAAAATTTTTAAAAAGGGTTGTGAGGCTATTGTTTTCTTTTGTAATTCTGCTAATATATGATTTTTTTTTGTCTTACTGAATTGTATAGTTAGCCAGGGCCATAGAATCTTCATCATAGAATCATCATCATTTTCATCCATTCTATTGACCGTTCTTAAACGCATCAAACTGTTTTATTAGTGAAAAGAAGCTAGGGAGAGAAAGGCTGTTCTCTGTTTCTTTGTCCTTGTCAAGTTTACACTAGTTTTATAGATGTGTTAAAAACTTTTTGTAACATGCATTCATTGTCTACAACTTTGTTTTGGATAAGATATCTTGCTATATGAATAAAATAAGGAGAAAAAGTTACAAACTAGTATAAATAATAATGAAGACATAAACAAAGTAACAAGAAGGTTTGAATAAAGGGTGTGGGGAAGAGCAATGACATAATTAGATTAAGCATGTGTTTAACCTTAATGTACTGAAATTTAACTAAAGGAGAAACATGGGTGATCAGTCAGAAAATACAACTGTGTAAGGATAGAAATTTGAGACTAAGCATGGAGTGTTTGATGATTCACATGTAGTTTTGTAAGGGTAGGAGATAGTATACGATGGAAGATATGAGTCCAAAGACTGAAAATGTAGACAAGATGAATAGTTTAGCATCTAATATGTATGCTATGCTGGATTATAACTTTATTGAAATTTTAGAATCCATGGAGATGGGGTGGAGAAAAAGATAAGTTACTAAAGCAGACTCCTCCAAACTACAAGCAGATAACTCAAAAAGTAAAGTCACAGATAAATGGCACTTGAAGTTAACCATCATTGCTTTATTAGGTAAAGCATTATGTACCTACAGTTACAGCGACTCAGGAGTCTGAGGAAAGAGAGGATTGAGTGAGTCCAGTGTTTGAGAGCACCTTGGGCAACATAGTGATATCTTGTCTCAAAGAAAAAAGACTTTATTTTGGAAGTTGACTATGAAACAAGGTGGAAGATATGATATATGCCCAGATCCACCTTCCAGGATAAAATTGTTTTATTGTAGCTTCTGAGATGGTTCATGGCTAATGGCCCTAACTTGTCATCCCTCTTTGAATTATCTGTGTTATTGATGTTACCTCATCCAAGGTCAATCTCTTTTTCCTAGGCGTCTTACATGCAATGACTGATTGATATGAAGATAAAAACATTGGGACTTCTTAACCCAATACAAAAAGAAAGTCTCTGTAAAGTTCTGGCAGGCCATACCATTTTCTGAACTGTATTACACCTTTTCTTCTCCCCCTGTAGAAGCCTATGTACACCCCTTCTCCTCCTTTCTTTTTAAAACTCAACTAATAATTTTTATTATGTATGACAAAAAGTATGCGTAGATTGCATGTAGGTACTTGAAAAGATGTTAATATCATAAATCATTCTGTACATACAAACTAAAAGCACATAAACCATTTTAAACTTTTTATAATGGCTAGAATTTTTAAAGAAATTGAACACAAACTATCTGGCAGTCTTATACATTTCTGGTAGAAATTCAAAAAACCACAGCCACCTCATTTTATTTTACTTTTTTTTCATTGTTGTGCAGTGTGGGGTACACTGCGGCATTTGCAAAAACATTCCTTTTCTTTCACAAATGTAAATTCTAAACACATTCTTTGATTTTTCTTGGTGGTACTAGAGTTTAAATATAGGACCCCCACTTGCTAGGAATTATACCATTAGACCCAGGCTCCCAGTCCTTTTTTGTTTTTAGTTATTTTTCAGATAAGGTCCTTACACTTTTTGCCTAGAGCTGTTCTCAAATTGCAGACATGCTCAACCTCCCCTAGCTTGTTTGTTGAGATAAAGGTCTCATTAACTTTTGGACTCTGATGACCTCAAACTGTGATATATCCCATGTAGCTGGGATTATAAGTGCGTACCACACTAGGTAGCCTAAACATAGTCTTTAATCAGTCTGTTCACACTAACTTCTATATCAAAGAATGAATTTGGTAGTTTTTATCTTTAGTAGCTTAATTATATACCTCAGCTAAGTCACATTATCTAAGTTTAGAGAGCATAAGCCCTAAAATAATGTCTCACCATTCCAGTGACTACTAAAATAAGGCCAGAAATAGTTTATTGAGAAACTGTCACCAAAGATCTAGAATATTGATCCTTGCTTTTCTAATATTTTTTTCTAATATTCTAATATTCCATGTGTAAGGGCTTAATGGTTTATTTAGATCTTTCAATAATTAAAGGCATCTTAATAGATGTCTATATATTGCATTCCAATATTCTCTCCAATATTTGGAAAAATTAAGCAATAGTATAGCTCCTACGGGAAATGCTACATGAGTAAACTCATACCATCTTCTCAATTTCTTTCTTTTTGTTAGTATATTTCAACGTTAATGTAATTAATTTTTATATGCGATTTGTGTATGAGTGAGTTAAGATAAATCAGGTAATGTTTAGGCATTAGACAATAATAGCTCTTTGCTCTTGCTTTCTCTAGAAACAGAACTTAATTTGTAGAAGGATTTAGGGAGTAGTTACCTTTTGCTTTTGGCATCACCCCAAGTTTCTAATACAATTTCCTGTGTGTAATTTATTTATTTCCCTTGGAAGAGGGAGCTGTCATACATCAAAAAGTTTTCCATTTTTCCCTTAAGAAGATCTAGTATTGTGATCCACTAAGTGGTATATTTAAATTGCCTTTAAGCAGAAGTCATACAGATACATGAGAACCACTAGATACGGCATCTAGGGACAGGCGAGACTTAGTTCTAAATCATGACCTTGTCATAAACTCCCAGTTGAATTATATGGCTTGATATCAAGGGTATCTGCTCAGTCTATCACTTTCAGAACTCACTTGGACAGGTTCTTCATAAGAATTGAGAATGATTTTCACAATAATGAATCCTGACTGCTATATTAATGTGCAAACTTCTGTCTTAAAACTGTTATACTATTTGTCCAAAAAGTTTTGACCTATGACCACTTTGAGACTTTATTCAGCTAAATATAATAAGAATGACTAATTTATAGTATTTTATAGTGTTTCTTATATATGACAAAATTTAATTACTTTATGTAATCATCACAGCTCTACAAAGCTCATATTATTCTCAGTCCTCATTTACAAATAAAGTAACTAAGACAAAGAGAAGACAGTGAGCAATTAATTAAGTTACATAGATAATAAATTTTGGAGCTGGGTTTTGATAGCAAGTTACATCAGAATGTGTGCTTTTAACTATAGCTCTCTATTTATATTAAACCATGAAATACTTTATAAGTAAAGAGCCTTTATTAACATTAGACTTTGTCTTTATACATTTGAAACTTACATAGGTGGTTTGTCAAGCTTGCCCTTTGGAGCTTATAGAAAGAGTAAAGAATTTCATTCCTTGGCCATGCACAAAGGTCTGGAGAATTAATATAATACATTTATTTTACTTTCTATCATGAAGCTGTTTTGACTGAGAAGCTGTTTTATGCTACTTTTCCTCAAATAATAATAGCAAAGTAATGCATTTTGTTAATGTGAGATCTTTTATTTAAGAAAGTCCAGAAATTTTACATCATCTTTTCATAATATTATTTTTTTCTTAAATAGATAGTATGTAACTGAAGCACAGGTATGATGTGACTCATACAAGCTACAAGACTCATTATAAACAAAAATGACAAAAGATCTAACTTCATTTATTTTCAGTTCCTTTTCACATTATTGCATACTAGAGAAGATCTTTTATAGATCTGGAACCAAAATTGAATACTCATTTCAATAGGTCTCCGGTTAAAAAGTTAGATTCTGGATTGGCAGTTCTTTCTTTGATGCAGTAGTGATAGGAAAATGACTTTATTTTCATGTGTGGCAGTTGGTAACAGTTGGGTCAATCTTACTGCATCTTTTGATCACCCAGATGTTGTAGGAATATAATTCTCCTCATCATTCAAGTAAAAATACTGAGGCTTTGAACAATGACTATTAGCTTTATTGAATATTTACTAAATATAGAATATTTTACAAGTTGTATCTCTTACAATTTTAAATACAATATGTAATATTTTTCTGTGTTAGAAAATATTAATGTTCCTATTTACAGATGAAGAAACTGTGACTCAAATAGTTTTTACAACTGCCAGCAGTCTATATTTTTATATAGTACTTAGATCATTAACTGTACAACCTGACAATCATCAATACTCTTTTTCAAATACTCTCTCTCTCTCATACACACACACACACATTACAATTATCTTGATAATTGATGATTTTAGATTTTGTTCCTCAGACACAGAGACAAGAAGTCACATGCAGGGTTTTGGAAAGAACTCGCAAGAAAGATAACTGAAAGGAATAAGGAAAGGAAGGTACACTGGATAGAAGTAGAAAGCTACCCGAAGTGCAACAGAAACTAAAACCTCAGCAGGTCCTTAGAAGAGCTTTGTTAATGAGAAATAACCTTCAGTGTTTTCCAAAGTTGAGCAGAAAAGCTGAGCCTTGTATCTACACAGGAACCTATCACTGAGCAGAAATTACTCTCTGGAACACAGAGTAACTTTGGGCAAAGCAGTTCTTTGCATTAGAGAACAGTTCTCTTTGAAACAAACAGTTATGAGTCATCTGTAACTGATATTCTCAGCAGACAGGGAGGATGTGTGGGCTTTGAGGAGGAGTTCTGAGCAAAGCATCTAAGTATCCACTATAATTAGTAACCATTCATAAGGCATCACCCTGTATCACATAATGTTCTAACTTGCTTACATGTACCACCTCATTCAGTCTTTCCAAACTTGAGGTGAATCCTGTTATTGTTCTCATTTGCAGTTGATAAAGTTAATAGTATTTTCCCAAGACTACACAAGAGCCACCTTAAGGGTTGAACCATCATTATGCACCACATATTTATTCTTAAATTCCTATTCCCAAAATGGATTTGATGGGTATGTTAATTTCTCAGAAAGTTCACAGATGTATCTTCATTTCAAAGTTGGCTACTGGTCAGGTTATATGAAACTAAATTATAAGACAAATGTGAGAAAATCACCTACTTTCTGGTGCATGCAACTTAGTTTCACATTAGTCTATCTCGGAGAGACTGAGTTTAGTTATGGTTATTTAGGACATGGCACTTCCCACGTGAAATATATGAAATGAAGATCTCCAACCAATTTAAACTACAACAAATAGATACTCTACCAAAGAGCTGGGATTAGAGCTCAGTGGTAGAACAATTGCTTAGCATGTGCAAGGCCCTGGGTTTGATCCCCAGCATCACATTTTTTAAATTTAAAATTAAATGTAAATAAAAGAATACTCTACTAAGTGAATAAGTGAATAACTTTGTATGTACTTTCTTTTGTCTGAAACTCCTGAGATCCTTCCATACCTGAAATGTAATTCAGGAAGAGAATTTACAAGCAGGAACCATCACTTTCTTTCTCTACCTTCTCATATAGTATACTACTGAAATTATCCCAGCCTGTCTGAGCAGTGAACCTAAATTTGACTCTTTAGCCAATCCCCATTCTGCATCAAGAATGCTCAGTCACCTTGAAAAAAGTAATTTCTTTGGCTTGTTCAGAAGATTCAGACAGTCATAGTTAAAAGTGGTTTAGTATTCCCTGTATAGAACTGGAGAATGAGCAGAGAACTGTGTAACACTTAGGCAATTCTAGTTTTCAGTTTTTATATGGTTGCTTCTCAGCCCACATTACAATTAGCAAAGAAAGAAAAATAACAAGGGTTTCTAGCTTCCATCTTGTGTGTGATGCTGTGTCTTATCAATCCCTATATTCTTCATGTCACCTCACAAAATTTCTAACATAGCATATTCTCATTTTAAAGCAGATTGGAGACCAATGATGCTACTTGCAATAGTTAACTGGTACTTTTTCTTCTATACGTAAAACCTCAGATAGTTTATTAGCATCCAGGGTGACCTTGGATGTCACCTACATCCCTGTGCTTTGTTTTTGTATCTGTTATAATAGTACTACTCATTTGTATTTGCTACATATTTGGCAAGTTTCAGAGTGCTGTAAAGACTAAATTTTATTACCCAATTACATTTTTATGCAATTGTAACCAAAATCTTATGCAATCAGTTTCTTTCAAAGAGGTACATTCTGCATTTGAACCTGATTGATTTTGCAGTGAATGGCTGAGATCTTGGCATAAATCTATATAGTTATAAAGTGCGTAGCCTGATTTCCAAGGACACCATGAGAAAGAAGTGCAATGGATGTGAGCTTGAGATAAATTATGAAATAAAAAAGAGACTTGAACTAAATACAGACTTAAATGTTACATGGATTTTACAGTTGCTTTCACATTTGGGAGCTGAAGTGGTAAAATACAATAAAGGAAAATATGCCTAAGATAATTCCAATGAGGCAATGCATAAAAGTAAGAGAAATTTTAACATTTCCAGCTACAAAACTAAAAAGCAAGGAAACATACATGGAAGTTTAGGGAATCAGTATAAAAAATATACCTTAAGAACTTTTGAAAGTGAATATAAAAAAGATCCATGTCATAACCAGTCACTAACAGTGGAGGAAAAGCAAAATGGAATTAGTATCAACAATAACTTTTGAATGGCACAGAAGTTATGAAAATAAAGTAAAATGGAAGTGTAGATGTGGTCTGGAGAGGCTAATACACTGTTAGAATATTAAATATGGTCTAGGTGGTTTTGATCTACATACATGAACTATTTGTATGCACGATATCCTTAAACCAAAGTAAAAAGTAGCCTAAATAAGACTTAGAGAGGCATGACTATTTTTGAAACTATGGCATCACACCAGCCCTATTCTTTTTTCTTTACTCATTTATTCACATATGCATACATTGTTTGGGTCATTTCAACCCCCTGCCTCCCTCCCCCACCCTTTGCTCCACCACCTGCTTCCAGGCAAAACCTGTTCTGCCATTATTTCTAATTTTGTTGAAGAGAAGACATGAGCATAATAAGAAAGACAAAGCATTTTTGCTAGTTGAGTTAAGGGTAGCTATACAGAGAGATTCCTAGCATTGCTTCCATGTACAAATGTGTTGCAACCCAAGTTTATTCATCTCTAACCGATCTTTACACTGGTTCTTGATCCCTTTCTCGTGTTGGCCTCTGTCCCTTTAAAGGTTTCTGTATTAGCTCCTCTGGAGTGGAGACATCAAACGCTTTCATGTTTTGGGTTTTCTCCCTATCCACATACCTCCCGTATGTGTTCTCCCTTTGTCATGTGACCCAAGTCCAATCACATTGCTGTATTTTCCCTAGATCTAAAGTCCGCATATGAGGGAGGGAGAACATATGGTTTTTGGTCTTCTGAGTCTGGCTAACTTCACTCAGAATGATGTTCTCTAGTTCCATCCATTTACTTGCAAATGATAAGATTTCATTCTTCTTCATGGCTGAGCAAAATTCCATTGTGTATAAATACAATATTTTCTTGATCCATTCATCAGTAGTGGGACATCTGGGTTGTTTCTACAACTTTACTATTGTGAATAGCGCTGCAATAAACATGGGTGTGCAGGTGCCTTTGGAGTAGCCTGTGTTGCATTCCTTTGGGTATATCCCCAAGAGTGGGATTGCTATACCAGCCCTATTCATATCACAGCTGAGCAAAGACAAAGGTTTCTCCAAAGTACAACAAAGTTAATGTTTATTTACAGCATGGAATAATAGAGGCAGAGAACATAAGCAAGATTGCTAATGTCCACTTAGAGAGAACATGACCCCAGTCTTAGAAGGAGGAGGAGGAAAAGGAGGAAAAGGTATATATATATATATATATATATATATAAAGGTATATATATATATATATGTATGCATGTATATCTGTATACTTTATAGTTTAAGTATATTATATAATAATCAGTGTTATAAATTCATTCACTAATTTCCCACTCAGAAAATATATTGGAGTGAGAAGTATTGGTACTCAAGATCTTTTTTTCCTCAATGTTCATTCCTAACATCTGTCTCCCTCATCCCCTTAAAACAATCAAAAGAGGTTTCATTATTCTATTTTCCTTCCCTGAGTTCCATAGAAAAGTTCCATTATTACAAACATGTTCTCTGCATAAATGCTATATAATCATATTTGCATTTGTATATACATTTATGCTTTGGCTCTATCTTCCACATATGAGGGAAGATGTGACATTTGTCATTCTGAACATGTCCTACAATTCCATCCATTTACCTGCAAACAGCATGACTTCATTTATGGCTGTGTAGTAGTCTGTTGTGAATATACACCAAATTTTCTTAATCTATTTATTAGTTGTAGGGCATCTGGACTATTTCCATAGCTTGGCTATTGTGTTGTAGTAAACATTGGTGTGCAAGTGTCTCTGTTATATCCTTACTTACATTCCTTCAGGTATATGCCCAGGAATGGTATCACTGAATTGCAGGTAGTTCTATTTTTAATTTTTAAGGAACTGCCTTCCCTAACGGTTGTACTAATTTACATTTCCATCAACAGTGTATAAGGGTTTCTGTTTGACCACATCCTCACCAACAATTTTTGTTGTTTGTGTTTTTGAAGATAACCATTTTAAGAGGAGTTAGATGAAATCCTAGTGCCGTTTTTATTTGTGTCTTTTTTCTTTTTTTTGGCCAGGGACATTGAGCCCTTCTTCATATATTTATTGATCATTTGTACCTCTTCCTTTGAAAATTCCCTTTTCAATTCATGTGCTCATTGCTTCATTGGGTTGTTGATTCTTTGGTAGTTTAGTTTTTTGAGTTCCCTGTAGATTCTTGATGTCAGTCCCTTAGCAGATGAAAAGCTGGCAAAGGTTTTCTCCCATTCTTTAGGCTGTCTCTGAAAACTAGTGACTATTTCATTTGTTGTGCAGAGGCTTTTTAGTTTGAGGCAGTCCCATTTGCACATCCTTTCTCTTAATTGCTGACCTGTTGGAGTTCTATTTAGGAAGTTATTGCCTGTATCTCTATGTTCTAGTACATTCCCTCTTTTTTCCTGCCACAGTAAATTTCAAGCTTTGTATTAAGTTCTTTGATCCACTTTGGCTTTTTTTTAGGTCTTATTCTTTTCTTTACATACAAAAGTATATAATATTTTAACCATAGTTACCCTGCTGCACCTTTTCCTTATTTTCTCCTCCCTTCCACCTATACCAACCCCTCAGCAGGACCTGTTTTGCCTTCCTGTTCTGTTTTTGAGGAAAAAAAAAGACACTTTTGTTTTTTTAAGATAGCTCCACAGGTTGTTTCATTATGATATTTCCATGTATATATGTATTATAACCTGCATATATATTACAACAGGGTAAAGGAGAGGGATATAGTTTCAGTCTTCTACATGTGGATATCCAGTTTTCTCAAAAACAATTGTTGAAGAGGCTATGTTTTCTCTACCGTATGTTTTGGGTGACTTTGCCAAAAATCAGTTGTCTCTAGCTGTGTGGATTTATCTCTAGGTTTTATATTCCATTTCACTGACCTTCATATCTGATTTTGTGCCAGATCCATGCTGTTTTTATTGCTATGGCTTTGTAATATAATTTGAAGTCAAGTTTTGTGAAACCTCCAGCATCAGTCTTTTTGATCAGAATTACTTTGTCTATTTGAGTTCTTTCGTGCTTCCCTGTGAACTTTAGAATTGATTTTACTATCTCTGTGAACAATGTCATTGGAATTTTGATGGGGATTGCATTTGGTAATACAGCCATTTTCACGATATAGTTTCTTCCCATCTATAAGCATGGGAGATCTTTCCAACTTCCAGTGTATTCTTTGATTTCTTTCTTCAGTGTTTTGTAGTTTTCATTGAAAAGGTATTTCATTTCCCTCATTAAAATTATTCCTTGGTATTTTTTTTCCGAGGGTATTGTAAATGGGATTGTTTCCTTGATTTCTTTCTCAGTCTGTTCATTGTTTGTTTACACAAAAGTACCTATTTTTTGTATATTGATTTTGTATTCTGCTACTTTGCCAAAACTGTTTATGATTTCTAAGAATTTTTGGTATTTTTAGGATCTTTCAGGTATAAGATCATGTCATCTGAAACTAGGATAGTTTGACTTCTTTCTTCTTTATTTGAATCTCTTTTATTTCTTGCTCTTGTCTTATTGCTCTGGCTAGGAATTCCAAAACTACATTAAATAAGAGTGGGAAAAGTGGACTACCTTGTCTCATTCCTGACTTTGGCAGAAATGTTTTTTGTTTTTCTCTACTTAGCCTAATGTTGGCGAGGTTTGTCATATATACAGACTTTATTAGGTTGAGGAACATTCCATCTGTTTCTAATTTCTTCAGTGCTTTTGTCATGAAAGTATGGTCAATTTTGTCAAAAGTGTCTTTTGTATCTATTGAAAAAAATCATATGATTTTTGTCCTTGCTTCTATTTATATGTCATATTACATTTATTGATTTGCATATGTTCAACCTTCTTGCATACCTGGAATGAAATTGACTTGATCGTGGTGTATAAAGTTTTTGATATGTTGTTGAATTTGTTTTGCCAGTAATTTATTGAGAATTTTTGCAGCTATATTTGTTAAAGATACTGGCCTATAATTCTCTTTTCTTGTTACTTCCTTGTTGGATTTGGAATGAGTGTAATACCGGTTTCATGAAATGAGTTATTTAGTGTTCCTTTCCTTTCTATTTCCTGGAAAAGTTTAGGGAGTACTCATATTAATTCATTTTTAAAGTTTCAGTAGAATTCAGCTATGAATCCATCATGTCCTGGCCTCTTCTTTGTTGAGAGACTCCTTATAACTACTTCGATTTCATCCCTTGTTATACACCTATTTAGGTGGTTTACATGTACTTATTTAGGTGGTTTATACCTCTTGGTTCAATTTTGCTTGAATGCTTATAGAAGTTTGTCCATTTCCCTTAGATTTTCCAGTTTTCTTCAAAGTATTCCCCAATGATCTTCTGAATTTCCTTGGTATTTGTGGTTATGTCCCCCTTTTTTATCTGTAATTCATTAATTTGGTTCTTTTCCCTCATCTGTTAGATTGGTTAAGGGTTGATCAATCTTACTAATCTTTTCAAAGTGACAACTTGTTGATTACTTGTATAGTTCTTTTTGTCTCAGTTTCATTGATCTATATTATTTGTCTCTATCTGCTAGTTTTGAGGTTTGCTTCTTCTCATTTTTCTAAAAGTTTAATGTGCATTGTAAAGTTTTATTTGAGATCTCTGTCTTTTTAATTTTGTCACTCACTGCAATAAACTTCCCTCTTAACATAAACTTTTCTGTATCTCATAGGTTCTGGTAGGTTGCTTTCATTTTCATTAGATTATGGAAATTTTCAATGACCCACTGACCATTCAACAATGTTTCTACGTGTCTGAATATTTTCTGAAGTTTCTTTTTTTTTGAGCTCTAGTTTTATTCTATTATTATCAGATATGATATTGGGGATTAATTCAATTTTCTTACATTTGTTAAGACTTACTTTATGTCCTAAAATATGATCTGTTTTGAAGAAAGTTCCATGAGTTGCTCAGAAGAATGTGTATTATGCAGTGGTTGGATAAATACTCTTTGGATATCTATTAAGTCCATTTCGTCTATTGTGGCTATTAATTCTGATGTTTGTTGCTTTCTTTTGTATGGATAACTTAATCTATTGGTGACAGGGTGGTGTTATTACTCTATTGGAATCATCTGTGCTTTTAAGTCCAATAGTGTTTTGTTTTTTTTTTAATGTAGTTGGGTGCATCAATGTTTGGGGCATATATGTTAAGAACTGTTATTTCCTCTTAGTAAATTGTTTCTTTTATTAATATGAAGTGACTTTTATTACTCTCTTTTGACTAATTTTAGTCTGAAGTCTACTTCAGACTAAGTCAGATGTAAGTATAAATATTCCTCCTGTTTGCGTGAGCGTTCATTTTTCCACACTTTCACTCTAAGCCAATTTTTTTTTTTTGTCAGTAAGGTATGTTTCTTATAAACAACAAATGGTTGGGTCTTGCTTTCAATCCTACTTGCTAATCTATGTCTTTTGATTGGGTCATTGAGTCCATTGATAATCAGTGTTAATATTGAGAGGTATGTACTATTTGCCGTCATTTTGTCTTTCCTGATACTTATTTTTCCCCTATTGCTTGTTTGCTAGTCTACTTAGTCAGTGTGGTTTCACTCTTTCTTGCATTTTCCTGCTTGAGTCTAACTTCCTCTTCTATGTACAGAATTCCTTTAAGTATTTTCTACAGTGCTGGTTTGGTGGCCATGAATTCCTTTAGTTTTTATTTGCTATGGAAGATGTACATTTCTCCTTGAATTAGGAAGGCTAGTTTTGCTGGATAGACTCCTCAAGGTTGACAGTTGTTTTCTTTTAAAGCCTGAAATATAGTTTTCAATGACCTTCTGTGTTTAGAGTTTGTGTTGAGAAATCTGCTGGTATTCTGATGATTTTTCCTTTATATGTTACCTATTGTTTCTCTTGTGCAGCTTTCAGAGTTCTTTCTTTGTTCTGTATATTGAGTGTTTTCATTATATTATATCTGTGGGTGTTTCTTTTTCCAGTTCTGGACCTGGATGTTCCTTCTATCTCAAGATTGGGGAAGTTTTGAGCTAGAATGTTATTGAATAAATGATCTATGCCTTTAGTTTTGTATCTCTTCTTCTTCTATACCCATGATTTGTAGATTCGGTTTCTTGATGGTGTCCCAGAGGTTTTGCACATTCCATTCAGATTTTCTTAGCATTTTTTTCATGGTCTTTTATTGATTGATATAATTCCTCTACTTTGTCTCCCATTCCTTATACTCTACTTTCATCCTACTCTACTCTGTTAATCAAACTTTCCATTGAGGTTTTTATTCAGGATATTGAGCTTTATTCATTTCAAACTGATTATTTTTCAGGATTTCTTTATCTTTATTAATTTCCATGTTTATATCCTGCATTGTCTTAATTATTTCATTCCCGTTTATTTGAATTCTCTTTGAGCTCATGATCATTCTTACTATTATTTTTTAATTCAATGATTGACATTTCTTCTTCTTTGCTATTGTGTAAGTACTTGGTGCTCCAGTTGACTTCCTGTTCATTTACTTTTTATTGCTGTGCTGGTTAGGGGTTACACAGTAGCATTTACAAAGGTTTTTACAATGTGTCAAATATATCTTACTTGAATTCACCACTTCCATGCAGTTGGCTTTTGAAGAACAGCTGTTGCCTTGTTTCTTCATTGTTCTACATTGAGATTTACACATATGAGGTCATATTTGATTGGAGGTTTGTATCCCTTGTGTCCCTTTATTTGAGGATTTCTGAAAGCTTATTTGGTATTAGCTAGCAGGTGAGTTCTGGTGTGCTTTCTCATTTCTAGATGAGGAGTGTGGCTCAATACTCAATCCTTCAGCTTCTTGTTCCAATATGCTGAGTGCCACCCTTATCTAAACAGGGAGAGAAAGCTTGACTGCTAAAATTATCAAAGTTGTTAAGCTGCTGCTCCAAAATTCTGGGAATCCCTAAAGCAGATCAATTACTGCTATGCTTCTAGTACCCTTAGTTATTTATTGGAGCAAAATTTATTCTATATGATCCTGAAGGAAGTCTGTAGTTATGCAATGGATGCAGACTTTTATTAGATGTCCTTATTGGTGGGAGTCTCTGCAGTGGGGTTGCAATCACTTCTTGCTACTGCTGCCTTCACTGAGGTGTACTCCATGCAAAGAATTTCCTCTAAGACACATTTCATAACCCCATATTTCTTGTGAACTCTATGGTCCACCACTTCTACTCAGTGTGTCCCAGCACTTGTTTTGCAGCAGGTCGCAGGCTCAGCACCTTTCATGTTTGGGCACCAAACTTCTCTGTGGTTCTTGGGGTGAAGATTTTTAACCCACCTCCCCCTGGGAGGAGCTGTCTCTCAACTCCATGACTGAAGGGAGTGCAAACAGTTTATTCACCTACTACATTGCTTTTCCCTTTCCCTGTATTTTTCAGTTGGCCTGTTCCAGGTGTTCATGCTGTTCTTCTCTTTGCTCCTCTGTGAGAAGACTTTTCTTTGTTATCTATGTTCTTATTCATGGGATCAGATGGCAAAAACTTCTACCCATCTGCCATCTTACCTAATTCCAGTACTTACGATCTTTACAAAACGTCTCCTTCAAATATATATTTGTTCTGATACTGAGGATTAAGCTCAGAGTCTCAAGTTGCTAGGTAAACACTCTACTGTGGAGAGTAGATTATGAGAAGCCTATGAGAACTGGACATAAGCAAGGCGAGATGCAGCTCAACTGCTTTTCCTAAGATGTTTACCAATAGGCTGAGATTGGCACAACCCCAGCCACAGAAGAGGAAAATGAAGAACAGCTGCTTCTCCTAAGTTGTTTAAGTTCAAAGAAGCAGGAATGCAAGTTTCTCCTATTACAATGTCATGCACCTCCCTGAGAATCACTGCTCCACCCTGTTTACCACTAGATGTAAATGACTCACTGAAGGAGGACACAAGGCTCCTGCTTTGGGGACTTTTGCTTTGAGGCTTTTTGTTTTGGGCTTTTGCTTTGGGGGCTATTACTTGTTGACTTCTGAATTTGGCTTTTTGATGTGGGAGGATTTCTGAAGGGAAAAGGATTGCTGAAGGGGAATTTCTAAAGGGGAATTGCTGGCAAGTCTGAGGGCTGAGATTTTAAGAAAGCTAAAGAGAGAATATGGGACAGTGCAAGTCTATACTGAGAACTTTATACATAGGCTTTAGAAAAGCTAAGCTAAAGAAAAGATAAAGAGAACATGGGACAGTGCAAGTCTGAGCACCAAGGCTTTAAGAAAGCTAAAGAGAGAGTATGGGATAGTACAAGTCTCAGGGCAAAGACTTTAAGACAGAATATGCTAAAGAAAAGCTAAGAGAAAACATGGGACAGTGTGAGTCTAAGGAAAGAGATTTTAAAGAATATGAAGCAAGGTTTTAAAGAAGACTTTAGAAGCAAGGTATTAAAGAATTGTAATGGAGTAAGGCCTTAAAGAATAAAGATAGAGAAAAGAAGCAGAATAAACAGAAAAGATTAATAGAGATAAGAAGCAATGAGGCAGTTGTGGGTCTCCACCTGAGTGCCCAGCACACATGATCCCACTTTCTGTCTATCCTTTCTGCATTTCCTGTCACTGTCCAGTTAAACCCAGTTAGGTTCAGTAATAACAAGGGAGCAAGAAAAAGCTCGCTTCACTGTACCATTAAATATATGCTCCCATGTTGTTCAGTTGTGTTTTAGTGTGGAATTTCAGTTTTTATTTCAGTAGCATTTACTGAGATATGCTTATTGACCTGACTTGTTAAGATGTCAAATTTTCCCAATGTGAACAAAATCTATAACATTTCTTGGTCTGTGTCTTTTGCAATGTGAACATTTTTTTCCATTGAGTTCTAAGAAAATTTGAAAAGAAAGAAGAAAGACTGAGGCAAGTGGGAAGCAGGAGTATTCTTAGTAATGGGAAATTAAAATGACATGCATACATTTCTTCTTCAGTAGTATTTCAATGATGTGCTGTTTTCATTAATAAATGTTTCCCCAAAAAGACCACAAATAGTGCATTATAATAGCAGAAATTTGGAGCAGTGGGAAAAATATTGAGTCAACATTTTTTCACTGAAAATAAGCATGAGTTTTGGCAAGTTTAAGTAAGTTAGAAAGCTTTTTTTTTGTTTGCTACAACTGTTTAATATTTGGGATTTAATGTATTTATGTAAAATTAAGCTAATTAGAAACAGTCAAAATGAACATGGATCCTAAAATATTTATTATGCTTATATAATGCTCTATTTTTAATTGAGTGGAGAGATTAAATAAAAGGAACTAAATTGTTTCTGGAGAGTGATATAGAGAAAAACTTTTTAAAGTAAAAATAAAAACTAACCACATGAAAATGAGAAGATTTGAGGTCAAAACCTCTTCTTCTATTAATCAGTTACCAATTTTGGTCTAATTATGAGTCCTCAATATTCCTATCACTATACATAAATTGAATTCAAATGGCAGACCCTGATTCTTATTAACTGTATGACTTTGGACAAGTCATATATTTTCATGAGCTCAGATTTTTTCTTTCTTTATTGGTGAGACTGAGGTTTAAACTCTGTACTTATTACTTGCAAAGTGGGTGTGCTACTGCTTGAGTCATGCCTGCAGTCCATTTTACAATGATTGTTTTGGAGATAGGGTCTCACAGACTATTTGCCTAGGCTGACCTCAAAGCACAATCTTCTCAGTCTCAGCCTCCAGAATTTCTAGGATTTCAGACATGATCCTCTGGCACACATCTCTGAGCTCAGACTATATATTTAATGTACAGTGGAGGCAAAAATTCCTACTCTAAGATGAATTCTTGATTGTAAAAATCACTGTGTAAATATTAAAATAATATGATTAATTTAGGACTTCTTGCTAAAGAATATCATATGTGCTGTCAAAATGTTCAATAAATGGATCTTCAAATTGTTTGTGCAGTTTTAAAATGCTGAAAACAGAGATTAAAATGTGAAAAATTAGCTAAATTCTATACCAAACATAAGTTCTAAATTTTTCCCTTATTTTATTAGTGCATGTTAATTGTAAAATGTGGGAGCTTAATTGTGATATTGTAGTATATCCTATAATATACTTTGATAATGATCACCCCCTTCTGTTTCTCTTTCTTACACATGAAATCATATCACACATCTATTCACTATCACAGTATGATAATTAGTATAAAGCACAGCAATGAAATGGAACAGTTCTTTGCTATCTCTGTTGGTCAGAAAGAAGAACATCAGCTCTGTATTTCTCATGGTGTCTAATGAGTTTCCATTCAAGTTTTCAATCCAACTCATTTACACTCTCCTTGCTAACCACTATTACAACGATCTTTACTTTACAGCACATAGTACTTGTAGATTCTCAATAATAGCATAATGAAGATACAATGCCTTCATTATTATTACAGTCATCCTTCTCCAAGCATTTCCTATGTCCTTGTGTGTATATGAATTAAATCCTCACAGTAACTCTGATATAAGTACTGTTTTTTTATTGTGGCTATTTTAGTTCTCAAGCTGAAGAGTATATAGCACATAAGTTACGGCTTCTCAATCTTGTATATTTCTAGGGCAAGATAGAACTACGCTCATACTTGGCCCATGCCTGAAAATGTAGTCCTTCAGTGTGCTTTATATTAGTGATAAATGATGTACTTTTATATGTCTGGGAAGCAATAGGACTTGACGAACCTGCTTGCCTGGATTATCATCTAACAAAATTTAGGATGTGTATTTGGCATCTATGACAAGGTCATGAGTTTCAGTTACAGCCTTGGTTTGTGCAGTAGAAATGAATCTATGGGACAGCCCTCCATAAAAATTTTAACAGACAGTAGGCTTTCATATGCAGAGATATCTCACATGTGTCCTAGAATTTCTTGAATAGAGAGAAAGTGAGTCTTATGAGGCAGTCATGAAGGAAGGAATCAAAAGCCTTCACCTGACCTCTTTTGATTTTGTACAATTAATGTTTTCCCTGCTGTGATTACTTTGTATTCCTTTTTGTAATAAATATTAGGCATAGCTAAACAATCCATTGTTAAGTACTCTTGAGTTCTGGCAAGTCACTGAGCTTGAGAATAGTCATGAAAACTCCAAAACAATATTTAATCCTCTAAGTAATCTCAGTAATATTTTCCTGAGAATCAGATCTTTCACAATGTTTCATGACTAGTGAGATGCAAAGTGGTATTCAGACTGAAGTAGTTCTTCTTTAGAACTATAACTCTATTAAGGCCTTGGATCAAACTCAACAGTTTATTTTGTGTAGTAAGCATCTTCTTGTACTTCACAATTTGTAAAATTGTTACTTGCTCTGATAAAACTCCTCGAATCCAAATGCTAAATAGTATATTTTGCTTACCCTTTCAAATTACTTATAAAATGATTTTGCCTTTTCACGATTACATTATTTGCAGATTCACTACAAAACTTATCTCATTAGTGATATACTATCACAATTGACTAAGTTGGTTTCAAAAAATATAGGCTAAATGAGTGGATTTATGGGTAGCTTAATCTATGGATGAATGGGTGGGTGACTTTCAACTCAGTGTTTTATTAGAAATGAAAATGATTAGCATAATCCTACTTTACTAGTAAAATTTAAACTGAAGTATATAGATAGTAAATGCAAAATTTCATGATTTATGCCTCAATAAAGTAATAAAACTTTTAAATATTAACAATTTTTGACCTTTGCATATTTCAACATCCTAGTAATCAACACCTCAATGAGGCTATAGGTCATTTTCAATAACCCAAAAAACCCCTTCTACTCAATTCCATTCAATAAACATTTCCCATTGGCAACCACTGCTCTGATTTTTATTACCATTCTGTTACTACAGAATAATTTTGCCTATTATTGAACTTCATGCAAAATGAATTAATTAATGGGTACATTTTATGACTGGCTTCTTTGTTTTCATACTTGTTTTTGAAGTTTTAAGCATTTTCTTATAATAGTGATTCATTTTTTAAAACCTTGCATTTTACATTCATTTTCCATTTGGTAGATATTTGGGTTGACAGTTATTTTGGGAATTGTATGAATACAGCTGCAGTAAGCATTTCAAACAAATTATTTTGTGAAGAAACCTTATTATTTCCTTTGAGTAAATGGCTAATTTGAAATTGGTAGGCTTGCTTATGTGTGTTTTTGAGAAGCCAGTTACCTAAAATGGTTGCATCATTTCACAATCTAAACATAATATGTAAGAGTATAAGTTGTACCACAACATTGGTCATATTTCATGATAACAGACATTACTTTTATTCATTCAAATAGAAAGACATTCACTTCTGGTAGTTGTATCCATGTTTCACATATTTTGTGTTTCTCTGAGGGCTCCTAATGTTATGCCATCATTTATGTGCTTACCTTGATATTCTAATATCTTCTGTTAAGTGCTTTTCAAGGTTTTTGGCAAGCTTTTGATCTTGTTGTCTTTTTATTGATGATTTTAAATGTCCATTGAATACTTTTGCTATAGTATGTCAAAACTATATTGAAAATGTCCAAATTTCTACTTTATAGTTTCCGTTTTCTTAGTTGTTGTCTTCGAAGATAAAAGGTATTTTATTTTTTGCAGTAACATTTATTGGTGTCTTTTTCCATGATGTGCTCTCTAATGCCTTCTCTAAGGATACGTGACTAATAAGTCACAAAATAGCTCCATTATGTTTTCTTCTTTTAATTTAAAGTGGCATGAATGTATCTGTGCTTAGTATTCAATCTCACAAAAAAAGGTTCAGTAATGCACCTTTGAATATAATAAAGATTTTAAAATTTCTTATTTCAAGTTAAATATGTTCTTCCTATTATTAGTTTTGTGAGGTTTATTATCTTAAATGGGTGTTAAATTTGGTTCAGTGATATCATTGATTCAAATGATCATTTTTTTTTATCTACAGACAATGGATTCCAGAAGGACTCCAACTTGTGTATAATGTCTTCTGTTTATTCACTTACTTATTGAATTATTACTTTTATTTTTATTTTGGGAGAGGGAGAAAATGGAATATTGAATCCAGGGTCTTACTCTTGTTAGGCAAGTACTCTGACAGTTGAAATTCATCCCCAGCTCAGTCTTCTCCTATTTACATACTTTTAGTTTAGGTATTGCAATATTTTCTTGAGGATTTTTTAATTTTAAAACTATTAGTGAAATCAGCCCAGAATTTTCTTTACATATAATATTTTGTCTAAACTTTGTGGTAGGGAAATAATAAATAAAAATACTATAATAACAATAAGATAATCATAAAGTATGGAGAAAAATGAATAAATACTCCTCTAATTTCTGAAATAATTTGCACAAGATAATTACTTTCAATATCAAATGTTGAAAGTTGGCCCTGTCTTTCAAATTTTTTTCATAAAATCTTAAGATTTTTCCACATTTTATGGAATTCAACAGTAAAATTTCTGAATTTTTCTTTGGGGGAAGATTTTAAAGTAAAATATGATTTGCTAAGATTATATTTTCTAATTCTTCTTGGATGATTTTTAACAATTTATATTTTCATGAATTCATTCTCTTTTATCTAATTTATCAGTAGTACTATGGTAATATGACCTTGTTATCCATTCAATACCTGCATGATCTGTATTAATTTCCTCTCTTATTTATTACATTGACACTCATTTTATTTTTTTATTCTTAAAATTGCCACAAGCTTGCCAATACTAATTTTCAGTCAGTTTGGGTATGTTTCTTTTCTTTCTTTTTAACTGTTTCCTATACTTTGATTCTGAAACCAAATTTTCTATTTTTTTTTCATATAATTACTTTAGGTTTAATTTTCTTCTTTCTCCAGCTTTTTATTTTTTTATCAACTATAGGCATTTTTCTTTAAGACTTGCTGTAATTATGCCATAATCTATTGATATCTTGTAATATCATTATCATCTAATACAATATTTTCCAAATATTCTGTAATTTTTCTTTAATCCATTGCTTACTTAAAATACCTGGAAATATTAATGTTGGGTTTTAATTTTATCTTGTATTGGTCAGAATATAAATTTTTGAAGTTGCAGTATTTTAAAATGCAAAGAAAATGATAATTCAGTATTTTCTTTATTGTAGTGAATACTTCATGCATAATTAAAAATGTGCTTTCTGAATTTCAAATGTGGTATCTTATGAATGTTACTTAGGTCATATTTTTAATGATAGTCTTCAAATATACTGTATCCTAATTGATCTTTGTTACAATTATCAGTCATGAAAATGGTACATTGGAATTTCCATCTATTAGTATATTTGTTTTATTCTCTATTGTATCTCCTTAGGCTTTCCTTCCAAATTTTTGTTACATCTTTCTGATGAGTTATTTTTCTGATTATGAATATTCTTTACTATTATTAATGTAGCCACTCAGACATTTTAAAGCATAGTTTTTTTCTTTTATGTTTAAAACATTTCTTTTTGCATATATGTATTTATATATATCCCTATATATATACAATCTGAAAATATCTCATTTTTATTTGATAGTCATCATTAATGTTCATCGTAGTAATGTGATTGGTGTTTATATCTATTAACTTATTATTTGATTTTTTTCCTTCATTTATTCTATTGTTCCTCTCTTCCTTCTAGTGTCTTCAATTAACATTCTTTTTTTAATGTTTTTATATTGTCTCATACTTTAGAAATCTTCCTATATGTATGTGCAATTTGTGTTTATAATTTATGTTAATGACTATAATATCCATTCATACATTTCCAATTCTGATTAATGTTAGTGTTTTAAAACTTTGCATAATGTACCAAAAGATTTTTAGAATTGTTTAATTAATTTATTACACACTTTCTAATGTTGGTATATACTGATTAATAGTCAATTCTTGCTTTTGATTTTTGTTTAAAGGAGAATTACATCTCTATTTCTATTTATCATCTATTTAATCTGAAGGTCCTCATCATTCTATGCAATAACGTATTTCATACGTCATTATTTATTTTGTATGTTTTAATGATTTTTCTACTAAACATCTGGAACTCCATATATAAGTTTATTTGACACCTTGATATGTTACTCCAATTCATTAAATCACTGCCTGAATATTTACTCAATTATTTCCTCTTACCTTCAAATAGGAGTATTTCTATTTACATTTGCTGGAATTTCTAACCCTGAATTCTTCAGTATTATAATTGCATTTTAATTTTCATTTGTTGTGCTTTCCAGTTCTAGGATTTCATTTATATTATTTCATAGTTTTAATTTCTCTATAGTCTTTGCTTATTTCAAAATCATTGTTGCTTTGGATTTTGTTGATATTAATCAACTTTGTAAAAATCAGGAGTACATTCCATACTCCTTATGTTTCTACTATTTCAATTACATTTTTAACATTAACTGGACACTTTGCAGATATCATTTATCATGCCATCATCCTTCAGTAGATATTGAATTTTATTCTATAGGCATGACTCTTTTTTGTTATCATAAGACTTTCTCTACATCAGTTCTTCCTTTCTACTAAGATACACCTTTTCCCTTAGTAATGATTGTTTACTCTAAAAGCCTAGACTTTCTGGAGTCTCAACTAAATGTTTGGGGTTTTCACAGTGTTCCTGGGCTTCTTCTCTGTGACTGGGAAGGAATTCCACTACCTCACGGTTTTGTGAAAGCTCTATTTTTATTCTCAGTCTCAGGACAAGTAGAGGTGAGTAGATCTGGCCTTTCTGAGAGCTCTGCTCTATGCTTATGCATTAGTGCCTTTGGCTAAGTAATCTAAATGAACCCATGCAGGATTTGGGGGCATTTTCTGTAAGGTTTTCTTCTCTGGTACTCTCCCACAATCAGGCACTTTCCCAGGTTCTTAGTCTTCTTAGATAAAGGGACAGTTGTTTTCTTTGCATGCCACCTTCCAACTCCATGTCTGACATAATCATCATCTTGAGAAAATTGATGTGAATGTGATCTTTCTATGATCTCATTATTACTGTTTTCTGGTGCTTGAAAACATTTACTTCATACATTCTTTAAAATTTTTGTACAGGAGAAAATAATCTGATATTAATTATCACATTATTTATTGATTTGTGCTTCATGCCTTAAAACATAAATCTCATCATTAATTTTCATTTTAGCGAAATGTAATTATGGATCAGAGCTTGCCCTTGAAAAATTGTATCTGCAATGTTGGATACAGTGAACAAAGAAAGGTTATGTCTTAATTTTTTGTTGGTTTAACAGTACCAACATAGTCATAGATAGTCATAGAAAAGGAAAAAAATACACTTTTAAATTTCTATGGTAAGACACACTAAGATTTCACCTCACTCCTGTTAGAATAGGTATCATCAAAAACACCACCAACCACAAATGTTGGTGAGGATGTGGGGAAAAAGAAACCCTCATACGCTGCTGGTGGGAATGTAAGCTAGTATTGTTTGGAAAACAAAATGGAGATTTCTTTAAAAACTGAACATAAATCTGCCATATGATCCAGCAATCCCACTCCTAGGGATACACCCAAAGGAATGCGAGTCACATTATTCCAAAGGCACCTGCATACTCATTTTTATTGCAGCTCTATAAAAAGTAATCATAAACTGGCAGAGGCCATTATGGAAAGTTATTCCAAGTATTCCCTGCTATTTCCTGTACTAACTGCAAGGTTTCAGGTCTGATATTAAGGTCCTTAATTCCACTTTGAGTTGATACTAGTACAGGGTGATAGGCCTAGATCTAGTTTCAGTTTTCTGCAGGCAAATAACCACTTTTCCAAGCAACATTTATTGGAGAGGCTGACTTTTCTCCATCATATGCTTTTGGCACCTTTGTCAAAAATAAGGTGGACATAGTTCTGTGGATTCATATCCAGGTCCTCTATTCTGTTCCACTGGTCTTCATATCTGTTTTTGTGCCAGTACCATGCTGTTTTTATTTCTATGGCTCTGTAGTGTAGTTGGAAGTCGGATATTGTGATACCTCCAGCATTGTTCTTTTTGTTCAGCATTATTCACATTTTTTTGTGTTTCCAAATGAACTTTAGGGTAGATTTTTCAATCTCCATGATGACTGTCATTGGAATTTTGATGGGAATTGCATTGAATGTGTAGATTGCTTTTGGTAGTACAGCCATTTTTACTATGTTGATTCTGCCAATCCATGTGCATGGGTCGTCTTTCCATCTTCTGTAGTCTTCAGTCTCTTTCTTCAGAGGTTTGTAGTTCTCCTTGTAGAGGTCATTTACACCTTTTGTTAAGTTTATTCCTAGGTATTTGATCTTTCTTGAGGATATTGTAAATGGAATTTTTTTTATATTTTTTTCTCAATTTGTGCATTGTTAGTGTATAGAAAGGTTACTGATTTTCGTAAGTTGATTTTGTATTCCACTACATTGCTGAAGCTGTTTATGTTGTCTAGGAGTTTTGGGGTGGATTTATTTTTGCTCTTTGAGGTTTAGGATAATGTGGTATGCAAATAGGGATTTTTTTAAACACATATACAAAGGATAGAAAACTGTGCTGCCTTTATTTTTACTCTTTCAAGAGGAATTTGGCCTTTTTTACAAATGGATAATTGGCCTCATTAGAGAAAATTTCCTTGGTAATGATTTTAATTAGCAGTGATAAAACAGTGAGAATCAAAACAAGAAACAGGTTTTTCAATGAATAATTTTTTATTTCTTTTAGTCCTTTATTTTCCAAGTTTACATATATCTATATAAAAACAGTAATTGGCTCAGAAAAGACTTAAATAAGTCATAATTTTATATAATATCCTTTGCATATAGAAAAGTGAGAAATGTCCTCTTCCATTTCTTAACATTTACAGTGTGGTGAGGAATAGAAAAACACATAACTCACTTCAATGTCAAGGCAATGTACTACATGCCAGGAGACTGGTAATAGGGACAACTCACCAAGTGTGTGGTAGCAAATGGACTAATGCGGAAGAATTCTGGGAGAAGATGATGATGGCCTTTGAGAGACCTAAATGCCTAAGGAAGCTATTCAGTTGAGATGAGTGTGATAGCACTTCAAAGCAAGGACTATCATGAAATCTTCTAAAGACACACAGAGGAAAAAGTTCCATTAGTATGTTTAAAGTAGAGCACAGCATTTAAAGAAGAGTAGAGAAGAGTTATACATTGACTATGACTTCTGAGAGTAAATTACAAGGGACTTTATGACCATAATGATACTTTTAGTACAGAGATATCATACTAGGAAAATGGATTTGAAGAAAGTCTACCTGACGGTAGAAATATACTTGGAAACCAAGAGGTGACTAATTCATATATTGACAGCTCTGGTGACTAGTATAAGACAGGAATGGAATGGATTATATAAATAAATGCTCTTTATGTAAAAGGTACAGAACCAGATAACTACCTATTTCAACTCTGAGGTTTATAACTTGGGTGACTGAGCTATTGAGATATAAACAAATCAAATGCATAGAAGGAAGATCAGACAGAGAGAGGATAAAGAAAGATCTACTATCATTGAATTTGATTTTGAGGTATGCCCAAGAAATATAGTTAAGGGATCAGTCAAGAAGTCTAAGATCAAGATAAATTTTGTCATTCATAACCAAAACCTTAGGAAATGATAAGTTCAACTTAGAAAGAAAATTATAGAATTTTAAAACAGGAGAATCTAGAATGAAACTCTAGGGGCTACCAGGGTTTAGCATATGAAGCTTGAAAAGGACATTAAGTAACAAGAAAAGGGGCTAGAGGCATGGCTCAAGAGAGAGAATTTTGAAGTGTAAGCTCACAAGTGTGAAAACCTGAGTTCAAACCTCAATATCTATAAAACAAACAAACAAACAAAAGGTACCAATGTGAGAGAATAAAAAACAGTGTAATTTAATTGGGAGAAAAAAATACCCTTTGAAAAAAATGATGCTTCAACATCTTGTCACTCACCTATGAGAGAAATAGAGTTGAACCTCCCACCTCACAAAAATTCACTCTAAACAGATTACAGGGGCTTAAACTTGGAGCTGCACAAATGCTAGCAAGTGCCTTGTCATTGAGATATAACTCCACTCCTTTTTTATTTTATTTTAAGAAAAGTCTCACTAAATTCCCCAGACTGGCCTAGAATTTGTTATCCTCCTCCCTGATCCTCCAAAGTATTTGGGATTACTGGCGCGCACAACCATACCAGGCTAGATTTATCTTTAAGACTGAGATAAGGGCAGAACAGGTTCTGCCTGAAGTGAGGGGGGAGGGGGAAAGATGGGGGGAGCAGGGGGCAGGGGGGAAAAATGACCCAAACAATGTTGCACATGTGAATAAATGAATAAAAAAATACCTGTAATACTCAGAAATCAAAACATAGACATAGATATTTCTGACCATAGACAAGCAAAGATTTCTTAGATACAATATTAAAAGCAAAATGACAAAGGCAAAAACAGATATACTGCACTTTGCCAAAATAAAAATAACTTTGTGCTACAAATGTCACCATTAAGAAAATGGAAAAATAATGTATGGTTTGGGAAATCTTTGAAAATCATACGTCTAAAAGGAAATTGTATCCAGAGCATGTATAGAACTTTTACAACTCAAAAATGAAGCTAATATATAATGGGCAAGGAATATGAATTAGTGTATCTCTAAAATATTTATGAATGATAAACACACAAATGGATACTCAATCTGATTAAGAAGGCAAGTCAAAACTACAACAAAATAGTGCTTCACTTCTGCCAGGGTGTCTATAATACTAAAATATTAAAAACTAAACATAGTTTAGTGTATTCTACTAATGGATATTGTTCCCTGATATACATATTTTTATTATTTAATTAACAATAACTGTATATGTTTGTTCAGCATGCAACTCAAATCATCGCCTTTCAAAATGAGCAGGAAAAAGGTTGTTAGAAAATTCTGGCAGGCCTAACTAGAGTCCTTATTTTTTCTTGCAGCCACTGCTCTGGGTTAGGACTATACAGTGCCATTTCTCTTTGTAAATGACAAGAAACTCACAAGAGAGTTGATTTGTATGTGTCTGGTTATATCTGTTGTGGATCTTACTATTGCCTATGGGACTGATATTCAATGCAAAAGTTATTACCCATCTATTTTAGTGCCCTGTGGTTTTTAACCTTGTAAAGAACAAAAAAATGGAATAAAACAGTAAATTAAATGTTTAACTCTGCATTTTGATCCTCTTTAAAATAAAGCTTTTTAACAAAAGCATATTTTTCCTACAAGCAATGTCTTCAAGAATGAGAATAAAGGGAATAGTTCAATTAAACTTCAAATGCAGGGGGAGTGAAATATGAACCGGACCTACTGGGTAGGAATTCCTGAACTCTGGTAATCTTTGTCCTTTTGGTCTTTGGTGCACTTCATCCTTCATTACTGAACACCAACTTTGTGTCAAATCTGGACTGGCTAAGTGAGCCATGTGTGATGTTTGAGGCAACAGTAGGGTTTTCTTAGGATTTGAGAGGACTAGTTCTATGTTAAAAACAAAAAATATCCAATTCATACATTGTGGTCCTAACATTCCTCAAATGGCAATGATAATACTGATTTCTTCTTTGCTCTGATAGCTTATGTGAGTAATGTATGGAAAAAGTGATAAGTAATACACAATTACCTATTCAGGATATTGTATTAGAACACACACACATACTCCATGTTGCATATGCCCTAGAGTTGAATATCTGTGTAGATGAAGTGGTTCTTTTCTCCAGAACTGTTTTTGCAAAGTGGTATTTTGTATTACAGTTGTGCTATTTCATTTTTCTAATTGAATTTTGTAACTGAAGCTTACTAAATATTGGGTGCTTGTTATTAAATCTTTGGAAATTAGAAAAAGGAAACCCACAGTGACACATAAAATACTCTGCCTCCCAATACCAATTATCTGAGTTAATTACTCTTATCATCTTGATGAATTTGTCAGATGTCTCCGTGATGAGTCTCACCTGAGGAAAACGACTCCTTCAGGTGCATGAACTTGGGCTACCAGCTTTAGCACCATTGACAGTAGCTAGTAGGAACAGGCTGGAATCAAAGGAAGATCAGAGACATTTCCAAAACCCAGAAGCAGCAGACTTCTTTAACGATCCCAGACCGCTTTGTGGTTGGCATTTTCTGCTTAAGAAGCTGGCGATGGCACCATGGGCTCAGGGTACAATTCCGGACCTGCTGATGGCTGCGCTGCTTCCCTCCGCATCAGGCAAGTCATTATGCATTTCTAATTAGAACGATATTTTAATCCTACTGTCCATAGAGTGAGCGACACCTGCCTAGGATTCTAAGAGTCTCTGTCTTTCCCAGTGAATGGCCTCACCTCCTACGGAGTAAACCAGTTGGCTTATTGGCAGATTAGCTTCCTCATGCCTCCGCCCCTCCTTCACTATCCTCGGTAAAAGCGGGAATAAATGATCAGCAGCCCACCGGGGCTCACCGAGTGACCAGAGCGCAGCCGGGTGACCCGCGCGCGCGGCGATAGCAGGACACCCTGCCCTCCTCCCTTCCTGCGCCGCCTCCAGCGCGAGTGACCACGCGCCCTCTGCGCTAGCTAAGGAGCCGCGTCGCTGAACAATCCCGGGCAGGGCTCGCCTCGCCGGTGACATCACTCTTGAAGATACTCCCCAGTTCCTGCCTTCCTGAAGCGTTCATTCGTGTGTAGGTCTCCGTCTGTTGGTCACTGAAGAGAGCTCATTGCTTCCTGGGGACAGAGCCGGGCACTGAGGAGCGACAGGACCCAGAGAAGGCAAGAGAGCAAGGCTGCAAGGGAAGGAGGACCCCGGCAGGCGACAATATGAAATTCACTCCAGCGCACTACTTGCTGCCTCTTCTGCCAGCGCTAGTCCTCAGTACCAGGTGAGTCCAGGAGAGTGAGTGACCTGAGCCACGGGAGGCTGCCAAGGCGAGGTTGGTACTACTGAGGGTCATCAATGAGAACCAAGGGCGCGTTAGCTGTTTGCATCCCTCGCCTAAGTAATATGATAGCTGTGTGTTGCTGGCTCTGAAATCCTTCAGGAAAAGCATATCTATTTTCTAGTTATCTCAGCCTCTTTGAGAAAGTCTGTAAGATTACTCCTAGTAAGACACCAAGAGGTTCGTTTCCGAGGAAAAAGAAGACACCCCCCACCCAGTTCTAGTAGTAGTTAACAGAAACCACGCAGTAATATGACAAAATAAAGAAAGGCAATAGGGAGAGGAGAGGAAGAGAATTGTCACCAGGCACTATCTTTATATTGGAACAGTTTTAATAGTTAAATCGCTCTCACTCAGTGTGACTGATTTTAATGTTCCGGGTTGCAGAGAAAGCAGAAAATACTGGGAGACACTAAGATTTGTGCAAAAGTTCCTGGACTCCTGAAAGGGCTTGTTTTGACATCTTAGATAGGCTTAGTGATAGTTGTTTTCATTTGGCTGTCCTGTGGTCAGGTCTAATTAAAGAGCAGAGAAGGTGACTAAAAGTTAGAAGACACTCTCAGAGTGCTGATGAACAGATCCTAGTAAGGAACAAGTAAGTACTGTACTCCCATCACTGGCCATAGAGGGGACTTTAAGCCTCAGCACAGAGGAGCTATTTTTAGTGGAGATTTAAAATGCAGCGACTGAGAGGAGTTTTCTGACTCTCTACTGTTCTTCAAGTCCCAAAGTTGATGATGGGTTCTCTTTCTTCTTCCACAAGCACAACACAAGGGTGGACTGTTTCATTGCCCAGGACTGAGTCTTTATTCGTCATGCCCTTCGCATCATATTGGCAGCAACCACTTTCCCTTGGCTACTATAAAATGAAATAAGCCACACAGGATGAGGATTCTTTCAAATATGCATGAATAGAAACACTACCTGATTGTGTATCTGTTGGAAAACAAAGGAAGAACCTAGAATTTTATCTAATTCTGAAATAAAGAGGGATGGAGAACATTCATTACTCTTAAAATTTAAGATGATAAAATTCTTGATTTCATTTATAGTCTTCACTTCTTTCAGGCCTGTGTAACCTAACTTTCCTTTTTATGTATAGACTGTTTCATTTAGTCCCAGAAAGTGATGAACTTAGTTTTTCCTTACACACAAAGCCCAGATGACTTTTCCAGACTAAAATATGACTTGAGTTTCATTTCCCCTAAGGTTTGCTTATTACTTCAATTCATGAAATGCACAGGTTTTTTAAAGAAAACCACTTAACTTCCTAGGATTAGCATAACTTATTCCAAATACAAAGCTTATTTCAGTACCTGTGGTTAGCTCTAAAGAAACTAATGCAAATAACGTATCCTAGGCATTCTCTGAATTCTTTCCATTAACGCTTATGTTCTGCTTTAATAATTACTTGTGGAGTCTTCTAGAGAAATGAAATTTCCCACGTTTGTACACTTAGGTAGATGCCAGTCAACATATTCCTAAAATAGAAAATATTTAAGCTATGGAAACCAAGCCTACAGTGATTTTTAAAGAGTAAAAAATCTCTAGGGTTCTGAGTGTACATTTGCTTTTTAAAGCTCTCAAAGTTTGCATCTTCCAAAGTTTTAATGTTAGTTATATAACATAGTGCCAATGGCCCATCGTCTTTCCCTCTCACAAAAATGTTAATTCCCATGAAGATAAATGTCTTCAATAAAAGTTCTCTTTGGATATGATACTTCTGCAAAATTAATTGTATGTAAACAGTGTGACATGTCCTTAAATTTTACAAAACAGACTCTGCTGAGTTAAAAAGTAAATTTTTTTCATAATTAGTAATACCTGTTATTGTTATTACTCAGTACCAATTCACTTTAATGGATATCCATAGTATTTTGTGGCAATCAATGTAATCACGGGGAACAAATTTGAAAGAGAATATGATGCTATCAATATGTCACTTTGCTAGAAAAGAATATGTTATAAAGATCTCTAACAGAAGGTTATTCTCTCTGCAATATTTAACGATTCATATAGGCATATGGCTCATATGCAGGTTAGAACCCAAACTGAACAGCTTTGTGAGAACAGGTGAGCTTCTTGTCCTGCTGGGAAAAACTGTATAGCTCTGTAATGGCCACCTGTGACAGTCAGTTTTCCAGCCAAAGACTTCTGTTAACTTAGTTTCTTAGTCAGTGGTCCTTTATGTGCAGCAAATGACATTTCCCTTGTTGAGACGATGCTGAATGCATTCACAGAGTGTAGAAAGGTTTTCCTATAGCCTTTGTGTAATGTCACTTGTTTTTGGCTATCACCTTTCTTTTAAAGTGTGGGGAATGGGGAGCTGAGAAAATTGATGCAAAAATATATTTGTCTCATCAAATCCTGTCTCAGACTATAGCTCCTACATACTTTGCTATTTTCTTCCCAATAGGGCTAAAGATCATTTCTGGTTTAAAGTAAGCAGTGATTTCACTGAAGCAAGTGCTACAGTAATGATAGGAAAGACAGTCACTATATAACACTCTAGCTACAAGGTTGACAATGCTGAGAAAATCCTGCTTTTAAGTAGAAATTTTTGAATAACTCTTTCAGTTTGTTTCTCTTTCCTACCTTTTCTGTAGCAATGTTAGACATGGAAGCAGAAATTTCCATGTCAGAAATTTCATCTGGTGAAATATGTCAATGCCCTCAACATCATAGTTTCTTTATTTGTCCTGAAAGAAAGTGAAATGTTCATATTCAACAATAAGCAAGCGTTTTTCTCTATTTTTCTGGTAAGCCCCATGGAATCAAAAAGAACTCTAATTTCCTGTAATACTGTCTCTCTTGTTTAGAAAGTACATATAAATTCAAAAAGTTCAAGTTAATGGTTTGAATAATGTGGCTAATATAAAGATCCATTTAACCTGCGCACAGTTAAATGTGGCCAAAGAAAGCAAACACATGTGTAGGTTTAATAGCTTCAGAGTAGAATGACTGTACTTTTTAAATAGCCTCATTCTGTAGAAGTATTAAATTGCTATTCCAAGGCAGCCAGTAATTCACTTCAGAAAGTAATGTGGGTTTTCAGAAGAATGGTGGGGTGAAAAAATCTTTAGAATTTCTTGGTGGAAAGGGATTCATGGAATGCTGGAGAAGGCTTGTGCTTTAGTCTGCTGACTCTGTTCCTTTATGCTATGCCTATACTACTCCTGATGCCTTTGGATTGATAAATTTTAAATGACTTAATAAGGAGAAAGATATGCCAGGGAGGAGAGGTCTACTGACTTCTGGTAGTTTTCTATCAAGCAAGAACTTTGAGCAGATAGAGGGTTATAGTCCTCCCAACAGGAGTCAACTTAGAGGTCTCTCCTAGGCCCTGTGATTAGCAGTCACACTACATGTTTACTTCAGAATCTATATTTAGATGGTAATATATATTGAGGATTCCCCAGGATCCTATTTATTCTGTGCCTTACTCTAACCTCAGTATCAAGTTGAGGTGTACGATAAAAGAAAGGATAAAAATCACAACAAACTCACAATAAATTCACACATAATACATTTTAAAGGAAATTTTATCAATTCAAGGAATATAAGGAATAGCTGATGTAGGGAACAGTATTATCTTAACTTTCCTAAAATAGTCTGAACTATGTGGGATTTTCCCACAATTTCTGCACAAAGTGTGTCTGCCTGCATGTTCTTTTATTCTACCCCTATGTACCTTTATTTGTCGTAACAATTGTATCCTTCTGTGTAAATGGATTAGAGATAGGTCCTTCAAAGAAAACATAAAACCTCTGCTCTATGGTTTGACTTCTGAAGCTTCAACTTGTCATACCATCCTATTCCAATTACAATCTTGAAAATGATTTATTTGGGGATTATCTTTGTGGGTTTATTTTCTCTATGATTAGTGATAGGAATACCCTAAATATTTATACATTGACTGTGCAATTGTCTCAAATCAAAGTCCATGAAATTAAAAGGAAGAATTTGACCTTCTAACAAGAAAGAAAAAATCACTGAAACTACAGAGGAGTATGTATTTTCTCATGTGTGTTTTGTGGCATTGTTTTGTGTGTGTGTGTGTGTAACTGTTCTTGAGTGATTTCTAAGTTACCTAGTTGAATAGAAGTTCCTTACAACTATATTTTCTTGTCTGCAAAATTTAGAAACAGAAACTATCTGTACTTACATTTATCACTTGAGAGTTGCTTGGGATATTTTCATTATCACAAAATAAGTGTTCCTGAAATCAGTCAGTTGCTACAGGACAACAAAATAGTTTTAGTTTCAACCATTTACCCCCATAACTACTCTTGTACACACATGATTGCATAAGACAAAATTAAATAAGTAGCAACAATAGTTCTACACACAGTTCTAAGTATGAATCAGGAGAGAGTAAATATTGCCAACTAAGGAGTATCAGTGTAATTTCTTTCCAGAAACAATGAGATGAATGTTACTTGCAATCATTTGCAATGTCAGAAACTACTTGCAAACTATATGATGTTATATTATAAATTACTTATCTTCTTTATACAAGTTTCTCATGTCGGAAATAACACTACTCATGGAACCTATCTGACAAAGTTGTTGCACAGGCAGAATGACTTAATTTATGAAAATAGTTTAATATATTCTTTGAAAAACAATAAGTACTCAGCAGGGGTTAAACTGTGCAGTTATTTCTAAACTACAATTACCATTTTCATGAAATCTTTGTATCAGTGATTGATCTGGACATAGAAGAATAAAGAAAATACTTGCATAGAAGTCAATTGAATGACACCAAATTAAAAAGAAACACACTCATCCTAAGTAACAAATAGGCAGGGAACAGAGGAAGCAGGATGTTTAATGAAAGTGTCTTGGTAGCTTGGCTACTTCTTCTAAATATTGTTTTGATGTCAGGCTGCCTATGCAGTTCCATGCACTTGGGTGAAAGTTAGAGATATTTATTTTAATCACATGGAAGGTGATTTAGCACGAAAGTGTATATTTAGCTACTTGTGTTCCTGTTACAAATGTAATTGCATTTACACTGTATAAATCATAATATGAAATCAAAGCCATGAGCTCAGGTGTCAATGAATGAATAAAAAAGGATGTTTTCTAGCTCTATAGGTAGAAAAGATTCAACTGTCTTTCACTTTGTGCCCTACTTGTTCATTAGTTTGTCAATTGTTAGCTATCTCTAAAAGGTATAAGCCCCTAGAATATTAAAGGAAGAAGATATAACATAGAGACATTTTTTCTACTACACAAAATAATTTGAAAACTACTCATATAGAAGATGTACAATGATTACATATGTTACAACTCATAATTCCAAAGGACAGTTTAATTTTTAAAACCCAAAGCATAACCATTAATGAGTTTCCACAATTAGGCACAATTTACTTCTCAAAGAACACACAGATGGTGGTTCTTACTGACCTTTCATTTCTCTTATTACCTGATATTTCCCATGCCATTGAGATCTAGTCTCAATTAGTTTGCATATTCGTTATCAACACTCTTCAGAGTTATGCCATAAAATTCTGATCATTACATTAAAAAATCTCCCTTTTCCATAGATTTCTGAGTGTGGGGACGTGTGCTAACAACAACATATCAACTAAGTGGGCCTTTTAACAGGGTGTGATTGGGGGCTAAGAGGAAATAAAAGGTACGGATAGTGCAACATCTGCATCAAACAAAAAGGACATGCTTAATAAGACTTGTGAGAACTTTGCTTCATGAGTATGCAAGGCACAGAAATTTTGAAAGTAAACTATTTCACTCATTCACAAGCTGAAGGTCAACTGAGTAATCAGTGTGTGCTGAGAACACCTTCATAAACACCAGGGGACGTCATTGTACCATGGGTGGCGATTGCATCCCAGTTATGTCTAACTTGTTTGCTGTTGCTTTAGAGTGTTTTAATCCCTTCAAGTGTACTTTAAAGAGTCTACTATTGAGGAACATGCTATGAAACAAGGTTGTGTTCTTGTCCAAAGGCCTATATTTTACAAGGGAAAAAACTGAGGCTCAGGGTATTTGAAAATTATCTAAGGCCACAGAGGAAAAGCAAAACTTTTGTCCAATCCCCTTTCTCATCTATTATGTGACTTCATACTGTGGGACATCTCATATGTTATCAGGAAATATGTGGCTACATACCGGCCATGTTTCCAGATCTATTCAGTTATTGTGAAGTATAACGTAGCTTTAAAACAAATTCTCTGACTACATGTAATCATGACAGAGCAATAAGCTACAGATAAAGGGAATTAGAGCAATAAAGAGATTCACACCATTTTCACCCTCTATTCAGCTGACTTTTGAAATGAGCTGGCCTAAAAAATATTGTAGGTCATTTTTAATTTTTAAAACCCAAAGCAGAACCATTAATGAGTTTCCACAATTAGGCACAATTTACTTCTCAAAGGACACACAGATGGTAGTTCTTATTTTTCATTTCTCTTGTTACGTGATATTTCCCATGACATTAAGATCTATTTGTTGAAACTATTTCACATAAAGGTAGTTGCCAGACAATTGATCATATATTGCTCATGTGTTAAGTCTCTGCTAAAACTGTATGGCATTGTTCAATGAATAGCTACTTTGTATCTGTAAAGATGAGTTCTTAAATACACTGAGATCCAGCTTCAATGTAAGATGATATTACATTTTGTTTGACAATTTTCTATACTTTCGTCAAAGTTTACATATGGTTCATGCTTGCAAAGCATATTTAGGGAGCAGTGACGGTATGTCATCCTACCTGCACACCCACAAACTTTTGCCTTTTGATAGGTTTCTCAATCATGCTAAGACTTAGATTTCTCATCTATAAACTGGAAACTAATGATATCTAAAATTTGGATGATTAGAGTTGAAGAGAACCTACTTAAGTTGTATTTGAGTGTGTGGCAGATAACTGTACCATGTGGGCCCTCAGAATATGTTAAGATGGGTTAGCTATTATTATACTTCGATTATAATTCAGTATGTTGATTTTCTATAGTATACCTCAAACAAGAACTTCAATAATTTTATTAAAAATCAAGATCTTAAATTAATTTAAAGAATCTAAACTGGTATAGTCCAAATTATGAACTTATGGTTTAATTTAGATTAATATTTTGCTCAGCAGAAAGGAACGGAGAATGCCTTTCATAAAGATGTGAGACATTATTGATTTGCATGGCAGAATACGTTTTAGAGAGTACCTAAAGAGAAAATGCTGTACTCAATTATAATCCTTGTTGATAATAAATAATTGAAGGTAATGGACATTTTCTCTTTCATCTTCATTTCTTCTTTTCATTTATCCTTCTCTTGCTTAGAAAACAATGGGACTAAAAGTGTGTAATGACTTGGTGCCTTTCTAAACTAGTCTTGGCAAGTAGTCTTACATTAGTAAGGCTAATGCAGATTCTTTCCAGGTCTTCTATGAGGATGTGACTTCTGGTGATTTCACCCTATCAGGAAGATTCTGAGAATTTGTAACTTCCTGCCTTTCAGACTTTGCTTAAAACATACTCCTAGCATCTAGAAACATTTACTTGTAAGTATCTGATTAATGGCATGGAGGACGGAGTAGGAAAGTAGAAGTCACCTAAGATGTTTGGCCCTTTACATGGGTGTAAATATTAAAATTAGAAAGTCAAACTGAGACTTAGAATTACATGAATTTTAAAATGTCAGCTTATATCTCTTTTCCACATTTTTCTGGTCATTGAAAAGGTGATAACACTGCCTCTCTCATAAAGTTTTCAAGAGGATTAATTAAGTTAATGTGTATAAACAATAATGTCCAGCTCAAAGAAACAACTTGATATATTGGCATTCTTATTATCTGATTAAAAGGATTTGACTGCTTTTACCCCACCAAAGTATACTTACATTTTAGGATAATCTTAAATAGTGTTCATCTCACGTAGGTAGAGATAGGCAATTCAGAAATGCTGTAGAAGATATTTTGAACCATGTGTCTTTTCTCTTTTATTAAAAATGAACAAATGAATACTAGCAGTATATTTCCTTCAAGATCACATGCATAATTTGGGGCCAATTCTCTATCATCCAAACCATTTACCCTTAGGAACACTAATTCAAACGCTTGTATTATCCCCAAGAGGGAAAAAAAAAAAAAAAGAAAACATTATCACCCAATCCACTTAAGACTCTGAAAGCTCAAATTTGTGTTGGTAAAATGGCTGAAATTGAAAAATAGTTATTAAATTATATGTTATTATAATGTCATATTAATGTTTTTTTAGAGGAGCTGGAGAGGTAAAAGGAAATGGGAAAACTACCACACTAGAGATCTTTAAATGCTATGTACGTGAAAAGAGATGTTGAATGGTGAGAAAATTTCCAGTCAATAGTCTTCCTGAGTTTAAAAAAACAGATATAAATTCCTTGTTGCTAATGCTTGCAGTTATTTACTACTGATCTTTGCAGTAAATTAAGCCTTTAACATTGGCAGGAAAGTGGGAGAAATCTCTGCATCATAAAAGAAACAAGAAAATGTATGAAAAATTAAAGTGACATGTTGGCAAAAGGCAGATATGGTTGAAGAGGCTTTATGTTGTTGAGAGCATGTAGTCTTTTTTCTAGTGCCACAGAGAAAATTGTCATCTCATTCAACAAAAAAAAGAAGTTCACATAAAGATGTGGGAAACATCTTTTTTCTGAAACTATTGTTTAGAACATATTGAAATATGTTGAATCTTTTTTGTGTGTTCTATGTATATCTTTATTTCAATTGGTCCTTTTATAAAATTGTAACTTACAGATCCAGCCAATATTTCTGAAAATGTGATAGCTACTTTCCTGCTGGCACTTAAGCCTTGTGTCTTAACATATTATATTTGAACATATTTTATCACTGGGGAGATCTGAGTTTTGAACATATTAAATGGCTAGCTCCTGTACATGCTAAATTTAAAATATCCTTAAAATAAATCAAAGAAACATCGGTTGGAAGAGCAGACAAATTGACGCTTTTATTACAAGTATAAATTTTGCCATCCAATTTCATTATTCCTCCATAGAAAATCTGTATGACCTCAGATGAGTGTTTCTCAAAATACACTTCTCACTGCATATGACTGAGAATATCCTGGGTGTTTCTTAACAGATTCCTGTTCCTATGCTACACCGATTAGATTCACTGAGGGAAGGGACAGTGACTTTTTATCTTAATGTGAAATTCCAGTGCTTCCTTTGTGTATAAAAGTTTGGAAACCAAAAACCAAGTATTTGAGTCTGGAACTCTTCAACCTTTTTGTAATTTACTCAGTGGTGACTCGCCTCTAATGTCAGGAGGATGGGAAATTGGTAATGTTTGGCAAAAATCACATCATTTTCACATGCATGTAAATATACTTAATGAGAGTATCTCATCTTGAATCAACTGCATTTATCAGTCAAGTTAGATGAAAATTGCTCTTTGTCTCATGTACCTTTCTGCAATGGACAGAAAAAAGTTTCAAATAAATTAAATGATATAAAGCTATTTTACATGTATTCATCAAGAGCATATTCTACCTAGAAAATATATGAGAGGGATGTGAAATCCCTTAGATGCACTCAAAAGAATTCAAACTAAATTCACCTCACTCCAACATTCTTCACTCCAAGTTCTATAATAAAGTGGCTGTAAAAATCCAAGACCTTAATAAGAGGCCATAGAAATGCTTGTCGTTTTCTACTTGCAGCAGGAAATCTGAATTTTCAGACCATGTAGAAGTAACATTTAGCCAGGTAAAAATAAAAGCATTGTTCATCTCCTCCTTCTTTAGTGGCAATGGGTTTTCATGGTGTGGAAAACAGTTCCTGCAGATGAATTTTCTGCATGAAATAGTAAGTAAAACTGTGTTGGCTATATTTCCTTACTGTTCCTCCTCTTAGAAGTACAAGTTGTTTCTCCTGGAGTTAAAAAAATAAAAAGAAAGAGAATCAAGAGACAATAAGTAATAGCAATTGTGTATGTTAACTTCCTTTAAGCAAGTTAATCTTCACAATAAATTTGTGAGGTAGTTACTGATGGTGCCACCATTTATAGATATGCAAACTAAAACCCATGGGAAGAGATTACTTATCCAAAGTTATAAACTGGTCAGTTGTGGGGACAAACTATGTTCAAACTCCAAGTAGCACTGCAGCCCAAGTTCATAAGGTACTGCAGCGCCTCCTAGTGAGTAAAGTAAAGCACTGGACTGACTTTAAATTCTTGTTGGTTTTATTTGGGAGTTCTAATTTTTTATTATATTTTATTTTTCCCTTTATTGTTGTGCTGGGTGGGGGTACATTGTGGCATTGACAAAAGTTGTTAAAATGTATCAAATATATCATACTTGAAATATGATATGTTTCAAGCTCCACAGCTCTCCTTTATCCCTCCCCCCGTTCCTGGAATATTTTCAACAGGTAACATTTTTGCATTTACATACATGTGCACACATTTTTTTGCACCATATTCACTATCTTACCCCCTTTCCCCACCACCTCTTCCCTCCCACTGCTATCAACCCTCCCACCCCCTGCAGGGCTTGTTCTACCCTCCTGTTCTCTCCAATTTTTGATTTTGTAGAAGAAAAAAGAAAAGAAGAAAAAAATGACATTTTCACATGTTTGAGATAAAGGTATGGAGTTCTAGTTTTATTTGTATATTCTTCTTCAAGTGAATAATTAGCTGAAAATGTATACACATTGAGGAAAGATGTTAAAATGTAACTTCCTTTTATATAACTCTCTCTTAGATATCAACTCAACAGAACAGAAAATCCTTTAAAGTTGTAACACAAACATTTATCTTATGTTGGTTCTATTGTTAAAGAAAAATAATCATGTATTACTAAAGAATTTTCTTCATGGGTGTGGGGTGTTTTCAGAAACATGCCAATAAACTGCCATGTTCTATTGACTGGCTGCAGATGTCTTCCTAATGTTAAATGTGGCGTTGCAGAAGAGTATGTAGGAAGCAGGCTGACCTTTGTTTAAATTGCTGCTCAGCAACTTCTGCTCGTGTGATTCTAGTTAGCTATCTCTACTGCTGAATCTCAAACTTTATTTTTTTAAATAATTTATAACAGTAGCTAAAGGTTATTACTTTTTTTTCTATGTGTAATAATTATCTTATGAATTTCTCTATGGCTACTATGTTCAGTGCTTTTCAATATTTTACTCAGGTCAGTCCTTTATGGATTAGGATATTAAAAATTAGAGAAGTTAATAAACTTAAGTTCACAGAGTTAATAGAGGACAGAACTGGAGTTTGAACCTTTGATTTAATGGGCGTAAGTCTCAAGGTTGAAATTCTGAGATAGTAACAGTTAAGGTTAAATTTTTCAGTGTCCAGGCATTTAAGAAGTAACTTAGAAACAAAGGCGCTGTTGGGAACCACATGCAGACTGGTGGGAAGAGGGCCTGTGTCATCTACACTCGTGGATGCTTAAATCAAACAAGGGTTCAATGCTTATGCCCCTTGAAGGGCATGAGGTCCCTCAAGGCACTCCATATGGTAGGTAGTGTCACCTTTTGTTTTACAGATGTGGAAAGTAACTCATCATTTAAACTTAGTCTGTTTCAAGAATTTGAGCACTTTAAAACAAACAGCAATAGTCCTAACACCCAGATTTCCCTTAGAAAGCTTAAGTGCTGCTATTTAACTGGAGCTGCAGTTCTGTTGTGAGTCAGAAGATGGCACTGTGAAGTACTATAGTCATAGTGCTGGTCTAGATTTAACCCATTTATAAACTGACACATTAATATCAAGGGATATTTAGAAAAAGTTTGACTCCAAGGTAAAATAATTGACATAGAGGCCTATGTGTATTCATATACAAGCATATGTATGCACATAATATATACCGTATACAGCATACATAATTATGTTATATAATATCTAAAAATTTAAAACAGTTGTTTTCCAGCTTTGTTAGAACTCATCCTTGAAAATAAGCTGTATTTGTTAACGTGCTACTTTTAGGTTAATTCTACCAATCACTACAGTGTGTCTACTTTCCTTCCTAAAGGGATTGGTCGCATTTCCTCACATGCTTTTTTGCTCAATTAAAGATAGCCTTAAAGGGGAGTGTGCATCATATGAGAGAGTCATAATATCTGGTATTTTTATAATGTTTTAATTTAAATTCTCATATATGCTCTTCCACATTTATATCATCTTGTATAGAAACTAGTAATAACTTCATTTTATGGAATAGGAGACTGTTAGTAATGATAGCTTTATGACCCAAAACCAGGGCTTTGGGCTTCTCTTTCTCTACATGAATGTTGTAAGAGTCAAAAATATTGAAATACAGTCATAACATATGCATGTGGAAACATATACATGCATACACATATAATTGGTTGGAATGTAGTTGCTTTGGTACCTAGACAGTTGAAGCAAAAAGGAAGCAGACTTTCTTGATGGCTAGCACCTGTGCCTTAAAGGAAGCAGCAAAGAGCAAAGTGTTTTGCTAAGTGCAATCTGGATTTAAACCATGTTGATTCCCTGTTTTCATATTTGAAAGGTGAATCAAAGGCTGCCATCCTGGCAGAATTAAAGGAGGTGGTGCCTGCAATGCATGACATGTTTTCTCAAATGTGGCTTTGTTCTTTTTTTTTTTTTCTGTTCATTCATAAGTTGATGTGAGTAGTACCTGCTTGTAAGTCTTGCCACATTAATTGGTTAATGTTCAGATTTTTTAAATAATATGTTAACAGAACTTTCAGCAAGATACAACTATATTTTTCTCTCACAAAGCCAATAAAAGAACTAGAAAATTTAGGGTTGATTGATTCTCCATGGTTGGGAATTAGGTAAACAGGGCTGCACTATAACATTCATGGTCCTGAGATAATTTACAGCCATCAATCCTTCTTCTACCAAGTGTATGTATACATACAGATGGTCCTTGGCTTGATTCATTGGTCCATTTATGATATTTCACCACTCCAATTGGTGCCAGAGGAAAACACACTCAGTAGAAACTGTCCTTTCCTATACATTAACAGAGGTTAATGGTGAGTACCCACTAATCGTGTTTTTCACTTTCAGTACACTATTTATAAATTACCTGAGATATTCAGCATACATTAGTATAAATTAGGTTTTGTGTAGGATGATTTTTTTCCCAACTATAGCTTAAATAAAATGTTCTGAGAATATTTAAGGTAGACTAGGCAAAGCTTAATGTTCAGCAGATTAGTGTATTAAATGGATTTTCAGATTATGCCATTTTCATTTTTGATGGGTTTGTCAGTGGATGACCCCATTATACGTCAAGGAGTAGCCTATAAGTGTTTATGTATGTGTGTACATATATGTATGTAATGTATAAATATGTATATACATGTTTTAATGACTGTATTGACATAAAAATAAATATCATAATATATATACACATCAACCTACAAGTTTATTTTTTTCTAATTGTAGAAGAAATGTTAAAACACTTGTGGACCCATAAAAGTCTTCTTCTATGAGAAAAGAAAAGTACAAGGACCAAGAGTTATTGCAGAATGTAGGGTGATTGAAATCTGAAAAAAAGATACTGCTGGTAATAGAATAATGGCAGTATAAACCTTAAGAACCTTCTTAGAATTTTAATATTTCAGATCTCAGTGTATCTTTAATTTCTACTATAAGCTATTACTTTGTGAATGTATAAAATGAGGTTTTTAGGTGTTGTAGGTTTATAGATCAACAAAAGTGGTAAGATTATTTAATAGTATTACCACCTAAAGAAAAAAAATAAAAGCAAATAGAACAATGTTCACATTACTTTCTTTATTACCAATCCAGCATCAGCCTTTCATAAAAATTGGGAGAACTTCGTGACAATCATGAGCTTATGTACACAAAGTAAAGTTTATAGGAAAAATTATGAATGGATAATTATGGTAGTTATCATTTCAAATATGTTAACAGTCAATTAACACAAATGTAAAAATTAAAGAAACAATAATAACTTCTCATTGTTACTTGCTTCCTTTCTCAAAAAATTCAACATTAACATTTTGAGAATCAAAATGGATCTTTTGCTTTCTGGTTCTATTTTTTTCTGTGTATCACATAGTTTAACTTCCAGTTTTTATGTTTCTTTACTAATATTGTTATGATTTTTTAAAAAGTTGATGGTGATAATTTTTTTTGACAAATGGCATAGCATTCTTTCAAATGGATACCAGCTAATTCTATAAACTTCCTTTAAAAATAAAAGAATTAAAATTATATGTGTGGCATGCCAAACAGCCAAGAAGGAAGTGGCATTTGCCTACTTCAAGATTCACAAAATTTCTCATTATCTCAGCTAAAAATATCTATGCAGGAAAGAAAATGGACAGAATCATAAAGTGGTTAGTCTTCACCTGTTGGTAATCATTAGCACTCTTCAAAATTATTCTTACAAGCGATGTAGCAAGTAAAAGAAAAAAAATGAAACCTTTCCTGAGTCAACAATCATCATGTCTTAAAGTATTTGCATTTATGAACAAATATAAGTTTATCAATAGCCACTTTAAAATTATGTTGATATTTTGACTGCTCTTAAAATAATGAAAAAGAGTTCATATTATTATTATTTTGTATATGCTGAATATCTGTACAAACAGGACCCATATACTTTTGCTTGTGGCAATTTCCTGCCTCTCATTCTTTATAGCTATAGTAAGTGTCATGGCCAGGAGTTGAGTCCCAGACTCTGATTCTAAAGTCTACAGTGAACAATGGAAGATCAGTCAATTAATTCCATTAGTATCAAGCAAAGGCTAAATTCTGGGTAGAAATAAGTGAAATGCTTTTTCAGGGAATTATCAGCTTTTGTCTCCCTGTGACCTTTCAGAGGCTGAATGTAAACAGTGTTTATCCCAAAGAAGTGATGAAAAGGTGATAGGCTGGGAAAATAAGAGTTGCCAAACAGAATGCTAAGTGGAGAGCAAGTAAGAATGGAGCTGATCTAGTGTATTGATGTCTGAAAGTATGGTGCTTTCTGAAAATAGAGTCAAGATTCCCCAGCTATGTTTTATAACAACAAGCTCATCAGGCTGAGAAATAAAAGCGTATCTATGGAAGCATATCTATGTTTTAAACATGAGTGGTGAGCACAATGCCATCAGTAGACATAGGTGGTAAATCACTGGCAGTAAGCAAGTGTCTGGATCAGTGGCAGGGAAATCATCCACTGAATGCTCAGTAACCTTTTTGTTTTTTAATTTTTTTTACTTCTTTTTTCTGGAAATAAAAATGACATATAAGATAAGCTAGCTGAAAAAGAAACGGAGAGATGCAAAAAGGAAGGGAGGGAAAGAGTGGAGACAGAGACAGAGAGAGAGAGACAAAGACAGAGAAAAAGGGAAACTGATTTCTCATTCACGGTGTGAAACCAACTGTATACTAGAATAAGAGAAATGGTGTATTAGTCTGTTCTGGATTATTATAACAAAATATCTGAGAGTAGATGTATTTTTTTAAAAAAGGTTTACTTTCCTCATAATTTTTCTTCATAATTTACTTTCCTCATAAATTCAAGATTGGGGAGGTGCATGGCTTTAGCCACTGGTGAAGTCTAACTGTGGAGGACAACATGGCAGGAGCAGGAGCAAAAAGGCCATCATGTTGCAAAACAAGAAGTCAGAGATTGGGGACAGGAGAAGGCTTCTCCTTTTATAACAATCCTCTTGCAAGAATTAACCTATGTGTCATTTATTCTCTTTTTAGGGCAGCCTTTTCTACTAGGCCTCACCTCTTAAAGTTCCATACCATGTCTACACTGTCAAACTGAGGACTAAGAGTTAGTGTAGTATTTTATTATAGCTTTAAGTCAGAGGTCCCTAAGAAGAAAGTAAATGATCTATTATTAGCAAGATCAAAATTGTGTTGAACAATCACAGTTATTGAAACTTTATTGCTGGTTTGATCTCTGGGTTCATGCAACTGACCAGGGCTGGAAGTTGAGTAGAGATGGAACCATACGCTGTGCCTGGTATGAGGTAAGAGGATGGAGGTAGATATCTCTCCTTGGAGGCCACAGGATCCATAACACATTCTCTTATTACACAGAAATGTAAGATCCTGAGCCCAAAGACCATTAGCTATGAATGACCCTTTTGTGTACCAGGAAGAAGAATAACTTGGGTATTGGTTGGTTAGAGCAAATAAATAAATTAATATAGTCAAATAATAAATAAGATCAGACAGTATTTACTAAAAACCTGATATAGGTTAGAAAATATCCCAAGAAACAATGTTACATTTCTGAGATCCCAGTTGCACAGGAAATAGAAAAGGTGACCAACAGGGAAGAGGAAAATTCATACCTCTGAGAAAGGTGGAAAGAGTTATGAAAGGTATCACAGAAGTAAATGATTTTTTTATAGGTTTCAAAACTAAGAGTTTTCAGCAAAGATTTTTGCTTGAGAAAAGAAGTCTCAGGAAGAGAATAGTAATGTGTAAAGGCATTAAGATGAAATAATAACATGATAATAGTCTGCCTAGTATTCAATGACTAATGTGACTAAGGTAGCAGCAGCAGAGCCTCAAGTGAGTAAGGTGTGTCACCAGGGTGGTGCTGTTGGGACTCCAGAGTCCCCCTGGGACTGGCTGAAGCTAGTTTCCTGCATGGACCACTTTCTTTTTTGAAAGTGAAGCCATTCATCCCTGGTACATCACATTGCTAAAGGAAAGCTTCATCTAGGAAAGCTGACTTAAAGCAGAGGCTGATATTCCTGGCTCTGAATTCCAACTGTCCCTGTTACTAGTTATATGATCTTGGGTGGATTATTGAAAATAACTAATGTAAGACTTCTGTTTAGTTGAACTAGGAAAATCACCAGTCTTCAACTGAAGATTAACAAATAACAGGTTCAAAAAAATCTGGCACTTACACTTGCCTAATATATGCCACTTTTATTTACTATATTAAATTATAAAAATGAATGCAAAGCATAAAACTTCCTATGGAATATGTGTGTATGAAAAGTCTTATTTTACGGATAAGAAATTATATGACCATTCAGGATCAAAAACTATGATACAATATATATTGCACAGTCCCCTGTGTAGCTTTCTTCTAAGTTTGAGAATTTCTTGTTGTCCTATCATTTTACTCTCTTAATCATTCCTGATATAAATATAGTGCGTTTTCTTTCTCATATTTTCTATGATCTATAATGAATTGCACACATGAAATTCTGTTTGAGAAAGGGAGTAACCTGTCTAAGAAATTATTACTAAAATTTAAGAATACAGCATATAAGTATTATCTTTTTATTAAAACTTCATCAGATTTTTAAAAATTTTTTTATCTACTTTTTCTCATATATCTTAAACAATGACTCCAAAAACATGAACTGCTTCAGTGAGGGCATCACTCACATTGAGGGCATCACTCACATTACTGATTTGCTTTAATTTATTTGAGAAAATATCCCATAGTTTACTTTCAAAAAGTCCATTTAAGAAGTTGAATTTATCAGATGATTTAAAATAATTAAATGAGAATTAAGTCTTGATGTAATTAAAAATGGCAATGTTGCTACCCAATGCTATTTTCATGTCATGTCTAAAGAACATTTCCTTCTGTGTCTAATGTGTGTGTTTATAAGAGGACTTCTCACAATATTGAAGTTCTGCCTTTTTATCACTGAGAAAATAATTGGCTCTCTCATAAAATAACAATTCCTTTGATTTTTAAAATGACATACTGCAGGGAATGTCTTTGAACATATGTTCATTACTTAGTGTGAATATCAGTTAACAAAATAAGAATACCATAGGGGAAATGATTTTTCGAGATAGAGGAGCTAAATCTTCACCTTTTCATCTGTATTAATAAAAATTCCTTCCTTCTTTCTTTCCTTCCTTCCTTCCTTCCTTCCTTCCTTCCTTCCTTCCTTCCTTCCTTCCTTCCTTCTTTCCTTCCTTCCTTCTTTCCTTCCTTTTGTGGGACTGGTTTTGAACTCAGGATCTTGTGTTTGCTGGGTAGGTACTCAATCACGTGAGCAAAGATGTGTCCCCAACCCTTTTCTATTTTAGTTAGTTTTGGATAAGTTCTCATGTTGTTGCCCAGTGCTAACCTCAGATACTGTCCTGTGTATGGCCTCCTGCCTAGTTGGAACCTCAGGTGAATGCCACTATGCATAGTTTATTGGTTGAGATGCAGTCTCACTGACTTTTTGCCCAAGATTGCCTAAAACTGTGATCCTTCTCATACCTGCCTCTCCAGGGGGTGAAAATACAGATGTTGCCCACCAATCAAGGTAGCTCACCCCTGTATTCTTATTTATTAACTCAAATAAGAATAGAGAAAAGCTTATTAGTAGTTTTGATAATTTAACTTACTTAAAACTTAGCTAGTTTGATAGATTTGCTTAAGCTAATCAGCTAATTAATTGTATAATTGAATTGTAAACTCAGTGCTTTCTGAACAGACCAGAAATTATTTTGAAGAAAAATTTGATATACCTATTTTCCTCTTGTAACATTCTGTAGTTATGGTTTTTATGAACACATAATATATAGATGTCTGAAGATTTCCTGTTCATAGAAGTTTAAAGAAAAATGTCTGCTGTACCCTTGAAACAAATTTAGGAGAAAATCTGAAACAAAATATTAAAGGATATGTTTATTATCTTTAGTATAATTTTGAGAATATTCATTGGGTTATATCATAAGAGTGGCTTTTTATTCACTTTCCTTGCAAGTGTGAGGCCCTGAATTCAAACTTACAAACTGCCAAAAAATAAAAACTAAGAAAAAGGAATATACACATGGTGCCATCTCTTTTCTGGGGCCTTCCTTCATATTTTGGTTATAGTTGTTCTTCAGACTGTCAGGGATGTATTTAAGGACTGTTTGGATGTCTCCTCAAACACTCCCCAGTATATTTTGAATGAGCTTTGAGTTTGAAAGGGTCTTGTATTTTATTGGGAAATGTAATCTGCCCTCTAGGATGACCTTTAGAAATTAGAAGTAAGTTTATGGAGAAAAAGTTTTAAATGAAAGGTTCTTTCAGTGAAGCTTTTTGTTTTTATGTATTTATAATTCATCGTGCTGAAATGTATTAAGAAGGAAGTATGAGATTTCCAGAATTGGAATTAGGTTGTGAGTACATTAGAAAATTATCCTTATTACTTCTCTCTCTAAACTATCTCTGTGAAAAGTGTTTGGGATAGAGGTTTTGTATTTATCTCAGATACAGTTTCAGTGAAGCAGGTCTGCATATAGAGTGGAATTTGTGGTCCTCCCACATCTGACTTCCATTTGGATTTCATTTATTTATTATGTTTCATGTGTGGAATTGTACTTTAGATTTTAGGAAACTACTGTTATGTCAATGCAATTAACAATTCTAGTAGCAATAAGCATTTTCTAACAAAAGAATAAAATACAAAATAGCTTTGCCTTTTATATCAAAAAAGAAGTCCATGTTTCAGTGTCTTTAGTAACATAATTATCAAGAATTTTGTAATTCAGATGATCATTAGACATGATGTTATTGACCACACATGACTACAATAGATCTTTACTCTTCTCTATTAACTCACAACAGCAGCAACTGAACAATCATGTATAAATGCTCTATTTATTACCTGATTGACTTAGTTTCATTAACTTTCTTAGCTTATTATCTGATTTAAGAAGCTAAATAGCTATGTGACTTTAAAGTACCCTAACAATACAATCCCCCATATTTACAATCTTTAATTTTGGAGAATTTGAATGAGTGGCTTTTCAAAAATGGCCTGAGTACTCCTAAAGGGGAAAATCTGGTGGAAAGATAGGTGTCAGAATGTAATAGAATTACAACCAATAGAATTAAATAAATAACACTTTATAAAAGGTTGCTATCTTCTGCAAACTCATTAGTGTATGACCAAAAGGAAATGTTTGCAAATGAAATTGTTATCAACAGGAAGGGAAGGCTGAATTGAAAATGATTCACTCCAATATTTATGACTATGATTACATTTGAACAATGTTTTCTAGTTCTCCCTGCCATAGAAATCAGGTCTTACTTCTGATTTTCTGCCCAGAAGAAACACACATTTAATAAAATTCATAAAACTTCCTTGCTCAGAAGAATGTTTGTAAACTTTAATTTCATTAAATTGCTGAACAATAGTTAAAAAAAACTTTTACCAATGTAGAGGGAATTAGAAATTTTGGCCTGTCTCTCACTCACATTTTCTTCTTAGTAGATTAATCATTCAGTTTTAGAAGAAAAAGGATATACTGAAGCTGAAACCAGCATAAATTCCACTTATGTAAAAATTGATATATGAGTGAGAATAGGTTTAGAAAACCTTAATACTCCAGGTAGAGAGTAGGCATAGCAGTGAAGCACCAGAAACTTAATGTTTGTTGGTAGAAGCAGGCTCATTATTTACCGGTACAAGAAAGGACTCCCTCTGTAGAGAGAATAGCAAAAATATTGTTATTACTGCAAACACCAGATATAGGAATACAAACAGTTGTGTTCACTATATCCTTGGCTACTGTTTACTTTTACCATGCACTAGCTACGTTTCTGTCTGTATCTTGTAAAACAGGACAACTGACATGTAACAAGTAATATGAAATGGGTTGATAACTTAGAAATAGGCAGCAAATATAAAAAGTCTTGGATTTGTGAGCAGGTTCCCTAAGGCTCAAGTCAGCTGGTCAGAGCAAATGGCATCTTGACTGTGTAGACATCAAGATTAGCTTGCATCTAAACTGAAGGACTCCAACCTCTCCTCCCTCTTTCCTCTGGGAAGACTGGGCAGTACTTTGAAGGACATTCTTTGATCCAGGGAGAAAGGAACAAAGCCTGGGATGTCCTGGCCAATTTTTTACTAACTTGTGATATTGTATTCCTTAGGAAGGACAAGAACAATATCAGTATTGTTTCAGGCAGTAGCACCTTATCTCAGGATATTGCATTTATAGCACATTCTATAGTTACTGTTGAAAACTCTGAGCAAGAAAGGGAGGACAATTATGTCAGGCCAAGGCCACCAACAGAAATGCCTGCTGTCAGCACATCCATAAATGAATCAAATCAGTAGAGAGAGTAAGTCATATTGCTTAAGCTTGAAGAAAGCTGAAATATAAGCTAAAGATACAGTATCATCGAGAAAGAGAACTAAAAATGTAATAGTACTAGATACTAAAATTTCATAGTCACTGTCTTTTCTCCTCTACCGGAAAATAATCATGGTGTCCCAATTATTATCAGATCAAAATAAGAGTGTCAGTAGGATTCTCTGTTATTATCTTTTATTGTTTTTTTTTCTTTAAATAACTTCAGTGGTCTTATCATTATACTAAACTCTTCACATTTATTTTTTATTTTCTTAAATTTACAGCATAATTTTTAAGCTCACTTTCACTTTAGAGATTAAGTAACTGAAGCATGGGGGAAGGTAGGCATTTGCATAAGTCTTGCAGTTGATCATTGCTGCAGGTAGATTTAGACAGAGAAGCCCAGGCTCTTTACCACAATCCTTATGAGTTTTAATTAGCAGTGAGAAAGTGGGACATACTGAGAAATGAGTCATTCAAGACACAATGTGACTTAATTAACCATCCATTTATGTGGAGAATGTCTGAGTAGTACCTGGTTATTCCCATTGAATTTCTGCCTATGCTAGTGAAAACTATTCCTTTCTTTTTGTCCCAATAATTAATATGTTATTCTGAATAATTAATGTGCATTCTTAGCTATAGTCATATATATTTCAACCCGTCCTTTTATTTAAGTAGTCAGGTTTGCAATCAGGTACTCACACTTGCGAGGCAGGTGCTCTACCACTAGAGGCAAACCTCCAGCCCCCATCCCTACTCCCCACCTTTCTTTTGCTTGTAGTTAGTTTTAGATAAGATATTGTGCTTATTTCATATGTCAGTCATATAATAATACTTCTGTATATGCCTTCCATGTATTTGGGATTTTAGATGTACCACCATGCCCAGTTTATTTGATGAAATAGGAAATCCCCAATTTTACCTTCATCTAGCTTTGAACTGTGATCCTCCTGATCTCTTCCCCCTGAGTAGCTAGAATTAGAGCTATGAATCATCACTGTGTCCCTCTACCCACCTTGATATTATACATTGGTCATTTTGAAGAAAAGTTCTATATGTTCCCCCCATGTATTTATGTATTCATTTATCATCACTCACAAAAGCTACTAGTCTTCCTATGAGTGGACTCAATTAACCTCACCCTAATGTAGCCCTGCTTACCTCTTCTTTGGGACAAAATATCATCATCTCCTTTATATTTACTTTGTTATGGCACTCATCATCAGAACCAGGAAATCATCCACTGAACTCAAACCCCAATGGCATTGATTTTTCCCAGGTAACCTTTGAAGTCTTATTTAAAATGAATAGTCTTGAAGTAATATGTTATAAAGTAATATGTTGTAAAATTTGTCTCTAGTAGTAAATAATTATTTTTTCAGAATCCACAAATTCCATTTCATACAATCAAAATATTCTCTCAGAATAGATTTTGTCAACCTGCATCCCACAGAAATCAAACCTTAAAGTTACCCAGACTTGATTTGTTTTGAGTAGTTGGAGCTATATGCCAATAATGATCTTTTCCTCCAAAGTTTGATAATTTGTCTTCCAAACGAAATGTATTAATACATTTTTGACAAAATGTATCTAATTTTGCTTGAGTATCAGTTAGGATAATGGCTTGATATTTGACATTCCTCAAGGCTCTCCAGAGAAAATGAACTCTGTGTGTGTGTGTGTGTGTGTAGGAACACACAAGCACATGCATGCATGTATGAGAGATTTACTATCAGCGTTCGCTGTCATGGTTTTGGAGGCCATGTAGTTCTACAATCGGCCATCTGCAAACTGGAGAATGAGGAATGTCATTGTTGTAACTAAATCTGATTCCAAAGGCTTAAGAATTGTAGGACAGCTACATCCAGGATTGAATTCAAAAGCCAGAGAACCAGCATTGTCAATATTCAAACACAGGGGGAGATGTGATCACATTCATTTGAGAGAGTGAATTTGTGACTTTTATCTTTTGGTTCTCTGTTGCCTTATTTCTTTTGCCATATTAGAAATTGAACTCAAGGCCTTTGTCTACCACTCGAGCTCTCTACCACTTTAGCAAAGCTCTCAGTCTTCTACATTTTGTTCTGTCTAAGCCTTAAGGGATTGAATGGTGCCCACTACACTGAGGATTAAATTTATCAATTCAAGTGCTAATCTCTTCTAGATACATTCTTCAGTGCACACTGAGAAATCATGTTTAGCCAGTTATCTGGGTATCCTTTAGAAGAGGCAAATTGACACGTTCAAGTAACCACCATGTATGCTAACCCTAATGACTAATGCAATTAACTTTTCCCTGAAGTCTTCTGAATAGTAAAGCACTTGTCATAGCTGCAGAATTATAAATCTCATACACAGTGTAATGTCATATGTGCTGGCCTACCACAAGACATAGCTTCCTCTCTTAGAGCACAGTAAGAATCTCTTGAGCATTAGTGGGAAATATAAAACAAACAAATGTATTAGCATAAGGGTTTATAGAACATTTAAATCTAAATAATCCATATGTGCCTACCCAGGATAAAGAAAACACCATCTTTAGTGAAATACATTTGGAAAACGAATAAATAATATTAAGCCAACTTTTGCTTTCTATCATGGATTTCAAAGCTTTTGGGCAAAAACATTGATTTAATAGATATCATTATATATCTTTTTGTTTCTAAGTTTCTCCTAAGAGTTTGTAGGATATACTAGTTTTCTCTCCTAAAAAATATTTGACATAGAGGTTACCTATATATTTTTTTAGTTTAGTGAACCATAGTTTGCTGTTCATGCTTTAGCTTCACAGATGTGTTGGGTATAACTCCTGCATTCTAAGGACATATAACCCAGAAGGATATATTATTTTCCTGTACAAATCTCCAATAAAAGCAAAAGTAGACCATCTAATAGATATATGCGTTTAAGGTATTATGGAAATAACAAAAAGCAAGTTTACATTCTGCTATGACAAAGGAAGAGAAAGGACTATTTTTTTCCCATTTTTATTAGGATATATTCATTGTACAAGGGGGATTCAAGAATGCAAACAGCTTTGTATTCTATAGATCACCCCCCCATCATCTCCTCCGGAAATCCCTTTCCTGTCCCACTCAAAGCAGTTGCAAGAGGTTTTATTGTTCTATTTTGTATATGTATATGAAGCCCATCAACCTGAAAAGACTAGTTTAAAAAGTTCTAATCAAATCTTTGAGCATACATCTAAATGTTTGTTGTTAAAGTTGTGTTATATTATTGAATACATTCTTCTCACAGACTGCAGGAATTTTGGGTCATAAAACTGATATACAATTTGAGGTTACAGCAAACATGATACCAAGAATTCTAGGGTTGCAATCAAATCAAGAGTGTAGTGATGCTGACTCAGTATAAAAAATGATTAGCTCTAGAAAGAAGTAGGACAATGTGAACGGTATAAAATATGTTTGTATTTGCCTAACTATATGTTTCTTTGTGCAAATACATCTGTGAATAGGCACTGCAGTTTAGTATATCCTTTTAAACAAACAGAGTGTCTTATAGCAATGTATTTGTAGATGATACCAGAATAATAAAAAGAAGCTAATCTAAAATCTCTGGGGCAATGTTTTTTAAGGAGAAAAAAAATAAGCATCACATTTCAAGGTTCCCTTAAGAAAGGAAAACTTGGACATGAAATTGATGATATATAGTATACCTACTTTATGAGTCAATTCATCATTGCCCACCTTACTTTTCATGGAGTAATGAGACAACTTTCATAGAAGTCACCACACTTAGTTTAATTAAGAGGAAATGTATCTGGAACTACAAGTTCAATAATTGTGGTTCCAGTGAAGCATGTAACAATGAGGGAGCAGCTGCTTTGCAATTCAAAGCAGATGGTGCCTTTCTATTTCCTTTCAGGTTTCCCTTTTCTAAATGGCACATCCATTGAATACCAGATAAGCTATGACTTTGAGAATTCTAACATGGCATATTATTTATGGAAGAATCATGCTAGAAATGTTTTGTAGTTTGCAAGCATGTTTCCTTTGACCACTGATTTATAACCAAATACTGGAAATACTTTTATTTTTCACTAAAATGCAAGAATGTAAACACTGAAGACCAACCTGGGTTTAGTAGCTTAATAGTAGGCATAATTTGACAGGAAGTTTTTTCTTAAAGCTAAAAATAGCTGACTTTAATAAGAGTGCACATTAGCTCAGGAGGGTCATTAAGAAATTATGGTAGAACTCCATAGAAACAACTGTTCACTCCTGGTGCTTTCACAGTAGGGCTTATCTTCTTTAATGTCCATGCCTTTAAACTCATACAAAACTTTAAGTACCTTGTGTCAGAAGATGGGGAATTTGCCAAAAATGTTGACACAATTTTGTGAAACTAATTCTAAAAGTCACCTGTTTTTCAAGTCTCTGTCTTAGATTGAGGAGATTTTCATTCTATTTCCTCAAAAAAGTATTTAATTTATATAATTATACAATGCACATAAGTACAGCCTGGAGCCCAAGTGCATCTCTAAGCAAGTATTGGATTGATGACCAAAGCAGAAGATCCTTAGTCTGAATGTCCTTTAAAACAAGATTTTATTTTATTTTAAAGACATTCAATATTTATGCCTTGAAGCCATAAATGAAGACATGTGAAAATATGTAATCTTTCTACTTTCCAATTTTTACACTCAAAAGAAGACTTTTCTGGTACACACACACACTCACACTCACACACACACACACACACACACACACACACACACACACACACTATTATTCCCTACCTTTTTTCCTTGACTCGTATAATAGTCTTAATGTGAAAACTTTCCTTCAAATCACTATCTACCTATTCATATTTCATATTTCAACATCCATTTCATCTCACAGTCCCTAAGAAATTTTCCTTAACAAGTTATAAGCCTTCCCAGACTGCTTTATATCAACTTGTGGCTATATAGGAAGAATCCTTCTGGAGTACGCTTTTATGATATTCTGTCTTATAATTGTGTTTGAAATTAAGAAATGTGTTTTTTGTATTTATGGCCTTCTAAATTAGGCTTTGATAGTTCAAGTTCTGCTGAAAACTGAGGTTCAAATAAGTAACTTTTTATTTAAAGCAAAATTTAATTTCCAAAGGAAAACTGGTTTTTCTTTTCCTATAGCATTAAAGACAATGTAGAAGATATAAGAAAGAACAAAGGAAAAAATCATATATTTCATTATACCTTTAACATTTTATATAATTTTTATATACCAGTGATGATATATAGTGAGCTTTAATGGTGTTAGATGAATAAGTTAATTCATGTTGAATCATTTAAAAATCAGTCATTTAAAAAATTAATGCACAATATCTTAATTCATTAGTCTGTACATTATAGATATTGGTAATGACTCATTTTGTCAAGTAACATGTTGAAATTGACTACTTAGATATATATTAAGATCCTGATAACCAGTAATCACAGGTAAATGAGCCATACTAGAATACATTGTTTCTTTAATTGTGGTTCTACCTAATCTCTTTGAATTGGTAAAGATTGAGTGGACTTGACTTTTATTACAGGTCTGCACCATTACTTTGTAATGTATTGACTATAATTCCAAGAAGAAATATAACCTTAAAATATAACATAAAGCCTTCTGACAGGGGAGCAAAAATCATTAAATAAAAGTGAAAATGCTTTTATATAACAAATATTAAGTGATAAAAATAAAGATTTCTTAATACAATATTTTGTGTCAAACTCCTTTCAAAATCCTGAGGTCAGATGAGGAATGAATATAGGCAGAGAAAAGTAAAGTTGATGCATCTGTTCATTTTTCTCATAAGAGAGTCAGAGTTCAATTTACCTTAAACTAGGATGTTGGACAGATGCTGATATGGAGTAAGGTGCTAGATTCAAATTAATTTTCTTGGATACTGGAAGCATTTTAGAAATTAAGTGGCCAGTTCAGTCATTTTCTATCAAATGACAAAAATGATAAATGCTACATTTCATTACAAAAATTAATTTATAATACATTTTTACTGCGTGCATTTTACTATTTGAGTCACAACTGCTAGTCTCTTGCACTGGTCACTCATGGTGATATGTGACTTTTGTAGAAATGCAAGGATCCATTTACAGTGATGATGTGTTCTCCTGAGACATTAATCCGTGTTAACTGCTGGCTGCGAAGGCTTTCTTCACAGACAAGAACTCTTCTTTTTTGACTTTTGAACCATCTACTTGGAGGAGTTGCTTTTCTTCTGTCTACTTCAGAGTTAAAATCATTTAGATAGAGTTGAGGTAAATTTAGTTAACCCTTTCTCTTAAATATTCTGGAAACCACAGAATGCTTGCTAGGACAGGCACTCTTGCTTGAACCATAGTTCCAGTTCTTTTTCCTCTCGTTTTTTTTTTTTTTTTTTTTTTTTGAGATAAGGACTCACTTTTTGCCTGGGCTGGCCTGAACATGGCATCTTTCCAATTTCAGCCTCCTGAGTAGCTTGCATCATAGAAACGCACCATCATACCAGGGTAGGACTATCTTTATCAAACCCAAAAGCAACATTACCAATACATTAGACAATGAACCCCTTTAGATTCCTCAATCTAGTGTCAGTCATGAATGCATCTAGTAGCTCAGTTCAAAGAAAATGTGATGATTCCTTTAATTATGAGATGTTGACTAACAATTTTAAAAAGTGAATGAGGGCATGTGTGTGACCAGTGAGAAGTAGGTGAAGTTTCTGGCTTCAAATGTTGTACCATTTAAAACAATTCAAGATTAATTTACAAGTGCAAAGAAATCTATGATTCAGCTTAAAAACCACTTAATTGCTCATGTTGCCTCCAGATAACCTATCTTTTATAAGGCTTCATGAGTAAGCTAAGAGTCATGGACCAGGTACAGTGAAAGTATACTTGAAGATACCTGAGAGACGCTTTTCTCTCTTTGTCTTTGCCAAAGTTTCCTCTGCCAGTATTCAATATTTGTATTTGGGACCTTTTCTGACTAAACCCTTCTCTTATAGAGAAACTACCAATGTCCTGCCACCTCAAAATCCTTGGTATTGGATGCTGTTGTGATGATGTAATCTCAGAATTATGCAAATGTAGTATTTGAAAGAACCAGAATTGCTGGTGATCTTCAGTCCTCAGCCACATTCTTCTGCATTCAGAAGTTTAGAAATTATACCTGTTTATGTTTTTCCTTGATTTATGACTGAAGGCCTATCAAATAGGTAGAGATATACATGCAAGAAAAACATGCAGGAAGGGACTAAAACGTTAACAAAATAAATGACAAAATTTAAAATTTAAATATTAGAGAATATTTTAAATATTCTCTAAATATTTGGTTTGCAACATATACACTTACTCTCTGATACAGATACACAAATGTATTCAGAATTGTGCTGAAAATACATGATTCATAATCATTCCATAATTTATGAAAGTTCATTCATTCAGGAAAGTAAACTAGTATTTATCATTGTGACTAAAAGAAGAGCTTACATGAGTTCCCAGAGAGAGTAGTATGATAAGCTAAATAGAATTTTACTAAAGATCCTTAAAAATGAATAGAATATTTGGGTTTGGTGGCACACACCTGTTATCCTAATAATCAGGATGGAGACTAGATAGGAGAATCACAGTTTCCAGGGTGGCCTGGGCTACATAGCCAGTTCCAAGACAGCCTGAGTTACATTTTGAGATCCTGTCTGACACCACCACCTATTGTTCAGGTCTCTTCCTCATTTTTTTATTCCTATGCCTATGAAGTAATGTCTGTCTCAACCAGAATCAAGCATTGTACTTTCTTTATCTTTCCCTGTTCTTTCCTGCTGTGGCATAAACACTTATCTTTCCCTCTTATTTATTTTTAACATTGTTAATGAGTCAAATGCTTCAGGAGAAGCAATATTAGTCATTTCTGGAACAGATCTTGATTTCCTTTTCCCAGAGATAAAGAAATTACTTTCCCTACATAATCCTAGAGAACATGAAATGAACTTTCGTGTTGTTACTCTTTTCATAATACCTTTGATATTATGTCCTTGCAGAGATGGAACTGACTTCCAGGAATGGAAATCATCTTACAAAAATATTTACTTTCATTTCCAAAGAAAAATTAAGCTCAAATGATCCTAGCAGAGGTAGCATGGATGTGGTCATAGATGGCAGGAAATTAAAGGTCTATTTATGTGATACAGAGGAATTAGATTTAGGTTAATGGTAGTGAAACCAGGAAAAGATACTAATAGATGCTAGTATACTGCTATTTTTTGATTTATACATAAGTAGAAGATTTTGATCTGGAAATTCTCTGATACATTACACACACACACACACACACACACACACACACACACACATACACACAATCTAAGCTACAAATATGCATTTAAAAATGGCCTCTAGGAAATTCAATGTTATATTTTTGTGACAAATTTTAGTCATATATTATTGAGTAAACATAAAATATGAATGAATTGTGTCATTCAGGAATGTCTTACTTACTGTTTTGTTTTGTTTTTGTCATATGTTTCTAGTAGCCTTTTCTTCCTGTCCATCACGTTACCAAAAGCCCCGGATTAAAAGAGCATATATATTTTCAAATAATAAGGGATGAATTTGATATTTGGCATTTAAAATGTGTTGTTTTCAGGTGGTGGGAGGGGAAAATAAAATATGCTGTTTTCTGAGCTAAAGGCCTAGCTCAAGTCATTCAGTGCCTGCCAAGTAAGAGGCAAGCCCTGAATTCAAGCCCCAGTACCACCAAAAAAAAAAAGTGTTATCTTCCTTCCTTCCTTCTTCCTCCATTTCCCTCACTCTCTTGCCTCTTCCTTTTCTAGTCTGCTGAGGATGAATATTATTTTAAGGTATATAACAGTTACTGTTATTGAGTTGATCTGTTTGATTTTATATTTCCTAAAGCAATCATTTTGCTATGACTGTTTCATTTCCTGTGGGGCCCAAAGTTAATAAATCAATTAACACCAATTAATCATTCATACAACTCATGACACTTGGCAGGAAAACAGCTCACAGTGGATATTACCTCAGATACTGACAGAATATTTTTAACTAATTTTTTAATTATTTAAGTTTTTAGACATGATTCATTGACTCAAATGCTATGCTTTTCCACAGTTAATGATTAAAATAAGAAGTCTCACTTTTGATTTGAAATGCAATTTTAATCTCTTCCTCCCTTTTTTGATGAAAATAGTATTAAAAAGCAATGGTATAGATTATAAACTTCTTTGCTTACTTTTCATTGCTTATTTGACCACAAAATTATATTTATTTATATGTAACTACCAGATAGACTTTGATGTTGATTTCTATCTTTCTGTGAGAGTTCTTTTTTTCTTCCTTTATTATGCTAGGTGGGGGTTCATTATGGTATTTACATTTACAAAATTACTATTTTTCCATGGTTCTAGGGTAAAACAATTATAATCACTTTCACTCTGACAAGTAGCAGTACATTTGGAGACATTTTGAAAAATTTCAAGCTATCTTAGATGAATGGTTTGTACAGTATTAGTCTCTTTATGATAGCTGTGTCCACACAGTGTGCGTGTGTGTGTGTGTGTGTCACTCTTTCCCACTGCCTGCCTGCCTATCAGCCTGATTGCCTGTTCGTTCCTCTCTCCCTTGCACAATTTGCTGTTTGTTTCCATCTTCTGGGAATTTCTTTCTGTTCTTTTTCTTCAGTTCCAGTGTCTCTCCCACACAAAAACTCACACAAACTCCACTTAATCCAGCCTTGAGAAAATCAGACCTTATCCCGAGCAAGCCCTTTTTTTCTTATAAATTGGATCACTCCACCGTTGCTTTTGGGTCATCGCCTCATTTTCTTTGCAAATGCTTCACTTTCCTTTAAAACTTTAAAATTTTCCCAGAGAAGAGTTTTAAACATCTTTCAAACCCAAATCTCAGAATAAAAATAGAACTGAATAGGGAGCAATTTATAATTGCTAGAGCTACAGGATTTGAGTTTGTGACTATAGAGATCAGCAACTTAAGAAGCAGGAAATTACAAATTCTCAGGTCTGGACTTCCGTTATTGGTTAGATGTCTTTGCAGAGGTCTTTTCAAAGAGACTGTTACTGAAAATATGACTCAATTTTCTATTCCTTGTAGGTGGCCAAATGCAAAAGTTTCCTTTTTCAAAGTTGAAGGCTAATTGCAAATGCAAAAGGAAGTAAACAATTCTTTATAGTCAAAAATCCATTTCCTCAGTGTGTATCAAGAGATACTGGTTTCAGTGTACAATAATAGATATTGAATGCGCAAAACAATCATTTTATGAGAGCCACAGGCTTTAAGGAACTTAAGGGATTTCTTTAAAGCAGGAGTTTTCATAATGTTTGATATACTAATGCATAGAGACTCTAAGGAATGGACAAACAGACAGAAATTACCACACTGATTTAGCCAGCAAAGAATACCTTATTGAATCAGGGTTCTTGAAACATATTTCAGAAATTGCTGCCATAAATGCACATTGGCATAAGTATTTATTAAATGGTGATTCTAGCCAAGGGGTACATCCTCTTCATGTATATGGTTAGTGGCCTGTTTGAGGACAAGATTAATCCTAATAAATCCTCATTAAAACATTCCATTTCCTGTATCTCCACCAATAGATACTTTCCTGTGCAGTGACTATAACTAGGTAGCTTGGAGATTCTGTTTTCTAGTATGATACTGTAAAAGGTATAGAAAATATTACCCTCTAGAATCTCGTGCCCAAGTATTTGAATTACCTTACATATTTTTATGGTCATACTTTCTTAGCTGCTTAAAAATATTCTGCAATTCTTAACTGCTATACATATAAAATCTGGAAAGATAGAGTTCTTCTCTGATATCAGATGTATTTATTTCTACTAAGTATACTGTTTGTTGTTTGGATCTTAAGTGTACTCCAGTAAAATTCCATGTGTTAAAAATTTAGTTCTCATGGATGGCATTAGTGGGATATAGTGGAACCTCTAGGAGGTAGGGCCTTGTAGAAGATCTTCAGGTCACTGGGGCATGTCCTCCAAGGAGACAATTGGACCCCAGGCCCTTATTTTTCCTCTCCATTGCTTCTTTTGTATGCAGTAAGTGGCTTTGTGCTCTCTTCCATGATGTCCTACCTCACCAAAGACTCAAAAGCAGCAGGGTCAACTGAATCTGAACAAAAACTTCTGAAACTATGAGACAAAATAAACCTTCCTCATTAGAAATTAATTGCTTAAATTATTTGTCATAGTAACAGAAAGATAACTAATATTGCATTTTATGTATCTATATGTTAGATTATCAATTGGTAAAATACTGGGTTAATTCGAAGTTAAACTTCAAGACATTTATCAATTCTAGATTTAACATAAAATTAGTTTTTTTATCCAACCAGTTCTTCAGAGATGTCTGTTCCCACCTTCCAGACTAAATCAGGACAGAGCAAGTTTGTCCTCAACAATATGGAACTCATTCCAGTTTTTAATTACATCTTAGTTTGTTGATTTTGTTTTTTCCTTTCTACTAGATCTTAAGTTGCAAAAGATAGGATGTATGTTTGGTCATTAAGTATCTATACACAAGAGGTGATATAATAACAGGTCCATTTTGACTATCCAGTAATTAGAGTTAAATAAATATATGCAGGCAGGCCTTTTCTTCATCTGTATATGTAGTTCTAGAGATCAAATTACTGAACTTAATCATTCAACAATAAACTTATTATATATTTGCCTTCCAATGGGAAAATCATACCTGCTAACCCATGTTTGCTGATCAACAGTCCTCCTGCAAGTGTATGCCACAATTGTCAAGGGTAAGGCACATAGTGGAAAAAAAAAAAGGACAAAACAAAAAATGTGTAATTGGTAGTTTCTGCAATGTCTTCATCATTATGAAGAGACACTTTCTGCCATTAAATTACCCACTTTAAGCAAAGATTAATATGAACTTGGTTAGGGTTAATAAACTGTTGGTATGAGGCCTTTAGCTTCCTAATATTAAGTTATAAGTAAATGAAAACATTATTTTTGCTCAAAGATTACTATGGTATCCTAACAGTTCTCCATAAATGGTGATATTTGCCTCATTTAATAGAGAAAATGAGAATCTTAGTTTTTATAAGTTAGCCTACAGTACAAATCAAAGTGTCAATAATTAAATATAGAGAGTCTGTAAAAAGCTACATAAATAAAATATCTAAATACTTAAATTTTTAGAGATTTTATATGCTATTCTAAAATTAACAATATTTGCTTATTTTATCTTCTAAATTACTTTTGGTTAATAATGAATATCCCAATCAATATTAATTTTCTCCAAATATCTCTAGTCTGACAAGCTTGATTTGTAGGCCTTTTTTGCTGAAAAGGAAAACAAAACAAAATTGTTTTAGCTTAGGCTTTTTTGTTGAAGTTTTGATTGAAAGATCTTGCTAAATTTGGGCATTAACATGCTTTAATTCTTGTTATTTTTTTCCTTTCCATTTTCTAGTTGTAAATTTCAACATAAGTAACTTAATTAATTGAATCCAAATAAGAAGATACCAAAAAATTCCACATTCATTTATATGATTATTAATTTACCAAGGAGAATTATGTTATTCTCATGACTTGTGAATCTAAGACAAGTTAAATACATAACTTCAGCATTAACATATTTGACCTGACAAAATTTTTGGTTGACATTTGTAACATTTGTTAGGGTAGATCTGTAATTTGATTAGACTATCACTAATTTACTAAACACCAGTCTACCTTATCATATGTATCTATACCTACAGATGCACACACACACACATATATATATATATATATATTCATATATACATACACAAACATATACATATATACAGGCATAATACATATATACTCATATACACATGCATATATATATATGAAACCTAACTGTATAGTATCTTATAAAATATAAATGCCTTGTTTTGTATACTTTTTTGTGGCAGTACTGAGTTTCGAACTCAGGGCCTCATGCTTGCTAGGCAGGTATTCTACTACCTTGAGCCATTCTACCAGCCCAAATGCCTTGTTTTGACTTTACATCTTTGTCTAGCTTCTGCTCTATTTTATAGCATTCTATGAAATGTTTCTATAAGGAGGAATCTGTGTCAGATTTTTTTAATCCTTATTTCTTCTTTCCTTTACTGCCAACCCCAATGTGACTTCTTTTGCTGTCATTCTATACAACTGGCTGTTTTCAAGATCCTCAGATGTTTCCACTTTGAAAAGTATTTATTTTTATTTTCTTGACTTTATTAGCAAAAGTTAATTAACCTATAATATCAATTTATAAGTAGTATTTTCTAGTCTGTTTTTTAGAGGAGTGGACTTTTATGGCTCCAGATTTTCTAATTTTGCTCCTTATTGGGGGGGCTTCTAATTGGTGGTTCCTTCTCTTACACTTTGTCTCTCAATGTGTTAGCATTTTTCTTAGAAGAATTTATCTGGTCCAAATACATGGATGATTCTGATTATTTTGAAATTTAATTTTCCCTGACCTTTCCCCTTTACCACAGATGATTTATTATTGTAACTTCTTAAACATCTCAATTGGGTGCCTTCTGGAATTTCCCAATTAACCTGTCCAAACTATGTTGCCATTTTAGTAAATTGCTGTGACATATACACATATGGTTTGAGACAAAAACTTAAGACTTATCATTGATATCTCCCTTTGCCACATTCTAATTTTACTATTCAACCCATTAGGAAATATCTTTAATCCAACTTCCAAAAATAAACCCAAATGTGCAGTTCTCAGTTGGTTCCCACTGGTACCAACATAATCCAAGATACTATAATTTTTTAGTTTAAAAATTATGTTTATTTATATGTGGGTATGAAAATATCAAAATGAAATACATTATTTTGTACAATTATTAAAAATAAAAATTTCTTAACAATGATTAATATAGTGTAATTGTATTAGTCAAGGATCTCCAGAGAGACAGAACCAATAGATGTATGAGAAATGATTTGTTAGGGAACTCACTAGTACAATTATGGAGGCTGAACAGTCCCAAAACACCCATATGCAATCCAGATTGTCTGGGTGCTAGTAGCATGGCTTAGTCCAAATTCAAAACTTCAGAACTGGGAAAACTGAAGTTGTAACTCTCCGTCTCAGACAGAATGCCTCAAACCCAGATGGTGGTTGGCCCTGATGTGAATCTGGAATTCAGAGGCTATTGAGTCTTCAGTTCTGATGTCCACAAAAAGAGAAGAGTGTATCTCAGCACCAAAAAGGGGAAAGTCACCTTTATTTTCTGAACTAGGGACTGTTTTGATGGGGCTGCCACACTGAAGGCAGATCTTCCACCTTCAGTTCACCCTCTCATTTGACACACATAGAAACAATCTTTCTAAGTAGCCTTTATTCAGTCAATATGACACCTAAATTAAACATCACAATAATTAACTCCTTTTTATCCACCATTAATTTTATTGATTACAAATATTTTGTCACTTTTAAAATATAATTACCTCTGCTGCCTGTGCATACCCCTTCTTCTCCAAGGGAATATTTTGTACCAATTACTGGACATAATAGGATCTGATCCATTAACTATGCAGAAATTTTTGAAAGCATAATTCAATGACTAAACTAATAATGTTAACAATATTAGTTTAACATTATTACTTTGATGTTATTGAATATATAATTTATATTTAAGTAATTGGTTATATAAAAGTATATATATTTGTTTAAGTCAGAATTCAAGCATTGATAATGAATGATATTTGCTAAATATTTTTTAATCTATAAGAGTTTTCTCACATTTTGTATTTTCATATCAATTGTTTATTAAATAAATTAATTGTGATAATACTTACATCATAGGTTTAACTGGTTTCATTCTTATGATGTCAAGCATTTACTGATGCAAACTAGACCTATGGAAATATGAATAAATTGCAGATCAAGTTATTGGCAAAAATCACTCATGTCACATTTTATATTGACAATCACCATGTTTTTTCTTATTTCAAGGGATGTAATTAATGGATATTTAGATAATCAGCCTAATCCATCCATTATAGTTTCCAATTAATATTTAACCTAATGGTTTAAGTGGCCATTGATTCATACTTTTAACCACTTTTTCTTTAGGAGCATAAAATGCTGATTCCCCATCATTTTCAAATAAAATAGATAATAAGATAATAGGAAGAAGGGTTTCTCTCATCAATTATTTGTACATATTGAAGCAAGTTTAATAGAAAAGGCAGTTTCTATTGTGATTTTTCTCATTATCAGTTTTCAGTATAATGCATCAATATAATGCCTTATAAGGAATGCCAGTAGTAATAATATCTTTACATTATAACAAAGACATGGAATTTAAGCTATTTTTTTTTTTTATGTAACAGTGAAGTTTATTAGGAGAGGACCAGGGGGAGACAAGGGAAGCATTTCCTGTTCCCCACAGAGGGAATGGGAGCAAAGACTCCAGTTTTGTTTTAGTGAAACAAAAAAAGAATTAGTTTTCCTCCTTTAAGTTGTATACTGTCCTTAGTCAGTTTTAGTCAATTTTATGTTATCTCCTATGTCCTTAATTTAGAAGCACTGTCATCATTAAACACACCCTTGCTTTCAGTTAATCATAAATTGTGTGGTATGTCATACATACATATACCTTTGTCCTAAACAGTTATTTCATATTCACTTAATATTATTATATTGTTTGAAATTGCTATTTTTGTATTTATTTATTTGTTCTAGTTGTCTTACCCTAAGTTTCACTTGAAGTGAAATCTTGGAGGTCCTAAATAATTTTGTTTGCCTTTCTTACTGTTTTCATAAATTGTTTTTCTAATGCACTTTCAAAAGCACATGTCTGGAATTTAAAATATTTTGATCTCTAGATATAAAGTACATAAATATAAAATTTGTTCTTGCTGATTTGTGCTATATATCCCATTTACTTTATTCTTTCTTTTATTCTTCCAGAACCACATGCAGAAGATTCTTTTAATATTTTCGAAAGTAGCAATTATTTGCTATTCTTTGATTTTCCGAGCTACCACTTATCAGCTCTTTGTGGCAATTTATTTTAAACCATTTCACTCATTATTCGGGGACACAGATACAAAATTAAGCATAATGATATCTTTCTTGCTGAATATTAAGATTATATGATATCATAGATGTATACCACCGAGGCATTCAACTTATCCTTATTTCTCCTCTCTACTTTCCCAATTTGCATCCTGTACCTTTCTTCTTCACTGTTTTGAAAATCTCAAGGACAGTAACCACTCTCAAAAGTCCTTGAAAAATATGCACTTATTTAGGTGAAATACAGAATATAAACCTCCTCTAAATCTAAACAAATCAACTCTGATGGGGATAAAAGGTAAATAGTTTTCTCCTATCATTTTCCATTTGTTTTTGGAATACAAATCCTTACAATTTCTTAATGTCAGGCTACTGTTGGAGGTTCAAGGAGTTATATAAAGTGGATCTTTTTAGAAAATACATTTTTCTTTGTATTCCTCCTCTTTCTCAAATACTTTTGAGGTAAAATACAAATTTTTAAATTACACATATACTTTAATATGTGCATATAAGCAGAACATATGTATATTGAGAGAGAGAGAGCACACAATAAGCTCCATTTTTACATGAAAATGCATAATAGCTTTTGTCAGAGAAGGTAATTGGGTACTATATATTTTTGTAATTTCTTGAATTGAGGAATGATAAAACATCTATAAATCTCTTCATTAATTATCACAGGGAGAGAAATACTTATCTTTGAAGAGAAAGAGAATTTTATGACAAATACTTATAAAAATTATTCTCACATAAGACTGTCTTTAAACAAACAAGGCAGACATTTTTTAGTGCTTTTGACCAATGCAATGGTCAAAATATTTGCAATGAAGAAATGGCCAGTTTAGTGGTCCTTTGCAATACAGATCTTTGAAATTTTTAAATAGAATTAAGTAGAATTTTTAAAAGCACTTCTAGAAACATATGAAATGAAGATTACCTGTTTTAAGTGTGACTAAACTTTATTTAGCTGCCAGCATTTGAACTACAAGCTTCATACTTGCTGGCAGGTACTCTGTGGCTTGAGCCACACCTTCAGCCCTTTTGCTCTGGTTATTTTGGAGACAGAGTTTCACTTTCTGACCAGAATGGCCTGGTCTGGAAATCTCATATTTTAAGTTTCCTGCTATTCCTGTTATAACAGAAGCACACCACCAAACCTAGCTGTTTGGCTAAGATGGGGTCTCATAAGAACGTATGTATGTATGTATGTATGTATGTATGTATTTATTTATTTATTTATTTTTGCCCAGATTGGCCTCAAACTGGCATCCATCTGATCTCAGCTTTCTAAGTAGCTAGTACTATAAGCATGAGCCACTGGCATCTGGCTTGTACTAAAGTTCTTTTTTTTTTTTTTTTCATTTTTCTTTTATTATTCATATGTGCATACAAGGCTTGGTTTATTTCTCCCCCCTGCCCCCACCCCCTCCCTTACCACCCACTCCACCCCCTCCCGCTCCCCCCCTCAATACCCAGCAGAAACTATTTTGCCCTTATCTCTAATTTTGTTGTAGAGAGAGTATAAGCAATAATAGGAAGGAACAAGGGGTTTTGCTGGTTGAGATAAGGATAGCTATACAGGGCATTGACTCACATTGATTTCCTGTGCGTGGGTGTTACCTTCTAGGTTAATTCTTTTTAATCTAACCTTTTCTCTGGTTCCTGGTCTCCTTTTCCTATTGGCCTCAGTTGCTTTAAGGTATCTGCTTTAGTTTCTCTGCATTAAGGGCAACAAATGCTAGCTAGTTTTTTAGGTGTCTTACCTATCCTCACCCCTCCCTTGTGTGCTCTCGCTTTTATCATGTGCTCATAGTCCAATTCCCTTGTTGTGTTTGCCCTTTGTACTAAAGTTCTTAAAACAAATTAATGCATTGACTTACACAGCCCAGTAAATGTAATCACATGCCTGAATCATGTACGCACTTATAAAAAAATTTGGTGAATAATTAAACACAGTTTTATTTTCTAAAATTCATTCAGTGTTTGTTTAAAAAATCCCTTTGCTTTCATGTATAATTTTTCATAATACTTATTTAGTTCTAGCATTCTAAGTTTATTTATTATAATGTTTTGATAAGCAATCTTGAAATTATGTAATGTATTTAACTCCAGATATCTGCACTAAAATGTATGTGCTATATTTAAGTAAAATACATATGCATTCAAATTAAACATTCTTTTATTTTTTGATAGTATACAATAAAAAGGCCATTTTTCTTATAGGTTTGGATCACTTCTGAAGCAAAACATATGTTACATTTATTTTATCAAGAAAAGGTTTAGAACTTCGTTTCACTTGTTCATGTAATTAAAATTAAAATACATTTACAAATTCTTACAAATACTTATATACAATGAAATTTTTTCAGCCACAAAAAAGAATGAAATTTTGTCATTCACAAGTAAATGGATGAAACTGGAGCACATCATTTTAAGCAAAGTTAGTCAGACTCAGAAGGCCAAAAATTATGTTCTCCCTCATATGCAGATTACAGCCCTAAAACAAATGCAATAATATTACTGGACATGGGTCATAAGCTAAGGGGAGAATGCGTACAGGAGGAGTAGGGAATGGGGAGGAAACCTAAAACTTGAAAATATTTGATGTGCCCACTGTAGAGGAACAAATAAAGTAATCTTAAACTGACAAGGGCCACAATGGAAAGGTGACTGGAAGTAGTGAAGAGGTCTGGTAGAGATAAACCAATTTGGGTTGTAATACACATGTGCATGGAAGCAATGCTAGGAATCTCTCTGAATAGCTATCTTTATTTCAAACTAGCAATGATATTATTTCTTTCTTATTATCTCTTATGTTTTCTCTTCAACAAAATTGAAGAAGAGGACAGAACAGGTTCATCCTGGAAACGAGAGGAGTTGGGGACAGGGCACAGGGGCGAGAGATGGCCCAATAATGTATGTACATATGAATAAATGAATAAACAATAAAAAAAGAAAGCAAACAAGTTGTAGAGTACCTATATATTTTTTGCTTATTCATAAAATAAATGCATACAGTATACACAAAAGTGCATACATGCTAGTTTACATGTGCATACATGCTCCTAGCAGTGTTTGGTCCTGGAATAAAATTGAGTATGTATTAGCAATATTTTACTTTTTATTTCATATATATTATAAATGTTTTAATTTTAAAATATTTTAATTCAGTGATGTAGAGCATGTGTAAATAGGGTGACAAGTCCATGTTACCACAGATAATGTGAACTCGTACATGCTGTCTGTGATAATTATCACTAGCTCTCCATTTCACTCTTAAAAATGTCTTAGTTCTGACATTTAATTACATGGTCACACTCACTATAATAACTGTACATCCTATATGGCTTTCTCTAATTGTGTATATGAAAGGTAGAAAGTTCTGATAGTTTAAACAGACTAAATTCACACACATAATTGATTTTTGTACATACTCTCTTCCTCCCCTCTCCAACGTTGAACAAATTATTGGCTATGGAGTGAACATTTCTGAATTGCTCTAAAATTGGGATGTTATTTATACCATATATAGATACACCAAGGAAAATGCCAATTATTTAATGGTTACAGAAATCATAGATAAGTTGAGAACATATCAATATATTTTAGCCTAAAATATTTTGTAGTTGTGAATTAAACCTCCATTTTCAGTGAGATATTATCATCTCAATCAACTAAGCACCTAAACATTAAGTAGCTTATTAGCTTCTTATGCTTTTCATTTCAGTAAGATATATACGTGTGTGTGGACCACTAAGTGTGTGTTTGTGTGTGTGTGTATATATATATATACACATCCAAATTTATATGTATATATTTATAAATATATTAATATTTATATATATAATGCATCCATTCTCACTACATTAAGCATTTCACATTTATTTTTTAATTTAGGATGATGTATATGGTTTCAAGAACCACTTAGAAAAATTTCGTGGAAACCTAACACAAACCTATAAATTTGATTACCATTTAAACTGACAGTGTTAGAAAACTCATATTTTGATTTTTTTAATTTTTAAAGGTGATATAAGAGATTTTCAATGCATAAAACTGGATCAATCATTTCTCTCTCTAAAATGAAGGCTCTACATGTTTCTTAGAGGTTGAGAACAAGTTGGTGAGATATTATGGATTGTCTATATCCCCTCAAAATTCATACTGAAAGCATACCTTTCAGTGTGATGGTATTTGCAGATGAGATTTTGGAGAGAGCATGAGATGAAGTCATGAGAGTGAACCCCTATGATGGGATTAATGCTCTTTTTTTTTTTTGGATTAATGCTCTTAAAAGAAACAACACAGAGAATTTTATTTCTCTATGCCTTGTGGGGACAAAGCAAAAGCAAGAAATTCTGCAAACCAGAAAGAGGCATCTAATTGGAAACTGAATCCTTGATATTGGATTCACAGCTTCCAGAGATATGAGAATATAAATTTCTGTTGATGAACCAACCCAGTTTGTGGTATTTTATTATGACAGTCCAAGCAGATTAATACAGCACCCTAATTTTCCTTCATAAGAATTTTAATTTAAATTTCCCTTAGTATAAAATTAACTGTAAAATATAGAGAATAAGGGAAGATGGATTTGAAGACTCAGGTTGATTAGACTGAAGCAATATATTTTGTGTCTTAATAAATGCAGAGTGATAGTCATGGATAATGGATACATTTCTGACAGGGTTTATAAAGAAATCATGCCCCAGTATAGCACACATACATACAGATACACAAAATACTTACACATACTTTCTCTCACACACACAGCTAGTTAAACAAAATATCAAATGTCATTGAAATTATTGCTTAACTACTACCAAGATGCCCATACCAATCTTTAAGCAGCTAGATGACTGAATCCACCTATAGATTTTCAACCCAGAGTATTAGATAACAGATTACCATTGGCTGCCTGAAGGAATATTAAGTAAGTTACAGTTTAGTCACATTTGATCTTTGTGTCTGACAGTGAACCTGGTACTTGTTCGTTTTCTATTCTATTGATAAACCTAATTCATATTTACTGGGAAAACATCCTTGGTTGCAGACATTAGGAAGTGACCATTTTCTCATCTTTTTAACATCTTTATTTTCAGTCTAACTTTATGTCTCACAAACTGAATTTTTACTGTTTTTCCTTTGTTTAATTCACAGCTTGAGATTCCCATATGCCTATGTATTTGTTCAAAAGTAATAGATTACTTCTGACAGGGAGACTGCTTTAGGGATAAAGATGTGAGGAGACCATAATATTACTAACAAAGCAAGTCATCATTCAAATGCTGCCAATGTCATGTTTCTTGGGTATGTCACAAGACCCTTACCAATCAAGTGACAAGAAGAATCACAATGACTTGTACTTTAAGGCAGGCAGACCATAAAAATAAATACAGACTAAAATTCTAAGATTGTCATTAAGCAGCTTTCCTATGCATAACATAACTCACTTTGTGCTTCTACTTATATAAGAAGCAATCACCTATTTGTTTAAGAAATCAAAATAATAGTTTCTATTACATATAATCAAATACAATTCTAAAACATAATAGATTTATATTTTAGGAAATTCGTAGTATGCCAAAAAGATTAGTTTGTTTTGAATTTAGTTGCATGAATAGGCCAAATATTGTGTCCTTCCCAATAATGGATATTAGAAAGAAAGCAAGTCCCATAGGAAGCCAGACATGACATGAAAAGGAATAAAAAGTGACAAAGATAATTTTAACATTTGGGAGGCTGAGATAGGAGGATCACAAAGTCAATGTCAGCTTGGACTATATTATGAGTTCCAGGCCACCCTGGCCTATGTGAGACTGTGTCTCAGTAAACCAAAATTAAAAAATTAAATAAATAAGTGACAAAGAGGGAAAGAGTGACGACAGAGAGAAAATTAAAGATTAAATGCAAAGAGATACAGTATTACTATCTCTTTCCCCCAATATATACTGCAAGTTCTCCTTGCTAGAAGAAAAATCTCAGAGTTGAAATTTAGGATGGTGGAGGAGCTAAACTCATCACAGAGAACAGAACATTTGGAGAGTCACCATTGGATTTCGACAGTCATGAGGTTCTGCTAACAACCAATGCTTCAGATGAGATTAACCCTTAAGATACAAGAAAAGGGAGAAGCCTTTCAACAGGAATTTAATTTTCATATAGCATACACCAAATTGATAATTATATTATAATTGAGTATTAAGTCAAGTTGGAGAATATACCTGAGTATGAAGCAATTTGAGGTGGGGCTGTCATTATTATTTGCATTATTCCATCCACCTTTATTGGCTGGTCTTTTTTTTTTTATTGTTGTGCTGGGTGGAGGTACATTGTGGCATTTACAATGTATCAAATATGTCATACTTGAATTCACCTCCTCCATTATTCTCCTTTATCTCTCCCTCTCTCCATTTCTGGAATAGTTTCAATAGGTCTCATTTTTCCATTTACTTACATGTGTACACAATATTTGCACTATTGTGAAGAGTTTGTGGAGTGAGAGGCCATGGAAATAGATGTCTGATTTTCATACTTAATGAAGCAAAACTAACAGGTAAACACTTGAGCAAAGTACTTATTTAGTCCTTCTTGTGATCACACAAAAGTCTTTGGAAGTATGCTAACTTTCTTATTTAATAGAGAATGACAATTACTCTCCTTCCTAATGAGGTAGTTCTCCATTCTTTTAAATGAGTGTGTCCTTTTTCACAATTGAACTGCTATCAATTTGTGGTGAAGATCAATGTAAAAGGCTGCATTTGTTGACCAGTGAGACTACAAACTAGAGTTTCCTTAGTATTTGGGATTTTCTTTCCTTAGAAATAAAAAACTACCAATAACACAAATGCACACATATAAACAAACAAACCCACCAAACACTAGAAAATTTTGGAATGGAATGCAAGGTGAATTGATGGTATGTAAAACAGGAGAGCTTATCAGTCACAGGTGAAAACAAATAGTAAAGAGAATCCTAATCATCTGTTTAGTCACTGCACTCTGGGAAGATAGGACATGATGTTGTACTCTGTAAATAATCATGAGACCATTGGAGATAAAAATGAGTCACAAAAATTAACTGAGGAAGGGCAGTCATGGTGGCTCATGCCTGTAATACAAGCACTTGACAGGCTAAAACAGAAGTATTGTGAGTGTGAGGCTACCCTGGGCTGGAGTGAGACATTGTCCCAAGAAAGCAAACAGTCAACAACAAAAAACTGTTTATTTTGCGGTGTGTATACATTTGATTTCAATATATTCATACAGAGTTTAACTTGATGTATAAGAAACCTAACACTTTTGGAAAGACTAAAAAATAAATCAGAATTCTTTAAAACATAAGGAAGGCATCTGTGAGTGTTATATGTTCACTCTTCCCAGTTATCATAATAATCCTCTGATACTTATATGGGAAAAACACTACCGATCGTAGGTCCTTTATAAAAGTACTATGCCATTCCTAAAATCCTCAATTAATTTTTGTTCTATTTCTAAACTTACCTGTTGGATCCCCAAAAAAATTAGAGGGCATCAACATCTCATTTGATGAACGGCCATTAGCACAAACAATAAAATGGACAGGTTGACATGAGGAATTACAGTATTCCTGCATAGCCACATTCAGATACAGATAAGGTAAATGACTTTGAATGAGATATGTAACTCTTAATACTCACAACTTTTACTAAAGCCGCCACAATGTTCATGTGACTTTCCATGGGAGGAATATACATATATATATATATATATATACTGAGAGCAAGAGAGAGAGAAGAGAAAACCCACCATCTTCTAAAAATGTGTCCTAAGTATCTATTCTTAAAAATATCTCTACAATTACATAGAATCTTTAAATGTGATCAAGTATGTACTTCACTGTTGTGTAAAGTAACATGCCAATCTTATTACAATGACTCAGATGTGCTAGCTCTTCTGAAAGCAATTGCTATAAATATCAAGGTGCTAGAAATATTTTAAAATAGTGTCTTGTCAGATGTATGTATTAGAAACATAAAGCTAAGGCAGAATTGAAACCAAGTGGGATTTATCCCTGAGATGCAGGTTTGGTTCATCATATGATTTTTTTTAGTATTGGGTCTTGAACTCAGGGCCTCATACTTGCTAGGCATGGCTCTACCATTTGAGCTACTCCACCAAGCCTTGTCACATGAAATGTGATATATTAAGAGAATAACATATAACAGCCACTCGTAATCTCAATAGATGCAGAAAAAGTATTTGACAAAATTCATCATATTTCCATGAAAAATTATCATCAAACTAATTAAGAGAGTTTATGAAATACCCACTGTTCACTTCATAGCCAATGGGGGAAAAACTGAAAATTTTTCCTCTAAAATCTAGTACAAAGAAAGCATACCAGCTCTCACCAGCTTTATTCATATAATCATGGAAACCCTAGCAAGAGCAATAAAATAAGCAAAACAAATAAAAGACATCAAAATCGTAAAGCAAGAAGTAAAATTATACCTGTCTGCAGATGGCATGAGATTATATGTAGAAATCTCCAAACATCTCATTCCTTCCAAAATTGTTAGAAGTAATTAAGTAAAGCTGCAAGACACAAATTTGACACAGAAAACTGAGTTCCATTTCTGCACACCAATAATGAGCTATCAAAGCAGAAATAATGAAGACAACAAATGAGGTAAAATATCTAAAACTGAAAATTTTAAAACATTGATGAGGGGCTGGGCTGGACTGTAGTTCAGTGGAGAATGCTTACAATCCGCATTACTTCAATAGTAATAATAACAATAATAATTTTAAATGTAACACAATGACGAATGAAATTGAAGAAGATACATAAATAGAGAGTTATGCTATGTTCATCAAGGAAAATAATTAAAACTTGAAAAATATCCAATACCAAAAGCCATCCTGAGAATGAAAAAAACAAGTAGCAGTTAGCATATTTTCTACTTTCCAATTATATTTGAATGTCATGATAATCAAAACTGCGTGGTACTGACTTAAAGACCAGTAAATATTTAACATATATCTGTTAGTAATATTGAAAAACAATATACCTGTAAATATACTGTGAATCAGAATAATGAGTGCTAGAATTGGTCTTCTTTAATTGTTTTATCATACATAGTAGAATAGTCTCATTTTTAAATCACATTAGTTAAATGCAATTGACTATCAGTGGCTCAGAACAATCAAATACTTGCATTCTTTTGTCAGAACACAACTCAAAAACTTTGAAACGGCTACCTAGATACCATTTTTACCAAAAGCTTTTCTAAAGAGTATCTCTCACAATTAGGTAAAGAACTATTCCACTAAGAAATGACATACCAGTTATTATGCTGTATCAGAAACCAAGCAAGAAAATCACCAAATTGCTGATAAAGGTAATCCAAACAATCTCAGGGCTTCTGACACCACTGAGAATCAGTCCTATGTTATTCAAGTTGTACTGGTGATACATACACCCAACGGTAAAAATGCTGATGGTTGAAGATGGGCATGGGGTGCATGCCTGGAATTGAAGCTACTTGGGAGGTAAGTACAATGACCCCCAAGTTCAAAACCAGCCTCAACAAAACAGAGACAACCCATCTCAAATATAAGTGTTGAAGTTAATTATCTAGTTATCCAATTTTGTTTTCTTTGTCTTATTTTAATTCCTCTGATTGGGAGAAGGAGATTGACATTCCAAATGTGCTAATTTCTCACAACTAATGCACAGTTTTTTAGCAGCTTCACTAGAAGTAGGACTTTTTTTTATAATTTAATTATAGAACAACATTTAAATTTTCAAATTCATTTGAAAGAGAAAAAAATGTCTCCAATACACCAAGTATTGTATTGAAGCATGATTTTATTTATTCATAAGAGCATAGATATTTTTGAATCATCTATTTAGAAATAATTATATACTTATATTCATTTTTATTTGCATAAATTAATTATAAAAAGGGGTTTCATTGTGATATTTTCATACATGCATATAATGTACTTTGATCAAATTCATGCTGTTCCTCTTTCTTATCCCCTCCCAGCTCTAACCCTTATTAAACTTTATTTAGTGGGTTCCATTGGGTTATTTATACATGATGTATTTTGATCATGTTCATCCCCTGTCAGTCTCTTCATTTCTTCCTTCTCCTTCTTACTTGTTTCCCCCCAAACAGTCCCCTTTTTACAATCATGTATTATTATTATTATTGTTTTAATTGAGTCTAGAGTCTTCATTTGAACAAAAACTTGTAATATTCATCTTTCTGAGCTAATTTTGGTTAAAATGAAAATCACAAAAATATAAAATTTAAAGAATATCCTCAAAGAGTACTTATTATTGCATACTATATAACCTATTTTATCTATTTATATATCTATATATTATAGAACATTGTTAATTTTAAGAATGAAATACTGATCCATGTTAGAACAGGGATATATCTTGAAATTATTTTGCTAAGTTGAAGAAGCTAATCATAAAAGACAATATGTTACATGACTCCATTTATTAAAATATCTTGAACAGCCAGTTTCATAGATGTATAAAGTAAGCATTGGCTTTTGTAGGGGATAGGATAGATGGCTAATGATGGAAGAGTTCTTTTTCTGGGATCTTGATAATATTCTATAATTAAATAATGATGGTCATATATAAAAGAATAAGCTGTACTTTGCATGACTGAATATTATATCATGTGAAATATATTTCAATAAATCTGTAAATATTGAATGCAACAGTGATTCATTACTAAGTTTGAACAGTCATAGTAGTATGTAACTGGAAACATAGCTTTAATTATTTTCATTTCTATGCATATATCTAAAATCAATTAAACATTCAAAAAAGTTGAATTAAGAGCAACATATCAACCTCAGAAATGGATCAAAATGTATAAATAAGTAAATAAAAGCGGGGAAGAAATTAATGAACTAGAGAACATCAAAGAAAAATAAATTATCTTAAAGATTAAATTCCTAGAAAATACTAGGATTATCTCAATAGGAATTCAAAATCTTGAATAAATATATGTGTCAGTGTCAAAATGATAGTGAAATATATCAGATCACATTTCTGTACCTACTAAACACACAATCACTACAACATACACAAAACTCAGGCAGTAGCTTAGATGGCTTTACACATGAATTCTGCCACATTTTCCAGAAGTGGAAGAATATTTTGTAATGTAAAAATATTATGTTTCCTTAAAAAATTCAAAAAAGGGAAACTAATGAAAGATAGTACAATGCCAGACTGAAGACATGCTTATTTGACAACTGAGAGTGGAAAAATATGCTTCAAATGTTTGAAACCATTAAGAAATTTTTATCTAGACCAGTAGATCACATGTGAACTGTATACTGAGCAAAGTAAGTCATAAAATGGTGTCTATGAAACAGGATTTTCAAATAATAAATTAATATGTAAGCTAAAACCCTTCCCTGTCCTTATTCTGAGGTCAAATTTTCACTTGGAGTGAGTTTCTTCATGGAACAAGATAGGAAGACAAAGATTACACTCTTAAGCCAGGATATAGTAATCTGTGCCCTGCAACATCTATGACACTCATTTATCTTTAAAATTCTAATAATTAAAGTCTATTTTTATATTTGCTTTGCTTAGACAAGCCATTTTATTTAAGGGTAATTTGTATTTTCCTGAGAAAAGGTAAGTAAAAGTGTCATTTTCTTGAGAGTTTCCTAGGACTCTTGGGGCTCAAAAATTTGAAAGTGTTTCTCTGTATAGTTCTGAGGTACACCACAACATGCAGTTTGTGCAGGGAACTGATTCTCCTGGCACATTTGTTCTGTACTTCACTCAAGATTGGGAGTTTGATGTTTGCTTTTCTTTGTAGATGCAGTGCTAAAATGCTAATGGCTAAGATTTAGTTCCATTGTCCATTCTAAGATAAAAGAGATAAAATTCAAAATACTTAATTTGAAATTTTCAACATCACAAAATTAAAACGATGTAGATAGATACTTGTATTTCCTAATGAACTACATTTTTCTTTATTGTTATCAGAATACACGTATAGTGTGGTTTTAAAAATGTCATGTGGAGAACAATGGCAAATTAAAGGGAATATTGTCTTCTGCATTCATAATAAAATCCCTAATTTATTAAATGTCCTTTAGCATTAAAATAAAACATTACTTCTAAAATATATTTGTGCCAGTGAAAGTGGAGATATTTTGCTGAAATGTTACACTATAAGATCTATTATAGTTTTAAAGCTTCATTTTTATAACATAATTTTAATGAAATTATATGCTTTCTTTGACTTTCTATGTATTGTATTATAATATCCTTTGAAAATAAATTTAATCTCTAAATATTCTTTGTAACTACTGAGAAAATTCCCCATCCCTTTATTAAAGTCCCCATTAATAAATAGTGATGATTGATTATGTGAAACCCACAGCTTAAGTCTATTGTATGTAAAGCATTACACTTAGACTTTGATGTTTAACAGATTTTTAATTCAGATTAATATTCTGGCAAGTATATACAAGCTATAAAGAAAACAAGCCAATTTTAAAGTTATCTGTGAGTCTATTTTATTCAAGTCATGTAGTTGGCATGTAAGTAATAGTAGCCCAATTATATAGCCATAAATGTAGGAAGATATTGATGTAATTTGGCTTTCTAGAAAACTGTTATGTTGTTATGAGGCAAGAGCTATTATGTTCAAAGCAAAGTAAATGAGAATCCCTTTTGGCTGGTCAAACTGTCATCAGTGTGCTGTATGGATCTGGTTATTTATTTGCAAGAGATAAACCCAAAAGTGACCCACTCAAGACAATGGGGCAATGTTACATATACTTAATCTGGACCATAGATGATGCAGAAAAGATATAGAAGAAAGTCCATAGAATTTAGAAGATGTTTTTTCCTTATCTTCAAAGTAGAACAGAAAGGTTATATAGTTTATGGTTTTTGAAGGAAAAATAATGGTATTAAACATGCAAAATAGGGGTATTGTAATACTTTTTATTGTATATTTTTATTAGGATATATTCTTTATACAGGGGGATTCATAGTGAAAATTTCAATTGGACTTAAATTGTACATTAGATACGTTGCTCCCATTTTCTCTCCCCCCTAATATTAAAATAGATTTCAATTCCAAGAGATTTCTTTGCTCTGTATCATGTAGGTATATGAATTCCATCAACCATAAAGTCATATTTATCTCCTTCCTTCACCCTCCCCCCTCCTACTAATACCCCCCCACACTGTACCTATTTAACACTTCTGTTTTTCATTATTAATATTTAAGTTAATGCTCAATGAGACTTCTCAATGTATCCCTGCTGTGGGTGTAATTTGATCCATTCAACCCTTCTATTACTTTCCCTTACCCCTTTACCTCCCACCCCACCACACCATTTTTAATCAGCTTTTAATACAAATATCCCCTTCTATCACAGATGTTATATTTTATGATATTATTGAGGCTCTATCATTCTCTTTTCCTTTCCCTCATTCCCTGAGTTTCATAGAATAGTTCCCTATTACACACATGTTCTACACATGAGTTTGTATATCATCATGCTTGAATTTGTGTATTTGTTTTTCTTTTGGATCGGTCCTGCACATATGAGAGAAAACATGTGTTCTTTGTCTTCCTGAGCCTGGCTGGCTTACTTCACTTAACACAATCATTCCAATTGCATCCATTTACCTTTAAACCACATGTCATTATTCCTTATACCTAAGTAAAACTCCATTGTGTATATATAGTACATGCTCTTGGTTCATTCGTCAGTTGCAGGGAACCTGAGTTGTTTCCAACGCTTGACAGTTTTGAATAGTGCTGTGATGACCATCAGTGTACAGGTGACTTACATTCCTTTCGGTAGATTCCCAAGAGCGGTATCACTGGATCGTATGGCAGTTCTATCTTTACCTTTTTGTGGAATCTCTATACTGCTTTCCATAGTGGTTGTACTAATTTGCATTTCTTTCAACAGTATATAAGAGTTCCATTTTTCCCCACATTCTCACCAGCATTTTTTGTTGTTATTGCTCTTGAATGTGGCCATTCTAACTGTAGTGAGATGAAATCTAAGTGTGGTTTTTGTTTACATCTCTTTTATAACCAGGGAAGCTGAACACTTCTTCATGTATTTACTGACCATTTGTACCTTTTCTTTTGAGTATTCCTTGTTTAATTCATTTGCCATTTCTTTACAAAGATGTTGATTCTTTGGGGATTGAGTTTTTGAGTTCCCTGTAGATTCTGGATATTAGTCCTTTCTCAGATGAGTAGATGGCAAATACTTTTTTTCCCATTCTATGGGCTGTCTCTTGAGTCTAGTGACTCTTTAGTTTGTTCATTCTGTCTCTGGGATGCTGAGCTTTTAAAAGTGTTCTACTTAGGAAGTTTTCCCTATACCTATATGTTCCAGTGTATTAGGGATATTATAATGCTTTTATAGACCTTTAACTTTGAACAAAGGAACAATTCCTAAATATTTTAACTCCAACCAGCCAACTTGCAAATATTGTATTCAATAGGAAAGAAATAAGTAGAAGTTTTATAGAGCTAAATCATTCTCTCTTAGCTACCTCTCCCATTCTCTACTTAACTACCTCTAAGTCTAGTTAAGTTTTTGCCATGCAACTGCGCAGAAACATCAAAGTCCATTTTCAACCAAAGTACTCAATTGTATGAAGCCAATACACTCAGTTCAAAGACATGTATTTAAAAAAACTGACTGAACTCATTGACCTAAGAAATTATTACTCACATTTGAAATTTTGTTCATAGTTCTCTCACTACAAGTTAAAGTAGAGGTCTTCAATCTTTATGTAAGTGATGGAGAGTGCTTCTTCAACTGAAAATTATCTAGATTGCAATTTCAGTAGCCTCAGCTACATTAAGAGTTTGAAATTAACAGGAAAAATCATGGACACATTTCCATCCTTGCCATCTCATCTAGAGTTCAAAATTTGTGGAGAATAAATTTATTTCTTTCATTTGTTGTTACAGTTTGAAAGTTTCCTTAAATCATCCCATTCATTTTCTTAGTACATTGTGACCAATCCAATATTCTTCAATTTAATAATTTGTAATGATGTGTTATGGGAACATGTGTGTTTCTGCATACATGCTAAAATAATTATCTAGTACCTTTCTTGAAGTATCTGAAATACAGAGGGAAGCTAGGTTTCCAAATACCTATATGTCATAGAAGATTTTGACATATTAGATCAAGCAAAAACATTGTTATGGAGATTCACAAAAAGGAGAAAATTCATTTACTTAATGAATTCAAAGAAAATGTTCAAGAAGAGTATGATATGTAAATGAGACATCAGTGAATGTATGGAATTAAGGCAGAGTATAGGGCAGCATCGCAGGAAGATAGAAGAGTATATAATATTCTCACCAAATATTTTTCTTTGAGAAGAGAATGGGACATTTGTTTGCCTGGAATATTGATAGCTTAGTGGCAGTCATCAGATTCTGATACTCAATAAGTTTACTTTCATCTTCATCCTAAACATTATTTTGGAGATCCTGAATAATTTTTGTTATGGATGACTCATTCATTTCTTTCCTTTGATTCTGCCTGTTATGGTTAATTCTAGTTATCAACTTGAGTAGATTTAGAAGCGCCTCAGAAATTCATGAAACATAGCTCTTAGAGTGTGTGTGATGGCATTTCCAGATTAATGAGTGCATTAATCCCTACAGGGATTCTTAATATGATGCATTTGGTGAAGTGATGAAAGGTAGGAGGTAGGGGTTTGGGTTAATTGGAGGAGGTGGGTCACTCAGAGTATCTTCTTAGGGGCAATAGCTTGCTATGGCCTCTTCCTGTACCCCTGTTCTCTGCTTTCTTTCTGCCGTGATGTGAACTTCTTTCTTCTACCATGCCCTTTCTGCCATGTTGGAGTGACACATTTGAAACAGTGAGCCTAAATAAATCTTTCTTCCTTTAAGTTACTTTTCTCAGGTATTTGGTTTTAGCAACAGAAAAGCATGACAAATATACCCATCACCACAAACATACCTAGTACATAAACCTGTGCATGTGTACGCAAACAGAAAAACTATCTGGCAATGTGGTACAAATTCAGTTTTCCTAATCCTCAAAGCTCTTCCTTATCTTGGAATCTTGCACCTTTCCCCTTTCCATTTGCTGATCACCCTCCCTGGAGTGTTCCATATTTCTTCTTGATCCTACCTGTTACTTCTCTTTAGTTAGTGTTCCATCTTTGTATGTCTTATCTTTACTACCTTTTACCTCAAAAGCATCTTCTATTTCATTCGATCTACTGAATATTCTCTGTACTCTCATATTACCTTAAATTTCTACACTAATGCATTGGTACCACTGTGTTGTAACTGTTCATTTATTTTTATCCTTCTTCAGATTATAGCTACTATCTGCAGCAGCAGAGTTCTAGAATCAATATGAATCCTATCTCTCTTCCCTTCATAAATCAGCACTGTGCTTGTTAATACTAAACAATGATACATATTACTGAATCATTGAATGGTGGGGTGAATATATAGTGGATATGTCAGTATTTTGTCAAGTTGTGAGTTAAAAGAATGGAAATACATTCTGTGTAAACCTCTTGTCATAGGTAAAGGCAACATAATCATTGTTTTTTCCAAAGTTACTGGTATATTTGCACCATTTTCTTATTCATAGCATTCACCAGAATTTGAAAGAAATATCACTTGGATTTCAGACACACAGAAGAAAACAGAAAGTATACATGAATTTAAATTTTTAATACTTAATATAAATGGAATAAAATTTATATTCTACAAATACCAAAGGCACAATAAAATTCCAAATCATGACAAAAATGTTTATCAAAGTTAAAACCTGCGGAAAAAGTCAAGATCATAATTTTTAATTTTATTTCATTAGAGAATCTAGCAAATTGAGTAATAATCGATGTCTAATATTTACAAATGAATTTCTAAATAAATGCATTGCTCTTACCAGGGTAGCTTATGTTGACTGGTTTTTAAATATTTGTGGAAGAAGTCAAGCTCATTACATTTATAGATGGTACAAATTAGACATGCCTAGCAATATCCTAAAACACAAACAAAAGTGTTGACAAAACTCAAATACGGAAATTAGCTGCTCTCCGTAATTGGAGGGAACCTGATCATCACAATAACTTAAATAAGCAATGCAACCATAGCAATGCAAATAATTGACAAAAATATATATGTGTGTATATACAAATACACATATATATATTTGAAAAATAAGGGAAATTTCATTATAGTGGATTACAATTTAAATCAGAAGTATAGACTTAAAATGCATTATTATTACACATTGATCAGACCTTTTTTTAAACGAAATAATTTCTCCTCATTAGAGTCAAGTAATAAGAAAATATACCTAAGTACAGGTGTAAGCTATTTGTTTTGATTATAAAAATCCTGCTAAGTCTATTAACACTAACACAAGACAACAAAAGACAAAGAAAAACACCTCAAACCCAAAGACTCAGCTATTTGAAAGGATATTCCCTTGCAACGAAAAGTGAAGGTTTATTGTAAGTCTAGTTGTCTGATTCAACTTCCACCTCTTCCTTGGCTAGAAGAACATCATGGATTTGGGGAGTTGTAAGCAAGTTTCCCGATCTTGTTTATAAATATTCAAAAAGGAAAATTCTCCATTTTATGACTGCCAGTAAAGAAGTAAATTTATAATCAAACACACGATAGACAGGAAGCATATCCACAAAGTGTATTTTACCACTTTTCCATGCTAAACTATCATCACATAATTAAAATTTTGGTGCCAAACTCTTCTAATGTCCTGAGTTTACAGAGTTAAAGTACACAAAATGAATTTCTATAACTGACCAAAAACTATGTACTTATCTTGAGTCTTTTTTGAAAAATAAAGAAAGAAAAATAAAGGGTTCCTCTACTCCAGAATAAAGAAAAATCATAGCTAAATTAAAATAAGTTAGACATTAATTAAATTTATAATGAGCTAGGTCATGCCTTCAAATTTATGGGAGGGAATTAAGATTAGGAATCTACTGTGTGTGAGACAATGTAAAATGCCAGGAGAACAATGAAGAACATAGAGTTGGTGTCTAATATTCAGTCAATCACAAAAATAGGACAAACAATGAAGTTTGAGTGTGAAATTATTAGAACTATCTCAAGAGTCACCTTGCTAAAGAAAAATGAAAAACCAGAGCTCTAAGAACAACACTGTTAGCAGGAAACATGACAAACTCTTGGAAAATTAAGCTAATTTGAGAGACTTTTTTTGAGAGCCTACTATAAACTTCAGGTACAAAGCTTGTCTCTGGAGATAATCTAGATAAAAAATAAACAATTCCCTTCCTTGGAGAGGTTGTGACATCACTGAAAAAGAAGTAGAGTCAGATCTTTTTAATATGTCATGTAACTACTAAAAATTGCAGTTTCAGATCATTTTGTCAGGTCATGTAACTACTAAAAATAATTGTAGTTTTCATATCAAACATGAAAAAGAAAAGAAATTACATTATGTACATAGGTTGACAAAGTTTATTTTGTTTACTTGTATATTCTAAACTTATGAGAAATACTTAAATCAATATTAAATTGGTAATAGAATCTTCATTTAACACATGAAGAAACTGATGTCTCTGTAGTAGAAGTAGGGATCAAATCCTGCATTTTTATACTTCTTAAAAATTTTGCTGAACTAATTGACATTAATGAGAATCTTAAAAATATTACCTTAAATTGGTTCTTTCAAGATGTGCAAAGTTTGCTAAGTGAAAAAGATAGGAAAGCTAGTCCATAAGAATAAAACAATCTATACAACATTACATCATTTTAATGTAAAATAATTAGAATAGTGTATGCTTGGAAAGTTACACAAGAGAGACGATGCTCAAAAGAATGTCTTACTCTTTTCTGTTCTCCTCCCCTGTAATTTGGTTCATCCATTCCTCACCATGTCTTCTCACAAAATTTTCAGAATCAAAGCATTCCTGATCAAGAAAAAAGTAAAATCATACCTTTCTCCACTGGATTCAGATAAAAGTTGATAGTGAAATCAGATAGAACTCTTTACAGAACAGGTGGAAGTTGGTATGGTATACCTATTTATATTATGTCAGGTCATCTCTCACTTTACTATATCAAGCTGGAAATGTTACCAATAAGTGGAGACTTGGATAATTTTTATTGGAAAATGATTTTTATCTTTCTATGTTTTGCATAAGTACGTTGGTTCAGCAATACACATGTGAGAGGTTTAAAAAATGATAAATTATTGAAAACTTAGACATGAGTGGAGACACAGGTGATGATCAGGTATTGGAGGTATATGTGAAGTGTCTACATTTGATTTCGGCATTGAAAAATTGCTGGTTTCAAAATGTGAGATTAGCAGAGTAGTATAAGAAAGTAAAACTATGAAAACATTTAAAAACATATATTTGAACTATTTAACTATAATTGAATAGCTAAATTATAAAGGCATGCCTTATAACATAACATAAATAATTATTAAAAAGTTGAAATTTGAAAATTGGAATTATAGTAGCTTGTCTGATGGGTCAGGATTCTTGACCATAACACAATAATAAATTCTGAAAGTAATTACTATTTACTTATAAGAACAAGTTACTTTGTAAGCTATACCACACTCTAATGTAAAAATATGTTTTATTCTCTAAAAATATTGCTAGCAAAAAGAAATATGAAAACCAGACATGTTATATAAAATGATTAGAATGAGCCCAGTGTAGTGACTAACACCTGTAATTTTCACTACTTGGGAGAATGAGATGGGCAAGATCCTGCTTGCAGACCTGGGCAAAAGTTCAGGAGACCCTAGTTTCAAAATAAACCAAGCAAAGTGGTCTGGAAGTGTGGCTGAAGTGGTAGAGCACCTTCTTTGCAAACTCAAAGCCCTAAGTTCATACCCCACTCCAAAATTAGAAAAATTAGAATGATATGTGTTTGGAAAGTTATACTAGAGAGAGATGCTCAAAAGAAAGAATATTGTACTTTCTCTCCCTTTCTCCACCACTGTAGTTTAGGTCATTATTCCTTGCCAAGATATAATATTAAGCCTCCATCAACAAGCACCAATAATGACATAGTCCAGTAATAACTGAGACAGGAGATAAGGAATGATTAAAATATATGATTATTGAGGAAGAATTAAAATTAGGATATTGCAGTTAGGCTAACTAGTCTCAAGGATGACATGAACATAAAGAAGAGCTACTGATTATAGCTCGATAATTACTCTTGGTGAAACACTTGCATTTCAAACATAAAACATTGTGAAACCACGTATGCAAATTAACTGGATTCATCCATGCAGAAGATAAAGAATGTGATACTAACTAGGAACAATAAAAGGTCTGACAATTTTTTCCTACTATTTGAAATTGAAATAGAATCATGAGGATGTCAGCATAGCAATTAAAGAAGGTAAAGAGCACAAGAAAACAATTTATAACAAAATTCTTAATAAGAAAAAAACAGAAAAAGGCATGAAATTTGAATTAGAAGGGAAAATGAGAAGAAACTGGAGTACAATGGGAGGTAACTGAGGGAACAAATGGAAGTAAAAGTGATAAGTATGATCAAAAAGTATTATACATATGTATGAAAATGTCGTAATAAAATGCATTATTTTGTATAATTAATATATGCTCTTTTTTTAAAAAAAAGGAAAATGAACCAACCAATTTCTTTTCATGGAATGTGACAGAATGGTCATGTATGTTCTATGTCACTGAAAAATTCCATGAAAAATTAACTTATTAAGTTCATATTTATTGAGCATTTATCATTTGCAGGTGCTTTTTTTTTTTTTTTTAATTCTGAAGATATAAAAGCCTGGGTCAGCTGTCATGGCTCTGACATACTAATTTTTCAAACTTTTCTCTTGTCCTTATGGAGAATTTTGGTATGTTATTGGAAAGATTAGGTAGAACTCTGTAAAAGATGACATCGTTTCAGTCACTTTAAATTTTACTGCATTATATCACTTTTCCTTCTGATGTCATCAATTGGCAAAAGAAATCCTGTCAATAGTTCTTTTATGTTAATTTCTATGTCAGAGAAACCAACTCATCTTTCTTTGAACGGGAAAATGGGAGAAGATGAAATGGTAATGATATATAAATGAAAAATAATTTTAAAAATTCAGTATTGACTCCAAAAACATTCTTGAAAAACTAGGATTATAGGCTTGAGTCACCTTGCATGGCACAGTCATATACTTTCCTTAAGGGAGACTAATGAAGCATTACTGAGGTCAAAAGCAAATGGGACATTTTGTCTGTATTTAAAGAAAATTAAATCCATCATCTGTCTTTATATGTTCTGAAAAATTTCAGGCAAATACAAATGAATAGTTAATCAAATGTTCCATAAGGGTAAACAGAAATTCAAAGCAAAATGATATGTTGATTAAATTCTTTTTTCTATGCTGATACTTGATTCAATAGGTGTTTTTCAGTCTTTAATATCGGTACACATGACTTGGACTCCTTTATAAAATACAGATGTGGGTGCATTTGGTATGGAATAGGCCCTGAGACCCTCTTTCTAACATAACCACTTGTTGAATTTAAAGCATGTATTTAATTATTTCTCCTATCAAAGAACACGCTTCTCTATATTTCAATAACAATGAGGAAGTACCTGATAACATAATATTAAATGCAGCAAAACGTAGTAGTTTGTTGTACTGCTCACATATATCTTTATTTTTGCAGTATTTCATATTCTATCTCTAGAATATTACTTGCTCACAAATGCTGAGAAAACATCAAAATGCAGTTTATTAAGAAACAACAATGCTGAATGGGCACCTATATTGATGCCCTAATTATTCCTCTTGGAAAAAGAAACTCATTTATTATAAGGAGTCAGTATAAAAAAGGAGGTAAGGCTTTAAATGGAAACTTTCACAAGTATGTTCATGTTCTTTGGAGGAAATAATACTTGTTTTTAGTAACCCCAAATAGTATATTTTCACAGCTCAGTGTCTCAAATTTTTCGTATCATTAGAATGCTAGCAAATTACTGAAGCTTGATTAAAACTAAAACTTTGGTAGAACTCTATCCAGAGGTTATGACAGTACTTAACAATATATAGAACATAATTTTTACATGCACATTATTCTTTATTCTGTTATCTCGAGGCATATGAAAGGCTAAGTAAAGCAGGTCTCATGTTTATATCTATGTCGTGTTCAATGAGTCATAATTCAGAAGAGAATGATGGTAAGTGATTCACTCATTAGCACAGGAGAGTCTATTTTTAAAAAGTGTTAATGTTTTATAGAATCTCCAGAGATTAGAGGAAGAAAGTGCTTTTCACCAGTGGCTCATGCCTGTAATCCTAGTTACTTAGGAGACTCATATCAGAAGAATTGCTTACTGGCCAGCCTGAACAAAAATGTTTGGGAGACCCCATCTCAACAGAAAAAAATAAACTCTGAGCATGGTGGTTCTTGCTTGTCATCCCAGCTGTGGTGGGAAGCTTAAATAGGATAGTCATGATCCAGGCTGGCCTGAACAAAAAGTGAGACCCTATCTTAAAAATAATCAGAGCATAAAGGGCTGGAGGTGTGGCTCAAGTGGTAGAGTGTCTGTGCAAATCCCTGAGTTGAAACTGAAGTATAACAACAACAAAAAATAAAACAAAAAAAAAAACAAAAACACACACACACACAAAATAGATTTCTTGTTATATACAACACCTGACAATTGTATTAGTCATGATTTAGACAACTGAATATTTAATGTTATTGTATTATTAAGGAGTTATCCATTTGTCATACTGTTTTTTATATCTTTTCTATATAGGACATGCAATGAAAGGTCCTGCATACTAAACTAGCTTTCACATTTGGTTTATAATTTTGAAGTTGACTGATTGTTAAAATAGGACTTTATTGAAGACTATCCCTCTATTTCAACAAATGAGGACAATGTCCTAAAGAGAGAGATAGCATTAAAGTCACTATCAGCAATGGCTGCAGTAGGTATTTTTTCTTTAAGAATTGGTACTGAAATTTAGATCTAGAAAAATATTCTGTATCCACATGTCCTTGTTTTCCTCAATCTCTTTTTCAAGAAGTAATACACTTCCACAGATGTTAGTGTCTGAGTTTTCTCAGACATTCAGTGAGGAAGCCAAGAGTCTAGGCTCCACTTACTTTCCATTCATTACGTATTGTATTACATGATGTTTTTAAGCCTCCTTTAAAAGGAGGCTTTTACGTAACTTAAGGCCAGTTGCAAAAGGACTTATCTGAAATCATACAACTGGATGACAAACAAAAGGTGACATGCAAACTAAAAATCCTATGTTCAAGGCCAGATATGGTGGTATACCATTTAGGTGGTGGGGATCATGAAGATTGAGATCCATGGCCCATTCTAGGCATAAACAAGGGACTGTATCAGAGAAATAAAACAAAAAGGATTAGGTCAGGTGGTAGAGCTCCTTGCCTAGCAAGAAAGAGGCCCTGACTTTAAACCTCATACTGAAAAAAAATTCCTTTGTTCAATTATTGAAAAATCTCTAATATGTGAAATGACTAGAAATCATGCAGAATTTCACACACAGTCCTATTGACAAAGTAATGAATTAACTAGAAGTATGTTTTGACAGGAAGTATGAGATTAGATAAAATTAGACGCATGAAAGTTTCATAAATTTGGTCAAATCAGAAGATACAAAGACACTTAATGACTGTTACATCTCAAGATATTAAACGATGATTCTTCAACATCAAAAATAATAGCTGAACCATAAAAACAAATGCATTTCTAAAGTTATTATACACATTTTAATCTATTAAATCATCTATTAAATCTATTCCTTTAATATCAATAGCAAGACTGCAATTCCAGATTCTCTTCCATTAGCTCTATTTATGAGCTAATGGAGTGTCACAGCTCCTTGTAGACATCCATCTTACCTCTACACAACTTAAATTGTGAGATTTTATTCTTTGAATGGAACTGTAGTCCATTTTTCTATTACTTTCATCTTCCATCCAGTGACATTTTTGATGTCCCATGAGACTACGTTAAATTATTTCTATATTAATAAGCAGGGATAATTATGCTAATTTTAACTCCAAACTCTGGAGAGCTATATACATGAGGAACACAAAATAGTCATTTGTGGAAACTTATGAACTATAAACAAGAATGAATATATGACATGGGAACACATTAAGTAATAGTTTGATGATGTCAGACCATCATTAATAATCTGCCTAAAATAAATTTGAGCAAGGTTCACTGTAAAACTTAACTTATTCTAAATGAACTTAATTATTTCAATTTTGTAACATTAGAAAATATCATTTATATTCTTATCAATGCATTTAGGCATATTGATGTATCGGTTTTCAAATGAAGATTTTATTAAACTTTTTCCATTGTACTTGTGTTATATAAACTATAATAGTATTGTACAGATCATAAACAATTTAGTTTAGATATTTTATTTCTTCAACACAGAGAATATTTTCCTGTGAAGACTCATTGCCATCCTGCTTTTTCATGTCAAATAGGTTTATAATTCTTTGTGAAAACATAGTACTGCTTGATGCAGAAGGGAAAAGGAGAAATGTATTTGTAATCTGACAAAGCTCAAATCATGGACAGGTGATTTTCTTTCCATAGTTCATCACACATGCAAATATTCTCCAAGTACAAAGATGGTGGTGTAAAAAAGCTAAAAACTAAACTGAAGGGTACAGCCGGAAAACTGAAAGGATACTGGTGTCACTTTAGGATTTCACATGACAGTATCCTCAATGCATAACCATTCTTAATTTAGAGTGGGTTGTTTTTCTTTAAAAGTTTAATTGCTCATCTGTAAATTAATTTCACATTGTATAAAGGAAAATATTCTATTTTCAAAATGTGTAAAGTGCCAATTTTTTTTGGTCTTTCTAAGCCTTTGCTCAGAGAAAGATCTATTTTGCTTTGAGAAAGATCTATTTTTTAAGCAAGTAATGGAAGTGAAGATTAAATTCAGTATCAAACACATATTTGTAATATTATTAGACTTGGGTCACATGCTAATGGAAGAACACATATAAGAGGAATAAGGAAAGGTAGGAAACTCAAAACTTGAAAGTGTTTGATGTCACCACTGCAGAGGAGCTAATACAATAACCTTAAACCGACAGAGATCAATATGAGAAGGTGACCAGGAAGTAGTTTGAAGTGGTCTGGTAGAGATGAATCAATTCAGGTTGTAATACACTTGTGGATGGAAGCAATGCTAGCAATCTGTCTATATAGCTATCCTTATCTCAACTAGCAAAAATGATATGTCTTTCTTATTATTGCTTATGTTTGCTCTTCAACAAAATTGGAGAAAAGGGCAGAACAGGTTCTACCTGGAAGCGAGGGGGGTAGGGGGGAAACGGGGCAGAAATGGCCAAAACAATGTATGCACATGTGAATAAATGAATAAAGAAAAAAAGCAAAAAAAAAAAAACCCACATATTTATAAATGCTTGAGCCAAAGAGAAAGAATGTGATATTCTTTAGTTGCCTTCCAGCTGATATGGAAATAGAAAAGAATTAGGCTGTGCAAGGTAAATAATAAATACAATACATCACTAGATTAATGCATGAAATCATTATATATGAAAATAAATTATTTTCAAGTGTATTAAAAATAGTAACATGTTGTAATAATAAACATTGCTATTTAAGAGTAAAAGATTATTGAAAAATAACTCATGTTGTAAAGGCTTCTTCTACTTTTTTAATTCATTTATTCACATGTGCATATGTTGTTTGGGTCATTTCTCCCCCCTTCTTCTTTCCCTCACCTTCTCCCCACTTCCACCCTTGCTTCCAGGCAGAATCTGTTCTGCCCATATCTCTAGTTTTGTTGAAGAGAAGACATAAGCATAATAAGGAAGACAAAGCATTTTTGCTAGTTGAAATAAGGACAGCTATACAGAGAGATTCCTAGCATTGCTTTAATGTACAAATATGTTACAACCCAAGTTGATTCATCTCTAACTGATCTTTACAGTGGTTCCTAATCCCCTTCTCATGTTGACCTCTGTCACTTTAAGCTTTCGGTATATTAGTTCCTCTGGAGTGGGGACATCAAACGCTTTCATGTTTTGGGTTTTCTACCTATTCCCATATCTCCCATATGTGCTCTCCCCTTGTGATGTGATCCAAGTCCAACTACATTGCTGTATTTGCCCTAGATCTAAAGACCGCATATGAGGGAGAACATAATGATTTTTGGTCTTCTGAGCCTGGCTAACCTCGCTCAGAATGATGTTCTCCAGTTCCATCCATTTACTTGCAAATAATAAGATTTCATTTTTCTTCATGGCTGAGTAAAATTCCATTGTGTACAAGTACCACATTTTCTTGATCCATTCATCCGTAGTGGTGCATCTTGGTTATTTCAATAACTTGTCTATTGTGAATAGTGCTACAATAAACATGGGTGTGCAGATGCCTTTGGAGTGTTGCATTCCTTTGGGTATATCCCCAGGAGTGGGATTACTGGATCATATGGCAGATCTATGTTTAGATTTTTTTTTATACATTGTTTGGGTCATTTCTCCCTCCTGCCCTTGCCCCTACCTCTACCCCTCTCCCCCCACACTTCCAGGTAGAACCTGTTCTGTGCTTTTCTCCAGTTCTGTTGAAGAGTAGAATTAAGCAATAATAACAAAAAGCATAGTATTGTTGCTAGTTGAGATAAGGACAGCTAACAGAGAGATTCCTAGCATTGCTTTCATGTACAAATGGGTTACAACCCAGGTTGATTCATCTCTAACTGATCTTTACACTGGTTCCTGATCGCCTTCTCATGTTGACTTCTGTCGCTTTAAGATTTCTGTATTAATTTCTTTGGAGTGGGGCATCAAATGCTTTCATGTTTTGGGGTTTCTATCTAACCCTGTACCTCCCATATATGGTCTACCTTTGCCATGCAGCCCAAGTCCTACAACATTGCTGTATTTGCTAAACACCACATATGATGGAGAACATAGGACTTTTGGTCTTCTGAGCCTGGCTAACCACGCTCAGAATGATGTTCTCCAGTTCCATCCATTTACTTGCAAATGATAAGATTTAATTTTTCTTCATGACTAAGTAAAATTCCATTGTGTACAAGTATCACATTTTCTTGATCCATTCATCAGAATTGGGGCATCTTGGTTGTTTCCATAGCTTGGGTGCTGTGAATAGTGCTGCAATAAACACGGGTGTGCAGGTGCTTTTGGAGTAACCTGTGTCACATTCCTTTAGGCATATTCCCAGGAGTGGGATTGCTGGATCATATGGCAGATCTATGTTTAGATTTTTAAGAAGCCTCCAAATTTTTTCCAGAGTGGTTGCACCAGCTTGCATTCCCACCAGCAGTGGACTAGAGTTCCTTTTTCCCCACATCCTTGCCAACACATATTGGTGTTGGTGTTTTTGATGATGGCTATTCTAACAGGGGTGAGGTGGAATCTTAGTGTGGTTTTGATTTGCATTTCCTTTATGACTAGAGACGGTGAGCATTTTTTCATGTGTTTTTGGCCATTTGAATTTCTTATTTTGAGAAAGTTCTGTCTAGTTCAGTTGCCCATTTCTTTATTGGTTTATTGATTTTAGGAGAGTTTAGCTTCTTATGTTCCCTGTATATTCTGGTTATCAGTCTTTTGTCTAATGTGTAGCTGGCAAATATTTTCTCCCACTCTGTGGATGGTCTCTTCAGTTTAGAGACCATTTCTTTTGTTGTGCTGAAGCTTTTTAATTTTATGAAGTCCCATTTGTCCATCCTTTCTCTTAGTTGCTGAGCTGCTGGGGTTCTATTGAAGATGTCCTTGCCTATACCTATTAGTTCCAGAGTGCTTCTTGTTCCTTCCTGTACTAACTTCAGAATTTCAAGTGTGATATTAAGGTCCTTGATCCATTTTGAGTTGATTCTAGTACAGGGTAATAGACATGGATCTAGTTTCAGTTTCTTGAAAATGGATAACCACTTTTCCCAGCAACAATTGTTGAAGAGGCTGTCTTTTCTCCATCATATATTTTTGGCACCTTTGTCAAAAATTAGGTAGCTATAGTTGTGTGGGTTCATATCTGGGTCCTCTATTCTGTTCCACTGGTCTTCATGTCTGTTTTTGTGCCAGTACCATGCTGTTTTTATTGCTATTGCTTTGTAATATAGTTTGAAGTCGGGTATTGTGATACCTCCAGCATTGCTCTTTTTGCTGAGTATTGCCCTGGCTATTCGCAGTCTCTTTTGTTTCCAAATGAACTTTAGGGTAGATTTTTCAACCTCTGTGATGAATGTCATTGGGATTTTGATGGGAATTGCATTAAATGTGTAGATTGCTTTTGGTAGTATAACCATTTTTACTATGTTGATTCTACCAATCCATGAGCATGGGAGATCTTCCCATCTTCTGAAGTCTTCCTCGATCTCTTTCTTCAGGGGTTTGTAATTCTCTTTGTAGAGGTCATTCACATCCTTTGTTAAGTTTACCCTAGGTATTTGATTTTGTAAAAGCTTATTCTTGCACACACTTCTGATGCGTGAGAATCTTAAGTAGCCCATTTCATGGAACTTGCAAGGATTGCCAAAAGGTATTCTAACTCAGAGATTAGACATCTATAGCACCTGGATTTACATTCTTCCTTTGCAAGTTATTAGCTCTAAGTCCATTCCTAAACTTTTATCAAAAGGCTAATACTAATCAGTTTCCTGAAGTTTTTGTGTGGAGTAACTATTAATATGATTTGAAAAATTTACCATAGAACATTCCAAGGGGACAGATTCAAAAATAACTTTTATTATGATCTTGCTTTTATATATTAACATGCTAATTAGTAGTTCTAGGTTTACTCTATATTTAGAGCTATTAAATTCTGTTACATTACAAAGTCAGTGCACCATTATGTATTCTCCTACAAATAGAAATTTAAGGATGTTGGGAGTTGCTGTTGAACAATCAAGGCAAAATGGTAAATTCACTACATCATTTTTTCTCCTTATATGAACATTCCCAAGGATGGATACACACACACACACACACACACACACACACACACACACACAATTAGAAATATTAGGAAGCCCTCAACTCATCTGCTTTTTGTATATTCATAGACAAAAGAATCTTTGTTATGTTAATTGAATTCTCATTTTAATTTTTATATGTGGTTGAGCTCTTTTATTTATTTTCCTTTCTTCCTCCCCTCCCTTTCTCTTTCTTCTTCCTTTAGTGTGTGTGTGTGTGTGTGACTTAAAAAACAAGCAAACACTCTGTTATTCAAGAAAATAGTGTTAATAATTTTGGATACTAATAAAATTCTTGAAGACACGTATTGAATAAGTTATATAGGCAAGGGAAATTGTATTGAAGACTACTGGAAGCCCTTGGAAACAAAGGGCAAGAGAATTTCAGCACTGGAGTGGACAAGTGGAAGGGTGCTGGAGGACAGAGCAGTGGGGGGGGAGGGAGGAGGGGTGAACTATGTCTATAGACTGTCTGAATTTACTAATGGATACTTATGGGAGTTAGGTTACTACCTGACCAAAGGAACTGGAAGGTAGATATTTATATTTTATTACCATATATTTGACCAACTTATTTTATCCTCATTATGATTTATAATTGCACAAATTTGTGAAATCCAAAATGCTATGATTTATTAGTACAATGTAGGATAATTAAGTCAAACTGTATAATATATCCATTACCATAATTACTGAAGACTTTTTCTGTTAGAACATTTGAAGCTTACTCTTTAAGAAAATTTGAAATGTACAAATTTTTAAAGAACTATATCCACATAGTTATACAATGGAGCTAAAAAATAATCCACATTGCCCTTGCATCTAACTGCAGCTCTTTCACCACTAGTTCTTATTTCCTCCACTGTCAGCCTCTGTAGCCATCATTATGCTGTTTAATTCTATGAGTTAATTTTCTTACATTCTACATATGTTATTTATCTTTTTGTGAGTGGATTATTGCAGATAGTCTAGTGTTCTCCAGTTCCATCCATGTTGCCAAAAATGACAGAATTTCTTTTTTATATATATTGTTGTTCCCGGTTGGGGTACATTGTGGGATTTACAAAATTTCTTACAATATATCCAATATATCATACTTGAATTCACCCCCCTCCATAATTCTCCCTTATCTTCCCTCCCCCTATACCTAGTTTCAACAGGTATTACTTTTCATTTTTAACATGTGTACACAGCGTTTGCACTATATTCAGTCTCCCACATCCTTTTCCCACTTCTTTCCCCCTCCCACAGGTCCCAACACCCCCAGGCAGGACCAATTCTACCCTCCTGTTCACAGATTTGTAAAAGAAAAAAAGACATTTTTGTTTGCCTAATATAGCTATGCAGGGAGATTCCTTGTGGCATTTCCATGTATATGTGTGTTATAGACCCAGTTAGTTCATCTACTCTATTTTTCTTCTTTCTACTTTAGTCCCTTTCTTATGGTGATTTCAATGGGTTTAAAATTCTATTATTATTATTGTATAGAGAGTACATCAACCATGTTTACCTTCTTAACTTCCTTCTTTAACCCTCCCCATCTTGTATGAGACCTGTCCTTAGCATGACCTATTTTTTGTAGCAAAACTCTGTTCAGTTTATTTGCCAATTTCTTTATTGGGTGACTGATCTAGGGAGATTTTTTTTCCAGCTCACTGTGTTTTCTGGTTATTAATCCTTTGTCAGACATTTAGCTGGCAAATATTTTCACCCATTCTATGGGCAGACTCTTCAATTTGGTAACCTTTTTTTGTTGTGCAGAAGCTTTTTTTCACGTAGTCTCATTTGTCAGTCCTTCCTCTTAGTTGCTGAGCTATTTGAGTTCTATTAGGAAGCCATTGTCTACAGCCTAAGAGGAGTCTATTCATTGTGTGTTTGGATGTGTATACATATGTATTACATTTTCTTTATCCATTCGTTTGTTGATGTAGGTTATTATGAATAGTCTGCAATGATGTACTTTTGACATACTGATTACAAATCTTTTGGGTAAACTCACAGTTGAGATTGCTTTATCATATGCTTATTCTCATTTTAATGTTTTGAGGAAGCATCAAACATCATGTGTAAAGCTTTCCATTTTATCTGCATCTTCAACACTTACCTTATCTTTTTGCTAATATTCATGCTTATCATGGTGATGCAATATCTTATTTTGAATTTAATTTGCCTTTTCCTATTGATGAGTAATGTTGACAATTTAATATTTTTCATGAATCTGTTCACCATTTATGCTCCATCTTTTGAAAAATGTCTACCCAGTATCCTCAGTCCATTTTTTAAAACACTTTTTTGTTTGTGTGTTTTATTGCTATTGAATTGTTTGAACTAGTATAATTTGGATATTAACACTTATTAAACATATAGGTTCTAAATACTTTATTTCAATGTAAATGTTTTCTTGGCTTACTTTATTGCCTTAATGTACAAAAATATTTTAGTTTGATTTCATGCCATCTACCGTTTTTTTTTTTTTTTTTTGCTTAAACTTCTGGAGCTAAATCCAAAATTCCCTTGTTCTGTGTTTGTTTTTTCTATTAGTTTTATAGTTTCTGGTGTTGAGCTTAAGTCTTTAGTGTATTTTATTTGATTTTTGTTATAGTATGAGACTGTCATTTTCCTATTGTATATTCTTAACATCTTTGCATTGTGGCTTGATTTCTGTCCTCTCTATCCTGTTCCATTTGTTAATGTGTCTAGCTTTTGACAGTGTCATATTTTGTTAAATACTGTGTCTCATAGTACAGTTTCAAATCAGATATTGTGATAACTCCTGTTCTGCTCATTTCCTTGGCTACTTGGGGTTACATGTGGCTCCATATGAACTTTAGTATCTTTTCTAATTTTATGAAAAATTAAATTAGAATTTTAGGGGCATTTCAGTGAATTAAGGGATCATTTTATTTTTATTTAGTTATGTTTGTACATTTTCTTTCTTTCTTTCTTTATATTATCATGTTATTGTTGCATGGGGGCGTACATTGTGACATTTATAAAAGTTGTTACAGTGTATCATAATTGAATTCACTACCTCCATCATTCTCCTTTATTCCCCCTCCCCCCATTCCTGGAATGATTTCAATATGTCTCATTTTTCCATTTTCATACATGAGTACATAATATTTCCACTACATTCATCACTTTAAGTACCATGAATATTTTAAAAATATTAATTCTTCAGTCCATGAACATGAGATGGGATGACTCTCAGACACTAGGAAAAAAACAACAAAAAACTTTTCTGGTTTTTGACATTCACTAGTAGACTTGTATTTTAAAGGGACACAGGAAGAATATTAAATTGCAAGTTTGTAAATTAACCACTCTCCTCATTTTAATTTTTTCAGTGCTAGGATTGTGCCCAGGGTCTCATACACTTTAAGCAAGTGTTGTACCACTGAACCATATCCCCATTTCAGGTAGAAACTCTTAGTAATGGAGATCTGCTAAACATAGGCAGGAAGAAATATAAAATTTCATAAGGTTTTGAGGAAATTTGAGGTTGTGCTGGCTATTAATATGTAGGTTATTTTTTGGTAAATAGAACAATTTAAAGCCTTTCTGTCATTTTCTTATGAATGGTTCTTTCCATCACTAACCTCTTACCTGTTTATCCTTAAATATTTTATATTTCATTTAATGTTTACAAATTTAAATGGCTAAAGAGTAACCAGTGTTCTATTAAAAGGTAGAATAATTAGAAACAAAAAAAGGAGGAAAGGAAGGTTGGAAGGGGGAAAGGATGTGTAAACATTCAGGATGTTTATCTTGATCCTTTCCAGCTTCATTTCACGCCTTACATGTTTCCTTCTAGACATTATTAGCCAATTCTTTCCTGTTCTGTATTTGCATCGTTGATTGGTGTATTAGAAACCTTTACTTGAACTGTACATTTCAGGTAAAATTAACCTGGTATTTATAGCAATAACTTCATTTAATTTAGCATCATCTTCATATTTTATTGGCCTAGTTTTGATTTCTTCATTTATGTTATTCATTTATTTAAGATGAAAGTATTGTCAAGACTTATGTTTCCCATTATATATTTGGTCAATATTAGTAATGCTTATGCATGAGGCTTTCATTTTTATCAGGTATTTTATTAAGCACTTTATCTTCCTTACGTATTTGATCCTGGAAGTATTCATGGAAGCACATTTTGTTATCACCTCATAATGGTACTCAAATCATAATCCTTTCTACTTTCCTCTTTTCCCCACAAGGCTGCATCCATCTTTATTTATTCACTTCCCTTTTCCTACATTGTTTTCTTTGAGAACTTTTTTACTTCCTCTATAATAAAATAGGGATTGGAGTTTTAAAATTGAGTTGACCAGAAAACCTGTGCTCAAGAAACTCTCAGTCTGACTTTATTTTTGCACAATTGTGTATATGCAACTTTTTATCTGCTAAATAATTCTAAATGAACTAATAAATTAAATAAACGAGTTTCTACCAAACCTAACATTACTTACATTCCTTCATTAGATTTTTATAATTAAACATATACTTAAAATGATGTATCACTGCTCAGGTTAGAATTCATTCCAGTCAATTGTTTCTGTAATATGATTTGCTTGCTTTATAACACAAATGTAGTAGTTTTATGTTCAGAAAAGATAAGAATTGAATAAACAGATTTGAGGTTTTCATAAGGTTTTTTTTTTTCAAAAGTACAGGTATAGACAATTCTTAATTGCCAATTAAAAAAAAACCTGTTTTAGAAGTAATTGTCAAAGTGAAAAACATTATACACTTAAGTCACAAATGGAAGCCAGTCATCCCACCTAAAAAAGAATAATAATTTTTTTCTGGTGGATTGGAAAGAAACAATTAACTTGAGAGGGAGAGACATACACAGAGAGAAAGAGAGAGAAAGACAGAGACAGAGACAGAGAGACAGAGAGAGAAAGAGAGATAAGATGATACTAAGGAAAATGCATTGAACTGATAAATTATTTATATAGTTTGATATATTGCATATGAATAGCAAATAAAATCTTTTATAAAATGTATTAAATGTAATTAAACTAAATATAATTTTAAATTTGTCCTATACCAAATTGGAAGAAAACTGCTGTTTTGTTTAGAGCAAATCATCCTATAGCCAATGAATATATGATTTTATCTTTTCATAAGACATGAGTCCAAACTTTAGGCAATTTGCTTAACTGGACTTCAGTTTATTTTGCTGTGTTTTCTTTCATTTGTTTGTTTTGAGACAGATTATATAACTGTGTAGTCCAGGTTAGTCTAGGTTGGCCTTGAATTTGAGTTCCTCCTTCTTCAGCTTCCTGAGTGCTAGAATTACAGGTATGTGCTAACATGCCCTGTTTATCTTTGCCTTTTAAAATCACTAGCACTGTGTACTATAGTATTTTACTTAATTGTTATCCGAAGGAAAAATATCAGGCCCTGCCTAAAATGACTCACTTCTGCCTTTTTATAGAGATGTATGAAAATCAAGGTACTATAGCATTAAAACATTATTCAATTACAGGTAACAAATTCTCAAGTTGAAGTTATAATTTTAAAATTATAAATTTATGAAAACTTTATCTTTTGTTCATTTTTATTTAGGGGGTTGGGAAATACTGGGGCTTCATACTTGCTAAGCAGCAGCTATATGTCTTGAGCCACACCTCCAGCCCTTTCTGCTCTTGTAATTTTGCAGAGGCTGGCCTGGACCACAATCCTCCCATTCTATACTTCACACCATAACTCGGATGACAGGTGTGCACCATCATACCCAGTGATCAGTTGAGATAGAGTGTTGAATTGTGGTCCTCAGGATCTCAGTCTCCCAAGAAGCTAGGATTGTAGGTGTGAGGCACCATTACATAATTTTGTAAACCAGTGATTTAATGAAACATTCTTTTCTTGTTTTTTTTTATTTTTATGAACCAAGGTCTTCATTTAAGGAATTCTCAAGGTTGTACAATCACATCAGGCTTTAGAAAACAACCCTGTGAATCAAATACATTGTTTTCTTCCCAATATATCAGAAGTATACATAGCATTCCTTATAAACTCTATATTTCAAGAAAATACTGGTAGTGCTGAAAATTTAAAAAAGAGATAAAACAGTACTAACTTATCTTATAATTAATTTATTAAATTTTTGAATGTCTAACTTGTTCTGTTGCAGGTAAAACAAAAAGAGCAAGAAAGTAAGTTTCTTAAAGTGAGTGCTTTAATAACATATTTAGATTTTTTAATGATTCTTTAAAGAAGTACAAGATAGTCTACTGGCTATTTTTCTTAGGTTTTCTAAGTTCCCAATATTTAGTGCTATTGAAATGTATTCTACAGATATTTTGCACACATCAGCAAATTATTTTTCTTGCTCAGTTCTAGGAAAGCAGCTAACTTATTTAGAAGAAACTAGATTTTATTTAATTCTGGTGCATCTTAATGGCAGTATTGTTTAAGTCTTTTTTAAATGTTTCAAAAGTTTTAGATCAGGCAACTAGAAGAAAAACAGCAGTGTATCTGTTGCCCGCAATGTGGGAAATATTCATTTTCCTTATCCATTGCTGTTATATTATGTAAATAGGCTGAGAGCTTATCTGTGATAAATGCACTCTATTTAATGCAATGGGACAGTACCTTAATTTGAGCACCTAGCATAGTGTCAGACTAAATCTCCTTCTGCTGATTTAATTAGCTAAAGCTCCATGTTAATCACTTTGCAATTAAACTTTTGGAGTCTTACATTGAAAAAAATTTAATCCTTTTGCAAAACAAAAAAAATTAAGATGAGCTTAGTAATAAAAGTAATTTGCATTTTTTGCAAATGTGTTAAACAGTAGATGAATTATTCAACACTTGGTATTGGTTCAGCAGATTTAATGAGCCTCTCTAATTTGACTTCCATACAGAATTATAAATTTTATCCCCTGTATATGAATTGAAAAGTATTCATTAGTGAAATGCATTTGTCAATGTGCTGTATGTTGTTAATAAGGAAAGTCTTTTTTAAAAATGGCAAGAAATTTTGTTCTATTACAAGCAGAATTCTTGCTAGCGATAATGGTTTTACTGCACACACACACATATATGTACATGTTTATATATAAAATCAGCAAAGCATGCAAGAATATATTCATTTTTGTTATAAGAATTTTGTTTTCCATAGATATCATGTCTTGAATAATTGCATAGAAACTAATGATACATATTTCCCAGTCTTAAAGCTGTTTTAGTCTACCTCATTCATAAGTATATAGTTCACATTTTAGCAAAGTAGGTTTCTCCATGCACAAAGCCTATAACCATAAAATTTCCTCAAAAGGAAAGAAACTACTCCTCAATCTTTTAACTTCTACTATTTTCCTAGCAAAAATAAAAATTCTATCCATTTATGATTAACTGTAATTGTCATTAGAGTAAGCAAATAGCAATCAAAATTAACACCACACCCCCAAAAGAAAACCTCACCCCAAATCAATGATCCTGGTTTGTGGATTTAAAAAAGAACTCCATGCTGCATTTACGTTGCAACACTGGCATTGACAATCATAACCAGACTTTATTGAGCATTTACTCTGTGCTTGGCTTTATATTTGTGCTCTGTACAGACTTTTCATTTAATTCTCATGACAAATAATGCTAGAGTTTAGGTGCATTTCTACCATCTCAGAAGGAGAAAATTGAGGTTCAGAGAGTTGAATTGCTTTCCTAGTGGTCATCAGGTCAGCAATGGAACAGAAAGATGTTCAAACCCTATTCAGTCTGAATCCAAAGCCTTTGCTGGTAACTCTGAGATAACCATCTACTCTGAAGTATGCTGGAAGTAGTTCATTCTGAGGGCAGACATTATTGTATTTTGGATGGTTCCATTTGGGGGATATAAACTTTGTGCTCTGCCTCCCCATAATCTTATTATATTGGTATATTAAAAGAATAGTAGAACAATTCTGGTTATCTAACACATAATTCATTATAGTTTATTGTTATGTAATGAAAACATATTTCTAATATTTTTTCAGGAATCTTTTCCAAGTGTGTGTTAGGCAAGCAGTAATGTGTACTAATAAAAATGCTTTGAGAAAAAAAATGAAGTATTTTGACTCATTAAAATGTTTTTTTCCACTAACACTGAGACTTGAGAATTAAGTGGAAATATAAATATATTAAAGTCACAATACATAGGAGGATTATGTAAAATTACTGTAAATTTTTGATTTAGGGTTTTCTAAAATGAATTATCTTCCACTTTCAAAAATTTGATGTTCTATATAATATAAAAATGAAATGAATAATAGCAAATTCAAGCCTGTAATCCCAGCTATTTGAGAGGCTGAGATCAGGAGGGTTGTGGATCTAAGTCAACCCAGGTAAAGACCCTATCTCAACCAATAGTTGGGCTTGGTAATACATGTTTGTGTTCAATGCCAACTCCTACAAAAAAATTTTCAAGACCCAATGCCTGGGAAAAAAAGCTGAGCATCATGATATATGTCTGTCATCCCAGCAAGAGATGGAAGCATAAATAGGAGGATCATGGTACAGGCTGATATGGGATGAAAGCAAGATCCTGTGTCCAAAATAACCAAAGCAAAAAAGGGATGAAAGCATACCTCAAGAGGACCTGCCTAGCAAGCGTGAATTCCAGAGTTCAAATCCCAGTGCTGTTCAAAGAAAAAAACAGAAGAATATTTCTCGTCTCTGTACACAATAGAAGGTCAATAAATATTAATCTTTTTCCAGCCCTCATTTGAAACTTTCTAAATGGTGTCAGTGGCAATAGGTTTTAATGAAACTTGCTATCATTCTTCACATAGGTCTAGAAATAATGTGTGCCTGATTTTCTTTTATTGTTCGTTTTGTGCCAAATTGGTGATTCATAAGTTTTTCACATTTTTTCTCATATTCATCTTATTGTATATGAACAGTCATCTTATAAGTTTACATATGAAAATAATTATCTTTCCAATCAGAAAAAAATAAGTATTAGGCTAGATATATGAATTGGACTGATATTTGGGACAGAGGTCTAGTAGACAATACATCCAGTTAGGTCATATATTTCTAGTGATTTCTGTATGTATTAATTGGATGTATTAACAAGTGCCTTCAGGGGTTTTCCTGCAGCCAACTCTTGGTTATTTCCTTTTAGCCATGTTTCCTAGACTATGCAGAGATTTTTTTTTATGATTGAATATAAAACCTGGTAATATTGTAACTCATTTCAAAGTTAAAATAATATAATTGTTTGGCCTATTGCCAAGAACTGTCCAATGCTCTGTTTACCCTGTGCTTGTCCCACCATTTTATCATGGAAGTATGTAACTGTCTTTTCAATTTTTACATCAGCTTGCAGTTGCACTTGTTTTGAGGTTCAGTACACTTTGGACTTGAAAATTTGTTTGTTATTTTGAAGTAGGATCTCACTTTGTAGACTTGAACTTTTGAGGAATGGTGAAGTACCTTTGGACATGGAGTAAATGCACTTTGCATTGTGAGATTTTCATGAAACTTTAGGACATAAGAACAAGTTCAGTAGTGTGGATGTTGACTAAATCACAAATATTAATGTGGTACAGATTTAGTGCCCAAAATGGTGCTTTATTGAGAAGTTGTAGGGTCATTGGGAGACAGAGTCTTCTGAGAGATCCTTAGGGGCCCAAGGGAATTGTGGGACCAAGGCCCATCTAATCTTCCTCCTTTGCTTCCTGGCTGTTTGAGATGAGCATTGAGATGAGATAAGCATTTGGATCTACTTCTTGCTCCTCCTATTGCCATATGTACCCTCAATCAGACTCAAAGTGATAGGCCCCCATGATCTTGGGCTGGAACTTTGAAAATTATGAGTCAAAATTAATTTTTTTGCCTATCAGAAAGCTGAATAACACAGAGACCTGTCTCAGGACCTGGCTGTAGTTTCCAGCTTCTTTGTGTCTTTTCTAACCCTACACATAAACCTCATATCCTCTATGGTCCTATTTTCAACTCCACCTCTATCCCACCAGAGTCACACACTTGCCTAAATCCTGACCTGTGACCCAACCGTTCTCCAATGTTCAAGATGTTTGCAAGTTGTTCTTCATATTTACTTACCTGTTCTTGTTCTGAAGTTGACAGCCATTTACTTCTGTTCACCAAAAAAAGCACAGTTGGACACTTTCCATTCTGTAATTATACATCTTGTCTATGACTTCCCTAAGTAGTTATGCAAAGATAAGTGATCGAGTACCTCACAGTCAGAGTCTTCTGTATGTGTTCTTTTTTTTTTTTTTTGGTGGTAATTGCTTTTAGAAGTTGTTTAGATTTCATAAGTGAATTTATTAAATGCTTCATTTTGATAATCAAAATCAAAATTTGCTATGGTGTGTAGCTGGGTGTGTGTGCCTGTGCATCTGTGTGTGTGTTTGTGTGTGTATGTGTGTGTGTGTGTGTGTGTGTGTGTGTGAGAAAGAGAGAGAGAGAGAGAGAGAGAGAGAAAAAGAAAATCCTTGCTATGCCAGTTTCTGTAGCAAATTTTCCACTGCCTACAATTTCACTAAAGTAAAAATTGAGTGAAATAGATAAAACTTCTGAAGATAACAGAGGACTTAAAACTACAACTGAAAAGATTATAAACAGACCAGAGCCACTTGTTTCTTTCAAACCAGAAACTTCACAACCACTTTTCTGTTGTTTCCAGAAAACTAAAATGAGCTAAGCCCTCACATACATGCTGTACAAGTAATCTAGTTTCAACCTCCTGACAACTAGAAGATGACAGTATTCTTATTTATCAATAAGGACATATTCTCCCAAGATCATACCCGGAAAGCAGCAGAGCCTCAATTTCAAGGTTAATGACCTCTGCCATCTGTCAGCAAGGACATGAGGCTTAGATGTTCCCTTTGTGTAGACTTAGGTATGAAATATTACAAAGGCAGTATCAACATAGATAAATTTACTGAAAGCACTTACTCAGTTAACTCACATACCTCAAAACACAGCAAGAACATTTCAGTATTGCTGTTTCTAATAAAAAAAATTACTACCCCATACATACAGTGAAACTGTATTTGATTGGGTTTATCCAGCTACTGTCAGCCAGAATTTGGGACTGAAGCTTGCCTGTGAATCAATAACCAGTTTCAGTTCCAAATTGAATTTTATTGTTGTTAGTTTCTTGAGTCATCAGTTTATGTCTCACGGTATGGTTTAAATCAACAGGTAGGATTTTTCCAGCTTAGCCTTTCTTTCCTCTTCTCTCCCATCTCTGTGCTTCTTAGATGCTTCATTTATCACATACCTTTTTAAATAAATGTTATATATTTCTCTTTTTAATTGAGAATATAAAAAAAAACTTTTATTCTTTTGCATTTCCTGGCTTTTGTGAATAGTATTTCTTAAGAGACCTTGAGAATACTGCTTAGGTTAATGAATATAACAGTGAAATAAAAAAGCCTTTTGCCTGTGTTGTTCAATGTTTTGTCTTACCCTTACAGGAGAGGAAACCATTGCAATATGATTTCAGAATAGTGTTTTTAGTGCTAAATATTAGTTAGTTTATGAAGAAATAGAAACTTTAAAACTAGGCATGTTCAGTGGGAGAGAAATGAACCACAGGAAATTTTAGATGTACTTGTAAAAGGATCAAAACCCTTGGCAATACATGATATACAGATGGTATCTGACCCTCCGCAATACGTGCTAAACTCTCCATTTTCAAAAAATGCTGCTTACAGATCCAACAATATTATCTTTAATTTTCCATCCTTTATTTTCTCAAACACTTTTCATGGAGAAGTAAAAGGGACCAAACTACAGAGAACTGCTGTCGAAAGAAGGCAATGCTTTCAAATTTAGTTCTGGGCACTTTATTTAGAAATGGATAAAAACTAGCAGAAACTTGCAAGTTCAATTGCAGTTGGTAGAAACAAGGAATTTAACCTGTTTTTTCCCAATTTCAAACACAGTGATTTTGCATCACTTTGCCTTATCTCACTCTGTCATGTGGTTTTCAAAGAATTATTTTCTATTTTGGTTTCTTTTTATGGTTGTGTTATTTATGAAATTAACATATATATTTGCTTTCTCCTAAGATATCTTAGGAGATAGATAAATTATGAAAAAAAAATCTTCCTCTCAGATATAGCAAGAAAAGTTTTCAGATGGTATCTGACCCTGACCACCAAGAATTTAGCAAAGTAATTTTAATAACCTGCATTTCAAGAAATTAGAAAATCACACATTTCCATTAAATCTTGAGCTATTTTTTCTTTTTTTCTAGAATTTTCCATTTATTTATTTATTTATTTATTTATTTTCATTTTTCTTTTATTATTCATATGTGTATACAAGGCTTGGTTCATTTCTCCCCCCTGCCCCCACCCCCTCCCTTACCACCCACTCCACCCCCTCCCGCTCCCCCCCCTCAATACCCAGCAGAAACTATTTTGTCCTTATCTCTAATTTTGTTGTAGAGAGAGTATAAGCAATAATAGGAAGGAACAAGGGTTTTTGCTGGTTGAGATAAGGATAGCTATACAGGGCATTGACTCACATTGATTTCCTGTGCGTGGGTGTTACCTTCTAGGTTAATTCTTTTTGATCTAACCTTTTCTCTAGTTCCTGGTCCCCTTTTCCTATTGGCCTCAGTTGCTTTAAGGTATCTGCTTTAGTTTCTCTGCATTAAGGGCAACAAATGCTAGCTAGTTTTTTAGGTGTCTTACCTATCCTCACCCCTCCCTTGTGTGCTCTCACTTTATCATGTGCTCATAGTCCAATCCCCTTGTTGTGTTTGCCCTTGATCTAATGTCCACATATGAGGGAGAACATACGATTTTTGGTCTTTTGAGTCAGGCTAACCTCACTCAGAATGATGTTCTCCAGTTCCATCCATTTACCAGTGAATGATAACATTTTGTTCTTCTTCATGGCTGCATAAAATTCCATTGTGTATAGATACCACATTTTCTTAATCCATTCGTCTGTGGTGGGGCATCTTGGCTGTTTCCATAACTTGGCTATTGTGAATAGTGCCGCAATAAACATGGATGTGCAGGTGCCTCTTGAGTAACAGTCTTTTGGGTATATCCCCAAGAGTGGAATTGCTGGATCAAATGGTAGATCGATGTCCAGCTTTTTAAGTAGCCTCCAAATTTTTTTCCAGAGTGGTTGTACTAGTCTACATTCCCACCAACAGTGTAAGAGGGTTCCTTTTTCCCCACATCCTCGCCAACACCTGTTGTTGGTGGTGTTGCTGATGATGGCTATTCTAACAGGGGTGAGGTGGAATCTTAGCGTGGTTTTAATTTGCATTTCCTTTATTGCTAGAGATGGTGAGCATTTTTTCATGTGTTTTCTTCTTAAGAGATACGTAAATTTATTTTGAGTCCTATGATTCAGTATTCCATTTTGAATTAGAAAACTGTGGATGGACTAAACATGATGACCTAGTGTTAAAATTCAAATGTATGAAATTTACAGAGGACAACAAAGCATCATTAGGGAATCCAATCACATATTTCTTAGAGAGAGCTAAATTATCAAACTTTTTTGTGCATGATCTTTCCAGAAAGTTATCAACAACAGAGAAGATTTTTTCTAATGAGTTTGAATTCACTGGGTGTTTCAAATTAAGTTATATGTCTTGAGTTTGAACTTACCTACTAAAAAATGAAACAAACAAACAAAAAAAAACTACTCTTCCATAGATAGTTCAAGCAGAAAACAAGCAGTTGGTTTAATTGACTGTACCCAAATATTGTTTTGAAGAAAGAGCAGAAGGATCTTCCTGTATCAAGTAAAATGAATGATTTGTATCTTGTTTCTTTTTCTTGCAGAGTTAACTAAATAGACTAACTCTTTATTATAGTCTCAATATTTTATTTTTACCTTGTAACTCAAGTAGCATAAATATGTAACTATCTAGGATCATATGTGCTTTGTTATGATCCTTTCATTTGTGAAAGGACCCAGTGTATCTTGAAACAGGACTCCATGACAGTGTGTAATTTGGGATTGTATCACAGAAAATCAGGGGATAGTTTCCCCCAAATACCCAATATCAGACTTTCCTATCAGAAACATTGACATAACCACTGTTCCAAAGGCAAAACAGAGACAGGGACAGAGAGTGGTGACAGATATCTTCCTAGACTTATGACTCTTAGGAAAGTTTTCGAGTCAGCCTATTTCAAGGGCTTCCCCATATATAATTTGTGGCACTGGAGATGAAATTCTCCTCTAATTTCATGAAGCCAGCTGTGAAATACAACAGCATTAAAGTTACTGGAAAAGACTTAGAATGTTTTTTTGGAAATTGAAAGCATCTTCTGACAATTCAATATTCAGTAACTATTTCTTGAGATCTTAGTAGGCACCTGGCACACACTAAATAGTGGATTCATAGAAATAAATATGATAGTCACTGCCTTTATGAGATTCTCAGCCTATAAATTTTTTAGGTAAAGGAAACACATATGATCAATGCAAAAAGCCATGAGAACAGAGAGAAAAAAATAATATTTATTGTGCAGATGTGTGAGAGAGTTTTTCAAGATGTTCCACAGTTTTGGGACATTGTAAGTTCACTTGCATTTCTCTCTTCAAAACAGAGAAGAGGGCATCCATCATAGATGATCATCCAGATAGGGCATGATATGCTATGTAGATAAACACAGAAATCTTTAGTTTGGTATCATAGGAAACACATTTGGATTTTAATCATCCACCCCTCCTCCCCCAATTTTCCTTTTAACTTGTTTAAAATCTATTAAAATCTTTGCACTTTCTTTCTCATGTTCAGTTATAATGTATTTTTCGTTCTAATCACTTATTTCACATTGACAAAAGGAAAGTCCCCTTCTTAGGTAACTCAGTCTTTATCCCTTAATTTTCTAGACCATCCTTGACTCATAAAAGTGTGAATGTTAGAGCATTGGTCAGTGGAATATAAATCTCACCATGGGTGATGGCATAGTTTTCCTAAAACTGAGATTGACAACAATGCAAGATCTGTGTGCTCATTTGTAGTTTCACTTAATTTGACATTGAAAATGTCAAGAGCAGTAGGTTTTTTTAAATTAAAAGTGGCTTACGGAAAATGTTGATTAAAAAGGAAAAAGTATAGCTCAAGACAAAGAACCTGGCTTTGTAGTCTGTATGTAATGACTTTGGGAAAGGTAGTTGAACCACCTGCTGGGCATTGCCTGCCCTCCAATGTACTTGATAAACTGGAGTTGGAAGATCTCATGAATCTGTGTCTGAGATTAGCCTGGTCAGCAATGGAAGACCTTGCTCAAAAAAAGAAAAAATGTTAAGCTATCAGGGAAATAGCCCACCCTAATTCCCATTTCCAATGTCCAGTTTTAGACTCACATTGAAACAAACAGATGAGTGATATTTTTAAGAAAAACATATTTTAAAATGAGGCTAATAATTATGAAGATAATGTCAATAGTAGTTTTCTGTGTTGAACATTTTTGAATTCCATTCCCTTCTTAATTCCCACTGTACATTACTTTTCTCAATTTCTAATTCAAGTTCTCAATTTCTATTGAGAATAAATCTGAAGCCAGAAAAATGATGATTCTGGCCATGTATCCATGTTCTTCTTTCTTCCAAATATGTCTGTATTTCTTAGCCACCTTGGGCCTCCGTTGAGTTTGAAATAGCAAGTAGCCTTCTTGATGGAAGTCTATTTTTCTGAGCAAACTGGATATCAAAAATCAATTTGCCTATTTGCTCATTTCATTCTGCCACTTCATGTAAATAATTTTCTACCCGATAAATCCCAAGAGTTCAGATGTTGTAGCCTTGGAAATACCATTTCATTGACTTCTGTGAATTTACTCTGGCTTTCTTGTCATTCCTGTGTCTCTAATTCATCACCACAGATACCTGGATATTCTGTACTTATATTTAAGATCTCAGTGTCTGCAGTCATTCTCTTTTATTCAGGGACCTATCATAAGGCACTTCTATGTGGCTGCCTAGTTGCCTTGTCTCTACTTTCCAAAGCTGCTGTGAGAATAAGTAAGATGATATGTGTGAAAGTGCTTTAGTAATATAGCACTCTTAGGATATTCCTCAGTGAAACTTAGAGGATTGAACTAGATTGTCTCTGCAGCTCAGTGATTCCATTATCTATGATCTATTAACTTGATGTTCAAGTACAATGTATTCTGATATCTTTGTTGCTGCAGTTGAATTTAGTAGGCATTGTATAAGCTGAAGAATAGAATAGCTCAAAGGATTTCAACAAACTGTGTATTGTTGTTTTCAAACTAATGCTTAGATTTTTATTTTTATTTATTTTTTTACGTGTGGTCCTGAGGACCAAATATATAGCCTCAGGCATGATAGGCAAGCACTCTACAAATGAGCCATATCCTCACCACAGTTAATGATTTTTTTAAAAAGGTGTCTTGAGGTTTTGTGCAAACTGTATGGAGAAATATATCTGTAATTGTAAATTAACATTAAAGGAAGTAATGAAGAGGTCTGGTAGAGATGAACCAATTCAGGTTTTAATATATATGTGCATGGAAGCAATGCTAGGAACCTCTCTCTATAGCTATCTTTACCTTAAAGTAGCAAAAACGCTATGTCTTTTTTATCATTGCTTTTGTCTTCTCCTCAACAAAATTAGAAAAAAGGGAAAAACGGGTTCTGCCTGGAAGCGAGGGAGGTGGGGAGAAAAGGGAGGGGGCAGGGGAGAAGAGATGGCTCAAACAACGTATGCACATATGAATAAATGAATAAACAATAAAAACATTTTTAAAAGACAGGTCACTGCTTGAAATTGCATATGACATAGAAAGTCCCTCTTCCTGCTTAGTCTGATGTTGATATGTAGCCTCATTTTTTCCCAATTTGGCTTATAGTTGGATGTTGAATAAGAACCTTCTTAGCTCATCAAATTCAAAACTGAGAATTTTTAATTCAAGCACTAAATCTTAGATAAGAAATGACAGCAACTATGTTGTTCACAAATGAACTGATTGGTGTTCCAAAAAGATTTGAATGCTTTCTTCTAAAGTAAAGAATTTTAGTTAGAGTTTCAAAATATGGACTATTTTAGTTTGATTTATGTGCATTTAAAATTGTTCTATTTTCTCTTTTTATTCATAAGTATAAAAATTTATACCCTTGGTATGTATATTTGTAATTCAATCTCCTATCAAGAAATATGAATGTTTTGTAAGCTGGTATTGCAGTACAGTCATCTCCTCACTCGTTCAAATCAATACTTATATTTGCACAACTTTAGCAGGATATAAAACTTTATAAGAATTACCCTGTCATTCTTAACAGGGTAAGATACCTACTTTCTACATAAGCATCTATATTTTTTCATCAAGTGATTATGTTTTAGAGCTTATCATCAATTAGGAAGAGGATACTTAATTTTTATTAATACTTTGAACTTTATATTAGGCCGTTACCACATTTACCTTGTAATAGAAACAAGGATAACAGTTAATAAATTTTCACTAATTCATGAAGATTAGCTCTTCTTCTTTATAAAGTGGCATTCTAAAGATATCCACAATATCATTAAAATCATTTGTGTCACTTTACTGCTAAAGGTAAATATCATTAATTTAGAATTTCAAAGTGATAAAACTTCCAGAAAAGGAAGTACATTAACCATTTCCACACTACCTAAAAACCAGTCCTAAGATATGTGCTTTGCCCCATATCATAGATACTATCTTGCCCAGGTTTCAGTGTGCATAACACATGTACAGTTTTGTAGCAACATTTCTTCCTTGATGTATACACAGCTTTGACACATAAGATATGTTAATAATTCAGTTTTTGAACATCTATAATATGGATTCCATAATAGATTTATGATGTGCTCTGTTCTGTAAAAATAGACAGCACTACATTATTTTCATGTGGAAAAACCAAAGCGGAGAAAACACAAGTGTTTGAGCCAGATCACACTCCCACCAAAAGACTGAGCCATGCTCAGAACTGGGTGAGCCCAAGACTGAAGCTCAAATTTGTTCTAAATCTTATCCCTCATGTTGTTTTGATTTCATGCATTAGATATTCATCATTTGGGGAACCAGTGGATTCAATCACCTTGTGTTTCACTAATTTCTGACATTGAGACTCTTTAGTTATAATTGCTATTTCTGTGCATTTCTTTTTAAATTGTTGTAAGAAATTGTAGGGGACTCCTGAGTCAACATTGCTCAAATTCTGACTTTGCCTTTTAATTTGCTCCATGAAGCTGGATAAATAGAGGATCTCAAACCTAGAGCATGACTGTGAAGTCAGAGCCATTTGGTGACCTTGAGTAAATAATATGAACTTCCTAGCACTCATTTTTTCATCCAAAAAATTGTGATGATAATAAATAATGCCTGAATGTCATTCTGTAAAGTTGTTCCAATGACCTCCAAAACAGACTGCACTCTAAGGAAGTGTGCCATTCAGTAAAATAAAAAGTAGCAGCAACTTTAAAAATATTTATTTCTAAGGTATTCACTACAGTATTCCAACAATATGTCAGGGTATAATGCTCTTGAATTAAAAGCAAATATTTGATACTTTTCATTTTGCTTTTGTTTTCACTTTTCTGAGACAATATCTTACTTTTTACTCCTGGCTGTCCTGAAATTTGCTGTGTAGCTCAGTTTGGGCTTCAAACTCATGCTTATCCTGCCTCAGCCTGAGTGCTGGGATTCATGGCATGTACCACCATGCCTAGCCCTGTGGTTAATTTTTTGTCGTAGTTCATTTCATCCAATAGTGGCTTCTCAGGTAATATACATATTTATTAGATTTTGTGCAGACTACAAAGAGCCATTGGGGAAAGCGAATTGTGCAGTGAAGGTGCTGAGAGTAATGAAAAACTTCACCAGGGCACATTCTGTGTTCAAGTACCTTTGAACTGACAGCCTTTTCACTGTGAAATTTATTGGTTTTACTCTTAGCAAACATTATATACCTTAATTAGGATATTGTGCCAGTATCTTTAGATTTCACTTTCTCAGACAAAACTTTTTTTTAATATGCTGCACTATAATTCTCTTAGTGTTTCTCTCAATCAGATCTACTTTTTCCATGAATCTTGTTAATTACCATTTGAGGAGCATTTCACATTTAATTTGAGATTTTGATTTCTCAACAACCTTCTAGCAGGAGTACTGTCAGCATTAAAATACTTTTAGATGCAATTGTTTATTTAAGAGAGAATCAATACAATGTGAGCAAGAACATGCAGCACATTAATAAAGCAAATCCTCCTGTTTTATGATATTTCAAAGTCTTATTTATTCATCAATTTCTATCACCTCAATATGGCTATCAACATTCTAAATGCCTTAAAATATCTGGACAATTTCCCCTAATCTTACTTATTACCCTCAAATGGTCCTTTGAGTGCTTAATTTCAGTAGGAGACTCATTTGCAGCCAGCCTGTGTAATTCTACTGATGCGCTGGAGTGTGCTGGGGGAGAAAGCTGTCTGGGTGTCACCCTCTTGACTGAAAGAGAGCACAATAGAAATAACCTTCTAAATATGTTGGCAATGAAAGTGTTACCTAATGTGAAGAGAGGGTGCTAAAACATTCCTTTTTAAAGATAGAGCTATATTCTAACAAAGATAGGCAAAAAGGACTGAAATTGCAGAGAAAAGAGATCACTTTCAAGAGAATGTTTTGCACCTTTAAGAATAGAATCCATTACAGATATATATCAGTGATGCACATGAATCAAACAACACTCATTCTTCAGTGCCATGCTGCCTCAATCGACTCGTAAGGCATTTTTTAAAAGATATGAACAATTTTGAGTATGAAATTTTACCCTTATGGGCTGGTTTTTTTAGTTTAAAATTTAGTGGAAAAACTAGTGGGAGAAATGGAGAATCTATGTGGAGAACTTGTCCTGTAAAGTTTTATAGAATAAGGTACATTCAATAAGTCTCAGGGAGAGGACAGGATGCTCTTCCAGGAGGGCCCTGAACTTTTCTCACAGCTCCCATCCACACTATGAACCTCAATTATATTCATTTCTAAACGGGGTCTTCCTCTCAATTCCTTGTACATTCAATGAAAGTCTTTGGTTATGTGAGATTAATTTATCAACTTATTTCACTGTTGTCCATTTCTTAACACATTGTTGTTTACTTTGTTATATTCATCTTGCTTCTTGGACTGTGTACTATTTCTGAAATGCCTTTATATCATTGTTTCTTTTTCAATTCTTTACATTTTATTTATGGAAGTACTACTTCCCTCAGATGTTAAGATGGTTAGCTTCTGAGGGAAATAACTTCCCTTTGAAAACAAACACCATAAAACTGTATTTAAATCTTCCCATGGCATTTTATAATTCTCTATATTACATTATAAATAACTTGAATTGTAAGTACATTTTTCAATTACACATTCTTGGTTTTGGGCCATTTTTGTCTTCTTCTTCTTCTTCTTCTTCTTCTTCTTCTTTTGTAGTACTGGGGTTTGAACACAGAGCCTATACTTGAGGCACTCCAGCATCCCTTTTGTGTGATGGGCTTTTTTGAGATAGAGTCTCGGGAACAATTTGCCTGGGCTAACTTTGAGCCACAATTCTCCTGATGTCTGCCACCTAAATAGTTAGGATTACAAGTGTGAGCCACCAGCTCCCAGCTGTCCCATTATTTTTGTTGCCTTCAGCTTAGTAATAAACTATCCAACAACAGTTTTATTAATTTTCATAGTGTATTGACTGACTGGGTTCAAGTGGATAGTGTTCCTTAGCATCTTTTATGGGATGGCAGTCAGACATCATCTGAAGGCTGTTGAAAGCTGCTCTAATGTTGCCATTTGGTTGGGAACTCATCTGACCCCCTTGTTCTCAATACTACAATTGGTTTATCTTTCAGGGTGGCAGATTTGTCCTGGTTTGCCTAGGACATTTCCAATTGTAACATGAGAAGCTCCCCATCTGGGAACCCCACCAGTTTTAGGCAAAGCAATATGCTTAGTCACCCACTGCAGTTTGGGCTGCCCACAGTTTAGGGGCTAAGATTCTGAGTAGCCTCCAAAGTGAGGGTGTCGTCAGTGTTCACAATGTTAGACATGACATATAAGCTTTTCAGCCAACAAAGCCAATTCCAGTTACAGAGAAGGGGAATTAAAGCCCATGTTTAGAGAATGAGGAGTTTATAATGCAGGAGAGAAACTGGAATGGGAGATTCTATTGCAGACGTCTTTGGAAAATACACCTTGCCAAATCATGTATTACATAATCTACCAGAAGGCAGAATTTAATTCACATTTACATTGCCCCTGTATATATTTATCAGACTTCCTTATAGTTAGTATACATTTGACAAATGCTTAAAAATAAAGACCTGACATATCTTCAACCTACATTTATTGATAATTCTTACTTAAATAAAAGTTTATCATCAATTTGGTTTGATTCAGATAACATTCTATTTTATGTGGATGAAAGTGACAAATTTAAATTAAGAGTAAGACAAAGCAAAAGAGCAAGTTTGTGCTTATGCCAAAATCAGTGCTGAGCACTATCAAGAGTGTAATTATTCCAGACCCTAGCCAGTGTTTTGATAGAGTCATGGTAGTGTTTAGAAAGGCAGTAACTAATTGCATTGTTGAGAAACTCATGCATTATTTTATGCATCTACAATTATAGAAATCAATAAAAGCTAAACTAACAAGGAACCACTATTTCTGCTGTTGAATTTAATTTCACATTTTTGGTGCCCTGAAGGAAAACATACTCTCAAGGGATCCATCCTTTGTGACCTCAGTAAGGCATTTTATCCCTGTAGATGAACAACCTTACTCTCTCCTATTTGTTCTTTACTAGAGCCTACTACTTGTTTGTCTCTAAATAAGCTACAATAAATCGAAGGCCAAATTCTACTAGCAAAATTATACTTATCTTTTGTTAATGAGTAAATCATGTTTTAACTTCCCCTAAAAAACGATTTCTGCCTAAATATTGACCTTGATAAGTTAACACAGAAATTTGACATTTATTGTCCAGATTTTGGTTATTCTTATAGATCCTTAGAAGATTGGTGTCAGGGAGGGAAAATGAGGCATTTCTCCAATTCTAGCATGGAGGTAGTTTTAATCTTTGTCATTATATAAGGCCAACTCTATTAAATTCTCAAAAAAATGTGGTGGTCACAGTTTGTGAGCAGCTTTGATAGCTTTTATTGCATGGGTTGAAGCACGGAAGTTCAGCTCTGTTAAGTATTGGCATAGAGTATTTTACAGATCTGGATGCCCTCTAATTGCTTTCAAATGTCAGGTGCTCCAAGCAGGAGCAGAGAAGCACAGGGAGTGAAGAATTAATTGGCATTGGGACATGAAGCTTATCTAGGTCACTGGTTTACATTAGGCTCAGGTCAGGAGTAGTTCAAATTCATCCTCTTCAATGACAAAGTCCTTTTTGAGAAATTAGGCCGGGATATAGCACAGTTTCTGCTGGATGGTATGTGTACTTCAAAAACTAAAGTGCAGCTGTCAACTTTCTTGGCATTAGAGTTGTTTGTCTTTGAGATATTCAACTTCAATATGAAAATGTTGCATTTTAGGAAAGGAGTTCAAGCAAGTGGCTTGCCTTTATCTGTTTTGTGGAGAAGTAAAAAACTATGGTAATTGGGTGTGGTGGTACAGGTCTGTAATTACTGCACTCTAGAAGCTGAGGCAGAAGGATCACAACATTAAGGCCAGTTTGGGCTACATAGGCAGAACCGTCTCAACAACAACAAAATGAATAAAAACCCATACCAGGAGCTGATGAAATGACCTGTGTAGTCAACATGATGCGTAGTCAACATGAGGCCCTGAGTTCAAGCCCCAGTATTGCCTCCCACTAAAAAATCCACATCAGCCAGACAAAGAACTGGCAGTAGAATTTCCCAGAATATCTGGAAGTGTCTCTTTCTTTTTCCATTACAGATCCAGTTGCTACAACAAACTGGATTGTGATCCAAGGCATCCACTTGGTATTTCTTGAGGTACCGATTCAATAACCTCATCTCCTTTCTGCACTTTATTTTTCCTATTTCATCTTAAACCATATATTACTTTTAAGGTTATTTCCTGTATCCCTACAAATCATAACTTATAAAACAGAACAAGTTAGATAACTAGAGTCCAAATTTTGTAGGCATCATAAGAGAGGAAAACAGTAATGTTGCTAAGAAACTATGCAGGATTCATGGGGGTGCTACAGCTAAGCTAGTCTATGAAAGATTCTTATACCAGCAATAAGATTTATGGTGGAATTTTCAGTTTTAGAAACATTCATGACAGAAAATAGTGACTATACTCAGAAAATATAATGTTTATGATTGGGAATAAGTAGTTAATAGCAAGTCAACAGGGGATTGACTAAATAAAGTACCTTGGTGCCTTATTAGAGAGCACCTTAATAACATCCAGAATATTTAGTCACAATTCCTATAACAGGCTTTCATCTGTATTAATAAAAATATCAGATTCTTTTTTGAAGAAGCTCTGTTACTTAGGGTTTCTAAAAGACTAAAATTCTTGGCTCAAGAACCATCAAGAACAAAGTAGTCTCTGAGGACTGAATTGTAGGTACCACAACTTCTGGAACAATAATCAGAAATGACCTATTGTCATGCTATTCTACTAAGCTTATCCCCACTCTTAAGAAATGGAACGCCAACAAATTTAATCACATTTTACAGATAAAAAGTGAAAAAATGACAAGGATATGTCTATTGGTTATGTGATCATGCTAACTTATGATTAAGGAACAATGGGGAGAATCTCATTTGGTACTGGATTGAATTCTGGCGCTCCCATTGTTAGTAAGCATCCTACTATGTGAGCCATGCTTCCAACCTTTTTTTTTTTTTTTTTTTTTCACATAGGGTCTCTCTAACTTGGCTCAGGCTGGCTTCAAACTCCAGATTCTTTACTGCTACCTCCCAAGTAGTTGGGATTAAAGGAGTATGTAACACAATGGTTTGGGGTGGCTTGGGAGCACACTTTACAATTTATTTTTAAATAAAGTAATAATTTCATTAAAGGATTGCCATTATGTGTATTGTTAGAAAGAGGAAATGGGTAGAGTCAAGAGAAATACATGTGTATTATTAAGAAGATATTAATGACAAACATAAAGTGAAATGTAAAGTACTAATTATGTATCCTGAATTTATATACATATGTAGCCATAGAATTATACATAGTACTATATTTTAAATTTTTATTATTTTCAACAGCTTATATGTAGCCTCTTCATATGTGCATTTAACTTGGGTTGTTATTTGCTTCATAGGAGAATCATTTACATTGTAATATGCATAATTGCTATGGCAAATCTGCCATGAAAGTTACTCCAGATGTGATAAAATACAGTTTAATTTTCTTTAATCCAGATCTGTAGTCAGCAAACAGACTATATATTCAAAAGCTCAGTGTTTCCCAAAGTATGTTGGTGGTCAGGATCTTAGATTCCTTTGTACATGTAAATTAGTATGTGAAATATAACCAAAGTAAAAGACAGAATGAGACATGATATGCTTCCAAAAGAAATCAGTTTCTTTTAGTGATAATACTTTGCAAAGAATCAGGTCCCAGATACAAGTTAGGATATGCCCTGGCCCTGTGTTTCATGGCTAGAAGCCCAATGATAAATAAAGCAATGGAACTGCATTCTTTCTGCAATAATCCTTTTGGGTACACTTTACTCCCTTCAGTCTGTCTGCCTGAAATAGACATGCATTACATATCAGTTTAGCATATAAGGACTGATATTAATCCATTTATTCAGATAACAAATGTCTATCTTGTGCCTTGTAGATATGAAATTCTTGGACCAAGGGATATAGAAAGGAAAATAAGAGTTTCTTCCTCCCAGAAGTCGTTTATGTCAGACAAGTGTACACATGACAGTCATTAGTCACCCATAAGCCATTGAAGCAACCAAGAATGCTAGGTTCTGTACACTAAGCAAATAACCAAAAACCAGAGCCTTATTTTGCTTGAAACTAATCCGCTGAAATTGCATAAGTATAGAAGAGTTTCCTAACTGTGGAAATAGAAAGGGAGAAGGCATAGTAGATGGCCTCTTGTAGAAGCTAATACATAATTTACATTTTTATGCAAAAATATGTGGCTGCAAAATATAAAAGCATTGGCAGGTGGGATGGAAGTGAGATGGGTAGGGACTAAATAATCTGTGTCTGACTGCATTCAGAGGAAGCAAAAAGTTGTTTTCATATTGTTCCTGAAAATAAGTTAATCACATCAGGAGAAATATAATATTACAAAAGATGACTCCAAGGTAGATTACTTTGAGGTCTTCAAAAAATAGAAGTTAGCAGTACCTGGGTGCAGTCTGTTTTTTTGTTTTGTTTTGTTTCGTATTGTTATTTTGTCTCTCTAAAGCTGCTCCTTATGGCACATAGAAAGGCTGCAGCTGCTGACAGCACAATGGGACTTCTTTGCCTCCAGAGAAGCAATTCCAGAGATAGGCTCGTTGCCAGCACTGTAGCCTGCAGACTACAGAAAACCAGGATCAAAGGAGAGGCTAGTATTTTAATTACCGCAAAATCTCTGAACTTGTTCAAATAGCCACATTATTTTTTCATATTCCTAGCCATTCTGTGCACTTAGGTATCAGTTTCTATGCCAGTAACCTAGGTGGGTGACAAATGGCAAAGTTTTGGTTTTGTATTACTTGAATTATCTACTCTGTGCTTAGCTGTCAAATGTTGAGCCTACCTCTGATCTAGAAAATGTTTTCTCCATCAACAATGTGATGAAGATACGAGAAAGCCATGCTTAGGACTTGAGGCATTTGGGTTTTAGAAAAGATACCAGCGCAGAGATTCTTTTATTTATTTTCTTTTCAGTCCTAGAGTTTGAATTCAGGGACTTCCTCTTGCTAGGCAGGCAATTTACCACTTGAGCCAAGGGCCCAGCCCTTTTTGTTTTTAGTTACCTTTTAGACAGAGTCTCATTTTTGCCAGGGGCCAGCCTTAGCCTCAGACTGTGATCTTCCTTGTGTAAAGTTCTAGTCTTTTATAAGTCAAAGGTCTTTGTTACCCATTTTCTCAAGCAAATAGTTTATACTCTGTTGGTGGGAAGAAAACTGAATTTCAATGCTTTTTTCTAGTAAATTTGTCTTATAAATGCATAATTTATGAATTCTACTTTCCAAAATGTTTAACTCTTAGTCCCCAGTACCTGAGAATGTGACTTCATTTAAAAAGAGGATCTGATAAAAGTTGAGATGATGTCATACTGGAATCCAGTGACATGTTCTTAGAAAAAAGAAGATAGAGTCCACAGATTAAGACATCTGGGCCACGTATCACATTAAGATAGATGCCAAGAGGAAGGAGAACTATGTGACAACAGAAGCAGGGTTGTGAGTTACTCAACTTCCAGACAAGAAACGCCAAGGATTGTCACTACACATTGACAGCTGCAAGAAAATGGCTCTGTGGACAGTTTAATTTTATATTTCTGGCCTCCAGAATTACGACAACATAAATGTTTATGTTTGTAATTCTATGTTGTAGAAGCAATGGGCCAGTGATGTAGAGGGATAGAAGCACTACAGGCTAGGAAACTTTCTCTAGCGTTTTCACTTTAGAGTTACATGGGGAAAACTGGGCTTGAGTCTCAGTTGTTTCACTTGGAACAGGTCTACTTTTCAGCAAGTTATCAACCTCCAACTATGTATCAGTGTTCAAATCTGTTGTAACCAGATATTGCACTCTCTATGGCACTTTTAGAATGAATCGAATTTATGTATATAAAATGCCTCATACTCCAGGTGGGTTTGAGGAACTGTAAGCCAAGGCACCAGGGAGGGGATGGTGTATTAATAATATGCATTTACATTGCTTGTTTAGAAAGAAGATAGGCTTTCTGGACTCAAAGAATGACCCAGAAAGATGAAATAGCTAGCCTAAGATTATGTAATGATTTTGGACAGTGTTTTCACCCTCTGACTTTCAACTCTTTTCATTATTCATATAAATCGAGAGGCAAAGGGGTCTCAAAAAATGTGGGAATATGGCAAATATTAGTAATGGGATGTCTTCCAAAGAAAGAAATTACCCTGGATTTTCTGACTGAGATAGTGTGATCACATGAGTGGTTAAAAATCAGTCTTTCCCCCAAGTGAAGGCAGAAAGGAAGGCCAGAGAAATTTGAGGTAGAATTCAACATGAGATTGCTGATGAAAGTAGAAAGATGAAAATATCAACAAAATGAATATTTCTGCCCTAAAACTTGAGAAACTGAAATCTGCCAGTGAATGAAATACATCTGAAAATGGATTCTTCACAAGTTGTACCTATTAATACCTTAATTTTGTGTATTATAACACCCTACAGAGACATTCCTGTCTGTGGTGCTCAATATCTGATCTACAAAATTGTAGGCAATAAGTAAACCTGTTTTTGGTGGTACTAAGCTTTGAACTCCAGGCATTTTGTTTGCTAGGCAGGTACTCCAACACTTGAACCAGGCCAGCCCTGGCTGCCCTGGAATGGGATTCTCCTATTTTCATTTCCTGCACACTTGGGATCACAGACACAAACAGACACAATACCATGCCTATGTTTTTTGTTGTTGTTGTTGTTGTTTTTAATTAAGATGGGATCTTGTGAAATCTTTGCCTAGCTGGCCTCAAACCGTGATCCTCCTGATCTCTGCTTCTCAAGTAGTTAGGATTACAGGTCTGAGCACCTACGCCTGGATGTGAAGGCACTCCTTTTTTATTACATGTGATTTATTTATTCTGTTAAAACTGAACGTGAATCTGACATTAAAATGTCTTGTGAGCATCTTGCTATTTAAAAATTCAAATCTACACATGCTTTGTACCTAGAAAAACAAAACAAAAAATTCAAATGCAGAATTCAAAAAGACAAAAACCTTTATGCTGTATTTCATATTTTTAGTGTTCAATTTTGAGAATGGTGACTACTTTCATTTTCCACATAACCTAGACTCCATAAAAAATGAAAATAGAAAATTAAAATATCAGCTTCATTGCTGGCAATAGTAACGTAAAACATGTGTCTTGGGTGCATGCCTAGGATTTCTTACATTTCTTCTGACGCCAGAATTGTTCACCAATATAACACCTCCTTGCTCTTCATTCTCTGAAAGGAAAAATAAATTGAGATTAGGGAAGGTAGAATTCTGAAGGTAGAATTCATTCCATTATTTCACAGAGGATGAAAATTGCTAGTTTATGGCAGAACAAGGATGTAGAGAAGAACAAGCTAAACATGTCCATTTTGGAAGCGACAACATGGCAGTGTCATGGTGATTTCACTGCACTGTGGTTTCCACTTTCCTGAAGTAAAATGTATTAATCAACTAGTTTTGTATCACTTCTCTATGGTTGTGGCACATTCACTCTCAAATGATCCGTAGAAAACAGCATTTTTGCTTCCAAATACTGTCAAATGTGAGCTATTTTATGGGAGTGTAATGGCCTGAGCTTTCCAACATGAAATCTCAAGATGAAGTGGGCAGAACCTCACACTGTTATGAGGCATGGTGTTCATGCATGTGACCCACTTAGAGGATTCCAAAAGTTATTTCTGAGTGACCCAAAAAAGAACTCAGCGTGACTCATTTCTGAAGAGAAGACGGTTTTGAGGATAAGGTGCAATTCATTAGTATCCATGTCAGAGGAGTCTTTATCTAGGTCTTCCAGATGTTAATGTCTTTGGAATATTTGAATTTCATCCCAGAAATGTGACAGAGAATCTACAGACTATGAATTCAAAAGAAACTTTATATTTCATGTGATATAGGATGATTTTCTCATTCTCTTCCAAAGAAATATTTTGCAAAATGTGTAGAGAGAAAAAGAAAATTTCAAGTTTCAGATATGTGTATACATATATGCAGATATAAGCACATGTCACTGTGTATAGATATGCAGTGTTCTGAGCCTACAATAGTCTAATTAGTGGGGAAGTGATCTGATCTACAATATGTTTTTGTAGAAAATGCAGATGAGTATTGCTTCAGTTAGCCAAGAGGTGAATTTTGTTCAGACAACACTTATGTACATATTTTCTATAAAATTTTCTTGTGCAGCATAAGGGAAAAAACGTAGTAATGTAGTTTGTAACCAACAGATATGGTTTCATGTCCTTTTTTTCCATTTCCTTTTTTATTTTTTATTGTTGGACTGGGTGGGGGTACCTTATGGGATTTACAAGTGTTTCTACAATGTATCAAATATATCATACTTGAATTCACCCCCTCCACAACTTTCCTTTATCCTTTCTTCCCCCAATACCAGAAACAGCTTTAACAGGCATTACTTTTGCACTTACATACATGTGTGCACAGTATTTGCACAGTAGTCACCTTGCTACCCTCTTTCCCTGCCACCTTCCCCTTCTACTGGTCCCGCTTCCCCCATGTCCTGCAAGACCTGTTCTTCCCTCCTGTTCTCCTATTTTGTTGAAGAAAAAAGAAAAAAATAGAAAAATAAAGAAATGACATTTTTGCTTATATAAGATAAAGATAGCTACACAGAAAATTTCCTTGTGACATTTTTATGTTTATATGTTTTATAAGCCCAATTGTTTCAGTTTCCATTTCTTTTTATTTATTTATTTATTTTTTCATTTTTCTTTTATTATTCATATGTGCATACAAGGCTTGGTTCTTTTCTCCCCCCTGCCCCTACCCCCTCCCTTACCACCCACTCTGCCCCCTCCCTCTCCCCTCGCTCAATACCAAGCAAAAACTATTTTGCCCTTATTTCTAATTTTGTTGTAGAGAGAGTATAAGCAATAATAGGAAGGAACAAGGGTTTTTGCTGGTTGAGATAAGGATAGCTATACAGGGCATTGACTCACATTGATTTCCTGTGCATGGGTGTTACCTTCTAGGTTAATTCTTTTTGATCTCACCTTTTCTCTAGTACCTGTTCCCCTTTTCCTATTGGCCTCAGTTGCTTTTAAGGTATCTGCTTTAGTTTCTCTGCGTTAAGGGCAACAAATGCTAGCTAATTTTTTAGGTGTCTTACCTATCCTCACCCCTTCCTTGTGTGCTCTCGCTTTTATCATGTGCTCATAGTCCAATCCCCTTGTTGTGTTTGCCCTTGATCTAATGCTCCATTTCTTTTTAAAGTTCCCCATTCCTATGTAACATATCTCTCTGGGGATGATTTCACAATTTGTAAGGTGAGAGTCAAAAGATGTTATCTAAAACATGTTTACTTTACAAAGAAGATTTTATATGTAAAATTTTGTGTAAGTTACAATAAAATAAAAATTTAGTTTCGCTTCCCTTCCAGTTTTGGATCAAATACAATGAGAATTGTGCTCATTCTCCTTTGATCTTCCTCAAGGATATCTTCCTTGTGCTACTCAGCATTTTTAACCATGTCTTTTTATTTATCAAGAACTGGGAATCAAATACAGGGCCTCCCACTTGCCACACCCCAGTCCTCTTACATTTTGTGTTTTTTTGCCAATAGGGTCTCAGGTTTTACCAGGCTGGCCTCAGAACTCAATATCCCCATCTCCTCCTCCTGAGTAGCTGGATTAAGAATGTATATTACCATGACTACCCACTTTTTACCATCTCTTAATAGCAGTTCTTACTTGTTTCACTAAATTTTCTTGAAAATCTAAAATATAAATTTATTTTTACACTATATATATGTATTCTGCACATACATCTTTCAGATGGGCAAATTTATTCATTTGGCAGTTAATTCTTAAAGATACCATATGATTCAAGTTCCTATATGGGATAATAGTACGATTTTAAGCGACATTAAATTCGATCCTATTATTTCCAAGTTGAGAGTTTCAAGACATAACTAAACATTAAAACAAGTTTGAGCTTTCTCTTCTGGTATGCATTTTTGTCTCTTATAACATATATAAACATAAGAATTTTACCATATTCTATTAAGAAAGTGAATACATTCCTGCTTCTTTGCTTGTGCTTTTGCCCATAAGGTGTGTTTTTTATAGACAACAAATTGTTGGATTCTGCTTTGTAATGCAATTGTAGTATCTGTGTCTTTTGATTGGAGAAGAGTTAAATCCATTTACCTTTATTTTTATGATTTGGAGTTATTTACTGTTTTTTGTAGTTCTTTTTTTTCAGGCTAATTCTAATGTCACTTATTTGTTACTATTCATCTTTGAATTTGCTGGTTTGTTGAGTGTGTTTGAGTCTTTCATAGGTCTCATGAGTTCTTCAATTCTCCTTTAAAAAGTTATTATTTCCTGGACTCTCTTGTTTGTGACAGTCTTTCATCTTCTTCTGAGTGTAGTTTTCCAGAAACATTTTCTTTGTGCAGGATTGGTGGATATGAACTGCTTTAGCTTAATCTTATCTGGAAATTCTTTACTTTTCCATCGAAATTGAAGGACAACATTGCTGGATATGGTATTCTTGCTTGCTAGCTATTTTCTTTCAGAGCCTAAAATACATTGTTTCATTTTTTTCATGAGTTTTAGGGTTTTTGCTGAGAGATTTGATGTGATTGTTCTATGTTTACTATTGTATTTAAGTTGTTATTTATCTCTTGCAGCTTTCAGTATCTCTTTTTTGTTGTTGTTCTCTAGTTTTGGCATTTTAATTTCAATGTGAAATAATGAGGTTCTTCTCTGGTCATGTCATTAATAACCTAATTAATAAACAGGTAAAAGAATTAAATAGAGAATTCTCAAAAGGAAAAGTACAAATGGCCAAAAAATACATGATTCAGTATTCCTGGTCATATAGGAAATACAAACCAAAATGACATTGAAATTTTTTCTCACCCCAGTCAGAATGACTGTTTTTAACAATAGAACCAAAAGATGCTTGTGAAGATGTAGAGAAAAGTGAACTCATCCTTGAATACTCTTGGTAGGAATGGACCCTCACACAGTCACTATGAAAATCGGTATGGTAGTTCCTCAAAATATATAAATAGAACTACCATATAATCATGCATTACTACGCTTTGGCATATATCTTAAGAAATGCAAGTCAGGGTACAATAGAGATGCCTGTACACCCATGTTTATTGCAGCGGTATTAACAATAGCCACGTTATGGTGTCAACCTATTTGTCCTTCAGCCAATAAAAGGATAAAAAATGTAGTATATATACAAAATGGAATCATTTAGCCATAAAGAATGAAATTTTGTCATTGCAAAAAATGGATGGAACTAGAGAACATCGTGTCACAATACAGAAGTCAGATTCAGAAGGCCAAGGGTTGAATATTTTCTTTCATGTGTGGATTTGAGGCATGAATGTAATTGTGAAGCTCTTCAGGAGGATAAAAGGGTAGGGAGAAGGGAAGGGAATGGTGAGTGATGAATAATAAGAAAATACATTGTGTGTATATATGAATACACTATAATGAAACTCACTGTAAGCTGTAGAAAAATTGGGGGGTATTGAAATGCGGAAAATAGAGAGCACAAGAGAGGATTAATATAAACAAAATACGATGTATGAATGCGTGAAGTTTTTCAAATATTTTTAAATAAATAATGTGAAGGTATTAGTAAAATGAAAGTTGTGATGTAGAGAGGAAGCGGAGAGGACAATAGCATGATCTCCTATGCAGCTTCCTAGGATCTAGTTTTAGCTCTGTCACTGATAGTTTGTTTGATAGTTGTCAATATATTTAATTTTGTATCTTTTTAGTTATATTAAAATAATATATTCAGTATAAAGAAGTAACAATTCTGCATAGTTCTCAGACTATCAATCTTGATTTGCATATTGTGTGATGTAAGGTACAATTTCATTCTCCTGTGGGTGAATATTCAGTGTTTTCAATACCATTTATTGAAGAGGCCATCCTTTTCCCACTGTGTGTTCTTGACAGCTTTGTTAATAGCAATTGACCAAGCCTACACTGATTCAATTTCCTTAATCTGTTCCCTTGGTTGATGTATCTATTTTCCCTTTTTCTTTTTTATCTATGCCACTAATGTCTCTAGTTTGATTAAACTTTAGTACATCTTTGAAACATGGCTAGTTGGTTTGTTTTATGGTGAAAATTCATAACTTTGAAAGAATTAAGAGTAAATTATAAAATGAGCATGTACTGAAAGTTAATAAAAGGTAGACAAAAACATGAAAGAAATTATGGTCTGGGAAAGGTGTCCTTATGAAGAAAAACATTTCCATTTGCAATTTTAAAAAATAACTTGCTTTAGGAAATTTGCTGTAGGTAGGAACTATTCCTGAGTACAATGATTTTATTTTCCTGAATGTTTTGTATCAAATGACCTACGATTCCATTCCAACTTGTTACTTTGCATAAAATTCATCTCAGTTATTTAACCATTTATACAACTATCATAATCCAATCAATGTTGCATCAAGTTTTGATGACATTAACAATAATAATGAATAAAGGAGGCATATGACAACATTGTATTATCTGACCCTCAAACAAACCCAGAGAACTAGCCATATTTTAATCCACATTTTACATATGAGGAGTATTTCTGAGAAACTTTTGTAAGTCACATTAGGCCATCAACAGTAGAGCCTGAGTTTGGACTCAGTTCTGCCTGACTCCAAAATTATTTTATCCAGAATGATATATTCTTACTCAACAAAGAAAAAACATGCCTTGAATTCAAGGGGTCATTTCAGAGTGAAACATGAGACAAACAAACAAATGAAATTCCTGGTTAGTATATTTCTTTATAAATGTATAAATGAGATCACTTTGTGCTTTTGTGTTTTCTTGTATTCTTCCATATTTCTCCTTATCACTACTACAAATTATAATTATATTTATAGTGATTGTAAATTTAATGTACATCTCCTTAAAACTCTTAATATTTTTGATAGGGAAATATCATGATTATTTATAGTTCAACAATGTCTTATAAAACTAAATACATGAATTAATATATTACCATTTGTGTCAGTTTGTATCTTACCTATAAGCATTACAGTGAATAATTATAGGGATAGAAAAAAGATAATTCAAATCCAATTGCATTTAGCATAGAATTCACAGTTGTGGTGATCATTGGAATGGTTAAGGAGCTTAAGAAAGGGACATATTAATGTTGATTGCATAGTTTCACTCTTGGAGAAAATGGTGGAGAGATGGGGTCACTGTCACAGAGAAAAAATGTGGTAGAGGAAGAGGAACAGACTCTACAGAAATTAATTAGTTTTGAACAGCTTACACTTAAAATATATATGACATAGAGAAAAGCATATTATAAAGCTGCCTAAAGCTTACTTTATTTGGAACAGTAAGTAAAAGTTATGAATTTACAAGTCCATATTATTTATAAATAAGGGATCATTTACCGCTATATCTTTAGATTGTGATCTACCCTTTAGTTTGTATTGTTATTGTGTTTACATTTATAGTAATCTATTGTATTAATATTTCTGCCCTGAAGGATAATTTGGATTTAATTTCAGCTTTTCTCCCACTTTTGGAATTTCTTGAATGAGGCTAACTTCACTTTAGTTTTAAAGAGAATTGGTGGATAGCAAAACATCTATAAATAGATAAATATTTGATTCATACAATTTCTGTTGGGTATAAACATTTGAATTGCAAAGCAATATCCTGTATCAATTAATTATTTTCTTTATGCAATTAATAATATTTAATTTTCTTTGTGCAAAAACAAATGATAAGGAAACATTTCATGGCACATTCTTTTAAAGGTACAAAATCTTTTCATAAGAATTACTTGTTTAAGTTTCTTCAATTATGTGTATATTTTCTTTTCCTCCATAGAAATTTAACCATTTTCAAAATTGTTTGACTTGATTCTGTCTTTCCTGCTATGTCAGGAAACCCTTGTGGTGCTAGCAAATGTTTAGTAAGTAAGCAGTTAAATTTTTTTTTGGAACAAACCATGGGAACAAATGTACCTCCCATTTCCAACCTACAATGTCACTATGAACATTTACAGAGCTGTCATTCCACAGCTTTCTCTCCATAAGTGTCTTTTCTGGAGACCACTTTTTGTATCTCAATTTTGTAACTGATTGTTGGGCAGGAATCCTATTTGCATTGTCAGTAGTGTTTCTCTTATCTATAGACTGCAATAACAAACGACATTTCTGATATCCACATAATAAAGAAACGACTTCAGTCTGATAGACAGGTGATACTTTCACATCTTGTCCAGGAATGGACATTAAAACATACATTCTGTCCTTGTGCACAGGCCTGCACCCACTCTCACACACTTTTTTCTTTCCCTTTCTTTTTCTTACTTATTGAAAAGTACATAATATATAATTTAAAAACAATAAAAGCAAAAATGACAAGACAGAATAAAATGACTAAATGTAGAGAAATTTTAAAATTTGCTGCATTTACTTTTCTTTATTATTTTAGCTTGGTCTGTGGAAAACATTGTAGTTAACGAGTCCCATGTTCATATTCTCATGGAGGAAATGAGACATGGGTGTGTTGAATTGAAATTATCTCTGGGAGGAGGCAGATGGATTAGCTGACTCTACCTTACTTTGGGGAAAAAAAACAAAAGATGAACTCAACTCAGGAAATGCTATCATGAACAAGTGTTCCTTACCTAAAGATTACATAATGGGCGAGAACATAAAAGAATTGTTTTCAAAATATTCAGGAGAGAGAAATTACAAAGCAGATGATACAGTGGTCAAAGGACACAAGACCATCCTCAGAAAACATTTTTAATTTTGATGCAGTCACTTACTGTACAGATAATCTGTTTCTGCCTTTATTTTTTCATTTTCAAAACCTTTAAGAAAATGTTCCCTCTGAAAAAGTGAAAACTTGAATTCATCTTAAGTGCCCAACAAAAATATTTTTATCAGTGAATTTAGAGGTCATTCCTAACCTGCCAGACAGTCAGTTGCCTTTTTCTCTGCAAATTTTCCGTGTTACCTGTCTTCTACATGTTATCATTGGTTTTAAGATTAAACCTTGTTTCTTTAGAAAAAATATGTTTTTCCCCTCCTATTTGGCACTAAATTTTCAGAAATTCTTCTTTTTCCTAGGAAACATATCTTCAAACAATTCTTTCTATCTCCTCTATCTCTCCTGCAATAATCCATGATATTATTATCTCTTTCTTTGACTCTGGCAACACATCTTAACTGGTTTTACTTCCACCTGACTCATATACAATATTTAGCTATTTAAAGCATTCACCGCTTATCATTTTAATTGTTCTCCAGCAATAAAACCATCTTTCCCACTAATAAAATTCACATTTCTTTTTCTTTTCTGAGAGAGAGTCATGCTATGCAGCCACACTGGACTTGAACACTAAATACTCCTTTCTAGTACCTTGAGTGCTGGGATTGCAGTGTGCACCACTACACCTGGTTCAAATTTCTTAATCTGGAAAATAAGGCCCTATATGATTTAGCACTGATCTGTCTCTCAGATGTACTCTTCTGACAATTTCTCCTCTTTGTGCTGTTGTAGCCATAATGATCTATCTACTGTTGAAATGCATTATTTTTCCATGATTAATGTTTATGTGCTATATTTCCCCATTCCTGAGGAAATTCTTCCTCCAAAGTTCCTAAGGCTCCATACTTTGTGTTTTCAGTGAGATATTAAACGGCCTTCCTTAAAGCCAACAATTTTTCCCATCCGTCCTCACTTCAATGACAGTATCAGCTTTAAAAAAAGAAAAGAAAGTAAGAAAGTATAAACTTTCTTTTCTTGTCATTCACCATCATTTCAAATCACTTTCATGACTGGATGACTCCCATACAATTTTTATCCCTATTTAAATGTGGTTTTCTGGACCATCATGAGCACGATAGTGACATCAAGACCATCTAGATGCAGAACAATTCTCTCACCACAGGGATGGCCCCGCAGTCATAGCCACAAACCTCACTCGTTTACCCTGACAGCATCTATTTTCTTGTACATGTGTACACTGCTCTCATTTAAAGAACGCAGTATAAAAAGGATGATATTAAAAATTTGAGTTTTTTTCCATTTTTGTTTTTCTGTTCTATTGTTACTCAGTATAATTTTTTGGATATTCCTCCAAATTTTTGCTTGAATCATAATTTATATGTTTTGTTGCTGAATATTTGGATGCACTACAGTTTGTCAAGCCATTTATCTGTTGAAGGATATCTGTGTTTTTCCCTTAGTTTTTGAGATTTTACCAATACAGATGCTATGCACATTTGTGAACAGGTTTTTATGTGAACATAAGTTTTCATTTTTTTGGGACAGATGCCCAGGTTGACAATTGCTAGTTTGTATAGTTGTAGCATGTTAGTTTTCAGTAGCACTGTCAGTTTTCCAGAGCAGCTGTAACATTTTCCCTTCCCACAAACAAGATATTAGTGATCCAGTTTCACTGTGTCCTTGCCTGTGTTTTGTGTTGAGATATATGTTATCCATTCCAATGAATGCCTTGTAATATCTAATAATGCTTTTAATTTGCATTTCCTTATTTACTACTTTTGATGAATACTCTGGCATGTGCTTTTTTGCTATCTGAATATTCTCACTATGATATGTTTTTCACAATCTGTGCTTTATCTTGTTGGATTTCTTTTCTCTCACTTGTAGAATTTTTAGGAAATTTTTTAATATTCTACTTACTGTTCCCTTGTGTTATGCATATTTTGCAAACATTTTATCCCCGTCTGTAGTTTGTCTTTTTATCTTCTTTATATAATCTTACACTGAAGTAACGTTTTGATATTTATGAAATATATTTTGTCTAATTTTTCCCTTTCTGATCATAATTTAGTGCCAATTGTTTTTCCTAGCACTAAACCCAGGACATTTCCTTCTACGTGTTTCCATAAGGCTTTATTTCAAGTTTTCTCATAGTTTTACCATGAATGGGAATGGGATTTTATCAAATATTTCTGCAGAAATTGATACGATCCTGTGATTTTTTCTTCCTTTATGGACATTTAGTTTGTTGGATTATATTGATTGATTTTTATATATTTAATCATCTTTGAGTCTCAGGAGTGCACAGAACTTGAGTATTGTGTATGAGTCTTTTATGTATTACTTAACTATATTTGTCAATATTTTATTAAAGAATTTTAGTCTATGTTTATGTGGAACTTTGATCTGTAATGTTTTTTAGTTCACTCTTTTTTCCTCTTCTTTCTGTTGATTTCAGTGTAGGGTTGCTTTAAAATGTTTTCCATCTAAGTAGAACAGTTGTTAATGACTTTTAAACATTTGGTAGAATTCTTCAATTGATTTTGGGCATTTTAAAATTACAAACACATTTGAAAGTAACTACTGTATTTAGTATACATACAGCTATTCGAAAGATCTATTTCACAGTAGATGACTTGTGGGAGTTTATGATTTTCAAAGAACAGACACACTTCATCTAAATTGTGAGTTTTATGTCTGCAGGCTACTGTAGCATTCAATTTTGGTGTCTGTGGGGGTATAGGGGTGTGTACTGTTGTTTCTTGTTTCATTTCTGATGTAGGTAATCTGTGTTTGTTCTCCATTGCAGTTTTTGTTTTTTTTTTTCAGTACTGGGGCTTCAACTCAGAGCATTCAACTTGAACCATTCCACCAGCCCTATTTTTCTGAAGAATTTTTTGAGATAGGGTCTTTTGATCTAGTTGCCTGGGCTGGCTTTGAACCACAATCCTCCTGATCTCTCCCTCCTGAGTAGCTAGGATTACAGGCATGAGCCACTGGCCCCTGGCTCCATGTCTGGATAGAAGTTTTAAAGTGTTTTTACAGATCATTTCAGAACCAGATAACAGTTCCATTAATTCTCTGAATAATATTTTGCTTTTAATTTTATTTCTTCCTATTTTTTCTTCTCTCTCTCTCTCTCTCTCTCTCTCTCTGTCTGTCTGTACAGTGTATTGAACCCAGGCACTCATCCTTAATAAGCAAGCTTGCTGCCACTGAGTTACATCTACGTGTCTTTTTAAATTTCATTTTGAAGCAAGGTCTTGCTAAGTTACCTAGGCTTGCCTTGAACAAGAGATCTTCCTCATCCTGCCTAATTGCTGGGATACAGGTATGGGGGTGTGTGCTTGCAATGTGCTAGTACCTTTATTTTCATATGTGGGTTTATTTTGCTCTTCTTTTTCTAGGTTATTTTGATACGATTATAGATTCTTAATTTAATCTTTTTTCTTCTGTATTATAGTTTTTCCACTCAGTTCTATTTTAGCTGTGCCTTATGAAATTTAATATCTCATGTTTTCAATTTTATTTGAGTCAATGTGTTTTATATTTTATTATTAACAAATATACCTAATTTCTAAGTGTTTAGACATTTACTTATTTTTTCTTTTGTTGCTTTCTACGTAGATTCTATTGTCATCAGTACACATTATGTACATTTTGAGAAAAAATCATTGAGGTTTATTTTATAACACGAAATATGGTATATTTTGGTATAAGGTGATGGGAACTTGAAACAGATATATTTTGTTGTTTTTGAGAGGATTGTCACATAAACATTTACTAGATTATGTTGCTTGATGGTGTTTTGCTCTTTTGTATCATTGTACCTTTTCTGTGTACTGATCCTATCAATTACACAAGTGTGAGCGATAATATTTGTCATCAGCTCAGAAGTTCCTGAGGCATAATTTTTTTTTCAACCTAACTTTTCTCTTTTGTTTTGGTTGGAATTTTCTACCATCCTCTCCTTATGCTCACTGATTTTCCACTGTTCTTTAGTCTGCATCTGAACCCCTCCATTGGGTATTTTTTAATTTTGGTTACTATATTTTTCGATTATAAAAAATCTTATTATACTGTTTAGTTCTTCTCTCTATAACTTTTCTTGTTAATGTGCTGAAATTGTTTTCTACCCCTTATCCCTTTCTCTCTTTCTCTCTTTTCTTTTCTTTGTCCTGTCTTTTCTTTCAGTGTTATAGATCAAATCCATGACCTGTGGATGCTAGGCATTCACCCTACCAATGAGCTAAATTCTCCTGGAGAATTCTATCTTTAATTTTCATTAACTATGTCCAACATTATTCATTAAACCATCTTAGTGATTGTTTCTTTAAAATCTTTATCAGATACTTTTGACATCCAGGCAGCCTTCACTTTGGCATTCTTTTTGGTTTAATTGAGATTATAGTGGTCCTTAAGTATGGTGAGTGATTTTTTTTGAAACTTTCTTATTCTGAGTGCTGTGCCATGAAAATATGGATCTCATTTAAACTATTTATTTTGACTGACTTCCTCTGACTCCCTTCTGGCAAAGTAATAATATAACACAGGATAGGTAGTGGTAGAAGTCCCAGTTTCCTATTAGGACTCACTGGTATTCTGGGCTGGGTGTATTCTCATTAGTGCAGGTAGGTAAGGGACTTTCCACTGTTAGTGCAACCTGCACAGACACATTGCAGGTCAGGTCAGGGGGAGATAAAATGTGCCTTTTATACCACTGGCAGCAGTGAAAATACTGAATCTTCAAAAGGTCTCTCAAGTGATAGTGACACAGCCAGGAGCTAAAAAAGTGTCTCATTATTCCATTAGTGAGGTATAAAGTCCTGGTTCCCCTAAAGTCTCCATTATCCCCTGGGGAAGACGTCATTACTGGCCATGGTGATAAAAGTCTCAATTCCCTACTCAGCGCACTTGGTCATCATCATGTTTCAGGTCTGAGTGCCCACATACAGCACGATGAGTGAGGAAGGTAGGCTACACAATGGGCTTCTGTTGCCCTGAGTCTGGGTGGGGCCGCAATTATTTTTCTGCTGTGCTTGACTGGAGTGGACACTGTGGTTTGGGTTGCTAGCCTTTCCTGTTTCACATCCACTATTACAGATAGCAGGTGTCTGTCTGAACTTCTATTTTATTCATTTCTTAGTTATGTCTTCTTCACTACCAAGTTTGAAATATATGACAAAAACAGAAAACTCTGGGAACTAAGTAGCATTTAATTTCTCATGCCCAGAAGAGGTAGGGATAATAATCCTATCAGTCAATCTGCTTTATTCCATCCCTCTTTCAGAGTTGTCTTTTTTTATCTTATATATAAGAGCTAGGGTTGTTGGGCTTACTAAATGGAAGAAATGGTGACAAATAAATACACACAACTTTTTTGAAACAAAACTGTACTTAATATTATGCTAGTGACTTCTGAGTATGCGCAAGTTGTTTAGGCAACAACTACAAAATTCTACAAAAGTTTCTGCTTTAAACTTGTCATCAGGTTTCAGTCAGATGGTATCATTACATTCCAGCACATTTCTGATCTTTAACTTTCGTAAATTGCTTATGTATGTATGTATTTTTTGTAATTGGAATTGCTTACCATTTTGTATTATATTCCTTTATGTACATGTGTGTCACTATCCTAAACTCAGAGATCCTTGAAGATGGATACCACATTTTGCTTTGACTTAGAATATCTGGCCAAGTGCCATACTTGAAATACACTTGCATATTTTTCTCAATAAATGAGTTATTTGTGCTTGGTAATGATATGGAAAATTTTGTCCATATATATAGGAAATTGGCAGTATAAAATTCAATTAAGTCTGTATCTAGGATTCACTCTGTTAGTTTACCACAGTGTAACATTATACTAACTCTGTCCTCCAGTCTACAGCATTCTCCTAACTTCTCAATAACTTATTTGTACTCAGACTTTATCCAGCCTCACAACACCTCTGCCTAGCAGCCTTGTTGACACCCCATGCACTATTAGGTGGCACATCTGTATGTTCTCATAAAATAATTCACTTATCCCTATGCGCTGTGTATATTAATATGCTCTCATGACAGAGGTACTGACACATCTCTTCCAAAATTTCATCTTCTTCATGGTATAAACTATAATCACAAGGGCTTACTGCATAAAGTCATGTAATTAAACACGGTATTGAATTTTATTTTATAACCATTATATGATAGACTAATATAAAATTTTACCTCATTTATTTCCTGTTTTTAAAAGACAAAAGAACTGAGATTCAGAGAAAGATACTAACCTGCTCAAAGCCAGTGAGGAGTTAGTTATTCTGCCTGGAGATGAACTAGAGTCAGTTTCATTTTATAGCCCTTTCTTTAAACAGCTATCACATTGCCTTTGCAGAGACAGGTGAATCTGATGTTCCCTTTAAGTCACTGGGTATTCATGCCTCACTGAGCAGGCCCTATTAACCTTGGACTTGGTCCTTTCTGTTGAATGACTCATCCCAAGTGAACTCTAGCAACAAATGTTCTATATTCAAACTAACAATGGAAATGTCACTGAATTTTTAAGCTCTCCATGCCATTAATTTAAAATCTGAGATACTTACTCATCAAAGCTTTGTATTCTATTTTCATTTTCTTTTGCTATTATCTGTATCTATGTCATATTTCTCCTTGAAGTTTTGCTGTTTCCAAAGAAAAATTTTTTTTTATTACTCCCCTGGCTGGCTTACCAATAGAGTGCCATGGTGTCTGTTTTCCCTCCGTCTTGATAGAACAGTGTTTTCACAAATCTTCTCCTTAGCTTCCTTAAAATTGCAAGAAGAAAAACATGTAATTTCTTTCTGCTATACAGTGTAATGTTTTCTTTCAATTTAAATTTAAATTCTGACTTAATTTGTTATTAATAAGAGTAATGTGGAGATTTTTCCATTTTGCTGAGCTTAAATTTATAAATAAGAAATGATAATATTACCACTTTATATGATTGATTTGAAGACTTAATTAGGAAATATGTATAATAAACTTCACAATGTTTGTGAGAAACTAGTAATAATTAGCTCTAGAACCGTTACTTTTTGCTTTGCATTATTGTCCCTTTCCTTGAAAGATTTCTTATGTCAGTGTGAATGTCCGTTCTTTATATTTTTGTCTGAAATGTATGTGGCATTGAAATTTAGAAGAGATGAAAAACTGTTTTATAAAGAGAGTTTAGTGTTCCAAATAAGTTACATTTCATAATTTCCATTGTATCCCAATGGTGTGAAGGAAAGGACATCCAGGCTTCACACAGTGAATGTGTTAAAGAAAATGAGATGTGAGTGGACATTTCCAGAAACACACAGACACAGACACACATGCATGCATATGCATATACCCACAAACACACATATATACATATGCATACACACACACACACACACACACACACACACAAGCAAAACCTATTGTTTTTGTCAGTGAAAGTCCTATTTTATTCTAAGTATAGGCTATACACATAAAATGTCAAGGAAAAAACTTTATAAGGATTACCAAACTCTAAGCTAATTTTGGCTTCTAATAGTAACATCAAGCTTATTTGATGAAAAACTCTGTCTTTTATGTTAATTACTAATATGAAAAGACTGTAAGATTTTTTTAGCATTTGTTTTGGCATAGCACAAAATCATGCGGACACACAAAAAGGAACTTGATACTCTTTATTGGAAAGGAGAGAAAGGAACAATGTTGCGTGGTCCAGTCCATTTGAGCTGAAAATCTATGCATTTATTACATCATTACTATGTTCCAATCATTTAGAGCATTGAAAAGCACTTATTAAGTTTTAATAATAGGTTGTTGAATATCTATTGCCTTATATTAATCATAATTTACATAATCTTGTAAAGAGTCAATTTTGTCTACTATTAACTACTGATACAATCATTTTTATGGGACTAGGGTTTGCCCTCACACTTGCAAAGCAGGTACTCTACTGCTTGAGCCATATTTCCAGTCCATTTTGCTCTGCTTATGTTAGAGATGGGGTCTTGTGAACTATTTGCCCAGGCTGGCCTTGAACCATGATCGTTCTGACCTCAGCCTGCCAATTAACTAAGATTACACTAGTGAGCCACTGATGTCTGCTATCATCATCTTTATATGATATGCTAGTATTCATTATTTTATCCTTGCCTGTAAGTAACTTTTGAATATTTTCATTTTAGGAAAATTGACAGGCTTTATATTCTAATTTGCAGAGAGAAAAAGTGAATGCCAGTGATATAAGATGAAATTTCCAGCATAACTCCAGTACAATAAGCAATATGGATTTCAGGCATGAATTTCACATTCCACAAATTGATCAATAATCATTAATTAATGCATTCATCAATTTGTAAACTAATATAATAGTCAATATAGTACCCAATGTGTGCTTGGTTCTAGGGAACAAAAATAATAATAATTATCCCTGTTCTCAAGGAACTTGTATTTTAAGACAGAAACAGAGATAAACCAATGATTTCAATATAGAGGAATAAAACTCCTGGTCAAAGATAAGTATGAACTCCTGTACTTGTCCCTTTTTCAGGGTCCTGTTTAATTGAAAGTAAAGAAGCAGAACTTGTAAAAGGTCACAATTGCAGGAATTGAGTTTTTCAGGAGTGATTTAAAGATAAGCAGAAATGAGTTAATGATAATAATCAGAGTAATTAACAGTGTGAATCACATAGTTCTAAGTCAAAGAGGTATGTGGGGACAAAGCAGTGAGAACTTTGGAATAAGAAAGGCAGGCCAACTCTCTCATTCTAATTATGTTTTGGTTTTCTGTGTCATCACGGGTGGTTTGCTTCACCTCTCTAAGCTTCATATATGATGATATAAAGTATATATAGTATAAAGTATATTGTGTGTGTATATATATATATATTATATGTAGTGCCTGGTACATAGTTTTAAATACAAGGTATTATTATTACTAGTCCTTTAGTTTCACTATTATGAATAGTGTGTATTGAAAAGGCAAAACTTTTAAACAGGACAGATTATAGTAAAATGAAGAGGTAAAAATAAGAGAAGAAACAGATGAATGGGAGGGAGGGAGTGTAAGGGAACACGTAATACTCATGGAGAATGTGAGATGTTGGAGATTAAGACACAGTGTGGAAAAGACTCTTGAATAAATTATGTTAAAAGCTCAGATATTCACATGCAGAAAATTGAAATTTAACCATTATCTCACACCATATTAAAAAATGCAGTAAAAAAAAGATACTTAAATGTAAGTCTTGAAACTGTAAAACTACTAAAAGAAAATACGCAAACAAATCTTCTAAAAATAAAACCAAAAGCACAGGCAACAAAAGCAATAAGAAGGCAAGTGAGATTATATTAAGCTAAAAAAGCTTTTGCAAAATAACAACACAATGAAAAGGCGGCCTACTATAAATGAAAATTCTTCACAATTAACCACATTATAAATGGTTAATGCCCCAAGTATACAAAGATCTGATATAATACAAAAAAATTTAAAAATACACAGAGGACCTTGATAAAGATTTCTCAAAAGAAAGAGTAAAAACAGCCATCAAGTTCATGAAGACACTGAACCTCACCAATATCCAGGGAAGAGCAAATCAAAGCACAATGTGTTATCGCCTCATCTCCTCGAAGATGGCTGTTATATAAAATACAATACATACTGAATGAAATATGGACAATAGGATGCAAGCATTGTTGATGGGATTGTAAATTGGATAGCCATGTAAAGAAGAGTATGGGGGTACCTCAAAAAAATCAATGTAGAACTACCATAGGATTCAGCAATTCCAAAGGTAATAAAATCCAGATCGGAATATCTGTCCAAAAGGTGATAAAAATCCAGATCTCAAGGAGATATTTTCATTCCCATATCCAGTGAAGCAATATTCACAATAGCTAAGACATGGAAACAAACTAAATGTTAATCAGTGGATGAATGGATAAAGATAATGTGGCATATATAACATATATATGCACTATGTATAAACATATGTACATACACTTAATGGGAATTATTTGGTGTTAGTAAAGAAGGAAACCCTGTCATTTGTGACAACATAGATGAATTTGGAAGATATTATGTTAAGGAAATAAGCTAGTCACAGAAAGAAATACAAGATGATCTCCTTTATATGCTGAAACTAAAAAAGTCAAACTTAGGAAAAGAAAGTATAATACCACTTGTATGGGAGAAATGTGGAAGGGGAAACAAGATGATGTGGGGCAGAGTGTACAAAGTTTCATTAATGCAAGTTGAATAACTTCTGGAAAGATAACATATCACAGGATGAGTACTTTGCAATATGTTCTACACATGGAATTTGATTTATGAGTAAATTAAACATTCTCATTGAAAGAGAATGGAAGAGAAAGAGAAAGAAAGAGAAGAGAAAGAAGAAATGGAAACTAGAGGAATAATATGTTGATTAGCTTGTTTGTAGTGATAATTTCACAATGGATTTCACCCACAAAAATTTAAACTTGTACATTTTAAATAAGTAAATTTCTGTGTGAAAATTTGGCCTTCAATACAGTTGAACAAGATTTTGTGGGAGCATTTGTAGAAAATGACAAATTTCAAATGCATCTTCTGTTTGCTGAAGTGTAAGGAAGAGTCCTTGAAGAAAAGATTAAGAAATATTAGGTTGGGAAGTAACATGCATTATTCACATAGAAATTAAAGTCTCTGTTTCTAATCCCAGAGCCCTCGGTTGACAGGAAAATGATCAAACACAAAATACATTGACAAAGATACAAGAGAGTAGATTAGCTAGGTGCCATAATATCCCAAGAACATATTATTACACAAGTATGGAGATGTAGTGAGCAATAACAATGTATTGGAGAGTTTCAGTGTCTCCAATCCACTGCCTTTAGAGTCTATTTCTAGAGATAGAACATGGGTAAGTAAGAGGCAGGGCTTTGGAATATATAGGCTGCCACATTCCATCTTTTTAACCTTGAAAAATTTATTTAAGGTTTTCTGAGTCTGCACTTCTTTTGTGAAGTGCAAACCTCAGAATGCTATTGTCCTGATGAATGAGGCAATTCTTATCAGATGCTGACTACAGGACTGGGTATTAGTGGTCTCCCCACAAATGGGAGCCATCTTTATTATCTTTCTCCACTGAGGGAAGAGGCTGCATTCTCTCAACTGTGCCTTTCTATCACCTGCAAAGATATTCAGGAACTATTCTTATAGTATCCTCAGCAATCAGTGAGATTTAAAACACCTGCTTATAAGTAGGAGAAAATAAGTTAAACTACACTTTAGCTGTAAAATCTTAAAATGCATTCTTAAATATAACTTCACAATGAGTTACAATTACATTTTTCCCCTTGAGATATTCCATCAACAGTTCCTATTCCCTTGACCCTGTTAAACTTTCATCAATAGCCTGGAAACCTTTAGCCAGATAATAAGAATGAAGTAAGAGATTGACAATCAATGAAACACAAACTTTGTAAATGACATGGCCAGTTTGATAATTTCTACCTAATTGTTACTGAACTGTAGCCAATTGTTTGTTAAAAAAAAAGAGAATATTGAGACTCAACTCTCAGGATATCATAATGATGAAGGCTAATCAATATTAAAATGACTTAAAATACATAAGTAGAAGATGACAACTTTTTTTATAAATTCTGATCTATGTTAATTAATGGACATCACAGAATTGAGTATCAGTTCCACTTCATTATGTCTACAAAAAGCAAGCCCTGTGTGAAATCTCAGAATGGTCTGTGACAAAGGAACACATAAAGCATGTGACATATGGAGTGACATTTTCTAGGTCTCTCTGGCCAAATGTGGACTGGTGCTTATTTTATAAATAGAGTTTTATTGGGATACAGCCACAAACAATTGTTTACCTCTGATCTCTGGCTGCTTTCATATAAAATTGAGTAACTGTGACCCAGGTCACTTGGTTCACACATCTAAGATATCTACTATCTGGCCTTTTAAAGAAAAAAGATTTTCAATAATTTTTCAAAATAATATGGTTGCTTTCAGTGAGATCAATGTATACTAATTTTTATTACTTATTATGATAATTTTTTGCAGATCTATACACGTCTATACGTTATTCACTGTTCTATGGATATTAAATTCACACATTATGTGTTCTACATCCTAAGTATTTCAGTGAGAGTTTCATTTTAACACTAAAATTTCATTGTGAAAGCTTCTACTTTTTAATTTTGATATAAATCATTATCATTATTATTGTGTGAAAATAAAATTTCCTAAAATATGCTTATGTCTGTGAAGGTGATATTTTGATTAATTGACGCTTATAAATTAATACTCAGAATTTTTAAATATTCTTTTTTATACAAGTGTGAATTAAGTAAACATTGGGATGCTTCTGGTCTTTATGTTACTCAAGTAAAATAAGAGTGTAATTAATACAAACTTTTGGTTGAATTGAGAGACAAGAATAAATTGGACGATTGGTGTGTATACTAATACTACAGAGAGACGCTCTCACAGTGTAGGAAAATACATGAGGGACTACTTTGTGAGAAATAGTATTTGAAGTCAATATTTAACACGTCAGATCAGACCAGGCAAAGGCCTATGAAATGGATCTCAGGTCAGCTTTTTGACCATGTTCAAATAAGTGAATATTGGAAAAATAGGTCCATGAATAGGAGGCTTTTTTAACTGCAAAAGGAGAGCTACTTGATGCTCTGTTTGTGCTCATTCAGATACTATAGTCTAGTGAAAAAGGGTCTTCATTAAGTCTAGCTTGTCTCCTCTGGTGACAAGAATTTTGCTGTAGCAAGATTGAAAATTGAAACTTAATTTTAAAAATAGGATTAGGACTGGTTATCTTCATGTTGATCCCAGTCTGAAGAACATAATGATAGTAATTTGCTTAACCTTACATTGACATAACCCACAATCCAGGTATCCTCTTGTAATAGGCAGATAACTACTGTTATGGTTGCAAACATTTCTGAAGGTATTCTTAACATGAATGTCTCCTACAAAAGCAGGACCTCTTTGAAGTACTGGCAATTTTGATGGTTGAGCCTGTATATCTGAGAGCTAGTACCTTAACTAAGGTAATATTATATTATATGCCTCCTGTGACATCTCCTGGATGATAGAATTTCTTGTCAATTTTTGAAGCAATGCAAGAACTACACTGTTCTCAATTTATAGGACTGTTTGATCAAATTTTATTAATTATTATATGCTGATCATTACCAAAGCTAGTCAAACGATTTAGACTCTTAAATATTTACTGTTGGGAATTTTCAATCTTTGGCATCAGATTGAGCTGGTGGCAGTACATCCATAACAAAGCAGGTATGAAGTAAGTTTATGCTGGGAGAAGGAGAAGGCTTGTGTGGCACACCTTTTACTTGTATAACATTACATTTCAGAGTTAAGATAATTTTTATATGACTCTCTTTGTGTGTCACACACACAGACTTGGAAAGCATACTTCATATATGCTTGAATCATTGGAAACATAACATGCTAGTCTTTGGTCACTGCTATTTGCTGATTTTTTCAAACCATTTCAAAAATTTAACACAATGCCATGGATTTTCATGCAAATAAGAATTGGTTCCTTCCTTGTATTCAATGATGCCCATCAACAGACTTAAGAATTGGTCTTGGATCATGGTTTTGATCTTCCAGGTGTTGCTTCTTTTCTCATGTTAGGTATAACTGATTCATTAATTATAAAAGCCACTTCTTAGATTACTACCTCATGCTGGCATATAAATGGATAAACATAAGAAAATGCATATAAGTAAATATATACATGCATGCTTACACACACACATACATATATATATATATATATATGTATATATACAGGTGAACGAATTAACACAGACTATATAATATGATAATATATAATATGTAAAAACAAAAGAGTGTGTGATAGGACTGGTGGAGTGGCTCAAGTGATAGTACAATGCCTAGCAAGCATGAGACCCTGAGTTCAAACCCCAGTACCATCAAAAATAAAAATAAAAAACTGTGATAAATCCCATAAGGAATTCAAAGCTTTCTATGAGAAAATTATCTTCACAGCTGGGAATACAAATTAGTACACAGACAAAGACCTGTGAATATAATGTGATAATTACTAAACCTGACCCAAATGGCAGACAAGCGTGGTGTTGCTGCCTATTTTTGGCTTTGAAAATGATTATAAAAAATTTTACATGGCTAAGCTTTTATTTCTTACAGTGATATTTGAGCATTTGGAGACATTCAGTATTTTATGTTAATATCAGAAAAAGTGAGAAAAATTGTTTGACATTTGAGGATATTTCAATCTTCACCAACTCACTAAGTACCTTAAGGATAGGAGGACATTTTACTATTGAATTTTCAGGCAAATTTACAGGAGTTTGTACAGTTATCAGGTGACTACAAACAAAAGCAAAATAGAATAATAATCCTTATATTCAGATATTGTAAGGGACATAGGGAATGTTAGGCATTTCATGGCACTGTGACACAGCTTGCCATTTTCTGATCCAAAAAAAGCATTTTTCACACAAATGAATTAAAATAAATCTGCACCAAATGCCTTTTTCAAAATTTTTTTAAAATGTTGTAGAATTTGTATATGGGTGAAAAGATGCTTAATGTTTTTCTATCCTTGTCCATGCCATCATAATTGTTTAACTGCAAGTAGTATTGTCATTGTAGACATTATAGTATCTTTTTAATCTATGTCTTTAGGACTCTTAGGGGAGGAATGACAAAATTGTCCTTGTACAAATACCTAGTGTCCACAAATCAGCTGTTAACAATTGCATTTGCTTACCTCAGCAACCTGAATAGCATCTTCAACAAACAAAATACACCAAAAACAGTCATGCACCAATGTCCTGGTGATTCTATTAGCATATATGAAGAAGGCAATCAAATTCTATGGACTAAGCTTAATTAATCACAGAAGCTTTCATACAAGAAAATGCAGGTTGTCACATAAAAGTGCAAAGCATGCTGATGAAATAGCCCAAACACTCAGAGATCTGTAAATGTCAGGCATTGTGAGATATTAGGAATCATCCAATCCCGTTTGACAGAATACCATTTTATTTTTCTTTCTTTGGGGTTTGAACTCAAGGCCTGAAGTTTACCACTCTTAGTGACACCTATAGCATAAGAGAAGACCATTGTAAACTCCTTCAACAAAGTAGTTGAAAAAATGATATGAATTGCAAGCGAAGGAATTCAAAAGAATACATGGTTGCTGAGTTCCTGTTTGCTAAAGGAAGATGGGATCTTAAATAACAATAAGATCTAGAAGGTAAATTTGTGGAAGAGAGGAATTTTGTTTTGATTTTAAAAGTGTTTATGAATCCTTGGGATTATCTTTTCTGCTTTGTGATGGGCACATGTTAAATTACCTTTATATATCTGTGGAGACAAAATTATTTATACTCTCCTTATTTCACAGTCAAAATATTCAAGAGTAAGACATAAAAAATCTCCCATTGAAAAGCATGTACCTGCCAAAATGCTTTCAAATATTTAAAAATTGACAAGAATAGATAAGCCATCTCGCACAAGCACAAATATATCAGAGCTGTTTCAATGACACTTTTTACTCAGCAAAAGATATACAGACTGAGCCATTCAAAAATTCCAAAAGGACATTCTGAAAGGACAGGATTCCATGTCAGTTAACTAGTCACTGCATCACAAATATCAGTGGATTAGAGTGTAAGAAACTATGTGATAACTAAAAAAGAAAAACAGTGGATACAACTGTAGGTTTCTAAATTGCCTTTTAGCGTATACTATCATTGCAAAGAAGTCCTTAGGGCACAATCTAAAAATTTAAGACAGAAAATATAACTCAGATCAAAATAAAGTATTTTAAAACTATAAATTTTTGTTAAAAGTTTTCCGCAAAATAACTTACATGGTCAATTTGACCTATCTTTCTCAAAATGTGCTTGCTAATGTCAATCAAATCATATGGTAACATCACAGACTTTTTGTCACTCACAAAATGGACAATTAACCTGTTTGTAAAAACTAAGATAATAATTAAAATCTTGTGCATTAGTGTCATCACTTTTTATATCTTTCTTTTTTTTAAAGTTTTATCATTTTTACACTTACTTATATGTATATACATTATTTGGGCCACCTCCCCCACCCCTGCTGTGAAAACAGTACTTTTTTGTTCAACTGGTAAAATATCATTTCTTTATATTTAAAAATAATAAAATCTTAAGTATTTTTACTTATCTATTAAAGAAGATAAGAGCACTGGACTCTGAGGACAGAATGTCTAAGTTTATATAGCAAGGCTCAAGGCTTACTGGAATTTGATATTGCTGGAATATGACAATACTGAGCTTCAGTTATCTTACATGGAAATGTGATTTTGAGAGAGTTTTGAGTTAATGAGAGAATTAGAGCATAGTCCAAGAAAATAAAGGCAAAAAAGTGGATTAAGAAAATGTAATAAAAACTGGGAAATTTTTTAAATGTGGCAGAGAGACACCTGGATCCCTATTCTAAAAGTTAAGGTGAAATGAGATGATGTTTAGACTATTATGGTACAGAATTTAAACTGATGGACCTGGATCCCAATTGGTTTTGTCTGGCTGTCACAGAATTTGTCTACATGATTTCTTGTAATTGATGAAGAAGAGAAAATTATACATGAAATATATGCCACTTATCAAGAACACCCTTAAGTTCAACCATATGCTTTTTAGTTTCTAAAGTTCCCATTCTGTGTTATTTCCTCAGTACTGGGAACACATGTTATTTTCCAGTTGTTTCAGGGTTTAGCACTACTGCTTTTTAAAATTCAACATTTTTTTTCATGACTTCATGAAAAAATAAATTGGTAGAGCCATGTAATGTTTTTTGGTTTATTCTCATTTGTATCATCTACCTGGTCCCTGTAGACACTTACGCTTGAAAGAGGTATAAAGAACCTGAATTCACAAAATTAAAGATGTGTTTGGATGGGCCATGCTAGTAACCCCACATCCTTAGGAAATGGATCTTTATTCTAGGCCAGCCTAGGCAAGAACTTCAGGAAACCCCATCTCCACAAATAACCTGGGCATGGAAGCATATGTCTGAAATTGAAACTACTTGGAAGCCATTAGTATTGCAGGCCAACTGAGAAAAAAAAAATCCTATCTGAAAAATGATTAAAGACAAAGGGGATGGGGTCATGTACAGAGTGCCTGCCTAGTGAGTGTGAGACCCTGAGTTCAAATCCCCGTACAAAAACTAAAAACATGAAATGATTAAAAAAAAGATATAAATAAAAAGATGGTAAAAAATCTTTAAAAAGATGTAACTGGCTTTTGTTTCTAATTTTTAAAATCAAAACTCCAAATGGAATACTTGCTTTACTTTTTTTCTTTGACTTTGAACAGCCAAGTATTTTTTTTTTAAGATAAACCTAGTAAGTAAGAATTATATGTACTGAAGATGAGATGAACACATTTATAACTGAGTCCTCAAGAGATCAGTCATACTGGGCACAGTGTAATTCCAGCACTTAAGCAAAAAGCAGTCTGTCACTTGACCGGACTTGATCTATGAATTACCATAGTAATTTTAAACATAACATAATGATAATCTTATTACCTCGAAAACAATTAAAAATGAAAATAAAATAATTTTATATTGTCTTATTTCTTTGAATAAAGAGCTTAATGATACTATTCATATTTTGTATATAAGTACGGCTATAAACAAATGCAAACACTTTAACTCATCTTAGCCTTAAATAAAACTAATGTATAAAAGTTTAATTTTAAATGTATTGTGTAAAGTTTCGGACATCATTTCACAAAAGTTCATGTGTGTGGGAGAATTTACAAGCAATAACAAATAAATTTCAGTGTACATTAAAATATACTTTAAGATATTTAATATATTTGTCACCAAACCAAATATAATTAAGCATACCATTTTAATATGCTTGTAGAAAATATATGCTTTGTATATTAAATAATCATTTAAATTAAATAAAACTAATGATAATTTGTTTATAGATGTCAAAATCGAGACATTTTTGCTTCACTATCTTCTATAAAACAATTGAAAATAATTAAAAAAGAAAACATCTTTTATGAGGCTGGAAGAGTAAAGAGGCTGACAGACATTGTGAAATCAATGTAGGGACTTTGTGAGGATATTTGTGACACACAGTGTTGATAGAAGTAGACTCTAGAGGCCTCACACCAACAGGGCTTTAAATACAAGGTATACATGCAAGCCTATCTAGGCATGAGGTGACTGCAATCATGGGACAAATGGATGCAATTTTTTTGTTTTGTTCATTTTGGTGGGACTAGGGTTGGAATTTAGGGCTTTGCACTTGCAAAGCAGGTGCTCAGCTGCATAAGCCACACCTTCACTCCATTTTCCTGTGGTTATTTTACAGGTGGGGTCTCAGGCTGGTTTTGAACCTCAATCTTCCAGTCTCAGCCTCCCAAGTAGCTAGGATTACAGGTGTGAGCCACTAGTGCTCAGCATGGATGCTGTTCTTACAAGGATTATGTTGACAGTATGAAAAGATTGAGGATGCACCCTGGGTTGCAATCTGTTCTGGACACTATTATCATTGTCAGCTCAGAAGTAATAATTTGACTCTGAATTACTCCTAAGATATTAATACCCTGGGACATAACATGTGGAACGTGTCTGGCAGGAAGGAAGATGTATTATTTCTCAATGGCACTGCACACTGGAGGAGAACACTGCCTTTTATATGGATACTGTGACTGCACCCTAAGATAGCACCAGTGTTCTGTATTGAATATGGTCTCAGACACAGTAGATTCATCAGGTCTATGTGAATATTGCTTTTCAGCAGATATCTGCACTGAAAAGAAAATTCTGCATTCAAAATTAAAATAATACTAATTGAAAATAACCACCACATAGCTTACAATTGATATTAAAATTTAATTGTAATATATATGCTCAAGTGGAAATTCTAAATCTAGGCTGGCTGGGATTGAATAAGAGAGTTACCTCATAAAATCAGGGACTTCTCTGTACCTCATTGCTTTGCATTGATAAAATGGGGACACATAACAACTCGTGTTATTGAGTGACAGCATAAATGTGATAACATATAGCAAATATTGAAAACACATATAAAAATGTTATTCATGCTCAGTAAATTCATATACATATACATATGCATAATATGATTTCATCTACACAGCTAACATTCTATTCCAACCTACAACCATCACATGCCTGGACTTTTGTTTTTATTTATTTTGCAGTGCAGGGATTAAACCCAGGACTTGTGTGTGCTAGGTAAGTGCTCTACTAATTAATGTTTACCCCAACCCAATGGACTACTTCTAAATACCTTACTTCCAACCACCCATGCTTCAATACATTTGGTCAGATTTCTGTTCACAGCAACACAACCAAAAATACATGAAAAGTTAGAAAAAAGGCAAGTGTCAACAATAAAATGTACTACATGAGGTAATATGAAAATATGAGGTCAAACACACAATTTTTCTCTCTCTGTGTATATAAATGGAAAAAGTCCATTTTTCTATTGTGAAAAACATTCTTGTTAAATTTTAAGAATGAATTATTGTTGAATATTGATAAGAAAAACAAACACAAATATATGAGTAAGTTGGTTAAAAATGAAATGCCTTTGAACAATTAACATGCTAATAAAAGTTAATATAAAAATTGTTGGTTACAAACTAAAAAAGAAAATATTGGCAAGGCATATGGATTATTTCAATATAAAAACGAAAAGCACAAAAATCAATAAATACAGAGAGTAAATAAATAGTTGGATTAAAATATTAAGAAAACATTTTATCAACCCATGAAAAACAAAACTGTAAAAAAACATACTTTAACACATTTTAAAATACAGCTTTAATCTGAAGTATATTAATTTATGAAACTTGGAATTAGACAATGGTTCTTTTTAAAATTGCTAATGAAATATTTACTCTAAATGATTATATATTTAGCAATAAAGAAATACTGCCAAAATAAGATTGTTTTACAGATTGTATTTCAATCCAGAGAACAATGCTATAGTAAATTGATCACAAAATGGTTTTTAAAAAGTATAACTGAAAAATTCTAAATTCTAAGGTAATTTAATGAAGAAAATATTCTGAAGAGATCCTAGGGAAAAAATTGACAAACCATGTAAGGTTAAAATTGCAAACCAAAAAATAATAAAAATGAAAACTCAAAGTATATAAAACTTATTGCAGGGCTAAAACAGAGTTCAGATGATAAATCATAGTCCTAAAAAAGTATTAAACAGGAGAGACAGAAAAGCATTTTGCTAAGAAATTAAGACAAGGGCTGGTGGCATGGCTTAGGTGACAGAGGGCCTGGAGAGTTCAATTTCCAGTACTGAAAAAAAAAGAAAAAAAGAAAGAAAAAAACAAATTAAAACAAAAAAGAAAGGTAATTAAAGCAAACTGAAAAATGCGTAATAATAAAAATGGACATTAATAAGTTGTAAATAGGAATGATTAGCAATAATGAGGAAATTCAGGGGCTATTGTTAGAAATATACATAATAGACACAGTATTAACTAACATAGTAATAGAGAAATTCTCAATAATGAGACACGAGAAAAGGCAAGCACAAATACCCAACTATATAAGTATCTGCAACTTAAAGAAAATTTTTCTTTAATTTTAGGCAAAATGAAAGAATTTTTCAGAAAGAAATTAAAATGCAAACCAGAAATTGAAAATTAAGATTCCTTTTTAAAAAGTCTAAATATACTAGTTACCAGAGGGTAAAAGAAAGATAGAAAGTTATGAAAAACTTGCCAGGAAGCCCTGGACTCATCTTCTGTGCACAGCTTCAAACTTTTTGTTCCTTTACTGATTGAAATTTTATTGAACTCACCTTACTTCAGAGTAACAATTTGACTAGCAATCATGGTATTAGTTGATAATTGTAATTAGTATGCATTATCATTCTTAGATGGAATTAGTTGTTTTACTTTCTCTTTTAAACTTAAATATTGATTTTATTTTTTCAGACAAGGTATTGCTGCAATGTAGTCCAGACTGACCTGGATATTGTGATCCTTCTGCCTCAGCCTCTGGAGAAGATTGTCTGGATTTTAGCTCTGTGCTATCACACCTGGTTGAATCTTTTCTTTTTTTTTCTAATAGAAGAAAAAATTTTTTATAATTTCATAAAATATGTTTTCACCTCTCGTTGCTACAATTTTTGCAGTTTGTTATATTGATTTTCTTATTAAATTTTATTGCAACAATGTGTAGTCATTGTCCATTTTTTCTTCTATATATTTTTCTAATTTTAATTTTTTCCACTTTCTTTTGAGTGTATGTAGTCCCACTATTTAATGTTTTCATTTATGATTTATTTTCATTTGCCAGTCTATTTTGGGAGTTTTATTGCTTCTTTTGTGTAATATTTGTAACTCCGTACATACTATCTATTTTTCTCAGCCGTAATGGGCATAAATTCTCTATCACCGCATTTTCAGTACTCCTAAAACCTCTGTGTCTTCCTCTCTTTTCTGTCATGTGTTCGTTCTTCTATACCAGAATACAAATATGAAAAGGGAGGGTTCACCTGCAGTTCTGTGAAGCTCTTATTTAAGGGAACAGGTCTGCTTCTCTCTATGACAGTATTTAAATGTCTTTTTAGAAAGTTATCTTGCAAGTTGTTCCTGTTGACATTATACTCTTTACTCTGTCTCCCAGAGACTGGAGAATTTGGGAGTTACCTCTTTCAATAATTGCTTTTCAAAAGGACAACTCCCAGGTCCTCAAGAATGACATTTCTGTTATGTAAATTTAAATTTCAAAAAGGAGAAGGAAATTGGAAGTGGACAGTTTCTAAAATAAATGCTTGAAGAGAAAGGAGTCAGGAAGGATCCTGTCTGAGGTTTAGTCCAGCTGAGGAGGAAGTTTGCTCATCTTGGTGATTAATAAAAATGTAAACAAATTAATATATAATACCATGCATACAAGAGACAGAGGGTGTGTGGCTGGTCAGAGGAGCTTTTATTTATAAAAGGACCTCTGTTCCTAAGGAGGAGACATGGAGCTGAGTCATATGCATGAAGCTGTGTTTTTAACATACCTGAAGGTTATTTTTGAACACTTAGATATGTGCAAAATGTACCTGGTTAAATGAGAATTTAGACTTTACATTTTAATGGAATTCAGGTCATTTATTTTTTTAAATTCCTTTTATTAGCATATGGTTGTTGTACAGGGGGAATACATTGTGACATTTACATTTGTGCTTACAATATATCTTAATTAGATTCACCCCCCCACCCCCAGTCCTTCTCCCTCATCTTCCCCTTGCTCTTTCTTGGAATAATTTCAACAGGTTTCATTATTCTATTTTCATACATAAATAAAAAACACATTCACCATATTTTCCCTCCTTCACTTTCTACTTTTGCCCTTCCCCAATTCCACTGGTATCCACTTCTGGATGGAACCTGTTTTACATTCCTGTGTGTCACTCTTTTAACTGTAATATTGGTAGTTTGAGGTAGAGGGGAAGAGTTGCTTGGTATTTTGCACATATATGTATCACACTCAATATAGTACTGGAATTTATAGCTGGGGCAATAAGACAGGAGAAAGCAATAAAAGATGTTATTTTTTTAATTCTGTCCACAAAATCATAGACGATAACTGGGTAGGGTATGGTGACTCCTAAGGAGGCAGAATTCTGGAGGCTCATATTTCAAGGTCAGCATAGGCAAAAGGTTAGCAAGACCCTGTCACAAGAAAAGAAGCCAGGCATGGTGATTCGTGTCTATAATCCCCACCACTTTGAAGGTATAGATATGAGAACTGTGGTCTGAGGCTGGTCTATGCAAACAATATGAGACCGTATTAGAAAAATAAGGAAAAACAAAAAGGCCTGGGGCATGACTCAAGTGGATGAGTCCTTGCCTAGCAAGCAAGAGGCCCTAAATGCAAACCCCATACACCCAAAACTTATTTTTGAAATAACAGTATGTATATAAAAGATAAAATATTTATATTTACTTGGAGGAATTTTTAGTACCTCAACTAGTATGTTAAAAATATAGTGTTATTTGTATCAATTGTTTAAAATAATATTAGAAAATTGTATACATTCTAGGTCATATTAATATTGCTTTTGAAATTTTCATATACACTCATGGGACATTATATAGATAAGAATTAGTAGTGGCATAGGTGATGTTAATAAAATGTTAGATAATAAATGCACAAATTGTGAATTTTATTGTTTTTAAATTGCTGGCTTTCTATATTGATTTCAAACAGAATTGAACACTATTTGTAGATTTCCATTATATATTAAGTGAATTGCTTATTTTTAGAAAAGGGGATAGGATAGATTTTTTGAAAGAGATAAGAGAATCAGAATGTTTATTGATAATGGCAGACCATTAATTAAGTAGAATTCTAATATAACATGATTGCATAACTTGTAAATATTTTCAACAATCTAAATCAAAGGAAATTGAAGGACCTGTAGTCTCAACAAACAATATGACTTTCAAAATTAGGGTTGAGTTTGTGAAAATGATTTTTAATGCCATTATTGGACACTAAAATGTTAAAAGATTCATTTGGAAATATATAGCAAACCTGAACTTATCAAACAACCCATTCATTAACTCCCTTAAAATTAAATATTTGCTACTTAGAATGAATAAGGCATATTTAGTAACCAATATTGACCCACAAAATACATTTTTAATTCCAGATTGTTATAATAAAAGGTCTTTTACTACTATTTCTGGTTTACAAATGTCATAAGCATTATTTTTCACAATGATTTATTTCAAAATCAGAGATTTGTTAACACTGGATACAAATTGCAGTAGGGAAATAAATTAATATAAGACTGCAATTTTTGTCTAGAATCATGACTTTTAAAATATTATTAGAATAAAATTGTTCTCTAATAAATTATTCAGTAAACTTATAAATAGGTAGAAGTTAATACTTTAGGATATACTGCTTTTAATTAATAAAAATTCAACTTTCATACAATTGTAATATATTTAGATCATTTTGGTCCATTATACATTCCATCCTGGGATCTAGTTATATACACTAAGGGTAACTCTTTTCACTATAAAATTCTATAGGATGGAAAAATTCATAGTAAATGTGTCCCCCACTATGTACCATGAAGAATATGATGTATAAAAATATCTTGTCACCTGCTCAATCCTCCCCACCACCTCCAACACACAACAGATTTTATTTGAATATAAAACTCTACATCTAGAAAAACTTGGAAAATGTTTTTGTGGAAAGTTGAGAACACTTAATACTTTTATTTGAGATTAAATCCCCATTATTTGATTAAAGCATTATATATATATGAATTAAAGTAATATTTAATATATTTCATATATATATATATATATATATATATGAAATGTCAAGGTGAAACCCCATTGAACTGTCAATATACACTTAAAAACATGAAGGATAAGAAGGTAAAACAGGTCATTTCCAGTGTTGGGTACTAGTGGGAGGGGAAACAACATAAGGAGATAAGGAGAAGGTAAAGAAGAACAAATATAATGCATGTATTTTGTATTCATAGATGAAAATGGAAAAATGAAACCTGTTAAAATGGTTCTAAGAAGGAGAGGAGAGGGGTATGAGAGAGAACAATGGGGGGGTAAATCTAAGGTATATTGTGAGCACATATGTAAATGCCATAATGTATCCTCCTATACAACTATGATAGGCTGATAAAACAAGAATTTTATTTCAGAATTTTATGCACAGATTTGAATTGAAATATGTTATTCTTCTGATACTTGCTAAAGATAAGGAATATTTTATTAAAAGGATTATTGCAGTTTTATTTTCAGTAAGGCAAACAGATTGGTTCAAAAATGAAAACAATCAGACAGGTAGGGATCTGTAGCCAAGTAGCAAGGTGATGTCAGTGAATGGAAAAATTACTAAAAAGGAAGCATTTTCAGCAAGAGGATACCATGGATAAACAAACTTGTCCAAAGTTTTTGATAAAGACAGACCAGGGTGATTAGAAATTCAGGATGGGGCACTTTTGCTATTGTGAGTAGCACATTCTCACTCTTTGAGATCAGAGCCTAGCCAAAAAGAAGAAAAAGAAAAAAAGTAGCAAGTTATCTAAGTAGAAGCTTTTTCCATTGTACTAAGTGAATGAGAAGAGTCTGCGTAATAAAGAACAGACTATATTTTAAAAGAGAGAAAGAGAGGAAGAACACCAAGAGCCATGAAATGGTGACATGACAACTAAAAAATAAAACACAACAGAATGGTGACAAATTTATCATGCTTGAATCCACCTCCTCCACCCCTCTCCTTTATCCCCGCTTCCCCTGATTCCTGGAACAGTTTCAATAGGTATAATTTTTGCATTTACATATATGTGTACACATTTTCTGCACTGCTTTCACCCTCCTACCCCTTTTCCCTGTACCTCCACCCTCCCAGTGGTCCGACCCCCTCACTCAGTATTTGTTCCATGCTTCTATTCTCCAGTTTTGTAGAAGAAAAAAAATAAAAGATGAAAAGAAAGCCGTGATGTTTTTACTAGTTTGAGATAAAGGTAGCTACACAAAGAGTTTCCTTAATGATATTTTTAGGAATATATATTATAACTCTAGTTGGTTTATCTCCTCTAATCCTCTTCACTCCTCCCTGGTCCCCTTCCCAACTGGTGAGAAACTAGATATAATCCTGACAGACATGGTCTGGCTTGAAGTTTCAGAAGACATCTACTGCAAGGCTGTAGGTGATTAAAATTTCTAACCAATTAACTTGGCCACAGATGTGCAATTCTCAATGTAGAAAAACAAGAAGTATGAAAAAAAAAAAAGAGAATACAACCTCACCAATGGTCAACAACCACACAGGAACAGACAGTAAGGATAGTGAAGACGAAATGGTATCATTTCCTGTGAAATCTGTAATGAAACAAAAGTGTCCACTCTCCACTTTCATTCAGTACTGTTCTGTTCTTACTGAGTAAGAGTATTTCTTACACTTTCCGGAGCACTGAGGAAAGAGTAAGAAATAAAATATATTCAAATAGGGAAAGAAGAAGTCAAATTATATACATCTAAAGATGTATAATCCAATTAGTAAATTGACAAAATAATTTAATAGACAGTTCTCAGAGGGAGAAATACAATGGCTAATAAATACATAAAGCCATAAGGAAATGTAAATGAAGGAGAGAGTTGGAGATAGAGAAAATTCTCAAGGTTAAAATCTAGACAAAATGTTATGACAGCCTAAATTTTAGCATTAAAAATAGAGACTAAGAAAAGAATAAGGTGCAGAAGACTTTAGAAATGTGTCAAAATTAAGACAAGGTGATTTGATGGCTGACTACTTCTGGAAAAATGAAAATGAGTACTCCATAATATAAAAATGTTTTGGTAGAACTAGAACTAGGCAACAGTTCTTTCCACTAGACATAAAATAAAGTTAACTTTCCCAGGCAACCACTAATAAGGAGTTGTTTCATTTACTGAAAATTAGTGCACACTTCTGTTCCCACTTAAAACATCTTCCCACCTCATATGAATAATAATGGGTAACATCATCACTTAATTAAGTTTGGGATAAAGTTTCTTACCTATAGCAAGAACTGACTGAAAGATCCAGGGCAATCCTGGGCATTTTCTTTCCAAGGAAATTGGGAGAAGGTAGATAGTTGCTACATCTTTAATTCACACTTCATACACAAATTGGTCACTGTTATTAGAAAAAATATAGTTAAGGTTGAGAATATTTGTTGCACTATCTTTTATGGAGTTTCTTCCTGACTATTTTTAGGGTTAAGAAATTGTGATTGCCGTAACTATGCCTTCATATAATTCCTTCTGGGATAATAATAATTAATAATGTCCTCTTTATGTTCATGCTGTAATTGTCTTTCATTTATACAATTGGGGTCAGGTCAGACTAAATTCTAGGGAAACACAGGAAAAACTGTATTTCTTCTCCCATGTGACATTGCTTCCAAATTTGCAGCCAATTTCACATTTAAGCTCCATGATTACTAATCACTTCTATAGGTTTAATAATTCCTATCCCAGAACTGAGCATCCTGGGAACTAATTCTTCTTCCTCGTGTTTCCCTTTAGAAGTCCTGCAGTTATCTTCCAACATTCCTAGACATCCAACATTTTCAGGCAACACTCTCATTGTCTTGTTTGGATGGAAGGGATTCTTGGCTCATTCCTGTGTTTTTGAAATGTGTATTGCCAGCAGCTGGGCCTGCTTGCACAGTCCCCTGTTGGAATTTTCAGATGAGAGCTGTAAGCACAGCATGAGGGGGCGTCCTTCACAGTCTGCTATCCCTAGGAACTTCAGTACATCCTACTCAGATGCTGTTTACAACTATACAATGAAGGGTAAATCCTCATCTGTTCTGCTCCAACTGCACATGCTACGTCAAGAAGAGTGCTGCAAACTCTACCCCTTTTCAGTCTCCACTTTTTTGCACAGCTATCCAAACCATACAGAAGTTTCTACAATGAATGGCCAAAACATATTTGCAGTAGATTTCTGATTTATGTGCATTGTGCCTACATGTAGATCACTATGCAACTGAAAGAGGAGTCAGTGGAAAACTCAAGCAGGGATGGATATGACATCAACATTGGTGCCACTGTTCAAGTCAGCCAATCAACAAGTATTACATCACAGAACACAATCAGGGAGGAAGATGAGAGGACCTCTTGACTATGTCAGCATAGGAGTTTTTGATATTTTATTAGTATGATTTGCATTCCTTTGTTTGTTACTTCATAAATTCTTGCTAGACACATATACAAAGAAAACTAAGAAAGTAACAGTGGCCATTTCTGGTAATGCATTTCAGATTAAAATAGAACACTAATGGGAAAAATATAACCAATGTTCATATTTACTCAGAAGTAGAGACTATCACTTCCTAGATGCATTTCTGATGTTCTTTTTGGTACTTTTCCTTGTTTGTAATTTTTTGTCTAACTGTAATTTAAACTTTTCTTCAAAATTACATTCCTGTTTATATATAATATGAGCTACCTCACAGCTGTCTGTCATTGTGCCTAAAAATGACTTGCATTCTATTTACTATCAGACCATTTCTGCCCATTGCATGTTCAAGAAAAAATATTTTAATAAAAAGAAATCACAGACAACAGTATGTCAGATCTTCAATAATGCTTACCCTCTTTTCCATTGAAAATGAACACACACACACACACACACACACACATGAACGCACACAGAGACAGACAGAGACACCCTGAGAGAGATGAGATATTTCTTTTGAATATATTGTAACCCATTTAACTTATTTATTTAATGGCCCTCATTCTATTAAATTACCATTTTGCATTATTGTATGGTGTTGAACATGCAGTCCTATAGCCATTTATGTTCCTTTAAAATGTAGATTGACATGAGTATCTTCAGTATTTGTGGCAATGGAACAATGCCATGACAACAAGGAAACTTCTAACTCAAGAAGATGGTTTGACAACTGCCATCCTGACATTTGTTTTCACAAATTTCAGGTTCCAAAGCAAATAGCAGCATACTGTGTCCAATTTACCTAATTAGCAGAGTACCTGCTAGTTTAGTCCATTAACAATCTGCCAGTGTTTTTTTTTTTCCTAAAATGAACTTTCAGGAAAAGTAAACATATATGTTACTATGCCGTTTTTAATTTCAATGTGATTAATACTTTTAAAGTTGTTTTTACATTACATGTGAGAAAATGTGAAATAATAATTACGCTGACAAGTACAAAAAGTAAACAAGGACACGTAATAGTGACATATGTATTGAGACCTTGTCTTTGTGTATGTGTGTATTTCTTTAGAGCCAGTTGTTCTCCTTTTTCATAGATGATAAAGCATACATAAAAATCATTAGCTTGGTCTACTAAGCCCATGTAATGAAATGACTAGTTCACATTAGGAGGTAAAGGCTGCACTAAACCTAGGTAATTAGGCAGAGACTCTGAAGCAATGCAACCTCAGTTCAAAGCTAACTCTGCCACTATAAATTTTATTATCTTGGGTTGTTTACAGTTTTGAAACTCACATTCTTCATATGTAAAACATGAAATGATTAACGAGGTTCATAGTTTTGTGGAGCTGGTTATATTGACCAACTTTAAAGGTTTTGACTGAACTGATCCAGTGACTCAAATGGTAGAGGGCCTGCCTAGCAAGAGTGAGGTCCTGAATTCAAACCCCAAAACCACCAAAAAATAAAAGGCTTTATTTAGCGCTTCATAAGAAGTCATTGAATGTTGCTTTCTGTATTTACGCCCATTGAACTCAGAGTAACTACACTGAACAAAAGCATTTTTGCATATAAAAATATTAAAATAGATGTTGGATTTGGATTATAAAAATGCTTATGAATTAACCATGTTTGCAAATTCTAATGGGTAAAACTATTTTTGAATTTACATGACAACTGAAACACTATCATAACACATAGGGTTTAATTTTCTCACCTAAGCAAGAATTCAGGGGTACATGTTATAGACATTGATTCAGCTGCTCAGTGCTGTCATCAGGGGTACAGAATTTTCTATCTTAATGCTTTGCCCTATTAGGATTTGGAACCCTGCTTTCCAATTTTATAGTCTCGTTGTTACACAACAATTGCTTCTGCTGAAAGCACAATAACTAAGTTCAAGAAAGGAAGACAGGCTGATGGTGGAGGGTGGCAGTGACTTCAGTTTGTCTTTAATATGGAAAGCAAGGGATTTTCCACAACTCCAAAGACTTTGCTGTTGTCCTGCTGGCTATATCTGTATCTAATGCTCCAGAGTGGCTATGAGCCATGCTTCCCAAAATGCAAGTAAGGCTGTGTTACAAGCAAAGAGGTGAAGAAATGGATACCAGATGAGCAACTTTTAATTCAAGTAAGAGCTATCATCCAGGGAAACGCAGCATTTTTTTTAGACTTCCATACACTCATGTTATTGTTTAGTTGTTATTGTTTTAATGTCGAATTATGAATGAAAAAAAAGCACGGTTTCTCCTTCATGCTTCAGTCTTTGAAATTTAAATTCACCTTTAATAGGAGGGATTATTTATTTTTCAGTTGGGATTATTTTTTATGAGTTTTTTTTTGCATGTGTGTACTTCTCTTTTACAGAAAAAAAGAGATAACAAAACTTAAACAAAAATGTCCTTTTTTTGTTTTACAAATCATAAAGTGGGAGGGCAAAACAGGGGACTTGGTGCCAGTGAGAGGGGTAGGAAGTGGGGAAATGGTGAAGAAGAGTGAATGTGGTATAAATATCATGTGCACAGGTACATAAGTGGAAAAAATGAGACCTGTTGAAACTGTTCTAGGAATGGGAAGAGGGGAATAAAGCAGAATGATGGAGGGGTTGAATTCAATATATATTTGATATATTATAAGAACTTTTATAAATGTCACAATGTACCCCCACCTACCACAATAATAAAATAATTAAAGATAAAAACAGCAAGAGATAGCAAAGGAGGGCAAAATGCTACTTGAAAAATTTCCCCCCATAACATTTCATTCCACAGTTTCTCAGAGCATAAAGAGTGTTTCGTTTCTTTTTCTCGAATATATCAAACTCATCCTCCTCCCAAAACATTTGCTTCCTCAAAGAATTTCCCCTTCATCCACCTACATATTTAATTAATTTAGCACCTACTTAATTGAGAGCAACTTGCTTTATGTTTCCACTTTCAGTTGTTACAGTTTTGATTGGTATAAATTAATTAATCAAATTTCTAGGGAAAGAAAATTATGAAGACGCAGTGCACAACCACTGATTAAATGAATAACAGAAAAAAAAGAAGACTGTTTTATACTTATAAAAATTCATTGAAACTATTAGTATTGCTTTTCTAAAAGAATGTACCTAAGCAGTACATGACAGTCCCAGGGAGGTTTACTTTCTCTCAGGAGAAAGTAGACTCTTTTCAGCTTGAGGAAATAAAGTGAAATATAATTACATACTAACATTTCACTAATTGAAAATCACTCATACGGAGAGAAACAAAAACCAACACCACTTTGGGTATATGGCTGGGGGTACTGTCTAATGTTCTCAATTTAAATTATTGATCTTCTTTTGGTTTTATTTTATCACAAGATTGAGAATTCTTCCAGTGTTCTCTATTTCTAAGATGCATTAAAAAATTTTTATTTACCTGTTTTAATCCTTTTGCTTTCTTCTTCCTATTTTAGCCAAAATATCAAACAAACCTATTGACATTGGTATCACTATTTCCTCCTTGAGTACTCTGATATTCAGGAGCTGCATAGCACCTCCTATCCTCACCATCAGGTATCCTCATGTGAAAAACTGTCTAGAGGAAATTAGCATCTCTACAAACCGTCTGTCCTTAGTTTCATTACTACTCACAGAAATTTTATTCCAAAAGCTATTTAAAGTATCTTTCTGAACCTTCTATACCAGCCATAGCTGGCATTCTTAGTTATGTTAGTCTTCTTCTGTACAAGTCCTGAGACTTCACTAACCTATCTAGCTCGACTTTATTATTGTTGTCTGTTTGTTTGGAAATGATACCTAACATTACTCAGCTTACAGTGACTAACTGGATCCATAAGTTACACTAGGTGATAATAGACAGTTATATTCAACCTAACACGTTTTGATAGGTTGTTTTCTATTTGAAACATATTATCTCACTCTTCAGTAACTCCTTAGCTCATTGAATTGAACATCAGTTTGTTGAACAAGTGTCATGTCCTCTGTTAAATTAACACAGTACATTCCATAGAACACAGCATTTAGCGGGTATGTTTTTAAACACTTGTAGATATAAAGGCACACACATAAATGGACGTCAAAGCAGTACTTACAGGTTGTAATCAATTAATGTACTTTTACCAAAATGGGGGCATGATGTTTGTCTAAAACACCTGTTCTGTTCCTGGGTCATATAATGTGTATGTGCTATTTATTTATATGTTAGAAAGTAGGAAAAGTAAGTTTTATTGCCTTCATTCTAAAAATGGAAAAACTGATAACAAACAAAAAAATTTAACCAAAGATACATATTATTTGCGATGGTTATTTTTATGTGTTAATATAAGTAGATGAAATATTTGGTTAAACATTATTCTAGATATTTCTGTGATAGTACTTTAGATAAAATTAACATTTAAATTCATATATTTGAGTAAAGCAGTTACTCCCCATAACATGGGTGAAATTCATTCAATTATGCCTTGATAGAAAAACACTGAGGACTTCTGGTTCATGAAGTATGAAAGTACTCTAGCAATAGACTGCCTTTGGGCTAGAACTGAACCTCTTACCTAGGTCTCCACCTGCCAAAGTACCCTAAAAATTTGGTGCTTGAATCAGAGGACCAAGTCACTAAAAATATCTCTCTCTCTCTCTCTCTGTATATATATATATATATATATATATATATATATATATATATATATATGTGTGTGTGTGTATAATTATATATACACACACATATATAATATATATGCATTATACACTTTCATCTATAGATACTAAGAGATCATGCTAATTTCAAATGGAGGAATTAAAATATATATATATAGTAATTGTGAAGCCAGCCTAGGTTACACAGTGAGACCCTGTCCCAAAAACAATATAACACAAGCAAAAAATAAGAAAAAAACAAAATAAAACCTCTTTTTGTTTCACAACATCTGGCTATTGTCTCAAATCCATGGTTTATCATGCAAGGAAATTTCTTGCATAGTCTCTAAAAATTTTCACAAACTTATTTCAAAACAGCAGTGGGAATAAAAGAACAAATGGTGTGGGTCTAGGGAAATTAAGAAGAAAAGAAATTGGATGTAGATAATGTTTCAAGACTTTTTGAAATAGCTCTTCCTAGAAAATTGAGGATTATGCCTGGTCCTTTTATTAATTATTTTGTCTTTTGTGGGGATGTTTAGACTGAGTTACCTATAATGGACATGAACTTTTTTTAAAAACTAGCTTCTATATTGCTTTATTTTACTGAGTGATGAAGGCAAATATGCCACAGAAAATGTAAAAACATGGCTTGTGATTCACCAGAACATTAATTGTTTCATTGTGCGGGGCAACTAATAAAGAATACAAAAGATGTTTTCAATTTAACCTCTTTGATTCCATTTCATACTAGTGTAATTAAGAGCTTGAAATAATTTGTTATGGTTGGAAATTATGTCAGAGGTTAACATAAAGAGTAGTCTTTTGTTAAATATAAGCAAGGATTTAGAAATGTAATTATTTATAATTTTATTACTTTCAGTCCCTTAATAAAAACTTTAAAGAAACTTGGAAAGCAGGTCTCTGTCCATGTCTAACCTAAGACAATGACAATCATTATTGCAGGTTCTAGGGATATTTTGATTATGATCTGGGATACAAACTGCAACCGTGATTGTAGGCTGATTTTGAACACTCATGTTGTAGACATCATAACCTCTTAGATTGTAGGTACGTCAGAGGGTGTCATAAAAGGTACGAATGTTAAAATTGGCAAATCAGATCATAAGATTGGCAATTAAGAGCATAAGGAAAACGTGCAGAGTGAAGTGATCCATTGTGAGTTTATCGGCAATGTAGGAGCTCTCAAGCAGAAGGAAATGTGTGGTGTGGTGTGAAATGGTCCAGGGAAGTGTCACTGGACTCAGTGACTGTCCCACCTTCCACTGGAGTTTGCTTTATTTTAACTGATATTTTCCCCTGTGAATTTTTAAAAATCTTTAGTGTTTCTTACCTGTTTCTGGACAAAGTGAGAAAACTGTCACATTTGGAATCCCTGTTAGGTTATTGGGCATTGTGCTAAGTTAACCTTTAGTGTGATAACACTCTATGTTCTCTAACTACTCTCCTGAAGATTATTCTTGCTTTACAAATGAGTACACTGATACTCTGAAATCTTAAATGATTTGCCCACTATAAAAAATTAATAAGATTAATTATAAGATTCAAACAAAGGTCTTGTTGGAGTCCAAAGTTCTAAACTACTTTATCTAAGGAATTAACTTAATTAATATAAAATTTTCTCCTTTGCTTCAAGTTGAAATAAGAAAAACTAAAATGAAACATTAAATTTATTAGTATCTTAACTTTATAAGATAAGTTCATTATAATTCCCAATTGGCTACTAAATAAAATTGAAACAAATACACACACTCTATTAATTTTCTATTACTATGTAATAAATTTACACATATTTATAGGCTTAAGTAGGGTAAAGGTCAATGTTGCTCACAGAGTAAAGGATAAATAAATTGCTAATCAATTTACAGAAGTAGATGACTCTCAGTACCTAAGTCCAGGTGGATATTCTGTTGTTTTTTCTATCACTTATGGTACAAATTATCACAATCTTAGTTTCTCAACACAACACAAATTTATTGCCTAACAATTTTGTGGGTCAGAATTTTGGGGCATGTGTCACAAAACTATATCGCCAGGACTTCATGCCTTCCTGGAGTCCTCGTGGAAGATTTTCTCACGCCTTGAGTCTTTCCCATCTTTAACCTACTTTTCTGCATCATCTCACCTCTGATTGCAAGCAGATAATTTGTTTTCCTCTATCTTAAAGTCCCCTGTGATTAGACTGAGCCCACCTGGACAACTCAGAGCAAATTCCCTATGATAATGTCCATAACTTGATGACATTTATAAGGGCCACCTTGACATGTAACTTCAAGTTCTTTGTGTTAGGGCATGGAAATTGTCAGAGTTGGGGGGATGGTGGAGCATTATTTGGCCAAAATTTTTGCTTTTCAGACATCATGAATACTTTTTTTTTTTTAGTATGGTGATAAACTAGTAGGATTGCACACATAGCCATGAGACCTGTTTGATTTACATTCTGTAAAATGATAATCTTATTTGGAGGGTAGAAAAATGAAGAATAAAAGCAATAAAACTATGTAGAAAGCAATTGCAAAAGTCAATTTGAGATACACTGTAGAAATAATTTAGAATATATGGTAGAATAATATAAGTGTTTGGATTTAAGAAATATTTTGAAAGGAGAATTGACAGGACAAAATGACATGTTCGATATTGGTTATTAGCAGAAGCAGAGCAAAAATGAGTTCTTAAAATTGGGCTTAGAAATTCACTAATGAGGTGCTTCTGTACTAAATTTTTAATATTTTTTCCATTCATCATTTTGGCAGCTTTGTGAAGTCCATGGAACTCTTCTGGGAATACTGTTTTCAAATTCATAAAATGTGTAGGATTAAAAAAATGATTTTTTGTGGTATAGTTATCAAAATATTAAAAGTTGTGATACTGTAAGATATGTTCCTCTTCATGACTATATATAACTGCTTTTCTAGATTGTCTGCTACAAGTACAAAATGATATGAAAATATCTGTGTTTCCTACTTGTAGCAAAGGCACAGAAACTGTTAATTCTATTGTGATTCACTGCCAACATTCATAACAGAAAAGAGTACTAAAATGTTGTTATAAGCCAGTAATAATAAACATGTAAATTGTCCTCAATGCTGTTTACTGATAGATACCCTGAATTCTACCCATCAGTAGCTTCAGTTGGAGATAGGGTATCAAGCTAAAAACTCCTGCTCATATTCTTTCTGAATAATGTGTGCTAAATGCTTTTATTTTTCCCACTTTTATTGGTAGATATTCACTTTACAGAGGAGATTTGTTGTGGTAATTCTGAATAGCATTACATTGCACATTCATTGGACTGCCTCCTCCAGCCCCCCCGGTTACTCCCTCCCAGTCCTACCTAAAGCAATTACAAGAGGTTTCATCATTCTATTTCCTATATGTATTTGAAGCCCATCAACCATATTCCTTGACCTTCATATCTTCCACTCACCCTCCTTCTCCCACAAGTATCCCACCCCATACTGTACCTATTAAACAGTCCTATCTTTCATATAAATTCCAAAGTCAATGTTCCAAGGAGTTTGTCAGTAGCTCTAAGTGCTTTTAGAAAGATTTTTAAAACTATCTGTATTAAAACAGAAAATGCACCCAACTGTACCCTCAGTTTCCAAGAACCATTAAATTAAGCCTGGGGAACTTTCAGTTAATTTTTGTTTTAATACAATAGAGAGTTATAGTATTTCTAAATTGTATTGTTTTAAAATAGACTAATTGAGAAAACTGCATATTTTGACAAAAGACATGAAGTAATACTGTTAAGACCTGAATTACAAATGAATTAATAAATTTTGTTTTATCTGAAATGCAGATGTTATAATCTCTATTCTTATCTGTTAAAGAAATGAGTTGAATGTATAAATGAAACAGTCATGCAATGATTCGTAATTTCACTCTCAGAATTACTGAATTCATTCCATCGTGAGAGAAGAAAATGAATTTCTCTAGAAATAACATTGGTTTTAGCTTCCCAGGCATATCTATGGGTGTGTTTTAAAGCAGAAACATTTGACATCATTTGTTTCTCGTTTTGTTATAATTTCATTCTGTAATATTGTAAAACTGGAATATCTATTTTACTTTGTTTCCTCAGAAATACTGTTATCAGCCTAGAAATCAAAAGATGTTGAATCTCAGGAGAAATGCAGTGTGAGCTACTTGTCTTCATTGCCATGTGGCTGCTAATTAATGTTGGTGGATGAAGTTCAATAAAACCTGGTGGAGACTGTGGCAATTTTGAAATATTCTTAGCATCTCAGCACCTGCTGCCTTTTTGAAACAATTTCTATCCTTGAAAGACTCTGTGAGCTCTGGGCCAGGGGCTGCAGGCAGATGCCGGGATCAGGTGTGTCATCCTGTATAGCTTAGTGGCGCTGTGGTGTTAGCAATTTCCCTTTTGCTCTCGTCTTGTCTCCTTCTCAGCACACTGCAGTTTTCAGTACATTGGAGTTGAGTGTTGCTGGAGCTACTGTGCTCAGTCTTCTTTGTGCTGAGGTTCCTCTTATTCTAGACATTTACAAGCCTGTTTTTCTTGCTTGATGAGATTTAGATTCACACTTCCCTAAGATCCAATGTAAAACACTGTAGCAAATGGTAATTGCCTTTACCAATATTGTAAAACACTGACCATTAATAAACATAGGTAGAGGGCATTTATGGATTCATTTTATTGTCTTAATGTTTCTTTGAAGTAGGCTAAGAAATTTTTAAAAGCATTCTTGAAGATTAAAAAACAAGTGCTCAAATATTATATGACACAAAGGAGAGAGGGGACAATATATTCCTGAGAGAAAATCTAAGCAGTGGGGTGTCCTGTTTTCACTTTTCCCAGTAATTTTTACACTTTTTCCCAAAATCACCTAACGTGACTTATAGTAAACCAAACAATGTCCAAAACAGTTAAACATGAAATTTCAAATGCTAAAGTAAGCAGAAAATTACCAATCACCAAAACATTCTGGAAAAAATTAAAAAATAATAATACAATAAAGGAAATATGGCAATTTCAGTAAACAAGAATATAAATACCTGGGCAAGGAATTAATGGAAAATTTGAAGATTTTTAAAGAGTACTATTAATAGTTGCAGAGACATAAGAAGACAGCACATTCTTAAAATTAAAGTTTTCATGAGCTTGTCTATGGTGACTGAAGCCTGAAATCCTAGCTGCTCAGGAGGCAGAGATCAGGAGGATCCAGCTTCAAAGCCAACCTGGGCAAATACTTCACAAGACCCTATCTCAAAAACAAAATCACAAAAAACGGCTGGTGGAGTGGCTCAAGGTGTAGGCCCTGAGTTCATGTTTTCATAAGAAGTTTCAAGTTTTCATGAAAAAAATCAATTTCTTATCTAGGTCCTAAAAATTGCTTAAAATATATTTAAATGATTTAGTTTTAAAAACTTAGATTATAAAATAAATAAGATAGGCATTGTCTAAAAATTCTCACTCTAATGTAATTCAACTTAGATGAGATTTGTAAGTGAAAAGGTTCAGGCAATTTCTTATAGCATTCAGCAGAAAAAGGAAAACAAAGCATTTTTATTCCCATGTCAAGGACAGAACTCAGGGCCTTGTTCTTGCTAGGCAGACACCCGACCACTTGAGTCATGCTCCTAGTCATTTTTGCTTTAGTTATTTTTTACAAATATCGCCTCACACTTTTTGCCTTGGTCCTCTCTCAAGCTGAGATTCTCTCATGTACCATGTGCCACAACACCTGACTTGTTCTTTAAGATAAGGTCTCAAACTTTTTGCTCAGGCTAACCTTTAACCACAAACTTTCTGTCATACCCTTCCAAATAGCTGGGATTACAGACAAAACAATTTTCCCAACCCTCAGTTTGTAATTTTGTTTTGATTTTTAAATGTGATATTACTGATGTAGAAAGACTCATAATTTAGCAAACATTTCTTAAACTTGAAAGAATTATTCTGTAGAAGAATTGCATGAATATTTGATACATTATAAGAACTTTTGTAAATGACATAATGTACCCCTACCTGGCACAACAATAAGAAAAATAAAAACACATTAAAAAGAACTGTATGAGTGTGAAGTTTTCATGCATGCTAAACAGGCAGATTTGGGTATGAAGGGCTATGTCTAGAAAATAAGGTTGAAACTGGATTCAGGAGAGCAACTTAATAAAGCAAGAATGAGTCAATAGGCATCTATTACAAGATTGGGAACCAAAGGCAATGGAAATCTTCCAAAAAAAAAAAAAAAGATGGTAGCATAAGGAAGCATAAATGGGTGTCTATAACTCCTTCAACTGCCTCAAGTCACTGATTATCATTAAACATACTCAGGCAGACAGACAGCTGTGCAAAGTAAACAATACCAAATCCTTTATATCTGAGAGATGAAAGATTCTAAAGGAAACTTTTTGGCACTGGAAATAAGAAAAAAGATGGAAACTAGAGGATTCCTTTAAAAACCATCCCTAAGCTAACTTCAAAGATAAACGTAAAAACAAATGCAAGTGTTTTTCTGTGGTAATTTAATTGTCTTATTTTATATATAAAGCTTGAAATTAAAAGGAAGTTATGCAATTGAATCTTTTCCCCTGATCTGGAAGAGAAGGTTTTTTCAGATAGATTCAGACTTTAATCATGGGAAGGGCAGTACCACAAAAGAAGGAATCATTATTGAAGAAGTTCTTGTTCACAGACTTTGCTAGTCCACAAATTTTCGTGTTTTTTACTAAGTAGGTTATGAAGGATTGTTTCAGCCAAAAAGCCAAAACTAAACTAAACAAAAAATACAATCCTGTAGAAAAATTTGGTAGAGGAGAAAGGCATGGTACAGAGAATGCATGCACTGAATGACTTACTATAATTGCAGTGTTGTTTTGACAAACTCCATTTTTCACTTACTTCATAGCCTTTTACCTGTCAATTATCCTTTTTAGGTACCATAGTCAGTTTTCATATGAAATGCTATGTGGAAATAAAGTGATGTAACGTAGAAATATTCTTTAATGTGCTACATGCTAAATGGCATTATTAGTATTGACCATGAAAAAGAGCAGGGTAAGTATTTCTCTACATTGTCAAAATCCACACACACTCACATATTTTGGGTCAGATTCTTTATATTTTATATTGATAAATATGGAAGCTGACTGGGGTAATTAATTTATAGAAAATTATATTTACATATCTACATATAACATATATAAATATAATTTCTAAAAGTTTTAGATTTTCATTCATAATTATTAACCAACTAGATATTCATTTAGTTTATTTAAAACTAGTATAGAGCTTCATATTTTCCACAAAAGAGCTAAGCAATTGTCACTTGTAATTTTTAATAGAATAATCTAACTCTACCAAACGGTTTTGAGTATGCTAGTTTATATACGACTGTCTATTTGTAAATAAACCAATACCAATTATATTAGGGTAGTTCCAAAATGCAATTCCATTTTTTAAATAGTGATACTTCTCTCTCATAAGTCTTTCTTAAAGATATCCTAGGTATTTTCTACCTTTTTATACTAACCAATGTTAGAATAATTTTTAAAATTCTTTTCAAAGTTTTAAGTTTTATGGTAATTATATTGATTCAATTAATATGTACTTAGGGCTTAATATAATTGACATATCTACTACTATGAGTCTACCATTACCAGAAAACTGAAAAATGTTTATTTCACATCTCTGAGTCCTCTTTTATACATGTATGGATATTTTTATGTTTTCTGCCTATATATCCTTATTATTCTTAGCTCAATTTTAATGATTTTACTTATACTTTGTTTCTTTTTTTGAAATGTATCTAAGGTTGTCCCTTGATCAGAAAATATTTCCCACACATAAGTCTGTTTATTCCAAGAGTTGTCATTTTATTTATAGAATGACTTATTTTTATTATTTAATTTTGTAATAATTTGTCAAGAAGATGTGTGCCTACAAAAATTTGACACGTATAACAAACCACTAAATACTAGCATCCTAGAGGATTTTTGTCTTTCTTACCCAAAATAATATTTCACCTAATCATCACACATGCACACACCACAGAAGCATACAAACTTTCAACAGAAATTTCAGATAATTAGTGCTGCCTAGATGAAGACTAGTGTTCATCTAGTGTATTGACATCTATTGGCATCTTCTTAAATGTGGAAAGACTTTAATGGACACAGTAGAGACATGATATTTTTGAACATATGTATCTAAGAAGAATCTCATTCTGTGAACCATAGTCACTTGAACTGTGTATGCTAGAGCTTCCAGAACAGAAAGCTATTACTAAAGAATGCAAAATCTAACACAGTTCTTGTAAGTGATAGGCTAAATGAGTAAAGGACAATATTTCACTGTAGATTTTAAGTTATAGTTAAGGACAGTTTTTCCTTTTCTTTTTACTTATTCTCAGTAGGAAAAAAAAATAAATTCAATTCAGCCAAGCATAGAGCTTACTAATAGACTGAAATCAAATGTGATGGAATGGAATTTTTAGCAAAATATATTCTGGAACAGATGTATGATAGCTGATATCTCTCATAGTGTGTGAGTTATTAAATGTTACCCAATTTACTTGTCTATAAGTATTGATCCTACTCTCATACTGCTGTGAAGAAATCTTATTATGTATTCTGTATTGAGCAGAGAGCCCTACTTCTTTTGTTTAAGGAAGCAAAATTTCCATTGAAGCCTTTCATACCTTTGGAAATAGTTGTAAATTTACTACTTTGATAAAATTAGTCACCCTGAGTAGCATATATTATAGAAACTCAACAGATTGTTAGAATTATAATTTTAGTTTTCTGATTTATTTGCTATTATTTTGAGATGCCACAATGAATTCACTTATTTTTATCTTATGGACAGACAGTTTATATTTAATAATAAAATTGCTATATATATTTGCATGCTATTATGTTTAATTTGTTGTATTTGTCTTAATTCAAAAGTTCAAAAGAGACATTTGTACTAAGGCCATTTTAAGATAAAATCATCCATTTTAGATTTATGTAGACTTTAATTAAAGGGCCGTGATTAAGTCTCAGACTTCTTTCGCTTCAAAATTTCAGATTTTATCAATTCATTTGTTGTCATGATATAAAAATATACAATGGGAAAAAGCCAGATGCTAGTGCCAAAATGGTCTGGAGATGTGGTTCAAGCAGTAGAATGAGTCCTTTGTAAACACGAAGCACTAAGTTCACATCCCAGTCAGAAACACCAAAAAATAAATAAATAAAATTTAAAAAGGTTGTAAATGTCTTACTAAACACAATACTGAAGGTTCAAATTATAGAAGAAATATCCAAGATCTATAGTTTTTCTAAATTTTAAAATCTATCAAATATTCTTTTATTAAGCCCCTTGAGGTTTATAGTCTTCTTGACGATCATCTTTATGAGCCTTAATTCCTAAGGAAAAGGTCATTGTTATCTTGTTGTAAAACTCCACCAGATGCTTTTGAAAACAATGATACAAACAAAAAGCAAGAACAACCAAAACCCCAGCATTCTGTCTCCATTGGACTATACTTTGTTTTTGATTCCACAAAGCCTTGTGTGACTTCAGTTGTTCTTTACCTTGTTTCTAAACCAGGCTTAATCTTTACACCTGGTTCTTGAGGTGCCTTAAGTGGACATGGCTATGAAGAGATTCCTACTTTCTTCTCCAAATTTACCTTCTGATGGCCCTCATTTCATTTTTTTTAATTAGTTTTATTTTTGAATTAGCATACATTTGGGTGATTTCATTGTGATAAGTTTATACACGTTTATAGTGCACCTTGAACAGTTCATCCCCCTCCATTGTATTTCCACTTCCTGTGCCTTACTCCCCCATTTTTCAAACAGTTTTTGGTAGGCTTCATTTCACTGTCTTCATATGAATATATGCTGCATACATTCAACCTCTTCACCCTTTGATATTCTTTCTTTTCCCCCTCCCACCTCACAATGATTGTCTCCTAGACAGTTCCCCATTTCTACTCATGTCCTATCACCAACATCATCATAACCACCGACAGCATCATAACCATAATCATTTTAGGTCTAGCTTCTACAAATGAGCAAGAGTATGTGATATTTAGTTTTTTAAGCAGCACTTATCTCACTCAGGATGATGATCTCTAGTTCCATCCATTTTCCTACAAATGGTATAATTTCATTTTTCATTATGGCTGAGTAATATTCCATGGTGTGTATGTGTGTGTGTGTGTGTGTGTGTGTGTGTGTGTGTGTGTGTGTGTGTGTATTTGTATATAAGTTTCTTTATCGTAATTCTGTTTTGGCGCACCTCATCTGTTTCCACAGTTTGCCAATTTTGGTGAAAGCTGCAATAAACATGTGTATGCAGGTATGTCTTTTGTGCATTGAATTAAACTCCTTCAGATTTATGCCCAAGAGTTTTATGAAAGGGTCATATTTAGTTTTCTGAGAAATGTCCATACTGATATCCACAGTGAAAAGGGTTCCTTTTCCCTCACATCCTTGCCAATATTTGTGGTTTTTTGCTTTCCTGATGATTTCCAAACTGACCTAGGTAAGAAGGAATGTTGGTATAGCTTTGATTTGTATTTCCTTCATGGCTTAGGATGTTAAACATTTCTTCATGTGCTTACTGACCATTTGTATTTCCTCTGAGAATTGTCTGTTGAGTTAGTTTGTCCACTTAATATTTGTCTTACTTGTTCTTTTGCTGTTTAGCTTTTAGAGATCTTTGTATATTTAGGCTATTAATCCTTTATCTGCTGAATAGCTGGCAAAGATTTTCTTCTATTGTGTGGTTCATATCTTGATTATGTTAACCGTTTCTTGGACATGCAGAAACATTAGTTTGATGCAGTCCTACTTGTCAATTTTTCCTCTTATGTTCTGGACCATTAGAGACCTATTGAGAATATAATAATCTGTGCCTATATCTTCCCTATGTTTTCTGGGTGTAATTTAAAATAAGATATTTAATATATGTCACACCACACACGCAACAATCAACAGTATATATTTCTTCAGAAACTGACAAATGTTCCCCAGAGGGCAAAACTGGTGGCAATAAAGAAGTAATGTGTTAGTTGCTTGTTTTCAAATCAAAGTTTCTTTGAATCTAGCATGGGTTATGGCTCTCATTTTTGCATATCCACTCCTCAAATTACTTGTTTGGTTTCTATTAATAATGAATATGAATATGAAATTCTATGCACTTCTGATTAAATTGATAAATCACTTGGATATTCTATTTTTCCTTTGAATTGTGAAAGATTGTTCTTTGTTAAATACACTTCATCTAATGAAAATACTTTATGTAGAGCCACAATGTCAAAAAAAAAGTTTTGTTAAGGCTGGTTGTTGTGGCTCACACTAGTTATCTGAGCTACTCAAGAGGTGAAGGCTATCCTGGACAAAAAGGCATCTCAATCAATAAGTCGGTAATGATGGTTCACTCCTGCCATCTCAGTTACAGAGATAGCCATAGGTGTAGTATGACAGTCTGAGACTGGCCGTGGGCAAAACAGGAGACCCTACCTGAAAAATATCTAAAATAATAATGTGTTCTGAGTGGGATTCAAGTGCTAGAATACCTACCTGGCAAGCACTAGGATCTGAGTACAAACTCCAGTAGTGCAAAAAAAAAATTGTTATGGAATGAAAACAACAATTTTCATCAGCTGATTATGTGTCAGGTTCTGCAGTGGACATTTCTAGAAACTTTTTAAGTCTCACCATCACTATAGAGTGAAAATTGTGAGATTATTACTATAGCCATGATCCTACTGCAGTCCTTGATACTATTAAAACCTGTTTGGTTTCATTTCTGTTCCAAGCACATGCCATGTGTAGTGAATTTTTCATTTTTCTTTGATTTGTTTTTTTCACTGGCCTGCAAAATCTGCTCCTGACTCTGTTGCTTTCTTTTGCTTGCCACAAAGAACTGTACAGTCTATCGGCTGTTTCTCTTCCTGGGCCCTGGTTACAGGACACAATGTAATTACCTGGCTTGTACTTTCTAGGATGATCCTACAGACAAGTTTCCTAAAACAAAACAATCAAAAGCAAACAAAAGCATTGTGAAAGAACAGAATCAAAAGCAATCACTATGATGCTTTTAAAAAATATTCATTTAAGGGGTACCAACTGACATCCTTTTTGTTAATTTATCTAGCGTGTATTTAAGTGAGTTAGTTTACATGATGATGTGCAACTTCTGTTCTAAATTGTTTTTCCCTTTTACTAATCAGCACATGCTACTGCCACTGGGTACAATTGGGAATGAAATCAGAGTTGGGGTCTCTGTCTTTGCAGGGCTTTGTTTCTCTTCCCACTCCCTGCCTCAGTGGCCTCCACCTTGCACCATTTAACACTTCCTATGCAAGATACAATGGGTTTCCCCCTGTGCCACATCCCACAGATGGAATTTTGTGAGAGGTATTTTAGAAATTTTCAGATAGTCTTCCTTTTACCTGGGTACCAAGGAAAATATAAAACCGTGGTTCTAACTTTTAAATCTGTATTTAATTTTTAACTATATATATAGTGTTCATGAGTCATGCGTATCATGTCTTGAGTGGACTTTTAAGTTGACTTCCAGAAAGTTAGCTAACCTTTTAAATCCTACCTCTTTGAGGTTAGAAATTGTGGTGCAGTCTCATCTTTACAGTAGACATGACCTTGATGTTTGTTTTTATCCCATAATCACTTGGAGAAAATTAGGCTATAGTTCAGGGACAAGGCAAATCAATAAACCCTTTAAAGCAGAATTAGATTATCTGAACAATAATTTTATGTCATGGACCAATGTCCAATTGACAAATAGATCCCATTTTCTTGAGCAGACTTGCAGAATGAAACACATTTGGCATTTCTGAACTTTGTACTGTGAAACTTAAGGATATATAAATATCTTAATTTTTCTGAGAAATTTTATGGCAGCTTTAGAGACCATACTTAGATAATTTGAATTTATTTTTAGAAATAATAAAGTCTTCTTCATAGGGTCAATTTTTTTCTTATTTTTTATTTTATAGAATTTTCACATTTTGTACAATATGCTGTAAGTGCAGAACTGCTCAATAGAAAATCAGGTTACCATAGAGGATTTTCAAATTATGACTACATTATAGAAAATAGAATACTATTTCTTTATCTAACCATCATTATATAAGGTCTACATTTGAATAAAATTTGCTGTATCCATGCTTTATCACTAATTATATTCAGGCCTCATTGTTATATAATGGCTACTAGTATAACAAAAATAAAAACATTTTTAGTCTCTGAAAGCTATTTTAAAAAATAACTGATTGTTAATTTCTTCCTGTCAATATTTCTGTTTTATTTTACTCTCATTTTTCATATCTTAAATCATACAAAAATTAACAAAATGCTAATCATAGATTTTCCTCATCTTTATCTTTTATGACATAATTAAAAGAGAAGATTAGAGATCAGTGAAATAGTATTGGATCATGAAAGAATTTCTGAAGACAGATAGTTTTGTGGACTGTACTTGTTCCAGTGAAGTCTCAATAACATTGTTGATCTAGTTTATGAAAACTCACATAAATAATGTATTCACAATCTGTGAAAGATAGTCCCCTTCAGTGGATGACTTTACAATTTTCCTCTTCAAATACCAAAACATCAGCTATAATATAATCTAAATTTCTCCACTAATAGTATATTATTATTACAATGTAGCAATATAAGAATTGTAAATCAAATATTCAAAATAATCATTATTCATTTCAATTAGCAGATGAGGAAAAATAATTAAAGTTGGCTAATCTTATCAGGAGTACACAATTTTTATTCGATAGAAAAGTAGGGTTGTGTGAAAAGTTTGTGATATCTAAGATTTTAATACTTTATTAAATCTTTCTATGATTTTACAAAATTTCTAACTACAGGAACAATATAAAAAATGGAACTGAAAAAGTTCATGGTGAATGCAAGCAATAGTCTGGTTAATAGTCTCATTCTAGATTTTTTGCCTTCAAATATGTTCATTTTTGCCTATTTCCACTGTGACCATTTTAACCTACATCTTGATTGTCAGCTGCCTGGCACTACCACAAGAGTCTCCTTGCTGCTTCTTCTCTAAATTTCCTCCAAAGTATTCACTTACAGACCATCAAAATCTTTGAAAGTGGAAATAATTCTCTCCTTTGAAATATTTTTGTGCCTAGAATGATGATGGAATTATGATAGTGTACGGATACTTCTCCAGGTTTCATAAAGTCCCCCACATTCCAAGCTTAGCCTTACCTGTCAGCTTAGGTTTTTCTACCTTCTCCCATTCTCCAATCATAATTGACCATTTCCTTAAACACTATATGTCCTAAATGTTCAGGAACACTCAAAATTGCTCTGAATTTAGGATTTCTCACTTGACCTTCCTTGTCTGGAATTCCAAAGCCCTTGCCAGTTTCAAAGTAGGCATTTTTACATGCATTACGACTCCTTTATGTACCTTAAAATCATTGTAGAGAGGTTTTTTCTATAAGCTTTTCTTCATTGTTCCTTTTTAATTTCCTTTAGCCTGTTTACAAAAAGTTTTTAAAAATGAAAATTAGTCTGTACATGTTATACACACTCATACACATATGTGTGTATCTTTATCTAGACAGTTAGAGAAAGAGAGAGACAGAGATAAGAACAGAGAGAGATTACTTGGTAAGGATATATAATTTTTTATTGCTTTTTTATTTGCTTCTTAGACCATTGCTAACCCTATAAAGGCAAGGACCATATATATTTAACTCACTAACATGTATCTAGTTTCTAGTTCAATGCATGTCCCAGAGTAAAACTCATATTATCTATTATTCATGGAAGAATGAATGAAATAATGAATATCTAATTTTATAATGCTAGACGGTTATGAAGCTATTCTTAGGAATGTCAATTAAAACCACTTCTACTATGTAACACTGGATCCCAGGCAACAGCACGATATCTTCCCCATATAGAAATGCTGCCTGGTTTCTATTTCTTTGTACTCCCAAATGACTTGTTATAATTTTCCTCAAAAATAATTTAATAAGCACTGTGATTGTGTCACATGTTTTATGTCTTCAGGTACTTCTGAGCTTCTAAATAGCTAGCTCCAACTCTTACACATTGTTTACTTTTAAGAGAAAAAAGTGTCAAAAATCCAACATAAATGCAGGTGCTTGGGTTGATTGTTATTTTAATATATGTTTATTAACTTTGAAATACATCAGAACAGAACAAGGTTAGTTCAAAGGCATAAGTTTCGGTCCCTCTAGAACACTCAGAACATCTTCCAATATTAATTTAAGCTTGACAAATGAGGGGTGAGTTTATGTGTAAAAGAGTTCATATCATCATTGAGAAGCATTTATTCTTCCTTGAAAGGTTATTTTCTGCAAGATAAGATATAGTGATGCACCTAGACATTCAGGCTTGCTCTGAAAGGAAACAACCCTTGGCACTGAGACTAAGTATTATATCCTCTAGCTAAGAGATGAGTTGTGGAAGGCATTATTCATTTCTAACTTCTGATCCTGGATACAGCAGCTGCTAACCAGGTTTATTTTCATTGGGTTATAAAATAAAGTATGGGCAGAATGCCCAAGTTGAAGGAATGTTTTGTCATGGAAAGATAGGTCTCATCAACGTAAGACAGATGAAAGTCTTTATCTCAATTCCAACCTTCTATGTCTTGTTTATTCATATGTTGCAGCACATGTTTCTCATTAGGTGCTAAAAATTTAAGAGACATGTTAATTAGTTCAGCACATGATTACATCTAGTAAAGACAATAATAATAATGGAAAAAGAAAACACCATTGAACTAAGACATAGATACAGAAAAAAATTCAATAGTTCCTAAAAAATTTCATTCAATTCATGGTTTATTTCAAAAGTTTTAGTTAGACCTTATTGAATGATAAGCCTCAGTAAAACTGTGGAATAAAGCTACAGCTGTGTCTTTGTTAACTTTCCTTTATAATATTCCCATTCTAAAAATTAAAGAAAAATATCAAATCTAAAATTATCTTATTTTTTAAAGATATAATAAGATTAATATTGCATTTTCCAAGTTTTATTTTATTTTCTTTGTTTGCTCAAGTAATACAACTGTTGGAATTTGTCTCTGACCTTTAAAAGAATCATGACCACTTAATCATCTCAATAGATGCAGAAAAAGCCTTCAACAAGATCCAACATCACTTCATGATAAAAGCAATAAGAAAACTAGGAATGGAAGAATGTACCTCAACATTGTAAAGGCTATTTATGACAAACCTACAGCCAATATCATAGTTAATCGTGAAAAACTGAAACCATTCCCCCTAAAATCAGGAATGAGACAAGGGTGCACGCTATCCCCACTCCTATTCAACATAGTACTGGAATTCCTAGCCAGAACAATTAGGCAAGAAGAAGAATTAAAAGGAATACAAATAGGTAAAGAAAAAATATCCTTATTTGCAGATGATATGATCCTATACCTTAAAGACTGAAAAAACTCCTCACCAAAACGCTTAAACACCATAAACAGCTACAGTAAGGTGGTAGGATACAAAATCAACCTACAAAAATCATTAGCTTTTCTATACGCCAATAACGAACAAACTGAGAAGGAATATATGGAAACAATTCCAATCACAATAGCCCTCCAAAAAACCAAATTCCCAGGAGTAAATTTAGCAAAAGATGTGAATGAACTCTACAAGGAGAATTGCAAACTCCTGAAGAAAGAGATTGAGGAAGATTCCAGAAGATGGAAAGATCTGTGCTCATGGATCGGTAGCATCAACATAGTAAAAATGGCTGTACTACCTAAAACAATCTTCATGTTTAATGCAATTCCCATCAAAATTGCAATGACTTTTATCACAGAGATTGAAAAATCTACTACTCTAAAGTTCATTTGGAAATACAAGAGACCGGGAATACCCAAGGCAATACTCAGAAAAACAAAAGCAATGCTGGGGTATCACAATACCTGACTTCAAACTATAATACAAAGCAATAGCAATAAAAACAGCATGGTACTGGCATAAAAACAGACATGAAGACAAGTGGAACAGAATAGAGGACCCAGATATGAATCCACACAACTATACCCACCTCATTTTTGACAAATGTGCCAAAAATATAGGATGGAGAAAAGACAGCCTCTTCAACAAATGTTGCTGCAAAAAGTGGTTTATCCATCTGCAAGAAACTGAAACTAGATCCATGTCTATCACCCTGTACTAGAATCAACTCAAAATGAATCAAGGACCTAAACATCAGACATGAAACTCTGAAGTTACTAAAGGAAGGAGCAGGAAACACTCTGGAACTAATAGGTATAGGCAAGGACTTCCTCAATAGAACCCCAACAGCCTAGCAACTAAGAGAAAGGATGGACAAATGGGACTTCATAAAATTAAAAACTTCTGCACAACAAAAGAAATGGTCTCTAAACTGAAGACACCACCCACAGAGTGGGAGAAAATATTTGCCAGTTATACATCAGACAAGGGACTGATAATCAGAATATACAGACAACTTAAGAAACTAAATTCTCCTAAAATCAATGAACCAATTAAAAAATGGGCATCTGAACTTAAGAGAACTTTTTCAAAAGAAGAAATTCAAATGGCCAAAATACACATGAAAAAATGCTCACCATATCTAGCCATAAAGGAAATGCAAATCAAAACCACACTAAGATTCCACCTCACCCCTGTTAGAATAGCCATCATCAAAACACCACCAACAACATGTGTTGGTGAGGTTGTGGGGGAAAAGGAACCCTAATCCACTGCTGGTGGGAATGCAAGCTGGTATAACCACTCTGGAAAAAAATTTGGAGACTCCTTAAAAATTTAAACATAGACCTGCCATATGATCCATCAATATCACTCCTGGGGATATACCCAAAGAAATATAATACAGATTACTCCAGAGGCACCTGCACACCTATGTTTATTGCAATGCTATTCACAATAGCTAAGTTATGGAAACAACCAAAATGCCCCACTACTGAAGAATGGATCAAGAAAAGGTAGTACTTGTACACCATGGAATTTTACTCAGCCATGAAGAAGAATGAAATCTTATCATTTGCAGGTAAATGGATGGAACTAGAGAACATCATTCTGAGTGAGGTCAGCCAAGCTCAGAAGACCAAAAATCATATGTGGTCTTTAGATCTATGGCCAATGCAGCAATGTGGTTGGACTGGGACCATATGATAAGGGGAGAGCACATTTGGATGATATAGAAATAGGTAGAAAACCCAAAACATGAAAGTGTTTGATGTCCCCATTCCAAAGGAGTTAATACAGAAACATTAAAGCAACAGAGGTTATCATGAGAAGGGGATCAGTAACTAGAGTAAATAACAGAGATGAATCAACATGGGTCATAACACATGTACATGAAAGCAATACTACGAATATTTCTGTATAGTTATCCTCAACTCAACTAGCAAGAATGCTTTGTCTTCCTTATTAGGCTTGTCTCTTTTCTTCAATAAAACTAGTGATTAAGGCAGAACAGGACCTGCCTGGAACTGAGGGGGAAGGGGAGAGAGGTAGGGGGAGGGGGGCAGGGGGGAAAAATGACCCAAACAATTTCTGCACATGTGAATAAAAGAATAAAAAAAAGCATTATGAGATATGGAAAAGATGGTATACAATAGAAATTTCTCTCTGGTATCTCTCTGGGATGACCTGTAATTTCTCACCAATCTTGTCTACTAAGATTGTGATCCTTGGTTTAGTGGTTTCTACTATTAGAACATAACTTCTTAGCTCTAAAGGTTATTTTTGTCTTATTTGCTATTATACACACATAATACATACTCATTGGCTATGTGAGTTGATGGAGTGATGTACAGAAAAAAATTTTTTTGTGGGATTGGGGTTTGAACTCAGGGGTTGCAGCTTGTAAAGCAAGGACTCTACCACTTGAACAGCAGTTCCAGTTCTAAGAAAGCGGGGAGTGAGGATAAAGAAGAATGATGGAGGGGATGAATTCAACTGTAATATATGGTAAGAACTTTTATAAATGTCATAATGTACCCCCAACACAACAATAATGAATTATACAATTAAAAAAGAAAGAAAATTCTTTGCCTTGATCACACATCCTATGCAGGTATAACCTGGCTGGAAGTTATCATCTAATTTTATTATATGGTAAAAAAAGAAAAGAATTTATGAAAATTCAAAGATCTACATAAGTGACATTTTAAAATTACTTCAACTAAAAGTGAGTAGAAACAAATGTTGGAATATAAAACACAATTATTTTTACATGTTTTCAGTAAATTGTCAGTGTATCAAAGGGTTTTTAGGAAATCAAAAGTCTCAAATAAATAAGCCTCTTAAGTCAGTAAGACTGACCTTCTGTGCTAACCACTGATGTGTGACATGGATAATGTGATTAATTCCTCTCCAAAATAATCTTTTTAAGTACTCAGAATCCTTAATTTAGTCTTTGCTCAAGAAGTTTGGAAATCAGAGTAGAAAATGTAGTTAAGTAAAGCAACTTGAGCAGGATTCTGTAGACTGGCAGCCTGTCTTCCAACAGGTAAAACAATTCTGTAAATATGGCTAAAAGCCAAGAGAGAAATTATTTAAAGATTGAAAATATTAATTTATCATTTCCTGACTAGTTTAGAACTGGTATCACGTAAAACAAGAACTTGTATGTGTCTTTTCTAAAATTGATGCCATGCATAGTCATAACAGACCTTCCTTAATTTGTATAAAAAAGATACAAATTTAGGCCGAATCTTATTGAATTTGTAGCTTTTGTCCTTTAACATGCAATGTATAATTCATCCAATCCTCACTGAATTAACAGTAAACGCTAGAGAATGTGAAATACCTTAGAATTGCTATCATTAACTTGAGACTGTCTTTAAGTTATTCTCACATGGACTTCTTTCAATATCATGTAGATAAGGAAAATCAATGGAAATAATTGTGATGGTACATGAACATTCTGGCTTAAGAAAAATTAAAAATGTGTCCACATACATTTAGATGTTTTGTATTTTAACTAAATTATCTCTTAGCTTGGGGTGATCTCTTATTTCTAAAATGCAATTTATTCCTGGAAATATATCATAAAATTGCATTAAATGAGTTTTGTGATATTTGGTGAAATAATTTAAATAATATATAAGATAAAAAATTGAAATGGACTATGAATTTGGGAAAAGAAGAATGCAAGGTAAAACATATTATGTTAATATAAACATTGTACATATTCAGTCTACTAATTCAAGATGTATTGAAAGGAAAGTAACTCTTTTTATTGTAAACTTTGTAGCCTATTTGCTATCTGACAATGCAAGTTAACTCCCTGTATAGCTATCCTTATCTCAACCAGCAAAAACCCTTGTTCCTTCCTATTATAGCTTATACTCTCTCTACAACAAAATTAGAAATAAGGGCAAAATAGTTTCTGCTGGGTATTGAGGGGGTGGAGGGGAGAGGGAAGTGGCGGAGTGGGTGGTAAGGGAGAGGGTGGGGGCAGGGGGGAGAAATGACCCAAGCCTTGTATGCACATATGAATAATAAAAGAAAAAAAATAGAGAAAAGGCTGCCAGTAAAAAAAGAAAAAAAAAAAAAAAAAAGAAATGACATCCAGGAATCCAAAACACATTTAAAACAATTAGACCTGATGAGCTGGCTAACTCAACAAGAAGATTTACCATGTGCTTATTATCTATGGTATTTCTACTACTCTTTGCTAAGCATGAAAAAATAAAGGAGGGGAATTATGAAAAGGAACTGCAGGAATCAAAACAGAGAATTCCTTTAGGAACTGGGAAGCTAAAGAGAAACACCTCCTCTTTTGGCTCTTCACTTCCATACTTATTCCTCTCCTAAGCCTTCTTTTTTCTAAGTGAGTCTCATAACATAGGGCCTCTCTATGAAAAAATGAGAAGGTTTCCTAGATTACAGAATCTTAGAAACATAGCCTTTTAGAGCAATAAGGAAATCACAAAATACTTATTTTTGCATGATGGTTGTTATTAGACAATAATGTCTATTGTATTTTGGACAACAGTTCAAGATTGAAGAGGTATTTCTGGATGTTAGACTACAGAGTAACATAGATCTGTGTCCAAAGCCTTTATATTATCTTAACACTACTATGACCTTGAAAAGTCAATTGAATTTAAATTATGAGCATTGATTCCTTATCTCTAAAATGGAAATGATAGTATCTCCTGATTTTCATGACTATCATTTGAGGCCACATGTGTAAAGCTCCTGGCAATCACTACAATAATATAGAACACAGGTGTTTCATTACTGGCCCCAATCCCCCACCAAAAAAAAATTCAGTTAATGAGCTCAAAGCACATTAAGAAAATTAACTTAGCAAAGTAGCAGACAGTAAACAGTGAGGTTGAAGATTCCTCTTGTTCCTGTCTTACTCCCTGTCTGACAGTGAGACACCTACCTTCAGACCATCCATCATTGCTTTGCTCTTGTAAGAAATGAACTGGTTAATGGATGGCTTGGACTCCTACAAGTCTGGATTGCATGGAGCTGTATCCCCACTGAGGAAACTCATCAGGACACTGTCAATCCTTCTCTGTGAAGCAGAGGCCCTGGGGCAATCTTTTTAAGAGATTTTAAAATCTTCCCACATATTTGCTATTTAAGCAAGTCTAGTGCAGGTACAGAAGTAGCACAGGGAAGCTGGGAGCACCTTAGAATGAATAAAAATAATGAGATGAGTCTTGCTCCTTTTCTGCTGGAAGGCCATTAGCAACTCCATGCCTTTAATTTTACAGGCCTGGAAGCAAAAATTTACTCTGAACACTCTTTTTCTTTTCTTTACTTTTCTCTTACAGTTTTTGGTGATATTCTTCTCTTTTGTTTGCTTTTTTCCCCTTTTCTTCCTCTTCCACAACTGGGCAAGCAATAGGAACTGATTATCTACTGTTTATAAATCCTTATGGTGCCAAGCTGTACAAAGGATAAAATGTCAATTTCCCTTTTCAGTTTCATCGCCAGCATCTCCTGGTAGAAAGGCAAGTGTATTTCAATATTAGTGCCTCTTTCTCAGCACTGTCTCACTTGGTTCCTTGCTTTAACTAGGCAAGTGTGGCTTTTCTGTTTTCATATACTATCATTTTCCCTTCAATGGCACTCACACATCACGTATCTGTGAGCAAGACCTTTTGAACTTATCACTGTCTACTTGCTCCCTTAAATTACCTCCTGTAATAGCTCTCACTATGATCAGTATCACTTCAGTTTGTTTCATTGCCTGGAGATCAAACTGGCATTGCAATCACCACAGATTAAATAGAACCACCCATCTCTTTGTTATTTTCTGTTCTCAGTATTCAAGATCTTGTCTTGAGTTCTTGATCTCAGAGGACAATCTCACATAGCATTCATGTACTGCCTTGTGTTCTACACTAAAACATTAGTCAGCTCTTAGAAAGTTTATCTTTACTATATCCATCTCTACTTCTCCTCTCAATTTCTATTGCTTCTTTCTCAAATCATACCCTAAAACCTGTATACAGTGTTTTCTTTCTTTTCTTCACTTGATCACTAAGCTGATATTTCTAAAGTTTAGTTTTGCTCTCATTTCTTTAATGCTCAAAATTGTCTACTGTTCCTAATTGCCTATAGGACAATCATTAAACATTTTAACCTAGACCTGTATATTAGACTTTTCCACTCCTAGTTCATCTGGACTTCATTTACTCTTTTTAGAGTGCAGATCTTATTTTCCTATTGTCCTTGGTTTCCTTTGAAGTTTCCCATCTATATGCATCTGCTTAACATGTTCCTTGTGCCCTACAGATTTCTCCCTCTTGTTTTCTGAGGTCTTGTCAAATTTCCATCGCTGCTACAGACAATGTTCTTTGTGTCCCGAATGCTGCTGATTCCCCTGCACACTGATGGCATACTGGAAGCTAGGATGTTGAGGCCATAGGAACAGCCCTCTGCCAGTGAGATGTAAGAATTGGAAGAAAAAATACCTGTGATTCCATGCCCTCATGGGAAGATGCCCTGAGGTGAATTCTTTGCCATTTTCAAAGGTCTCCACCTTTATGGCTACCCAGTTGCTCACAGTATCATTCTGCTGAAATTGTTGTGATTTCCTTCCTTCTCCAACTCCTTCCCAACTCCCCAACTAGGGCTTCATTAGATCAACACTGTGATATTTGCAACATATCCTGGCTAGTGCACTCCTTAAAGAATTGTGCATTTTAACTTGTGTGGGTGTTTGTCTTTCTAGATAATGTTGTTCTTGATATGCAGGAGCTACATCACTTTCTTATTAATATTTCTTTTTTGGGGGTGCAACAATCATGGGGATTGAACTCAGGACCTCATACTTAGTTGGCAAGCTTTGTAGCACTTGAGCCACAGACCTAGCCCTTTTGCTTTTAGTCTGTTTTACAGTTAGAGTCTTGTGCTTTTGCAGAGGCAGGCTTCAGACTGTGATCCTTCTACCTCTTCCTCTTGAATAACTAGGATTGTAAGGATGTTTCACCATACCCAGCTTACCTTTGAAATAGAGTCTTTCTAAATTTTTGCCCAGCCTGTCCTCAAACCATAGTTCTCCTATCTTCACCTCCCAAGTACCTGGGACTGCAGGCTTATGTACTGTGCCCATTCCCTTCTCTTTCATTTTTCTAACATTCCTCTGTCATATTATGTGACATATTAAAAGAATTCCATTGTTTTGTGTATGTTTATGTTTGTGTATATGTGCCCCATTTATCCAAGTTTTTGTTGTTGTTGTTGTTCATTTATTCACATGTGCATACATTGTTTGGGTAATTTCTCCACCCTGCCTCCCTCCCCCACCCTTCCCTCCTCCCCCCCTCAGTTTTTTTTTAATGGAAGAGAACTCTAATTATCAAGTCACTGCTGAGGGTAAATACTTCAGTAAGTTCACAACAAAATGATAATTTATAATAATAGCAATGAATTTTATTATAAATAAAAATTTTTATAAATAAAAAGTAAGAATTTTTTTGTGGTTGACTTGAGGTACAATAGAAATAGGCACCTTTGTGATAGAGCACTAAGCTCCCTATGCAAGTGCACTTTTAGTGCTACATGTATACATCCGCATCCTCCAGTTACAGGGACATGTTTTTGTACTATTTTTCCTCTGATCTCTTTTGACAAATGATAGAGATATTTTCTCAGCTTTGGAAAAGGTAAATTCCATTTGAGGTGCAGAGAAGAACCCCCATTTTCAGTATCTTCTGAATATTGACTGTTGATTTGTCTCAGCTCCTATTTCAATTAGACTTTTGGATTTCCATGTTCCTCCCTTATGTAATAACCACCTGATATATTCCTTTAACACTCTCTACACAAAATTCTGCACAAGCCTTGAAAGTTTACCCTCTTTCTGGTTGAACAGCTGAAAAGTGGCCAAGTGTCCCCTTATGATACAGGTTATTATGGGATAACTCATGTGCCACACACCTTCTTCTTTCAGTCCTCCACTATTGGGAGTCATCCTTACCTTTGGTATCTTTACAATTGATTCAGACTCCTCACAAATGTGAACTCCTACCACTACTTTTCCATTAATGTTTCTACTAATGAGGGTTCTTCAGACTTCTCTCTGTGTTTTAATTCCATGTTCTGACTTCTTACCCTTGATGAATTTTTATTCACACCCCATAGTTCTTTATCTTGATTTTATTTACCTTAATTCCTAAAAATACCTTTCCAACAAAGAATGATATGAGATTTTCCTGACATTTTTGAGTTATCAGAGCAGGGTATGTGGCATAACACTGTACACAATCTATTCTAGATATTTAAGTCAATTTAAGGCCCTCAGTTAAGCTGGACACAATTCCTTACTGCATGCCATCACTCTTAAATTTCTGAACTTTTTTCACATTTTCTAGAGTCCTTCCTTACTGTAAGCTCACATATTTCAAGCCCAACTTTCTTAAGCAGCTGCTATTGAGAAACTCAAACTTTTCTCGCCTTCTCTTAAAAGTGTTTTGTACATAACACATTGATGGCTAATGAGTGTATACGCATGGCAAGAAAGTATCTATCACATTAGAAACAAATGTCCAAGTCCTTAGCTCATCATGACACAGCACCCACCTCATCTCCTCTCAACTCTTCCCTGAACCTCACATATGCTTTGCTCACCTATCTTAGTCCCTCCATGCTATTATAACACATAATTGAAATATGGCAATTTATAGGCCAAATAAATTGATTTCTCACAGTTCTGAAGATCAAGATGTCCACACTCAAGGCCCTTGCCTTCTCTCTGCTTTCAAGATCATGTCTTAGTCACTGCATCCTAAAGAAAGGAAGGACTCTGTGGTCTCACATGGCAAAAGACAGAAGGACAAAAAGAGAAAACTTCTTCTATCAGGTTCTTATATTGATACCCAATCCCATTTATGAGAGAGGAGCTCTCCTGTCCCTATCTCTTGTTAAAGACTCCACTACTAAATACTATCACTTTGGCAACATTCAAATTTTAGAAGAGACACATTCAAACCATAGCTTCATACAATACTGAAATATCTGCAAATCCCGGTAAAGTCCCATGTGATTTTCCCTATGAGCCTTTGTATTATAGGATCTTCTAGATATGGCAAGGCACTCGTTTGCTTTTCATTCACCTCATTTCTGATAATAAAAATCCTTATCCTGGCATCTTCTGCAATGACCCACCCAACACAGTCTGTTATGGGTGTCTTCTCACCCTATACTTGCAGCATCCAGGTCAGGCCTCAGTTATTACAAAAATCATAATAAATGATTTCTTGATATTTACTCATGTGCCATATAGAATAAATATCATTCACAATATGGATTACGGACTTTTCATGGATGTCACATCAGTTCTACAATATTTGTGATTGATGGCCTCTATAGTATATAAAAATAAATGCTTGTTGAATGAGTTAGTGCATTGTTGGTTAATAGATTCAAGTATGAGTCTCGACCACCTAATGTACTTCCTTGAATTGTTCCAAAATATTTTTGAAAAAGCATCAAAGCAAATATAAATTTCCCCCTATTTAGTTGGATTAAGAATGAGGAGGATCATGCTTGATTGACACTGTTGGGTACTGTGGTATTTATTCTTCTCAAATGTAAGACATTATATTGCTCTTCATTGTTGAAGGAATAGATAAACCAAATGTATTAGCAAATAAGCCTCCATTTTCAACATGCAGTAACGTATAAGAGGATGCTTTACTATTTTTTCAGTAGCATTCAAGAAAAATGGAACACTGCAAAGTTTTGTCTTAAGTTGTGTACCTTAATATTTGTGATGTTGTTGCTGTTTCTGATGTTCTCGTCTCTAAGTCATATTCTGTTTTATTGTGGTGAAATTGAAACATTTTGCTTACAATGCTGTGCAACAGCACAGTTAGTTCAAAGCCTTCTTTGGGACACTTCTATGCCAGTCATGTGAAACAAACAAAGAGGGGCTTTCAAAATATTCTCTGAAGCCCCACTGCCTCCCAGTTAAACATCCCAGCAAGTGTGCTCTTCAAAGTCATTCTCCCACTCCATCCTTATTCCAAATGTGTAAGCATATTTGCCAAAAGATCAATCTGCCCTCAGCAAGGGACTTAAAGAGTCTCACACCTGATATTTATAGAACAATACCTACGACTTTTTACGAGCAATCTCACACACATGTTTACTGCCAGATCTGCTACACTGGGGACTGTTCGGTGCTTATGAGCATAGTGACTTCCACTTGAAGGTTGTATTTCTTATTAACTTATCTGAGCCTCAGCCTCCTTGTTCTCAACTGGAGCCGTTCAACATCTTCTACTGAAGTCTTGACCTAGCTCAGTGCTTCCTTTGCATCCCTCCAGCATTATCTATTAAGTTAACATGAAACTTTAGGTTTCAAAATTCCCAGTATAGTTTTAGCAATCACTTGTAATGCCTGTGTAACCACCAGGGTTGTGCCAAATAAAATGAACTATGATGAATGTTTCATGTGTTGGACATCAAATTAGAAAAGGAAAATAAAAACATTGAACTATAGAATTTTTATGCAGCTAAATTTCATCTATTTGAAGAATAATTTTTATATACAGGTAATGTCCAGTTTTAAGTTCCTAAAATTTTAGAATTAAAATTATCTTATTCTATGAAAGGATATGGTTATAAAAATATAGTTGGTTGTGCATGGCATTGTTTGGAAAACAAAGTGATGAAACATTTCTTGGTCACCGACTATGTTTCAGGGAAATTTTGTCACTTTGATTACAAAGAAGAGATATCATTGTTATAGACATCATTATGTACTTTGACAAGAAACAACATACAGTAACAATACATATAATTCCTGTTCTAAATATTTTGCCTAAAGCTTACAGTAAAACTGTGGGATAGATGAATTTAGTATTAGGTCCATTTCACATTGAACATATTGAGTCTCAGGGAGGATTTTTAACTTGCCCTGGGTTCCAAACTGCCAAAAGACAGTAACAGACTTTGACCCGCTGGAGTTTAGCTTTGGTAATGGCATCTTTGACTATTAGTTTGAACTGCAGCAAAAGGGATAAATAATATGTACACTTTGCTCTGATAACTGAGTATACTATGCCAGCAAATATTTTTATTTCCCGTAATATAAATTAAGACATGGTAAACTTTCTCTAATTAAGCACAGGCATACTACGTTTATAGAAAATCACAAATCCTCTCTGATACTCAGTGAAATTTGAATGCTTTTCCCAAACTGCACTGAGGGTTAAATGTATTTGCATCAGTTGGGTTAGTGCTTAGAACAGAAATCACCAACAGGTAGGCATTAGCAAACTTTTTTTTCAAAGAGAGGGCTTACCCAAGCCTCTATTTCTATCTGTGCCTTCAGTCTGGACACCAAATACACATAGTTTGTTGCCTCCTTTCTGTTTAAAGCTGGTTGCATTGAAATTTAATGCATTTTTCTTTGGCAATTAACATATTAACTCTTTCTTGGAGGTAACCATGTGTTAGGTATATATTCCAATTCCCTCATTCCCTCTCTTCCTTCCTTTCTTCCTTCCTTCTTTCCTTTCTTTTCCTTTTTCTAATACTAAGTTTGTAATAATAAGGACAAGAGAAAAGATAAACTCAAAAAACAAACAGCATTCACAAATGTTTCTCCACAAATTGTTTCATCATCTTAAGTAATTCTGTAATATACTAGCTTTCCTTATAATTCTGTTTTTACTAATAAGGAAAATACATAAAAATTATATGCAGTGTGTGAGTTATATAGTCAGGATATTCTCTCTTGAAATTTGTTTTGTAAACACCTGCACTACCGTGAGAAGGTAGAGAATGATTTCCTGTTTTCTGTGTTGTTCCAAAAAGCTGAATATTGGATCTATTTTTGAGACTTTTTGTTTAGTTTTTAACTATTTTTAATAACTGTATCCCTATCATTTATGTCTCTTAATATGAAGCTGAGTGCCCAACTTGCACACTATATCCAAGGCTTTCTTTTGTCCTTTTCATTCACTTTTTGATAGATCTCTTAAATTGTTCTCAGCTCAGAAATTGGGTACTACTTGCTGAGAGACTTGCTATTCTTGAGTCATTGCAAGTGAAGATCAGTGCATATAATTGGCACCTGGTTTCCTGCTGTACTTACTTATTAGGATATCTGCAGTAAACAGAGAGCTGTAGTGGCAATCATGCAGCTAGGATTTCATCTCTCATCTGTCATCACACCTCCTGGGTACCAAGTTTTGTCTGTTGGCCATTCACAATCTGATTGACCCTACTATTTTTCACATCTCTTTTGCAATGCCTTATTCCACCTCATCATGGCAAGAGGACTTTAATGAATACCATTTGCATAAAAATATCAACTTGGGTTTTTTTTAAGTTTTGCTTGTTTATTTGAATTTTGTTTTATGCCAATTATAAACAAGGCTCCAAAGGGCTTATCTCCAATAAGTAAATAAGCTTAAGTTTGGGGTTTTTTTTTTTTATTTTCCATAGCACCAACTTCTTTGAAGGTTATAAAAAGGATTCTATTAACGTGTTCACAATGTCTTAGATTTTGTCAATACTAGAAAAATTAAAAACATTGAACATAATTGCTTAATTTTTTAATTTCTTCTCTGATGTCCTTCAATTTTTCTTTTTTCATTTGGGCCTAATTCTATGATCATTGAAATATTTTGTTGACCCATCTACAAGAAGAAGTTGAATTGAGATTAAATTTAATAAGGGTTTCATGAGAAATACATACACGGTTCAAACTCAGTTATTCCATACTATCCAAGTCGTGGAAGACCAGTACAGTAATCACCAATCGTATCACTCATGATGTTGTGATGCAAATGTAAAAGGTCAGACTACGCACAAACTGAGCATGTCGTACATGCTTAGTAGCTGAAAAAAAATCTGATAGTGAAAGAGAAACAAGGTTCAAAATGTACAAAACCAGAAAATAATCTATGGAAGCTTCTTCAATTAGGGCAATTAGTTGTAAGCAGAAAATTAAGGTCTAGTCAGCAATGCTTGGTCAATATAGAAGTCTTTTTCTATCCAGAAAAGAAGTAACTTTCAGAATTATAAACATTTAATACATTTTTCAGTACGAATCTCAGGAAATAGAATTTTTTAGAATTCCTATGGTTTTTAAACTAGTAATCTATAGCAGTACAACAATAAAGAAATATGTGCATGCTCATTGAAATTTGTCACTGTCATACAAAGTAGCAAGGAATTCACGAATTATGCAGGGAAGCAACTTAAAGAAACTAGTGTTCCCCAAACTGAAAAAGAATATATGAAAACAATTCCATTTACAATAGCCTCAAAAAAAATCAAATACCTAGGTGTAAACCTAACAAAAGATGTGAAAGACCTCTACAAGGAAAACTATACACTTCTGAAGAAAGAGATTGAGGAAGACTATAGAAAGTGGAGAGATCTCCCATGCTCATGGATTGGTAGAATCAACATAGTAAAAATGTCGATACTCCCCAAAGTAATCTACATGTTTAATGCAATTCCCATCAAAATTCCAATGACATTCATTAAAGAGATTGAAAAATCTACTGTGAAATTTATATGGAAACACAAGAGGCCACGAATAGCCAAGGCAATACTCAGTCAAAAGAACAATGCAGGAGGTATCACAATACCTGACTTCAAACTATATTACAAAGCAATAACAATAAAAACAGCATGGTACTGGCACAAAAACAGACATGAAGACCAGTGGAACAGAATAGAGGACCCAGACATGAAGCCACACAACTATAAGCAACTTATCTTTGACAAAGGAGCTAAAAATATATGATGGAGAAATAGCAGCCTCTTCAACAAAAACTGCTGGGAAAACTGGTTAGCAGTCTGCAAAACACTGAAACTAGATCCATGTATATCACCCTATACCAAGATTAACTCAAAATGGATCAAGGATCTTAATATCAGACCCCAAACTCTTAAGTTGATACAAGAAACAGTAGGAAATACTCTGGAGTTAGTAGGTATAGGTAAGAACTTTCTCAATGAAACCCCAGCAGCACAGCAACTAAGAGATAGCATAGGTAAATGGGACCTCATAAAACTAAAAAGCTTCTGTTCATCAAAAGAAATGGTCTCTAAACTGAAGAGAACACCCACAGAGTGGGAGAAAATATTTGCCAACTATACATCAGACAAAGGACTGATAACCAGAATATACAGGGAACTTAAAAAACTAAATTCTCCCAAAACTAATGAATCAATAAAGAAATGGGCAAGTGAACTAAACAGAACTTTCTCAAAAGAAGAAATTCAAATGGCCAGAAAACACATGAAAAAATGCTCACCATCTCTAGCAATAAAGGAAATGCAAATTAAAACCACACTAAGATTCCACCTCACCCTTGTTAGAATAGCCATCATCAGCAACACCACCAACAACAGGTGTTGGCGAGGATGCGGGGAAAAAGGAACCCTCTTACATTGTTGGTGGGAATGTAGACTAGTACAACCACTCTGGAAAAAAATTTGGAGGCTACTTAAAAAGCTGGACATCGATCTACCATTTGATCCAGCAATACCACTCTTGGGGATATACCCAAAAGACTGTGACACAGGTTACTCCAGAGGCACCTGCATACCCATGTTTATTGCGGCACTATTCACAATAGCCAAATTATGGAAACAGCCAAGATGCCCCAGCACTGACAAATGGATTAAGAAAATGTGGTATCTATACACAATGGAATTTTATGCAGCCATGAAGAAGAACGAAATGTTATCATTCGCTGGTAAATGGATGGAATTGGAGAACATCATTCTGAGTGAGGTTAGCCTGGCTCAAAAAACCAAAAATCATATGTTCTCCCTCATATGTGGACATTAGATCAAGGGCAAACACAACAAGGGGATTGGACTATGAGCACATGATAAAAGCGAGAGCACACAAGGGAGGGATGAGGATAGGTAAGACACCTAAAAAATTAGCTAGCATTTGTTGCCCTTAATGCAGAGAAACTAAAGCAGATACCTGAAAGCAACTGAGGCCAATAGGAAAAGGGGAACAAGTACTAGAGAAAAGGTTAGATCAAAAAGAATTAACCTAGAAGGTAACACCCACGCACAGGAAATCAATGTGAGTCAATGCCCTGTATAGCTATCCTTATCTCAACCAGCAAAAACCCTTGTTCCTTCCTATTATTGCTTATACTCTCTCTACAACAAAATTAGAAAGAAGGGCAAAATAGTTTCTGCTGGGTATTGAGGGGGGGGAGAGGGAGGGGGCGGAGTGGGTGGTAAGGGAGGGGGTGGGGGCAGTGGGGAGAAATGAACCAATCCTTGTATGCACATATGAATAATAAAAGAAAAATGAAAGAAAAAAAAAAGAAACTAGTGTTCCCTTTCTAAAATGCTTAATAAGAAACATAATAAGAAAACATAATAAGAAAAAAGGAGGTGGTGTGCTATCTAGTAATAAAATTCTACCTAATTTTCAAAATTTGAAAATTGTTATGGCATTTATTATTTTTTAAAAACTGCCAATTATATTTTGCCTTTCAAAAATACATTTTCCCTTCACCTACCTCCCTTTCTTCCCTCCTTCCTTTCTTCCTTCCTCTTTTTTTCTTTTTCCATTTGGTTTGGTAGAATTCCTATGTTTTTGACTCAAAAATATACTGCTAAAATTAGTTGGAAAGATCATTTCTGGTCCATTCTGGTACATATATCTAGACTTTGGGGAATTTCAAGATTGACACAGACAAGAAATCTTGTTATGAGAAGAATACTATGAACAAAATAAGAAAAAAATGTCAAAATAATCCCATTTTGTAGGAATTGTGGGACAAGTGAAAGGAAAATTAAGCAATTGTTATGCAGAAATTTATACATAATTACAAAATTCTAATTAATATTTTGCCTAGCCTGGAACATGACTTGATTTTAACTATGTTAGCATTTTGCAAACAGCAATTTGTGACTTTTTTTTTTCTTTTACGTAGGGAGTACTGGGTTTTGAACTCATGGTTGCCAAGCACTTGATCTACTTTGACAGCCCATTTTTGCATTGGGTATTTTTGAGGTAGGACCTTGCTTTTTTCCCAGGCTGGTCTCAAACTGTGATTCTCCTGTTCTCTGCCTCTGGAGTAGGTAGGATTTCAGGGGTAAGTCACTGGGCACCTGGCAGAACTCTGTTAATTAATTTTGTTTAGTGACTTGGGATCATGAATTTTTGGACCAGTGTTCACAAGAATAAAGCATGAAAATACTCATTTTGTGAAAGCACAGGGATGTTCCTATGGCATTAATTATGAAACTATTTTAAATGGGAAGAGTAAAATAGTATAATGTGCATTCTAAAGTTTAAGGTGAAATTATTTCATACAAATTATTTCTAAATAAGTTATTTTTATACTTCATGGATTGAAATCCTTTCTTTTCTCATCTATTTATTGATGTTTGTTACCATCCATTTATGCATCATCTTCTTGAAGTGGTATAATTCTACCCAATCTAGCATTTTTTGAAATAAAAATAAATACACTTTTGCTGTGAGGCAATCATTGTTGTTCTAGAATTTCACAGCTTGCCCAAATTGCCCCCAGTAATCCTGGTTTTCAAGCAGAATCATTCAGTGCTAAAAGAAAATAACCTCATTGGAGTCTGACATCCCATTTGTACACGGAGACTAAGGCCTGGCAACACACAAAAACACATAAGGAGATAATACTAAGAAGAAAATTAGTAATAGCATTTCAAGAATATGAGGTATCAATACAGATTCAATGCTGTATTCAAGTACTTGGAAGGTTGAAGCAGAATGAGTTTAAGGTCAAGGTCAGCCTGGGTGACATACTGAGACCCTGTCTAAAGAAAATAACACAAAACAAAATTTCCTATAGGATTTTCTAGCATAAAATTAAATCTTCAAAACCAAGTTTGAAAAGAAATACAATTTAAAAGTGGCTTTTGTATTCTATGTAACATTTTATTTGGCTCATAGAACTTAGAAACAATATGGCATCTTAATTTCTATAATATAACTTCTTTAATGCATTTAGCCTGGTTTTCTCAATGTAATGTGCCTATCTGAAAAATCAATAATTTGTGCCAAGCACATATCATGCCATTTGGCTATATACCGTAAAAACAAAACATGATTCTTTTTCTTATTCATAGTTTATTAACTTGAAGTTGATACAAGTTAAAATAAGTGTATTCTTAACTGCTCTTTAGGAGACTATCAAACCACTAATTTAATCCACAAAAGTTGGAAAATACACCTAAGGCTAAAAACATAGGTCATTTCCTCTGCAGATAGGAATCTGTATGATATTTTTTATGGAAGCTATTCTAATTTTCCTCTGATATCATTCCTCTTTTGAGTGGCAGTTCTTTTTTATGTTTCTCCTTAGATTTTTCAAAAAGAGCCTGAATTATCTGTTCTTCAGTAAGAATGAATAAGAATCTATTTTTGTCAAGTTTCAGGCACTGTTGTCATAACTGATTATGTATTTAGTCTTGCCTTTTATCAGCTTAGTATACTGTTTGATTTTTGCAGTTTGATATTAATCTTTAATTTTCTTTTTTTTCTGTATCCATATATTCTTTAAGCTTGATCAATAGAGTCCTTTTGTTTTAAAAATAGAAGCAGTATGATTTTTTTGGAACATTGTGTGATTTATTGCCCAATGTTACTTGAAACACAATACCGCAATATTTTCTATGAATTTTAAAATGACATTTTCACAGGACTACCTAAGGAATAAATCTTCAAGAATGATACAATAGAGTGTTTTAGTGATGGTAACTTAAGGATAATCAACATAAGTTATATGGGATTTTGACTTTTACTTCTACATAAATTAATCTTACATGAGATATGTGATTATTGTGCATGGAAAGAAGGAAATAAAATTATATGTTGATTACAATGAATAAACATTTATTTTTATGTAGTGAACGTTGCATAGTTGAGTACTTTCACAATGGAAACAGAGGTTTTTTTTTTTTTCTTGAAGCCATATTTCACTTATTACTACTTTGAACAAAGAGTTGAATTTTCTGTATTTCATATAATTTTCTTGAGTTTCGGGAGTGCAGGTATATTTCTCTTTCTGACTATCAATACCTATGTATGAATATACATATGTACATATTTATTGAACTGTATAATGTGAAAATTAAAGGTCTAACTGGACATACAGTATTCTTCTGTTTATTTTTTTTTTCATTTCTCTCTCTTTGAAAAAAATCCAGTTAATTTAGTAATAAAATCTTTCAATTGAAATATAACACCAAGAAAAATGAGGATTGTAAACACTTGCCTTCCATATCATCTCTTGTTTTACTTTGGACTTTTGTATCTTTAGAGGAAGTTTTTCCAACCCCTTTAAAAAGTAATAAAGGAGCAGGGGGAGTGAAAAGTAACACAAAAAAAAGTAATAAAGAAGAGGACATATAGCTGGTCACTTCTTTTGTTTTTCAGTGCTGGGATCAAATCCAGGGCATGGCACATGCTAGGCAATTGCTTTGTCATCCAGCAACACTTCCAGCCAGATCAAAACTCTTCAAAGTCAATTTTCGTTTTCCATGTTTTTTTTTTCCAACTTTGATTATTATTTGGTGGAAATAAAACCAATCTAAATGTAAAAAATAACAGACACATGAAATTTATGAAGTCACAGAATTGCACACAATATTTTACAAAGATCAGGGATCCAGTGATTTAAAATTTTGGTGATGGTGGGAGGAGGGTGTATGGTGGACTGGAGGAGGTGTGGCTTAAGTGATGAAGAGCCTGTCTATCAAGGGTGAGACCCTGACTTCAACTCCCAGTACCAGTACTGCCACAAAAAGGTTTAGTTTCAATATCTACTGACACTAGACTTTCATCTGTATATTTCTCAAAGCATATTGATAATAGAAACAACAATAATAATAATGATAAAACAGCTGTGGGTGTTCACAAATATTTGAGGAAGCAACTGGGATGACACAAGATGAGATGTAAATTACCCAGGCTTCCGATCAGAGAGAGAGACAGACTTTGAACAACTGAGAGTACAATGTTACCATGACCTCCACCAGCTGGAATGCTGCCCACTGCCATCACTTCTCATTTTGATCAATAAGCATTTCATACAACCCCTGGATCATTAAAAAGTGACACTCTACACTTTCAAGCTTGATGATTAATTTAATCTGTGTAAACATAGATTCATAATCTGTAATGGACAGGCCCATACTTCAAATGAACATGACATATGCAAACTCTTAGGACAAACTGGCTATTCAAGAGTGCAGCAATGAAAAATATGTGTTCATGACGCTAAAAATTAAAGAAAAAAATCTTCCCAAAGCTACTGACTGCTCCTTTAGAAAGTGTTGAGTGACAGCTTAAATTGGGTTTTTAATCTTCGAAGGTGAAACTACCTCTTAGGCCAAAGGAAGCACTTTCACTGTGAGCTGGGTGGTGGCTTGACACTTTGTTCCCACGTCAAAGGATCAGTTATATTCTCAGGAGCAGAAAATTAACTGCAAACTCATGTCTTTGTTTTATGATCCATTTTTATGAAGAAGGTTAGGAGAAAGATGATACTTACAACATTTTCTAATATTTTAGCCAGACTGTGACAGTATAAAAATGTTGATTTAACATATTTGAATGCAAGGGACTTTTTACGTATATTGTTAAAATAAAAATCTTATCATTGGAAGTTGCCAAGGCTTCTCATCGTCTCTTTCCCCTCAGTCAAGGAGTGAAAAATCCAGTACGCCTTTCCTTTTAGTAACATTTAGGTCTTCCTGAGGTCCTCCATCTCTGATAAGATTGAGAAGATTCCTTATTCTTCCCAAATGCTGCGTGGTGCCCCTCTCTCTATCCTCTCTGCATACTACTTTTTCTGATTTTTTTCTGTGCAGTCAACCCAGATTCCAGGGCTGGCACATTTTCTTTTATTGCCTTCAAAAGTACAAGGTGGCTCCTGGAATCTGTGGGTAATGACTATGGTGGAAAACCAGAAACAGCTCTGAAACCCTTAAAAAATTTAACACTTTGTCATCCAAACTTAATTTTGAATGCCTATGTCTCAACTTACTAATTAGACTTATCCATGTACCAAGTCTCATTTACTTAATTTCTGGTTCCCATTATATATTTTCCTTACTAAGTTGTCTTTGCTTCTGCTCTCTTCTCCCTTCACCACCATAATTACTCCTTCAGGGTACCTGTCTCTTCTAGGGCCTATATTTACACATACAAATAGTTCATCAAAGAATTTGCTGAATAAAGTGAATGAGAGATAGACAGAGAAAGACAGAGACAAACAGAGCAATGTGAAACAGCAACAACAAAACCAGCATCTACTTATGTATTCCTCTCACTTTGGTACTGTCTTTTATAAAAACATTTGTAATAATCCTTCAAGTGAAATGATAGTATCTTCAATTTTCTACTCTGAAATGAGACTCTACAATGTTAATTATACAGCCTGAATCACAAAACTTATAAATGGCAAAGGTTGTATTCTATGAAACCAGAGCTGTCAGAGTTATATGTATGTGTGTTGGGGTTTGCATGTGTTTATTTAATATTTTAGGACAAACCCAGTGTCAAATATACCATGCAGAATTGCAAACTTTGAAGATATCTAGTGGAAAACACAGAAGATAATTATGATTATTAAATGAAAAATAAACTCCTTTGAGGGTATGTGTTCCCTTGACAAATCCAACAATAAAAAAGCACAGAAAATGAGAATTGTCTCATGTGATTATGGAGGCTGAGAAGTCCCACAATATGTCATGTCCAAGCTTGGAGAACTAGAAAAGCCAGTGGTGCCATTTAGTCTGAGTTGAAAAGTTGGAGAACTAGGAGTACAGGAGAATTTGGAGGACTCAGCTCAAAAGAAGAAAGTGAAACCATCCTTTTTCTACCATTTTGTGTTTTGGGAATGCTCAACATATTGGGTGATGGATATAACATTAGTGAGACTAGATCTACTTTACTCAATATACTGATTTGATTTCTAATCTCTTCCAGAAACACATTCAGAGTCACTCAATAAAAAAATTATTTTTACCAGATATCTTGGCATTTTTTTAATCAAGTCAAGTCAGTACACAGAATTAACCATAGCATAGTGTCACCAGAATTTATATCTGTTTTCTAAATTGACAGAATTGCTAACTTATCGTGTGTCCTATAATCTTTTTTCCCCTATATACTTTTAGCAAATGCCTCTTGATTATAATAATGGCCAATGTAGCCCTGAAAAATAGGCAGAGAATGTGAGTTCAATCCAACCTCTACCGATTGAGTCCATGTGCTAAAAATTATACTTGACATGGGTAGTGTAGAGCAAAAGGAAAAGAAACTCTTACAAACGTACTTTTTGTAGGTGGAAAAGTTAGCTGAAACAGTTTAATAAAACATGAATTTCTGGATTGTTTCTTACTACAAAAGATTCTGATTCAGCATCTCTAAATGAGATCCAAGACATTTCTACAAAGCTCTTAGCAAATGGTGATACTATTAGAAATCAGTGTTTGATGGATGATACTGCTCTAGAGTCTGTACTTTACAGTAATTAAAGTGAGTTCAGAGGTAATTACCTGAAAGCCTGACAGTAATGTAAAAATAAAAACACTTAATAACACTACATAAGAAAAGTCTACAAATCAGAGTTTTTATATGGTCTAGTGGACCAAGTATGTCATTAAGTACCAATGCTGCTTTCATAAGTCAATTTATTTATCTTTATGAATCTGGGTTCTCATTTGTCTTAGGGATTGATGTATCATATTTGCAAAAAAGTTATTATTTCTCTAAAAGGATGAAGTGGTAAGGGAAGCAGAGGATTGTCAGTGCAGCAAAAATATTTCCTTCTTTATCTCTATATGTGACGGGGAAAAATTCCATCTCTCATTGTCTAGACTTGTCTCATGGCTATACCTTGCTACAATGGAAGCTGAGAAAATGTATCTGTGTCATTTGCAGCTGCTGATGTAGGCAGTTATCTATTAGAAAGAGAAGAGAAAAGGAAGTAGATTATTCCAACACAATTATATTTAACACATTATGGAAGGATAAGAAGAATTAATTTGGTTAACTTGAGTCTACACCCATTCTTAAGAAAATTGTGTTACGACATGGAGTTGTAAAAGAGTACAGACTATCCAGGCAATGAAATAAGAGGTATTTTTACTGAATAATGAATATCTGCAACATACTATGTTCTGACATTTTCTGACTTTATGATGGTGTGAAAAATATACAACTGACAGAATCTCTACTTCAAATTTTGAATTGGAACCTTTTCCTGGGATAGCAGTATGATAATCTTTGGAAATACTTTTGGAAATACTGTACAGTATTTCCAAAATATTTTGTATTCCAAAATACAAAGTCACTGCTCCCTGACTCCATACCCTAACTCTGGTAAACTGCCAATACTCTTCATCAAACTATGTTGCTAAGCCATGATGTTTGATAGATTATGTGATTAAATGGATTTTATGCTAGTTATATTTTAACTCATTATGGCTTTATTGGGATTTATCTTCTGAGAAAGTTGTGGGGCAAGAGTAAAGTGTATGTGAAAGGAAACTGTCAGGAAGAAGCTGAAGTGAGAGGCTAGCATATATTTTGCCAATTGTGCCTGCATTTTTTATTAATCCAATGTATATTCATATTTATTGTAGAATTATGCTTTATCTCAAATAATGGTGTAGGAATTCCATTTCAAAATTTCTAGGAATCATTAGAAGAAATCTTTTCATGTATAAGCTTTCTTTACTAATGGTACCCCAATAAATAATAAATATTTTGTACAGCTCATACATTTGCTGATAAAGAGACATGTATGCAGACTCCCACTGTATGTTCATTGTTTTTGGAAGTGTCTGCATATTTATTTGAACCTCAAATACAGTCTGAGGAGAGAAAATGGGAATTGTATGGAGAATTTAGTCATGTAGTTCTTTCTTTTCCCCAGCAGTGAGTTTATGGAGAAGAGCATATAGCTTAAAAACTCCTATGGTGTCTTCTGTTCTCAGCTGCTGGTTTATCAGATCCTTAGAACATGAAAAGTTTAAGTAAATTTAAGCCAGAATTCCTCCTTTGGGAAGTTACAGAAATGCACTCCTCTGGTGAGAGCCTTTTCTTTTGCCCTCAAGTTAAATATGATTATCATTTGCTGGGACCAGACCCACTTAACATCTTAATAGGCCCCCGTCCATGTCTTTAGGAGTGAAAGTGGAGATCAATAGGACTAGATTTCTGAACCACTGTGAAGCTTTGAAAGGAAAAGATTAATATAAATGAAAGGTGGTGATTTTATTATTCTAAAGGTGCATTTGGAGTTGTACCCCTGTAGAATCATATCTCCTACAGGTCTTAGAGCTTATTTTTCCTCTTTGTTTTAGAGTCTCTCTCTGTCTGGATGTGATTTTCAGAAGGGCAGGATCTGAAACTACTCAGTATCACAGGCTTGCTAAATCAATATCACTCCTATCAACCACCAAGCAGAAGATTCATTTCATGCCTCAAACAGAATTCAAAGCCATGGGTTGTGTGACTCTTAGTGAAATGTGTTTATATAGATACATGAAGTTAATAAGGAAAAAAAAATCTAACATATTGACTGTGTATTGACAGGGTAATTTTTCTCATTGATCAATGTTCTCACATTCCATGCCAACATCAGAGCAAGCCTTTCTGAAATTTTTTACTACTTTTTGAAAGTAGCTAACCGAAACGCTAGCTTTTTGGTGTGGATTTCTTTAATCACAGGGGATTTCTACTACTTGAGTTATCTATTAAGAATATTATAGGTCATGCTGGAGGACTAACAAAAGTGGAGAGTACCTGCTTAGCAAGTATGAGGCCCTGAGTTCAAACCCCAATATCCCCCAAAATGCATTTAAATGCTGTGAAATTGTTCATTAACTTTTGTAAATATGTATATCATATAATTTTGATGGATAAAATGTTCATAATTGGCTGATCAACCCCATAAATTTAACAACTTCTACTTATGAACTACAGTAGAGAGAAACATTCAGATTTGAAAGTCAGGATGTAAAATGAAAGTCTGTCAAAACTTCCACTTAAATATGGCTTTTTATCAAAGTTATCTTCGGAGATAATAAAGCTTTAGGGAAAGCTCCCCCCCAAAATAAGTAAATAAATAAGGTTTCCTCAATCTTCCGTACAGACAGAAGTCCTTCCTTAATTGGTTCAATAAGATAGTTTTATGTTTGTTGTTTTTCCTTTTACTTTTGCTTTGGTTTTTTAAATTACTGTTTATTTGTTAAAACATCAGATGCGCTCAATCTTATGTTTTGGTCTACCATTTTACTGGACAGGAAGAGGTTTTATCTTTATAAAAACCCAACCATCATAGTATTTGCTCATATTATAGGAGACCTAATTCCTCTTACCTCACATTAACCCCAGCTTGGCTCACTGATGGTCTGGCATCATTACTAGAACCATCAGGATTTATAATTAAAGAAAATTTCCAAAATTCTATTGCAAGGGGAAGAATACTTTAATGATAAGATCTTTAAGCACCTCAGAATGAAAGCAGAAAAGATTTTCAATTATAGAACAAAGTTAAAGAAGGCTAAAAAGAACTAGGTATAGCGAAGTGGGTAAGCAGATTGTATGACTTAATAAAGACAAAACATTACCATACCATCAGGTGATTCTCAGAAGAGGTTGTTAAGTTAGGTGTTCCACATTCCTTGTCTTGTGCAAGTTTGAAAAGTCTCTTAAATGTAAGAAGGGACAGCCTTCAGGGGTCTGAAAGGAGAAAAACCTACACAAAAACCTTGAACACTTTGGGCAAATGAAGTGAGAAATCATCTTCACCATGTTATCTGTGGAGACAAACAATGAAGCCAATCATTTGTGAAATAAAGAATGAAAATTTAGAAAGTCTGTGTCTGACTTTGTGAGATAAACAATGTGGCATCCACATGTTTTATCTAATTCATAACATAAGGATCATATTTTGTAGTGAAGAATTTCCTGAGACAAAAATATATCATTGTCCCTGATCCCAGGCGTACAAGGCTCAGTTACTTTTGAACAATCCAGTTAAACATTGTGCCAGTGCTATTCAACATTCTTGAAGTCAAAGATTTCAATTAGATGTTGAGACAGATACAGAAACTACATAGTATTAATACTGTACAATGCTTTGGAGAAATGGAACATAGATGAACTCTTGACAGGAGGATGAGGATTGATGAAACTGGCTTGATGTAAGTGGAGGTTTTGTGTTACGAAGTCAAAGCATTAAAACTATGTGGCTTGTGGAAGTTCTTGACTATTAGGAAGAATTTAAATTTACTTGGGGGTTCAATTTGATCTCAGATCCAGTTGATTCATATAAATTTGAATGTCAAATCATATTTAAGTATTTCAAGGAAATTATCTCTAATAATTAACTAAACATAGGATACAAGCTTTGGTATTATATAGTAATACATGATCATAAATATAAATAATTTTCTTATATTCATATCAATTTGTTAAAGGACTAGGAATATTTTCCATCAAGAAGGGAAATATATTTCTCTGCCTCTTGAATCTAGCCTGAAGTTGTGACTTGCTCTGGGACCAATGGAATATAGTGGATGATATTATGCTAAATCCAAATCAAAACCTGAAAAAAATATTTCCTTACCTCAGCTAATTTCCTTAGATTCCTGACCAGGAGGCATATGAACAAACAAGCGAAGGCTAGCTTTTGGATAAAGAGAAGCATACAACCCTATAACCTTTGGCAAACTGAGTAAGTCAAGCAAGTCAACCGCAGACCATGGCCATTCAGCTGAGCAGCAAATGATCATAGATATAAGAGAAGCCTAACTAAATGGAGAACTGCCCAGCTGAGCTCAGACCAATTACCTACACCTAAAATCATGAATTAAATGAATGACAATGAAATGGATATCAAAATATTGATATAATTAGTAAATGCCACCATATTTATTAAAGTATTGAATGTCTGATTGAATAATGTCCCAGAAATGAAACTACATCCTACATGATTTTACTTGTGAATTCTTATTGACAGAAGAAAGGTTATCATTCTTATAAAACTCTTTCAGATAATGAGAGAAAAGGAAATACTTAATTTGCATCATGATCTCAGAATAACCTAGATATGATGGTTTATAAGGATGTGATGAGGAAGGTCATTAACAAATGAAATTTTCTATTGAGGATAAATGTAAAAAACGTAAATAAAATATTAACTTGTTGAAGATTCAGAACTATGAATAAAGTACATTCATTTCCATAATTTGAGATTGGTTTATCATAATCATTAATCATGTATGCAAGATGAATCAATGCAATTTAGTTTATTATCACTAGAAAAGAAAAATGTATGTGCTCATCCTCAATTAATGCATTTATTAGATAAGCCTTTGTTGAGCTATTGCTGCATTACAAATTACAGCAAAATGTAATGACTTTCACTGGGCACCAGTGAGAGCTCGTGCCTGTAATCCTAGGTACTCAGGAGGCAGAGATCAGAAGGATTGTAGTTCACAGCTAGCCTGGGCAAACAAGACATTATCTCAAAAAAACCCCCCAAAAAATCAAACACAAAAGAAGGGCTGGCAGAATGGCTTAAAGTGTAGGCCCTGAGTTCAAGCCCCAGTACAGAAAAAAAAATTAATGAGTCTCAATAGCAAGTATTTATTTTTCAAAGTGAGGTTCAGAAGTTACTGAGAGAAACCTCAGAGCATGACTCAAGTCAGGTCTATTCCCACCTATTTTCTCCTGAGGAAGCCTGCAGTTGAATCAGTTTTCTAGCAGAATCTCTATACATAACCATTATCAAGTGAGAAAAAGGTGAGGCAAAGTAAACCAAACAACATTTAGTGTCTCTGGTGTGTCATGTCCACAACCTTCCACAGGAGTGTTGCTTGAATAAGTGAATGGTATAGGACTTTCTAATCTGATGATAAGTGCAACATGGCAAAGTTACAAAGAAACAAAGCAAATATGAACAAGTAGTAACACCTGCCATGATGGAAAAAAATAAACACAAGTGGATAATATTGAAATTCCATTCATGATTCAAATGAAATGCTCAAGAAGGAAAGAACCATTTACATCTTATAGTTTATCACAATCGTCCTCAAAAAACAAGAAAAGAAAGAGAAGATTGACTACAAAAAGCTTATGAGATATTGAAAACTCTTCACTCCACAATGTGGAATGTGACAAGGTTGTATCACTGATTTTACTGAACATTGAAGAACAGGTCCCTGCCCCTGGGTAAGAGATTAAGGTTAAGAAAGGAGCAATTATCATTTTTGCAGACAATATGATTATACCTATAGAAATTAAACAGATTTTACAAATGATTATTCAGCAAAGTATAAAATGTTATTTAAAAATGTTAAAAGCTCTAAGTAAATAGTAATATTTGAAGTAAACCTCAATATTCTCAAATTGTCACCCAAAACCCAAGCAGGTGATGATGATTTTTCTTCTTTTTTTTTTTAACCTCCCTTGTGTGCTCTCACTTTTATCTTGTGATCAAAGTCCAATCCCCTTGTGTTTGCCCTTGATCTAATGTCCGCATATGAGGGAGAACATACAATTTTTGGTTTTTTCAGCCAGGCTAACCTCACTCAGAATGATGTTCTCCAATTCCATCCATGGACTTGAGCTATACCCTAGTCCTTTTGCATTTAATTTGCCTTTTACATAGAGTTTCTCACTAATTTTGCCCTGGCTGGTCCCTAAATGAGATCTTCCTACCTCTGTCTCTCATGTAGTTGGGATTACAGTTGTAAGCCACCATGTCTGACTCTATGCTTTCCCCATTCAAGTGTCTAATTTCTATTTTATCTTTCAAAATACATCTGAAGTATTTTACATGTCTTTTTCTAGGATGTTTTCCTGGACTTGCAGCTCTCTTATGTGCTGTGGTTAATCATCATGACATCCCTCTATCAGCTATAGGTTAACATGGCAGTGGAAATTATAGTAGACTTTTGGTATACACAGCATATGGTTCTAAGAAGTCTATGGCTGAGGAAAAACCATGGATGCTCAGAATACATAGAGTTCAGTGCTGTGCTGAGGTTGTCTGATTCATTTTTCCTACGGTGTTGCCCAGTTTCCACTAAAGACATGCCACCTTTCAGCAAATCTACAATTTTTACTGTACCACTTAAATTAAGCACATCGAATTTTGCCTTGGCACCATATGCTTTTGGGGAGGCAATTAAAGGTAGAGAAATACTCCACAGATCACACAATTTAGACACATCTGATGATAAACACATCTCTTGACTTTTTAAAATTTTTTCTGTATTTTTGACCTCACTTGTTCAAAACCACGTATAATAAGTCCAGGAATAAGGCCTGCTTACAGTATCTGCTTTCTTACCCCCATCCCACTCATCAAATGTGCACATATACAGGCACATGAACATACACAGTACTTCCTTAAATCTTCCTTTTTTTATTATTGTTGCTTTACTATATTATTGTTGTACTGGGGGTATATTGTGACATTTACAAAAGTTCTTGAAATATATCATACTTGAAGTCACCTGCTCCATCATTCTTCATTATCTCCCACATGCCCCCATTCCTGGAATAGTTTCAACATGTCTCATTTTTCCAATTTTATACATGAGAACCAACTATTTCCACTATATTCAGACTCATTTACCTTTCCTTATGGCTACCCCCTCACACTGGTACCAACTCCCAGATAGGACTTCTTTTAACTTACCGGTCTTGGAAAAAGACATTTTTGTTTATTTAAAATAGCTCTACAGGGAGTTTCCTTGAGACATTTCCACATATATATTATTATAACTTGAATTGGTTCATACCCTCCATTTTTCTCATTTCTACATTTGTCCCCTTCTTATGGTGATTTCAACAGGTTTTTAAACTCTATATTCATTCTTGTATAGAAAGTACATCAGCCATATTCACCTTCTTAACTTTTTTTTATACTGTCCCTCACCTGTTAGTGAAATCCTCTTAGTGTGACATGTTTTCCACAATATTGGTTATATTTGTAGTTGTTTCTATCTCACACATATGAGAGAAACATGCAGACTTTGTTTTTCCAAGCATGACTTACTTCGCTTAACATAATGTTCTCCAATTGCCTCAACTGCCTTTCAAAGTACATGATTTTATTCTTCTTTATGGCTGGATAAAACTCCATTGTATGTATATGTGACATTTTCTTAATCCATTCATCAGCTGTAAGGATCTGGGTTATTTTCATAGCATGGCTCTTTGTGAGGAGTGCTGCAATAAACATGGATGTCCAGGTTTCTTTATTGTATCTTGATGTACATTTCTTCAGTTATATCCCTAGTAGTGGTACATCACTGGATCATATGACAGTTCTATTTTTAATTTTTGGGGGAGCCTCCATACTGTTTTCCACAGTTATTGTACTAATTTACATTCCCACTAGCAGTGTACAAGGGTTTCTTTTTCTCCACATCCTCAGCATTTGTTGTTGTTTGTGTTCTTGATGATAACCATTCTAATAGAACTGAGGTAGACTCTTAGCTTGTTTTGGATTTGCACTTCCTTTATAGCCATGGATGTTGAGCATTTTTTCGTAAGATTTTAAGCCATTTGAACTTTTTCCTTTGAAAAAGTTCAGTTCAGTTCATTTGCCCATCTATTCATTGGATCATTGATTAGTTTAGTTTAGTTTTTTGAGTTTCCAGTATATTCTGGTTATTAATCCCTTGTAGATGTACAGTTGGCAAAGATTTTCTTCCGTTGTGCAGGCTGCCTCTTCAATCTGGTGACCATTTCTTTTGTTATGAAGAAGCTTTTTAATTTCATGTAGTCTCATCTGTTAATCCTTTCTCTAAGCTGCAGAGCCATTTGTTTTCTATTTAGGATCTCATTGCCTTGCCTACTTGTTCCAGTGTATTCCCTGATGTTTCTTGCAGTAATTTAATCTCTCTGTTCAAAGTTTACTGAAATTTTCATGCATTCACTGGTTTTCATAGAGTTTTCTATTTTCCAAATACATCTTTAATGTTAATAGATGTTCTTAGATATATTTGAAAGCAGGTTCCTTTGCAATGGGAAAAATCAAGACCCCTGCTTTCTGATCTAGCTGTACCTTTAAATTTGTCCCTCAATGCCAAAACTCATCCATGTGTGTGGAATATATTGCTCCCAATCATCTCTCTTGATATGAAATTTCAATGACTTAGAGAAAACTTGTTAATGAAAATATCTATTTCTCATTGAAGAACCAGCTAAATTATGTTGGTGTGGAGAAGTTGTACAATATAGTCCTGGAACCCTTGTCTGGATAGGTCTCAAGAAAAAATGAAATGTTTGTCATAACACTGTTCGGTTTTTCAATTTTCTCCTTATATTTGAATGAAGACAGCAAAACATCCTAGTGATGGGAAACTCAATCTAGATTTTACTAAAGAGTTGAATGTTATTGATTATGGTTAAGGCCAAGTGGGACTGTTTGTGGGGCCCTCATGCCTTTTCTTTCTGTGTTAGACAGGACTATGAAGAGCTGGAAAAGCAACTGAAAGAAGTCTTTAAGGAGCGAAGCAGCATCCTTCGTCAGCTGACAAAGACATCAAGAGAACTTGATGGAATTAAAGTCAACCTTCAGGTGAGACAACAACTAATATTCTCAACAGCAAAGGAGGAGCAGTCACCTGATCTTCCTCACTAGATTAATGTGTATTTTAAACAGTGTTTCATAAATTTCCAGGCTTGATCATGCTGGTTACTATTTATATTAGGTGAATTTTGAAATGAAATATAATTTGAAATTCAGTCCAGGAATCTGTAGTTTGCAAAAACAGGAAGGAGAAAAATTGTGTGCATGGCAAAGCCATCAATTCTTCAGGGCTTCTCAGATCAATTTCACCTCTGTGTTTTCCATATTGCAAAATGATGAAAAGTAATTAGACCAAGAGTTGAATGAATATAGAAATGATATTTAGAAAAGATTTTTAATTCCCCCCTAGGATAGCTCTGAAGATTCTTTAATCAACTTCATTACTGTGATGGGTACTGAGAAACAGTAAGTTATTTTTGAAAGTCACAAAAGAAATGAGAGTTTAAGTGCAAACAGTTTGGTTCCAGAGCCTTTCTATTTAATACTGAACTGGATCATGTGACATTAGCATAGTCCACACTCTTCTCCATAGCTTTTTCTTCCCATGAGGATGATAATGAGGGTGATGAAGATGGTGTCAGGAAAACACTAAGGATCTAAGTGTTGTTGAACTTGGTCAACGTTTTATATTAGGTTTTCTTTCTATAGTTTTTAGTTAATTTTCACATGAAGATTATGCTGTGTTCTTAATCTTATTTTATAGGTGAGAAAATAGAGTTAGAAAGTAAGAGTACACAGATAAATCAGGCACAGAGCTCTTATTTGAATTCAATGCTCAAGCTCTTGTTCCCAAAGTTGTATAACATCCAGAGAAGAAGGAATAAGAGGAAATACAAACCATTTAGAGCCTAATGGGACTCAGAGACAGGTAGCAGGATGTTAGCAATTCAGGAATGAATGAGTCATTTTGGCAACAAACAATGATGAGGATGAACAGACGTGCAAATTGATTTTGTTTTTTTTAGGAAACAAATGCATGTGATACACTTTATTAAGTGAAAAATAAATAAATAAGAATAAATAAATAAATAAATAAATAAATAAATAAATAAGATTGGGAAGAATATTCAAGGCATCTGCGTGCTCTCAGATGCACTGAACACCTGGCACATTGAAGTCACTGCAAGCATATGGTGAAATGACCAGGAGGGATCAGTGTTTTCTTTGTTCCCTGGATACTCAGTTCTTTATAAACATAGCCTAAGTCAAGGCATCTAATTACAAAGGAGAAAATGGTTTGATAAAAATGTATAATTCCATGGAGTTATAATTTTGAAAAGGTAAAATCCCTACCTGTAAATACAGTTGATATTTTAAAAATGCTTTGCATATTTTCTGCCTGACATTGCAGATGTTTTCACTTTTTATCAAATTGTCTTAGCAAATGCTCCAGAAACATAAGAATATGCTTTATTCATTAGAAAATGAGGAATCAAGACTCAAAGAGAACACAGGAAAAAACTAAAGTCAAACATATAATAAATGGGGCTCCCAGGTTTCAAACTTACAGTGAAAAACTGCATAGCTCATTGTATAATGCATTTTAAAAGGATGTTTAAAAATATAGGAGCTTTGAAAATTCAATTTCAAGTTCAAAAGCCTGTTTCATCTTTGCTACCATATCAGCTAGAAAGGATGATAATATAGGATAACTAGTAAACATGCTGGCTACTTAGATGGTATACAAATTTTTGGAATCATTAAAGGAACCAGTCTTGCTCACAGAAAATTATACTATACTTCCCTGGAATTTTCTGAGGAAATGACAAACAGGTGCATACCAGGCCTTCTAACTGGATATGCCTTGCTAATCCCCATCTGCATTTATTTATACTTTTCATATTTGCATCTCAGTTTTGTCATTCCCTTTTCTTGTATGTATATGTGTGTGTGTGTATGTGCGTGTGTGTGTGTGTGTGTGTGGTAAATGGGGACTGAATTGAATCCAGGGCCTCACTATGCTAAGCATCCACTCTATCACTGATGTACACTTCTAAAACAATGTAATTTCCTTTTTAGTAACAATTTGTTTTTTGGTGGTACTGGGGTTTGACTGCACAGTTTCACTTTTGCTAGGCAGGCACTCTATGGCTTCAGTCATGGCTCTAGCCATTTTTGTTCTGGTAGTTTTGAAATTATTGCCCAGTCTGACTGGACCTAGATCCTCCTAGTTTAAGCTCCCTGCCATTGCTGGGATGTCAGATGTACACCACAGCACAACTTTCTTCCATTGAGATGCAGTCTCACTAACATTTTTGCCTGGGCTGTCCTTGAACCACAGTTCTTCCAGTCTTCAGCATTACTTGGTGTGACAAGCATACACTATTAAGCCCAGCTATTGGTTGATGTGGGATCTCATTAACTTTGTTGGGCTCACTGCTAACTGTGATCCTCCTGATCTCAGCCTCTTAAGTAGCCAAGATTACAAGTGTGAGCTACTGGCACTAAACTTCCAAATATTTTCTGAATACAAGTCCTTAACCTATTAATTTGGGTTCCCTCAAAAATGCTCAGATTATAGAAAATGGTCAATAAGTGAATAGTTATTTCATTGCATGTTTTCACATATCTGTTAACTCCTTTGAGTTGAGTTACCTAATAATTCAGTGACCAAGGCTCTTTAAAATTCTTATATCTATTATTCAGATGAAGAGGTCAAAGGTTGATTTGGGGGTTTGTCCCAGACATGATACACTTTGATCTGGAAATCTTATGAATGATTATACTTTCCCCATTTTAATTCCTCATTCTGCTTTCTTTGTGCTTCATGTGAAGCTACTATTTCTAAATTAAAAAGAATACTGACTGTTTCCTAATGGTACCACAGTCATTCATTGTGGGGAGAGACTTCTCAAATGAAGTTCATCCCACCATATTTCCATAATGATACTCATCATACCATATTTGAATTGTCTCTTTTCTCCTGAGATTGAAAAAAATTGTGGAGGCAGCCACTATGCTTTTGTATAATAGTTCTTTGCATAATTCATAATAGATTTTTGTTAAATAAATGTTAAGTAAACAAAGCATTTGCTGTTTTGGCTGTTGTCATTCCTACCTATCATAGTTGCCCTATAAATAATACTGCCTCTCTGTTTAAACATTTAATGTCAAGAATGACAGTCTACTTTCTTAAATAGTTTATTGAGTAGCGATATGAAAGTTATTAGGAAAGGGTTAATATGACAAATTGCCTTATAAGCTCAGGGGTCTTTTCTACTTTAGTTGATGGCCTTTGAATCTTTATTTGCCAGAGTATGGACCTGAGCACCAATGACTAAGATAGTATACATATTTTTTTCTTAATAGCTTATCTGTGGAGATCAGTTATAATTTATCCTGTCTTATGTTGGGTATTGTAACAATTACTCATAAATAAGAAACATATAAAAATGGCAGGCATGTGCCTTCTGACTGCTTTGATCTTTAATTGTGTTATTTGCTGACTTACACAGAAATGCTTTCTATATCTTCTTGTTTTTGTTGAAACTATGCCAGAGCTAGTTTTACATTCCTGCAGAAAACACAGTAAAACTTCAAAGGAAGTGGAAAATATATTTTATATTCTCTTGTACAGAGTCCTAGATATACGGAGAATATTTCTACTCTACTATACCTCTAAAAGCTGAGGTTGATTTCAATCCCTTTCCCTCTCTATGTAGTGCTTAGGCTACACCATGTCATGAACTCCTGTGTGCATCCTTAGTGCATGAAGATTACCATAGTATCATTTTCATATCTTGTTCTAAGTCTCAGGTACAGTGCTACCTTGTACTAAGTAGCTAAAAGTAAAGTAAGCCTCAATTTTTCATCTATATGACTTCCTTTTCCCTCTTCTCTTATCAGTCTTTAAAAAATGGTGAGCAATCTGCCAAAACTGATGTTCAGAAACTTTTGGAATTAGGCCAGAAACAAAGGTAAGATTATGATTTTTATTCCCAGTTCTTAACATAATGTCAAAATACATTCTGGAAATTTACTAAAGTCCATTCATTCTAAATGTATGAAATTTTTTATCTTCTTATTTAATGATTGAATGTATCTGAGACTCACTTGGAAATATTTTTGAAATGAAGATTCCTATACAGTAGATCTGGGGTGAGGCCTGAGGTTCTGTATTTCTAAAAAGATCTTGGTGATGATGTTACTGCTGTTCTTGCTCTGCAAAGTACAGTTTAAATGATGTTAAAGAACAGTAAACATTCATCTGTTAATAGGCTGGAGAGTCTTTCCATCAGTATGTAGATCTGAAATCATTGAACTCAAGTTGAAAAGAACAAGAACTTGATCTTGGTGATAATGAATAATTGGGTAGTAAGGAAGAAGCTAATACTGTTAGAATTATTGCATGTTATTATAAAGGTAGTTTATTTTCTTTTTAAGTTCATATGATTTTCAAAGCAAATAAACGAATAAACCCAAGGCATTTCAAGCTCAAAGCAAGCTCCAACTTTTATATACATCTTATTCCATTCTCACAACAACCTTGTACGCAGGTATTACTTCTCATTTTATATATAGGAAACTATTGCTAAAAGTATTTAAGTGAATTGATGAGAGTCATGTTATTTGGGATTGCATTTAACATCTTTCAATGTTGGTTTGCATATCACAAGGCAAAAAACTGTTAAAACATTTCCATGCAATAATGCTACATATAGTTGATTGTAAGTCCTTTTTCATCATCTCAGGTCTGACTTTGCTCCTTGACCCAGAAACATATCATTGATAAGAATTTAGATTGAGGCAATGACATATGTTTAAATATCAATTGGAGTGTAATGCGTTGATTGTTTTTATTATTTACAAAGACATACCTATTATTTTAGGAACAAGAAATTCTCCTCAAGTACAATATCTAAAAAGAGCTTAAACAAAATAGCAATCTCAGCATTTTTCCAAAAGTACCTCTTTTTGAATAATTATATTGGTTGGAAATAGACTATTTCTTTTTTTGTTTCTTTAAATTTTTAAAAGTTATTTGTATAATGGAAAACCATTGTGATATTTGCATATGTGCTACAACATATCTTAATTAGATTCACCCCCCACTTCGTGATCCTGTCTCTTCCTGCCTGCTTAAAACAATTTCAACAGTTTTCATGCACATATACAAAGCACATTGACCATCTATCACCCCCTTTGTTTACCCTTCCACTCTCACTTGTACTCAGTCCCAGAAAGACATATTTTTCTTTTCTCTCCTTTATTCCTTAATACACCTAAACTAAATGTTATAGAAGTGTTTGTGACTCACTGAGTCAATGATGGAGAATTATAAATAATATTTTGTATAAGTAGCATGAGCTAACTGATTGTGCCACTGGAGCTATAAATAACATTTTGATGTAAATAATGGAATACTATTCATCAATAAAGGAAGAAAATCTGTCATTTGTGACAATGTGGATGAACCTGAGGGAGGCTTAGTGCCATGCTCTAAGCCTCTCTGTTTAAACATTTAATGTCAAGAATGACAGTTTACTTTATTAAATAGTTTATTGAGTAGAGATAAGAAATTTATTAGGAAAGGTTTAATATGATAGATTATCTTATAAGGAAAAGCTCAGGAGTCTTTTCTACTTTAATTGATGGCCTTTGAATCTTTTGCCAGAGTATGACATGGACACTAATGAATAAGATGGTATACATATTTTTTCTTAACCTCTCTGTGGAGACCAATTATAATTTATCCTGTCTAATGTTGGGTACTGTAACAATTACTCATAAATAAGAATAGGCAGACATGTGTTATGTTATGTGAAATATGTTATGTGAAATAGACAAGACACAGAGACAGCATTGACACTTGTTATGATGTATAGGTAGATTCTTAAAAGTTGACCTCCTAGAAGTAGAAAATAGAATGGTGGTTACCAGAGCTGGGATAGTGATGGGGAAGACTGGTGAGATGGTCTAAGAATACAAGGTTTTAGTTAAATAGGAGAATAACTTTGGGAGGTCTATTCTACAAAAAGTTAACAGCATATTCTCTCTTAAAAATTTAAATAAATGAAAAATGGGAAATAATTAAAGAGACACGGAAAAGATTACTTTTTGAGATAATTTCATGTTAGGAAAAGGAAATGAACAAAATTTAATCACAAATAGAAAGCTAGAAGCCACCTCTGCATAATTCAGGCATAGCATAGAGAGAGTATTGGAGTGACTAAAGAACACAGAGTAAGTCAGGGAAGATTAGACAATAAACTTGTATACAGAGACTGGGACCAAAAATAAAAACTCTTAAAGAGTTCTTAGAGTAGAATTCAGTGATAGGCAATACGGAGAAAATGAGAACTAATTTTAGATAGATCTATAGGAATTGATACAACTAAATGAACATTTTAGAGGAATTATCCCACCAAAGAGGATACAAAGAAAAAGATATAAACAAAGTGAAGAAACACACTCTACAGGAAAGGACAGGGGGATCTTAATAGAGAAGTAGTACAGTGAAGATACTTTTTAGTTGGGATTTTTTTTTTAATAAATTCTGCCTTTTTGTATCAAGAGGGACATTGATACATTAACAAGTTAATGTGTAATTAGCTCTCTCTGGATAAGGAAAAGCCTATGGCTTTTGTTTGCTAATAATTTTTTAAATTATTTTTCTCTGTTTTACGCGACATACAAAACACTTATTCATATTAGGAAGAAATGTGATCTGATTTATTAGGGATTTTTGCCATCACAGCTACACAATTAGTATCATGTACAAGTTTTCAGTTAATGGAATAAGTCTGTCAATGAAAAGATGAAATAAGGCCAATGTTTTGGTATTGAAGTTTTATTCAAAGTTAGAAAACTAGTTCAAATGTTTAAATTATTTTTTGCACATAATTAAATTCAGAATAAAAACTTCAATAAATTCTAGCAATTCTAACAATACGTGTTAGTTGTTACTTATTTAGAAAGAGAAATATAAAATATTATGGTTCTATAACTTTGAAGGAGTTTATTTTATTTACAAATTTAGATATATTAATGTATAGTGATAAATCAATTTTTTCAGAGGTGATATCTCTTGATATCAATCATATTAATTATTTGGAAATTTAAGTGTTTTGTGTAATTATGTCCTTTGTCTATACATACAGCTCTCAGTAACCAACTTGTGTTCTCCAACCTATATCCTCAGCTCCTTGCCTTCTGAGTTTTACATGTAGAATGTTCCCGAGAGATAATGCTTATTCTATGTGACAGTTAAGTCACTGTTCATATCTGATCAGAGTTACCAACCAAGACATAATGATATCAACTAGAATTTCTAGTTACTAAGTGGTAACTGTGCCGCCTCTTTGTGGAGATAGAATCAGATTTTAACTAACTCAGAGGATATGGGATGGCTGTATACAGATATACAGCTATGTGAAGAGAAAAGCCAAGAATGTACTTTAGACAGAGAAAGATGTGAATGTGTGTATGTGTGTGTGAAAGATAACATAAGAGAGAAGGGGAGAGATAGAAAGCTGTGTTGACTTTTGAAATTACAATTTCAAGAATATCTAGCAGTCAGAATAATACTCACAGAAGAGTTATAAGTTGATAGACAGATATTAAACCATGGTATTCCCAGAGAAAGGTAATGTAACCACAGAAAAAGAAACACTAGAATGTCTGAAAGGTTGTCTTAACAAAAACAGGAATAAAACACTTTATTCTCTGTGGTAATTAGTGGGTGGGGATTCCTAGAAGACAATGTTGGACTCAGGGTACTATAGGACTTTACAGAAATGTTCTCTAAAAATGAAAAGAAAGCCTATAATACTGGTGAGATCTCCATCTGTGATGTAATTGAAATCCAATTCACAACCACTTGAAACAGATGCCATTTGATACTGATGGTGTGAATGTGTTCTTATAGTCATAATTTAGGTTGGAAGAAGTATCAAATAGCTTCTCTTTAGGATTTATGTAATTCAAAAATGTATGCTAAAATATACCAACATTCAAGTAAACTGTTACAGGTGTCATTGGAACCATCAAATCTTTAGATCAAGAGATTCAGTTCATCACCATCCAGGGTAGCCAGGCATAATTTAGTCAAAACCCACTGGGTGGTGGGAAGTGATAAAGAAGCAAGTCTGGAATCATCTTCAAAGGGGAATAAACTGCAAGTCTGTGAGGCAGAGACTTGGGACTTCCTAAAGCATGAAAACACTGAGCAAATGAAGAAACCAATCTGGAAGGAAGACAGAGAAGGATATAAACTCCCACTTTTCCATTATGCTGGATAGATATCCTTGGCATGAAACAGTGTGTACAGAATTCTCCATTTTCTCCATTAACAGAGTTTACTATCCTATTCTCCGCATTTCCTCTAGATATCAATATGGAGGGTTGTAGAAGATTCCTTCTCTTCTTCCTTTCTTTCTCCTTTTCTCTCAAAGGTGTAATGGCTTTCTAGAGTTTGAACACATAAACGCTGGGCATAATTCAACCATGCTATATGCATCATGTAATATAATGTTATATTTTGATGTGAGGCTAATAAGAGTGCTGTACATATTATAAGCCTGCATTATATGTATATACTTGTGACATAAATGCTCTTCGTGAAAAATATCAGAATTAATAGTGGGATCCATATGGGAGGCAAGTTTGATAAACGAAATGAGTGTGAGGCTGAGATAGAAACTAAGACTTAACTTTCACTTTAAGCCAAACCATAGAAAAATACACTACTCAGACAGGCATGTACCATCTAAGAATCAAAATCACTTATAACTACATTTTGCTTTTATGAAGTCCAAACTGATTTCAACAAGCATATAAACACTCTCTCAAATCCTTGAAATTCAACTGAGACCTAAGAGTTCCTAGAGATGGAAATCTGGGGACACTATAAAGTCTTTGCTTCATAAAGAAGCAACTTGTGTTTGTAAGGGACATCAATGACTAAACAGTTAACATAGGGACCTAGATTGGTACTGGTGTTGTAGTGATGATCCAACATTTGTTGACTAATCCTTTTTTTGGCATTGTGTTGAAACATTTTGCTCATTGTGTCGTCTAAACATAAAACTGTGTCCAGTTTATGCAAAAAGAAACTGAGTATGAGGGAGTTTGTTCCTTGCCCAATTTACAAGAGTTAGTTTTTGGAAATTAAATGGTAATTTTAAGCTCATTTAGGGTCTGATAAAACTGGAACAGGTTTCTGTGTTATTGTTGTTGCTTTGAGGAAGTTTCTCAAGCCAGAGCTTGTAAGTGCACACACAAACACATACATGCACTGACCCTCATTTAATATCTAATCTTTCTGAGGTCATAGCTTTGGTGATTAAATCAAGGCACAATAACAAGGTATTGTTTGTCTTATATGACTAAATTCTCAATCCATAAGGGTAATGTGCATTTAGGAATATATTTCTGTTCTTAACAATGGAGGCAAAGTCAATACTGCATAATGAACTTGGGACACAAGGTATATCTATGCATAGTCAAGTATTTCCATTAGTATACTCATTAAACAAGGCTACCCTGTAGCTAGAAGTAAATTTCTTTCCCTTATTTTTATTAAAAATCTGAGGCACTTCAAAGGATGTCTAAAGCACAAAACTGTAGAATTAATCAATAAGGAACAAGAAAAGGAACAGCAATTTTATCCTATAAGCAAGTCTATCATGACATTTTCTAATCAGCAGGTTCATACCCTGGCATGCTGTCAGTAAAATTAGCTTTTCAACTCAAATTAATATATTGATTTGATTTAACACTTTATGTATTTCACAAATGATCCACACAGTAGGATTCTTATAAAACATAATAGCAGGGTAATTTTCTTTAAATACCACTTTCTTTTAAAACTTGTTTGGGAGAGAAAGTCCTTTATTATCAGAATACTTAAATAGATCCTGTTTGCATAATTGTAGCTTTTTGCAATTTTAGGTTACCTGTTTCTTAAATTTAGATAGATAACAAAACTTTTTTAATAATGTACATATAAAATAATGGAATTTTATCTCTCCTGTGCTGTTTGTTTTCTACTAAACTAGAGAAGAAATGAAGACTCTCCAGGAGGCCCTACAAAATCAACTTAAAGAGACATCTGAGAAAGCAGAGAAACACCAGGCTACTGTAAGTGCATTTTTGATTTGTTCTTTTGCTTTAGGGCTGGAAAATCATTTTTCCTTTTGTTTTCAGTCACTTTTGAAAATTATACCATGAAAGTACAATGCAGGAAGCATCAGTCATGGTGATCAGTTTAATTCTTGGTCATATTTTATTCCAAGAAAAGATAAATGTTACATTTGACTCTGAGGGGTCATCTAATTCTCAACCTTCTCCTATACATCATATACCAAGGGGCAGGGTAGGGCAAGGATCCTGGTTCAGACTCCATACCGATGGTTCTCGGATTGTGGGGTAAAATTATCCTTAAAGTAAATTGAGCTATGCTGATCCCTAAGCCACACCCACACCACCTATTGAACACTGATCTTTTAGGGTTTGGGTCACATCTTCTATTTCACCAGTTCCACAGGTTATTCATGTGATGCAAGTCAAAATTTAAGGATTGAACTGCTCTCCAAATTTTTCTTTCTCCAAACAATGTTCCTTTGACCCTCACATTTCAGTTCCGATAATGAATATTCACCAGTGCAAGATGATGGGGTTTCTGAAACAATGCCAAATAGCAGATTTGTACCTTATTCCTCAAACTCACCTTATACACCACTTATGGGCCCTGTATCTTGTTTCTATACCTGTGTCTCTTTTAAAATATAGTGTACTCATAAAATACTTGATGTTCAGCAAAGGCCTACAGATTTTTAGAATACTATTAATGAAAAGGTAGATTATTTCTAACACTTCTCTAGAAGAATAGGATGTCATGCCAGAGAGAGGCATATGGGAAAACATGAGGTCTTGTCACCAAATGGAAGACAAATGGGAAGCAGTGGGCAGGAGACTTTATTGTGGTTTCTGAGGCAAAAAGAGAGCAAGGAAATGTAAAAAGGTTTAGTATTGACTAATCCTAATGATTTCAGTAGTCTCTGCCTCATGGGGCTGACCTAAGATGTGGGCACCTGCCCTGGAAATGATTAGGCTAGGTCTGTAGATGACTGGACTGTTAAAGTACAATAAAATGGTAGTTGATGGTGCTATCTCTGGATTAATTGATATATGCTTGAAAAGTGTAGTCCCAGATTAAGGACTCCTCCCATTGGGACTACAATGAGGGAGGCAGGAGGCTAAGGGAAGGTATCTAAAGAACATTTTGGGATTGTTCAGAACAAGATTGGCACAACACATGGGTATAGAATCATTCTTTTTCTGGAGATCCCACATTAAAAAAAAACACCAATTTTATAGATGCTAGAAACATAATTAATGCAGAATCTCAATCTAGATCAATTACTAGAATCTCAGAACCTCTAAAACTTTCAGCCAGCCTTTAATTCAGAAAGCTTTGTTTGACAATTTTGCTTAGAGTATGGAATTTTGCTTCTGAAATTCAGTTCAGTCTGTCACCTGAGATACCTAATTCCTGGGGACAGCCTTTTTCATTGTCACTTTCTTAGGTACAGGATTGTTTCCTTTTTGCTATTTACCATTTTTTGCTCTGTCCATCTATTAGGACATTCACATCGGTTGTTCTGTTCTCTTGCATGAGAACACTTATAATGTGGCATAATGTCATGCTGTCTGGACACCAAATGTAATGTAAAAAAATACACAGCTTTCCAGCACAAGTATGGTGCACCCTTCCCTTAACTACTCATTCATATTACTGAATTGTTGTAATCTTAATCTTAGTTTTGCCTTGACCAGTCACATTATTCCTGTATTTATCTGATCTAGATGTAATCTGATGACAGATGATAACAGGAAGAACAGAAAGAGGTGCTCCATATACTATTATCTTAGATTCTTATATCAAAGACACATTATGTTATTGGTTCTTTACTTAAAAGCAGTAACTCAGAATAGGTAAATTCCTAGCTGCTTATATGTTGTTGGTAGGCAAAGGAACCAAGACATGAACTCAGAGTTGTTTCTGTACACTATACAAACTAATATCTCAAAAGAAATGAGCTATGGCTTTTGAAATAGCACAACCAAAGTTGTGCTATTCCTGGAAAATTTCATGCACAAAAAATGCTCACTTGGAAAGAGGATTAAGGCAGGACACACCAAGTAACCCTCACCTTCATCCCAGCATGCATGCAGTTCCTTACTAATGCTCATCATTGAAGCATCAGGTTTCTATTTCTCCCTAAGGTACTCTACTAAATAAGAAACGTCTTTTAGGGACTCAAGTGAGCATGCATTTCAGAGTAAGAATATTCTCAGCTTTAATTCCTAGTAAACCATTTACTCTTTGGACTTCATCATGTTCTTTAGCTTCTGCAAGATTTCTTATTTATCAAAACAGGAGGGGAATCTTATTAAAATAATAAAAATAATTTCCTTACATATGTTTTAATTGTATAGTAGATGGTATTCTGACTTCTACTTAATTTTATATCCATCACTTATTAGCTGAGTAAGGATAAGTCTGTTGTTTTATTTTTGAAGCTTTTTATTATAAGAAATATGTCATGACAAGAAATCTTCACTAGAAGAAATATATCAGCTGTATTTATACAATAATTAATTTGGTGATTATATAGTTCTGTTCATATACTGTACTGAATAGAGTTAATAATCATCTGTAAATAACCTCAATATTGTATGTCATCATCATTCTCATTTTATATTTCTAGCCACTCAATTTGTCTACATCCATTAATATCATAGTAAGACTTATCAGGGATGACATACGAATGAATATAAAAAAAAGGAAAATTAAGATAATATATTCCACTCTTCATCATTTAGGAGTATCAAATTCCTCAATTTGAAAATGCTGTTCAAAATCATTTTGTGCAATTTCTGGACACTGTGACAAGAATTTCAAATAGGTGTTCTCAAAGGCTGATACTGAATTGTTTGAGAATGATCTCACGTTTCCAGAAAATTGTAGTGCTGCTGTTGTGAGGATCAGACATATCACCTATTTTGACAGTACAGCTTTGCTTTCACTGTTATAAGCAATGGAGAGATAATTAAGTTTTTATCAATGGCTTGCATTTCTTTAACAACAGACTTTTTCTTCATGTTTACTATTTTCTTTTTAAATATTTTTAAAATCATATATATTTATATATTTCTGAATACTTAAGTAAATGGAAATTTATATGTTCATATGTGATGGTATTTAAGTATGTATGTTGGGGGAAGAAGCAGATTTCATTTCAGCACTTATTATATTTCTTTATCCATTATAGTCTTTAGAAAATTAAAATGTAACAAAGAAAAAGAAGACTCAGAATAGAATAGGTAATCCTTAATTAGAATTGGAAATCTTGATATAGCTAGGTGATGTGTAGTAATTCCAGAAGATGTATTTCACTGCTTTCTTAAAGTTAAAAAAGGTACACATCCATCCTCCCATTTGATGACAAAATTAGAAAATGTATACATTACTAGAGCAAAAGCTCAGAATAGAAAACAAAAATTCTAACTGATTAACTTCAAAGAGAGTCTTTTGTGAGATGGTCCAATGTGGAAACAAGACCTGAGAAATGATGTTTAGTCTTTGCTATGAAAATATACAAAAGGATATGAGAAGAGGGGGAAATAAGAGTAGCAGTAAATTTCAACATCTTTTTAATTTTATTTACATTTGCATTTTTATTTTATTGTTGGGCTGGGTGAGGGAACACTGTGGTATTTGCAAAAGTTCTTACAATCTATCAAATCTTATAGAGACCTTATTTCTATAGGAGTAGCTGCTTATGCTCCTCCTATAAAAATAGTTCTTACAATCTATCAAATCTTATAGAGACCTTTTTTTCTATAGGAGGAGCTACTTATGCAGTTGTAGACTCCATAACACATTATGCACTTGGGACATTCTGGGGCAAGAAGTTGATACAATCTTTACATGAGCTGTGGTACACTTTATATGCTACTCACACCCTAGACAAGTCAATACTAGAATTAGTAAATAGACTATCTAGGAGGAGAAAAAAGTGCACAAAAACTCAAAGTGACCGAAATGTCAATGTATTAGAAATCACAATATATTACAATAGGATAAATTTAATAACACAATTATTAAAGTAGACAAAATAGTTAAAATAAAGTGAATAATAATATGAATAAAATAAGTTAATTTTAAAAATTGAAAATATTGCATACTTATAATAAACAAGTTAGGGAAATATTTGCAAAACAGCATGTGAGAAAAATAATTGGCAACAATACTAATGCCTGTCAAGTAATAGAACTTAAGGAACAAATAAATAACAAAGGCAGACTATATACTAGCAAAGTAATGAAAGTCTAAAATTATCATATACAGGTCTGCACCTAAAAATTCAGCTATAATGTCCATCAATCTATAACAAACAAGAGAAACAGAGAAGCAAATAAAGTGAATCTTTTAAAAATATAATTAATAGGCTTAAACTGTTATATATATGTATATATATGTGTATATATATGTGTGTGTGTATATATATATATAAAGAATCCCCAACAAAATTTCTGTATTATTTGTGTACACACAGATCATTTGTAAAAATGTTACAATAATAATATACATATTAATTCATAAATGAAATTCTACAAATTCCATAATGTTAATAGCATATATAATGTTAAAATTCATCTTAATAAAATTACTATTTTTATAATGGCAAAGCAATTCTTTAAGTTTGGAAAATATATAACATATTCTAATAACATTTAGATTAATAACAAACAAAAAAGAGCCGTGAAGACATGCTTAGTATTTAACAATAATGAATAGAATGCATGCCAAGGCAATAGTGTGAAATTGATTACTTGAAATGAATATTTTTAGGTAACATGAAGAAAAATAATAATTTAGCAATCCAATTAAAAAGCAAAATATCAAACTCAATATATAAGAGAAAGAGTTATAAGGGCTAGGCGAGAAAATAAAGCAAATATATAAGGATTTGCATTATAGTTTACTGGTAGAGTACTTGTCTAGCATGTGTCAGGTCCTGTATTTGAGCCTCAGGATGACAAAAAGAAACCAAAAAACCAAACTTCAAAAGTCTTTGTCAGTTCTTTGAAAAAGAAAGACCCATATTGATTCATAAAGAAAGAGAAAACTTAAACAGAAGGATGACAATTAACAAGACTGAATCAGTAATGAAGGCTCCCACCAAAGAAAAGACCCAGGACCAGGAGGCTTCACTGCTGAGTTCTAACAAATATTTAAAAGGAACTAATACCAATTCTACTTAGGTTATCACCCCTCCCCACAACAAAAAATTAAGCGCACATGAAATTTTGCACATACATTGTACAAAGTGATCATTGTCCTAATATACAAAACCAGACAAAGACACAAGAAAAAAACTACGTGAATGTACTTGATCAACATAGTTGTAAAAGAAACAGGAAGGCAAAAAGCTATGAATTCAGCACAGTAACCCGAACACACTACCAGGTGTGTAGCATCCTGTACAGGTCTGCAGTCATGGCTAGAAAGGTTTATAATTCCTTGACCTTCATTCCTAGTAGAAGCACTGCAATGAACCTCAGTTCTATTTCTTTGGTTTGCTTCTGAGAAATAGAGTTAATAGGGCTCTAGGTATTTTGTACAAACATTTAATAACTTCCATGCACTATTTCATATTTTAGGTACTCTTTTTATAAGCTCAGTTTTCAAGTTTGCTATATGAAATATTTGGAAGATATTCTATTCCTAATTGATCCTACAGATCTGTGATTATCTCTTGAAAAATTCCAGAAGCAAAAAGAATAAGGTGAGTTTTGTATACAGTCTGTCAAGAAAAGTTAACATCTTTAAAAAATAGTACCAAACTGAATGTAATAACAACTTATAACAATTATTTACAGCGATAAAAAGGGATTAATCCTAGGGACATAAGGATGGCTCAAGTTATTCATACCAATAAATGTGACTTATCACATCAACTGCATGATGGACAAATCCATGTGATAATCTCATTAAGTACAGAAAACACATTTGATAAAATTCCACATCTCTTCCCAATAAAGGCTAAACAAATTTGGTAGAAGAGGAACATACCTCAACATAATATAGGCCATTTATAATAATTTAGTAGCTAGCATTATTATCAGTAGGGAAAATCTAAAAGCTTTCTAAGATCTAATATAGCAAGGATGATTAATTTCACCATTTTTATTCATCGTGGTTCTGGGAATTCTACCTAGAGCAATCAGGCAAGAGAAAGAATAAAGGAATCCAAGTTGAAAAAAAAGGTGTCAAATAGTCATGGTTTGCAGAGGACATGATCATGCATCTCAAAAACCCCCAAACGCCACCAGAAATGTTTTGGACTAATAAGTGAATTCAGGAAAGTTACTGGAAATAAATCAATATATAAAAGTCAGTACCATTCCTACATGATGATAGTGAGTTAAGTAAAATAAATAAAATTACAACAATTCCATTTTACAGTATGCACATGTGAATAAATGAATAAAAAACTATAGGAATAATATTAAAACAGGAGAAAGATCTCTATAATGAAATTTGTAAAACATTAATGAGTGAAATTTAAGATGACAAGAAAGGAAAGACATTACATATTCAGTGATTGAAAGATTTTATATTTTTAAAATGTCCATATGACCCACAGAGATCCCCATATTCAATGTAATACCTAACAAAATATCAGTGAAATTCTTCAAAGGTCTACAAAAATCATTCTGGAAATTGGAAAAATTCTTAATAGTTAAATGACAAAATAGTTAAGTGCATTATTACCACCTGTCTGCAAAATACGCTACCATTATGCAGTAATCAAACTGTGGTATTGGCATAAACACACACATAGACCAATAGAACAGATTTGAGACAGAAAAAGTAAATCCATACATCTCCAGCCAACTGGTTTTTAGCAAAGGTACTTGCATATTGTTGGTAGAAGTATAAATTAGCACAGACATTATGGAAAACATGCTGTAGGTTCCTCTAAAATTAAAAGTAGAGCTACTATAGGATACATAAATCCCAATACTTTGTATGTATCCCAAGGAAATTAAATCAATAGGTCAAAGAGAGCACTGTATTCACTTGTTCATAGCAGCAAAGTATATTCACAATTGCCAAGAAACAATGGAAACAAATTGTGTACATCAACTGATGAATGGATGAAGAGAATATGGCACATGTACACAATGCAACATTGTTCAACAATAGAAGTGAATGAAATACAATCCTTTGTGGCAAAATGGATGCCATTAGACAGCATTATAAGTGACATAAGCCAGACACAGAAAGACAGTTATCATCTGAATTCACTCCTGTGTAGAATCTAAAAAGGTTGATCTCATTTCAGTTGAGTAGATATTAGTTTCCAGAGGCTGGAAAGAAAAGTGGGGAAAGAGGAATGGGCAATCCTTGATCAATTAGTACAAAGTTGTAGTTTAGTAAGAGCAAGAACTTCTGGTGTGCTCTTGTACAAAGGGTGAGTAAACATGATAATAATGCATTGTACAGACCCAAAAAGCAGAAATAAAAGAATTTGAGGTTTTACCATAAATTATACATGATTGAGGAGTGAAATATGTTTTACCTGATTTAAACATCACAGAATTTCTGCATGTGTGGAAATACCATGTTCCCCTTCATTGTATAAAATTTTTATGTTTTATGGAACAGTTAAAATAAATTTAATTAAAATGTTTTAAAGAAAAAGAATAAAAAGAAAAACCATAGTTTAAATATATTAAAGAGGAAAATGGCCAGATTCATATTTCAAATAAAAATATTATGAGCAACTACCAACTGAAAAATATGAAATCTCCTTGTAAATATTTAGTTAAATAAAAATTGCAAATTTTCTATATGAAGAAATTTAGTACTTGAGTAATGTAATATGTTTAGAATTTTATTGTATCAGATGTCCTTTTTCCAAAATTGTAGTATTAGAAGCTTTTGATGGTGATTTATACCTATTTTTCTATGACCAATTAATTGTTGACATATAGAAATATTTTCTAAAAAAGGGCAAAAGATCTAAAATTATCATTTCATTTTGAGGACGTGTATGATTATGATTTCAAGATTTATAAATGATAACATGCTTAAATAAATTCATAGATATGGTTCACTAATGAAGGTAAAAATTCTATTTGAATAAATAACTCCAAGAATATATTAACAAAATATACTTTATGATGAACGAATGCAAATATCTACATTGAAAGAAATCACACTGATAATGTTGGGAAATGTTACCTATATTTGAATTAAATTTATGGTATCTCAGAAATCAGAATATAGGAAGAGATGACAGAAATTTTAACAGAAGTGTGAATTACAAAAATATCTGCATATGTAAAAGACACATAAGATATTCATGTATACATTATGATTAATCATTTTTTATACCTGCATCTAGCAGCATATAGGAGTAGAAAAGTTTTATATTACTGAGATCCTGACTTACAGATTTTGGTAAGAACCCAAACAGAATGCTATGTGATTTTTCTTCCCATTTGAAAATTCTAGGTTAACTAAATACGTATTTAAGATGCTTTATTGCTACAAATCATTAATTTTTTTCTGTGCTAGAAAGACTATAATTATAATTAAAGTTTACATAAGGAAGGGAAAATTAACTTAATTATAATTTCTTTCTCAAAAGGTGGGGGTGATTTGAATTTGATCCTGTAAACATTTTTGTTCAAATTATTATTTCAGGGCAGATAATTTCTTCTGCTGCCTCAGGTTAAATGTTGAATTGCTCTGCCTTTTTTCATAACAATAAAATTACATTTCATTTGCATAATATATTACAAGCATTATGAAGCACAGAGGTAATTTTTCTTATTTTCTTATTAAATTATAAAAATTAGAAAAAAGATATATTTCTGAATAATTATATTCTAAAATCAGTAAATCCTGTTCGATCTAATACTGTTTAAAAAAGATTTTCATGAAGACATGACCATTTTTTTTTACACAAAAATGGAGTGGTAAATCTGTCAAAACTGCATGCCTTGTGGAAAACCATAGCAAGCAACAAGGACAAATGGGCTTTCAGTTAGAACTAAAATAATTAAGGGTATTTATGATCTTTGGATGCATTTTCCCACTCTTGTTCATTTTTATGGCTTAACTTGTCCTAAAAGAGATGATTATTAGCCTAAAGCAAGACTTAGTTTAGAGTTTTAATTGTCTTTAAAAATAAAGAATTAATATTCTAATTTTTTTTAACAAAAACAGAACAGAAAGGCATAACACATCTTTCCTGGGGAGTAGCTACTAGTGGGAGGGGGCAGGCTATAAGGAATGTGGGGTCGGAAGATAAATATAGTGGAGAAATGACACCTGTTGATATTATTCTAATGGTGGACGGAGGGGAAATAAAGGAGAATGATGGATATATGGAGATGGAAGGAGAATGATATAAGAAATCTTCTAAATGTCACAATGTATCCCTAGTATATTAATAAAACTAAAGTATAAAAAAACAAAAATTATTGACGTTTACAACATTTAAAAAAGAATAAGGAATTACCATTCTTTTGTTTTTAACTAGTTGTACAGGAGGTTTCATTATGACATTTCCATATATGTGAACAATGTAACCTGATAGGTTCATTCCCTCCATTATTCTCCCTCATATCCAATTCCTTTTCTTAAAATGAGTTTGGCAGATTTCAATGTTTTATATTCATGCATGCATAGAAAACATATCAACCATATTCATCCTCCTTTATCCTCTTCATTTACCTTTTGCCTCCCACTAGTGCCCTTCCTTAACATGACCTGTTCTATATTTCTGTACTTCATTGTTTTGCTCTTCATTGTTCAGTGGGATTTTGCCTTGGTATTTCACCTTTAAAAATATTATATTTTAATTAGTCTAACTCCCTCTATTACTGTTCATTACCCTTTTTCCCCTAATCTATATTGTCCAATAACTTTCATTGGGTCTTCTTCCTACACTGATGTGATGTATTTCAATATTTTCCACTCTCTATCACTCTTTTTTCTTTTCCTTCTTCTGTCTTCTCAAACAGTTACACTGTTTATTATTATATATTATAATGCTTTTTTCCACATGACAAAACATGTCTCCTTTGTCTTTCTGAACTAGCTTACTTCAGTTAACATGATGCTCTTTATTCAAAATAAATAGTGTGGCATTTTCTATCTCTGAGATTTATTTCATAACTATTTACTGGGAATACTTATTCTATGGGCTGTTAAAACCTGCTGGATCTTAAATCAATAGTTTTAATGTGCTAATATTTTTACATGCTCTTAATATTTAAATATCACATTCTCAAAGTTTTCTGTATTTAACATTTCTTTATGGGCCTGGTACTGCAGTATATTTTCAAAATACTCCTAATGATGAATATTAATTATATTATGTATATTAAATGGCACCAATGTATGAGGAATTGGGAAAAATAATTTTATAGGTGAAAAAGCAGGTTATTAACATAACCATGATTTAAACAAAGTAGAATCAGCAATCTGACAAATGTTTTTGGTGTAAGTAAAATGCTTAGGTAGAAATAAATATAAACTCTTATCTGGACACACTGTTTTTCTTCATATATATCAAATTTTAAATGGTATCAAGCCTTTCTAAGTAACATTTTGTTTTACCAATAAAGTTAAATTCTCTACCTAGTGGGAGAGTAAATGTGACTAAACCTTTTAGAACGCTGTCAATATCTTCATAGTTCAAACTTTCCTTGAGAATTTTTACAGCCAAAACAATAGACACAATAGACCAAGCAGTGGTAGACTGTTTGGTTAGCCTGTGCGAAGCTGTGGTTTTATCCCAAGCAACACATACACAAAGTGTTAAATTTAAAAATTATATGTGTTGAATATATTGAACTTAATATAATAAGAATTTTAATTTCACCTATGTCTTCTTACTTTTTAAAATAAGTAAATACTGGGAAATTGCAAATCAGAGAAATTAAATGTTTCATCAACTATCCACAGTAATTTTTTGTTAACATAGTGAACCCTCAGTGACTAGAATGACTATAAATTTTATAAAAATCTGAAGACTGTGCTATACTTCTATTTCAAACTACTCAGGGCAGATGAAGTTTCAATATCTATGCAAAAACAGCTGGAATAACGCTCCTAAAGTTATAGATATTGAAAATGTCATAATCAGGAGAAAGCATTTTTTGGAATAGAGTGTATAAGAAATATCACTATGCAATTGCTCCCAAACCTGGCCATAGGTAAAATTATCTGGAGAATGCTGTAGAAATAGAAATTCCCCAGGAGGCCAATGATGCAATGGATAATGTATATGGGTATGGATCAGATGATTCTAGAAATTCCTAGGCCCAAATGTAAAGTCTATTTTTTCTAAAAAATATATAAATATAAATATAATAAAATATATATATATATATATATATATATGCATAGGCCAATTGAATTGTGAAGATTTTGGGTTAGTGAAAATATTAATCCTTCCTTATTTTACAATATTTGGTATAATGTGGATACTCATTTTAGTATACTTCAAAATAATAAAAAAATCATAAAATCCATGGAAATAATTTAGATTGTTTCTATATAACATTCTATTTATTTTCAGATTAATTTTTTAAAGACTGAAGTGGAGAGGAAAAGCAAAATGATCCGAGATCTACAGAATGAGGTAAGATTTACATTTCAGAAAAAAATTTGTATAAATAAAAGAATATACACAGATGCACAGATGAATTTGTCACACATCATATGACAACTTGACCTTCAGACTAACAGGAAATGTAAGGCTAAGAATTTTTAAAACGTGACTAATCCCTGCATTTACATATATTAATCCAAATTTCTCCTCTCCTTGGCCTCTCTATGTTCTTCTTAGACTTAATTAAAATTATTTTTTACTTCCTAAATTATTTTTCTATCAAATCACATCACAAACTCTGGAATAAGAAAACTACCTGAAGTTGATGACTCCATGCTTGAAAGAATAAATCCAGACAATATGGAAGGTCCTTATTTAATACCACACACTTTTTTTCTTTTTACTGTTTGTTGTCTTTGCTTTTGATTCTTTCATTATATTCTTATACAGTTACTTTATTTTCAGTTTTTTCCATCAGTTTTCTATTTACAACTTTTTTGTTACAACTTGATGTTAATTCTTCCAGATTTTGGAGTAATTGTGGCTTTTGCTTTTTTTCTTTTCTACTTTCTTCTTTCTTTTGTTCTCTCTTTCTTTTTCTTTCTTCTTTCTTTCTCTTTTTCTTCCTATCTCTCCTTTTTCTTTCTTTTTTCTTTTCTTCTTTCATTTTTCTTTCCCTCCCTCCCTTCCTCCCTCTCTTCCTTCCTTCCTTCCTTTCTTCTCTTGCTTTCTTTGTTTCCTGCAACATTGGAGATTGATCCCACAACCTTGCACATAGTAGCCAGTATGCTACCACTAAACTACACCTCAACCCCTAAATTAGCTTTTACAAATTTGAATCTCTCCTCTTTGCTTCCCTTGTTCTATCCTTCTTTCGATCTTTTTCTTCTTTTTCTTTCTCCTGTCTGATCACCTATTTTTTCCTTCCTTATTTTACTTTCTTTGAGATATTTAAACATTTGAACTATGTGATTCCTAAGTGTCTTTCTCCATGATATCAAAGTTAAAAATGTACTTTAATATTTTGGTATCAATATACTGCACCAATGGTTTGATTATTACATTGAAAGTTTCTTAGACCTGGAAAGAAATTATAGGAGAAGCAAGAAAAATTGTAAAAATTTTTTATGATTCTATTGTATTTTACTTGCAATTTGCTACTGGGATTTAAACTCAGAGCCTTGTGTTTGCTAGATAACAAACCTACCACTAGAGCCATACCCATCGCTCTTTTCCCTTTTAGTTTACTTTTCAGGTAAATCCTCATCCTCATGCATTTTGCCCAGTCATTCTTGGACAGAAACTGTTCTACCCCACCTCTTGTATGACTGAGAGTCCATGTTTACACAATGACACCTGGCTTTTTTGAGATAGGGTTTCACTAAAATTTTCTGTCCTGACTGACCTCAAACTTGAATCCTTCCATTTCTGTCTCACACATAGCTGGGATTAAACATGTGTACAACCATTCCCAGATTGTTGTAATTTCTTTCTAGTAATTTTTTAAATTTTGAAACTATTTAAGAAATTGTGATGGGGGAGCTTCTTAATGATTTCCCCAAGGCCTAACTCTTCTGGATTTCCTAATAATGCAGGAAGTATCATCATATCAATGTTATCAGAATAGTGAGTGTGTTGTATAATATTTTGTTCACTGAGATTCAGTTAGATTCAGTATTAAGACTAGATTATTCATATTTAAAAAAAGCCCATATGCTGTTTAAAACAAGGCAAATATAAAAACAATGTTAAAATCAGCAGTAAAATAGCATAGGAAGAATATTTGCCTGTGCACAAACACACAGGGTGATGTACACATAGAAATATGAACCCATTTTTATGATAATGAGACAATTATGGATTAATTTATATTCCTATATAATTAACTTCAATTTAATTTTAATCTTAGATAATTTCTAAGATTTGAACTCAGGCAAAGCTCTTTCAAAATAAAACTACACATTTTAATAACAAGCCAATGCTAGAAGACAATATTTTAATTATTCTGCAGTATACTTTTCTAGTGGAATTCTAATGTGATAACTGCGTAACCTAATAAATATTAAATAAATACGCCTTAGCAGAAGTAAGATGAGCTAAATGTAAGTTTCATAATTACATTTATTACTATTAATTTCATAATATTAAAAACCTATGGCATGGAAATTAAGAACCAAAATATTTTAAACTTCTTAATAAAACCTAATGGGGAATATGTATCATCAATGGAATGTTTCCTAGTTGAGTCTTTTAACTTAATTCCTTAAATGTTTAGGTCAACTATTTTGGCAGTTGACCCATATGTAGCGATTGAGGGAGATTTATTGAACAAAATAGTTAACTTATACTCTGTATTCTGCTCGGAAGAGTTTCAGTCCAAGCGTAAAGAAAAGAAATCGGTAAATTGATTAAATGAAATTCAAAGAAATGACACAGAGTAGAGTTATAAATAGTTTCTGGAAAAACCCTTAAGTCCTTTTAGTGATTACTTTTGAATGAGAGTTTAGGGAAGTCTCAGATTAAAAAGAAACTTTACAATTGCAAATGTGAAAGCAAGATTCTTAAAAGGCATGTTTACACTGGCATTTAAGAATATAGTTTTTAAGATTTAAGATTATGAAATTTCTTGGCAGAGGAAAATTATTCAGATATACATTTTGTTAAATAAATGCTATGTAGCACAGAAAATATTTTGATTTTCCCTTCCAGCAGACACACCTACAACAAGCCCATAGGAGACTATGACTTATGGATTGTGAGACAGAGACCCTCAGAAATCAAATAGATAAGAAGGAACATTGTAGAATATAGAGTGCTAAATAAAAATGTAATAGAAAAATAACCAATAAGATTTTGTTTGTTTTATTTTCACAAAGGGAATGGAGAATGGGAATGGATGGGTTCTGAGACACGTGTAACCAGAGCATTTTCAAGCCACTTCATTTCTTTCATCCCTGTGTCTATTGCTGTCTTCACAAGGGCATCACTTTTATCTTTTTATATTGAAGTTTTACATAAGCCCCTGAGATTCAGGTATATCCCAATTTCAGCTCTTGGCCTTTTGATATTCCACTTACGTGCTTTGCCAGAGTGCATATTTCCTTGTTCCGAGTTACCTGATAATAAATGTTAGAATGATGTAGGTAAGTTTTAAATATTTCTCTCCATAATATATGAAGATGTTAAGCAGTCAAGTAAAAGTCTACCTAAACTTTAGATACATGATTATCAATACAAAGACATAAGCAAAATGATTGAAACTTTACAGAATGACCTCTCTTTAGTGCTTGTTGTCAGATTTGGTGCCATAAAGAAAAGTCAGAGCAAATAGACCCACAGTCTCCAGATCACTTCCCGCTGTGAGCATGGTCCACTATGGGCAGTGTGATTATGATGTAGGGAAAAGGAGCAGAGTCTGAGAGAGCCTGAACCCTGGGCCCACTACATCAGTGGTTCTAAGGGATTGTCATGCAGCTGAAAACTTTGATCAGCTAGTAACAGCACAGTCCATGCAACACCTCTTTTTATTCTGTGTACTCTTTGTTTTATTTATTATTTTTTATTTTAATTTTACTTTATCATTTTCACATTTACTTACATACTTAAACATGTGTATATGTTAATATAATAGCACATAAGAGACAATAAGAAAACTATAGCATTTTTGCTAGCTTGGTATAAAAATAGCTATACAGAGAGATTCCTATTGTTGCTTCCATGCACATGTGTATTACAACTCACACTGGTTTATCTCTACCAGACCTCTTCACTACTTCCTGGTCACCTTTCCATAGTGGCCTCTGCCAGTTTAAGATTACTTTATTCACTCCTCAACAGAGTGCACATAAACCACATTCAAGTTTTAGGTTTCCTTTCCTTTCCCTATTTTTCCCATGCATGTTCTCCCCTTAGTGTGTGACCCATGTCCAATAATATTTCTGCATTTGTTTTAGGTCTATATGAGGGAGACCTAATATAGGTATTATATATGTATATGAGGGAGAAACATGCAATTTTTGGCCTTCTGAGCCTGACTAACTTTGCTTAAGATGATGTTCTCCACTTCCATCCACTTACTTGCTAATGACAAAATTTATTCTTCTTTGTGGCTGAATAAAATTCCATTGTGTACAAATACCACATTTTCTTAATCCATTCATCACTAGTGGGGCATCTTGGCTGTTTCCATGCCTTGGCTATTGTGGATAAACACCTTCAATAAACATAGGTGTGCAGGTGGCTTTTTAATAGCCTGAGTCACATTCCTTCAGATATATCCCTAGGAGTGGGATTGCTGAGTCATATGGCAGATCTATGTTTATTTTTTTAAGCAGCCTCCATATTGTTTTGAATAGTGCTTAAACTAGCTTACATTTCCACCAGCAGTGTATGAGGGTTGCTGTTTTCCCCACACCCTTGCCAACACATGTTGGTGGTGGTGTTTTTGATGATAGCCATTCTAATAGGAGTGAAGTGGAATCTCAGTATGGTTTTGATTTGCATTTCCTTTATGGCCAGGGACAGTGAGCATTTTTTCATGTGGTTTTTTTGTTTTGTTTTGTTTTTTGGCTATTTTGACTTCTCCCTTTGAAAAAGTTCTGTTTAGTTCAGTTGCCCACTTTTTTATTAGTTATTGATTTTCGGGGAAACAGTTTTGTGAGCTCCCCACTTCTATTGAGATGATCAAGTGGTTTTTGTCTTTGCTTCTATTAATGTGCTGTATTACATTTATTGATTTGTGTTTGTTGAACCTTTCCTGCATCTCTGGGATGAAGCCGACTTTGTTATGATGAATAATCTTTCTGATATGTTGTTGGATTCAGATTGCCATTATTTTATTGCGGATTTTTGCATCAACATTCATTAAAGAGTTTGGCCTGTAGTTTTCCTTTTCAAATGTGTCCTTGTCTGGTTTGGGGATGAGTGTAATACTGGCTTCATAGAATGAGTTAGGCAGTGTTCCTTCCCTTTCTACTTCATGGAAAAGTTTAAGGAGTGTTGGTATTAGTTCTTCTTTAAAGGTCTTGTAGAATTCAGCAGAGAATCTGTCAGGATCTGTACTATCCTTTTTTGGGAGACTATTGTAACTTCAATTTCATTATGCATTATAGATCTATTTAGGTGGTTAATATCCTCTTGGTTCACTTTTGGATGGTCATAAGTATCAAGAAATTTGCCCATTTCTTCAAGATTTTCTAGTTTATTGGAATATAGATTCTCAACGTAGTCCCTGATGATTCCTTGGATTTCCGTGGTGTTTGTTGTCATCTCTCCTTTTTCATATCTGATTTTACTTATTTGGGTCTTTTACCTCCTGATTTTAGTCAGATTTGCCTGGGATTTGTCAACGGTGTTTATTTCTTCACAAACCCATTCAATGCTTGGGTCATTTCACCCCCCTTCCCCCTGCATGTCCCTTTCCCCCAACCCCTCTCTCCCCCCAACCCCCCCTCTCCCCCTAATCCCCTCACTACCAGGCAGAAACTATTTTGCCCTTATCTCTAATTTTGTTGAAGAGAGAGTATAAGCAATAATAGGAAGGAACAAAGGTTTTTGCTGGTTGAGATAAGGATACCTATACAGGGCATTGACTCACATTGATTTCCTGTGCATGTGTGTTACCTTCTAGGTTAATTCTTCTTGATCTAACCTTTTCTCTAGTTCCTGGTCCCCTTCTCCTATTGGCCTCTGTCACTTTAAAGTTTCTGCATCAGTTCCTTTGCATTGAAGACATCAAATGCTATCTTGCTTTTTTTTGGGGGGTGGGGTTCTGCCTATCCTCATACCTCTGTTGTGTGCTCTGGCCTCATCATGTAATCAAATCCAATCCCCTTGTTGTGTTTGCCCTTGATTTAAAGTCTACATATGAGGGAGAACATATGATTTTTGGTCTTCTGGGCCTGGCTAACCTCGCTGAGGATGATGTTCTCCAGTTCCATCCATTTACCTGCAAATGGTAAGATTTCATTCTTCTTCATGACTGAGTAGCATTCCACAGTGAATAAATAGCACATATTCATAATCCATTCATCAATAGTGGGGCATCTTGACTGTTTCCATAACTTGGGTATTGTGAATAGTGCTGCAATCAACATGGGTGTGAAAGTATCATTGGAATAACCTGTGTCTCATTCCTTTGAGTATATCCCCAAGAATGGTATTGCTGGATCAACTGGCAGATCTATGTTTAGATTTTTTAAGAAGCTTCCAAAATTTTTCCAGAGTGGTTGTACTAGTTTGCATTCCCACCAGCAGTGTAAGAAGATTCCTTTATCCCCACATCCTTGCCAACACCTGTTGTTGGTGGTGTTGCTGATGATGGCTATTCTAACAGGGGTGAGGTGGAATCTTAGTGTGGTTTTGATTTACAATTCTTTAATGGCTAGAGATGGTGAGCATTTTTTCATGTATTTTTTGGCCATTTGAATTTCTTCTTTTGAGAAAGTTCTGTTTAGTTCACTTGCCCATTTCTTTATTGGTTCATTAGTTTTGGGAGAATTTAGTTTTTTAAGTTCCCTATATATTCTAGTTATCAGTCCTTTGTCTGATGTGTAGCTGGCAAATATTTTCTCCCACTCTGTGGGTGGTCTCTTTAGTTTAGAGACCATTTCTTTTTTTGAGCAGAAGCTTTTTAGTTTTATGAAATCCCATTTATTTATGCTATCTCTTAGTTGCTGAGCTGCTGGGGTTCCGTTGAGAAAATCCTTGCCTATACCTATTAGTTCCAAAGTATTTCCTACTCTTTTCTGTACCAACTTTAGAGTTTGGAGTCTGATATTAAGATCCTTGATCCAGTTTGAGTTAATATTGGTATAGGGTGATAAACATGGATCTAGTTTCAGTTTTTTGCAGACTGCTAACCAGCTTTTCCACAGTTTTTGTTAAAGAGGCTGTCTTTTCTCCATTGTGTATTTTTAATAGCTTTGTCAAAGATAAGTTGGTTATAGTCGTGTGGCTTCATATCTGAGTCCTTTATTCTGTTCCATTGGTCTTCATGTCTGTTTTTGTGCCAGTACCATGCTGTTTTTATTGTTATTACTTTGTAATATAGTTTGAAGTCGGGTATTGTGATACCTCCAGTGTTGTTCTTTTTGCTGAGCATTGCCTTGGCTATTCACTGTCCCTTGTGTTTCCATATAAATTTCAAGGTAGATTTTTCAATCTCTTTGATGAATGTCATTAGGATTTTGATGGGAATTGCATCAAACATGTAGATTACTTTTGGGAGTGTAGCCATTTTTACTTTGTTGATTCTACCAATCCATGAGCATGGGAGATCTCTCCACTTTTTATAGTCTTCCTCAATCTCTTTCTTCAGGAGTTTATAGTTTTCCTTGTAGAGGTCATTCACATCCTCTGTTAGTTTACTCCTAGGTATTTGATTTTTTTTTTGAGGCTATTGTAAATGGAATTATTTTCATAAATTCTTTCTCAGTTTTTTCATTATTAGTCTGTAGAAATGCTAATGATTTTACTATGTTGGTTTTATATCCTGCTACCTTGCTATAGCTATTGGTAGTGTCTAGAAGCTTTTGAGTAGAGTTTTTTGGGTCTTTAAGGTATAGGATCATGTCGTCTGCAAATAGGGATATTTTGACAGTTTCTTTACCTATTAGTATTCCTTTTATCCCCTCTTCTTGCCTAATTGCTCTGGCTAGGAATTCCAGTACTATGTTGAATAGGAGTGGGGAAATTGGGCATCCTTGTGTTCTTCCTGATTTTAGAGGGAATGGTTTCAGTTTTTCACTATTAAGTATAATGCTGGCTGTAGGTTTGTCATATACAGCTTTTATAATGTTGAGGTACTTTCCTTCTATTCCTAGTTTTCTTAGAGCTTTTATCATGAAAGGGTGCTGGATCTGATCAAAGGATTTTTCTGCATCTATTGAGATGATCAAGTGGTTTTTGTCTTTGCTTCTGTTAATGTGGTTTATTACGTTTATTGATTTTCATATGTTGAACCACCCCTGCATTCCTGGGATGAAGGCTACTTTGTTGTGGTGAATAATCTTTTTGATGTGTTGTTGAATTCGGTTTGCCATTATTTTATTGGGGATGTTTGCATCAATGTTCATTAAGGATATTGGTGTATAGTTCTCCTTTTTGGATGTGTCTTTGCCTAGTTTTGAGATAAGTTTAATACTGGCTTCATAAAATGTGTCAGGAAGTTTACAGAGGGTTGGTATCAGTTCTTCTTTAAAGGTCTGATAAAATTCAGCTGAGAATCCATCAGATCCTGGACTTTTCTTTTTTGGGAAACTCTTGAGTGCTGCTTCAATTTCATTTTGTGTTATAGATCTATTCAGGATATTAATGTCCTCTTGGTTCAGTTTTGGATGATCCTAAATATCTAGAAATATGTCCATTTCTTCAAGATTTTCAAATTTATTTGCATATAGTTTTGCGAAGTAGTCTCTGATGATTTCCAGGACTTCCATGGTGTTTGTTGTTATCTCCCCTTTTGCATTCCTGATTTTACTGATTTGGGTTTTTTCTCTCCTCATTTTAGTCAGGCTTGCCAGGGGTCTATCAATCTTGTTTATTTTTTCAAAGAACCAACTTTTTGTTTCATTAATTCTTTGTATGGTTCTTTTGATTTCTATTTCATTGATTTCAGCACTTATTTTTATTATTTCTCTCCTTCTATTTGTTTTGGGATTTGTTTGTTCTTGTTTTTGTAGGAGTTTGAGTTGTATCATTAGGTCATTGATATGAGATCTTTCAGTATTTTTAATATATGCATTCATGGCTATAAACTTTCCTCTCAGGACTGCATTTGCTGTGTCCCATAGGTTCCATTAGGTTGTGTTTTCATTTTCATTGACTTCCAGGAACCTTTTAATTTCTCTTTTATTTCATCAATAACCCATTGTTCATTAAGCAATGAGTTGTTCAGTTTCCAGCTGTTTGCCTGTTTTTTTGTCTTTATTTTTGTTCTTGAGTTCTAGTTTTAATGCATTGTGATCAGATAACATGCATGGTATAATTTCTATTTTCTTATATTTGCTGAGGCTTGCTTTGTGCCCTAGGATATGATCTATTTTGGAGAAGGTCTGTGGGCTGCTGAGAAGAATGTATATTGTGTAGAAGTTGGATGAAATATTCTGTAGACATATACTAGGTCCATTTGATCTATGTTATGTTTCAGATGTAGGATTTCTTTATTGAGTTTTTGTTTGGATGACCTATTTACTGATGATAGTGAGGTGTAAAAGTCTCCCATGACCACTGTGTTGGAGTTAATATATGCTTTTCTGTCTTTCAGGGTATGTTTGATGAAATTGGGTGCATTGACTTTGGGTTCATATAGGTTGATAATTGTTTTTTCCTTTTGGTTTATTTCCCCTTTTATTAGTATGGAATGCCCTTCTTTATAACGTTTGTTCCATATAGGTTTGAAGTCTGCTTTGTCCAAGATAAGTATTGCTGCTCCTGTCTATTTTGGGGGGCCATTGGCTTGGTAAATCTGCTCCCAGCCTTTCATCCTAAGCTTATGTTTATTTCTATTGATGATATGGTTCTCCTGTAAGCAACAAATTTTTGGATCTTCCTTTTAAATCCAGTTTGTCAAGCAGAGCCTTTTGATGGGGGAGTTAAGTCCATTAACATTAAGTGTTAGTACTGATAGGTATGTGGTGATTCCTGTCCTTTAGTTATCTTAGTTGTTTAAGGGTTTGATTGTTTGTAGCTAAATCGATGTTACTCTCTACTTTGTGGCATTTTCTTCTGTGGTTTGGTACTGCCTACCCTTTCATGGTTATGTTGGGTTTCACTTTCTGTGTGCAGAATCCCTTGAAGAACCTTTTGTAGTGGTGGCTTTGTGGTCACATATTGTTTTAGTTTCTGCTTATCATGGAAGACTTTTATTGCTCCATCAAGTTTGAATGACAGTTTTGCTGGGTAGAGTATCCTAAGATTGAAGTTATTTTCATTCAGTACTCAGAAGACCTCACCCCATGCTCTTCTTGCTTTTAATGTTTCTGTTGAGAAGTCTGCTGTGATTTTGATGGGTTTACCTTTGTATGTTATTTGTTTTTTTTCTATTTTACAGCCTTCAATATTCTTTCTCTAGTCTCTGTACTTGTTGTTTTAATAATATGCCTTGGGGTAGTCCTATTTTGGTCAGATCTGTTTGGTGTTCTGGATGCCTCCTGTACATGTATGGGCATAGTTTTGTGTAGATTTGGGAAATTTTCTGTTATTATCTTGTTGAATATATTACACATTCCTTTTGCTTGCATCTCTTCTCTTTCTTCAATGTCCAGGATTCTCAGGTTTGGTCTTTTGATGGAATCAGTAAGTTCTTGCATTTTCTTTTCACAGGTCTTGCACTGTTTAACTAATATTTCTTCAGTTTTTCCTTTAATTACCATTTCATCTTTGAGTTCTGCCTTCTGCTCATTCTAGTCTGCTGGATTGGCCTTCTATTGCATTTCTATTTTGTTCTTTTTTCTGAGGTTTTCCATACACTGAGTCACTTTCTCTTTAATATTGTCTATTTTCATCCTCAGTTCATTTATCTCTTTATTTATCGTGTTCTGTGTTTCACTTTGGTGTTTATACAGTGCTTCTATAGTTTCTTTTATTTGTTCTTGTGCTTTCTCAGATTCTTTATTTTTGTTGTCTTGGAATTTCTTGAGTGTCTCCTGTACCTTTTAGTTGACCATATCCAGTATCATCTCTATAAAATTCTCATTGATTACTTGCAGAATTTCTTCTTTCAGCATGTTCATTTGAGCTTCATTGGGTTCTTTGGCATAGTTTATGTTTGTTTTGTTGGTGTCTGGATCTGGGCATCTGTTTTCTTTATTTCCTTCTGGTTCCTGTACTAATTTATTAATGGGGGAAAAATGGTTTCCCTCTTTTTTTCCATCTTCCCGTAATTGTCCTTGTTACTGTTACTGTCCCTGTATTATGTGTAATTCAGTATTGTCTAGCTTGTAATAATAATGATGATGATATCCTGAATGGAAGGGTGAGAGGAGAGAGAAAGCAAAGAAAGTAAAGAAAAAGGGAAAAAAACAAAACAAAACAAAAAACAGAGCTGAAGAAATAAACAGGAACAGATAGTGTACTAATCAACAGTGAGCTAAGGAGGCTCACTGAGAGGATAAAAAATAATAATAATAAATTAAATAAAAATAAATAAATAAAATTTCTCAAGTTCAAATGAAATAAAGTTTCAGTCTTAATAGATTTGGTGCTAGTCCTTCAGCATCCAGTCCTGGTGTTGGTGTCTGAGTAGTAGTTCTGTTGTCTCATCAAAGGGGAAAAAAAAAAATCCCAAGTTCAAATGCAATACAGTTTGAGTCTCATCAAAGAAAAAAAAATGGAGTCTGGAGACAGCTTTGTGAATGTCTATCTGAGGCTGCAGCCCACCTGCCACCTACTGTCAGCCAGCTGCTGCTGGCCTTCTCTGGCCTTTTCATTTACAGTTTACGTGAGGGAGTCCTCCTCCCCCTCTCTCTGGAGCTCAGGGTGCTCTTCCCTCTTTATTACGTGTCTTTTTTTTTTTTCCAGCTGCTTGTTTATTATTCAGGGATTTTTTATTTTCTTTTTTCCAAGGGTGGGGGTCAGTCTGTCCAGTGGGCTATGCTGATTTGTCCCAGGGAATACCGCATGCCATTTATTTGCTCACCTGGTGGTCTCCCAAGCAGGGTAGGAGCTGGTGTCTGGTGGTGTGGGAGCCCTCCTGATTTCTCCATTTGATGTGACAGGGGGATGCTGTGCACAGGCTGGGGGTATGGAGGTGTTGGAGTTTTGCCTTTCTTTCTTGGTGGTTTTTCCTGCCACATGTATCTCCAGCATCTCTCCAAGAGTTTATTTTAGGAAGCATGCTTTCTGCTTCCACTCCATAGTCGGCATCTTGGAATCTCCTTGTTGATTCTTTATATGCCTTTTTTGGTCTCTACTTCATTAATTTTGGCCCCTATTTTTATTATATCTCTCCTGCTTTTTTTGGGTTCTGCTTGTCCTTGTCTTTCTAGGAGTTGAGATGTAGCATCAGATTCTTTATTTGAGATCTTTCTGTCCTTTTAATACATGCACTCATGGTTATAAACTTTTCTCTTAGGACTTCCTTTGCTGTGTCCCATATGTTTTGGTAGGTGGTGTTTTCATTTTCATTAGCTTCCTCTCTTATTTCTTCTATGACCCACTGGTTGGTAAGCAATATGTTGTTCAGCTTCCAATTGTTTGTGTATTTTCTGTTGTTGATGTTATTGTTGAGTTCTAGTTTTATTGCATTGTCATCAGATAGAATGTAGGCGGTTACTTCTATTTTTTTATTTTTGTTGAGGCTTGCTTTGTGCCCTAAGATATGATGTATTTTGGACAAAGCTCCATGGGCTGCTGAGAAGAATGTATATTATGCTGTTGCTAGAAGAAATATTCTATAGACACCAGTTATGTCCATTTGATCTATGGTGTCATTTATGTCTACGATTTCTTTCTTGTTTTTTTGTCTGAATGACCTGTCTATTGGTGGTCAAGGGGTATTAAAGTCTCTCACTAACGTGGTGTTAGAGTCTTCTACATTTCCTTTTAAGTCATTTAGTGTATGTTTGATGGAGTTGGGTCCATTGACATTGGGTGCATATAGATTGACAATTGTTATTTATTTTTGATGTATTGTACCTTTTATCAGTATGAAGTGTCCTTTGTCTTATTTGACAAAGGTAAGTTTGAGGTATACTTTGTCTGATATAAGTATTTCTACTCCTGCCTCTTTTCAGGGGCCATTAGCACGGCAAAAATCCTCTTCCAGCCTTTTGACCTTAAGCCACTGTTTATTTCTGTCAATAAGGTGGTGTCATGCAAAGAACTGATTGTCCTATCTTCCTATATAATCCAGTTTGCCATATGGTGTCTTTTGATGGGCAGGTTGAGGCCATTAACATTCATTGTTAATATTGATAGTTATGTGGTGATTCCTGTCATTTAATTGTTTCTATTGTTTAAGAATATAATTTTGTGCAACTGTATCAATGCTACTCTCTGATTACTTGTCTTTTCTTCTCCTGAGGTGTAATTCTTCCTGTTCTCTCATGGTCTTGTTTGCAGTCATCTTCTGTGTGTAGAATCCTTGTAGAATCTTCTGTAGTGGTGCTTTGTGGTCTTATATTGTTATAGTTTCTGTTTATCTTGGAAGGCTTTTATTGCATGTCCCTTTGCCTTGAACCTCCTCTCCTTCTTTAATGCCCTTGATTCTCAGGTTTGGGCTTCTGAAGGAGTGGCTGATTTCTTGCATATTCCTTTCATAGCTCTTGAATTGTTTGACTAGTTTCTTCTATTTTTTCTTTAAGTTCTATTTTATATTCAAGCTCTGAGAGTCTGTCTTCCACTTGTTTTAGTCCTTGGATGGCCTTCCACTATGTTTTGTGTTTGACTAGTGGGACTTTTTATTTCCAGGATTTCTGTTTGATTCTTTTTTCTGAGGTCTTCTATATATTTGTTCAACTCCTCTTCTATATTTTCTGTTGTCTTCTTTTATGGTGCCCTTTGTTTCACTTTGGTGTTTGTTAAAGTCCTCTCTGAGATCTTTTATTTGTTTCTGTATCTTCCCATGTTCTTTATTTTGGTGCTTTGAAATTTCTTAAGTGCTTCTTACACTTTCTCATTAACCATGTCTACTATCTTCTGTCTGAGTTTCTCAGTGCTTTCTTCCACGATTTCCACTTTGAGGGATATTTTGTGGGATCACTGGATTCATTAGTAACATTTATCATTGTTTTGTTATGGTCAGGAACTGGGTATTCATTTTCTTCATTTCCTACTGAATCCTATATTGAATTATTATTTTTTTTTGAGAAGTGTGGTTTCCATTCCTTCTTTTTTTCCCCTTTGCTCCACTTAGTGTTGTGCAATTATGTTCTTGATAGGCTAGTTGTTGGTTTCAATTGCCTGTTTTCTTTCCCTTGATTTAATTTTTGTGTTGTGACTGACTCGGTTGTTAATTAGGTTAATGTTCTCTTTCTGTCCCTGGCCTGGAGGTGTAAATTAGCAATAACAACTTCACAAGTTCAATTCCAGACCAGTTATTTACATATTATATAGAAGACCCCTTGGTGATAATATCTGTGAATAGTGAGAGTTGGTTATTAGGCTAGAGATAGAAACTTGAGTAATTGGTAAATGAGGCACTAAAAAGGGAGACAGTGAAAAAGAGGTGGGGTGGAGGAAGAGGTTTGAGAACTACTGGGTTTTGTGGCCCTTATGTGTGTTAGGGTGTATTTCTGCTGTTGTAGTATCTTGAAGGAAGAAAAACTGAATCCTTTGTGTATAGCTACAAAGAATTGATTTATGATGATGTTTAAAATAAATGCTGGAAAATATTGTATTTTGCTTGTATTTTTATTAGTTTTGGTACTCTTTTTGGTAATTTTATGGTAACTGGTTTATTTTTTTCAGTACACAGAATCACTTTTTTTAAAAAAAAATATACTGTATTTTTATTATTGTTGTACTCTGGGTACATTTTGATACAATTTTTTTACAATTTATCATAGTTGAATTCACCTTCTCCATCATTCTTCTTTATCTCCTCTCCCCCATTCCTAGAATGGTTTTAACAACTCATATTTTTCCACTTACATATGTGTATACACAATATTTCTACCATATTCATCCTCTAACCAGTTTTCCTTAGATCTCTCCCCTCCTGCTGGCATCAGTCCCTGTAGACAGGACCTGTTTTGCCTTCTTATTCTTTGCTTTTTGTTAAAAAAAAAAAAGACTCTTTTTTTGTTTAATATAGTCATACAGGGTGTTTCATTGTGACATTTCCATGTATATATGTATTATAACCTGAACTGGTTTATCCCCTCTAGTTTTCTTATTTCTACTTTAGTTTCCTTCTTATGGTGAGTATGTAATAAGTGTTCTTCTTTATTTTTATTTTTCCCTCAAACCCTGTATTCTCAGTGTGAATTTTCCATAATATAAGGTTATATTAAATAGGTCAGAGGTTTTCTAGTAACTTACACATCTATGTCTCTTGTTCTGATCCATGCCATGGAATCTGTCTTTTATGTCTGTTAAAAAGGTAATGTGAGGTATAATAAATATTGAACTTATTTCAGCAAACAGTAATTTATGAATTAGGCAGCTCTAAATCAGAAACAGTGTAAGACCTTCAACAATTAGACACATGGAAAAACTCTTACAGGGAAAGCATGGAAGTAGAGCCAAGAAAATATTTGATTGGTCTATCCTGCTGGAAATTCCCTGATTCTACAATTATAAATTTTTTCCCTTCTATTGATTGAGTAAATTTGGATTATGCTTTTCTTTAATATAAGCACTTAAAAGAAACTGTCAAAATGAGGCTTTGTTTATGTTTGCAAATCAAGCAAATTGAGATCACTTAGAACACCTAACTGGCTTTATCTGCTCAGGTATTCTTTAGGTCTGGTCTCTGTTTTAACTTACTTTCAAAGATCTTTGTGCATTCAATTGTTTATTTTGTATTTTGTATTTTAATATTGTATGGTTGTAAAAACATGAAATTTTATTCTAGAAAACAAGACAAAAGAAACAATATTCAGCATACCTTCCCTGACTTCTGTGTATATGGTAAATGCATCATAGTGTAACAGTCTCAGTTTCATACTCCAAAGATCAGGGTTCACTTTGAATTTACATAATCAACATCCCCTTTCTATATTTGCAGTTTTCTTGAATTTTATCCATTTTACCCTTAAAGTGAAATCAGTTTGTCTTTAATGGTTTGAGACAAAATAATGGCTCAAGTAGAATAATATCAATATCTTGGAAATAACAGACAATTAGGACATTAGGCAAGCTTCTTTGATTAGTTTTAATTTGTTATGTAAAAGACTGAGTTTCATAACATTCAGTACTTTTTATAGTGAGCAATACATGACAGACATTCTTATTAAAATAACTTATAATGACTAGTAAGCAAATAGATATTAAAGGGAAGGGCAGAGAAGAAGGAAAACAAGAAAGGAGAAAGGGGGAGGGGGAAGAATTTTTCTCCTACTCTGTTCAATGGTGGCTTATTATTTTTTTTTTTTGAGTTTGATTCTTTTCCTAAGATTCATTTAGGAAAGTTCAAAGCATGATAAAATAGAGAGTCATACTAAAAACTAATTATGTCATGAATTTCAAAATGGTCCTCACTCTTCTCAGTGTTGGAAATCAGAAACTCTGTTATTCTTTTTCAGTCTTCCCTTCTCACTGTTTCAATGGCTCCATTTTTCAATTTTTCTGGTATCTTGATTCTTTCACTCACCTCTTTTGCACATAGACCATATAACTTAACTCAGTTCTGATTCACTAATCTGCCTCCTCTAGCCCCTATTGTTAACTTAGTCACTCTCCTTTTTTTGTTGTAGCCATTTCTGGAAGTCCCTGGAAGAAAATTCTTGCCAGGAAATAAGTCGCTTGCCTATCTGTGGGTTTAAAAATAGTTACAAATAGCCATTGTCACCAGAAAAAAATGTAGAGAGCAAAACACTGACTTTTGGGGAAAATGTAGCAGTTATTGATCTCAGTTATTGCAAAATGGTAGAAAGGCATTTACTAGACCATATAGAGATCTCATGGAGAAATGCAAGCATAGCTTACATGCTGGTCTTCAGCAATAACTCTACAAATACACCTCCGACTTTGCTTGAAGGAAGTGTCACCTCTGCCATGAGTCAGAAGCTGCAACCTGCATGGTATCCACACTACTGAAGCTTCCACTCTCACATAGTCCTATGCCTTATGCAACAGACTGCACATAATATTTATTATTTTTTTTATATTACAAATTTTTATATCTACCTATTGCAAGGATCATGTCTGATCATCTGACTGGAAGTCCATTTTCCTTAGGCCTGCAATGAACTTTACAAATAGAAGAAATTTGTTTGTTTGTTGTTTGTCTGCATGTTTTTCATTATAAAATGTGGATTTAATACTATGGAAGGCTTTCTTACCATAGAAACAATACTTTAAATATTGGTAATTGTCTTAAAGGTAGGTCTCCCTAATAAAGTGTTATTGGTGTATGGTAGTTAGTTTTAGTATCCAGTAGGTCATAACTGGCAGGCATTGAATAGTTGAAAAACATGTTCTGAAAGCAGTGACAGCATTGAATTTTGCATGTGTGTATAATACTTCAGGTGTATACAGGGCATCTTAGCCATTTTTATCTTGTGGTTTTTAACTTTGCGTTCATCTGAACAATTTCCTCAACTAGATGTGGACTCCTTCATGTCAGAAACTTACTTTCCAAAGCACATAGTAATTCAGTTTTTTACAAGACAGTACACAAGCAGGACTTTGTGTAGTTTGAAAATACATTAAAACCACATTAAGTTTGCTCTTTACCCAAATTAGTAAATGAATTGAAGATACATTTGACACTAACTCCAGATGAAATTAAAGATGATTTACTAATTTGTTATTCTTTCCAAAAGGATTGCTTAGAGATCCTGTAAGATATAAAGACTGATATCTGGGACTCTCTGACCGTCTTGAAGTGATAACAGAGAAAAGGAGTAAATATATATATATATATCCAAGAAAAAAATCTAGATATTCAGTGGGAGTCCAAGTCTGAAACAACCTATAATAAAGGTCACTAACCATTGACATAGAGGAAACTCAAGTAAATTTTAAGAAGAATGCATACTTTGATTCAATCCTTGTAGCTGTAAATCTCTCTAAAATAAGCTATTCCATCTTCTTGCTTCAAAAATCACACTGAGCTGAAAAGGATAGAGAATTTCATAATGTAAGAGTGTCACCATTTTGAGAGTGAATTCTTGCACCTGTCTGTAGATGTTTAGGTGTAAAAATATCACACAAATGTATGATGAGGCAAGGACATGCTCGCATGCTTTTAAATTATTTCATTGCATCATTTTCACTTTGTTCTCTGTAATTTACTTCTCCTAAGAATAATTGTGAGAACTTTTGAAAAGCTCATTATTATTCTCCTAAGAATAATTGTGAGAACTATTGAAAAGCTCATTATTATGATTAGTTTTGTACCCAGTATTTAAAGCTTACTATAACCAGTCTCTCTGAGGTTGTAGGGTTACTCTAAAATATATCAAAGATGGTGTGGCTTTAAAATAAAAAGGATTTGCTGTCTTGCAGCTCTAGAAGTAGGTGAGCACCCCGTCTGATGGATTTATGGATAAACTCTTTCTTGCTTCTTTCTAGCTTTCTGTGTCTCCAGGCAATCCATGGCATTTTTTGGCTTATAATAGCATCACTCATACTCAACTTCCATCTTCACATGGCCTTTTTCCTTATATACACCACCTTCTTTTCTTATCAAGACACCAGGTATCATATTTATTACTCTAATGTAATAAGACCTATTTTAATTTACTCACATGTGCAAAAATCCTGTTTTCAAATGAATTCACATTCTCAAACACAAATGTGAAGAGGTACTCTTCAACCTATTCTACCATCTGTGGCATTCTTATGGCATCCAAAATCAGCTTACTGACTTTTTAATCAGCAAGGAGAAATAATTTTATTAAGTGTAAGTCTGTCCATGAAATATTTATAATATAGCTTATTTAGTGGCAAAAAAGGTTTATTTCTATATGTGGAAATTTCTAAAATTAACATATTACATAACTAGAAAGACACAAGTACTATTAAACTTTGGTTATACAAAAGAGTCTCCTACCATAGGAAATGTAAATAAAATATTTAATATTATATAATGGCATACTTTTCACCTAGTATACAGTAATTTCAAAAATTACACAAAATAAGTGTAACACAAAAGAGATTAATATAAGTATTTTATAATGAAATGTTATAAAGAAGCAGATGAGAATAGCTCACCTGTTCAGGTATAATGACTGAATGCTTCTATGTGGTGCCTGTTGGAAGGAATAAATAAACTACAATTTATTACTGTTCACTCACAATCAGAAAAGTGAACAAAAGTTTGAAACATGAAAAGTTCTCATTAGATTAAGATATCATAGATTGTGAAGAACCAGTTAATTTTGATGGCTTGTTGTAGCTGAGTCCAATTTCAAACCAGTTTACTTCCAAAGAATATGTTTGTAAGTCCCAAACCAAAATTATAAGTATCTGTTGAGATACATATATCTTAAGTAAAAAGGTATTTGGGAACAAATCTGATTGGTACAGGCAAAGTGTAATTACACCGAAAAACAAATAAAAAAGGTACCTCAATCATATCCTATATCAATAAACTTTCTCGTTTGCAAATACATGGTATTTCTCCTCAGCATTTAGGAGGTAAGCCAAGACTGCTGTCTTCTGCAAGTTTACATTGTGCCTTAGATTCAATTTTAGTGACTGCTTCTTTCAATTAATTCCATTGAGTATTTTCCTACGGCAAAATATTTTCTAAATAATTGAACCACATGGAATCTTAGAAACAGCTCAGTTTAAATTGTACCTCTTTTGCTTCTACTTTTCTCTTTTCTGATAGAAGAATATCTAGTGATCTTTGCTATTCTTCAGGGAAAAGGAAAAACTTGACTCTTTATTCTCATATCCTTTATAAAAATTATTTTATATTTTATGCAGTTTGAAGCATTGTTAATTTTGTACATGAGAAAATATACATGTAAAGCATTTAGCACATACAAAGCTATCAACAAATGAAAAGAATTATCATCACTGTATTTATTGTAATTAATGAATTCTGAGGTAAATTAACTCATGAATAAGCTATGCTACATACAAATGAATATCTACTGGAAATAGTTTTAAAGAATCAATTAAACAACCCAAACCTCCATAAGTAAAACTACCAAGGTAAGAACAGTCTATATATGTCTTTTTTTTTTTCTTTTATATTTTCTTTACTTTTGTGGTACTGGGACTTGAGTCTGGGGCCTCATTTTTGTTAGAAAAATTCTCTGTCATTGGAGCCCCACTCCCAGTCATTTTTCAGCTTTTGTTTATTTTTAAAATAGAGTCTTACACTTTTGCCTGGGCAGGCCTTGAACAGTGATCCTTCTACCTGTACATCCACGGGGATGAGAGAAACTCACTTCTCTTCACTCACATTATATTTAAATATTTCTTTCTCCACAAATCAGACAAAAATATTAACCACCTGAATTGTATTCTACCAGCTTAGAAATGCAAACTTAATTAGAGAGTCATCGGTTTTCCCAAGAAGAAAATTTCCAATGAGCTTCTGAATTGCTCACATGCCTGAGTCAGCATGGCCAGGGGAGTGGATAACTGGATTTCCATGTCATAGTAACATTTCTACATTGTGTTGTATAGATTAATTCTTCTCAAACCAAATACATTCTTCATGAGAAAGAAGTGTTTCTTATAGAGGAATGCTTGGTTACTATATTGATCAAAGAAAATAAATCCAGAAAATCATTAAACCCTTCTCTTACTCCCTAACATCCTCAAACATTTCTTTAATACATTCCATATCATAAAGCATTAGTCATAATTTAATCACTTCTGGTCCCAAGTCATGCATGATACTTTGAAAACACTATATATCTGTTAGCAATGTTCCCTTGTCTATAGTTCAACCTCATTTCAAATGTATTAAGTGTCTTCACTCTTCTTGTTGTATGTTCGATTAGTATGTTCAGATTCTCCATAAAAATGGTACTGGAGAAGATCTTGTCATATAACACTAGGTAAGTGATCATTTCCAGCTCTGTGGAAAGAAATGGGAGAGCTGCTTTTATTTCATTCTTCAGAGACTCATTACTCCATTGTGTTTGCTCCATAGCCTCTTCTTCACTCTGACAACCCTTCCTTTGTGCACCATGACTTTAGCATTGCTGTAACCTATGGACCACCCAGCCTTTATCTACCAAACTACTATGTTTTTTGTCCTCTCCATAACACCTTAGGTAGTCTTTACTCATGAACATACACTAGATCTGAGAGAGTTAAGAGGTTATAGTTTGGTAGAAGTTCGAGAAAAGGAAATTCCTGTGAATCCACTTAAGAAAGTTTCAGAGGATGTAATGCATGCTTCTAACATGATGGACAAGAGAAGAAAAATTCCAAATAATATATTAAAAAACTTAATCTATGAAAACTAACAGAATTTATAAATATGCACATACTATCCCACTTAACCCATGATGAAAATTTGATAGGCAAAATAGACAGTTGTTTCAATGGTAAAAATACAATGTACTTGTGCCAAAATATGAAACTATAAGGATTCAATTTAAGATAATTTATGGTCTCCTTCTAAAACCCATGCATAATAGAAAATCTGACTTAATACTAAGTTTTATTTCTTCATAACAGTTAATACTTGTAGTACATATAGACATTCATTTACTTGTTCATTTTCATCCTGCACTTTTTTGTCTTAAGGTGCATATAACTTGAAATATACACTATTAATGAATTTTTTTAAATATGGTGCAGATTTGTTAAAACCATTGGTTATTTTTCAGCTAAAAGAACAAAGGTTGTATGTTTTTCAGCATTATATCCTCTATGTATTTTCTGAAATATAGTAGACATTTAGTGAATATTTGTTAGTAGATATCAAGTATTTTTTTAAATAAATTATACTTATATAAATTACATAAAATGGGCCACTTCCAATAATATATAACAATGAGATTCACCAAAATAAAAAGAAGTATTCTTAATTCAAACATATAATCATGGATATATATATATTTAATTGTTCATTATTTTTCCATGATTTGAAAAGCATGGATAATTAGAAAATTTCATATTAATTAGAATTTGTTATATTTGCTATCCCACATTATCATCATTCACATATGAGGGCAGAAAGGCAGGATATGGCACTTGGCGGTTACTGATACACTACTGAAACAGAGAAAAAAAACATGTAAGAAATAAACCAAAACAGAAAAGAAGAAGGAAGGGAAGGAGGGAGGAAAGAAAAAAAGGAGGAAAGATGGAAGCATGAAAAGAGAAACTTGGCTTGAATTGAAATCAGCAGAGAAGAATTTTACCAGTATCTAAGACATAGATACTTTATTAAGTTTTGGGAATTTCATTGTTAACATAAAGGCTTTGGAGGAAATTATCTCTATGATTCCTCAAATCTCAACTTCACTATTTATAATTGTTTTAGTCAGTGAACACAATAATACTTAAATGGTGCTAAATTATATCTGAATTCTAAACTCTGTAAATTCTAAAAAGATGGTCATTTGTATTTCATAAATTTCCTACATGACTAAACTATGCTTGGATTTACCTAAAACTTTTCTGAGTGTTCAAAAGTATTTCTTTTTTTTATTGAATGACAGAGTACATTGTTCTCTAGCATGTATCATAGAAAAGTGAAGTATACATAGTTATCAAGTTTATTAGGTTATCAACCAAGGTGCTTTATTAAGGTTTCATCATTCAACTTTTATTTATGATGTTAGAATGTACACTTTAAAAAGTTTATATTTTTTTAAATATTATTTTTTGCTTTATTTCTAGTTAGTGTGCAAATTCAATTGTGGAAATATTTTAAAATAATTACTTAAGTGAGTATGAGCTACTGACCCCTAAAGACAGGTAGAAAATACAAATGCATAGAAGGAAAACATTAGAGGCCATGAATATTAGTAAAGTGTAGAGATTTTTATTTCTGTATTTTATTTATTTATCTATATAGTATCTATCTTTCCTAGCTTCAAGTCACATCTCTGACAGTTGACATTTGTGGTACTTAAATGTTGCTTAAGTAAAAACACCAACACCCACCCATAGTTGTGAGTGTCAAGTGATATAATACTTATAAGAACAACCTTCATTTTCCCTTCCTTATACATTTCTATTAAATTTAAAATGTGAATTCATGGCTGTTCACAAACTAAATGTTATTTTACTCATGGTATCTTATTTAATTAGCTTCTTCATGGAATATAGCCACAATAGACTGAAACATACCCTAAGTATATCAGATCCTATTTCATGAAAACTTTGCAGATTAACTTATTTTTTTTTTAATTTTCTTATGTGATAACATGAAGGATCTTGAGATAATGAAGTTATTCTGGGTTATCCTAGTAAGCATTAAGTACTACCTACCACAAGTGTCCTTATAAGAAGTAGAGGGATTTGACTCACACAGAGAAAGAGACAATATAAACTTGGAGAGAGACATTTGAAGATGGAAAGGATATACTCACAAGCCAAGGAAAACCAGTGGCCATAAGAAGTTGGAAAAGACACTGAACAGATTCTCTACTAGGATCTCTGCAGGCTGCTCAATTTTTCTTACTCCATTTTTTCACCCTGGTAACTTCTGAATATTGTATTGCCCCCAGAATATTACAAATGAATTTATGTTGTTCTAAATTACCCAGTTTTAGGTAATTTTCTTACAATAGCACCAGGTAACTAATAAGGTAAGGATAGGATAGACCAAATATCCAGGCTGTCACTACCAACAGTTGCTCAAATGTGTTATATGATAGCAAATATCACTTCCTATTATTAATTTGAGGTTGAACTGAAACTGTGACAAGCATGTCATTTATTCATGAGTTAGAATTTATGGATGTTGGTGCAATACCCATTGTTTTATTGTTACCCATAATTTATTACACTGCTACTAAGTCTTGGGTACTATGCTAAGGATATAAGATCGATATGATTTCCTGAGCTTTATGTTAAATCTTTGTGTTCTATGGGAAAGACCATTCAAGACACATAAACAGATGTAATAGTATAATAATGTAGACCATAAGCCAAATGTTTTGTTCGTTTATCCCACAAAATAATATTGAAATGGAAATTTGCCAGTGCTGAGACATATAACAGCAATGAATGACAGTAATTGTGATGATGATGACGACAGCTAGTATATTGCAGTATTTACTCTGTGTTTAATACCACTCAGGACCTGACTGCATTTTATCAGGTGTTGTTCCTTTGTTATGTAAGGGTTTCTGGTAGACAGTCATAATTTGTGTTTTTGTGGTTCCTGGCACATTTTGTCACATGACATTGGTTCTGTAGAACCATTAAAAACTTTTTTATTTCCTTTTTTAAATGAGGTATTGCTATGTTCTCCAAGCTGTTATCTAACTCATGAGTTCAAGTTATCAGCTTGAGATTTTACTCAAGAGCTCAAGTTTTGCTTCTGTTTCAGCCTCCAACTTCTGAGACTACAGTTGTGTGTCATCATGCTTATCTATTTTCAACTATATTTAATAAACACTAGTTAAGGCACCAACAACCAACAAGTAATCTAGACCTAGTGAAAAATTCCTTGTAACATTATCATCATCATCCACAGTTTTTATATGAAGGAATTGAGAGATAAAGAGTCATTATGTTAATCATGCAGCTAAGGTTTGTAACCATATGCATACATAAGAACTAACATTGTCTCATCTTATCTAAATACCATTTAAGTTATAGCTCTGAGTCCTTACTATTTTTGCACTGAGCCTTGTTTTAAAAATATTTTCCTTCTTTTTTGAATATAATTTCAACTAATCACTGAGATACACCATCTTTTGCCTCATATCAATACTGTTTTCATTTTGGTATAATTAAAGTATGTTGATGATATGATAATGTAATCATAGATTTGTGTCATTCCCTGAGAAATTTGGAGATGTTTTGATCTCTGCACTGTTTTAGCATGTTTGAAATAGATTGGATTTACTCCTCTTGACCCTCAAAACATTATTTCACCCTTCTCTATTTTGTCTCAAGTTTGTAGAAGGGAACAGTAGATGCTTTCTTCATTAATAATTGAGAACTGTCTTCTAAGACATTTTCCTTATTTTATTATTATTTATTATGATTGCATTGGCTGTACAAAATAATGAGTTTAATTGTGCAAGAATTTTTGTAGTCATAGGTAAGAGAAACTTCCATTCTTATTTCCATTTCCAATTTTCTTTAAAAATAAATCTCTAAACACATCCTAGAACACACTAGCAATCTAAAACTGACATTGAAATTGTAAATGAGCTGCTATTTTATAAAAAGAAATATTTTCAAACATTAAGGACACTTCTGCCTCTAAAATCACATTGTACATTTGATTTCAACTTAGCATTGGCCCTGCATGATGAAAGGGATGGGCCCTAGAGTGACCCTCACTGTCCCCCCAGGCACAGGCTGGGACCAGTCAACTGCTTCCAGGTAGCAAAGGCTCTCTTCCTCATCTAGTGTACTTTGGAAATAACTGAGCTATACTTTGAAATGTATTCAAAAGATTTCCAATAAAAATTTTTTCTGTACTTAAAAACAAAAGTTCCTTAATACAAATGAAAGTATATGTAAAAATATTCAATATTCGCTGTCACTAATCTTCACGGAAATTCAAATAGAAAACACTGTGAGATATCATCTCATCCCAGTTAGAATGGTTATAATTGAGAAGAACAGAATAACAAGTGCTGCCCCGGATGCAGAGAAGTGGGTACCTTCATCCACTGTTGACGGGAATCTAAGTTAGTATGGCGTTAAACAGATCAGTACAGCATTTCCTCAGATTCAGAAAAGAGAGCTGTAGCTGTAGCCCAGTGATAGTGAGCTTGCCTCTCAGGAGGAAGGCCCTAAGTTTAGTCTGAAGCATTGCAACAAATAGAACTACCATACAATTTAGCAATGCCACTATTTGGTATACATGCTAAGGAAATGAGGCCGGCATATCAGTGAGAAACTTCTATTCCCGAGTATATTTCACTGCTACTCAACAGGAGCCAAGATGTGGAATCAATTGAGATATTAATTACAGATGTGGTGAATACACAATTAAATATGACTTAGCCCTCAAAAAGGCAATTATATCATTTGCAGCAATATGAGAATGGAGAGAATATCATGGTAAGTAAAATAAGCCAGATAGAGGAAGACAAATACCGCATGTTCTCATTCATGTGTGAGAGCTGAACAAAAGTTGATTTCGTAAAAGAAAAGTGACTGCTAGATATTAGCAAGGTAGGATGAAAAAAGGTTGGAGGGAGGCTGGATAACGACTATCAAAAATAAGTTAGAAACAAGTTCCAGTATAAGTCCTAATTTTCTGCAACTCAGTAGGATGACTAGTTTACAAAAATTTATTGTGTATTATGTGAAGAATTAGAAGAAGAGGGTTTAAATGCAAAAATATTCATAAATATTTCAGGAGATGAAAATTCTGTTGTCCTGATTCAATCATTTGACACTGCATGCATGCACCAAATTGTCACAATCCACACCATAAATATACCCAATAAATGTTTAAATTTTTTAAAAAGGAAAACACTGTCACTACCATTGACATCCTTGTCTCTAGCATATTACTTGTATAATTGAATTTGTTAGTTGAAGCTTTTCATATACATGATTTCACTTAATCTTTACACAACCCAGTAAGTAAGGCATCACACATTCTGAAATGGGAGGAAAATGGAAAAAAAGAGATAAAGAAAACTAAATCCTAGGGAGTCTCTGAGTTGTTTAATTTCACAGCTAGAAGAGAGTAGAAAAATAACTAGGCACTCAATTTTCCCTCTCCTTTTCAGGTGGTTTTCTTACTATTGCTGCTGCTCTCCTACCACCATGATTCTAGACTTGGAAATAAATGTGACACAAACCTTCTAAATAAGTGCCTCTTTTAATCTTTTTAAATGTCACATGTGGGTGTCCATTGTCTAAGCTCACTATTCTTGACAGAGCTGCAAGAAAATAAACGTCTCTTTGTATTCTGCATAAAGCATTTTCAGTTGTATTAAATGCACTTCCAAACAAGACTAAGAAAATATTTCTCAAAATTCAAGTTTATCTGATAATTGTGCATCTTAGTTTAAATAGATTTTAAAATTAAAATTATTTCATATATCTCAAGGATTAAAAACACAACTATTACTTATTGTTCTCAGTATTTATGGGTGCTTTTCTACCTATTATCTGTTCCTTCTTACTCCCCTGGTTTCTATTTGTATTTCAAGTAAGAGTGGTTTTGGGGAGACCTACATGTCCACCAATTTTCTTCTTGGTAATATAACGTAAATGTCGTCTGTAAATGGTTACTTCTCCAGTTAGGGACCGTATTTTCTAACTTCCTGTCATCTTTTGCAGTTAGTCAGGACCACAGGATAATGTTTTGGTCAAAGGATATGAACAAAATTCTGAGTACATATCTGTCTAAATCAGAGAAAACACTCTTTTCTGTATAGTTCATTCTTTTTGCTAAATAATTGATGGTAATCTTTGTTCACTGTAACTAAATAAGCTTTGGTTTGGACTAGAAATAATTTTTATACACAAATTATTCTTATTTGGCAGGGTTTGTATCTTTATCTTTTATTATTCTCTTCCTTAAGTAAAGCAATATATTGGTCACATATCTGAACCTACATCTTTGAACTTATATGGATGACTCTGACCCATCCCTACAGAGCTTGCATGCTCTTTATCAGGGCTATATTACTGTTCCTTCTATGAGACTGATGGTGTGATATACTTGACGTACCTCAAAAGGTATCATACTACAAGGCATTTGTCTGTTTAAGAAGGGGTAACATACCTATTGCCCTAAACTCATCCCATTTTCTAAGATATGGATACATAGTAAGTTCAGGACTCCACTTGTCTATTTTTTTTTCCATATTGGGGATGGTAATGGGGCTAACAATAATTTTTTTGCTCTTCTTGGTCATCATTCAATGAAATGGGAAATATCTATTTTCTTAGAAATAAATCTTTTCATTGGAATTTTTATTGGGAACAGTGCCATTTATGCAGCTCCTAGGCCTTTCTTCTGTTATATCATTAAATACACCTCAAAACATAGAGATTGAGACTTTTGCCAAATTGCTTCATGCTTGATGTCTGTGACTCAACAGAGCATAGCACAAAGTTTATGCAAACTGATGAGCACACTTTTCTCTCAATAACGTTGAAGCAGATGTTTTAGGAATGTCAAGTGCCTTAAGTGGGTATGAAATATATCTTGTTCTTATTCTATTTTTTTCTCTTTATGTATGTAATGGGTATAGAATTCTTATCATGTTTCCTATCATTAAACTTTAATATAGCTAAGAAAACTTCTTACTTTATAATGAAAACTTTTGATGATGTTCTTTGGGAAAGATGATAATAACAATAAATTCTAGTGTATTTGCATCAGTGTACTTTTTAGTGGTCTTGATTCTATTAGAATATTTTTATACACAATCTTTTCTTCCATCTTTAGAAGTTTTTCACCGATTGTCCCACAAAAAAGTCAATTGCTTCTCTGTTTCCTTTCCAAAGCAAGCTAAATTCATTGTCTAACAGTAAGAAACCAGAACCTCCAATTTGTTGTTTTTCACAAAAGCAGACTCCTTTTTCAAGGCCATTTAGTCAAACTCACATTCATTTAGAGCGTGAATCCTCCACCAAAACAGGGCAATTGTGAATTGGTGACAATAAGAAACACATGCGGCAAACTATAGAAAAGAAAACTGTGCAAATATCCAATTTTATGTCACTTTTGTCTTCTAATATAATATTTTTGTAATATGTATGTGTGTATATGTGTAGATAAATTCACATACATATTTATATAAATATTTATATTATCTGCATATTTATCTATCCATCTATCAATATATATCCAAACATTAGCTAGAATTCACTTGAAATGAGTCTTTAAAGAAACTGATTAAACTTCGCCCAAATACAAATTCCATGACTTTTTGAAAGTACAGTGCCCATTTACCACTTTGTTTTCTAGTTTCTATCACTATGGCTCTTTGATTTTCTATGAGCTGAGGGCTTACTACATTCTTAGTTTCTCAGGTAAGGAAAGAAGGGAGGAAGTAAGGAAAGATGAAACTAAGCATATTAAGCTTGAATAAATGAATGGGCAGGGAGTTATGAGTAAGGATGTGTTGTAAAGGTCTGCCAACTTTGAATTGTTAACATGTGAATTATTAAATGCAGTGTGGACATTGCATGGAAATGTTTAATTTAGTGATTTAGCTAGACCTGTAAAGACACTGCAATTTACTTAGAAGTATTAGTGGAATATCTGTATAAGTCTGACATTTTATTAGAAACTTAATGAGCATGGTAAGATGATCCTGGTGTGTCCACCATACCAAACGTGTTGTTACAATATGATTAAAATGAAAGCGAATGATAACTCCTTAGAGAAATCATTACAGGAAACAGTAAAATTATAACTAGCATTCTATTTATTGGTATACAAACTGTTGGCACAAGAGTAGATCTGAGACAACATCTAACCTAACCTTCTCCTTTTACAGAAGAAAAGCTCAGGACTTAGACTTAGGATGACTTAGGCTGTCTTTCTTCCTTTAAAGATTTTGTTCCAAATTGGCATTAATTATAACTCTCAGACTTTATAGATATAATTTCTTATAAGTAATTTCTAAATGTAGCCGAGTTTGTGTATTTAGCTTACTCTCTTCCTTTACAGATTAAATGTTCAAGTTGTAAAGAGACTTAGATTGACTGGGAGATTTTTCTTTCTCCTTTTAAAGACTTTGTTTCAATGTGGCACTAGTTATAACTCTCAGAATGTATAGACTCTATTGACTTTATTGCTCAACGTTTTATAGGTTTACTTTATTTGTCAATTATAATTATATGTGTTTTCATATGAAAACAAATATCAGGGATAGTAAAGAAATAGAAAATTAACTTCCACTATCTTACATAGGAAAGCCTAGTTAGCATATGTGAGCATATCTAAAAATAGTCATGACTCCTCCATATATGTATTATGATTTTCTTTTCACTTGTTATACATACCAAGTATCTCATGGTACCATAAATCCTTGGGAAATACCATATTAAGTATTACTTGTTTATAAAATATGTTCATTCACTGAAGAAATAATACATATTAATATCCAAAGGAATAGTACATATGAATATCTAAATCTTTCATCCTATTGGCTAATATTTCCATTAGCCAAAAAGATCAGTCACAATTCATATTTTTCTCCCTATATCTGCTTTAATGATTAGAAAAATTACTTATATCCTGGAATGAATTAAATATTTGTCTACATTTTCTTCAAGACATTTTGTAGTAAACTAAGTTTCCATTAAGAAAGCCCTATTTCAGTAAATAGAAGAAGGCCATTTGTACCTTCTTTAGTAAGGATTATACACTTGGAAAATAGCAGGTTACTAAAATACAGGACTGAATATACAGTACCATAGAAGAATATGTGTTTAGGTTATTTGAATATTTCTTAAGTCAAATAGACAATCTATAGTCCATGCTCTTTGACTCCTGAAGTGATTTTAAAATACTTTTATTATTTCAATAACTATATTTGGTCCCCTTCTAAAATTCTGGACAATTAATTTACATTAAAATTAAGCTTCCTTTATTATTACAAATCTTACAGAGACTGAAGCGCAACAATTTAATAGTTAAAGGTTTTTCATAATCCAAGATAATGACATTTAAAAGATTGTATATCTAAATGCATACTGCTTTTATATATTGAGAAATGTTGGTGAGTACATCTATTTTTTTCAACTCTAGAATACAGATAATCATGATATAATATCTAATTCATATGTTGAGAAAATTAAGCACTTACAGCAGTTACTGACACAGTGAACATCTCATATAATGTTAGCTACAATCATAATTATCATCAATGTTAACGAACAGTAAAGAAAATAAAATTCCATTTTATCATCCCGTGATCTTTCATTTATATTTTGTGAAATGATAGGTAAGATCACACACAGTATGACTGTGGAATAATGCTGTTACTTGATATTTATAGTTCACTTGCTTCTGGTTAGTCTCGATTTTCATTATTCTCCCTCTACAATCTGCACCTATTTATTTCCTCCATAAGGTCTATTCTTCATCCATTTTTATTTTATTTACATTATTTAAGCAGAAAAGTCAAATCCTATTCAGTAGTTTTCCTTATAGCTTGTGAAACAGAGTCTTTGATTAAACACAGTTGATTGTATTGGATCTCAGATAGCAATACAATCATTATTATTACAAATGTACCACTCTCAACATCTGCCTACAGGTAAAGCTCCAATAGCTCTAAGACCTGGTGGCTGGAACACCACCTGAGGGGAACACCTACATTAACTGCCTAATTCCCCCAGCTAAGGGCTGTTTCCTATCAATGAACGTCAAAAGCAGCACAGGGTAATTAGGACTGAGTGGAAAGTTATTCATGCAAGAAAAGTATAAGTAAAGATAATAGACAAAGCAAGAAATAAATTTATTGTATCATACCTCTAGTGTCATCTCTAATCCTATGTATGTTTCATCTCCATCTCTATTCTACATCTTTTGTAATTTAATCTATCCCTATAATATGTATATACTTATATGTAGTGTCATATATACATACTTATCTAAATAAAAAATTATATTTTATGTATAAATATACATATATGTTTGTGAAGTTCCCAAAGTTTATTCCTCTGACTATAGTAAACTGCTTATTTTCCTAAACTTTTTTCATTATCAAATGTTTTTAAACAAATGGTAATTCTTTTTAATGAGATTTATCATTTTCATGTTCTCTTCATGATATGGCAGTTTGGGGAATCATTTATAGGACGCATTGTCTATTTTACCGTACAGCACCTCTTCTATAAACATCCCTCAATAAACAACTAAATAAATGTCTTTTAAGAGTATTATGAAGTCAGACGTGGTATACATCTGTAATCTTAGCTTTAGAGAGACTGAGGCAGTCAGATTACATGTTTGAGGCCAGCCTGTGCTACATATCCACATTGTTTCAAGGAAAAAAAAGAGTAAGTAGAAAACATAATATTTATCTTATTGGCCATCAATTTGGTTTTGTTTTCAGTTACTGAAAGATATAGTAACCATTTCCATTGATGTGTTGTTACTTGATTTTGATTGTCAGACATGTAACCATTGATCTCATGGCCTTTTCATTGTCCCTTAATCAGGCCCTGGAGGTCTTATGCGTCTTCTTTGTCACCCCCAGAATTCAGTCTTCATCTTAAGAATCCTTCCCTTGATTCTCTCACCTTTTCCCTTGCACTGCACGCATTGCTAAATTGCACCTTAAAATAGACATTTCCCCGTGTCTCCTCTACACAGGATATTGTGAATATCAAATACTCATCATGCACAAACTTTATTTCAATTTGTGATCAACAATCTAAAGTGGACTCTTCTCAGTGCTAAACAATTCTGTAGTCTTATACATTTAGCAGAACATTAACTCTCCCACTCCGATAGATGCCTATTTTATACCTTCTTCTCCATCTTGAACAGTGAATTCCTCATCCTAAAACTGCATAATTTATTGTTTTATACTACTATTGAGTTTCCCCAGAGAAAAAGAACTGATATGAAATCACACATAAATATGGGAAAGTACGCATGTATGTATGTATATGTGTTTTATTAGTCCACTTTCATAAATATAATGAAACACTTAGTCAGACTAACTTTGTGAAGAACTAGTTTTCTTCATGGTTTTTTTATATTGAAAGTTGAAAACCACTGTCAGGTGAGGGCTGTCCATGCCCATATTACCTTAGGGCAGATGACAGCCCTTGGAGCACATTTATGAAGAAGAGATTACATCTTGAAACATGGAACCAGAGAGAAATTCAAGTTTGGGCTTGACCTATGGAATTCTTGCTAGACCTCACCTCTCAGAACTGACACCTTGGGCATCAAGTTTTCAACATATGAGCCCTTGGAAAAAAAATAACATCCAAACCATACCAATCATTCCTCAATACTCAAAGTGAATTGATATGTGCTTGCTTCTGCACCACTGTAATCTAACATTCTGCAGGCAGAGACAAGAGTGTCTCCAGTTCAAGGGCTGAATAGAAAGACCTGTTTCAAACAAAGGAGGAGATTTGGTCCTAGGACTTTCTATACATAACAAAACCTGCAAATGCTCAAGTCTCTTATATAAAATGATGTAGTATTTACATGTAACTCATGCAATTCTCTCATGTACATCGTACTCCCTAGATTATTTATAATACCTAAATACTGTAAGTACGAGTGTTTATATAATATTATTTAGGGAATAATGAAGATCAAAGTCTATAAATGTTCAGTATAGAACCAAACAATATAGACTTAAGATATAGTACACAAACAAAATGCAAGGTGAAATGGAGGGAGCCTACAGCAGGTCATCTCTATATCACTTCAATCATGTTGATTCAGCATAGCTCTTCGTGTGTTGTGATTTCAGCTTTTCCTTTCTGGATCGTCTGAAGTATTTTTATCAGTATTTCAATTGAAAATCAATTGAATCCTTGGACACAGAACTTGCAAATAATATAGAAGACTGACTACATGTGTGTCTATATGTGAATGTGTGTGTATACCTTTCCAAATATCTATATGTCTATGGATATACAGATACACACATCATATATATGTACAAATTTGTTTATCAAAAATATAAAAAGATTTATAAATCCTAAGTATATATAGAATTATTTAAAATAGTTGATTTTGGAGGTTGTCAATTACTAAATCTGAAGGATTACAGAAAGGCTGAATACCTGAGAAAAGATAAAGAAGTGTACTGAAGAATTTCCTCTTGTTCAGGAGAGGTCTAGCTTTTGTTCTACTCAAGCCTTGTTGTGACTAGACAAGACCCATTCACATTGTGAAGAGCAACCTGCATTTCTCTAAGTCCACAAATTTAATTGTAAATCTCATCAAACAATACCTTCACAGAAACATCCAAATCAAATGTCTGAGCAGTATGACCTGTCACAGCATACTAATTGTTATTTCATCACAAAAGTAGAAGCCATTCATGCCATACAATGTTCATTTCTTAAAGGTTTACTTTCTATCTTTTATTACCCTGCTATGCATCCCAGAAATCTGAATTACATAAATTTTGTTCCCTCATCTGTTGCCTTATGGTGCTGTTTGGCCAATGTTAATTCTTGACTGCAGGTAAAAAGGAGCTCATAATAAGGGCAGTATATGTGCATCTTCTATACATGGTAACAAAGAGTTGCCGTGATTTTCAACCAAAGTTTACAGCTCTTTTAAAGATGTCTCTCTATATATAACCTTCTTCTATTGAATTCATGTCCATTCCCTTCATTTTGTCCTTCATGCCTGAAGTAGTCATAGATTCAAACCACTATACCAGGTCTCATGATTTCTCTTCATTCTTTCTACATTTTAGCAAATAGTCTCTCATTCAAACCTATTTGAATTGTATTACTTTGATGTTCTACCTGTTTCATGATGAAAACCTGATTAATAAGCCAAATAAAGTAATCTTTCACATACTCACAGTACATCTTCCAGTCTTCTTATATAGTCATGTGTATTAGGCTACTATGAGTGCTTTAACGAAACACCACAAACTGGGTGGCTCATTAACATGAGAAATTTATTTCTCACACTTTTGGAGTCTAAGAAGAACAAGATCAAAATGCCCACAGATTTGGGGTCTAATGAGGGCCACTTTCTGGCTCAATGACTATGCCTTATTATTTTGACTCCACATGATTTAAAGGAATACTTTGGATTTCCTTCACAAAATCACCTCAAAATGTTCACAACTCCTTCCTCTTGAGGGTTAAGATTCCACCATATGAAATTGGCAGAACAACAAATAATCTGAACATGGATATTCATTTAGTCTTTTCTTTCCTTCTGCCAAATGGGTTACCTATACTGTTAAGGTAAAGTCAGTAGCTCCACTTGTGCCTTGGATCTATACTCCACAAAAGATATAATCACTCTCCCTTCTGTTCCATGCATCACCAATTCTTCTCTAAACTTATAAATATCATGCTGTTGTATCACTTATCTTTGAAAATATCAGCTCTCAAATCTATAGTGCCTCACAGTTACAGCCTTTTTAATGTGTTCCTTTTTATAGCAAAAGTCTTTGAAAAGCTGTTTAGATTCTCATACATATTTTAATCTTCCACTTTGAGCCCACTCCACAAAGACAGCCTTTTCCTTTCAATGTCAACAATAATTCCATACTGTTGAATTCAAATGTTAGTTTCCAGTGCTTATGTTAGACTGTCAACAATATTTGAAACAGTTCACCACTCTTATGTCGTTTCAATGTATGTGTCACTTGGCTTTCACAATCTCCTGTCTCCAAGGGTTTTTGCTATCTCACTCACTCTTCTTACTTACTCTCCTTTGATAGTTATTCCATATGTTCATTGCTGGAGTATACTTGACCTCAGTTTTCAAGTAGATTCTCTTTTCTATGTATACTTAGATTCTAAGAAATCTCTATCTCTTGTTTGTGCAAAACCTTAGCCGCTCTATACTTCTCGTCAAAGAGAACTTCTTTAAATTCTACATACTTTGGGTTCAAATGCTTATCCAACATATCTTCTTGTATATTTAACTAGTGTCTCAAACTTATGAGAGTCAACAGTAGTGCCCCCCACCATCTTACTCAAAGATCAAATATGGAAGTTATTGAGACAAGTTCTAAACTTTTTTGAGGCCCATCTGCTTCTGACACTTCACATGTGAAATCTGCGAATATTTCATAAAGGATTCTGAAATCACACAGATGCAGGTTTTCTTGGCCATTCTATACAAACTCTATCGTTTTACATTATTTTCAGCATTGATTGAATATGTAAATCTTATTGAAATTCAGATAAATCTGTTTGACAACCACATTTAAAAATGTTCCTATTATAAAATTAATTTTATCCTCAAAGCTACATCTTTCAGTAGGATGTCATTATGTTTTGAACTGAACTATAGAGTAGCTTTGTTATGATACATGTAACAATTTTCAGGAATAGTTGGCAAACATTTAACATTGTTGAATAACTTTTGTTTGCTTTTCAGTCTGTACAACTTCTATTTTAGGTGCATGAAAGGTTATAGAAGTATAAGTGAAAACTCTAAAGCAAAGGCCTACTTGTGGAAATCCAACATGGCAGGTCCAGCCACTCACTGCAATGTGCCAAAAAAGATATGAGTAGTGTGGAAGGGCAGGGAGAAGAGACTTATTACATGACACTGACATACCATGGGAGGAGGCAAACTAAACACTGAAGTCCATCTTCAGATTATAGACCCAAGCTTTAGTTTTAAATAGGGAAAGAATTAGAACAAGGGGAGATAGTTAAACAGCCGTTGGAAAAGTGTGGCCTGTTTGTCATCATTTCAGAATAGTCAGGAGGCACATGGTCATGGTAAGAAAGGCCCAGTCTGGATGGTGGTCTGTTCCACAGAGGGTATGCAATTCCTTTCCTTGGGAGTATTTTCTGTCCCTCGTTGTGAAGATGTGATAGATCAGCTCTGCCCTTCCTGGAACCTAAAGTTACTGCAAGACAGAAAGAGACTCAAAGTAAAGTAGACAGATGCACAATGGAGATAGAGATGCAAAGCTTTGATTCTGCGTTCAGTTGACTCATGGACCAAGTAACAAGTTAATGTTTTTTAGCAAAAGCAATTTCTAAATTACCTGCTGTACATCTACCAACTAATTTCTGCATTGGCCAACCACAGTATTGAATTAATGCCATCATTTTCTACAAAGAATATGCTAGTTACTTTCTTTAGTAATGAAGGAAGAAATTACTTATGACCAACATTTCCAAATTGTAGTCCTGTTCTTTTTTATTTGTAATCAGAAACACTTGAACAGTAGCTCAGAGACTTCCTTTCTGTCTTACAAATTTTAAACAGTTGAAGCAGTAAAGAAAAATGAGTAAAATCTTTGATATCACAAATGTGAAGGATTTTCTCCTGATGTCCAGGTCCCTTACCCAGTGAGTGTGTTTTGTTCAAGATGAATAGAAAGCAGCTTATTTGTTATTTTGATTCACCCTTGAGAGCTTTGAAATTTTTATCTTTCATTTAACAGCTATCAAATCATTTCCACATATGGAAAAGTGCATGTTGCTCTTGTGACTTAACCTTTCTTGCATTTCCATTTTCAAAGACATGCAAATTTATGGAACATAAAACATGTTTAGTATAATTTACTGAGATTCTACTCTTCATGGTGATCTATATTTTTAACATCTTTATCATCTTTACTGTAAACTGGAAAGAAAATGTTAGCATATCTTATTAGAGGAAAATGTATGACCAAAATTAAGTGAGAATGCCTAACTTCACCCAAATCATAAAAAATAAGAGACTGAATTTAAAACAAGGGCTATCTGGATGTACACTTTGAAATACTAAGTAATAGAGTACTCTTGTCTATATTTTTGTTATGCCCCACGTTTACCTCTCCCATCCACAATGGTGTAATACTGCTATTGCTTTTCTACCTATACCCTGCTTATACTTGCATAGGCTAATGGGTTACTGGTCCAGACAAATATGTATGCTAGCTAATGTAGAAATCTTCCCTTAAAGCAGTCCCAGTGATTTATATTTTTTATTCCTTCTTTCTCATTTTTTTTGTCAAAAGATTGTGGCTTCTTGCTTTAGGAAAGGCTGCTCTACTTTTTGGATTCATTCTTGTCCCTTGTTTTAACTTGTAAATTTCTGTTATATTTTAATTCAAATTTTAGGTAAATAATTTAACTGTAGGTTAGTTTCCTCTTAGTACTTTACTTTGATTCTCATTGCAGGGTCAGTTCCCCATATTGCACTCATCTCTACACTAAACCACAACAGGCTGATGGTTTTTTCCCTGTGTTATTGCTAAATACCAATTATTGATATTATAAGCTTTTCTTTTATGAAAATTTAAGTTGCAATTATGGAACCATTCACCATTTAGATTTGGTTCCAGTTGTATACTTATTTAAGATTTTCTGTTGAGACTTATATATAAATAATTCTGAATAATCATGGTGACCTCAATCTGTACTCTTCACCTTTCCTTCACTGGTAAACAGGCCCTGTTAAGGTTGTCACCTGCAAATATCTGCTCACAGATGATGTACAGTGAAAAGAACTTTCTGGGTCATACAGATTCACAGTTGTTTATTGACTAAATCTTACCAATGAAAATTTGCACCAGACAAATTTAAACTAGCAAGAAAGACTTAATTCAGTGCTACTACACCAGAACAAATTCTGAACTCAACTCTATTGAAATAAAGGCAAGTGGGTTGTTAATCATTGGGAGGTCAGTACAAAAAAATACTAGATGAAGATTAATTGATGCGATTTTTTTATATAGATTAAATTATTCCTGAATTTTCAAATTCTTTTCTCTGTCACTAGGCCACATGTACTTGCAAATTGCTATCCATAGAAGCTAGGTCCTAACCTTCCCACAGAAACTGGTAGATAGGGGTACCATTTTTCCTGATGATTACATATCAAAGGGATGGCTCCCAGGTCCTTCGGGAAGACATTCCTCAACTGTAAATCTTGCAGCTGTTTTTTTTTTTTTAAAAAAAAGAATTACAGCTCAAAAAAGTAGAGAAAGAATTTACAACTACAAGCTCAGCTAAAATAAAAGCTCTGAGAAAAAGGGGATCAGGAAGTAGAATCAGCCTGTATGAAGTTTATTCATGAGAGAACATCAAATATGTCTTGGTCAATCTTAAGCAGTAATCATCAATCGCAAGGCTTTTCCACCCATTCATAGACACTCAGGCCACAGCAACTGCTCCAACAGGCTGACACCAAAGACCTTGACAAGTTGTATCTTTTTCAAACCAATCCCATGGAACTTATATTTACGAACATTTCTCCTTTGTGTCCTGTTGCCATTAATGATTTATGAATAGAAAGCCAGAAACATAATCTTTCTAACATTGTGTTTGAGAAGAGAGAAGAATGTGCTTTCTTAACTTTGACTTTTTGTTTCTCATTTCAAAGAACAAGATGGTAGAGATGATGACTTTAGAACATGAAATTTTCCATCTGATGGTAGGTTCAGAACCTAACCAAAGATCTTGACATTTTTATTCTTATTATATACCTTTAAATAATTTATACAGAGTTATGGAAGGAGTACCATTAAACTCTAACCCAGCAGAAAAGGAAAATCAAACATGTGACTTTATATTGTACTTGACATAGCCTGCTGTGATATTCTATGTATCCCAAGTACTTTACACCTGACATACTGTTTTTGGAGTGCTGAGATGAATGTCTTATTATTTATTCATATTTTTTGAGTTCAGATTCCAATAATGAGGAACAAGCTTGTACAAATCAGTGTTCATTCTTTTTTCACATATTGATGGTGCTTAGTAGTATACATTTTGAGAATGGTTGATTTTGCACTTCATTGAAATGGAGTCAAACATAAAAAATAAAATGCCAACCTGACTCCCAGCCATGTGCATCACTCCATTTAGTTAAAATACCCCTACCTGTTTTGAAATAAAATACATTAGAAATAGTAGATATTTTTACATAAATTGATCATGGATTAAAAACAATTTAGTGTGTCATGATTTGTCCAAATGAAGAGTGTCACTTTTTACTCATGTCGAATTTTCTAACTTTCTCCTTTATAAATGCAAATAGTATTCTCTAACTTATCTTTCTGCCAAGGTTCTTTCAAGATTAAATAAAATTTGGTATTGAAAGTATTCTTGGAAATATAGGACACAAGATGTCATGTCATCAATAAAATAGAAAGGTAAATATGACATTCACAATACCTTGGTGATCAAGAAGTTAATTTCCAGAATTACAGACTTTTATACAGGTATGGTGGCATATATCCTTAATTCCAGCACTCAGGAAGTTGAGGCAGGAGGATAATAAGTTTAAATCCAGCCTGGTATATATCTTAAGAACCTGTCTAAAAAAATATCACAAATAATTACAACATTTAAACTATGGATGGATTTTTCTGATCATTTGGCCACAAATACAGTGTTTGCTTATTTATTTTGGACAAAAGGAGTTTCAGTAGTCTTAAAACTCACAAAGATTTCTTTTTGTCTTTTTGACCACCTATATAACAATCAGATAAATAATATACATGATTTAATGAACAAAGCACATTTTAGAAGTGATCTGATATGTATTTTGTATTACTTGACACCATTCCTATTGTATAAAAATGACTTGAAATCTCAGAAACACTTCTGTCCCTTTTCATTTGTTTATTTGCTTTTGACTCTTACTATGTTACTCTTATTATCTCTCTTGAGAATAATTGGCAGGACAGTCATGTAACATATTTTATTCAGAAAGTAAACTAATTGTTCAATGACTGAATTGATATCTATAGTGCTGAAAGAATAAAAGAATATAAAAGCTAAATAAAAGAATAATAATTATAACTGTGAAGGGAATGCATGTTTCAGAGCATTTTTATGGGTAACTATTACATATAATTCCCTTATGTTTTTTTTCATTCCTCTGTGTTATTTCCCCCTTGCTATTTATAATGTTTTTTTTTTCTTCATATGTGCATACAATGTTTGGGTCATTTCTTCCCCCTCCCCCTCCCCCTCCCTTACCATCCACCCTTTCCCCTCCTTCTTCCCCCTGCCCCCTCGATACCCGGCAGAAACCATTTTGCCCTTATCGCTAATTTTGTTGAAGAGAGAGTATAAGCAATAATAGGAAGGAACAAGGGTTTTTGCTAGTTGAGATAAGGATAGCTATACAGGGAGTTGACTCACATTGATTTCCTGTGCATGTGTGTTACGGTCTAGGTTAACTCTTCTTGATCTAACCTTTTCTCTAGTTCCTGGTCCCCTTTTCCTATTGGCCTCAGTTGCTTTTAAGGTATCTGCTTTAGTTTCTCTGCACTGAGGGCAACAAATGCTATCTAGTATTTTAGGTGTCTTACCTATCCTGGTATCTCTCTTGTGTGCTCTCGCTTTTATCTTGTGATCAAAGTCCAGTCACCTTGTTGTGTTTGCCCTTGATCTAATGTCCGCATATGAGAGAGAACACACGATTTTTGATCTTTTGGGCCAGGCTTACCTCACTCAGAATGATCTTCTCCAATTCTATCCATTTACCAGCAAATGATAACATTTCGTTCTTCTTTATGGCTGCAAAAAATTCCATTGTATATAGATATCACATTTTCTTGATCCTTTCATCAGTAGTGAGGCATCTTGGCTGTTTCCATAACTTGGCTATTGTGAATAGTGCCGCAATAAACATGGGTGTGCAGGTGCCTCTGGAGTAACCTGTGTCACAGTCTTTTGGCTATATCCCTAAAAGTGGTATTGCTGGATCATATGGTAGGTCAATGTTTAGCTTTTTAAGTAGCCTCTGAGAACCAGGGTCTTATTGAGTTCAGTTACTTTTAGCCTTCTCAAATGTGGCAAAATTTTATTGTTTGATTGTAAATTTGACTTTTGGGTCAAGATAGAATTTATTAAAATTCACAGTGGAGTGAATAAACTTCCTAAACAAGTAGAGACATGTTTTTGGGGGGGTGTTGGAAATCATCCAACGCTTTGGTGAACTTAAATGACATATGGAACATACAAATTACATTGTTTCAGTGTCACTTTGGCTTGTCTTTTCTAAACAACCTGATTAATATTTTCTATGTTGCTCATGTTTTCCTTGATCCCGTGTGGTATTCTCAAATTACATTTTTTATGAGATGTATGGTATTATTTTATTATTAACCAGAAACAGCATGCAATTCCATTTTTCACTTGATCCAAGTTGCTTATAAAAAGCTATTATCAAGCATAACTATAATTTGGTTTAATAATAATAACCATTGTGTATATATGTGTTTGTGTAAGAATAAAAGGTAAAAAAAAAAGGGCATAACAACAAAAGTGAGAGATATAAGGAGATCTAGAAGGCATATAATAGACACAGGAATGACTTGTGGTTAGGCTTTAGGCAAGCTCTAATGGGTTTAACTTTCACAGGATCAAATTGGATTGAACTTCCTCAAATGGTAAAATTCAGGTTGCTGTAATGGCTTTTAAAGTGAAATATTGCTTCCTACTTGACCTGACTTAGGTAGTATACAAAGTTTGTTTGTTTTGAAATATGTATCCAGCAGCGCTTAGTTGAATGGATTATGTAGATACATTGATAAATAAGATAAGACCTTCTCAAGTATAAAGCAAACTATCTATATATTCATGTCTTGTCTTGTACTGTGTCTTGTTCTTATATGAGGTAAAGGAAGGAGGTCTATGTTTGAAGACAACAGAGATGAGTGGATAGAGGTTCAAACGTTCAAATCTGAAATCACAACATCTGTGTTTAAATTCCAGGTCATAACTCACTGTCCGTCTGTCTGTCAAAGCTGTATGTCTTTGACAAGGAGTTCTAAGTCAACTAACCTCAACCCCTCATGAATAACATGGAGAAAGAAATAGCACCAAATCATAGGGCAGATGAAATTAACAAATTAATATGCATAAATAATCTAAAATAGTACATGGATTGTAGTAAAAACTGGATAGCAGTACTTATCATCATCATTTTATGAAGGAGCCTGAATTTTCATCTGGGTTTGGAATGACATTTTTGAAGCCAATGTTCTGGTTTTCATTTTTGGGAACATTCTATTTGGCACATAAGAACACAAGTGCCATTGCTGTGTAACTACAATAAACTCATTACTTTATAGGTAAATTGTATGCATTTTATATCATGGTAGGAATATTCATTAATGTTCTATAACCCCTTCCACTAGTGTTTTAATAGCTTTTAGTAAGCTCATTATCATTTGAAGGCACTTCTTTTGGTTCTATAAAGGACTGTCTTAGTGGGATTCTGAGTCTTAATCTAAACATTGTGGATAAAGTATCTTTTACCTGATAGAGGGTTAGATAAGTTTTTAAACATATGAGAATTGTGGATAATAATCAATTTAGGTTAAAGCTAGAAATGCTTTAAAAATATTGCACTTATCACATAAGCATGTTGCTTTTAATTTAGATTACATGTTTATTCCATAAGGCAGAGAGTTTGACAAGAAATATTCGTATGTTAAGCATTTCTCTGAAGCAAACAATAATTTCCCTAGTATCCATTACGTACAAGAGACTTAGTAAATGCAAATTCCTTTCCTATGTAGAAATATCCTGTATGATAATTTAAGTCTTTATTAACAGGATTATCTTTTTTATCAAAAGAGTGTGGCATCTCACAGTAAAGTCTTATTTGGCTCAGAAATTACTATTAGATTTGTTAACCCAAGGGAGTTGGAAATTCTGTAAACAACAGTTGATGCTGGTGAAGATTGTGAAGACAATAACTTTTTCTCAATACCTAATATCATACGAAAATGCCTACACCTTGAGCCACTCCAGCAGCTGTTTTTTTGTAATGGGTTTTTTCCAGATAAGGTCTTGAAAGCTATTTACTCAAGATGGCTTCAGACCATGATCCTCCTGATCTCTGCCTTCTGAGTAGCTAAGGTTACAGGCTTGAGCCACAGGTGCCTGGCATGAAATTGTTTTTACATAAAACTTCTTGCTTAATCCAAAAGTCCATTTTTAAGAGAAGTATTCTTTCCTCCCATTTTACATGTGAATAAATGGGAGTTTAGGGACCTTAAGAATCCTACATAAGGTCAGAGCGCAAAGCCATGATTCAATGTCAGAGATTCCTCTTCCTCCCAGTAAATCTGCAAGTCCACAATAAAGATGTTCCCCATGAATTCACAGATGATCATTTAGTGGAAAAGAAAACATTTTTTCCACTAGAATCTTAATTTCTTATTGCTAAATATCAACTTTTAGGATGTGTGTTAGAAACCTACAAAACAACTGACATATTTTATGAATTCTATATATTGATAAAATTCTATTGAAATTTGCCATCGAGAGAGTAATAAGAGTTATGGATAAAAGTTCAGCAGAATTTATAAAATTGTACTTTTTCTCCATTTTTATTTTCTATAAATTTTACATCCTTCATCACTTGTGAGAGAAAACTATGGTGATTCATGTCTGGCATAACACTTAGAAAAAACAAAGTAAGAAGAGCACCTGAGAAGAGAACCATGTTATTAAAATAAAAACTAACAACCTTGGAAAGATTTTCTTTGATTTTCATTCTTTTTGTTCTCCTAAATGAAGTTCTTTTTTTTTTTTTTTCTTGTCTCTGATGTGTTAAATGAATGATAATGTTTGGGGTTTTTTTGTTTGTTTGTTTGGTTTACACATTTATTTGAAATATTGAAATATATTTACTTATGTCTTTGAAACCAGGGACATCTTCTATTTTATGCTATTTAATTTGAGCAGCTTGCAATAAGTTTTTACCCCCAACAAGAAGGAATCCTCTAAGTTTATGGCAATATCAAATAAAAATGCACAAGAACCATTTCCCTGGAAGACTACTGGTGGCCAGTACAGACTTACCTCTGCATACTCCATTTAAAAGTCCCATAGGAGTCTGAAGCGATTGTACTTGTGAGCTGGGCACCCCCATTTCCTCTGCTTGACTTTAAGAGAGAGGAAAGGATTCCTTTAAGAATGAAGAGAGAACCAGTTGCATGCTTAGCTTCTGGACCAGAACCCAGAGGTATCAATCGCCCTGGACAGATGCAGTGAAAAGTGGACAGAAGTACTCAAAGCAGTATCAGTGGTTCAACCATTCTCAAAATACAGATTTAGTTCAGTGAGATGAGATTTCTCACTATGTGTGTAACATTGTTTCTAAGAGGAAAAGCGTTTTTGAGACAATTTACAAGCTAAGATTTCATAGTAGTGGAAGCTTCAAGCAGTGAGGAAAAAGCTGTTTCATTATGGTATACACTGTGTTTCACTGACATCACTTTTTCTCCTCTACCATCATTATCATGATTATCATCATCCCAACATATGCTAACTGAACTCATTAGATGTTCCAGGCACTATTTTAAACCACTTAGTACATATACCTGATTGATTCAAGTATCACAACATGTCTATGGCAAATATTTAACTTTACATATAAAGGGAACCAAGGAAAACAAAAGAGGAAGAAACCTGCACATGGTTTACATTTCTCAAATTCAAACTAGAATATCTGACTTTACATATTTTCTCTTGAGTTTTGGCTTATGGTTTTAAAGTCTAGCAAAAGTAGTTCCCAGGCTTAGGTCTTCCACACACCAACTTTATAACAATGGTAAGTATACTTTGAATGTTAATCCTCAGTTTTCTCATCCATAAAATGGGACAATAGTAGTAGCAATCTCCTTGTAATCTTGTAATCTTGTGGATATTGAGTCAAATAAGATACAGAAAAGTGACTTTGGCTCCTGGCAATGGAAATTTCTTTTATGATACCAAAATAATAATTTATTATCTTTTTTTAATCAGAAAATTAAGCAAAACTAATGTTCCCTTAAATTTAGGCATTGAGCATATCTTGGTGATTGAATGCTATAATGTATGAGAACTTTAATAGAATTGCTTAATTAATTTAGCTAATGAACTTGACAGTCCTAGACTTCATTGGAAATAAGGCAAGATGGGGGATGCAGGATTGACTTATTTATTTCTTTTCTAAAGCACTTGCACAACCTCCCCTCTCCCTTATCTTACGTCCCACAAACTGTTCTCCTCCCACTCTGCACTTTTGTCTTTAGGGCTGCATTCTGGGAAGGAGAGGACATTTAAACTCCTTCTATTCACACTCAGTATGCACAGATGAAGCCCTGGAGAGAGAATCACTGAAAACCTCTCCTGCTGCAAAATTCCTGGAAACACTTGCCAAGTTGGGAAATTCTTTTCAACTCCTTGGTAGCCTCTCCTCCTGCTTTGTCATTCTTGACTACAGTTCACATGGCATTGTACTTTAATGTCAAAAACACTGCCTTACAACCACCTGTGAATGTGACATTGTTACTATCAAGAATTGCTGAATGGATGAAATTCAGAACAGGCTGGAATTCTGAATTCCCCAGATAAGCACATTCACAGATGCAGTGACAAGGTCAAACTCTTTTCTTGTATTCACATACGTATCATGCAACTCAACCACATCTTGGAGGAAGCTAGGATTTTGCTTTCCACACCATGTATGCATTCCTCTCCAATTTGTGGTTCAAGGGGAAACTAAGCAGCACTTGACAGAAGTTCCTTAGAGCTTTATCTTGGACTAGTTAAAAAAATGTAAAGCTCAAGCTAAAAGGTATTAAACGATCATTGAGATATAAAAAAAAAAATACAGCACAGTGATTGCCTCCTTCAAATTTGTTTTTCCTAGAATTGCTCCACAAACTCTCTAAATGCCTTTTCTTCTTTATTGAAAACTATTTTATGTATATTTTAGTGTCAAGTACATAACCAAAGCTATTGTAAATTCTCCTTGCATTTTATATTAGACCAAATGATTTGTAGCAAAAAGGCAGAGTAGATTAACCTTCCTAACCCCTTTCATTTCATGTTACATCATGAAATTCGTCGTTATTTCATGTCTAATTACACTTGACTAGCAAATGTAAATTTGTTAAAAGGACTGTTATTTATAAAATAATTTTCTTTGAGGATTCATACTTCACAAGGGAATATATTTCCTGCTTAATGAACATACGACTCACCACATCAATATTCTCAGCAAGGCCAGTGTTTTAAAACCATAGTTGGCAAGTGAATATTCTTTCCAATTCTAGGAATAGAACTGCCTTCCTCTTTTGCTCAAATTCTCAATGAATTCTCAAAGCTGCAAAGACAATTTTTTTTAATTTTCCTGCTGTCATATGTTTATTAACATATTAACATCTGAGTGATGTGTCATTTTTTAGTTTGCTCATACTACTTATAGAAGAGTACAGACTGGATAATTTATAAAGTATGAAAATTAATTTTCTACACTAATGGAGTCTGGGAAGTTTGAGATCAAGGAATCATCAGGCTTAAAGTCTGATGAGGGTCTGTTCTCTGCTTACCAGGATGGCCCCTTGAACTCTGTATCACCCAGAGGTGAGGAGCACTTTTCTCATGGGGTTGAAACAGAGGGGCCAAAAGAGACAACAATGACTCAGTCAAGGTCTTTGATAATACCATTAATTCATTCATGGGAGACGTTCATGATACAATCAATCACTTTCCAAAAGACCTCATCTTTCAACACTGTTGCTTTGGGGGTTGTGTTTCTGAGACAAGAATTTTGTGGGACATATTCAAAATGTAGATTTTATACTCTGGGAAAATTGTAATAAATATTTTAGAACTCTTAATTTACATAGGCATTGCAATAACATTGTGGAATGTAGAGTATGCTACTATTATTATTTATTAACACTAAATAAAATTGTGACATTTGAAGTGAGTTTTTATCCAAATTATCAATTTGAAAGTATCAAGAATTCAGAGAAAAGTATCGAGAAAAAAACCCTATTGACCACACCCAGAGCAAGTGCTTAAAGATAAAGTCCCTTTCTCTACACACAATACTTTTGGCATGAAATCTGTAAATTTTTAAGTCTACTGATTCTCCAGTTCTCTGTGGACTCCAATTGTATGTGTCTGTAAAGCAGAATTGTTTCAAATATGATATTATTCAGTTAGTGCAAATACTACAAGTTCACTTTTCAGTCTTTAGCACTATCTACTTTCAGACAAATGGCAAATAGCAGGTATCAATGTTACCTATACTTTTTACAGTTGGCTACAAATTAGAGGTTGTCACAATCTCCTCCTCAGTGTAGACAATTTTCTGTAATGGTTAAAGAGGTCAAGGGAACTACTTACTGCTTCATTATAAAGGATATAATAAAGTGATACAGATGAGTAACCAGATGAAGAGATGCGTGGGCAAAGTCCGGAAGGATCCTAAGTGTAGAAGCTTCAGCCCTTATGAAGTTGGGGTACCTCACCTTTATGGCAGGCAGATGTACTCACTGACACAGAAGCTTTTTAAGGTTGTTATTTAGGGGTTTTAATGAGTTTTCTTTATGTGGGGATGATTGATTAAATTACCAACTATTGGTTGTATAAATCTCTAGGCACTCTCCCTTCCCTTGAGGTCAAAAGTAGGAGATGAAATTTCCAACTCTCTAGTCATATAAGTCACTCCTCTGGCCTCCAGCCCCTCTCCATTCTAAATGTCATCTAACTAGAATAAAATAAGGTCTGAATAAATACAGCTTATTATAAATAACAGAAGATAGTCCTATCATTCAAGAAATTCTAAGACTTTTGCAAGTTCTGTTCCAGAAATTATGGAAAACAATCCAAAATAGTATAATAAAAATGTCCTATAAATCCATCACTGGAGAATTTTCAAGTATTTTAGAAGTTCTTTGCTAGGAATTAGGGCAAGAAGTAAACATACTTCTTTTTATATAGAAGCATCATTTAAAAAAAAGAGATGGGGAAAGTATATTAGTATACATTCAGGACACTCAGATAAAACCTAAATGTCTACTGAGTATGAAGAAGAAAAAGTAGTATCTTTTCCTCATTTCATATCAAGGTTTGTGGCTAAGACTGCTGTAACCAAGAGACATTCACAAGAAAAAGCACACAATTTTATTTAATAAACAGGTGTCACATGGACCTTCAAAAATAAGACCTGAAGAACAAAAGGAAGCAAGTTTTTGTTTTGTTGTTTTTTTAAATGGAGAGTTTTATAGAAGTATGATTGAAGTACCAAAACATTTGACCTACTGGTAATAAGTTGGGGAACTCAGCAAGGTCGGTCTTTGTTGTTGTTGTTTGCTTTGTTTTGTTTTAAGATTCTTCTTGGAATCTCTGTCTTTACAGATAAAAATGTTTCCTTTCTGAACATATAGGGAGTCTTCATCTGGAATGAAAGTCACATACTGGGGACTGGTTGTAGCACAGAGGTAGAGTACATTCCTACCATGTACAAGGTCCTGGGTTTAATCTCCAGTACACACACACACAAACATACACACACAAGTCCTGTGATTCTCCTAGAGGAAGATGAGGCAACTATTTCATGGCCTGCTTCAGGGAAGAAGGAGAGAGAAGATCCCCTTTTTGTTTCTATTTTTCTCTCAAATTTCATAGTGCTTTATTTTGAGTAGCATATCCTGAGCTTCACCATCACAGACCCCCTTATACTCACACCTTTTTCAACATTCTCATGGTTTTGTTGTCTGAATTAACTCAGCAAAAATGTATCAGTACTTTTAAACATTAAGCAGAGTGATGAAAGGTACTGGATGCTTCAACTCAAAAATGTAAGAAATATGTTTTTGGCACCTTTGTCAAAAATGAGGTGGGTATAGTTGTGTGGATTCATATCCAGATCTTCTATTCTGTTCCACTGATCTTCATGTCTGTTTTTGTGCCAGAACCATGCTGCTTGTATTGCTATTGCTTTGTAATATAGTTTGAAGTTGGGTATTGTGATACCTCCAGCATTGCTTTTTGTGCTGAGTATTGCCTTGGCTATTCACAGTCTCATGTGTTTCCAAATGAACTTTACAGTAGATTTTTCAATCTCTGTGATGGAAGTCATTGGATTTTGATGGAAATTGCATTAAACATGCAGATTGATTTCGGTAGTACAGCCATTTTTACTATGTTGATTCTACCGATCCATGAGCACGGGAGATCTTTCAATCTTCTGTAGTTTTCCTCTATCTCTTTCTTCAAGAGTTTGTAGTTCTCCATGTATAGTTTGTTCACATCCTTTGTTAAATTTATTCCTAGGTATTTGATTTTTTTTTTGAGGCTATTGTAAATGGAATTGTTTCCATATAGTCCTTCTCAGTTTGTTTATTGTTAGTGTATAGAAAAGCTAATGATTTTAGTAAGTTGATTTTATGTCCTGCCACCTTACTGTAGCTGTTTATGGTGTCTAAGAGTTTTTGGGTAGAGCCTCTTCAACAATGTTGCTGGGAGAAGTGGTTACCTGTCTGCACGAAACTGAAACTAGATCCATTTCTATCACCCTGTACTAGTTTCAACTCAAACTGGATCAAGGACCTAAATATCAGACCTGAAACTCTGAAGTTACTACACGAAGGAGCAGGAAACACTCTGGAACTAATAGCTATAGACAAGGACTTCCTCAAGAGAACCCCAGCAGCCCAGCAACTAAGAGAAAGGATGGACAAATGGGACTTGACAAAATTAAAAATCTTCTGCACAACAAAAGAAATGGTCTCTAAACTGAAGAGATCACCCACAGAGTGGGAGAAAATAATGTGGAGCTTGAGGGAAGGAACATAAAATAATGTGCTGGTGTTTATCAGTTGAAGAGTGTGAATTTTTAAATATTCAGGGATTTTGTGAATTTGTTGCTAAGATATTGGTAGCTTGAAATGGGAAAATTTAGGAATAATTACACTGCTGAATTTGGCAAATGTAGCAAATATGTCTCCATTAGCAGACAGCTGATTTATTTGAACATCACCAAAATTACACAAATTGTGCCAAATGATTTGGACAATCAGCACTGATATTATTGAAATATAGTGTGGGATCAGTATATTATGTGAGATTTGATGATCAAACCCAATTGCTTCCTCTTGTAAATGAGAAATATTAAGTCAATATTACTGGTGATTTATTTATGAAAATAATTATTTCTGCTATGGGTGTGACTGACCTGCCCCCCTCTCTCTAATATTGTCGCTGATGTTATGCATCATCTAATTCATGCAATTTATCTTAATACTTTTTGCTCCTTTAGTTCCTTGTTCACCAAACAATTGATTTTCTTAATTTTTACCATTTGTGTTGCTGAGGATAAAACCCAGTTTGTTGCTCATGGTAGATAAGCATTCTACCAGTGAGCTGCATCCCCAGGCTTTCCAAATTTTAAATTATCAATTCAAGTGATTAATTTAAATGGATTAGGATAATATAGGTACTCTTGCAATGTCCTTAAGTCCAACAATGTCAAATAATACTTTGAGGTACACATAGTAAAAATTCTACTAACGTTTACTTCATGTCTCAGTGAAGGTCACTAACATCTTATCTAGTATTTACTCAAGATTCTGCCTGGATTTGCAGCATTTTCCATTCTGAAGGTTGGCAAATTCAATACTCACATAACCTTTCCTATAATTATTATCTGATAAAATGAGGCTAAGAGAATTTAATTCTTTCTCTGCCAATCTCTAGAATGGAAGGAACAGTTTTTAAACCCAACTTCTAACTGAAAGTGCAATAATATATTCTCCTATAGAGATAAGGTTCAAGATGAAAAATTAAAATTTAATACATTGATTTACTTAAAGTTCTTAAATGGAAATACTACATAGCACACATTGAGAGAATAAACCTATCTGTTTCTTGTACTAATGTAAATTTGAGTTGTATTTACTGTATAAATTTGCCTTCTTCAATATGAGGTTAAAAATAAACTTTAACCCTTAAGGTACTGGAGCCACATATAAACAGATACCAATTCTAAAAGTCAGAGAACTATTTTCATCTTAAATTGTATGCCTGTGTATATCAATGTCAGACAATATGTTGCATATAAAAGACTACTATAAATAGCCAATATATGACATATAATAATACCATATACTTATTCAATTAACATTTAATACCATAGTTTATATATAAATAAATAGTCCCTCCATTTTTACAGTTAGCTTTCTATAGAAATATTGTGTTCAGAACAACCCACGTGATAAAGAGTGTTTGGACATGGGATCCTTTTTTCTATTAAAAAATTCTGAAAAGGAAAACACAAAGCATGAGTTTTTCCCTTTGTTATGGTTTGAATATGTCTCCCAAAAGTCTATGTATTGGAAACTTAATCATTAATACAACAGTGTTGGGATGTGAGGGATTTGGAGAAATTTTTATGTCGCAATGGCTCTACCCTGACAAATTTATTAATATCAATTATGAAAAGGTTTAGGTTGTAAATTTCATTTCTTGTTCTCTCTCTTGCCTTCCACCAAGAGAGGAAAGAGCCTGAAAGTCCTTTGCAGTTCCTACAATCATGCTCTTGAAATTCCCAGCTTCCAGAATCATGTCCAAATAATTTTGCCTACTATGAATTATCTGGCCTGTGGTATTCTGTTATAGCAACATAAAGTAGACTAAGATAGTGACCACACATTTGGTAGGCACATGTTTAAGTTTAAAAATCTGAGGGGTGGAAGAGACAAGCCAGATCAAGTTAGAAATTTCCACCAGTGTAACCAAAGAAAGAAATAGAGTCCTTAAAGTCTTAGCTATTGAAATGACCACTGAATAAGCTGGGCCACTTATTAGAGAGATGATTTTTGCATAACAAAGAGATGATCTTTGTTATGAAGTGTTCTTAGAAATACTATATCGACTTAGAAATACTGTGGCTTAATTTAAGATAAGCAAAAAAATTAAGTGATGCGTCCTCATTTTGTTCCCTCTAGGAAAATTGCTGATGTCAACCATTTCTGATAGAGAAAATATAAACTCTTCTTATACTAACTAGTCGTGGGTACTTTTTCATATTATAAATGGCTACCATGGTTTAACTGGCACAGGAGAAGTTTTGATATAAAAGATATCTGTGTTTCTATGCAAGCTCTATCAATTATTAAATGTATATTTTAAAACAATTTCAAATCATCTTTGCTTAAATGAAGCAAATATACATGAGTTAACAACTAAGTAAATAAATAGCTAATAAGCAAAATGTGTACTAGCTTGGGTCAAAACTTAATTTATGTAAATTGTAGTGGAAAAGGATATTCTTATCTTGTAGAATTGCTGAGCCAACAAACTAATAGCTTAATGATATGTCAAAAATAATGCATTAGTTTCTTTTTTGAACTGCCCATTCTGCTTCCCATTCCAGCATCGTACTTGAAGCTGCCACCTCTAATTCGAAGGACATGTTTCCTCCCTCATCACAAGTCCCATAAGTGGCAGTCTCATTTTTCCTTAGTTTGACCCTCCTAATATGCATGGGGAAGGGTATTGCATAAGAACAGACCAGCGGATTCTTATGGTAGACAGGGAAGAAATGAATAATTTATAAGAAACAGTTAAGAAAATTAACTTTCTGCTTTTCATAATTTATTATTTCCTTGCTGGCTTGCCTTCTTTGTTTTTTGGGGTTTTTTTGGTCAAGGACTCAACCCCAACCTGGCCTTGAACTCAGGACCTTCCTGCCTTGGCCTCCATGGTAGTGGGCTTAAAGTGTTTACTACCATACCTGGATTTAAAAATGGCTTTCTGAAAACTAAAAAGTCCTCACAACAATTAAAAAATATTTTAAGGTACCATTTTTCCTTCCTTTCCCTTTTTTAGAAGGCACAAACTATACATTTTTAGTCGTGTGTGCATATGTGTGCATGTGTGTGTACCAATGTTAAGTAGTAGGATTTGCTAGGGGAAAACTATATAAATGAGCTTTAATGATACCAGGGTATAAAGCAGAACATGACTCACTGTTTCAAAAATGTTCAGGACATTGTACTGAATTTTTCTTTACATAAATTTGCTATAGGGAAAGATAACTATTCACTTACTATGTTTTCATGATGGCACATATACCATAAATGCAGCAAATCCAGAGATATTGTTTCCCCCACTTAAGACTGTCAACATTTTACCTGCATAGGACTGCAGAGGAGCACATAGGTTTGCAAGCAGTTGTGTCTTTGATAGTTGGCAGCCTGTTAAGAAAAACAAGTCTCAGTGGTGGTGAAGGACAAACCATATGATTGTCTTTAGAAACACAATTTCCCACAGGAGAATGGAGAGAATGGTTTTGGGTGTCTGCTCAGTGTGTGCCCAGGGTGACTGATCAGCCACTTGGCATTTGGGTTCCAATGCGCACTCAGATTTTTAGCAACTATGTATTTAGATTTCTGAGACCTGCCTGCACTGGGAGTTTCATACAAACAATACCAGCTTCTTCTAAAGACAGTACTCACTGTTGATGTTAAAAGTACTAAGAAATAGATTTGGGTCTTGGTTTGTCCATAGGTTCTTGCTCTAGAATGTTTTTCCTTAACAGAATTTGAATTTATGACTTTTGTTTGCTAGGCAAGTTTTCTACCACTTAAGCCACACTCTTAGTCCTTTATTCTTTAGTGATTTTGCAGATAGGGTCTTAAGATTTTGGCCAGGCCAATCCTGGACTGCAGTCTTCCCGATTCCATCTCCAGGGAAGCTGGGATTATAGTGTGCACCACCACACTCAGTTTAGCTTTTAAGATAAGGTCTGGCTTTTTACCCAGGCTGACTTTCAACTGCAATCCTCCTATCTCTGCTTTTTCAAGTATCAAAGCCCTTTTTCCCCTTTGTTTTTGTAGGTTTCAGTTTGTTCTTAAGAGTTCTATTTGTCCTTACTGACTGTTTCCCTTCCAGTTTCTCTTACTGCCTGCTGGCCCTGCTGACCTATTGCAATTTTAGGCTCAGTGCCAGATTCAGAAGTAATGGACCTCTACAGATATCTTCACCAACACAAAATGTGGGAAGTGTTAAACCCCAAAATACATTCCATATTCCATACTACCACTTACACTGATTTTTCTTCATAGATTGAATACTAATTTGCACAAAAATTAATTAATATTTAATAGGTCTCTCAAATGTAACACATCTACAACTCACTTCTTGATATTCTTTCTAGAACAGACTTGCTGCCTTCATAGTCATATAATTAATAGCAACTTTCTATATTTTGTTGTTCAGCCAAAAATCATGGAGTTGTCTTTGATCATTATCTTATATCCACACCACATTCTTTCTAGGAATCCTGACCTTTAAAGTAGATCCAGTTTGCAGTGCTTTATTTTTCTTTGCCTCCAAGGCATTACACTGTAGTGTGAGGTGCTATCTTGTCCAGTCTGGGTGAGCTCATCGGTAAGGGGTGAGAATATAGATAGATGCAGCACCCAATTTTCGGAAGTCAGGAAATGGAGCTAAGGAAACTAAGAAGGAGGAAATTAAAGCAAATATGGGAATCTGAAAAAAACACATGAAATAAACAAACAAAAGTGATTGAAAGAAGAGAAAGTGATCATTTGCCCTCTTGCCCACAAATTGAAGGATTGCTTTATTAGCAAAATAAGCTGTTGTATTTCATCAGGGTTTATTCCCAAAGTAAAATAATATTGTGCAGCTGATCCTGTTCTAATGGAATTTGATGGTAAACATTTACGAAATATGTTTTTTCGTGTTTCATTAGGATAGATCACAGGAAGATATTTCATGTAAGCATAAAACACCACAGTAAGTCTTTCTACACAGACATCTATGAATGTCTCCCTGATTCTTATTTGCTCAAAACATAGGCAAGTGAAATAAGAAAAATAAGTGTCTATCTTGAAAAACCCATTTTCACATTCCCCTTCTGTTTCTGTGCACATTGTTTATTGGTAGATAAAGTATCCAAAACTCAATTCACTTGAATTATCACTATCCATTGGCCAGATGCTATTCTGCATGAAGAGCTGATTTCAGACACTGAGCTTCTATTTCTAGCTCCCCATGTCAGTCACTTAACCTCTTTTTACCCTTTAAATATAGGTCTAATTTTATTCCTTTGCACATGTCATGGAAATAATGTGGATATTGGTGACATAATATCTGTGAAGTGATTTGAATGCCTCAACAAAATGGTGGAATTAGATTCTTCCTGTGGGTTTGCATGAATTAAGGGTGGGGGGAGATTTTGTGAGTTTTGTTATCATTTTTCAGTCTATAAATGGAAAACAAATGTTATATTGTGGCCCAACCAAAGAATTTAAAAAAGTGATCTGTACTCTCAGAGAAATCTCTACCAAATTCATGATGTTTTTGTAAAGATTTACAAGGTATATGCATACCTTAAAAATACACATGAAGCCAGGCATTGGTGGGCCACGCCTATAATCCTAGCTACTCAGGAAGCAGAGATCAGCAGGATCATGGTTTGAAGCCAGTGCTGGGCAAAAAGTTCATGAGAACTTATTTCAAAAATACCCACCAGAAAACAGGGCTGTTGGAGTGTCTTAAGTGGTAGAGCACCTGCCTAGCAAGCATGAGACCTCGGGTTCAAACCTCAGTACTGCCAAAAAGGAAAAAAAAAATGCATGAGTTCTTATTTACAATAACATGTAGATACGTCTCTTTGGAAAACGTCTTCCATCCCCTTTGTCTTACTTTGTGGTAAATGATATCCTGCTACGCATGTTGAATTACTGGTGATCTCTGTAGCCTTTTTCTTCTGCACTTTTTTTTTATTTTATTCATATGTGCATACATTGTTTGGGCCAATTCTCCCCTTTTCCCCCACCTCCTGTCTTACCCTCCCCTGCCCCCTCTCTCTCCCCCCCATCCCCTCGCTACCCGGCAGAAATTATTTTGCCCTGATCTCTAATTTCGTTGAAGAGAGTATAAGCAATAACAGGAAGGAACAAGGTTTTTTGCTAGTTGAGATAAGGATAGCTATACAGAGAGTTGACTCGCATTGATTTCCTGTGCATGCATGTTACTTTCTAAGTTAATTCTTCTTGAACTAACCTTTTCTCTAGTTCCTGGGCCCCTTCTCCTATTGGCGTCTGTCTCTTTAAAGTATCTGCATTAGTTTCTCTGCACTGAGGGCAACAAATGCTATCTAGTTTTTTGGGTGTCTTACCTGTTCTTATACCACCCTTGTGTGCTCTCACTTTATCATGTGATCAAAGTCCAATCCCCTTTTGTGTTTGCCCTTGATCTAAAATCCACATATGAGGGAGAATGTATGATTTTTGGTCTTTTAGGTCAGGCTTACCTCACTCAAAATGATGTTCTCCAATTCTATCCATTTACCAGCAAATGATAGCATTTCATTCTTCTTCATGGCTGCATAAAATTCCATTATATATAGATACAACGTTTTCTTGATCCATTTGTCAGTAGTGGGGCATCTTGGCTGTTTCCATAACTTGGCTATTGTGAATAGTGCTGCAATAAACATGGGTGTGCAGGTGCCTCTGGAATAACCTGTATCACAGTTTTTTGGGTATATCCCTAAGAGTGGTATTGCTGGATCATATGGTAGGTCAATGTTTAGCTTTTTAAGTAGCCTCCAATTTATTTTCCCAGAGTGGTTGTACTAGTTTACATTCCCACCAACAGTGTAAGAGGGTTCCTTTTTCCCGAATCCTCGCCAACATCTGTTGTTGGTGGTGTTGCTAATGATGGCTATTCTAACAGGGGTGAGGTGAAATCTTAGTGTGGTTTTAATTTGCATTTTCTTTATTGTTAGACATGGTGAGCATTTTTTCATGTGTTTTTTGGCCATTTGAATTTCTTCTTTTGAGAAAGTTCTGTTTCATTTACGTGCCCTTTTCTTTATTGGCTCATTAGTTTTGGGAGAATTAAGTTTTTTAAGTTCCCTATATATTCTGGCTATCAGTCCTTTGTCTGATGTGTAGCTGGCAAATATTTTCTCCCACTCTGTGGGTGGTGTCTTCAGTTTAGAGACCATTTCTTTTATTGAGCAGAACCATTTTAGTTTTATGAAGTCCCATTTATCTATGCTATCTCTTAGTTGTTGTGCTGCTGTGGTTCCATTGAGAAAGTTCTTGCCTATACCTATTAATTCCAGAGTATTTCCTTCTCTTTCCTGTACTGACTTTAGAGTTTCAGGTATGATATTAAAGTCCTTGATCATTTTGAGTTAATATTGGTATAGGGTGATATACATGGATCTAGTTTCAGTTTTTTGCAGACTGCTAACCAGTTTTCCCAGCAGTTTTTGTTGAAGAGGCTGTCTTTTCTCCATCGTATATTTTTAGTGCCTTTGTCAAAGACAAGTTGGTTATTGTTGTGTAGCTTCATATCTGGGTTCTCTCTTCTGTTCCACTGGTCTTCATGTCTGTTTTTGTGCCAGTACCATGCTGTTTTTATTGTTATTGGTTTGTAATATAGTTTGAAGTCAGGTATCGTGATACCTCCAGCATTGTTCTTTTGACTGAGTATTGCCTTGGCTATTCGTGGCCTCTTGTGTTTCCATATAAATTTAATGGTAGATTTTTCAATCTCTTTAATGAATGTCATTGGAATTTTGATGGGAATTGCATTAAACATGTAGATTATTTTTGGGAGTATAGACATTTTTACTATGCTGATTCTACTAATCCATGAGCATGGGAGATCTCTCCACTTTCTATAGTCTTCCTTAATCTCTTTCTTCAGAAGTTTATAGTTTTCCTTGTAGAGGTCATTCATATCCTTTGTTAGCTTTACACTTAGGTATTTGATTTTTTTTTTGAGGCTATTGTAAATGGAATTGTTTCCATATATTCTTTCTCAGTTTGTTCATTATTAGTGTATAGAAATGCTAATGATTTTTCTATGTTGATTTTATATCCTGCTACCTTGCTATAGCTATTGATGATGTCTAGAAGTTTTTGAGTAGAGTTTTTTGGGTCTTTAAGGTATAGGATCATATCATCTGCAAATAGGGATATTTCGACAGTTTTTTAGTTATTTGTATTCCTTTTATTCCTTCTTGTTAATTGCTCATATTTAATATCTCTCTGAACTTTATTCAGTTGTCTTCTTCAGCATATTGATAATCACCTCACCCAGTTTTATTTCAAACTGCCACCATTTTTTCTTGTTGGCTTAGGTGATCATTTCCCATCTGACCTCCTGTACTATATAGTCTTAATTCCTGTATTTTATCCTCAGTCTTCAAAGTAGACACAATAATCCTGGTCCCTTTCTTCTTTTTAGTTCTACCCCTGCTACTCTTCAAATTGACCCTGTATTCCAGACATACTGAATTACTGTGGGTGACATGTGCCTCTGGCTTTTCTATGTTTATTCTCGGAGACACTTCTCTTTCTTTCTACACAAGAGCCACAATGGCATAATATCTAGAACTAAGGTGTTGCCTTGCAATCAAATCCCAGTCAACTTTACACAGCCTTGGGTAAATTTTTGAACTTTTTTTTACCTCAGATTGTCACCTGCAAAGTTCAGAGAATAATGGTGCCTATTTCAATGATTATCATAAAAACTAAGGGGTGATGTTTTAAAGCACTAACTCTTTCACACATAGCAAGCAATTAATAATTTTAACTATTATTATTATATTTGTCCAATTTCAATGTATACATTTTGCAAGTCAAAATATACCTTTATTTTCCATGGAAAATTTCTTATCATATTCATCTTCTTATCCTCATGTAAGCAAATTACTTCCCTTTTTTTGTAATCTAAATTGTGGATAATAATTCTGGCACATTATTGAAATTATTTATTTGTATATCTGCTTTGTTTATTGAACTGTGAATACTTATTTATCTCTGCATCTTTTTTTTGGTATAAATCCTGGAACATAAGGGATATGTCATAATTATGTAGTGAAAGAATGAATAACAAATGAGATTAAAAAAAATTAAAAGACCAATCTGGAGTGATGAAGAATATCTGTAATCTCAACACTCATTTGGGAGTCTGAGGCAAGATATTTCAAAGTTGATACCAGCTTGGGCTAGAATACTGTGACCCTTACCAAAAACAACCAAAGCAAAACAAAACAACAAGCATACAAATAAAATCTCAGAAATTTAAGAGAGGAGAATTTCTCTTTATTACTTGAGAGTACTTAACTGGAATTCTCAAGGTTTGGTAGGGGAATTGGACATCTTTCTGACATGTGAATGTTCTCTCTTTCCTTGTGTTCTGAAATGAATTATGTGGTGTAACTCCTTTCCTTTGTGTTCTACATCTAGAAAATGCCCTTCCCCAATTGTGACTCATTAGTTCACAGATCAAAGCTGAACTGTTGCTTTCTGAACAAAATTCCATACTATAAATAACATAAACTACAGTGCGTTAGCATTTTCTCACTGTCACTAGAGAGCTAATGTTGGAGCAAACTTTATTATTGTTATTAAGTTGTTATTAATATTTCCTAAATACTGATTGCTTAGCTTGAGAAGGGGAATCCGTGTTTTGTTACTTCAATTATATATTTTTTAATCTAAATTAGAAATGTGGTCAATTCTTCATAATCAAACTTACTCATAGAAATTTTCAAATAAAATGACATATCAATAGACATATTATTCTATAGTTTAATTACAAAGTATTGTATTATTGCAGATTTAAATAAAAATTTTTAAGCCAACTTATGTTTTAATTCTTAATTAAGAATTGTTCTATATTTTATGAGCACTGAAAGAAGTTACAAATTATACAGTAGATAATAATTGGAAGTTTTAATCAAGAGATTATGTTTAGGTTCTTTGAAGAATAGTTATCTAATTGAATTTCTTAATATCTTAATGCCTCCCTTTAGTGAGGACTTTAAAAAACCCATTAGTAAAATTTTATATTCCCTAACATGGTAAATCTCCAAGTCATGGGGGACATATAAATAAGAGTTGAGAGTAGATACCATCTAGAAGAATTCTTGTTCCTTGCTAGCCTTTAGAAGTTAAAACAGCAGTGTACCTCCTAAAGTAAGGATGATGGGCTTATTTCTACCTCCTCACCTCTCAGTCTCCACTTAGCCCAGACAACTGTCCTCTTGGAGGCCAGCCTATCTTTTCATCATTAATTATCAAGTGCATAGTGCCCTGTGTATTATTAAAATAGTCTGTCAAATAGCCTGTTGTGATTTTAGTTTTCATCCCAGATTGAATAACATGGAGTACAGATGTATTTAAACTTTTTAATAGCTAAAAGTAATATAGCCAATCATGTTTCAGATGACAACACTGAGATCTCTACTCAGTTATAGAGTGGTTTGTATTGGTCTATCTCTTCATGTCCTCTTTTTTTAATAATTAATGACTATTGAAAGCCTGGAACTTTTATACATTAACAAAGGTTAGATCAAAAAGAATTAACCTAGAAGGTAACACCCACACACAGGAAATCAATGTGAGTCAATGCCCTGTATAGCTATCCTTATCTCAACCAGCAATAACCCTTGTTCCTTCCTATTATTGCTTATACTCTCTCTACAACAAAATTAGAAATAAGGACAAAATAGTTTCTGCTGGGTATTGAGGGGGGGAGCGGGAGGGGGTGGAGTGGGTGGTAAGGGAGGGGGTGGGGGCAGGGGGGAGAAATGAACCAAGCCTTGTATGCACATATGAATAATAAAAGAAAAATGAAAAAAAAAAAAAAAGAAACCCTACATGTAAAAAAAAAAAAAAAAAAAATGTGTGTTGTGTTGACCAGTGACTTATGTAAACTTTCCAAGCCTCACCTTTCCATATGTAAAAAGGTATCATGCTTAGTTTTTGTGAGTGTTAAAGATAATCTTATCAAGTCCCTAGTCACTGAAATAAACATACTCTAAATGCTAAATTATGGTTTCAACAAGTAATTTGCTCTCTCTCTCTCTCTCCCTTTCATGTGTGTGTCCTTCTGATAGTAATAACTAAAACATAGTTTACATAAAAGCATTGAATGATAGAATAAAGTGGGATGATTAGTGTATGATTTAAAAAATGTGAAAGATATAGCATGCTTATTTAGGAAAAGAATGCAAGTAAAATTTAGAGGCACTCATGGAATTATAATTCTGTAAAAATATTTTGGTTGCATTTAATAATATTAATTAGATAAACAAGTATATATCCTATTAGAATAGCTTCTAAAGTATTCCCACATAATAAACACTATAGCAAAAAAAAGTCTCAGTCAAATCATTATTTTTATTGATGCCATAAAGTCTATCACCTAAATTCAGAAGTTACTTTACCATGTGGTAATTTCTTATCTCCATGTGGCTTAAAAAGGTAAGTGACTTACAAATAGTAATGAGCTCACTTAATAACCTATGGAAATAATTTATTATTATTTGTATTTTATGGGTAGCACATAACATAAAGGACATATAGTTGACTCAGTCCTACTTTATTTGTTGAGATGGTTTTTCACTGATATTTTACTCAGGCTCTCCTCCTGACCTCATTGTAATAAATGAATGTTATTATTAAAATAGCAAACATATAATTAAAGAGGTACCAAAGTGTAATTACTAAGATATGTTTGACTAGGAGCTAGAGAATTTCATGCAAAAATGTAATCATCAAAGTACTATTGAAAGTTATATCAAGAACATTCAATATCTCCAATTTTATACATATATTACATGAAGGTACATAATATCCCAAGTTACAAAGAAGAGTCTTAGAGAGGTAAAATAATCCAATGAAAATTGTACAACTAATAAATAACAGGGCTACAATATGAAATTTAAATTTCAAAAGATCTGTTTGTATTCAAAGCCTACAAAATTTCCAATTAAATTACAAAGACTGGAAATATACTTTTGAGAACTAAGTAAATTTTCCGACATCTCTTATTGTATTGAGAATGTATTTTGCTAAAGAAAACCCTCAAGGGAAAACTGATACTTTTTCAACTGTGCTGCACAGTGTTCAAGTTTCTGTCCTAAGCAAAGACAAGATGTTACATTTGTGGCCAATTCCAGAAGAAATTCAGTAAAAATAATTATTCAGGAAACAGAACTAGCAAGACCTCATGATTCCTTTTACTAGTAATACTCCTTTTTCTGAGTGGTGGCCTGTCATATGTCAAGTAATATTTTCATGTATTATGAACATATTTCCCAACTCAGTTTTGTAAATATGTAGATGATAAGATTTATTAGAATGTTTTTTGTCCCTACTGGCATATTACAAACAATTATTGAATTTGTACTTTAGAAAAGTGGCTGACATGGGCAACATTGTGATCAAATAATGTTATTTAGAAAGTAGGCTAGAAAATTCTCTGAGCTCTTAAATGGCAACACCCTAGATATTTAAAATGACTTTGGCTCTATGCCTCTGAAGAGATTAGCAAAATAGAGTTAGCTGTCAGCAGGAAAATTTTCAAGAGGTCTTTTCAGACAGATGACAAACTGGATGTCTATCTTGAAGGCAGAGGACATTTAGATTCTTTGTGTCAAGAAAGCAGACAATTAAAGTAATTTGCTTTTTATGGAGGTTCAAATATGAAAATTTTCTTGGCCTTTAAGGAAAGAGCTAATTAAATTTATTACCTAAGTTTAAAATTGCTGTGAATATTTTCCATCTGTAAAACAGATAATAAATGTGATTTTAAAAATGTGAAAGGTCTGGGAGGTTGACATATCGTGACTCCTCTTAACTTTAATAATGACTTTCAGAGAGGTGGGATGTGGTGCTCAAGTGGACTCAAAATCACTACAGGAGCCCACTGTCAATTAGCTGTGCTCAGTTTATTTTTTAAATGTTTAATTAATAGCAAAAACCGAACTTTTAAACATTCAGTTTCTTCAAAAACATTTAAAATTTTGCATAAACTGAATAGGAAATGCAGGAGAATGTTACATTACCTTTTATATGTACATTCAAGAGATATTATTGTGAAAGGTCAGACCAGGCCTCATGGTGGCTATTTGGGAAGAGGAGATCAGAAGGATTACAGTTCTAGACCAGCCCAGCCAACATGTTTGCAAGACTCCATCTCAATCAATTACTGGATGTGTGGCACACACGTGCCATCCCAGTGACATGGGGAAGCACAAATAGGAGGATCACTGGCACAAAGTAAGCCCAGGCATAACATGAGACCCTATCTCAAAAATAACCAATGCAAAAAGGGCTGGCAGAATGGCTCCAGTGGTGAAGCATCTGCCTCACAAGTGCTATGTTCTGAGTTCAACTCCCAATACTGACAGAAAAAAGAAATATTGACAATATTATTGTGAATTTTCTATACATAATGATCTATATTAGCTATGAGGCATTGCTTCTACTTATTCTTATCTGTTCAATTTAAACATCACCTTCACAAAGAAGGCTTTCTGGACCTCTGAACTTGGCTTGAAATCCTCTGTAATTTATTCTTAAATACTTCCTAATTTTCAATCACATATTTTGTTTTTATTGCTTTTATAATTTCCATCTTTCTCAAATATCTGTAAGTTTGTGAAGCCATGAGTTCTATCTGTTCTGTTGATTATTTTAACTTCACTGTTTCATATTATTTAAATACATGAAAAACATAGAGTTGAAACAAATAAAAGCTTGAAATAATATTATTATTAAATGGAATATGTTTAAAAAGTACAAGGAATCCATAGGATAGGAAAAACCTGGCTGACTAACAATGCCAAGAAGACTTCGTGGAGGAAGTGATTTGTTTCTAGGAAGAAAGGAAGGATCAACACATATGACAGGAAAGGTAAGAATGCCTTCCATTGTAGCAGGTTTAGAAAACTAGTAACTGAATCAGAGACAGGCAAAACATGTCAGGAACCAGGTATTGAAAAGCCTTCCATGGCACGGAAGGAATTTTCATTTACAATTTTTTGGCAATATGAAAATTTTGAGAAATAGTAACTAAAAGAATGCTAGGATTCATTTTTTCTATTTTAGCATATATTATTGTACAAAGAGTTTTTTATATTTGCATAACCCATACCTTGTATTATGATCAGATTCAGCTTTGCTACAACTCTTTATTTTTCTCCTTTATGGTTGTGCTGAGTAGGGGTCCATTGGGGCATTTACCTTTACAAAGTTCTTACAGTGTATCAAAAATACCATACTTGAATTCATACCCTCCATCCCTCTCCAACCACCCTCGCTATTTCTGAAACAGTTTCAACAGATAACATTTTTGCGTTTGCATATATGAGTATACATTTTTTGCACTGTATTCATCCTCCTACCCCTTTCCCTACCACTTCCTTCCTCCCCCTGGTGCCAACCCCCCTTACAGAACCTATCCCCTCTGGCTTCTCCCACCCACCATTTTTTGTTTATGTTTTTGTTTTTACAGTTTTTGTGGGTTCATTAATCCTCTTTTTATAAATATAATTTCCTTTGAACATTTTCATCCCCCTATGACTCTCACCCTTCCTTCTCCCCCCTCCTCCTGGCTCTTCAAATAGTCCCACATTTATTTTCATGTTTATCTATTTATCTGTCTGTCTATCTACTTGGCTGTCTATCTGACTGTCTATCATCAATCCATCATCTATCTAGAATATTATTTATAATATGTTAATATATTGTATATTGTATAATGTTATATATTATATAGTGTTATTTATATTATTATTTAGAAAGATATGAAAGAAAGCAGATTTGACTTTCTGAACTTGGTTTACTTCTATCCATTTTCTTATAAATCACATAATTTCATTCTTCCTTATTAATATTACTCCAGTTTACATATATACCACATTTTCTTTATCCATTCATATTTTTGTGAGCATTTGACTGATTACAGAAGTTAACAATCTTGAGTAGTTCTATAATAAACATGGTCATGAAAGTATCTCTATGGTATCTGGACTTATTCCTCTGGATATATGTCCAAGAGTGGTATAGCAGGATATTATGGTAATTCTATATTTAGATTTTTGAGGAAACTTCATACCAATTTTCAGAGACTAAATTAATTTACATTCCTACTAACAGTGAGCAAGGCAACATTTATTTTTATTTGTTTTCTTGATGATAGACATTCTGACTGGGGTGAGATGAATCTTGGGGTAGTTCAGATTTGCAATTTCTTTATGTCCATCTATATTATACATTTCTATGTGATCATTTGTACATGTTTCTTTGAGAGCTGTTTCATTACCTCCTTTGCCATTTTTAATTGGATTATTTGATATTTTGAGGTTTAGATTTTTGAACTATTTATATATTCTGCTTATTGCTTGTCAGATGAATAGCTGGTGAAGATTTTCATCCATTGTGTGGATTGTGTTTTCATTTTAGTAATTGTTTCCACTGGTGTGCAGAAACATAATTTGAGACAATTCTATTTGTTAATCCTTGTTTTTATTTTCTGAGCTATTACAGGACTACTCAGAATTATGTGGCCTATGTGTAAGTTCTCCAGAAATAGTTTCAAATTTTCAGGTCCTTTATCTGTTTTCAGTTGATTTTTATACAGAATGATAAAGGAGAATGTAGTTTCAGTTCAGTTTTCCCAATACCATTTGTTGAAGAGGCTGTTTTTCCTCCAGTGAAGTTTTTGGGCTCTTTCATCATAGACAATATGTCTATAGATGTGTTGATTTATTTCTGGGGCTTCCATTATATTCCATTGGTCTGCATGTCTGTTTTTGCTTTACACCATGTTTTTTCTGTTACTATAGCTTCTCTGTAGTACAATTTGAAGTCAGGTATTGTGATACCTCCAGAATTTCTTACTATGCTTAGGGTTTCTTTGCATATTTGGGGTCTTTTATGCTTCCATATGAATTTTGTGGATGCTTTTTTATTTCTGTGAAAAAGGTCATTGGGATTTTGATCAAGATTGAAGTAATTTTGTAGATCGCTTTTGATAACATAGCAATTTTCACAATATCGATTTTGCCTTTTGATGAACTGGGAGGTCATCTCATCTTCTAGTGCCTCTTTCAATTTCTTTCTTCAATGTTTCATCAAATTTATTGTAGATATCTTTTATATCATTGTAAAACTTATTCCTATATAGTTTTTTGAGGCTACTGTGATAGGGATTGTTTTCTGATTTTATTCTCAGGGTGTTAATTATTGCTGTACAGAAACTATATTGATTTTTGGATGTTGATTTTTGTTTTCTGACCCATCTTTGAAGCTGTTTATCAAATCTGAGGTTTTTGCTTTACTTTATTTTCAGGTTTTTGTAGAATTGTTAGTGTCTGTAAATACAGAATTATATGATCTGCAGATACAGAAAATTTGAATTTTTACTTTCCTACTTGTATCTCTTTTATTTATATCTCTTGACTTGTTGCTTTGCCTAAGATTTCAAGTAATATATTGAATAAGAATGGGAAGTAAGGACAACACATTCCTGATTATAAAAGTAAAAGTTTCAACTTTTCCACATTTAGTAAGATGGTTTCTAGAGGTTTCTATATATTTTTATTATATTGCTTCTATTCATAGTTTCTTCAGGACATTTATCATGAAGATGTTGCATTTTGACAAAAGTTTTTTTATAGGTCTATTGAGATTATTGTGTGATTTTTGTACTTAGTTCTGGTTATGTGCTAGATATATATTATGTTTATTGATTTGTCAAGTTTCATTCCTGGAATGAAACTTACTTGATAATTGTGTATGATCTTTTTAATAACTTGTTATACTGTTTGCAAATATTTTATTGATAATGTTTATGTCCCTGTTTGTTAAGGGAATTGGCATACAATTTTCTTCTCTGTGTTATGTTCTGACTTTGGTATCTGAATAATAATGGTTTCATAGAATGAATTTGGGAGCATTCCTTCACTTTCTGTTTTATGCAATATTTTAAGAAACATTGGTATTAGTTCTTTAAAGTTCAGCTAGAACTCAGCAGTGAATCTGTGTGGTTCTGAGCTGTTTGTTGGGAGAGTGTTACTGCTTCAATCTCTTTCCTCTCTATAGATCATTCTAAGTTGTTTATGTTATCTTGGTTCATTTTTGATATCTCATATGTGATTAGAAATTGTTACATATTTTCAGCACTTTTCAATTTGTTGGAATATGTTTTTCAAAATATTCCCTAATATTCTGAAATTCATTATTATCTCTTGTAGTATCCCCTTTGTATTTTAAATTTAATCAATTTCAGTCTTCTTCCCCCTTTCTATTGGTTAGTATAACTAAGGGTTATTCAAACTTATTTATTTAATTTTTGAATAAACAACCCAACTCTTTGTTTCATTGATTCTATGCAATTTTTTTCTATTTGGGGGTTTGAACTGTTTTTTGTTTTCACCCTATATTTGGGCTTTGCACTTGCTAGGCAGGCTTTATCACTTGTGTCATGTCTTCAGAACCCTTTTTCTGTTTGTTTGCTTTAGTTCTTTTCTCAGATAGGGTCTCACATTTTTACCTAATTGCACTGGATTATGATCTTTCTGATATCCACCTCCCAGATAACTCACAGTATAAAAATGAGTCATTTCATCTGGATGTGTTGTTTTGAGTTCGAAAAGATCTTTATTACATCTGTTTGGCTACTGATTTGTTGTTTGGTTTGTTCTTTTCTTCTAAGAGGTTGAGGTGGGAAATTAGGTTATTTGAGATCCCTTTCATTTTTTTAATGTAGTCACTCATACTTAAAAGTTTTCCTCTGAGCACTGTCTTTCTGATATCCCACAAACTCTGGTAAGCTATATTTCGTTTTCACTTGAGTCTAGGAATTTTTAGTTTTTCCTGATTTCTTCAAAAACCCACTTACTATTCCAAAGTATATTTTTTAAAATTTCTGTGTGTGTATTTCCTATAGTCTCTTTCAATTCACTTCCTGTTCTTCATTATTATCTGTTAGGATATAGAAATTTACTTCAGTTTTTTGTATTTGCTGAGTCTTGGTTTATAGCCTAAAGTGTAGCCAATTTTCAAGAAAGTTCTGGACTTACATGTACCTGTGCTACCTGCTATGTGGCTGGAGGACTTGGGTTGAAGAAAGCAGCTACTTTGTTAGCAAGTATTTTTATAAAATTTCATGGGAGGATCCAAGATGGCGACTAGAGGGCAGAAGCAGAAAGTGTGAGCTCCAGAAATCAAAAATTTTGCTGAGATACTGGAGCCACACTTGGCAGAAAAAAAACACCAAAAAGAATCAAAACTCTGACACCCTGAACCCTCAGCCTGTACAAAGCTTCTCCACACCATGTTACACTGAGAAAACAGTGTAACAGTGACCTGCACTGACAGACACTGGCTCCAAACCTGCTTGGGAGACCCAGACCAACAGGTGAGCAAAGAAGCAGCATGTAGTATTCCCACAGCTACCCCTGAGATAAACCAGCATAGCCTCCTGGACAGACTGAACCCTGCTTTACAAAAAAAAAAAACAAAAAAACCTGAATAATAAATAAGTAACTGAAAAGGAACACACAGCAGAGGGAGCAGGGTGCTCTGAGTGCAACTGAGAAGGGGGGAAGAGCAAGGAGCTGATCTCCACATGAACTTTCAGCAAACACTGGAAAGGCAGACAGGCCAACAGAGGGCGGCTGGTAAGTCGCTGCACAGGAGAAGGGGGGAGGGGTAAGGACCTGACCTGCATGCAAAATTTCAGTAAACAAAGACTGGAAAAGCAGAAGGGCCAACAGTGGGCCAGTGATAAGCTGCTGCCTGAAATAAGGCAGATAGTGGTCCACAAAGCTTATCTTCTGAGACAGTGAGCAACATTCAAAGTCAGATGATGTTGCAAAATTGAAAAGAAGTCAATGAACCAGCATAACATGCTGACAGAAAAGAGCCAGCTGAAGGATCTCTGACCTTGCTTCAGAGAAAGGACACAGGCAAAGAAACAAGCCATCAATAAATCAACACAGTGAAAATCCAAATCCAAAGCAAGGTGGCTAGTGGGCTACAGAGCTGATCTCTGGAACCTGAGGACAAGCCACACCTAACCACGGAAAGACAGGAAAAAAAATATTGTTGAGTCTCTCCAACCACCTGGTGAGACTAAGACAGAGCTTCTGCTTAAATACCAACACCAGAACTGGATGCTGAAAGAGTAACAACAGAACCTACTAAGACTGAAATTCTATCATTCCTGAAGCTGGAATTTTTTTTTCTTTTTTTGTTTTATTAGTTTTACTGTTGCAAGTTAGCTAATACTAAACTACACACAGAACAGGGAAAAAACAGCACCAAGTGGAGTGATGGGAAAATGAAAAAGGGATGGAAACCATTCTCTCTCCCAAAATAAATTAATACAGAATCCAGAGGGAAATGAAGAAAACAGATACCCAGTTCCAGACTCCAACAAAACAAAGATAAACTATGCCAAGGAACCCAACAAAGCCCACAAGAACAACCCAAAATAGAAATCCTGCAAGTAATCAATGAGAATTTCAAGGAGATGTTATAGAAATGGTCAACCAAAACATAAAGGAGATGCTCAAGAAATTCCAAGACAACAAAAGTAAAAAATATGAAAATACATAAAAACAAATAAATGAACTCATAGTAACCCTAAATAAATATCAAAGTGAAACAGAGAACCCCATAAATAGAGAAATAAATGAAATAAGGATGAAAATTGACAATATTAAAGAGGAAGTGACCCATGATGTGGAAAACCTCAGAAAAAATAAAGAAATAGAAATAAAGAACAAAAATGGAAAGCCACTTCAGCAGACTAGAGTAAGCAGAAGACAGAACCTCAGAACTTGAAGATAAAATGGAAAGTAAAGGAAAAACTGAAGAGCAATTAGTGAAGCAACTCAAGCCCTGTGAAAGAAATATGCAAGAACTCACTGACTCCATCAAAAGACCAAACCTGAGAGTCATGGGTATTGAAGAAAGAGAAGAGGTGCATGAAAAAGGAATTTGTAATGTGTTCAACAAAATATTTATAGAAAATTTCCAAAATCTAGAGAAAACTATGCCCATTCAGGTAGAGGAAGCCTCCAGGATACCAAACAGACTTGACCAAAATAGAACTACCCCAAGACATATTATCATTAATACAACAAGCACAGAGAATAAAGAAAGAACATTAAAGACTATAAGAGAGAAAAAAACAAATAACATACAAAGGTAAACCTGTCAAAATCACAGCAGATTTCTCATCAGAAACCTTAAAAGGAAGAAATGAATGGAATGAGGTATTTTGTGCACTGCGCAAAAATAAATGCAACCCTAGGATAATGTACCCAGCAAAACTATCATTCAAAATAGATGGAGCAATAAAATCTTCCAAGATAAACAGAAACTAAAACAATATATGATCTCCAAGCCACCACTACAAAAGATTCTTCAAGGAATTCTGCGCATAGAAAATGAAAGCAAGCAAAACCAAGAAAAGACAAGCAGTACCAAACCACAGGAGAAGAAAAGGCAAGAAAGTAGAGAGTAACATTGATTCAGCCATACACAATCAAACCCTTAAACAACAAAAACAACTAAATGACAGGATTCACCACATACCTGTCAATACTAACACTGAATGTTAATGAACTTAACTCCCCCATCAAAAGACACTCTTTGGCAAACTGGATTAAAATGGAAGATCCAACAATCTATTGCTTACAGGAGACTCATCTCCTCAACAGAAACAATCACTGGCTGAGGGTGAAGGCTGGAAGAAGATTTACCTAGCCAATGGCCCCTGAAAACAGGCAGGAGTAACAATACTTATGTCAGACAAAGTAGACTTCAAACTTACATTGAACAAACAAGATAAAGAAGGACACTCTATACTAATAAAAGGAGAAATATACCAAAAGGAAATAACAATTATCAATCTATATGCACCCAACATGAATGCACCCAATTTCATCAAACATACTCTGAAGGATCTAAAAACATATATAGATTCCAACACAGTGGTATTGGGAGACTTTAATACCCCCCATCACTAATACATAGGTCATCCAAACAAAAAAATCAATGAAAAAATTCTAGAACTAAATCACATCATAGACCAAATGGACCTAGCTGATGTCTACAGAATATTTCATCCAACTTCTGCACAATATACATTCTTCTCAGCAGCCCATGGAACCTTCACTAAAATTAGTCATATCTTAGGGAATAAAGCAAGCCTCAGAAATATAAGAAAATGGAAATAATCCCATGTATTCCATCTGATCACTATGCATTAAAACTAGAACTCAACAACAAAACCAAAAGTAAAAAACATGAAAACAATTGGAAGCTGAACATCACATTGCTCAATGATCAATGCGTCATCAATGAAATAAAAGAGGAAATTAAAAGGTTTCTGGAAAATGAAAACACAACCTACTGTAATCTATGGGACACAGCAAAGGCAGTCCTAAGAGGAAAGTTTATAGCCATGAGTGCATATATTAAAAGGTCAGAACGATCTCAAAACAATGACCTAATGCTACATCTCAAACTCCAAGAAAAACAAGAACAAGCAAATCCAAAAACAAGCAGAAGGAGAGAAAAAATAAAAATAAGGGCCAAAATAAATGAAATAGATACAACAACAACAAAAAAAATACAAAGACTCAATGAAACAGAAAGCTGGTTCTTTGAAAAAGTAAATAAGATTGACAGACCCCTGGCAAACCTGACTAAAATTAGGAGAGAAAAACCCCAAATCAATAAAATCAGAAATGCCACAAGGGAGATAACAAACACCATGGAAACCCAGCAGATCATCAGAGACTACTTTGAGAACCTATATTCTAATAAATTTGAAAATATTGAAGAAATGGGCAGATTTCTAGATACTTATGATCTTCCAAAACTGAACCAAGAGGACATTAATCACCTGAATAGACCTATAACACAAAATGAAATTGAAGTACCAATCAAGAGTTTCCCAAAAAATAAAAGTCCAGGACCTGATGGATTCTCAGCTGAATTCTATCAGACCTTTAAAGAAGAAATAATACCAAACCTCCTTAAACTGTTCCATGGAATAGAAAGGGAAGGAACATTGCTTAACTCATTTTGTGAAGCCGGTATTACACTCATCCCAAAACCAGACAAACACATGTCCAAAAAAGGGGAATTATAGGCCAATCTCCTTAACAAACATCAATGCAGAAATCCTCAATAAATTAATGGGAAACCAAATCCAACAACAGTTCAGAGGATCACTCACCATGACCAAGTTGGCTTTATCCCAGGGATGCAGGGGTGGTTGAACATATGCAAATCTATAAATGTAATACAGCACATTAATAGAAACAAAGACAAAAACCACTGTATCATCTCAATAAATGCAGAAAAGCCTTTGAGAAGATCCAACACCACTTCCTGATAAAAGCTCTAAGAAGACTAGGAATAGAAGGAAAGGACCTCAACATTGTAAAGGCTATAAAGGTCAAAACTACAGCCAATATCATACTTAATGGTGAAAAACTGAAACCATTTCCCCTAAAATCAGGAACAAGACAAGGGTCCCCACTATCCCCACTCCTATTCAACATAGTACTGGAATTCCTCGCCAGAGCAATTAAGCAAGAAGAAGAAATAAAAGGAGTACAAACAGGTTAAGAAAACTGTTAAAATTTCCCTTTTTTGCAGATGATATGATCCTATACCTCAAAGACCCAAAAAACTCTACCCAAAAACTCCTAGACACCATAAACAGCTATAGTGAGGTGGCAGAATGCAAAATCAACTTACAAAAATCATTAGCTTTTCTATACACCAACAATGAACAAACTGAGAAGGAATGTATGGAAACAATTCCATTTACAATAGCCTCAAAAAATACCAAATACCTAAAAGTAAACTTAATAAAGGTTGTGAATGACCTCTACAAGGAGAACTACAAACCCCTGAAGAAAAAAGATCGAGGAAGACTACAGAGGGTAGAGAGATCTCGTGTGCTCGTGGATTGGTAGAATCAACATAGTAAAAATGGCTATACTACCAAAAACAATCTACATGTTCAATCCAAGTCCCATCAAAATCCCAATAACATTCATCACAGAGATTGAGAAATTCACCCTTAAGTTCATTTGGCAACAAAGGAGACCGAGAATAGCCAAGGCAACACTCAGCAAAAAGATCAATGCTGGAGGTATCACAATACCCTACTTCAAACAATATTACAAGTCAATAGCAATAAAAACAGCATGGTACTGGTACAAAACAAACATGAAAACCAGTGGAACAGAATAGAGGACCTGGATATGAATCCACACAGCTATGCCCACCATATTTTTGACAAAAGCATCAAAAACATACAATGGAGAAAAGACAGCCTCTTCAACAAATGTTGCTGGGAAAAGTGGTTATCCATCTGCAAAAAACTGAAACTAGATCCAGGTTTATCACCCTGTACTAGTATCAACTCAAAATGGATCAAGGACCTTAATATCAGACCCACAACTCTGAAGTTAGTACGAAAAAGAGCAGAAAACACTGAAAATAATAGGTATAGGCAAGGATTTACTCAACAGAACCCCAGCAGCTCACCAACTAAGAGAAAGGATGGACAAATGGGACTTCATAAAATTAAATAGCTTCTACACAACAAAAGAAATGGTCTCCAAACTGCTGAGACTACCACAGAATAGGAGAAAATATTTGCTGTCTATACATCAGACAAAGGACTGACAGCCAGAAAACAGAGGGAACTTAAGAAATTAAACTCTCCCAAAATCATTGGCTAATAAAGAAATGGGCAACTGAACTCAACAGAACTTTCTCAAAAGAAGAAATTCAAATGTGCAAAAAATACATGAAAAAATGCTCATTATCTCTAGCCATAAAGGAAATGCAAGTCAAAACCACACGAAGATTCCACCTCACCCCAGTTAGATTAGCCATCATTAGAAACACCAACAAAACAGGTGTTGGCAAGGATGTGGGGAACAAGGAACCCTCATTCACTGCTGGAGGGAATGCAAGCTAGTGTAACCACTCTGGAAAAATATGGAGGCTTCATAAAAATCTAAACATAGATCTGCCATATGATCCAGGAATCCCACTCCTGGGGTTATACCCAAAGAAATGCAACACAGGTAAGTACAGAAGCACCTGGACACCCATGTTTATTCTCAATAGCCAAGTTATGGAAATAGCTAAGATGCCCCACTACAGATGAATGGATTAAGAAAACGTGTTACTTATACACAATGGAATTTTATTCAGCCATGAAGGAGAATGAAATCTTATCATTCACAAGTAAATGGAGGGAACTGGAGAACACCATTCTGAATGTGGTTAGCCAGGCTCAGAAGTCCAAAACTCAGTTGTTCTCCCTCATATGTGGACTTTAGATCTAGGGCAAATACAGCAATGTTGTTGGACTTGGGTCACATGCTAAGGGGAGAGCACATATAGGAGATACAGGGATAGGTAGGAAACCCAAAACATGAAAATGTTTGATGTCTCCACTGCAGAGGAACTAATACAGGAACTTTAAAGTGACAGACGTGAGTATGGGAAGAGAATCAAAGTAGTGAAAATGTCAGGTAGAGATGAATCGACTTGGGTTGTAATATATTTGTACATGGAAGCATTGCTAGGAATCTCTATAACTATCATTATCTCAGCTAGCAAAAACGTTTTGTCTTTCTAACTATTGCTTATGTCTTCTCTTAACAAAATTAGTGATAAGGGCAGAACAGGTTCTGCTTGAAAGCAAGGGGGGGAGCAATGGAGGCGGTGGAGGGGAGGGGAAAGAAATGGCTCGGACAATGTATGCACATGTGAATAAATGAATAAAAATTAAAAAAAAAAAGTTCTGTGGTTTGCAGAGAATATATATCCCACAGATATTGGTTGGACCACTCAGTAGATATGTGTTAATTCCATTTGATGTACTGTGCTGTTAGTTCTGAGATGTTTTTGTTTATATTTCTTTCTGGGTGTTTCATCTATTGACGAGAATGGGGAATTTAAGTGAAATATCATTATTGTATCTGGACGTATGTGTGTCTTTATGTTTCCTATATTTTATGAAATTCATTGCACCAACATTAAGTGCATAGATATTTAGAATTGCTATAGCTTCCTGGTGGATTGTTCCTCTTATTTATGTGTAGTAACCTTTTTATCTGTTCTGATTAATTTTGCCTTGAAGTCTACCTTGTCCAATATGACTCTAGCTATTCCTGCTTGCTCTCAGCTTCCTCTTAATTGGTACATAATTTTCCATCTTTTCACTTTTCACCTATATGTGTCTTTTCCTATGAAGTATGTTTGTTGTAAGCAAGAAATAGAAAGTATTTTGCAAATCCAGTTGGCCAGTCTGTGTCTTTTGATTGGAGAGTTAAGCCCATCTACATTTACAGTTACTATTTATAAGTGTTTGCTGATTTTTTTGTTTGTTTGTTTTTGTCTTTCTTTATCCCTATTGATTTGAGTGTTGTTTGTTGTCTTCTTTCATCCCTATGAATTTTAAGGCTTTTCTGGTTAGCTAAATTAAACATGTTTATGTGAATAAGTGAATAATAAAAAATAATAATTAAAAAATTTGAAAATAAATTAAACATGTTTGATTCTTTCCTAATTCAAATTAGTTCATCTATTATTCTCATGAAATATATTCTCTCTTGACCTCTCCTGTTTGCGATTGGTTTTATTTTTTTCCTCCTCTCTGTGCAATATTCTTTTAAGTATCTTCTGAAATGAGTGATTAATTGTCTTGTATTGCTTTAGCTTATGCATATATTGGAAGGTCTTTCTTTTTCTTCATCAGCTTTGAAGGTTAATTTGCTGACTATAGTAATCTTGATTGGCAATTATTTTCATTCAGGGCTTGAAATATATCTCTCCATGCTTTCCTGACTTTTAGGATTTCTGCTGAGAGATCTGATAGAATTCTTTTGTGTTTGCCTCTAGAATTGGTGTTTTTCTCTTGCAGCTTTCCTAATCCTTTCTTTGTTTTATAATCTTAGCATTTTAATTATAATGTGGCATAGAGTTCTTTTCTGATCCAATTTATTTTAGATTCTAAATGCCTACTATACTTTGATATCTTTATCTTTTCCACATTTGGGGAAGCTTTCTGGTAAAATTTTATTTACCAGTTTTTCTATAACTTTAGTATGTGTCTCATCTTCTTCTACCCCATAGATCTTTAGGCTTGCTCACTTGATTTTGTCTCAGGGTTCATGAAGATAATGCTTGTGCTTGTTTATTTTAATTAATTTTTATTGCTGAGGGCAATATTCCCTTGAACTTATCTTCAATCTGTGATGTCACATTCTTTCTTTTACTTGATATTGTTTACTGAAGATGCTTTGCACATTGTTTTATATTTGATTTATTGACATTTTCATTTTAAATACATCTTTTTCTCCATAACCCCAAATTCTTTATCAAATATCTCATCTATGTCACTATCTTTCTTATCCAGGTCTTCAATTCATTGCCTTTCTTCATTTATCTATTTGTTTGAATTCTCTTTGAGATTGTTCATCATTTTGAAAAGTAAACTTTTAAAATATTTATCTGACATTTCAGCCATCTTAGTATCTTTGGATTTAGTTAATGAGTTGTTATGAAGTCATGAAGGAGTCATATTGCCCTGCCTTTTCATACTGCTTTACCCATCTGCTGGGGTGAATGTGCTTTCACTTGTACTCAGTGGGGAGAGAGAAGACAGCAGCAACCGAATTGACAATTCATAAATGAGCCATATATTTAAATTGGTATAGAGTAGTTGAAATCATCAACTATACCCTCACTGCAGTTTTAGAAGAAAGAAAATAGTGTTTATATAGGGAAAAGTGTGAGCGTAAAAATTGTTAAAGATATATGTATTAAAATTTTTTCAATACAAAGAAAGGATTTGGAAAATAAAAGAAGCAAGAATATAGGGAAAGAGATGAGCAGTATGTGGAATGAAAATATAAGATATGATAAAGACAGACATTGTGGGGGTAAAAAATACCAAAAAACATAGTTTATAGTTTTTCCTTGCTGAGGAGGAGGGTGGATACAGAATGGGTCCTGCCAGTGTAATAGATGCTTTCCTCCAATCACTGGCCATCAACATTATTACATCTGTGGCTCCTGGGTTGTGGTTGTTACTTGTTCCTGTGGGCATGAGCCAGCCTTACATTCCCTTATAGGTGCACATCAGCTCAGTGATTTTTTAAGGCTCCAGCTCCAGGGCAATGTTTTCTGGGTGTGGGTCTGGTGAGGATGCGAATAATAGCAATGCCAGGAGAGAAGTCTGTTGGAGGTGAAATAGGAGAAGGGGACCAGGAACTAGAGAAAAGGTTAGTTCAAGAGGAATTAACCTAGAACGTAACACACATGCACAGGAAATCACTGCGAGTCAACTCCCTGTATAGCTATCCTTATCTCAACTAGCAAAAACTCTTGGTCCTTCCTATTATTGCTTAAACGCTCTCTTCAACAAAATTAGAGATAAGGGAAAAATAGTTTCTGCCGGGTAGCCGAGGGAGTGGCAGGGAGAGGGAAGGGGGTAAGAGAAGGGGTGGGGGAAGGGGGAAGAAATGACCCAAACATTGTATGCACATATGAATAAAATAAAAATTAAAAAAAAAAGACTTTTGGAGGTGGTGCTTCAGGACTTCTTGGTGGGTGTGGATGCTTTATGAATAAGGCAGTGGCTCCAAATAGGCAGAGCTGTTCCACTGGGGGTGGGGAGAATAGGGCATAAGCCTTCTTTGAGAAGAAATGTGGCTACATGTTCAGACAAGTAGGACTCCTCTGCTAGCATGACAGTGGCTCTGTGATGCAAAGCTGCTTTGAGAACAATGGCAGAAGGTCAAGGTGTGTGGGCTACATGGCGAGTACGATGCAGTCAGGGTTAATGAACAACTCACTCCACCCAAGTATATGGTTTGGGGGGCTCCACCATGGTGTAGGTAAGTGTGTACCCCAGTAAGTTTGCCATCTTTACCCAAGTACATCTGGTAGACACTCCAATTGTAAAGCAGCTCCCTGCACACAGTATGAAATCTCCACTCAAGCAATTCTGTGGCTGTGAATCTAAGATCCACTCTGAGTCTTTGGTTGCTTATTTCCTTAGTTAATGGAATTGGAGTTTCTCCTCCCACGTGGGGAAAGGTTTATATTTAAGGCTTCTCCTAAGTAAACAATGTTCCACACAATGGTTTGTGAGTTCAGAGTTACAAGGAATTTCTGCTATGGTGAGTACTTGCTGCATTGGACACACATCGTCTATCTTAAAATTTATTCATGCGGTGACAGTTTATGTGCCTGTGGGGTCTTCCAAGGAGGAGATGTTCCCTCCTCTGTTGCTTGAATCTCTGATGTAGTATTATCCCCCTCCTGACCATTTTGCTTAGAATATATGCTAGGGTTCTTTCTTTCTTTTATCTGGAGCTCCATATTACTGGAATTCACCTGGTTGTTGTTTACTGATGCCAACCCTTACCTCTCTCTGTAGCCACGTACCTGAGGTTCTATGTGAGATTTGTGGAGATGCAGCAAAGTGGGTGTCTCTAATCCACTGTCTTAGCATTCAGTGTTCAAGTGAGGAAACACTCTTGTACAGAACTGCTGTGTAAGCACATAGTTCTGGCCTCAAATATTGATAATCAGTTCCGGGGTTATTTGGATAGTTTAGTCACTTAGATATTTCTTTTGATATATACGTCCACAAACCCTTTATAGGAATATACGTTTATAATTATGACTGAAATTTAAAACCTTTCTTTTTATTATATTTTATTTAGAGTGTTTTGTCAATTTGTCATTTTGAGTTACTTTTCATACTTTACTTTTTATAGATCATAAAACATTCATAGCATATAGTATGGTTCTGTTAATCAAATTCATATCACCTGCCTAGAAGCCAGATTTTCCTTTTACACATTCATCACTGAGATTTATTTACTCAAAATGACCTACAAGAGAATGGTTATTTCTGAGTAAACAGCAGTATGCATCAGAAAGTTAAGTGTGACTGCTGTTTAACATTTAGATGTTTCTATAATAAACATTTTCCTTACAATGACACTCATCATTTTCTCTGAAATCGAATAAAATAATAGAAAAATATATTAGGTATCAGGAAAGAAAGTGACAATCTCTTACTTCCTGTGATAGGTGTTAACTTATAATTATTCAGATATTTTATTCACTAAGGATGAAAGATAAATGAAGAAGTCTTAGTAACTAAGAGTGAAAATTGATCTGTTTTACTGATCTGACTTTTATTGACAGTTTGATGTTAAGTCACACATTGTCTAATGACAAGGATACATTTTGAGAAATGCATCACATCATTAGATGATTTTCTCTTTTTTTTCAAGTGTCACAGAATATATTTACTCAAATCTAGATGCTATATCCTACTATGCACCTAGACTTGATCATATACATACATGATACATATTATAAATATTATTATATATATATACATGCCCCTAGGCCACAGTGAACAAAATCACAAGATTAAATCAACCACAAGAGAAAATCAGAAAATTATGTAATCAAGAAATGTGGTGGAGTCCAAGCATGGTGACACATGCCTATAATTTAAGGTACTTGAGAGGTTTGGACAGAAAGACTGAAGTTTGAGGTCAAACTAGGAAAAAGTTAGCAAGACCCTTTCTCTAAACAAGGTAATCCTGCTCTTGCCACACCTGTGGTCCCAGCAACCCTGGAGGCATTTGAAGGCAGCCAGACAAAACTAGGTTGAAACCGCATCTTAAAAACAAACTGAAAGTAAAAGGTAGAGCACATGTGTAGTTTGGGCCCTGAGTCTGATGTCAAGCACTGCCAGAAAAAGGAGAAAAAGTAATGTGAAATAAATGCAGGATGCATGAGGCTTCTGCTGGCATAGCATGGCATGCTATGTTGTGATAAACTCTTTTTATAAATGGAAGCATACTTTAAAAGTATAGTACAGTAAATACATATGCCAGAACTATAGACATTTATTATGATTATTAAATATTACATATTGTACGTAATTGTAAGTACCATATTCTATAGAACTGGCAGTGTAGTGCATTTGTATATAGCAACATGACCTCAAACATGTGATTAATATATTTTACCACCTTGTTCCAATGACTACAGTGCCACTAGGCAATAGGGCTTGTTCAGCTCTATCATAATCTTATGGAACCACCATAGATATATTGCCTGTTGCTCACCAAAATGTCATGCAGTGTGTGACTGTACACAAGAAAAATAACAATTCGTTTTCACACGGCATTGTTATCCCACTGAGAAAGAAGCATTTAGAAGTAACACAGGTCTTCATCCAGTATGGAAGGAAACAACTGAGAATAGCATGTCTGCTAAAATGGCCAAGTGAAAACTTACTTCAGGTTCAGAGGAACATAGAGTGTGTCTTTGTAGGACCAGCAAAGAAATAAGTGATCAGAAAAGAAAAGATAGTAATCTGGGGTGATGTAATCTGCTAGAGAGTTTGGAATAAGAGAGTACCTTGTTTAAGTTGTTTTCTAGGAAGGATATTGTGGGAATTAACATGTGGGAATGGATTAGAGGAAAACAAATTATTGACAACACCTTGAAAAAATAAAAGTTGAGGAATTGCCAATACAATTTATGAAAAGCACAAGGAATTAAAAGTAATCTCCATGATAGTTTTGGTGACTTTGGATAAAGGAATGTGGAACTAGGTGTGGCAATAAATGGTTTTGAGATACCTCATAAATGAACAGTCAAGATAGGACATATACTAATTGAGCCCACTTTATGTTGTAGAAAGCATGGAATGGTAAGACCTTAATGTAACCCAAACCAAACCTTTTTAGCTACCATAATTTATTCTATCACAGGGGGATATTTCAAAGCTCAACAATTGGTGCTAACCTCGTGGATCATCTGAGACTAGGACACATGTTACACAAGTCAATGTATCTGCAAACACCATATTGAAAGTGTGTTGTAGAAATAATGGTCAAAATTCCTCTGTCATTTTAGGAAAATGATGCAGTGAAAATTAGCAAAACAATTAAAACTAAATTTAGCATAATATGTCAATTATTCAAATAATTGTTCCCATCTGTTTCTTCTTTAGGGACCAGAGGCTATTAACAATGTTTAGTCAACCTCTCCATTACATGAATAAATCAGCACTTTTGTGATATACAACGTTCATGAATATACATTTTCCCCCAACATTAGGCCAGTGCCTAGAATTTAATGCATTACTTATGGAATGAATGAATAAATATAAATAAGTGAATTATCAAGTTCTGCAGATGTTATCTTTGGACCATGATGTCAATGGCACTTCAATATCTAAATAGTAAGACTTATTAACTCAAACAATACTTCTACTTGCAATTTTAGTCATCTCTTCATCATTTCAGCTGATATTGATCTAAGAACTTATCACACTGTCTTCACATACTTGTTGGTTCTAGTCTTTGGATTTCTGTTAGCAAACATAACAATGAATTTTTTTTTATTTTGAAGTAGGTTGTTGTTATCTTCAGTTTGCTGCTGACCTTAGGAAAAATATCTTTCAATGCAGAATATGTTCTTGCACATTTTTAAAAGCAGGCTATCTGGTTAAGAAACAGTATGCCTTCAGTTTCTTAGAATTTAGAATAATGGGAGGATAGTTAAGAAAATGATGGAATTATAAGTGAGGTGTAAAGAAGAACAGCAGATTGCAGTATTCCCAAACATTTTTCATTGCTTAGAACCTGTTAAATATGCTGGCACTCCATACCACAGTGTCTGTTCATCAACATACAGGGATTCTTGTGATTTAATATTGATAAAAAATAGAAGGCCAATTCTGGAGTCCTTAATTTTTGTTCATATACTGGTTTAACTGTGAATCTTTTATGTGATCATTAATTCATTACTTAGTATCTCCTAGATTTTTCTTCAAATAATTGGGTTAATATGGGTCTTTCTTTGTGCTGTTATGAGTTCATAATAGGCTATAATAGAATCAGGAGAAGTGGCTACCACAGTGTGGTACAAACTTTATCTTTAATGGATTTTGTTTCTCTATTGTAAAAATAATTACCCCTACTGTAGAAGGAAAAATCAAATAATGATTGTTTCTTTTTTTATTTGTGATTCACTTATGTTTACTACTGCTTTGTTTTTTTTATTAGTGTTCTATTAGTATTCTAAATCCAAAGAAAAGTATCTGATACACTAGACACTAAAGATTATTATTCAACAGATGATTTATGACACATCAGTGTTGCCTTCTCTACACCATTTTTATTCAGTAGATGAAAATTTTGTTCAGGATCTTAGAAAATCCATATACTGATTCATTTGCCTACTGACTAGATTTCAGTCTAGGTTAATACTTCTCTGTATTATTTCTCATGCATTTTGAGAAATAAATCTGTAAGCATGATTTAGAACATGTAAGTGCTTATATTTAGGTTAATGAGGTTTTCTGTAGTTTTAATGGTGATCCACATGCCACATTTAATTACTATTTTATTGCATGGAAATGTTAAAATATATACTATGCAACCCATTTTTCTCTCCTTTGTCCTTTAAATATATTTGAAATTGAATATTCTTCATTAACTATAAAAATATAGTTATAATCATTCATTTGGAAAATATTTTTTATGTACTTTCAGTACTTGTTAGAAATATTCTACAGCTAAAATACAGTTGAAAACTAGCCAGGAAATATCTCTGTTCTTCTGCAGCTTATATTAAAGCATGGATTTTAGGTAGTGATAAATGCTAGGAAGTTAATGCAGTGAGGTTCTGTGATACTGGGTTATTAGTGAGGCCATTCATCAGAATAGGTTTCTCTAACAAGAAACAACAAGCTAGTTTAATTGTAAATAATAAGGTATAGGCCATATTATAATTTATGCATGAGTGTTTCAGGGAAGAAGTGAAAGCAAGTTCAACTGAATGAAACTTGGTATGTTTTAGCAATGGCATTGTAACCAGAGAGAAGTGAACAAAAGAGAATTGGAAACAGAAGAGTTTACAGAAGTTGGCAAGGTTTGGGTTGTTGAGGGCCTTAAAAGTCATACAGAAACATTTTGACTCATATTGAACATAGTGTAAAAGATTACTGAATTTTAAGCAGCCTAGTGGCATGATATAATTTACATAAATAAAATAATTCTATCCATTTGTGAAAAATGAGTTATGAAGGGGTGGAAGCTGAAGCAGTAAGTCCAAATTGGTGCTCTCTGCAATATTCCTGATGAGAAAGATCAAACCTTAGATTATATCAACAATAGTGAAGAAGGACAGAATTGAGAAAATTCTGAATAATCCTTTCAGATTATCCATTTGCAGGTTTTAGAAAGATGCTTATGTATAGAAAAAAAAGTAAAGATTTTCTCTTAAGTTTGGAGGCAAAGCAAATGAGTGGTACCACTTGTTATGGCAGAGAAGAGTTGGAAGTGCTTTTCTTTGGAAAGATGTTATATGTAAACCAGACCTAAATAACAACTCAGAAAATTTGCGCTATGGTTATTATTTGTCTTAATAAACTATGGATGAAAAATAAGTTGTAGAATTATACTGATATTATTTTCAGCTTGTGAATTTATGTAAATGGCTTTAGAACTTGCTTCCAAATATAAAGTCTTGTGAAAAAGTTAAATAAATTACAAATTCCAGTAACTTTCCCACAAGTCTCTAAACACATTTATTTTACATAATTACTTTAGAGATTAAAAGGTGTTGATTCCTGATATTTCAATATGAGTTATGTGACTTCAGAAATGTTATTTGTACTAATGAATGATACCATGATATTGAATAATAAATCTATCAATTATTAAATATTAATAACACAACACAGTTAATTATACAGTATTTTACATTTTCATACCCTAATTTGAAAATTTTGCTTGATGTATATTATCTTTGGGTTAATAAAGATATAGACTTTATATTTAATGCAAGCTTTATCCAGTGAGACTAAATGTGTTGCATGGAAGACACAAATTCATGTAGATTCACACATGTAGTAAACCACACACACACACACACACACACACACATAAACACATAGGACTGGAGGTATAGCTCAAGTAGTGGAATGACTGCCTAGCAAGAACAGGGATATGAGATTCAAATACCAGTACTACTTGCCAGGCATAGGTGGCTCATGCTTATAATCATAGCTACTCAGGAGGCAGAGATCAGGAGGATCACAGTAGGAAGCCAGCCCAGAGCAAATAGTTCTAGGAGATGAGATCCTATCTCTAAAACAAAAACCTTTGTAAAAAAAAAAAAAAACGGCTGGCTGAGTGATTCAAGCTGTAGGCCCTGAGTTGAACCCCAGTACAAGAAAAAAAAAAAAAGTTCAGGATACACACTTATTTATTCATTTTTCCTGAAATATGTACCCCAAATTCCCAACTAATTTTCATCCCATTTAATTTTAAAGTATTTTCTTATGTTAAACAATTACAATAGAATGCTTTTAAGAAATATTTCTATTAAAAAGATCAAGTTGTGAGAAAAGTGTGTGTTATCGTACATCCACACCACACCAAGGGCAATAATCTAGCAAAATCACAGATATTGTTATAACACCATTTTCCCCCAAATCATCCTAATGTCCAAACTGAATACTTTCTCCTTCATCCCTACCTCCTTCCTTCTTTCTAATCCTGCCCTCCTTGCATCCTTTCTCTAGCTGCCTTCTCCATCTGGTCTGTAAGAAAATTGTGTCCAGCCTGGTCTTCAGGGTTGTTATACAATATTCTCCTTTAAAAAGAGTAGAAATTGTTCTAACCTTGGTCTTGAAGAATCACCCACCAAAATCACCTCAGTAAAGCATGAGGGTGATCTTCAGGAAAATGGTGTAGATTATTTTATTTTCCCAAAAAAACAGGAGAACCTTTTTAAAATTATAAGTGTGTATTCAGTGATAATTGTTTCTATACTCATCACTTATGAAATAAAATAATGTGTCCTAATCTACTTTTTCCACAGAATTCCCCCCACAAGTCTTATCTAATTCTTTCCCTCTTCAAAGAAAATAATGTTATGGAAATTTATTATAGGCTTTGTAATATATTCCAATTTCAATATTGCTTAGAAAAATAGTTTTCAGCTTCACTCTTATTGTAGTGCATTTTAAAAATTACAATGATAATTTCAGGGAACAGTATTTGTCCTTTGTCTGCCATTTCTTCTTGGCTTATTTTAATAAACTCTCAAGAGTGGTGCTCTGTATATATAGTCTTATAGATCTTGAATGTGGTATAGTAATTGTGTCCCACTGAGTTTCTCAGATGGCTTTAAAGAAGGTAAAATCACATTGACTGTCAGTAAATTGGGAAATGATGCTATCTCTGTGCCATTAAAAGTCATACACAAGAAACACATGATAAATTTGAGCCTTTGTCGAAGTCATGTTTCACAGAGTACTAGAAAACTTTCCTCCTAGGAATGTACTAAACTTTATTTTTCTTTTCCATCAATTTCAGTCTCCTTCTAAGCAAGTGTTAATACCACCCTCACTAGTTGTTTTGGCAGCAACTTCAGTGATAGCACAGGACAAGATAATAATTTGCCACTGTGGAATTCACCTTTTATTCTGTACTGAGGTTTGAACTTGGAGCCTCATGCTTGCTTAGCAGGTCCTCTACCATTTCAGCCATCACTCCAGCAATTTTTTGCTTTAGTTATTTTTCAGATGGGGTCTGGTATGTTTGGGTTTTTGCTGAGGCTAGTCTCAGACTGCTAATCTCCTATCTATGTCTCCCTGCTACCTGGGATTAAAAGTTTGTGCCACCACACCTAGCTTGTTTGTTGATTTGAGATCTTCTTAATCTTTGGCCAGGCTGGTGTTGAACCATTATCCTCCCAATTTCTACATTCTAGGTAGCTGGGATTATAAGAATAGGTTACAAGGCTTGGTAATATTCATCATCTTTATCTAAACATCTGCCTGTCCATCAACTGAAATGTCCCCATTCCTAGACCACCCAAATTCCTCATGTCAATGATATGAGACTCATTATATAAAAACATCTTAATTTATCAGGATGTAAAATCACATGGATCCTCCTTATAAAACTATAATAGCATTGAGATTTTCACTTAGAATGATAACACTAATAAATATCTCCAATAAGGAAACAACTAAGCAAAATAAATGTATGGGATTGATTTTATTACCTTTACAAACATTTCATTTATAAATTTGTATATTGATTATTCCAGTCAGGGATCTTGTATTTGGATTATTTAGCTACCAATGAGTATGATTTTCCTGGGAATTTAGTTACTTAAGAAAGCAGAGTAAGTCAGAAATCAAAAGGTTATCTCTAAGTAAGCATGTAAGATGTCTACTTTCTTCAGACTTAAGAGAACTAAATATATATTTCAAAGAATTAAAGTATAATGTCTCTAAGGAATCTTCATCAACTTTGAGTTATCTATTATTTATTTATTTTGAGCATTTATTGAAGGATTCTATACACATTGGTGAAACAGTGATGAGAGCAATATTCTTACCTTAATGATTCCAACTGTGTGGTAGTGGAATATGTCTTAATTTTTAGAATTGAATATTAAAATAATGTTTAATTCATTTTAATTTTTATTATTGTGCTGGGTGGGGGTACATTGTGGCATTTGTGAAGTTTTTACAATATATCAGTTATATCACATTGAATTCACCCCTTCCACCATTCTCCTTGAACCCCTCTCTCCCCATTCCTGGAATACTTTCAACATGTCACATTTTTCCATTTACATACAAAAATAACACTTAATTCTTAAGGAAGAATACATATAAAGATCTTGAGACTTGAGGGAAATTTTCAGAAAATAGGAATTGTAGAAAGTCAACATGACTACAACAGAAGGGAAGTGGAGGCATGGAACAAGTTGAGGCTGAAGAGATAGAAGGAAATGAGACCTCAAAAGTACTCATGGGTCATGATATTGATTCTGTCTCTGAATCAGTATTCTGTGAGGTTGGGCTCTGAGGTCTTGTATTTGTAAAAATATTCTTACCTATATTAACTTATGTTTGAGAGCATTTGTCTTGAACAATTCTTTGAGATGTCTTTAGAAACTCATTAATGTGAGATGTAACCAAAGAAGGAAGGAAATTGACCACATTGTAGACTACAGAACATTTTCTCAGATATTCATGCACTAGACTAGAAGTAAAAAAATATTTAAAGTTTGTTGCAGAGCTTCAGTATATCAGTTTTATCCCAGTTCTGCAAACTAAGAGACATGAGTAAATACACAACACATACACAGAGAAAAGTAAGAATGAATAATAGAGGGGGAGAATTTAATCAAAGTGCATTATATGCATGTATGGAAATATTGTAATGAAATTCCTTTGTAAAATTAATTTATGTAAATAATAAAAGAGAAAGAACAAGATTATAAAAGAAAAATTAAGAAAGAAAGATGAGTGAGTGATACATCAGTAACCTGTTTTGCAGAAGGCAAAAAAAAAATAAAAACTTAATCTCCAAGTTAGAATCTAAGTAATGACATATTCACTTCTGCTTTTCTACTAGGTCACATTTTGGATTTAATCTGACACAATGATAAGGCAATTTTGTAATATTATATAAATATTAGTACAGTGATTTTTCTATGCTCAAGGACACAGACCATTTAAAGCCTGCTTCAGGTAACTTAAAATCATTTTTCATTGCCTCTATAACAATTTATTGAGCTTACTCTTCCATTGAACACAGATGAGCTGCCATGCAGATGTAAGAAAGGAACAATGTGACAAGATTCTGAGTTCTAATTAAGGAATATTCATTCACCTTTAGGTTATTGTTCTCATGCCTTGATGATACTTTATATATCTACCATCCTTGTGGCAGAAATCCATGTCTATTAATACTACTTGTCTTTCTCTGTGAATTGGTGTTTTCCTTTCAGCTTGTGGATGTTGTTTCATACCCTAGGTGAATAACAAAGAAAAATGCATAGCTCTGACTTTTCTCTGTTAGACCAGCATTAATTTTCTGTAAACTACAGTTGGAGGACAATAATATTGGGCTGAAAATACTGTGGGTGGTTTATTAAGGACAAGAGAGTCATAAAGAAAGTCAACTTGCTTTTAGCTTGCTTTTAGTTTACTGCGTACAGATTTTTAGTTAAGATTTATAAGAAATAACATGTAGGAGAAGAAAATGGAAATCTGAGATCCCTCTAGGTAGAAAGATAGATACTGAATATCCCTAGCTTGCTACTTTAAATCACAAGGAGAGACAAGGATGTTTACCACATCTGCTTCAACGGGGGGCCTTGCATGATGAAGCCCAGTTAGCTTCCTTCTAGAAGAACTAGCCAAATACTGAGAGAGTAAAGCTCTACTGCCATTCATTTATTCCCCATGAAAAAAGGAACAGAGGCCGGAAGATATGCTTAAATAATCTGCTTCAGAGCCCAAACAAAAAAGAAATGAATGAATGGCAAAGGAGAGAAGAGGTTGAAATAAGACAGATAAAAGGAAGCAAGAATACTAATAAACTTAGCAAAAATAAAGGTGTTTACTGGTGGGTAGATATCACCACACACACAAAAAAAGATTGTCATAAAACCAAAGAGAAGTAAATGAAAACATCCAGAGTAGAAAAAAGAAAAGAGAGTCTTACAAATAGCAGTTTGGAGAAACCACAACTCTCTTTTTTACAAACAAAGATGGGACTCTAAATGTGAAAGCTAGAATTTTGAAATTACTCAATTGATAGCCATACGAATAGTGGTTTAGAGACTGTGGTATGATGATGTATATATAACCTCCTAATACTATCTTGTTCAGAAAAAGGTGAAGCTAGAATTTTAATATTAATTGGTGATGGTCATTGCTGTATTACTGTGACAAGGACATGGGATAGACACCATCTGTTAAGATATTGGTTAACTGTGTAAGCAAAAAGACAGGAAAATGTTAGACCATTGTCTTGTTAAAGTTTCTACAAAGGGCCCTGATTGTGTTCTGGGATTTATGCTGTATGTTTACTATAGGCTTTCCTTGAAAAGATAATTTCCCCATGTCCAAAGTGACTGTGATTTGATCATTATTGGGTAAATACCTGATTTTGACTTTTTGAAAAGCTCAAGTGTGGAGTTCTACTGAAGGATTTCCTGTTTTCTGTCTTAATTCTTCCATGGTTCATATTTAAAATGATATTTAATGAAGTATATTTAAAGACTTAATAAAATACATAGCAATTTACATCCAGTTAGAAAAAAATCTGGCAATGTAAAGGATTATTGACTCTATTCCAGCCTGCTATTCCTTCCTAGTTTTGAATTGAATTTCCTTATTTAATATCTTTAATATGCCTATTACCAGTAACATAAAACATACATGGTTGCAACTAACTATTTTCTTATAATACCAATTTCAATGTAGGCCTAAATTAAGTCTATCTCAGTGCTCTATCTCCAAGACTTGGCACGTGAGTAGTACATAGAAAATATATAGAAAATATTTAATGATTTACGATAGCTAATATTAAGAGACCTCACTGTATGTCAGATATTATAAGAGCTTTAGATATATTGAATTACTTAATACTCAACAGTAACTATTTAAATAGGTCCTATTACTGTTTTTTTAACTGCTAGGGATTGAATCTCAGGGTTTACACATGCTAGGCAGACATTCCATCACTGATCTGTGCCCCTAACCCTTAATAACTTTATTTGGGAGATGAATAATGTTAAATTTAACAACATGTCCAGAATTTTGCTGTTTATCAGAAGCAAATCTGAAAGCAAACCTAAGAAGTCAGCTGTCAGGCCTGTATTCTGTAACAGGCTTGACACTCAAACAAAAGAGCAATGAAATAATAAATAAACTATCTTGTTCCTTTTTTGAGAACAATGAGATTTTAAGGTAATGAAATGCACGTTACAATAGAACAGCTAAGATTTTTCGAGGAGGTATATTCTATTTTTTTAAAAAATTTGTTTTGTAAATATAGAATAGAATATGGCATACCAGAACCTAGTTTTCTACAAACTATTGTTTTCAAAATTATTTTTACTGGTGTATTCTACTAGTGTATACTAATTTTACAAAGTATGGTGATTCCTTGTGATATTTCCAAATATATACATAATGTATCTTGTTCATGTTCACCACTTTTATTATTCTCTTTTTATGCCTCATCCCTGAAACTCCCCATTTTTCACTTTCCTACAATTTTTAAATGAATTTGATTATGATCTTTCAAATTCACAATGTGCAATCTCATCTTTCCCTTCCCACCTTAATTACACTGGTTTCTCCCTTCAAATAGTTTCTTATGTTCGTGTGTGTGTGCTATTATTATTACTTCAGTTACTTCTTTAAAATTATTATATATTAACTTTATAAAAGTTTCTTTGTGAAATTTCCATCTAATTGGGGTGAGATGGAATCTCAATGTTGTTTTAATTTGCATTTCTTTATATCTAAGGATGCTGAATACTTTTCCATGTGTTTATTGGTCATTTGTTTTTCTTATTTTGAAAATGATCTGTTCAATTCCTTTGCCTATTTTTTGATTTATTTATTTATTTTAGTGTTCAATTTTTTGAGCTCTTTGTATACTCTGGATAGTTTTTCCTTATTACTAGCATAGTTAGCAAAAGTTTTGTCTTTTTACTCTGATAATTGTTTTATTTAATGTGTAGTTTTTTCATTTGATGTAGTCCAATTTGTCAATTCTTACACTTATTTCCTCAGCTATTTGAGTCCTATTCAGACAATTGTTGCTTATTCCTGTATCTTCCACTGTTTTCTCTATGTTTACCTCTAGTATGTTCAAAGCTTGATGTCATAAATTAAGGTCTTTATATCTTTAGAATAGATTTTTTTGGACAGGATCACAAACAGATCTAGTTTCAGTCTTCTGCATTTGGATAGCTTGTTTTCCCAGCACTGTTTGTTGAAGAGTCTCTCTCTTCTTAGTATATCTTTTTTAGCCTCCTTGTTGAGAATCAGACAGCTGAAGCTGGGTAGGCTTATATCTGGGTCCTGTATTCTACTCCCTTGGTCTATGTATCTGTTTGGAGGCTGATACTATACTTATTTTGTTACTGTGGCTATGTAGTTAATTTGAAGTCAGGCATTGTTATTCTTCCAACATTGCTCTTTTGACTCAGGATTACTTTGGATTTTTGAAGTCCATTATGCTTCCATATGAATTTTACCATTGTTTTTGTTCTCTTTTTCTGTGAAGTATGTCATTGGAATTTTGATGGGTATTGTTTCAAATCTGTAAGTCACTTTCAGAAAAATATGTATTTCTGTAATATTTTGTCAATCCACAAATGTGAGCCATCTTTCCATCTTCTAATGTCTTCTTCAATTTCTTTCTTCATTGTTGTATAGTTTTCCTTGTAATGGTATTTCATCTCCCGGATTAAGTTTATACTTGATATTCTTTGAACCTACTGTGCATGAGAGATATTCTTGACTTCTTTCTCAGGAGTTTCATTATTGCTATATAGGAAAGTAACTGATTTCTGCATGTTGATTTTGTGTATTAGTACTTTGTTAAAAGTATTTATTAAATCTAAGTATTTTCTGGAGTAGTTGTTAAGGCCTTTTACGTATAGAATGATATCATCTGAAAATAAGAATAATTTTACTTCTTAGTATTTTATGCCTTTTAATTCTTTGTCTTCACTTGTTTCTCTAAGAATTTGAATATTATATTGAGTAAGAATAAATAGGGTTACCATATTTCCTTGTTTTACAGTAAATGTAGTTTTCCCACATTTGATATGATGTTGATCATAAGTTTGTCAAATATAACTTATATTACTCTAAGTCATGTCACTTCTGTTCCCAGTTTTGTTAGGGCTTTTATGATAAAGGAATGTTGAATTTTGTGAAAGGATTTTTTAGCATCTATTGAAATGATCATGCTATTCTTATCCCTGACTCCATTTACATGATCTATTATTTTTATTTATTTGCATATGATGAATCATACTTCATTATATGATAAATCATACAGTGAAACAACTTTATCATAGTGTATCATCTTTTTAATATTTTGTTGAATTTGTTTGCAAGTATTTTATTAAGAATTTTTGTGTCTATACTCATCAAGGTTATTGGTCTATACTTTATTTTTTATTTTAACCTTATCTGGTTTGGGTGGCAAGGTAATTCTGGCTTTATAGAATGAATTTGGTAGCATTCTTTCCTTTCATATTTTATGGAATTTTAAATAAATTTTTATCATCGTATTGCTGCGGTACTGGATGTGCAATGTGACATTTACAAAAGTGCTTGCAATATATCTTAGTTAAATTCATCTCTCCATCATTCTCCTTTATCCTCCTTCTCCTCCTTCTTAGAATAATGTCAACAAGTCTCATTTTTCCATTTCCATACATGAGTACATTAGATTTTCACCACATTCAACCTACTACACCACTTCCTTATATCCTCCCCACCCCCACTGTTACAGGCCCACAGACAGGAACTGTTTTACCTCCTTGTCCTCTGTTTTTAAGAAAAGACATTTTTGTTTAAGATATCTATACAGAGTTTTATTATGAAATTACCATATATACATATATATAACCACAAATTGTAATTGTATCACCCCCTCCATTTTTCTCCTTTCTACCTTAGTTCCCTTCTTATAAAATTCTATATTCATTCCTGTATAGAACATGCATCAACCATATTAAGCATTTTACTTCTTTCTCTTACCCTACCCCTCTTGTTAGTGCTCTCCTCTTAGTGTGACCTGTTTTTTGTTCTTGTCCTTAATTGATTAGATGTCTGTTCATTGTGTAGTGGGATATTTGCCTAGATATTATACCTGTACCTGCATTGTGCTTAAGTCAATTAACCCCACTCCATGGCATTTCCTTGCCCTTTCCCCATATTCTCTGTTGTTTAACATTTCTTGTGTTTTGTTCCTACACAGATATAATTCATTATTATTTGCTTTTTTTCCTTCTTTTATTCCTTCCTTGGTTTCCTCTACCAAGGGAGGGTACATGTTTTGTATATATTTGTATATATTCTGTACAATACATGGTCTGTATTCCATGTATAGGGGAAAACATGTGGCCTTTGACGTTTTGAACGTGCCTAAACTTTAAGATGCTGCTCATCAGTTCCATCCATTTATCTGCAAATGAAACAATTTCATTCTTCTTTTTTGGCTGAGTAAAATTCCATTGTATATACATACTTCATTTTCTTATTCCACTAATCAGTTATGGGGCATCTTAGCTATTTCCATAGCCTGGCTATTGTGAGTATTGCTGCAATATTCATGGGTGTATAGTTGTCTTTATTGGAACCTGACTTACATTCCTTTGGGTTAATCTCTAACAGTAATATTGCTGGATCATATGGTACTTTTATTTTTACTTTTTCAAGAAGCCTCCATACTGTTTTCCATAGTGGTTGCACTAATTTGCATTTCCACCAACAATGTAGAAGGGTTAAATTAACCCACATCCATGCCAACTTTGTTGTTATTTGTGCTTTGATGATAGCCATTCTAACAGGTGTGAGGGGTAATCTTACTGTGGTTTTAATTTGCATTTAGTTTATGGACAGGGATGTTGAGCTTGTGTATGTGGGTCTTTTTTTTTTAGGGGAGTGGAACTTTATAAAATTCTTTGAGAAGCATTGGAGTTAGTTCTCCTTAAAGGTGTGGTGCAATTCATGAGTGAATCCATCTTCTTCTGGGCATTTCTTTCTTGGGAAATTCCTTATGATGATTTCAAACTCATTGCTTATAATAGCTGTTTGTTTTAATCCTTTTGGTCCAGTTTCCATATGTCAAATATGTCTAGAAATTTATCTGTTCTTCTAGGTTTTCAAATTTATTAGAATATAAATTTTCATAATATTCCCTAATGATCCTCAGGATTTCATTAGTATATTTTGTAATGTTTCCTTTTTTCATCCCTAACTTTATTTTTTGTCTTCTCTTGCTTTTATAATTTGGCTAAAGGTTTTCAATCACTGTATTTTCAAGTATAAATGCTTTATTTCTTTGATTCTGTATTGTTCTTTTAGTTTCCATTTCATTAATTTCTGCCCAATATCAATTATTTCTTTCCATCAACTAATCAGAGGTTTGGCATGTTGTTTTTCTAAGAATTTGAGATACATGATTAGGTTTTTTATATTTGAGATCTCTCTCTCTCTGACATTTTATTTTAATGTAACTACTAATAAACTTCTAGGATTTTCTTAGTTGCATTTCTCAGGTTCTGGTATTTTCATTTTAATTTGATTCTAGGAATTTATAATTACCTTCCTAAATTGTTCAACTCCCTCGATCATTCAAAAGGGTATCACTCAATTTCTGGGTTTTTGTGTAGATTTTATAGTTTCTTTTGGTATTGATGTCTAATTTTATTCTACTATGATGTGATAAGATACAAGAAACCATTTTAGTTTCCTGGTATTTGTTAAGACTTGCTTTATGGCCTGTAATGTGATCTATTTTGAAGAAAGTTCCATAGGATTCTGAGAAGAATATATATTCTGCATCTGTCGGATGGAATAATTTGCTCATTAAGTCCATTTGCTCTGTGTTGTGGTTTAACTCTGATGTTTCTTGGTTGCTTTTTATCCAGATGACAAATGTGTGTGAAGTACTGAACATACCCCCATATGATTGTTTCTGGACCCATCTATTTCTTTAGGTTCATTAATGTTTGTTTTATGAAATCGGGTTCACTATAATATGATTCATATAAATCTACAATCCTTACATCTTTTTGATGTGTTATCTGTCTAGTAATATGCAATGACCTTTTTCTTTTCTAATTGTGGCTTAAAATCTACTTTGTCCAATATGAGTATGGCCATTTGTGGTAGTTTTTAATTTCTACTTATTCAGTATATCATTTTCAATCCTTTCAATTTCAGTCCGTGTGTGTGTGTGTGTGTGTGTGTGTGTGTGTGTGTGTGAGAGAGAGAGAGAGAGAGAGAGAAGGCAAGGTGTTTCTCTTACAGATAATGATTAATTGAATTCAATTTATTTTAAATCCAATCAGCAATCTGGGAATTGTAATTGGAATTTGGGGACAATTTATACTCATTACTGAGATGTTTACTGATTCCTACAATTGTGTGGGTTCTTTATCTGGTTGATTTGAATACTATTTATTCTATTGTGTAGTCTTTATTCATCTGGGGAGTTTGCTGGAGTCAATCATGGTTGAGTCTTTTCTTGTTTATTTATTTATCTATTCCTTTCCTGAATTTTATTCTTTCATGACTATTCTTTTGTCTTTCTTCCTTGTCTCTGTGCAGGATTCCTTTAAGTGTCTTCTCTAATGCTGGCTTAGTTGTCAGGAATAATTCTAATCTGATTTTCTTGAAAAATGTTTATTTTTCCATGTATTTTAAAGGATAACTTTGACAGATATAGTAATCTTGCTTGACAGTTATTTATTAACAGGTTTGAAATATATCATCCTATACTTTCCTGGCTCTTAAGGTTTCTGCTGAGAGGTCTGAGGTTGTGTTCTGCCATAAGGCAACCAGACACTCTGCCGGTTGATCTCACAACTTTCAAATCACCATATAGAACTTAACTACCCTGTGGGAGGAAGGATGCTGGGGAAATTGGAATATGGGCTCAAGGATTTTCTTCACAACTAATAGCAAACCTTAAAGTTCAGAAGTAGCTCCTGGAGTCTGAGCAATTAGCTAACCATGAGTTTGGAGACCTACTTCTACATTGCTCCCCAGCAATGGTGCTCACTTCTCACCACAGAGGGGCCCACCACAATTACCACAGCCTTACTGCCCAAATTCCTCACTCCTTAAATTTCTCATTGGAACCATGCCTGACCCCATCCCCTGTCCACAACCACTTATCATCACCATCTGCCACCCCAACAATGTCACAATGTGTTCTCAGCTCTCTGATCCACAATTATTGCTTACTTTCCAGTCCTCAGAGTGACTCAGTATCAAACAATAAGCCTCCCTCTCAAACTGATGAATGGCTGTTATACTCCAAGATCTGGCAGTGACAAAATTTGTTTCTTCTCCAAATGCTAGCTTACCAGGCAGGAGGAGTAACTGTCATTCCAAATCCCCATCTTAGATTTAATATTTGTAAGAAATGCTGGATTATTCTCTGACTAGGTCTAGGAATTTCTTGTCACCAGCTATGCCTAGTTTACTATATGGTTGTGTGTTCAGCTTCCTCTCTCCTCTGGGGAGCCTAGATTGGAGCTGTGGACCATTTCCTACTTTACTGTTTCTTTATGCTTTTTGATTTGGCAGAGTGGATTAAGTGGGAGAGAGCCTGCACTGCTTTTCAGCTGTCTTGTCACCTTAATTTCTAATGCTTCTCCTTTGTCTGTTTGGAATACAGTTTTTTGTTACCTTGCCTTTTTTTCATTTATGGAGTCACACAAAGGAAGTATGTAATCTGCCATTTTCTCTACATCTCTGTAATATATTATTAATGGTACATTCTTTTTTTCATTCAGCAAAATTATTAGTATTTTTATTAGCTGAAGATTGAGGTATACTTTAGTATAACAATATATATACATATATATTTATATAATTATAAATTGATGAAACCAAACATGTTTGTGTTTTATAAAGTTCTTAATCATAAGTTCTAACAGATAAATTTTAAAAATGTTTACCATAATGGTAATGTCAGAATTGATGGAAGACAATGTTTAATTGTATATACGTATTACCATATACTTATATTAAAATATATGTACACATATAAATAGATGACATAAGTACATTGTATTTATTACTCTGTGAAATGAAAAGGTTTAATAAAAAGCATTCAACTCTGAAGCTATATTTTGTTTTGAGAAATCCCACAGGTGATTTTTGGGCTGATTACTTTCTCCTCTTTGGGCTTTGGTGAATTTAAACTGACTTAAAATGAGATCTTTCAACAAGGGAAACCCAGAAGGACTTCCTTTGGCAATACACTCTGATCTTCTTGTGATAACCACGCTTAGTAAGGGAAGGATAAATGCAATGTCACAGAAGCATCTAAAATAAACTATACTTACGTAGCAAAGAAATGTAAAAAATGATAGACATTTGTTAGAATGATAACTAAGCACTTTGCTGTAATCTGAATTGCAACTCTTTTGTGTCACATCTTTGAGTTAGAGATTTAGGAATAATTACTCAATAATAGTAGAACAAAAGAAAATCCTGAAAAGCAGTGTTCTTCCAAACAGTGGACATTTCTAAAAAATAAAATTTCTTTACTATTATTTTTACTGAAAAAACTTGGTTTCTAACAAGTTTTACTTTGTGAGAAAAAAGGCTTATGCGTTTTCATTCTTCAGGCTGTACATCATTGGACGATCTCCCTGAATGTTGAAACTCATTACAGATTTTCTGGTTAGACCCAAGTATAGCAATCCTTTAGTTCTAAATAAGAGGTTCTCAATCTCAGCTGTCAATCATAATCACCAGGTCTCCACTCTAAATTAACTGAATCAGAGTGTCAGCTCTTATATCTGTATTTTAAAAATATCCCCCCAACACACTCACACATTTGAGTCCATTATGCAGAGAAACAGAAGAGCCATTCCAGGATTGTTGCCTTCCCTAATAAACAGATTTAGTGTATGTAGAAGCAGATACCCTATTGATGTGTAAATTGGAGCAGTTCACTTCCCTCCCCAGTTTTGACAAGGTGGTGACAGCTATTATGCTCTACCTAAGCATTTTTTCCGTGGTTAGATAAATAGGAAAATGCCTGAGTTGCTATCCCATAAGGAAAGAAAGTATGTTTATTTGTATGAAAAACACACATGTTTTGTTGTTAAAACTGCTACTTCTTTTGTAATACTAAAGGTTTACATTTATTACATGTGTTTTTAAAGCTGCATTATACTATCATAATCTAATTCAAAATTTTAGGTTTGCAGATAAGAAAATTGCATCTTAGAAGGGGCAGGAATTCTTTGCCTGTGATAACAGAGTGGAAAATTGGACAGGTTAGACCAGGATCCAAGTTTCCTAATGCCTCTTTCATTATGTATCACATTGGTAGCACAGAAAAAGAAATATTGAAAAAGCTAAAATTTGGTCATTAGTAACCTGTGTCCTAAATTTCTTCATGTAGATGCATTTCTGTATTTCTGTTGACTAATGCTCATTTTATTAATATTCATTTATTTTAAGTGAATATGAAGCTGTAATAAATCATGCCGTTTTCTTTATGCGTGTCATGCAGTACAGCACTTGTCAAGAAGCTATTCATAAAATTTTCACAACAATTCTGAGAAAAAGATGAAAAGAAATCTTAATCAGGTCACACTGATCTCCAGATGGGAATGCAGATGCTACATGGCACCCAGTGTTGCTGTGGCAGCAATTAGCATGAGAAACAATCATTGTTTCACTTTCAAAGTTAAGGCCTTAGTGATTAATAGCGAGTACTGGGCTTAGATGTTCTCATTTGTACGTGGATAATAATGAAGATTTTATTAGCACAATAAACAGCAACAATAATATCTGATATGTGTAAATGTGGAGGAAGTGAGAAAATATGTAAAAGAGGTTAGCCCATTACTATAAACTAGAGTAGTCACTGTGTTTAATACTATCAATAATTACCAAGCTATTGAAGCTTGTTTATACCAAACAGTAATAAAAGAATTATTAACTAGTTACAATGTAGTATTAAAATTAATTTAAAATTATAACACATTTGATTGGGACTGGTTGAAGTTAACAATCTCAAAGTAGGGAAAGAGGGGATTGGAGACTGAACCAAATGAGGTGCATAATGGGGGAGAATGTGGGAATAAAATATTTGATGTCCTCAATGCAAAGGAACTAATGTAGAAACTTTAAAGTGACAGAGGCCAATAGAAGGGGACCAGGAACTAGAGAAAAGGTCAGTTAGAGAAGAATCAACTTAGAATGTGACACACATATATATATGAAAGCAATGTGAGGAATCTCCCTGTAGAACTATCCTTATATCAACTAGCAAAAACCCTTTGTTCTTCTTATTAATGTTTATACTCTCTCTTCAACAAAATTAGAGATAAGGGCAAAACAGTTTCTGCCTGGAAGCAAAGGGGTGGGGGGGCGAGAGGGTCAGCAGGGGGAGGGGGAGAGAGGCAAGGGGGAGAAATTGCCCAAACATTGTATGCACATATGAATAAATGAAAAAAAAAAAAGGGGGGCCAGAGTTGGAGTTTGAGTGGCGTGAGAATTTTTTTTCCTGCAGAAATACAGTAGCAATAGCAGAGGATGGTTATATATGGAGGCATTGCTCTAACAATTGCATGTATCAGTTTAAAGGGAGGTACACTTTTTATTGTCTGAGAAGGGGGTTATAAAGTTGGGAAAGGATAGTCATGGCATTCAATTTTTATTAAAGCATGGCCATATTAAAATGTGTATATTATAAAATAAATATGCTTGGAAGCATAGCACATATATGAATGCATGTCATATATTCTCTTGCTCAATCAACAAAACAGTTTAAGGTAAATAGCATCCAAATGGTTATGAACCCACATAACATGCAAATTTTAATTTTCAAGTACCACTATAAAGAAAATGGACTAGTTGAAAAAGTAGCCAGTTGTAAGGATGGGGCAAGAGAAGTACAAGATGGCAATAAAAAATAGCTTTGTATCCCAAAATAATTAAAAAAATGCTCAAATAGTGATGAGTCATGGAGACAGAGAAGGCAGATGAATATGGACAAATCAAGCATCAAAATAAATAATGACAGTAACATATAAGAATCCACTGAAGAAAAGTATTAAAGCATAACACCAAACCAATATGAGAAGGAAGAAAGGAAGAAACAAAAACAAAGGAACAAAGGAAGAAAGTTAAAAAAAAAAAACGGAAGGAAATAAAATAAGGAAAAAAATGAGGGAGGGAAGAAGGAAAGAAAGATGAAAAGAAAGGAAGGTGAAAGAGAGTAAAAGGAGGATTTCAGATTTGAATATTTTCCTGGTCTTGAAATATGACTCTACAAAAAAATTTCAAAATGAGGAAGACTGTATATGGTGGAAATATGACAGATACTACATAAGTAAAACCTAATATCACTAATTCCTCAGTCAGTTCAGACTGCTGTAAAAGAATACAAAAATCAGGTTCTTAACAATAGAATTTTATTTCCCACTGATCTAGAAGCAGAGAAATTCAAGATAAAATGCTGTCATTTCCAGTTTCTGGGGAGGGTCAGTGCAGAGGTTTGCACACTTGTCTTCATTATATCTCATGTGGGTAAGAGATAAGAGTGATACACAGCTTTCATATCTCTTCTTATAGGGACACTAATTCTGTTCATGAGGGCTCTACCCCCATGACTAAATTATCTACCAAATGGCCCAACTTTGAATTCCATAACAGTGATGTTTAGAATTTAAACATATGAATTTCATAGGTTCAGCAAACATTTAGTTCATAACAAGCAGTAAAAGTACAAAATAAAGTTTTGTGTCCTGTGGTAGGATAGAATAAGAAAATAAAAATTACCTCTGTAATGTTTCTTCCAAAGTTGCATAGTTTCAATCTTATTAAGTAGAAATACCAGAAATACCCAAGAGAAGAGAATTCTATGAAATAACTGTCCTGTAGTCTTCAAAAACATTAAGTTCAAAAAACATTAATTTCACTAAAACCCCAAACAATGCTTAGGATAATTGAAAGAAAATAAAGAAACTTAACAGTCAAATGTAAAATATACCTCTGGTCTGGAACATTGTTATTGTAAAGAGTATTTTTGAGGCACATGGAAAAAGTTGGAGACCAAGTTTGATAGTATCACTGTATTGATGCTGATTTCATGATTTTGATAATTAGAGTTGAAAAAACATTTGTTAGCAGGTTGACTTTCTGTCTGTCTGTCTATCCTGTGTCCTTTCTGAATCTCCCGTCACTGCCCAGGTAAGCCCAGTTAGGTTCAGTAATAACCAGGAGTGAGAGAAAACTTGCTCCAACAAAGGAGAGAGAGAAAAAGCTCGCTCCAACTTTCAACAGTAGTCATTTTTGTATTTACATGCGTGGGTACACAGTTTTTGCAGTATATTCACCCTCCTACTCCCTTTCCAGCCACATTCCCCTATCCCACTGCTACCAACCCCCGCCCCAGACAGGACCTGTTCTTCCTTCCTGTTCTCCAATTATGTAGAAGAAAAAAGAAAAATAGGAAAAAAAATGACATTTTTGCTTGTTTGAGGTAAAGGTAGGTAAATTCCATGTACACGTCTTATAACTCCAACTGGTTCATCACCTCTATTTTTCTTCATTCTACCTTACTCCCTTTCTTGTGATGGTTTCAACCAGTCTAAGAATTCTAAATAAAATGTTCATTTTAAAAGTGATCTGTGGAAAGGTAATATCTCATATAGGAAAACACTTCTACCTGGAAATAAACAGCGATTTCATTTACTTTGAATATATTTAGTTCTTGACAACTGAGAAAGAATTTTGAATGCCAAATCTGTGAAGTTGGCATTACTTACCTGTTTTATCTGCCTAAAGGGTGTTGTGGAATGACTAAGAGTGTTGAATGATTTTAGAAAATATAATTATGCATGCACAATATCTGATAATTTGCTGCACTGTACATGTTAGTAAGGTACTTACTAGTTACCAGAGAGTCTGGGTTTGATAATAATAATCCTGTAAATTGTAACATAATGTCTTCCAAATTAAGAAACTAGACTTCACATACAGTTGTATCATTGTTTTCTCAGCCTTTGGCTCATTATTTGTACTTACCAGTTTAATATAGCTGTATCCTGACTCTGTATAAGAATACAAGATATTAATAGGTAATATACATTAGGCAAGTTTGCACCAGGCACTACTCTAAGCCCTATAAATCTTTATATTATAATTTTCCACATTTAACATATGTGGAAAATTCTAGGTCCAATATGACCTAGAAGAACAGTTTAAGTAATTTTCCCATTATCACATTTATGGTATTTATTAGAGTCAAGATTAAGTTGCAACTATTTGGTACCCAAAAGTCCAGAAATTATTTTATTCTACTGGCCTTATTTAACAGAAATAAGTTTATTTTGCCATTGATAGCCATGGCAATAAATCCTATTTCACAGTAATTTTTGTATAATATGTTCATATAACTGCTTTTATTATATTCTTACAACTTTATGTGCTGAAGTGATGTAGAGCTCACTGTATATTAACCAGCTTTTTAAGAAGTAAATTAATGTCATTTGTCCACAGTTTTAGATGAGATGGGACACAGCTCACTTTTGACTGAAAATACAGAGATCATTCCATTTACTGTTCTTTCTGTATGCCTATGTTATTATCAATTCCCATCTTGCTAGAAATTCATATGTTGGATGTTGTGGAAGAATTGGAACATTTTCAATTATACCTAGGAAAAATGCTGAAAAATTTTTCAGTTCATTTTGTGATTCATTTTATTTGAACACTAAGAGTTTTAGAGAAGATTCTCTCCCAAGTCTTAAATTGAAAAACTTGAGTTTATGTTCATTTTCCACTTCAACTTTACTCATATAACTTCATGAGATAGTATATTAGGGAATTTGTAATACTTTAGGTCCATTGACATTTTGAGAATGATGAAGTAGGAACTATGTTTCAGTTTATTGGTAATATTTTGAGACCCATGGACATTTTACATGCTGAAAATTTTGGACCCCACTCTTGACAAAATGTGCTGAAAAAAGCTTTCATAGAATTCCAGGCATTTTGAAGTCACCACAAAGCCCATGACTGTTTCCCAGATTAAGGACTACATCCTTTCAGACTTTCAGCATCATTGCTGCCAATGTTAGAAGTTATTTTACAGACATTATGGTAAATGGTTTAATTTCATATCCAATTTTATTCTAAGAACAGTCATATGAGATGATTATAATCTCAATTTTAAATCTGAGTAAATCATTTGAGTTTCATTCTTATGAGAATTTCTTTTCCAAAATTATAATCTATAAGTATAGTTTGTAGCCATTTTTCACTTTCGTTCATATTTTCACCTAATTCATTAAAATGTTGCTCCCATAACTAGTTTAGAATTGATCATGCATATGATTGCATTTAATTTTCTGGAACAAAAATGTCTCCATTTTTGTTTAGTCTCCTGTTTAGAGACTAAACCTTCTAGGCTGTGAAGATCCAGGTCCTATAAAAAATGGTCCCAAATACAATTAAGCCAGACTATGAATCCTTAATACCCTAACTTGAATGTGCTGCTAAATTTAGTACTATAATATATGTCAGTATTGATGAGGAAAAAATCTCTAGGCTTTTATCTTTATAGAATCCTTTGTCACTGCTAAATGATCATTGCAAAATGCTCCCAAAGGAAGCCTGATGACTCATCTGCTCACAGGCATCTTAGAGTTAATTCACAATTCCTTTCAAAGAATATGGATTCTTGTGAAACTAGCAAAGAATGTATGACATTGAACACTCTAGGGGTGCTTTTGTGTGACAGTCAAATTATAGCTATCTCAGTTCGTTCTTGTCTGATCTTTCACGATCCAGAGGAAAGAATCAAAGTGATAGTCAGAATGTAAATGGAAATACTTCTCACTAATTATACTGCCTATTAATACAATTAGAATATTTCTGGACTTAATTCATACCCTAAAATTTCAATATCCATTACTGGCTCAAATATCATGCCATCTAACCCCCATAATATTTTGCCACAGAAAGAAAAGAAAAGTAGTGTACCATTCCTCTTTCTTAATGAGGGAAAGTTAATAAAAACTGCAAATATTTCTTAATTTTTTATAATGACATGCAGTTGTGTATGGGTGGAATGGGTAATGATTGTTTTCTTGGGTTATATTCTTTAAAAATCCAGTTTTTAAGAAACAAAGGCTAAGAGCTGAGGATCTGTAGACTGTGTACTTAAATCTTTGTCTGAAATGCAATTAATACTATTTTTTAAAATTCTCCTCAACTCTTCTTCTTATGTCTGTACCTCCTACTCTTGGTCTTAAAAAAAGAGTAAGGTTTATCCCAGTTTAAGACAGTTGTCGGCCTGTTTTGTAGCTCAAATATTCTAGAAAGAAGTAAAGCCTCATATAAGGAATGTTTGAGTTAAGCAAATTGTTCTTTGATGCCAAGTCACTCTAATTCTGAATTTTGTTGAAATTATGAAGCCTCTCCAATTATTAGTAAAAAAATTATGTGGTGCAAAAGCAAGAATGGAAGTTGACAATTACTGAAATCACCTCTTTTGTAGGTGGGAGAGCTCTGGATGATTTTCTGACAATCTCTTTACCTGTGAAGCTCGTAAAAAATACCTATATCCAGGCCTTTCCTGTAGAAACTCCAATTTGTGATGCTACTCTTAAAAAATTTAATCAGAATATGTGGGAATGAGATTTAAGGATTCACTTTTTTAAAAGTGATAGGCAAGTGATTCAAATAGGTAGTCAGGTTTAATTGATTTCCTCAAATCTGTTAAATACTAAATAAATGACAAGAGAGGAAAGCATATCCCAGTCATCTGATATTTAGGTAAAGATTATTTCTACGTCATTTCAATACGTTAAATTTTTGATCATTCTTCCAAGAACCATGAATTTGTGAGGCAAAATGTTAGTGCAACACTAGCCCAAAAGTTTAGAATTTCTGCAGGTTTATAATATGCTATATAGGATTTTAAAAAAAGAGCTGAGTTAAATATAATTATATAATTTATTTATTGCAAAACTACCATTGGATTTCATGTCCACTGTCTGTTCTCAATGATAATACTGTAATGTGCAGTACTGTAATGACTTTGGGGTCATATTATGGGTTGCATGCTTTTGTGTCCCTGAAATTCCTGTGTTGAAGCTCCAGCCTCCAATGGGATGATATTAAGAGATGGGCCTTTCAGAGGTAATTTAAGTTAAATGAGATCATGAGGATGGACCTGTCATGACAATATTAGTGTCTTCTTTCAAAGGAAAGAGATGAGAGCTCTTTTTTTTCTTCTGTGACATGCGGATAGAGCAAGAAAGTGGCAGTCTATAAGTCACAGGACAGACCCTCACTAGCCACTGGATCTTCCAGGTGACCTTAGCTTCTTGTCTTTCAGAACAATGAAATAACTACTTTTTAGTTATCTACTCTACTTATTTTTGTTGCATCAGCCCAAACGAAGACTAGTAGCAAGGGTCTTTATGTGTGGTAGATGTCATAGATAAGAACTCGAAGAAAAGTGAAACAAAATGGAAGAATAAAGAGAAAAAAAGAAAGGTAAAGTGGTAGCAGATGCAATTCTACTTCTACCTGAGTAACAAATTATATATGTACCAGAATTCTTCTGTTTCAATATAATTAAATGATCAGAAATTGTAACTCATTTACTTTTAAATGCTTTCCAGTGTCTTAAGAAAGAAAATCAATTCCCAAGGCCAAATGAACAACTAGTATAAAATTAGGCAAACTTGAAGTTAAAAATGCCCTGGAATCAAAAGCCACATAACTGGTATCATTTTACCTGTTGAAACTATTCCAAGAATTGGGAGGGGGAGATAGATAAATTAGAATGGTGAAGGAGGTGAATTCAAATATGACATATTTGATATATTGTAAGAATGTTGTAAATACCATAATGTACTCCAGCACAATAAAAAAACAAAAATGAAAAAAAGTCACATATAAATTGCCCAGTACGTACATATGTTAGGCCTTGGGTTTTAGCGAGGTCAAGTTATTGCATTTAAAGCTTTGAGTAAATTTGGAATGGCTGTGCTCACAGTGGAAGTACAGACTGATGGTGAACAAAAGCAAGATAAGAAATATTTCTGCCTGTAGAATTTCTCTTTATTCCAATAAATGTAATCATAATGATGATGATAGATTATCTCCCCTAACATTTTATGGAATATAAATATGAGCAAAATGTAATACATTATCACAATTAATGTAAATAGATTAAAATGCCCATTATAATTATCTAGAGTATTGTCAGTTAAATTTAAAAATATAAATATATGCTCTGAGTGCTCAAAAATATTGAAAGTAATAGGATACAAGAATACCAATATATTTGGAAAACACTAAAGGAATTTGTAGTATCTATGAATGTCAGAAAAAAATGTTATTTCATGGGGGATTAGGTTGAGGGATTAAATAAAAGTAATATAGATGGGATACTTTGATTAAAGTTCATTATATGTGTGTTCATAAATATCACAATGAAACCCCTTAGTATGATTAATGATTAAAAACTGAAAAAATTTTAAAATGAAAATCATTATGAGCAAAGCCCTTATTTAATATAACAGTTACTGGTTCCCAAGAGAATATCTACTTCTAAATATACATGAATCTAGTAAAATATCTTCAAAAGGTAAGAATTTTATATGTGACACATAAGTCTAGGTATTAGCTTGGTCAATCTGAGAAAAATGTGAGTAACAATTACTGCTGATATGCTATTTTTTGATCCCTGATGTCTAGCTGGTGTGTTCAGCTTCTGAAAATTCAAACTGTGCGTGCAATTCACGTCATCCCCTACATGTTGTACATATTAGAGAAGGAGGAGGAGAGGGGAGTAGAAATATAAGGCAGAGTGTGAACTTATTCAAAGTCCCTATATGTATATATGGAATCTTCACAATGAAATTCCCTTGTATTATAAATACATATGTTCATTCAAAATTTAAAATTTTTAAAATGTGTACTTACAAACTAAAATAATAGTTTATCTAGATTACTTACTATAGAACCAATATGCTAAGTGTCTCAAAATCAGTTATACTATGCTTCCAGAAATAAATATTAAGAAACAGGTATTTATGGGAGATACCACATATATGATATATAATATGAGGCATACTTAGAAGTATTTGAAACTTTATTGTGTACAGGTCTTAATCTGAACTCTTTGGCATAAATTACCTAATTTACCTCACCACCACAGTTCTCTCTAATCTCATCTGCCACTTCATCATTTCTTACAAATCATATATGTCATGATCACTTTGACATTGATGTGATTGACCTGGTGAAGTTATCTTAACCAAAAACTCAAGATAACCTCTGTGTTTGAAAAACTGTCTTTTATTCTTTCTGATCTCAGAAAGAAAACCATCTGCTTGTTAAAGCCATGCTGGATAATTATCCTCAGAACGGATGTGTGACTTCTTTTGTGCCATCATAGCTCTCAAAAACATTTCTATCAGCACCTATTATCCTTATCCTACTGTGATTTAATTGTTGGCATAGTAGTTTTCTCTCAACTTTAGAAGTTTTTAAGGTTAAAAGACATGATTTTCATCCAGAATTCATAGCGTTGTTTAATGCATAGAGAAAATTTAATATACATATGCTGAATGAAATTTGTGAATCATGCTAATGTAGTGTCAATTTCAGAGATTTGAAAAATGAGAAAAAGTGATTACTTGACTTTTGTATGTTTTAACACAAGTAAGGAAATGAATTGGGACTGATCAAATATGGCTAGCATAGACTCTGACCTACCTACTCTGAGTGTAGCTCAGTGGTAGACAACGTACCTAGCATCAATCACCCAGCACCTCAAAAAGGAAAAAGAGAAGACTTTCACATACCATTATTCTGTTTCTCATACCAAGTGCTGCTGTAAAGGAAGAATACTGAATGCATTTGCTAAAAATTCTAAATTAGAATTAAGCTGAATTTTGAAAACATATCAATGATAATATTCTCTAAAGAATCCATAACAGAGTTGTTAGAATAACCTATCAATAGCATAAATGCACCCTGTGGCTTGTCTGAAAATAAATGTGAAACATGAAATATGGTATGTAATTGTTTTTGTAATCTAGCCCACTTCATAAAGTGCTACCCTCATCAATGCCACACTGACCCTTCTGCCTAGAATGCTCTGCCATACCGTATATTCTTTCATATAATTCCCCTTCCCAGCATGAATACATCTCTTGACCATACTAAGAAAATTCTCTTTCTCATTCAAGGTAAAACTTTCTAAGTACTTGTTATCATAACACCCAGAGAAAATGAAATGTAAAATAATGTCACATTTCTTTTTATGTATACCTGAGTTGATTGTGTCAGCAGGAGCACTTTGAAAAATAAAAGCACTGCTGTCAAATGCAAAGTATTTTAATGATCCATTGAGAGTCAGAAAATATCACTACACCTTTGTTTTGTGAGCAATGTACTCCCTGGGTGAAAAACAGCTTGAGTGAGGCTGAGCTGGCACTTTTTAAAGCAAAAGAACAAATAATAAGAGCAAAGATAAGGAAACCTTCCAAGGTAGCCTTAGACCAATGTCTTCTTTTCTATTCTTGAGGTTTTATTCTTTGGCTAATCCACCTTTGTTTTGATATATTATATTTAATGTACTGTGATAATTTGTATCTACTTTTATTTTCAGACTGCTAATTAGCTAGTAGGAGAGAAAAAATCTCTTTTTACACCCATCAGTAAGTTCACGACTGGAACACCTATAACAAAAAATGTATTCAATATAAGCTGCCTTTGACAATAGCTATATATGCTATTATGACTCAAAGAAAATAAAGTTCATTAAACATAAAATATTACTAGAAAAGATATAAATTGATTTAATAGAATAATTTACATTTGCCCCAAATTACTTGCTGTGTATGTACCATTTTTATAGAACTTATCACATTTTATCACAGTATTACATTTCATGAATCCCTTGCCTGACACCCCCCCCACTGTATCTCATTTCTTCTCATCCTGCTAACATGGTACTTTGCAGAGTATAGCTGTAAAAGACATTTTAAAATGTGGATAATAGATAGATTTTGATAAAATGGGGGGAAATGATAACTTCAGTTTAAGGATGTCATGATTAAAATATACTAAATATGTTATACAAAAATAATTATGAAGAAAATCAACTTTTTATGAGTTTTAGTGATTTTATATTTTAAGATTTGTGTAGTCATGTTTGAGCAGTTGCTAAGTGTACTATGTTTCTGAGAAATCTAAATGTAACTTGGAAGAGTTTCCACAATAGGCACATGGACTGTTTGCCCTCTGATGTCATTGTTCCTTAAAGTTAAATGTGGCATTCTTCCTACACTGAGAACTACCTCTTCCTTCTCTCTAGCTCACTTAAACTTAAGCAAGATGAGTCTTAGATGTAAACAGCAGTAGTAGAACTATAAAATACTTAGAAGATGAGAGTATTTGTAACCTCGGTTTAGCTAATTATTTGTTAGAAATAAAACTAAAAGTACAATTATAAAGGAAAACAACAACATAACAAAAATACATAAATTTACCAGAATTTAAGTTTTGGGGCTACAAAGAAATCATAAAGTCAGAAAAGACCCTGCAGAGTAAAATAAACTATTTTAAATCATACTTAATGTAGAATTTCTACACAGAAAAAAAGACTTTGAACTTACCAATAATAAACATAAATAACCCCATTTACAAAAGGGCAGCTCATTTTTTTCTTAAAGAAAATGAATTTCCAATAAGCTCATGAAATGGTACTCATTGCAATTATCCATTAGAAAAATGCAAATCAAAACCACATAGAGAAACCATGTCACTCCCACATGGATAACTAAAATTAAAAAGATAAAAATACCAACTGCGGACAAAGCTGCAGAGTATTGGAAACCTCATTCATTGCTGGCAGAAATGTAAAATAATTTAGCTGATTTGGAAAACACGTTGGCCTTTTCTCAAAATGTTTAACATAGATTAACCATAAGGCCCAACAATTCTAATCCTAAATATATATGCAGCAGATATGAAAGCCTCTGTTTGCCACAAAATTTACATATGAATATTCATAATAGTATTTTTCATAATAGTCTAAAAGTAGAAACAAACTAAATGTCCATTAGCTGAGGAATAGGGAAACAAAATGTGGCATGCCCATAGAACAAAATTTTTAACCACAGAGTGAACAAACTGTGAAAATATGACCCAAGTTTAAAAAGTCATTCACAAAGATTATGCATTATAAGATTTCGTTCATATGAAATCTCCAGAACAGGCAAATCCATAGAGACAAAAACAAAGGAAAACAGACAAACAAACGAAAAAAGCACCTTTAAGTTTTCCAGGAATTGAGGGAAAAGAAGGAAAGGGATGTGACTGATAATGGATATAAAGTTTTATTTTGGGGTGATAAAACTCTTCTAAAAGTAGATAATGGCAAAAATTGCTTAATTTTGTGAATATACTAAAAACTATTGAAGTATACTTTTAAAGGACTTATTATGGTATGTGAATTAAATCTCAATAAGACTGTTATAAAAAATACTTTCCCAAAAACACTGGGGCTGAAACACCTGCATTACTCACTCATCTCCAGGAACTGGGCATTGCTAGTCTGTTTTACAAAGAGAGGAGGGAGGTTCTTCATGGCTTTTTAACCTAAGATGCCACTGATTGAGTTTCAGAATTATTTTTTTTTTCATTTTTCTTTTATTATTTATATGTGCATACAAGGCTTGGTTCATTTCTCCCCCCTGCCCCCACCCCTTCCCTTATCACCCACTCCGCCCCCTCCCTCTCCCCCCCTCAATACCCAGCAGAAACTATTTTGCCCTTATTTCTAATTTTGTTGTAGAGAGAGTATAAGCAATAATAGGAAGGAACAAGGGTTTTTGCTGGTTGAGATAAGGATAGCTATACAGGGCATTGACTCACATTGATTTCCTGTGCGTGGGTGTTACCTTCCAGGTTAATTCTTTTTGATCTAACCTTTTCTCTAGTACCTGTTCCCCTTTTCCTATTGGCCTCAGTTGCTTTAAGGTATCTGCTTTAGTTTCTCTGAGTTAAGGGCAACAAATGCTAGCTAGTTTTTTAGGTGTCTTACCTATCCTCACCCCTCCCTTGTGTGCTCTCGCTTTTATCATGTGCTCAAAGTCCAATCCCCTTGTTGTGTTTGCCCTTGATCTAATGTCCACATATGAGGGAGAACATACGATTTTTGGTCTTTTGGGCCAGGCTAACCTCACTCAGAATGATGTTCTCCAATTCCATTCATTTACCAGCGAATGATAACATTTCATTCTTCTTCATGGCTGCATAAAATTCCATTGTGTATAGATACCACATTTTCTTAATCCATTCGTCAGTGGTGGGGCATCTTGGCTGTTTCCATAACTTGGCTATTGTGAATAGTGCCGCAATAAACATGGGTGTGCAGGTGCCTCTGGAGTAACCTGTGTCACAGTCTTTTGGGTATATCCCCAAGAGTGGTATTGCTGGATCAAATGGTAGATCGATGTCCAGCTTTTTAAGTAGCCTCCAAATTTTTTTCCAGAGTGGTTGTACTAGTCTACATTCCCACCAACAGTGTAAGAGTGTTCCTTTTTCCCCGCATCCTCGCCAACACCTGTTGTTGGTGGTGTTGCTGATGATGGCTATTCTAACAGGGGTGAGGTGGAATCTTAGCGTGGTTTTAATTTGCATTTCCTTTATTGCTAGAGATGGTGAGCATTTTTTCATGCGTTTTCTGGCCATTTGAATTTCTTCTTTTGAGAAAGTTCTGTTTAGTTCACGTGCCCATTTCTTTATTGGTTCATTAGTTTTGGGAGAATTTAGTTTTTTAAGTTCCCTGTATATTCTGGTTATCCATCCTTTATGTGAGTTTCAGAATTATAAATCAAACCTAAATCTAAGACTATTTTAAGACAATTAAACAAGAAAATTGTAATCTTTTACAGGCTATTTACTGAATGATAAATAACAATATGTTTAAGCAAAAAAATACATCAGATATTATACAACAGGTAACATAGAAAGAGCAGGAGTAGCAAGTAACTTTATACCACTAACTAATGCATCAACTGTCATTCTTATATGAATCAATGATTTTCAAATGTTTACTTCATAGTAATGGTAACAGTACTACTACTAAAAAACAGTATTTATACTGAACTCATCATATTTTGAACTTTGCACCAAGTACATGTCTAGAGTACCATTGACTGGCATCTAATATATCTTCAGAAATATTCACATAGAGCAATGTTTGATGCTTAACAATAATGCCTTAAAATTTATGACAAAGAAATTGCAGATTTAGAGCTAAACAGACTTCAGAGATGTTTTATGCCCATATACTTATTTAAATGAATAAAGGCCACGATAGTCTACTTTCATGCAAGGGATTTGATTTTAGGTTTGTCTAGATATAAGGCTCAGTGGTCTCACTGGGACTGATTTTTGTTTTTCCATTTGTGAGCTTGACTTTCTGTGTGGTGGTGATTCCCTTCTCAGACAGACTTTTGCCTCACAGTTACAAATCTCTGGACAGCTGTGGTAGTAATTTTTCATCTACATTGCATGCTAGCAGAAAAGAGCAAGCAGCATCCTCAGCAAAATCCTTGATATTCACCCTGAAGATTAGTTTGTCTCTAAACCTTTCATTCTGGCCAGGGTAATGTGGTGCACGAGTTGGTTGATACTGATTCATAAACTCCATTCCTCAAGATAGAGAGAAATAAAAGTCTTGAAAATGTAGAGCCAGAACTGGAAAATGACCTAAAGAAAGGGGATTTGATACAGGACAAACAACAAGTTGTTGCTACCCTCCATTTTAGAAAGTTATGTGGAGAGACTATTAAACATCAAAAATCCTTCATCTGGATAGTGTTCGAACAGGACATGAATCAAAACTTTTCACACCATGACTTGTCCACTTCCTCTTACGCTATGTTTGTAACTTATTTGTATGAAAAAACTGAAGCTGGTTGATATGATAATAATGTGTGCTGAGTTATTAAATAAATGCTCTAAAATCTGACAGTATATTTGATATTTGGAAATATTTGGATTAAGGAGAATCAATCAGTAGAATGTATGAAAATATTCCAAAATCCAAAACCACCAAAATCTGAAACACTTGATTGTCAAGTGTTTTGCATAAGAGATATTCAATGTGCATAGTTTTTAAATAACTTCTTTATTGTGCCTTACAGTCTTCAGATACTATCATAAACATTCATTTATTCATGTTCCTCCCCGATGTCCTCATAAGACTATAATGAAACAGTTAAGCACAATGTCTGGCTTACAGGAATAAGTGAGTAATCTCACAGAGGTAGTATTCTATATGAATACTCCATCTGAGAAGTGAAGTAGACATATTCTCTTATTGATGCTACAGGGACTATCTTGATATTCTATGAGCCATGACAAGCAGCCTGAAACAAGATGTTCTAAGAGGAAATTGTCCAACAGTTTCTATCAGAAGCAAAGTGGCATATGCAAAATTTATTAATCCTTTTATTAACAGAGATAAAAACCTTTCATTGTAAAACAGTAAAACGACCTTAAAGATAAAATAAGGTAGAAAATGTTTATTGAGCCAGGCACCGGTGTCTCACAGTTATAATCCTAGCTACTCAGAGGTAGAGATAAGGAGGATGGCAGTTCCAAACCAGCCTGTACAAATAGTTCATTAGACCCTATCTAGACAAACCCCATCACAGAAAAAAAGGATGGTGGAGTGGCTCAGGGTTCAAGGCCCAGTACTAAAAAAAAAAAAAGTGTTTCCCAAATATTACTCTGTACAAAGCACTGTACTATCTGCAGAAAGGAACAGAGCAAAAATATGTTAGATCCACCTTAATATATATGCTATATATATTAATGTATATATATGTTATATATTAATGTATATTAACAGATATATGTTATACATATATGTTATATATTAATATATTATATATATTTATTTATTAGTACAGTGGGGAAGCTAGCAATGTCTGTCAACATAATTGCTAACATGGTCTTTGGAAATCTACTAAGGTTTCCAGGAATGCTAACATCTTTACCTGGCTTTTCACATATAGTAAGAGTCCAATTAGTGGACAATTATAGAATACAAAGGAGTGACACAAATATAGGTCTTGAAAAATGCTCAGAGTTATTGGAAAATGAGATTACCGCTGTGACAAAAGTTTAGTAGGAGATAGATCTGGAGATAGACTGAGACCATGCTGAAGTGTTCAAGGGGTGCCAATGGCACTGAATCCAGTCTTCAACCTATTTCCCAGCAAAGTAGGACACTGATAAAAGCTGAGTGATGTATCTTAGCTTCTAAAAGCGTTTAGAAGAGTTAAGCAGGAAATCGCTTAAGTGACAGAGTATAAATTATAACCCATACTCTTTCTTCTTTTTCTGCAAGACAATAATTAATAAAAAAGGACTTATCTACCAAAGTAAGGGAAAATGATTCCTTTTATGAGCCAACAATAATCACTTGCATTCTTCTCATATGGAAAGACAAGACTCAAGAGAGTAAGCGCTTAGATTTGAAGACCTCAGAGATGGTATATCAGGTATAATGTTCATTTGTATGATTATGATGGTTTGGGTTAATATTCTTAGATTTTGTCATATTATTCCTGTAGGCAGCTTTTCAAAAAGGCTTTAGGTGCAATGTATCTATTTCTCCATAGTATTTCTCTCTCTTTCTCACTCACTCTAATTCTTTCTCTCTTTCTTTCTCTTCTTTTCTCCCCATTCTCTCTCCCTTATCCCTCCTTCTTTTCCTCTCTTTCTGTTTTTCCCTCTCTTCCTTTCTTTCCTTCATTTGGTACCTTTCTTACTTTAACTTCTGATGTTCTTTTTCAGAAATTGCTCTACACTGCTAGAAAAGTTTAAGCTTATTTATAAAAAGTAACTATGTAGCTGTAGTTGCCTGAACCTTGGATTTCCCATGATGGACCTAATAAATCTTATGGAGATTTAAAATACGATTATTTTTATGTCTCCTATTAGACATGGCCTCATTGCTTCTAATTTTCATGACATGTGCTTTTTAAGGAACTTGGGACAAATTTGCTAAACTGGATAGTTCCAGGAAAATTTCATGTTTTCTAATCTTAGAATTTCTTTCCACATATGTACTCAGACAGACAAAAAAGGCAATACCTACCCTTTACTTATGTACATCTGTAGTTGTCAAGCTATAATACAAATGAATAAACTGCATGATTTTTAAAGGAAAATTTGGGTCAGATATTTCTCTGTATTACAATTTATCAGTTCTCACATGGGTACTTTGTAAAATATCAATACAATCACCTTAAGAGATTGTTTAAAAGTTCATCCCACTCTATGTGTACAAGATTCTATAGAAATATAAAAATTCAATTTTCCTGTTCTGATCCATGGATTTTCCTGTTCTCAATAAACCATGTCCAATGACTCACTGTATTCCACCTATACCACTGATGTCATAACCATAAACAAAACAAAATAATCTAGATTGGAGTAGCATAAAGATTAAAATACTGTGCCACGTTGAGTATAGAATTTGAGTCCAGGCATAGTGATTTTAGTGTAACTTAGAAACCTCTACATAAGGGATTTTAGTTTTATTTCCACTTTCTACACACAATTTCTAGTTCCCTTTGACCACTTGTGTGAGAACATACCACAAACAGATTCATAGTATTCTTGGCAGATTATCTGGTATTAAAAACCATGATTATGAATTAAAGCTTTTTACTTTAGGTAGATCCAGACATATGGAAGAACAACAAAATAGGGATGCTTAGAGAGGGAGAACAGACAACCAATCAAAAATTTTCTCATGTAATAAGTATCATAGATTTGGCAACATGTCTTTTGGCTTTATCTTGGGCATCTTTGGAACTGACCATCCTCAAAAACTGGGACAGATACTCTTCAGTGACTAGCACTTTCTTTAGGAGTTTTGACAGCCAGTTGAGTGATTTAAGAAGATGAAAGATTAAAAATACTCTCCCCAACACATACTGGTAAATCAAATGAAATGACATTTTAGATTTCAGAGGCTGAAATGCTAGTGATGTTGGATGGGAGCAAATAAATTAGAAAGAGCAATTTAAATAAAAGAATACCTTTTTCTTATCTCCTATGTGATAAGGAAATAGTTTCACTGTGTTTGATTTATCTTTGTCTTATTTAAGTAGAGTCCCCATGACTTCTTTTTCCACTTACTTGACACATTTATACATCCTTCTTAACCAATGTGCAAGACATTATAAATGACTGTTTTTTCCATTTTTGTCTCAAATGATTTATTTTGTAACCCCTACGTCATCCCTACCAGTTCCCTGCCTTCCCTAAACAAATTTCCCATTCTATATAGTTGCTTATTACTGACCTTCTCTTGTTTATTTTGCAAATTTTTCTAAATCTCACCCTCTACCCACTCAAAGCTCAGTTTCAACTTCCCATAGTGCTAGCTTAAGGTCCAGGCATCTTCTTACTCTGTAGTTGGATCCCAATTGGCTTATGTTTGGATTCTGCTTCAGTGTATGTGTACATGTGTGTGTTGAGAAAGACACAGAGAAAGAAAAGACAGAATCAAAGAGTCAGAAAGATAACAAAAACAGAGATCTACAACTTTCCATCTTTCAAGGTGAAACCTGTACTTGATGAAAAGCCTTCCTAGCCTCACATAAGGCCAAATTTCCCCCCTTCAGGTCTCCATAAGACTTACTTAATATTAATATATTTCAATACCATCACTGTAGCATAACTTTCTTAAATATTTTTTGTATTTCTCTGTGTATTTTATATGGAAACAGGTGGAATGTCTTACTTATCTTTATATCATCTCAGATCAAAACAGAGTACATATGGTATAAAACAGAATATAAGCAAATGTTTCTGGAATTAGATGAAATTAAAAGCAAAAGTAAGAATAGTCTTTCTGTCCTGCTATCATGGGATTGTTTTCTCTTTGGGAAATTTCTCTTTCTAGACTTGTATGTAAGTATAAGCAGGTCCCAGACCTAGAAGGAAAAAATGGATATCCCAAATAAGTTGAAAATGAAGTTGAAGATTCCCTCATCATTTAGAGAAGAATAATAGGATAATTATTCTACCTCTTAAGCATAATAACACCCTGCACTGAACAAGTGTCATTCCTAAAGAGACAACTGGGCAGGAATCAGATGGAATAGTATAAGCAGTGAATGGTATAATAAATGAAACACATACAGGTATGACTTGCTAGTCACTAAAATCCTAAACAGAATCTGGTGATTCATGGAAAAGTAACCCAGCAAGAAGAAACCTGAGATGGGAAGGAACAGAAACATCATTATAAGAAGGAGAATAATCTATGTTCTTGTTACCAGTGAAATGATCCTGTGAGTGGAACAGTTCATGTTTATTTAATGACTGCCCTTTGTGATTACCAAGAAGCCTGGAGGTTAGTACAGCAGACTTAATTTTGGGTTTTGAACATCCAACTTATTCCCTCTTTCCATGAGCATCTTTTTTCTCCATCTGGAAGACTTTCTCACTGGTTGTGTTCTTATAGCCCCTGCTTTGGCTTTGTGTTACAGAAGCTGAAGGAGACCAACCATTCTCTTATTCGTCCTTTTGCACAATCACATCATCAAAGCCTCCCAATATGATATTTTTCTGCCAGAATTTTGGAGGAGCCATTGATAGCAGCTGTAGTATAATATTGATCATTTTTCCTCTGTCAAGACTTCTAAGTTCTCAAGAGTCCTGCCTGTTTTCCAAACCTAACCCTACAGTGATCCTATATTTATTGAAATCCACAAGCACAGCAGTTCACATACACACACACTCTCTCACATACACACAAATGTACACTGTTTCTTAGATAGCATCATTAAATAAATTTATTTTTGCTACTGTGACTAAGAAAGATATCTCTTAAATGTATCATTTCCTTGTTTGGAAGTAAGAAATTTAGTGAAGAAACTTGCTATAAATAATTCAAAAAGGTCCTAAATGTTCTTCTATGCTTTTGATGTTGCTAGTTTAAAATAATTACTCAAGAAATATGATCAATGTTGTCTTGTTTACATTAGTTATACAAAATATTTAAGGGTATTGTTCTTGGCTAATATTTTTAGTGAAAACAAAACATTCATTTTATTAGTTTTTTTTAAAATCACATCCTTGATGAGAAATTCAATAGCTAATATTCTTGATTCTTGTCCTAGGTCACAATCTCTATTTAAGAGAAGCAACAGAGAAATAAGAAGTCAATAAAATGCTGTATCTATTTATTCAAGTACCCATTTCATTCTGGGAAACATTCAATTTGCTTCCATTCCATACTAATATAATATGTTGAGTGATGGAATCATTTTTTGAGAATTCTTTTCCTCCTGTACTATATTTAGCTTCATTGATAAGAAATAGTGATATTGCAAAGTTACCATGCAATAAAAATATCTTTAGATATTTAAATTACTGTCATTGTTCTGAAGGTTATATAAATCTATAGTCTTGTTTAATTGTCCTTTTTATTTTACTTTCACTTTCTCTGTGTATTCCATCCAAGACTTTTTTAAACAACTTTGATATAAAATGTTATCTCAAGAAATTAAATTAAATTTATTACTAGTGAGTTAACCACCACAATTTTCTCTATGAAAATAGTTAATGACATGAAACCATCAATATGATTTTCCTTTATTTGTCTACAATTAATATCTTGAAATCTTATAGTCTTTCTTACCAGCTTACTCCTGTCAACAAGTCATTATGTATACTCTGTTCCAGAGATCACCTATTGTGAAGATTTTTGCCAATCATAATGAATCCCCTTTGGTCACTGTTGTCTTATTTTGATTGTCAGAAAATCTTCAGGGAGAATAAGTTCCATGACAAATGATGTCACTTCTAGTCTGCCTCTGACCACCTATCAGGTTCTCTTTAACAGACTGACTTCTTAAATGAAGTTAATCATAAATCTGTGATATTACTACTGCTAGTATTCTATAGAGCCAGTATTCCTTAGAACCGACAAAAATAGACATGGTGAAAATCTTTAATTAAAAAAATTCCACGAAATCAGTGTCACTATTTATTTGAGAAGGACTGACCTCTATTTTTGGTTGAGATTAAGGTCCAACATGCTATGCAGTTACTTGATAAATAATTTTCCCAAACTATAATGATGCACAATGACTCCCTTATAAGATTCTCTCTTGACTTCTCATCTAAACGTACTGATGGAAACCATTATATGTCTGAGACACTGACCTCCTAAGTTTCTCTTCCTTTTCCTGCCTCTCTTCAATGTCCAATATCCCCCCTCAACTTTCCCACCTTTTATCTCTAGCCTCCTCTTCCCCACACTTTCTCTTCTCTGCCCTTCTGATGTACAAAACAGTATGCTCTTTGAAACACTCTGCATAGGGCTAACATTTTCTTAGAATAGTCATCATCTGAGGATTTTCTCTGTCTTTACATACAATTACTGAAAATTCACTCTACATACCAGTGATACTATAATCAGTAGCATTATGAAGGTGGTTTGTTCTCTCTAATGTGCTCTGCAAAATATTTGCTACAAATTATGGGTACTAATATCCATCTTTAATGGATTCACACTGTATTTGCTTGCTCTGTTTGCTATGGTCTCAGCTGTACTCCCAAATCTAAGCACTTTGTTCTATGTCCTCATTCTAGCAGCTCACTGGGGTGACTATTAAACCAATCAAAGGAGGATAGACACATTTTGGAGGATGAAAAAGCATATTTGAAGTGTTAACCAACTATCAGTTCTTCAATAGTCTTTTCTTCCTGTTCATCCTCATTTTAAACTCACCATAGCAGAGAACAAATTGAGGATTTGGAGAAACACAAACATATATGAACGTTTTCTATATTTTAGGAATAAAAAAATATGTATGAACGTTTTCTATATTTTAGTGGCACAACCACTAGGTTTCACTTTATAGTTCAGTATCTGTGACATATGAGTACATGGCATATACAAATTTTCATTTTTGTATTTGTAAAGCACTTGCACACTCATTTATTAGCACACGAACATACTGAAGAAGTAGACGTTACAGACTGAGAAACTGATGGCCTTTAGAAATGTCACATTACTGTTACATACATTGTGACAGTTTGTAAATGGTGGACCTAGAGCTAGAATATATATCTTGTGAATTCTGATCCATGTGTTTTCCTCTGTAAAATAAGGAAATAAGGAATAAGGAATATAAAATAAGGAATGTAAAAGCCTTGGTTTTGACTGAATAAAGGATGGTATTAGGAAAAATTTCTCTTGTTCTTGTTTAATCAGCCAAGTACAGGTGCACGCTGCATGAACAGATGGAAATGCAATTAAGACAGATGTGATGACAGTTCACTCACAGACTCTAATGCTTTCAAACCCCAGTGCTAGTCCAAAAGCACAGATCACAGCAGGATACTGCAAGAAAAAACAAATGCAAACACACATTTGTACAAGTTATAAATCTTCCAGACTTTTGAAAGTGAAATGATGTTTAGTGATTTCAATATTCAGCATGTATCCTGAATTCCTTGAGTGAATGTTTTTGAAAACTTGAAAATAATTCAAAGGTAATAAATATAAATGTAAAATCATAGATCATTTATTTTCTTTTTTATTTTTTGGTGATACAAGGATTAAATTCAGGGCTTGCTAGGCTCATACTCTACCACTTCAGTCATGCCCTGAGTCCAAAATCATAGATCATTCATATACCATAAATACAGAATAAAATGTCAGAATAGAAGAATAGTAAAAAGTGTGATCTTTGGAACTTATGAGTCATATCAGGATCATGTGAGAACTCTAGTTCAGTTCTTGGAGTGGCCATGCACTAACACTCCTTCTCTTCCTCTCATCATTTCTCTTTTGAATTCAGATACTACTTGCATCATTACTTATTGTTAAATAGAGTTTCTGATCAAGATAAATTGCGCAGGCATTAAAGAAGGGGAGTTAACATGAACATCCTCTTGGGTCCAAGTTGGCCAAGTGGAAGCTCAGAATGCTGTAAGTGATGCTCTTTCACCAATTATTTGGGAAGTTGGTGAAAACAGCCTGGGAATAGGTAAGGATGTACATGCCAAATCTGTCTTTTAAGAGCAGTATGACATTGTGCTAGTCACTTCACCTCTGCCTGTCTTTGTTTAGTTAGTCTGTTTGTTGTGTAGACAGGAATAATGTATCTTTCTAGTTACCTCACAGGCTGTTAATAAGAGTGTATAATATAATAATTGAGAAATTCTGTTTTTGTTGATTCTATATATTTCCTTTGTAAAGTTTGAGCTCTAATGCCTGATGGATATTAGTAATCACAGAAAAAGAGGTCAACACTTAGAATAACACTGTCAATGACAGGATGAAGTAAAGAGAGAAAAACTAAAAATATTAAAATATACCCATTTCTCCCTCCAGCTCCTGGTGGCTTTAAAACTTTTGTGTGCATAGGACTCTCCTGAGAGCAGTGCTAAAATGCAGGTTTTTAGGCCATCTGACCAGAGATTCTGAGTCACCTAGTCTGGGTATGGACAAGGATTTTGATTTATTCTTAAGTACTGTAGCAGATTCCAGAAAAGTGTAAGAAGTGTCAATTAAATCCTTCATCTATATTGTAGCAGTTTTCTCACCAGATGGAAATTAAGAGCCTGGGGAACAAGGACTGGAGCTCATAATTAACTGATTCCTGCAGACTCATGGAATATGGGCACTGAGACTAATGTTTGCTGCTGAGAAAGGTGTTTCTCCTGCATTCTGCTAGTTTACATTAGTACTAAAGATTGGTTGCTTCTGACTTTCCACTTCCTAGTTTCACAGTTAAATCCAGGTTCTGAATTGGGATGAGACAAGTGTGAGAAACTGTGGCAAGGACTGACAGTTCTCCCATAATAACTACTCTCTCTATTCTAAAAAGACTATTTTTTTCTGTATAAATAGTCATTTGGAACAAATATATTTCAGCTACTTTCGCAGCTTTCTGGAATTATACACCTGAGTTTTGGTCACTGATAAGAATAAAAGAAACATTGGCTTCTTTCATTTGGTGTCTAGAAAGAAAAAGTATTTACTTTTCTCTTTTACTCTTTCTCCTGACCTGGTGGTAAAATTCAAATGTAGAAATGAGGTATCATAGACCTCATAGGCAAGAGCAATACTACAGAAGTGTCCTGAGATGGTATTTGTTAAAACCTTCAAAGAACAGTCACAGTCCTCTCACACTTTTACAGCATTAAATAACCATATAAGAATAGGACTATGCAATATTTTGATGTGAAATGCAGAGCCTTTATTACCTCACTTGTAACATAGGATCTGTCTTGTGGTTGAATTGAACCACAAGAAAATAATATATAAGACAATTGTCTGATCAATGCCTGCAATTTTATAAGGTGAATAGTTTTATATATATTGTTATTATGAGTGAAGCTTTTTGTAAATTGCTATTTAGCACTATAAGCCTCTCTAATAAAAATACTATTCTAAGATAAGTAGAATAACTTGGACAGAAAAAAAAAAGTCTTCCTCCAATTCTAGGTTTAAATGAGACTCTTTAAGTGAAATCCAGGCCGAAAGACCTTGAAAGAGAAACACTAGCCAAGTCTGTATTTGACATCTGAAACCTGATGAGATTTCTGGGAGCCACAATTGAAAGCACTGGGGGCAAGGTTGAGTTCCAAAGCCTTTAAAATTATCAAGTGAGTGCCTGTGAATGTAGATATTAGAAAGGTGACTCAGGTGGCTAATTTATTATTCATAAGGAGTGTACAGTGCAAGGTTCATGTTAAAGGCTTTTTGAATCGCATTCCCATCAGCATGAAAAATAGCCCCGTCACAATACCGCAGCTAGGAAGATTTATGGGTGTGCTTTTCTCATCCTTGAGAGAGCTGCTTAGTACTTAGTACTGGAGTCTAGTGTATGAAGGTAGCCATGTGTTAGTCAGATAAGCTGTATTATTTAAAATTATACAAGGTGGTATGATAAGGGTAAAAGAGTGGGAGTAGTTAATTTAAAGTATTTGCAAGTGGTGTGGATTAGAGAGATTTTTCTTTAGCTGTTAACAGGAAACCAAAAATGGAATACCCATTACATCTGTCACAAAAATTGGAGTAGGTTGCGTTTAGCAGTGCCTTTTACATTTAACAGGCAGAATCATCTGAAGGACTTCGTAAATGCAGAAGTAAGGCTCTAGTCTCAGATTTTCTGATTTAATAGGTTAAGGTTAGTTTGGGGCTTATGAGTATGAATTTCTGCTGAGTACGCAGGTGATGCTAGTGCTGTTAGCCCAGCATCTATTGCCACACAGGAAGTCCCCGTGGAGTGTTAGGTAAGCAGACTTCTACACTGAGATCCCCCCAGGTTGTAAGATATCCTTCATTTTCTGCACATAGATGTTAGATCATAAATTTCTGAACACCAAGGCTGTGTCTTCCTTTCCACAACACTGAAGCTTCTCCCAGGTCTGGAATTTGTTAATTGGCTCTGATTAATTTTTAAATGAATCGCTTTCTCTGCTCTCTTTTCTTTCACTGTGATACTGTTTTGGATGGTGATAGGTCCTTTTAAATGTGTGTATATTGTGGAAAGTACTTCGTAAACTTGAAGCATAGTAACAATTGCTTCATAGGACAGAACCCCTCCTAAAGTGATTTGCTGTGTCCCAGATGTGCTTTTATTAGAAGATTAGACATGGTTTTATGAGCCTGGGCCCTGGAGGCAGATCTGATGCTGGTCAGAACCTCTGTTTGATACTTGGTTTTGTTTTCTACTTTCTATGTGAATTTAGATTTCCTAGTTATTCTACATGCTTCCACCTTGATGTTAGATAGGATTAATCATATGAACTAATCATAATTTAGGAGATTATTTCAAGTCTTTAATGAGTTAATGAATTTAAAATTCAATTATATTAGCTTCCATTCTAGCTTCCATTCAAGTAAAATTAAATTATAATTTAAGAGAAATAAGAATTATTCTTATCTTATTAAAGAAAGAATGATTATGTATAGAAAGAAACATTGGGGTAGAAAAGATATGTTAGCAAGAGAAGGTTTGACAGTGGAAGAGAGAAAAAGGTAGGTCTATTTCTCCGCATCTGCAGGTTAGTTAAATAAGCAAGTCACACGTAAAAGGCACTAACAGTTTGTGTTTTTCAGGGGGACTTCAAGGCCACAGTTGATCCTCTAGTATGCTTAGAATATAAGTGAAGAATGACCAGAAAATTTGAAATTAGTGTGATGTTAAAATCAAAATACTTCAAATAATCAGGGAAGTATTACTTACCATACTTAAATGTATTTGTCCACCATACATATTTTGTCTGGCTAGAACCACAATAGTAGAATCACAGGTCAACATTTAGAGTCAAAAAATGAAAATAATAATCAAAATTTCCAAAAGACACCCAAATTCAAATAGAATAAAATATTTGCAAACATTCATCATTTACTCAATGAAACAAAATGTTTTTATGAAAAGCTTTTGCAACCATTGCATTGAAATTGATGTGAACAAATTCAATGAAGAGTTTATGAAAACCAAAGAAGAAAAATGTAAGAAATTGTATGTTTCATTTATTTAAAATATGCATATTTGTGAAGACATATCGATGTGAAATCATTATCAAAATCCTCATATTTATTTATTATTTGTTTTAATCTTAGTACACAGCAAAATGGATATTTGTAGGTTAATTTGTGGTATGTTAAGCAATTCATTACTTCATTAGAGCTTCAGGTCTTTTTATGTTTTCGGCATTGGGAATTGAAACCTGGGCCTTGTTTATTCTAAGCAAATACTCTACCACTGAGCTAGACCCCTACCTATTAAAAGCTTAACTATTAATCTGAGACTTTAAGAACTTTCAGACAGTTCAGTGATATGTTATTTTATGCAAATGAAAGTTTTATTGTTATGCTTTTTTAATATTTTGATAATGTATATATCTTTTCTGTATTCACTTATACTGATTTCATTCTTCAATAAATAGGTATTTTACATTGGAAATCCAGTATACTTGATTTACATAGTGAACATACTGTTTCTTTTAGTCTGTTCTTCTGTAGATAGACTGGGTATTCATTTTTTAATAAGTTTAAAAGTTTTGATTTTTAGTTAAAAGTTTTTGGAGCAATTTTAGTTTCATCACAAGACTAAACACAGAGTTCTCTTATTTTCCTGTCCCTCCCATACCCACAGACACCTTTGTTGTCAAGGTCCTGCCCAGAGTGCATCTGTTCGAATCAATGAACCTACATCTTGACCACACAAATACTTTCGCATTGTACATTCTGTGTATTTGGACAAATGCACAATGAAATATTTTATAGTATTATACAGGATAGCTACCCTAACATAAAAATTGATGCACCTCCTATTCCTCTCTGTGTCCCACTGGAAACTATTGAACTTACCACTTTCTGTATAGTTTTACCTTTTTAACCATGTGTATATAGTATATCAGATTGACTTCTTTCACTAGGTAATGTGTACCTAGGTTCCACCCATGTGTTTCTATGGATTGATGACCCTGTTTTTTACTGCTGGATAATAATTCACTGTCTGGATGTTACACAGTTTATTTGTTCATATTCCTACTAAAAGACTTTTAGCTGCTTTTAAGAATTTGTAATTATGAATAAAGATGCTATGAAAAACCACATGGAGAATTTTGGGGCACACAAGTCCTCAACTCCTTTAGATAGATATCAAGGAGCATGATTATTCAATATTGTGATAAGGGTACATTTAGATTTATGAGAAACAGCCAAACTCCTAAATAATCACCTGTTCCATCTTTGCATTCCCTCATCAGTAAATGAGAGTTACTATTTTTCCACATCCTTGCCAAGATGTGATGTGGCCCATGTTTTGAATTTGTCTATTCTAATAAGGAGTCATTTCATCCCATTTTCATTTATAATTCCTTAATGGCAGATGATGGTCAGCATCAAAACTATTTGTTAATCCCTGTTTTACCCACCATATTCAATGAATGAATGAATGAATGATAAAATGGTTAAATTCAAAACCTGGGTTCTAACTTTAAAAGTAATTTTTTTTAATATCATTAGAGACCAAAATTGAAGTAGGGAGACATAACCTATTCAGGGAATGCGATGACATCATCTTCTGAGCAGCTGCCTTCTCCATAGCACTTGGAATGCACTCTGAACACAGAAGTTTCCACCAAGATCAAAACACTCATTCACATGCAAAGTAATTCCTACTGATATAACCCCCTTTCAAAGGAGAATGTCTGTATATTACTAGCAGTAACTGCTCTCACAGCATGCCCAATCACTTGGAATACAATTCTGTAGCAGGGTTATTAAGCTTTAAAAAACTAAAAAGGGATACTGTCAGAACACTTGCTATTTAAAGTGTATGAGAATAGACTTTCATGTAGGACTAAGCAACCTACAGCTTAAGTAAAAGGTAGTTAGCAGATGACTTTGACACTAAATAAAGTACAGTTTGATTTCCCTATCAAACTCTCTTCCAATTCCTCAACTGGTTGTTCATCCAAACTTCTTTTGTTTAATTAAAAATATTAAACTGGGTTTCCTTTCATTGTTCTCAGTTTTAAATAAGCTACAGGATGGTGGGCAAACATCTAAAGAAACCATCTAATCAGTGCCAACAATTTAACACAGCTCAGTTTTTATTCTATTCATTAAGTCAGGTAGATTCCAGAATACTTCTTAATAAAACGAAGTATAATTTTGTAATGAATTATTAATCATACTGAACTCTTTTCTCCAAAGTAGCATTTAAATTAGTGTATATTTAGAATGCTATCATTATAAATGCTCAGAATACAAATTATGTCTTAATTTTTTTTTTCATTTTTCTTTTATTATTCATATGTGCATACAAGGCTTGGTTCATTTCTCCCCCCCGCCCCCACCCCCTTCCTTACCACCCACTCTTCCCCCTCCCTCTCTCCCCCCCTCAATACCCAGCAGAAACTATTTTGCCCTTATTTCTAATTTTGTTGTAGAGAGAGTATAAGCAATAATAGGAAGGAACAAGGATTTTTGCTGGTTGAGATAAGGATAGCTATACAAGGAGTTGACTCACATTGATTTCCTGTGCGTGGGTGTTACCTTCTAGGTTAATTCTTTTTGATCTAACCTTTTCTCTAGTTCCTGGTCCCCTTTTCCTATTGGCCTCAGTTGCTTTAAGGTATCTGCTTTAGTTTCTCTGCGTTAAGGGCAACAAATGCTAGCTAGTTTTTTAGGTGTCTTACCTATCCTCACCCCTCCCTTGTGTGCTCTCGCTTTGAGCATGTGCTCAAAGTCCAATCCCCTTGTTGTGTTTGCCCTTGATCTAATGTCCACATATGAGGGAGAACATATGATTTTTGGTTTTTTGAGCCAGGCTAACCTTACTCAGAATGATGTTCTCCAATTCCATCCATTTACCAGCGAATGATAACATTTCATTCTTCTTCATGGCTGCATAAAATTCCATTGTGTATAGATACCACATTTTCTTAATCCATTCATCAGTGGTGGGGCATCTTGGCTGTTTCCATAACTTGGCTATTGTGAATAGTGCCGCAATAAACATGGATGTGCAGTGAACCTATATTTTAAACACGTGTGCTTTCTATGTGCAAGAACCTTTCTTTTCTTTGCCAGAAGTCATAATTCGAAAACTTTTGCTTGAGGAAAATCAAGTTATTAATCAGCAGGATGCTGAATTTCATGGGAATATTATGTTTTTCATACATTGTAAGTTATCTCTACATAGAATTGCATTTTATTTCTGAGCAAAGTCTTTCAATAAATACCTATTTATCCAAATATATCATCATTTAAAAAATAAGATAGCTGTATTTTTTATTTTAAACTATCTCTAAAATTGAATACAGAATTTAGGAATATTATGGTATTATAATAATATTATATATAATATTATGGTATAGCTGTGGATATTGAATAAATATGTAATTTAAGAATGATCAGAATATACATGAGTGAATTCTACCTTACATATTTCTCTATGGCATAACTTCAGATTTGCATTTAGGTATTCAGTCGAAAATTTATTATATTCATATTCTCTGAAGAACATTGTATGTGATATTGGAAAAGAAAAATGAAAAAATTATCGCTCTATAGTCTTTGATTTTAAAAAAACCATAATCATTTTGAATAACCCAAGTGTTAAATATAAAGAATGGTAGAATTAAAACATAACCAATAGCACTATTTAAACCACAAGATATAAATGTAAGCAAATATGACAATAATTCAAAGGATGGAATGCTTATTAGAAAATACATTTAAGGCCAAACTATTACTTTACCAAAACCTATCAGCCATTATATTAATAAGAACTGCTAACACTTGAATATGTACTGTTTCACAGATACTGAGATAAATATTTCATAATGCACTCTCTCTCAATTCTATGAAGCAGGAATAATATTCCAATGGTATAGAATGGGAACTAATGAAAAATAAAAGCTAAACAAGTTTTCAAAAGTCATGTAGCAGCTAATAAATTGAACTGGGATCCAAAAACAAAAAAAAGAAAAGATATTTAAGGAGAAATTATGTTCAAATTATTCACAGAGATGCAAACAGTGTGGGCTATATAAAAGTGACTAGTATGTTTTTGATAATAATTGTTATAAATAATAACTTTAATCTCCTGATATATGCAAATCCTTTGCTAAATACTTCATAGTCCTTATTTCAATGTCTTCAGCAAATGTGTAGAGTAGGTATTAATTTTGTCACTGTCTAAAATTTTTGGAAAGCCAGGCATGATGGTACATGTCTGTGATTCCAATACTTATGGAGGCTGAGACAAGAAGATTGACCCATCCAGGTCAGCCTGTCCTAAATATTAAGACCTTATTAAAAAAATAATTGACAACCCTCACCAGAATGGCCAGGTTACCTAGAAAGAACATATATCTTGCAAGTTAATGAGCATGTATGTAAGAATTGTTCTTTTGCTGATACTTCTAACCATAATACACTGTATGTACTTTTTGCTAATTATAAGTAGATGAATTTTTGCATGAGATCTTTCCCTTATGAAAAAATATAACCTTTGTTTGTTTAATTGATATAAGGAATAAAATACAGAAATACATGGCATGTTTGTTTTTCTTTTACACATATAATTACCACAGAACCTGAAGACGAAATAGCAATAAACCACAGTACACAATTTAACGTTAAAAAACACCATAAATAAAGTTAACAAATGTTAGTCTAGATAAGTGGTTTTCATAGAATAGCATGAGAAAAATTTCAAAATAAGTACTTGAGGTAACTCTAACATATAAATGCAAGAATAAAAATAATATTAATTTTCCATGAAACACATAGGAGAGAAAACAAAGGAGTACATTGATATGAAATAAGAACAATTTGAAACCTTGAACAGAAAAAACAATGTACTTATAGCCATTTAGAATTGTTTGAAATAAAAATAAATTTACTCTAGAATAAAATGAAGCTTATTTCATCAAGTTTAAAAAGAAACAAAACATGACTTATGGCATAATTAAATAATTAGAACTTTGCAAAATGAAATAGAATGATCTGGGGAGGTGTTAAGAGTAAAAGGTTAAAAGTCTGTAATGTGTATGCAATGATTCTTGAAAAGAGAATGAAGGAAATGATGCAAACTCGGTATTTAATTTTGAATATATATTTTATCATGGAGCCAATGATACATATTGTGTATCCTACGAGTATTGTGAAAGAATCAGAATATTCAAGAATGCTACAAGTTTTCTAGTACGAACAAGAAAAATGATATTGGTTTAACTCAAATAAAGATTGTAAGTGGAAGAAGCTGGGAGAATGATGATAAATTTAATTTTTTGTACATTAAATTTGAGATGACTATATATGATAGACAATTTTAAAAATGGAGTACAGAGGAGAGATTTATCCAATAGATATAAATTTGGAAATCATTGTCAGTGATTGTGCTTAAAGTCATGAACACAAATAATATCTGTGTGGTAATGAGTGTAAATGAAGAAAATGTTCATTTTCATAGCCATGCATAAAATTCAGAGTTGATTTATCTGAGAAGCAATGGATATTGTTGAAAAGCAAATGAGGAGCTGAGCACCAGTAGCTCTTGCCTGTAATCCTACCTACTTGGAGGCTGAGATTAGAAGTATGCTTCCTTCCCCGGCAGTGCGTTCATGAGATCACCACCCCAAACAACAGCTGGGTGTGGGGTATGTGTCTGTCACTCAGCTACAGTGGGAAGTTTAAAATAGGAGGATCCCAGTTCAGGCAGGCCTGGAAAAAAAGTGACATCTTATCACTAAAATAACCAGAACCTAAAGGAACTGGACTGGAGGCTTGGCTTAAATGGTTGAGCGCCTGCCTTGCAAACATAAAGCTTTGAGTTCAAACTCCAGTAACCAAAAAGGAAAAAAAAAATAATAATAATTGAGGGGTAGAATGACAGGAAGGGACAGAGGATGGAAGAGAGAGAGGAGAAAGAGAGAATTAGGAGTAAAAGAGTGAAGGTATTTCAGAAGATAAGTGGGAAAAAATATACTCTGTTGGAAAGGGAGTGACTGATTTTGTCAAATGATGATGATAAAACAAGAAACAGAAAGCAAGAATTGCCGTGAATTAAACAACAAAATTATTGCCCAAAGGCAGTGAATATTTTTTAATACACATATTGCTTACAGATACACAAACGTGTGGAATCGTGTACCAAATTTAAGTTAGAAGAATATGAATCCAATTTAATTTTCTATAATTTGACAAAATATGTCTCTTATTAATAGGGTCAAACTTAGGAAAATAATAAAACAAATTCTTATTTTATCAATACTCTAATCAATTCAATATAAAACCATCAGCAGGGATAACTTAAATGAACTTGGAACATAAAAGCAAATAATGAGGCCATAACCCTATCACATTCAGTGGGAATTTTCCCATGATTCTACTATGAAAACTCCAAGTATTACATAACTCATCATTTATTGAAATTTATAACTGTTACACTTTGTTTGCTTGAATAGCAATATGAGATCTTCTTAGTAAGAGATTAAGGAAGAATTGCTCACAGCTTTCAATATCTGGCAAGGTTCAACTAATTCATAAATAATAAATTTGATCCAAATTTATTCTCATAACCCCACATAGTTGTCCATTATTTCTCACACACCTTATATTAACTTAGTAGCAAATACTGAACACATTTTTCTTTGGTGGGCCTGAGGTTTGAACTCAGAGAGTAACACTTGCAAAGCAGGTGCTTGGAAAACAGTTTCTACTGCTTGAGCAGCACTTCCAGTGCATTTTACTCTGGTTCTTTTGGAGATGGAGATTCATGAACAATTAGCCTGTCTGGCCTCCAACTGCAATTCTCCCAATTTCAGTCTCCCAAGTAGCAAGGTTTACAGGCATGAGCCTCCAATGCCTGCTGATCCTTTTGAAAATTAGTATCATTGACTTTAAGTGACACAGCTTTGATATGTCTTATGCACCTGTAGTAAATGCATTTGAATGACAGAGAACATTTTTATATCCTAGGACTGAGAAAGAATAACCAAAGGTTGGTAAAACTACAAAATATAGTTCAATTTTCCCACATTGTTGAGAAAGATGGAGATCTGGTCCCAACTATAGCAGTAACTCAGCTATGTTCCTAGGCTATAATTAGTTTATTAGCTTAGGAATTCCCAGCAGAATCAGAAAGAGGATGGCAAGTATTTAATTCTTAACCACACAGGGTAAAAATATTCTCCAGAGATATTAGAAATAAATTAGTCTTTCCTAGTGATTTCACAGCAAATTTATTTAGTTTGGTCACAGTGTTAGGTATAAAAGCGTTTCATAAAGAAGAAATTATTGTATTGCCTGGTGGGATTGTACTAACTGGTGACACTTGCATGTTGTATAGAGGATTAAAATTTCAAAGACAAATTTCATGTGCTTCTGTATTTTAACAAGTTATGAAGGTTTAGGAAGCCTCACATCTATCATTTCTAAAATGGTTAGATACCAAGAATTTTGTCTCATAGTGTTGATTTGAAGACTCAACAAAATAATATATGTAAAGCTCTGTGTGTAGTATTTGGCACAAAATAACAATATGTGATAAATAAACACACTCAGCACTGAGAGATTTAACATTTTAAAAATGTTTTTGGCAATATTGGGAATTGAATTCAACACCTCCCACTTACTATATACACTCTACCACTTGAACCACATCCCTTGTACTTTTGTTTTTCTCACTTTTTTGATTTTCAGATTTTACCCAGCCCAGCCTCAGGCCTCAATCATCCTAAATCCCTCTCCAGAGCAGCTGGAATTGCAGGTGTCATCAACCATGTCCACCTGAGAGATTATTTTTTCACTGTAAATTATTGCCTGAGGACTTTGGCAGTGGCAGGGCAATTACCTAGCATATTTGTCCACAGTATAGCATAAAGAAAAAAAATGCTGCCTAAAAATTTAACTCCTTATTTCCTCTGTAAGGCATTATATATATATATGTGTGTGTGTATATATATACATATATGTTATATGAATTTACATTCCAAAAATTCTTCCTGCTTTATCTTTCTAAAAGCTAAATGTGATAATAGGACTTTCATGATAAACATTCAGTGCCATGACTTCAATGTCATGGCCTACAGGATCCAACATGGCTGATTCCAGTGAACCTCTCCTGTTTCATTTCTCAACTTTTTCAGCAGTCTCTTATGCATGACTTCACTGAGTATCTTGTAGTTCTACTTCAGTAGCTTTTACCACTCTCTCAGATTTCCTGTTTTTTGCCTAAGTACTTTATATATCTAAAGACAAATCAGTGCCTCTCCCTGAGTAGGTGCCTCTCCCTGAGTAGTTGCCTCTCCAGAGACGGAATTACTGTCAGGCTCCTTTATGGATTATGAACTCCTGGAAGAATGGGATTGTTATACTCAATTCATAGAACATAGAAAGTTTTTATAAATGAAGATAAGGTGAAGAAGGCTTTCTTCATAAGATTATTTTTGGAGGCACGTTTTAACTCATCAGAATTAGAGCTCTTTTACATGGGAAATGAATTATTAACAAAAGAAACAGGTTCTTCTTCAAGACAATTGTCTGCTTTAGAGAAAGAAGAAATTGGAGATAAAACATCATCCATTGCAATGATTTCCACACCAAGTATTTCTTTATACATTAGATAAATTAGTAATATCATTAGTTAAAAATCTTTCCTACAATCTAGTAAAATATGGCATCTGAAGCTTCTTCAAGTGCTGTGCTAATCATTCAAAGACTGCTCTTTATATTATATAAAGTAAAAAAAAAAGTTATACCAAGAGCTAAAATGTGTAGAGTGCTTGCTTTTTGCTAGCCACTATTATACATATTTTATTTCTATTGTATCATTTCTTACTATCATGATATTAAACTTCTTTTGTGAATGAGAAAACTGGGAGACACACACGAGGTAACTACATGCATCCAAAGTCACAGAACTTGTAAAAAGTAGGATTCAAGTCTATTTTGCCTAATCCATGAACCCAGCCACTGGGCAGAATCATAATCTCACTATGTGAAATGGAATTTTGTGTAAGGTAAGGTAAATCAGCACACAATATATTATTAATTTACTCAGTAAATCCAAATTTGTTACTATTTGACTTATACTAACCTCAGAAGAAGTTATCATTTCACATCCTCATTCTTCCTAAACAACTGAGTAAAAGTATATTTTGGCTCACAGTTGTGCAGATTTCAGTCTGTTGCTTTGGACCTCTGCTAGCACAACACATCATAGCAAGAGTATGCTGAAGAAGAGGCTGGTTCACCTCAAGGCAAGGTTTGAAAGACATAGAAATGGGCTGACTCTCATTATCCCTATTGAAGGCATGGTCCCAAAGATCCAAGACATCCACTGAATCCTCTTACTATTTATTTATTTATTTATATTTATATGTTTATCCTTTATTGTTGTGTGTGGTGGCGATACTTTGTGGCATTTACAAAGGTTCTTATAATACAGGGCATTTCCTCATGGTATTTCTGTACATATATGTGTTATACCCACAATTGGTTTATCTTCTCTAATTATCTACATTCTACTTTAGTCCCTTTCTTATGGTGGTTTTGGCTGGTATAAGATGTCTGCATACATCCTTCTATAGAGAATATAACACCCACAGTATTTTAAAGGTTTTGCCACCTCCTGATAGCACCACAGGCTGAGGACCAAGACTTTCACACATGGGCCTCTGTGGGATGCTTATCTAAACCATAGCAGTAATCTCAGAGATGACTTAGACACCTTCTGCTATTTCACACATTACCATGTATGGTGTCTATGGGTAAAGACACTCATAGCAGATACTAGAACTAGTTTGATGGTAAACTAAGAATAAGATCCTCTTGAAGTCTTCTTAAAGTTTCTAATTAATATAAAATCAAGTCTAATGTCCCATCCATTTGCTAATATTATCTCAATGAGAAAATCTTTGAGATCTTAAAAAAGTTTTCTTATACCTGCAATCAATTTAGGAATTCAAGTTGGCAAGGTCAGCACTCAACTGGCATAACTGCCACCACTTGGATAATTGTTGCTTGATGGTGGCTTACTTTAATGTTTATAAAAATGAAAATATGACCAGATATGATTAAGGGTAAACTGTTTTATAAAAATATGACCATTAAAGTAGCAATTAACTTACACATACACTAAATACAAAGCATTGTATTGAAACAAAGAAGTGATTTGGAAAATAAATTTTTTTTATTGCTTTATTATTCATATGTGCATACAAGGCTTGGGTCATTTCTCCCCGCTGCCACCACCCTCCCATTACCCCCCACTCTGCCCCCTCCTTCCCCCCTGACCCCTCAATACCCTGCAGAAACTATTTTGTCCTTATTTCTAATTTTGTTGTACAGAGAGTATAAGTAATAATAGAAAGGAACAAGGGTTTTTGCTGGTTGAGATAAGGATAGCTATACAGGGAGTTGACTCACATTAATTTCCTGTGCATGTGTGTTACCTTCTAGGTTAATTCTTTTTGATCTAACCTTTTCTCTAGTTCCTGGTCCCCTTTTCCTATTGGCGTCAGTTGCTTTTAAGGTATACGTTTTAGCTTCTCTGTGTTAAGGGCAACAAGTGCTAGCTAATTTTTTAGGTGTCTTACCTATCCTCGCCCCTCCCTTGTATGCTCTCGCTTTTGTCATGTGCTCAAAGTCCAATCCCCTTGTTGTGTTTGCCCTTGATCTAATGTCCACATGTGAGGGAGAACATACGATTTTTGGTCTTTTGGGCCAGGCTACCTCATTCAGAATGATGTTCTCCAATTCCATCCATTTACCAGCGAATGATAACATTCCGTTCTTCTTCATGGCTGCATAAAATTCCATTGTGTATAGATACCACATTTTCTTAATCCATTCATCAGTGGTGGGGCATCTTGGCTGTTTCCATAACTTGGCTATTGTGAATAGTGCCGCAATAAACATGGGTGTGCAGGTGCCTCTGGAGTAACCTGTGTCACAGTCTTTTGGGTATATCCCCAAGAGTGGTATTGCTGGATCAAATGGTAGATCGATGTCCAGCTTTTTAAGTAGCCTCCAAATTTTTTTCCAGAGTGGTTGTACTAGTCTACATTCCCACCAACAGTGTAAGAGGGTTCCTTTTTCCCCGCATCCTCGCCAACACCTGTTGTTGGTGGTGTTGCTAATGATGGCTATTTTAACAGGGGTGAGGTGAAATCTTAGTGTGGTTTTAATTTGCATTTCCTTTATTGCTAGAGATGGTGAGCATTTTTTCATGTGTTTTTTGGCCATTTGAATTTCTTCTTTTGAGAAAGTTCTGTTTAGTTCACGTGCCCATTTCTTTATTGGTTCATTAGTTTTGGGAGAATTTAGTTTTTTAAGTTCCCTGTATATTCTGGTTATCAGTCCTTTGTCTGATGTGTAGCTGGCAAATATTTTCTCCCACTCTGTGGGTGTTCTCTTCAGTTTAGAGACCATTTCTTTTGATGAACAGAAGCTTTTTAGTTTTATGAGGTCCCATTTATCTATGCTATCTCTTAGTTGCTGTGCTGCTGGGGTTTCATTGAGAAAGTTCTTACCTATACTTACTAACTCCAGAGTATATCCTACTCTTTCCGTATCAGTTTTAGAGTTTGTGGTCTGATATTAAGATCCTTGATCCATTTTGAGTTAATCTTGGTATAGGATGATATACATGGATCTAGTTTCAGTTTTTTGCAGACTGCTACCCAGTTTTCCCAGCAATTTTTGTTGAAGAGGCTGCTATTTCTCCATCGTATAGTTTTAGCTCCTTTGTCAAAGACAAGTTGGTTATTGTTGTTTGGCTTCATATCTGGGTCCTCTATTCTGTTCCACTGGTCTTCATGTCTGTTTTTGTGCCAGTACCATGCTGTTTTTATTGTTATTGGTTTGTAATATAGTTTGAAGTCAGGTATTGTGATATCTCCAGCATTGTTCTTTTGACTGAGTATTGCCTTGGCTATTTGTGGCCTCTTGTGTTTCCATATAAGTTTAATGGTAGATTTTTCAATCTCTTTAATGAATGTCATTGGAATTTTGATGGGAATTGCATTAAACATGTAGATTACTTTGGGGAGTATAGACATTTTTACTATGCTGATTCTACCAATCCATGAGCATGGGAGATCTCTCCACTTCTATAGTCTTCCTCAATCTCTTTCTTCAGAAGTGTATAGTTTTCCTTGTAGAGGTCTTTCACATCTTTTGTTAGGTTTACATCTAGGTATTTGATTTTTTTTTGAGGCTATTGTAAATGGAATTGTTTTCATACATTCTTTTTCAGTTTGCTCATTGTTAGTGTATAGAAATGCTAATGATTTTTCTATGTTGATTTTATATCCTGCTACCTTGCTGTATCTATTGATGATGTCTAGAAGCTTCTGAGTAGAGTTTTTTGGGTCTTTAAGGTATAGGATCATGTCATCTGCAAATAGGGATATTTTGACAGTTTCTTTACCTATTTGTATTCCTTTTATTCCTTCTTCTTGCCTAATTGCTCTGGCTAGGAATTCCAGTACTATGTTGAAAAGGAGTGGAGATAGTGGGCATCCTTGTCTGGTTCCTGATTTTAGAGGGAATGGTTTCAGTTTTTCTCCATGAAGTATAATGCTGGCTGTAGGTTTGTCATATATAGCTTTTATAATGTTGAGGTACTTTCCTTCTATTCCTAGTTTTCTTAGAGCTTTTATCATGAAATGGTGTTGGATCTTATCAAAGGCTTTTTCTGCATCTATTGAAATGATCAAGTGGTTTTTGTCTTTGCTTCTGTTAATGTGGTTTATTACGTTTATTGATTTTCATATGTTGAACCACCCCTGTATCCCTGGGATAAAGCCTACTTGGTCGTGGTGAATAATCTTTTTGATGTGTTGTTGAATTCGGTTTGCCATTATTTTGTTGAGGATTTTTGCGTCAATGTTCATTAAGGAGATTGGCCTATAGTTTTCCTTTTTGGAGGTGTCTTTGCCTGGTTTCGGGATACGTGTAATACTGGCTTTATAAAATGTGTTTGGCAATTTTCCTTCCTTTCTATGTCATGGAGCAGTTTAAGGAGGTTGGTATCAGTTCTTCTTTAAAGGTCTGATAAAATTCAGCAGAAAATCCATCAGGTCCTGGACTTTTCTTTTTGGGGAGACTCTTGATTGGTGCTTCAATTTCATTTTGTGTTATAGATCTATTTAGGTGATTAATTTCCTCTTGGTTCAGTTTTGGATGATCATATGTATCTAGAAATCTGTCCATTTCTTTAAGATTTTCAAATTTATTTGAATATAGGTTCTCAAAGTAGTCTCTGATGATTTCCTGGACTTCCATGGTGTTTGTTGCTATCCCCCCTTTTGCATTCCTGAATCTACTAATTTGGGGTTTTCTGTCCTCATTTTAGTCAGGTTTGCCAGGGGTCTATCGATTTTATTTATTTTTTCAAAGAACCAACTTTTTGTTTCATTAATTCTTTGTGTGGTTTTTTTGGTTTCTATTTCGTTGATTTCAGCTCTTATTTTTATTATTTCTCTCCTTCTATTTGTTTTGGGATTTGCTTGTTCTTGTTTTTCTAGGAGTTTGAGATGTATCATTAGGTCATTAATTGGGGATCTTTCAGTCTTTTTAATATATGCAGTCATGGGTATAAAATTTCCTCTCAGGACTGCCTTAGCTGTGTCCCATAGGTTCCAGTAAGTTGTATTTTCATTTTCATTGACTTCCAGGAACTTTTTAATTTCCTCTTTTATTTCATTGATGATCCATTCTTCATTAAGTAATGAGTTATTTAGTTTCCAGCTGTTTGCATGTTTTTTGTCTTTACTTTTGTTGTTGAGTTCTACTTTTACTGCATTGTGATCAGATAGTATGCACGGTATAATTTCTATTTTCTTATATTTGCTGAGACTTGCTTTGTGCCCTAGGATATGATCTATTTTGGAGAAGGTTCATGGGCTGCTGAGAAGAATGTATATTGTGTAGAAGTTGGATGAAATGTTTTGTAGACATCAACTAGGTCCATTTGATCTATTGTATATTTTAGATTGGAAAATAAATTTAATGGAATAGTTTGGTTTCAACTAAGCATCTTTCTCACTACTTACATTGTGTTTTCCTGCCATTTCCGATATAAAATGTTTAAATCTGTTTGACCAAAGCTATTCCAGTTGTTTAAAGCTCTGTGTTTATGTCATGTACCCTAGGTGGCTGATTTGTAGGGTTCTTTCTCATTTTCTTAACTATGAACTTGAAATAATTTTACAGATAATTTAATGCCCTCTTTATAGGAAGTCACGTTTCTCTCCCACAAAGCTAAGAAAAATACTTTTCAAATGTGTAATAGTATAGTTCTCATTTCTCATTTTCTATACAGCACAGATTTTCTAGTTTGGACGAGAATTTTTATATTTTGAAAGAATGATTTTGCAATAAGATTCCTTTAGTGGTAAGGAACCTAAATTATATTATTTAGTGGCCTTAATTTGTACATTTCTTAGGGAACCACAGGGACTAAGCATATTTTTTGAAACATTAAAAAGTAAAAGAAGTACATTAAAGAATTGCTGAAATAAGCATACAGGTTGAGATGTAACACCTGTACTTCATCAGTTTCTGAGATTTCTTCAGTAAAGGAGGCAATGATCTGAATGTTTCTGTCCCCTCAAGTTCATGCATTGAAGTCTAATGACCAACACATTGGAATCTGGATATGGGGTCTTTAGGAGGTGATTAGATCATGGGGTAGAGAACTCACTAAGAGCAACTTACCAAACAACAAATCTGCTGGTACCTTGGTCTGAAATAAGTCAATTCCATCAAGAATAAGAAACTTTTGTTTTTATCAGCTATCTAAAATATAATATAATATAATATAATATCTTTGATATTTTGTTATATCACCCTAAACTAACTAAGACAAGGGTCTCTTATGGACTATTATATGATATTGTAAGATATTATATATGGCAATATTTTTTAAAGTATCTATTTATATGAAGTATCCTAGGTTGCTGGTTTCCCATGTTATTTTTCCTTTTCTTGATCTTGTAACAATTCTACAGGTAATTTTAACTTTCTCTATCTAGAAAGTCACTATTTTTCCCAAGTAGCTAAAAATATCACTTCTAAGCCACATTGCTTGTTGTAAAGGGCAAACCCAATTTCTGGTCATTTAAAAAATTTAAACTCAAATGTAGATTTCAGTCAAATAAAGTAGTTTCTGCACAGTTTAGAAAGTTCTAAAATAAGAGATGCTTTCCATAGTGAGACACAGCAATGTCTGGTTTAATTTGGATGCCACTGCAGGTGTCTTTGCTCTTGGTTTAAAAGTAATTGCACTTTGAAGAAATTAGTGCAAGTTTATGTATGTTTTCAGCTTCCTGGCCACACTGATATATTTTATTTAAATCTAAAAATAATTTAATATAACTTTTATATAATTTCTTATATTTAATTATCACAAGTGGCCTCAGAACCTGATTTTCACTGTGAAAATTCACTGAATCCTCATCATTCTACCTTAGAATTAAGTAATGTGATTTAGATCCTTTTATTTTTCACAATCACTGGCTTCCTGTCCTAGGATTTGAGGTACCTCCTTCTACTTGGTTCTTGCCTATTTTCTGAGTCTTATTGATAGGTTTTCTCTTTATTATACATAAAATACTTTCAATAAATTCACTTTTGTTTAACTTACCCATTAATCGCTAGGATAATTTGAAACAAAAATACTGAATAATACTGATGCCTGAAAATATTATATAAAAAGGAGCTTCATAGTAATTTTTACTTTTTCCATTTGCATACAAAAAGACTATTGAAGTATACTGGAATTTTGATCATTCATTTCTGTTTTGTAGGCCAGAGCTTTTTGTTGGATTAGAGTTACTATGTAAGCTATACTGAAAATATGATATCCTGAGTTCTCAGTCAAAATCGACCTAGATAAAAGAATATATTTATTAAGAAAATTTTATCTGTTACTGCCAGATTTGAAGTTGAGTTATATCTTATATATAATGGGAAATATTATTAAATGGTATTCTTGGGCAGATATGCAAGATGGGTTTCCAAGAAGTTGTGAGGATGTATGTTATTATGTTACCCAGCACATGGGTGTTATCCACTTGAGAGGACACTAAGTATGTGGTATGCAAGGTCTACCCTCCACTTACAGATGCAAACGTGAATGAATAAGTTCTCTGCCTACAGCTGTAAGACCCTGCATTAACATGGGGTATAAGTGTAGTTATACCTACTTCCTTGCTGTTGGATGTACTCCCTTGCTGTTCTGAGTTATAAGAAAGTGACCAAATTATACCATTATGTAATTTGTGGAGGACCAAAAATATTTTAGCGTGGTGTCAAGAGACTAGGATGGCTGAAAAGAAGCATGCAAATGGAAAAAGAAGCATGCAAATGGAAACTCTGGGAATATAATAACCAGGCTTCCTTTAGCTATTTAAGATGTATTACTAGATAAGCACTGACTTAACGATGCCTATCAATACGCCTTTCTCCATAAGTCTACAAAACAGATTTATATTCAAGTCTTACAGCAATGCATATATTGCTATATCAAATTTCTTCCAAGGCTCTAATTGAGTGAATTTCAGGCTTAAACTAACCTTAATATTGTGAGGTAAGTCAGTGCTACAGAAGTCACATGGGATTAATGTGAAGAAATATTTCCCAGATCAAAACTCAGCACATGATTCTGTAAAAAAGGCACAGTAAAGCTTCATAGAAGATACAATAGGCATTTAAACATTATCATACTTTAAATTCCTTTTATGTACATATCACAAGTGAAACAATCCATTCTGGCATTCTGGGTATAAATAAATGTATATGTTATTATTTTACACCTAATTGTGAAATAGATGTTATGGGGACAAAAATCCATTTTTAGAGGTTAGATAAAAATTACAGAGGTCTGATTGCATACCTATAAAAATTGTTTTTTTATCAATGCCTAAGCAATAGCAAAATCATTTGCTTCAGAATAAAAAAACCACAATGATGATGGGTAGAAAGATTAAATTAATGAATTGTCTGAGAATGAAAATCTTTCCTGTGCCATCCATGTTACTGAAGAACAAGCCTGATAAGAACAATCTCACTAGAGTCTTGCTATGTGTGTCCCTACACCAAAAAGTTGCCCAAGTTGTGACTACTTATAAAACTAGTTATCCACAAATTCTGGGTATATATCACAATAGGAAAGTAAACTCATTCTCAGCCTCTGACATTGACATTTGTTATATTGCTTTACATACATTCCAGGTTGTAAATCGCCAGAGTAGACTATGGATACACACTATAACTACTGTCCATTTGTGGATAACCACAAGATATTCATGTTGAGAAGTGAAAGCATTCCCTAAACCAATCCAGGTCCATTTTCAGAGTATATTTTCATTTTTAAGTGAAGTGATGTTTATTTTACAGCTTTGTCTTTTTAGAATCAAACAAAATGAACAAAAAAGAGAAAATTCAAATGAAGTTCTATTTTTGATTGAAACTTTTTTCTTAATGGAGTCAGTATATTCACATGAAGAGTAGACTGGACAATAAAAGGATTCTCCTCCAGCTCTAATTGTGAATTAATAAATAGGCAACTAAATCTATATAAAATACCTGACAGATAATATGGGATAAAAGACTCCCATTCTCTCTCTTCTCTCTCTCTCTCTCTCTGTCTGTGTCTCTGTCTCTTTCCCTCTCTCTTTCTGAAATTATGTTGATACACATATATGGTAATAGAAGAATGAAATAGATTCATCAAAATAATTATTCTGCTGCTTAGCAAAATTAATTACATGGTAAATGAGAGAAAATTAGAGTAATGAAGTGATTGATATAATCTCTAGAAAGGCCTTTATGAAAATTTAGAATATATATTTTCATATTTGAGCTATAGTTCTTAAAACTGATAATATAGAAAAGTGTATATATGTATAAATATATGTATATTTAGAAGACATACCCAAATGCAGTTCCTTTAATTGTGCTATCAATGTGAACAAGTGAAATTATACTGATTTATAAATCAGTTTTTTGCTTCATCACTAAGTAGCAGTTATTGGGTCCAATCAATCTTGTAGATGTGATATGTGAATGAAGATTTTGTGCCTATGAAAGCTAAAGTCAGAGAAGAAGGGAGGATGGAAAGGGCAATGTGAGACTTTCCCATATATTAATTCTTAGTGTACTAGGAACTTTATTCAGTAGGAACATAAATGAATGAATTGTTTGAGACAGTCACATGACCTCGATTTCTCCATTACTTTCTGTAATACATGCTTTCAAAAGTGATGGTTTTATATTTACTAATGTATGTCCATATTTGTAGGATATAGTACAGAAGCTTCTAAAATAAAATATAGAAAAATATAAAAAAAATTTTCGATCCATGCCTAGCATATTCATGTAATCCCACTTGCTAGGGAGGAGTAGGGTGTAAGAACACAAGTTCCTAGTGGAATTGGCCAGACTTGGCAAAATTAGGAACACCTTATCTCAAAATAAAAATAAAATGAAAGTGCTTGGAGTGTGCCACAGTGCTATGACCACTTGTCTAGCAACTACAATGTCCCAGTTCAATCCTCAGTGAGGATATATATTCATATATATATGTATGAAAATATATGTGTACATATGTATACATATATGTATACATACATGTGTATATGTATATGCATATGTATACATGCCTGTGTGTTGCATATATGAATTTATATGTAGCTATATACATATGTATACATACATATACTTATATGTACTTATATTAGAGAGTCCCTTTACAAAAGGAGTAAAAGTTACTGCAATTTCAAATGTCCAGGTATTATGTCAAGGTCTTTCATCAATTTTAAATTGATTTTTGTACAAGGTAAGATACAGGAGTCTAGTTTCAGTCTCCTACATATGGATTTTAGTTTCCCCAAAACCATTTTATTGGAAGAGTAATTTTTTCTCTGTTATATGTTTTTGACACTTTTGTGGAATTTATATGGTTTTAATTGTGTTGACTTGCTTCTTGGTCTTCTATTTTATTCGTTTGTGCTTGTGCTTTTTTCAGCACCAGGCCATTTTTATTTTTATGGTTCTATATAGGAAGATACCTATAGATATATTCATATGCAATAATTTTCTGAATAGAATCATTGCATATGAAGATTAATCTTCATATCTAATGAAGTGATAATGCACAGAATGAGAAAAATTCTTTAAAAGATACTTATCTGACATTGGGTTAAAATTCAGAAAATATGAAGACCTAACAATATTAAACATCAAACAACAAATATTTCATTTGGTAAGTGGGAAGGGAATTGAATGCCCTGTTCTCAAAACAAGAAAAATATTTGACAAATAAATCTATAGAAAAATGTTTAACACCCTTGTCTATAATGTAAATGCAAATCAAAGCCACAGTGATTCCATTTCACTCAGTCCCAATGGCTATCATTGAGAAAGCAAACAACAAATGTTGGTAAGAATGCTGGAAAAAAGAAACCCTTATGCACTGTTGGTGGATGTGTAAATTAGTGCAGCCATTATGGAAATCAACATGAAGCTTCATTAAAAATCTAAAAATAGAACTATCACAAGATCTTGCTATCTCCTCTTAGACATATATCTGAAGGAATATCCTCATCCTATAATAGAGTCACCTGCACACACAGTTTATTGCAATTCACAGTTGCCTAGCTATAGAATCAGTTCAGTGTCCATCAGCCAATGAATGAATAATGAAAATGTGATAAAAACACAAAATGGAGTATTAGTCATCCAGAAAATAGGAAATTTCATACTTTGCAGGAAAATATATGGAACTGAAGATACCATATTAACCAAATAGGCTAGACTCAGACAAATATTTCATGTTTATCTCATATGCAGGATCTAGACATTTGTGTGTGTGCATGTGTATGTGTGTGTGTGTGTGTGTGTGTGTGTGTGTGTGTGTGTGTTTGTATTATATGAATGTAAAAATGGAACTATTCAGGGGTGGGAACAAGCAGGGATTGAGTGGTAAAGAAAGAGTTAAGGAGGGAGAATATAATAAAAATATATGCATGTTTGAAAATAGCATAATGAAACCCATTTAATTTTTTAAATGTAAAGAAAATGGGAAAGATGAATGTCTTAAAAGGTTATTACAACTCTTAGTAATAATCATATCCATTAGCATCTAAAAATTAAAATTTATACTGGGTGTCTTTGCCATTAGAAAAAGTTTGAAAATAATCAGTTTGATCAATTTTTGTTTAATAAAGCATAGATATATAAAAGTATGCTTATAAACAATTCCATTATCTATGAAATATGTTCATAGATAAACCTTATCATATCACTATTAAAATTCTAACTTCCTGAATCAGTCTGGATTCAGTAGGCCACCTACAAGCTGCATCCTGACAACTAGTAATGTGTGTATTTATGCTTTTTATAGAGAGTGTAGGATTAAGGTCATGTTTGTTTAATGGGTTGCTAAACTCATTCATTCAGCTAACACTTTTGAGCACTTATTTTGTGCTGCATGTTAAGGATAACCTTTGTGCATAATATAAGAATCACAGACTTTGACTTCAAAGAAAAGTGAGCAAAGAAGATATATAAAATATCACAATTTTTCTTGACACTAAATAATATTTTGCAAACATTGAACAACACAAACTTTATAAAACCACCACATTTTAGAAGTTCCAAGACATTAGGGAAATGTACATTACCTAATGTTTTCCATATATGCATGCAATTTCCTCCTTTTTTTCCTAAGGGTCATTATACAGACCGAAATAATAGAAACAGGGTTTAAGGTATATATTGAAGATATTCATCCATTGTGAAAAGAAGAAATACAACCATAAAAAGTAATGTCATGCAGTGGCAATGGGTCGCTAGCCTCATCTTTAGCAATGACCTTATCTTTATTGCCAAACACCCATTCATTAAATCACAAATGATATTTATTTATATTCATTGAAAACAACTACAAGTAGGATGATATTTCTGGCATGGAAAGCACAGAAAAATCGTATATTCAGCTTTTAGTATAGATGAAGAAGAATGAACTGAATGTAAACCACAGCAAAAACAAAAAGCACAGCAAAAGCAAAGTACCAAAACCCAGCTGTCAGCAACACTGGGGAGCATTCTACACAGCCCCACACACATTCATATGCACACACAATTTATTCATAGCGCAACTTTTATTCTTTTGTGCTATATATTGTCATTAACTTTCATCCCAATGATATTTACTCGTGAAATCTCTTGAAATGTTAAATTTTATTAGACTAGCATCCTGGATTCTTTGGAAACATAACACATAGTTGCAGGAAATAATCATACAAAACTTTTTATCTACTTATTTTGCCCCCTAGATTTAAATACATATGTTTACGTTTATACATTTGAAGCCACCATACAAATAGAATTTTATTGCATGCGTTTTATTTAACATTAGAATAAAATGTGTAAAGTCCTTTCGTGTTTTTTTTTCATTTCCTTCAGATTTCATGCAAGCACAAAACACATACAAACATATGTGGATTACTGTGAATTTTTAAATTAAGGCCACAGTTTTACATATCGCTTTTCAAACTGTTTTAATGTGAGTATTCATCCAGAAGACTAGTTGTATAACTTTTTTATTGTTCTTTGATAGCTGTATAACTTACATCGTGCATTATGTATTTCAGTTGTTTGTTTTGTAGCTGTCACCCACCCTAAGACTGTCAATTCCTTGAAAGCACGAAGCACCCAATTTGTATGCCCAAGATTGAATGCAAAATCTAACACATAAAAGTCAATGCATAACTGAGAGGCAATAGAATATGCAGGACAGAATGAATCCTTTAACTATGTAAGTATACTCCATAGAGAGTTTGTTTGTTAGAGAAAGTCAAAAAGATGGATCCTCTCAGAAAAATGAAGCAGATTATAGAAATATTTTAAGAAAAAAACACATAGTAACTGAAATTCAAATATTCATTAGACACATAAAAGGAGAATAGAAAATTCAAACGGAGTAACTGGTACAGTCAGGTTTCTAGGGATTAGGAAAGAGTAATCAATTATCTTGAGTACAGCAGAGAGTCTCCATAGGTCTGAATAAAGCCTGGTGAGAGATTGTCAAATTTTCTCTCCTTTGAAAAACATTTTCTAAGTTAGAATAATCTATGGGAGATTTCCAATGGAGCATGATATGATTCTAGCCATATCTTAGGTAGATTACTCATAAAGAATGTTTTATATAAATTGAACTATAAAGAGCATCAGAAATAGAGGAGGAAATAGACTCATTTTTGCTTTTTGATTTGTTTGGGTTTTTTGTGTGCCTACTTGTTTCTTTTATTTGCAGTACTGGTATTTGAACTCAAGGCCATGCACTTTCTAGGCAGGCACTTTAACACTTTAACTTTACCCTTAGACTTGTTTACTCTCATTATTTTTCTGATAGGATCTTTCAATTTTTGCTCAGGTTATCCTTAGACAGTGATCTTCTTATCTATGACTCCTGCTTAACTGGAATTACTGGCATTCACCACCATATCTAATGCCTTTATTGAAATGGAGTTTTGTAACTTTTCACTTGGGCTCGCCTTGAATTGTGATCATCTGGATCTCTGCCTCCTGATTAGTTGGGATTACAAGTGTGACCCCCATGTCCAGATTGGAAAATAGGCTCTTTGATGGACCCAGCAAATAAGGATCCCATCAAAATGAAGGGCCAAAAGATGAAAATTTAGGAATAGCTATAGAAAAAAATACATGGAAAATAATTGGATTTCAAATCTTGTTTTGTCCAATTCCTTTACTGTTGCTTTTAATATAAATTTCGTCACACATTCTAAATGAAAGTGAATGCCACAATAATATTTGCAGTTCATAAAAAAATGTATGTTAGCAGTTATAAATTATCTCATGTCTTTTTTGTTTTCAATATAAACATGTTTAATTTTAATAGATGCCAAGATGTATGTCATTGAATGGATCAGGGAGATTTTATTGGTAGAAAAATATCTTTCAAGCTGGGATATATGTATGCACTCACTGGAAAGCAGGAAACAAAGCAGTTAACAATATTCTAAATCATATGTCACTGGAGGTAGAGAACTCTTGAATTTGATGCATTCATTTATTCCTTTGTCCATTCAGTGTGTATTAACTGTTAATTTCTCTCTTGCTAGTCATCACATTATGCCTCTTTCAAATCAGTATGTATTAGATGACTTTTACCAGCTTATTGTTTCCTCCTCTTGAGCCAGGATGAGATCTAAATTCCATGTGTGTTTTAAAAATTCTCTGATTCTATCATCATGTCTATATGAAAGAATTCTATGTTCCTTAGTTATTGGGTTAACAGACAAAAAAGCCTGAGGGTCAAGAAACACTGTTGGTGGAAGTGTTAACTAGTACAACCACTATTGAAAAAGGTATGAAGGGGCCTCAAAAAACTAAAAATACATCTGCTATGTGATCTAGTATTACCACTCCTGGGGATATACCCACAGAAATGTGAGCCAGCTTACAACAAAGGAAACTACACACCCGTGTTATTGCATCATTATTCACAATAGCCAAGCTATGGAACAGCCAAGATGCCCCACTACTGATGACTGGATTAAGAAAATGTGGTATTTATGTACAATGGAATTTTATTTAGTGACAAAGAAGAATGAGATTTTTGTCATTCACAAGTAAATGGATGGAATTGGAGAACACCATCTTAAGTGAAGTTAGCCAAGCTCAGAAGGCCAAAAGTCACATGTTCTTCCTCATATGTGGAATATAGACCTAAAACAAATGCAGCAATATTATAGGACACTGGTCACACTAAGGGGAGGCCACTCACAGGAGTGATAAGGAAAGGAAAGGAAACTAAAAACTTAAATTTTGTTGATGTGCTCACTGTACAGGAATATAGAAATTTTAAACTGGCCAAGGCCACCATGGGAAGGGGACAAAGGAAGAGTGAAGAGAACGATAAGAAATGAACCAATTGCATTGTAATACATACGTGCATGGAAACAACACAAGGAAACTCCCTGTGTTACTATGCAAAACCTCAAGTTTCTTTTTTTATCTTTTATGGTTTTTTCTACAAAATCAGAGAACAGGAGGGCAGAACAGGTTGTGCAGGGGAAAAGGGGGAAGGTGGCAGGGTAAGGGATAGGATGATATATGGTGCAAATAATACGTACACATATATGTAAACGCAAAAATGATACCTGTTGAAACTGTTCTAGGAATTGGGGGAAGGGAGTGAGGGAGAGTGGTGGAAGGGGTGAATTGAAGTATGACATATTTGATGCATTTGAAGAACCTTTGTAATTGCCACAATGTACCCCCACCCAACACATCAATAAAGGACAAAAAAGAAGCAGATATAAATAAAAATCTATGAGTGACTGTAATGAAGATGCCCATAGCTCAGTGGTATGGCATTTGCCTAACATGCTCTTGACCCTGGGTTTGATTCCCAGTACTGAAAACAAAACAAAACAAAACCAACAGAAAAGCATGACAAAAACCAAACAGAAGCAAAGCAAAGAAAAAAATATCTATGAATGCTTAGTTTCAGAGGACTAGAATGTGTCAGAAGAGCAAATATTAATCTCTGAGCCTAGGTAAATTGTGGAAGATTAGTACGACTACAGTGAAAATCAGTATAGCGTTACTTCAAAAAACTAAAAATAATATAACTGCCATTTGACCTGGGAATAAGACTCTTGAGAATATAGTCAAAGGAATGTAGGTCATTATATACTAGAAACTCCTGTACAACATGTTTATAGCAGCATTATTCACAGTAGCTAAACTGTGGAAACAGCCCAGATGCACTACAAAAGATGAATAGTAAAGAAAATGTGATGTGATGTGTGCGTGTGTGTGTGTATTAGTTAGCCATAAAAAGAATGATAATATGTTGCATGCAGAAAAATGGAGGGAATGGGAAATCATCATGTCTTATTAAATAAGCCAGATTGAGAAAGACAAGTATCATATAACTGCTATTACATGCAGAATCTAAATTGAAAGAGACAAATGTCATAAATGTAAAATGAGGTGATTGGGGATGGAACCAGTTGGGTCATAGGGCAAAATGAGAAGGTGATGGGTGGTGGAATATTACTGAGGTACTTCACTGCACACACTTATATGAAAATAGGATAATGAAATCAGTTAAATTTGTTTTTAAAAGGAGGGTACAGCATCACCGAATGAATTTTATCAAAGTTTATTATAAGCATTTTGGAAATATCACAATGAATGCCATTTGTACATTTATTTTATGCTAATTAAAATAACAAAAACCAATAAAATAAAACTGTGTTTCAAAAGAAATGCAGACACTCTGATGGGTGTGTGGTTATATTATACTATGGTCCGAGATGACAAGCATATAAATAATGGTTGCACTTTGGAGGAGGGCTGTCAAAAAACAGCATGCATCACTGAGTTACTAAAATTGTCTTATAAAGTCATGTACGTAAATCTAATAAGCAGACGTTAAATGCAAGGTTAAGTAAAGTTTATCTTCTAAATGAATATGCTAATGCTCACACATGAAAATTTTAGTTGGAAAGAGGGAATGCTGCTTTACATTGCAAATTTAACTCAGTTGTTTACAAATTCATCAGACTTTGCATCATGAAGGTCTAATCTGTGAGCTGATCACACAGTAATGTCTCTTCTATATTTAAGGAAATTGTTAATGTTTTATGACTTCTTAGCATAAAACTGTTTTTTTCCTCAGAATAAAAGCTTGAAAAACAAACTTTTGTCGGGAAGCAAGCTGTGTGGGATTCATGCAGAAGAGGTGAGTAAATTTTATCTTCATTGGCTTCACCTGGAAAAAGCAGTATTCAAGCCAAATATGTTTAAAATCCAGACATCTATGGATTTTTCAATTTTTCTAGCAAAGTGTGGAATAAAAAAATAAAATCATTATAGAGCTCATTTTGTGGTACTGGTGTTTGAACTCAGGACCTTGTGGTTGTTAGGCAAGTGCTCTGCCACTTGGGCCAACCTCAGCTCTTTGTTTTTATAATGTTTGTATGTCCTTCAATGTTTAAAGATTGTATAACTAAGAGAACAAAAGATGAAGTAAAATTCATTAAATATTAGTTTTGTAAGATGATGTTCAAGATTCCTGTTTTAACTCTAAGAATTTCCTTAGTAACAAATTTCTGATAACCCATTATATTTTTCTACCTTCTGTAATACCTGCAGAATGTCTAGTTTTCTGGTTGTGAGTGATAATGAGAATGAGATTCCTGTAGTTAGTCAAAAACGTTCAAAATAAACACATCGTTGAAGTAAAATTGTCTTAAGCATTTTTTCCAGAGAGGAGAAAATCATTCAGGTTAATCTAGGTTTAACTAAAATAATCAACTTTCTGCATTTCCCATCTCTGATCCTATTTAATGTAGAAATGTAGCTCACAGTAAGCACTTCTAAATGTTAGCAATGAAACAGTAGTGCTAACATTCTATGTGATCATTTATTACTCAAGGAAAGGAGACAAGAGTTAATTGGATACTCCAAGAAGCACACACAAAAATAGATTAGATGTGCAAGAATATTTTTTTCCAGGAAAATCTTGTGAATTATAAGAAACAGGCAAGGGGGCTTTTCTGTGCTTTTGCCTGTGTCGTCAGAACACTAGAATTTGGAGGGTTCTTGGTCTTGCTGAAGAAAGAATTCAGGGACTGCAAACAGAGGAGTTTTAATAGAGCTAGATTCATTTGAAAAGAGAAAGTACAGAAGGAAAACAAAACACATTCTGAAGTGAAGGTGAGAGTCCACAGCATGGCAGGCAGTTAAGTGCACTGAGCTCTCAGTTCCCAGGCACTTTAATAAAAAACTGCAGGATATTAGACATTTTTTTAGTTTGTGTACATAATTATTGAGTTTTCTAAGAAATGTGAGGGCTTTCCCTGGAAAGGGCTGGCCAGAGAGGAAAGTTCCTTACAATGTTCATTTGAAACTAAGAGGCAATTTATAAGGCTGCACTTACACAAAACTGCAACTTTAATTACATGTTGGTTAATTCTTTTTGTGACCTTGTACCTTTTGCAGGCTTTCTGAAGAAAACCAGATTGAGAAAATTTATGGCCTACCTTTACGTGTAATTTGTCCCTTGAGGGTGGTTGCCCAACTTTGTCTCCTTGTTTAAGTCCCTCTAATACAGTGATGAATTCCTGATGCCTATGAGGAAAGCAGGAAGGATGCAGGCTTGGTTAGAACAGCAACAGTGGCTTGTACTATTTGAAATTTACTCTACCTCCAGTAGTTGTCTGGAAGAAAGGTAAAGAGCTGGTCAAACAAATATGTCCTCTTCTACATATGGACCCACCATATAACCCTTGTGTCACAGTGCCTGTTCCTGTTCTCTTGCTTCTGTAGGAGGAAGAGCGAAGATTGCCAGTTAGGGCAAAAGACTTACCCTTTAAAGCTCCAACTAGGAAATGATATCGTTTCTAACGGTACCCTGTTTTCCAGAACTAGGTTATATTTTTTGTAATTGAAAGGGAGGCTAAAAATGTTATTAGATCATATGACTAGCCCCAAAGTGAATTTCTTTTCCTAAAGCAGGTGAGAATACACTATCTGAAACAAACATGAAAAACAGTCATTATAATAAACACTATAATTCAAATATAACATGCACTATAATGAGCTATAAAGATTTCAATAGTATCTTTTAAGTAGCATTATATATAAAGTTAATAGAAAAATTTCATTGCATATAAATTGATGGTCTATAAGATGAAAAATCACACTGAATGGATTGTAGATTGATCAATGGCTATATTCGTTTTATTGCATTTTTCTCTTTGGACAGAAATAATGTGAGATTGTTTATATTTGCTAGGTTTCTAGAAATAGGACAAATATGGGTTTTGCAGGGTTTAATACTATTTAGAAGGGAGTAGGCAAGTGGAATGGTTTTCTGAATGAGAAATGTCTGGATAGAATCTGTATTTTGAGATAGTCAACATGATCTGAAGGACCTCACAATGCTCAAGAACTTGAAAGATGTAGGAGCTCCTGGAAGAAATTATCTTTGGTGTTTAGAAAACATGAATTTTACCTTTGTTTTAGTTTTCATAAAAAATAATTCAAATTTTTTCATCTCCGTTCTTGCCTTATTACTAAATTCTTGTTTATGCATTGCTATATTCTTCACATTATAACAAATTTATTACAATTCACTCATTTGCCTTATTTTAATAAAAATTTACAGAACAACTTTAGCTCTTAATATTCTGAATAAGGGGAGGAATTTAGTCTGATGCAATAGGATTTTAAAATAATATTATGGCAAATCTAAGTGCTTGGTTCACCATTACTATAAAAAAATTAATGTTTTCTGCTAGTTAAAAAGCAAGAAAGGAGTTTGTCTTATAGATCACTAACCCTAAATCTTTATTATTCACACATGACTAAAACATGTTTTGATTTTCCATGGTAGAACATTAACAAAGTAAGAAACAATAAATACCACCTACCATAAGAATCATGACTCTTTCATAAAAGAAAATTTAACACAAAATTCTAGGCAGGAAGAATGTCAGATTGAAAGACATTTTCCTAAATGAGAAAAATTAGCCTATCTAAAATGGTCTGCAATTGTTGTCTTCCTCTTTGTTATCTCCATCTTCTTATTGTCATCACCATCATTGTCACCAACTTTAGTTTTATGTGTGTGTTTGGAGCTGGTACTCAAACCCAGGGCCTTGTACAGGATGGGTAAGTGCTACACTACAAAGCCACACCCTCAGCCCCCTTCTTTTGTTTCATCTATGGACTTATGGAAACTTCATGACTTACATGCAACAAAATTATTAAAATCTCATTTTTTTATAAGTGGAAACTGAAAAATGTATTTGAATTCACTCATAAATCCAACATAGTTCTAAATCAAAGTATAAACACCTGATCAACTGATGATTAAAACAGTTAGTTCACGCTAGCAGCACACATAGTGAAATTGGAACAATACAGAGAAAATTAGCATGGCTCTGCATAAAGATGACAAATTCCTGAAGCATTTCATATTTTAAAAAAAAGGCTATAGTACCCACAAAACTCAAACATAACTTACAGGATTGTGTCACATTGATCCATATACTTTCTTTTACTAAGCTGTTATTATTTGAAACAGGGTGCTGCCAGTGTTCAATTTATGGGCTTAAGCAGTCATCCTGCCTCAGGTTCAAATAAAATTACCAAAATTCAAAATATAGTGATATCTCAGTTGTTTGAAGAGTATCTTTTCACAATTTTAACTTTTCAAAAGGTTACTAATGAGTTGGCAACTGTTTTTCAAATTAATGCATATTACAAAAGAAATGTACTCACTCAGAATTTATTTATTTTTGCATAATCTTTCCTCAAATCCTCCAAAGTAAATTTTCTTTTAACACACTGAAAATTAGAAGACAGCTAAAATACTCTGTACAGAAGAGTTGGAAGAGTGTAAGAACAACTTCTAAAAGTTATTTTTATGTCATCATCTCAAAACTCAATAAACCTACCAGGTCATGATGAGTAAATGCAGACAAAACAAAACAAATACATTGGATTTTATCATAGTTCTTGTGTGAATCAATACATAATATAGTAATTGCTGTCTAATAATGATTGCACATTATACAGAATTGTTTAAATTATATTATGTGTTTTGGTTGTAAATCTGCATTAAAAATAGAAAATTCAATTGGTTAAAATGAGTACTTTGACACCTGGGAGATAGACCATCAATTATGGGGATGACTACAAGTGGAGTTGAGCAAACCATTCACGCTTTATGTTGTAATATTCTCCATTCTCCACTGATATTCATCAACACTACTTAAAATGAAAAGACTTCTCCTGAGTGACTAGCCTGGCTATAAATGAATGCTGTGCCAATAAACTTTGTATTTCAAACTGTGAAGGGTGACTAAAATTGCCCTTTTTGAGAAGCTCAAAATAATAGTGATGTAAATCAGAATTATCTTAGAAAACTAATATTAGGCCATGTCTGGAATATCATTATTTTTGGTCACTTAGGAGACTTTGAGGGTAGTCAGAGATGTAGCAAATGTTAATTTTAAAGTAAAATATAAACTGAAGTGGCTGAGGGCTCCATCGAAAGTTTGCATTCTTAATAGCCATTAACAATCACACATACACAATAATACATTTTTGTCTTCTATGCATCATGCATTTCACACTCACTATCTCTATCAAAGAAAAGATGATAAGTTTTTATAGAAGTGAGAAATCACTATTTGTAGAAAACCACAAATCCCTGTTTTTACTGTTGGAGCTCAACTGTACTGCATGATTTTTAAGGTATCAAACTTAAACAGCTTCCTTCCTTCCTTCCTTCCTCCCTCCCTTCCTTTCTTCTTTCTTTCCTCCTTTCCTTTGTCTATACTTTGTCCTTCTTTTATTATCTACTCTCTTTCCATTTTTATCTTTTCTCTTTAATTTTTTTTTTTTTTTTTTTTTTGGTGGTGCTGGTTTTAAACTCATGACATGCACTTGCTAGGCAGGTACTCTACACTTAAGTCACATTTCAGCCTTTATTCTTTAGATGATTTTTAGATAGCTTCTCGTATTTCTGCACTGAGATGGTTTTACACGGGATCCATCTACCTGTGCCTCCCACATAGCTAGAATCATGGGCAAATGCTAGCACATCTGGCTCATTGATTGAAATGGGGTCTTGCTAACTTTCTGCTAGGCTGCTCTTGAACCACCATCCTTCTGATCTCCTCAACCTGAGTAGCTGGGCTTGTAGGTGTGAACTCTCACACCTGTGCTCCCTTCTTTTTTATTTCAGTTCATTTTGTTTTCTTTTTGGTCTCTCTTATCAACTTCATGATTCAACAAATCATGAAATGTAGTATTTGAAACATTGTCAAGGCCTCAGACTGATCAGTGCTGTTTATAGCACTGAGTGATTATTTAAGAACTGCTACACCATCATAACAAAGCCTACAACTTTGCAAAATCAACTACCTTTTATAGTTAAAAAATATTCTAAATATAATAGGAAATTGAATCAAAACACTTGTAGTTGATTCAGTAAAAGACTCATGTGTATGAAATCTATGGTTGGGAAAATGACCATATTTCAATAATCTGAGTGTATAATCATTATTCAGGAAGATTTTCATATCAACAGAGTTTGCTAGAATACAATAGTCACATATTCTGTGTTGATAATCTTCAATGGCTTTTTTTTGGCAGTACTAGAGTTTTAACTCAGAATCTTGCACTTGCTAGGAATGTGTTCTATAACTTGAGACAGACCCCAACCCTTTTTTGTGTTAGTTATTTTTCAGATTTGTTCTCAGATTTTTGCCCATGACTGGTCTTGGAATATGATCCTTGTACCTATGTTTCATAGTAGGTGGGATCTCAAACATGTGCCACCACTTCCTGGCTTGTTGGTTGAGATGAGGTTTCTGTAAATTATATCTTGGCCACCAAAAACTATGATCTTCTTGGTCTCTGCCTCCCAAGTCATTGAGATTACAAGTGTGTGCTACTGTGACCAGCCCTTAAAATTGAATTTTATTTTATTTTTTTTTTTAAGGGTCTCATGATTTATTTAATTTCGTTTTTTTTTCATTTTTCTTTTATTATTCATATGTGCATACAAGGTTTGGTTCATTTCTCCCCCCTGCCCCCACCCCCTCCCTTACCACCCACTCCGCCCCCCCTCTCTCCCCCCCTCAATACCCAGCAGAAACTATTTTGCCCTTATTTCTAATTTTGTTGTACAGAGAGTATAAGCAATAATAGGAAGGAACAAGGGTTTTTGCTGGTAGAGATAAGGATAGCTATACAGGGCATTGACTCACATTGATTTCCTGTGCGTGAGTGTTACCTTCTAGGTTAATTCTTTTTGATCTAACCTTTTCTCTAGTACCTGTTCCCCTTTTCCTATTGGCCTAAGTTGCTTTAAGGTATCTGCTTTAGTTTCTCTGCGTTAAGGGCAACAAATACTAGCTAGATTTTTAGGTGTCTTACCTATCCTCACCTCTCCCTTGAGTGCTAAAGCATTTATCATGTGCTCATAGTCCAATCCCCTTGTTGTGTTTGCCCTTGATCTAATGTCCACATATGAGGGAGAACATACGATTTTTGGTTTTTTGAGCCAGGCTAACCTCACTCAGAATGATGTTCTCCAATTCCATCCATTTACCAGCGAATGATAACATTTCGTTCCTCTTCATGGCTGCATAAAATTCCATTGTGTATAGATACCACATTTTCTTAATCCATTCGTCAGTGCTGGGGCATCTTGGCTGTTTCCATAACTTGGCTATTGTGAATAGTGCCGCAATAAACATGGATGTGCAGGTGCCTCTGGAGTAACAGTCTTTTGGGTATATCCCCAAGAGTGGTATTGCTGGATCAAATGGTAGATCGATGTCCAGCTTTTTAAGTAGCCTCCAAATTTTTTTCCAGAGTGGATGTACTAGTCTACATTCCCACCAACAGTGTAAGAGGGTTCCTTTTTCCCCGCATCCTCGCCAACACCTGTTGGTGGTGGTGTTGCTGATGATGGCTATTCTAACAGGGGTGAGGTGGAATCTTAGTGTGGTTTTAATTTGCATTTCCTTTATTGCTAGAGATGGTGAGCATTTTTTCATGTGTTTTCTAGCCATTTGAATTTCTTCTTTTGAGAAAGTTCTGTTTAGTTCATGTGCCCATTTCTTTATTGGTTCATTAGTTTTGGGAGAATTTAGTTTTTTAAGTTCCCTGTATATTCTGGTTATCAGTCCTTTGTCTGATGTGTAGCTGGCAAATATTTTCTCCCACTCTGTGGGTGTTCTCTTCAGTTTAGAGACCATTTCTTTTGATGAACAGAAGCTTTTTAGTTTTATGAGGTCCCATTTATCTATGCTATCTCTTAGTTGCTGTTCTGCTGGGGTTTCATTGAGAAAGTTCTTACCTATACCTACTAACTCCAGAGTATTTCCTACTCTTTCTTGTATCAACTTAAGAGTCTGTGGTCTGATATTAAGATCCTTGATCCATTTTGAGTTAATCTTGGTATAGGGTGATATACATGGATCTAGTTTCAGTTTTTTGCAGACTGCTAACCAGTTTTCCCAGCAGTTTTTGTTGAAGAGGCTGCTATTTCTCCATCGTATATTTTTAGCTCCTTTGTCAAAGATAAGTTGCTTATAATTGTGTGGCTTCATATCTGGATCCTCTATTCTGCTCCACTGGTCTTCATGTCTGTTTTTGTGCCAGTACCATGCTGTTTTTATTGTTATTGCTTTGTAATATAGTTTGAAGTCAGGTATTGTGATACCTCCTGCATTGTTCTTTTGACTGAGTATTGCCTTGGCTATTCGTGGCCTCTTGTGTTTCCATATAAATTTCACAGTAGATTTTTCAATCTCTTTAATGAATGTCATTGGAATTTTGATGGGAATTGCATTAAACATGTAGATTACTTTGGGGAGTATCGACATTTTTACTATGTTGATTCTACCTATCCATGAGCATGGGAGATCTCTCCATTTTCTATAGTCTTCCTCAATCTCTTTCGTCAGAAGTGTATAGTTTTCCTTGTAGAGGTCTTTCACATCTTTTGTTAGGTTTACACCTAGGTATTTGATTTTGTTTGAGGCTATTGTTTTCATACATTCTTTTTCCGTTTGCTCATTGTTATTGTATAGAAATGCTAATGATTTTTCTATGTTGATTTTATATCCTGCTACCTTGCTATAGCTATTGATGATGTCTAGAAGCTTCTGAGTAAAGTTTTTTGGGTCTTTAAGGTATAGGTCATGTCATCTGCAAATAGGGATATTTTGACAGTTTCTTTACCTGTTTGTATTCCTTTTATTCCTTCTTCCTGCCTAATTGCTCTGGCTAGGAATTCCAGTACTATGTTGAATAGGAGTGGAGATAGTGGGCATCCTTGTCTGGTTCCTGATTTTAGAGGGAATGGTTTTAATTTTTCTCCGTTAAGTATAATGCTGGCTGTAGGTTTGTCATATATAGCTTTTATAATGTTGAGGAACTTTCCTTCTATTCCTAGTTTTCTTAGGGCTTTTATCATGAAATGGTGTTGGATCTTATCAAAGGCTTTTTCTGCATCTATTGAGATGATCAAGGGGTTTTTGTCTTTGCTTCTGTTAATGTGGTTTATTACGTTTATTGATTTTCGTATGTTGAACCACCCCTGCATCCCTGGGATGAAGCCTACTTGGTCGTGGTGAATAATCTTTTTGATGTGTTGCTGAATTTGGTTTGCCATTATTTTGTTGAGGATTTTTCCATCAATGTTCATTAAGGAGATTGGCCTATAGTTCTCCTTTTTGGAGGTGTCTTTGCCTGGTTTTGGGATACGTGTAATACTGGCTTTATAAAATGTGTTTGACAGTTTTCCTTCCCTTTCTATTTCGTGGAACAGTTTAAGGAGGGTTGGTATCAGTTCTTCTTTAAAGGTCTGATAGAATTCAGCAGAGAATCCATCAGGTCCTGGACTTTTCTTTTTGGGGAGACTCTTGATTGCTGCTTCAATTTCATTTTGTGTTATAGGTCTATTCAGGTGATTAGTTTCCTCTTGGTTCAGTTTTGGATGATCATATGTATCTAGAAATCTGTCCATTTCTTTTAGATTTTCAAATTTATTTGAATATAGGTTCTCAAAGTAGTCTCTGATGATTTCCTGGACTTCCATGGTGTTTGTTGTTATCTCGCCTTTTGCATTCCTAATTCTACTAATTTGGGTTTTTTCTCTCCTCATTTTAGTCAGGTTTGCCAGGGGTCTATTGATCTTGTTTATTTTTTCAAAGAACCAACTTTTTGCTTCATTAATTCTTTGTGTGGTTTTTTTGGTTTCTATTTCGTTGATTTCAGCTCTTATTTTTATTATTTCTCTCCTTCTATTTGTTTTGGGATTTGCTTGTTCTTGTTTTTCTAGGAGTTTGAGATGTATCATTAGGTCATTGATTTGGGATCTTTCAATCTTTTTAATATATGCACTCATGGCTATAAACTTTCCTCTCAGGACTGCCTTAGCTGTGTCCCATAGGTTCCGGTAGGTTGTGTTTTCATTTTCATTGACTTCCAGGAACTTTTTAATTTCCTCTTTTATTTCATCGATGATCCACTCTTCATTAAGTAATGAGTTATTTAGTTTCCAGCTGTTTGCATGTTTTTTGTCTTTATTTTTGTTGTTGAGTTCTACTTTTACTGCATTGTGGTCAGATAGTATGCACGGTATTATTTCTATTTTCTTATATTTGCTGAGGCTTGCTTTGTGCCCTAGGATATGATCTATTTTGGAGAAGGTTCCATGGGCTGCTGAGAAGAATGTATATTGTGTAGAGGTTGGATGAAATGTTCTGTAGACATCTACTAGGTCCACTTGATCTATTGCATATTTTAGATCTTGGATTTCTTTATTGAGTTTTTGTTTGGATGACCTATCTATTGATGCAGTATAATTGATTACCTTTAAGTGTACAGTTGGAATTGGTTTGGTTACTGTATCTTTTTAAGAAGTAGAATATTTCCATCACTCTCAAGAATTCCTTCTTACTATCTTATACTCAATCTCCACTCAACCTCTAATACATATCAACAACTAAATTGATTTTGGTCTCTTTTAATTAACGTTTCCTAGAATATCATACAAATGAAACTCCTCAAAGTCTATCTTCTAATGATTTAATTGTTTTCACACAATATAATGAAAATGGATCCATGTTTTCACATAGTTTATAACTGTATCATTTATTTAATTGTTCAGCTCTCTTCAAGTATGACATTTCTTAAATATATTGCAATTTGTTTCCTCACCAGTTAAAGAACATGTAGAGTATTTTTCCAGTGCTTGGCTATCATGAATAAAGACACTGTAAATTTTTTTGTACACATTATTATCCCTCAGTTAAATACCAGGGAAGGATCACCATCTGCTGTAGTGTGCATATGTTCATAAGAAGTTGTAGACCTTGTTGCCAAAGTGATTATATGATTTTACATTTCCACTTAATATTTTTTTCTAATTCATAAATCATTCAAAAATATTTATTTTGTGATTATATTGTGCTAGGCACTATAGATGCAATCATTATTGACCAAACAAATACAGTCCCTGAAAAATATGGAATGCTTCATAAATTTGCATATCACCTTGGTATAGGGCCATGCTAATCTTTTCTGTAGGCACAATTTTTCCAATTATAGTGCATGTGCTAAATTATAGTAAATTGTAAAGTGAGTATCATGTCATCATTTTCAATTATCATTTTGTCCTCATATGACCATGGTATGATGATAAAGAAGATGATGACAATGACATGTGTTAGTTTCTTTCTAATAAAGAATTGAGACCTATAGATTTATTATAGAAATATAATAAATCAAAATTCTTACATTGTTGGACACTGAGTCTCTTCACAAAATCTAAGAATGCATCCTTCTCATCTGTGGCTTAACAGTGTGATAGTCAAATATATCTGCAGGAAGACATTTCTGTTTTAGCATTTTATATTGGAATGACACTGTTTAAAAAATACACCTCAGTATTCTCTTATGCTTTACTTCCTGCCTCATTTGCTTGTTGCCTGTTCAATTGGATGTATAGTGGAATGAAACTTGGTCATTTATTTAAACTTCCTTGAATTTGATCTTAAAAATTACTTAATCAACTATGAGTAGTAACAACAGAGACATACATATACACAGGTATATTTATCTAAAATCAGATTTCTGGTCATGCATAAGTGACAGACATTTTGTTTGTAGAGTAGGGGTGAACAATAAGCAAATTTCTTTAAATAATACCCTTTGAATGATAAGAATTTTAATGGACTTTAGTTTTTTTCATTGTACCTCAGACATGTAGATATCTGATACTCAAAGCAGAGCTTAAATTTTTCTGTTTTATTTTCAAACAGTAAGGTTCTGTTTTACTTAGCTGAAAAGTTTTCCCATGTAGTCTGTATGAATTTTAATCTTCAAGTTTTAAAATATAAGTGAAGTTAGGCACTAATCCATGTTTCTGCTTTTGCAGTCAAAAAAAATCCAAGCCCAGCTGAAAGAACTTCGTTATGGGAAGAAGGATTTATTATTTAAGGTGAGCGTCTTTCTCCCTTTCCCCTTTCAACTTTCTAGCCCAATTCTTAAACTATCAAAATCGTTATTTTACTGAAACTTAATTTCTTGATTTGTCCAGTCACTGAGAGTTTTATTCAACTGAAATGAGGATGCATCCACTTTCTTGCCTCATGGATTAATGGAGATGAAGGTTACACTAGTTCCTTCTCAAAGGAAGACAATATTCTAAAGTATTTAAAGTTACTCTGTTGCTGCAATTACTTTAACTCAGTGTTGAATAATATTGTCATCTGGAAGATTTCCATAAAGCAGAACATCTATTGAGAAAGTTTCCAGACATGAGGTACACCGATGAACTACAGAAATTGCTGACCAAACTTCTTTATTACTAAGAGTTGCCATACTTAATAATTATTCACAGGTTTTGTTTATTGATAGTGTCCTTTACATTACTATGTAGTCAAAATATCTGTGAATACTAGTATGAGTACTAGTTAAACTGAATATGTTAAAACTGTATAATGTTCTTCCAAAGATACTTAATTCCTATTTCCTGGAACTTAGGAATTCCAAGGAGGATTTTCAATGTGATTAAATTAAGAATCTTGAGATGGGAAGATTAAGATTTTTATCAAGGTGGGCACTGATTTGAGTGAAATGAAAGAGGGCAATGGACGGGTGAATATGAGCAAAGTACATTATAAACATGTATGAAAATAGAATAATTAATCCCATTAAAAGTAATCTTTACATTTAATAAACTTGAAAAAGTCAGGAAAAACAAGGCCGTGTGGTCATAATGTAGTATCATAAAAGATAATGGAAAGGATTCTTGACAGCCTGCAGAAGGTTCAGCCTCACTCACACCTTAATTTTATTCCTTAAAATTGATTTCAGATTTCTAATCTTGGAAACCATAGGAGTATAACTTTTCATTATTTTAAGCCACTAAGCTTGCGGTAATTTGTTAGAGCAAGAAGAAACTAATACCATTTGTCCCTCCCCCAATCCAAACAAGGGAGATAAAAGGAAGGTGTTTTAATGGCTTTTGGTTGTATATCTGCCTTGTCAAATGCAATAGAGAGATACAGACTTAGCATCCAAACAGTAGAAATAATATTTTGTTATTAAAATAAGTTTAAATTACTTTCCATGTAATATTTAATCTTTAACATTTCCACAACAAATACCATCTCAAAACTGCAAAAATCAGGTTCAAATTGAAGGGAAAGAACTCACAATTTTATGTAATGTTTCAGAAATCAAGCAATTTCTCTAATGAGAACAATAAGAAGCAGTTTATCTTTCTTCATCAGTACCTTTAGTCTTTGCTTTAAATCATAGGGAAATGTTTCTATTATGTCAACCAATATTTATTATACACTTATTCCATGCAAGACATTCATCTGGGCACATTCTGTTACTTGCTCTTTCATAAATATGCTTCCTGCCATTCCTTTGAGTTTATTTATAACAACATAACCGTAGCATCCCAAGCAAATTGTGAATTCTCAAAGAGGCTTACTAACCCCCACTGCCAGCATGCTACTTATTTATTTGCTATGTAGGATAAATATGAAACCCAAGGCATTTACTTTTAATCTGAAATCATTCACACTGAGACTCTAGAGCTCAGGGTATCTTAACTCTTCCTTTGAGTCTGACGTAAGTTTCTTAAGTAATCAATTATAAATAATTGAAATTAGTATGACTAATAAGAATATGCGTATGTGTGTGTGTTGTTATTGCTACTTCCAAAGACATTCCTAGTTCTTTGTGAAAGTTTACTTTAATAAGATCAGAAGTGTTTTAAAACAAATTCAGTTTCTTTGTACTTATGTGTTGTATTTGTTAGGCTGAGGAAAATATTCAAAGATGAAAATCACTTGAGCTTTTTGAAACATTTTAATTTTATTTTTCATATTGAAGATATTTAGAAAGAAAAGTTGAGTGAGGAGAATAAGTAGACCTATTTTTTTGTAAGATTCCCATTAAGTATAGCTTCATAATATATCAGGTTTCAGAAATTGCATAAATAAAAAATTATTGAAAATTGTTATCAAAAATATGATTTGTAAGGCTTACTATTTCATGTCACTTCAAAAAACACAAATATGGAAAAGGAAGAGGTATATATATGAGGGAAGCATTCAGTTGGGTTGATTGAGATGCTGCAGCATAAATTCTTTCCTTGAACATGTTACATAGCAGCATTTTTAAAAACTCAAATAAAAGAAAATACTTAAATTCCTATGATTCAGAGAAAATAAAAATAATATTTTGACATATTTTTCTATCTGCTTACTTTTTGTCAAGAGAAAAATCTCTGTATTTTATATATATATGTATATACAGTTATATGCACACATATTAAACAATATTTTAAAATGTAAAGGAACATTGTTTTAAAGACAGTGAATGTTTTGGAATAAGAAATGAAAGATGACTTAAACTTTCTCCTATGTGTGTGGATTTGCATTTGTATAGGTATATATGTGAGTGTGTTATGATCTTAAAATACATTAGGATTAATATTTTTCTTATTTTTAATGCAAGGTATGGATTTCTTGAACATTTATCAACTATCAGATAGTACACTGAAATTATTGGAAAATATTTATGTTCTTGCTTGCTAGTAGATGCTACTTTTAAGAGAATTATAATAGTTACAATTCTATCACTTCAATCATAAGAAGAACTTGAGTTTAATTAATACCTCACACAAGCAAATACATTGGTATAAAACAGTAACTACATAAATTAATACAATAAATACAATTTTTTCTATCTGACCATGGGAATCAATAGGTACATTTCAGAAAGATATTAATTACTCAAAATTTGTTCATAGTTTTAATTTATCCACTTAAGGTATTTCATTTGGAGTGAAGTTCACAATATTTATCAGATATTAAGGGGTTTGTATGCATTCCAGCTATAACAGTTTAAGATTTATTGATGTGCATATTGGCATTTACCTTCTGCCATTTAAAGCACTTTTAGCCGTGTTCAGTGGAGCTCACTGGGTATGAATCATGTCTGCTCCAAGTTTCTGCCTTTCTGTTCCTTACTCTGTTCACTTATTTGAAAACTGAGGTGTATTCTATAACTACCAGCTTTGTGAATACATTAGTACTAATTTAAATAAAACGTTTACAACTTTAAATAGCATATATAATTTTAAATAACTTTTATTTTAGAAAAATTAACCAAAATTTACTACTAATTCAGGATGTGAAAAAATGGCATATACCTTAGGAAACCAAAATATTAAAAATAGACTATGCTAGACCTTATAAACACATTTAAAATATGAATGTATTTGTGTGTCGCTGAGGCCCCAGCCTGTGCCTATTCCACCTTCTCACTGAGTTTGGATCGAACCTCCAATTCTCATTCCAAGGTTTGAGACAGTTTCTAAAGTCATTCAGAATTGGTACTAAATGTTTAAACTACTTGCTCTTTATAAATCAGTTCTACTTTGCCTATAGCTATCTCTATCATCTATTAGGATTTGATCATGATTGTCTTACTATTGCAGAAAACAAAATATCACTGACCTTCCCTCAGGATTCTTGTCCTGTTCATCACCTTACATGTGTATCTTGGCTTAGTGAGCTGTCCCATTAAGAAGGATTCTTGAATTTATGGTGACATTGCAAATTTCCATTCATGGAGCATAAAATAAAAAGGGGCAAACAGCATGAGATATTTGGGGAAAATCACTTGCCTTGTGAAACTCTCTGAAATTACTATTTCTGTTCTAGGCACAAAAACAGGAAAACAATTATTTTTTAAAGTTTTTACTGTTTCCTCATCTTCTGTTTGTTCTTAATACATGAAAATTTCAGTATGTGCTCATGATTAGAAGCCACCTTGGAATCTGAAATCATAGACTAGAAATTATGGCATATTTTAGAATCAAATTTGAGTATCTTGAAGGTACTCTTTAGGGGGATAATTCTACATCCTCAAATAGCTCTCATCTCTAATTAAAATATAGAACAATTACAGTGTCATTTCTATTTTAAAGTTATGTTTTACTATGGCCATAAAAGAAGAAAAAAGAAAGCATAGTAAACTTTCAGTAATTTCATTCATTGTGCAATTTTTTAAAGTGCCTTGTTTTCTACATCCTTTATCCTAATGGTGTTGACAAGTAATTTCAGAAGACAAGAGCAAGTTTTTGTTTTCTTTTGAATACTTCTTCTTTTAGCAACACATATAGTCATTCTCTTTTTTTTTGTCAAGACAGGAGACATTTTAAAAGAATATTTGTGAATTTGCTTGATTTATTTTACTTCATTTCATTACTGTTACTCAATTACAAGGGTGTTTGTTAACCTATGTATAATAAAAGAGAAGAAGCCAATTACCTCTGAAGATAATTGCATAGAAAGCTACTGCACAAGATACAGTTTATAGCAATTAAACACAGAGTGATCGTCATTATAATTTTCATAGTTTACAAAAAAGGAATGTAGAGCTCATGACAATAAGAGCAGAATCCCTAAACAGTACAAACTGGTAATCTAACACTACCAGTTAAGTCACTATCCCAGGACTTATTGTTTTAAGGAAAGGTTTCAGGTAGCTTGTTTCTTACCATGGTCATTTTGACATAAGAAACTCCATCTGAGAAACAAGTTGGGACACTTTGTTCCATGTGTTTTTAAGAAGGAGGAGCTTCACAGCGGAAGCCTCCTGTAAACCTCTTCTGTTCCAGTGTCCTACAGAATGCAAGCTAATCTCCAAGAAGCATTGCTCCTCGTGGTACATTTTCAGTGATTAAGCTTCACGGTATTCCAAGGCAAGTTTTATTTTCCCTTTTATTTTACAAAATTCTGAGTATCGAAGAATCCTTTTATCAGTCTCAATTAGCTCTTTTCCTTCCTGATTCCCACAGAGATACCAGGCTCCTACATTAAAGTATGCTCCCCTCCATGGTCCTCTGGCTTTGGTTCCTTCTTTATTCTTCGTCTCCATCTTGCCTTTCTGTTCTCTTTGCTTGCTTTTCTAAGCTTCCTGCAGAAGAATTTAAACTCATTGTTTTTCATTAACATTTGGGGTCTGAACTACTGCCGCTTAGGCAGAAGTTTGAATTTACAGTCACCAACACATATTTTAAATTTTTCATTTCATTTTATAACTTTTTTTTTGTTAAACTTACACATAGCCTATCTCATATCTTCCCAAACTGCCCTCAACCATAGCTACAGAACCTCCAGAAAAAGAAGTATGAAAATTTCTCAGTGCTGAAAATATCCCTACGGGATGTATTATATGTTGTGGGAGATCTTAGTGCTTGTATTTTGGGTAGATGCTTATTCTCAATTGGTGCTTCCTAAAACACATAAAAACCCCCCACACATTATAATTAAAAATACCTTCTTTATGGCCTGTGTTTGTACTACATGCCTCAGGGGACGAAAATAAAATACTTCCAAGAAACACTATTTTATAACTTTGACTAATCCCCTTACAAAATTCTGACACAATGTACCCCCACCCAGCACAACGATAAAGAGTGAAAAATAAAATGAATTTAGGAAAAAAATATCCTGACTATACCTACCCTAGGATCATCTAGTGCATGTTATGTAAATGTCTTCTTGCTTAATGAATTTAGTTTAATATGGACGAAAGAATATGTGGCTACAGGGAAAGGATCTGGCTCCTTTATTAACTCTTTCACTTCCTAGAAACTGGACTTGTGTTATGTTACTTGTTGGATATCAGCTCATTTGTCAGTTAGATATAAATGAGAGCCACACACATACTACAAAATTATTTAGCAATATTAAATGAAATTCTGAATGAAATGCCTCTTGCAAAGTATTACATATATAAAAGAATCTTGAGAGCATTCTTCAGAGTAAAAAGCTCATGTTTTCTAGTGCTTATATATAAACCAAGGAAGAAGGAAAAACTTGCTTTTAGGAAGTGAATTATTAGGCTATAGTTTTCTAACAAAGTTTTTATGTGAGTTTAGTAAAGAAAAGAAATATTGTGGACAAATAGCAATAAATGTGATTTCTTAGCACAACTAATAACAAAAACCAGGTCTGTAAAATAGGTACAATGTGTGTGTGTGGAGGGGGGGGTGCAAGTGGGAGGGAGGAGGGTGAAAGAAGGAAATCAAGGTGATGTTATACAGCAGATGGATTTCATATAAGAAAACTCTTGCAATTGCTTTAAGTGGAGTGGGGAGGGAGTGGAAGGGGAGAGGTGATGGGAACGATGTAAATAATGTATAATATAAGTCTAAATGGAATTGTCACTACGAATCCCCCTTGTATAATAATATATCCCAATAAAAATTATTATATAAAAGGAAAATAGCTACATGGATTTTGTCATATTAAGTAGAAAGTTAACTCAGTATGACCCTACTTCCCCTTTTCTCATACATTAATTTGTTTAGATTAGATAGATTTGGGAGAATAGTGATTGCATGTTGATATCATCACTGATTTGAATCCTTTTTTTATGCTGCTTGGATTTTGATGTTCCCCTAAACTGCAAGATTTCAATAGTAATTAAACAGTCTTATAGATTGCCTACTGGACTCTGGCTGTTTTAGTCACAATACTACACTTTGGCCAAACTAAAGATTCAGGGTTGATATTTCACAAATTTTACATGATAAAAAAGAAATGCTGATTCATTTGGTCTGGAGTTCTTGGGACTCAGCAAAATAAACCAGGCATAGAAAAACAAGTACTGCATGATCTCACTCACATATGGAAACTAAAAATGTGATCTCATGGACATACAGAGCAGAATGGTTATCACCGATGTTCAAGTAAAGTAAGAAGAGGAGGATAGAGGAAATTTGTTTAATGGATACAATACCAGAGTAGGACAGGAGGATTATATTCAAGTGTTCTACAGTACACTACAGCCTTTCAGTAAACAATAACTCTTTGTATATTTCAAAATAGCTGTAAGAAAGGATTTTGAATGTTCCTAAAACAAAGAATAGATAAATGATTAACATGATGAATGTAATAACTTGAAGGTATTGTGACTTTAAGATGAGCATGAGACAAAAGTAAAGGGGAAAGAAGAGTAAAGGGTTTAGAAACACTGTACTCAGAAAACAAACTAAAACCATATTATAATTTAATATTTTCATATTTCTCTCTAATAAGAAATCTAATGAGAATTAAAACTATATTGTTATTTAATGTAGTATAAAAGTTTCTCATTTAAATTTAAATAGTTAACTATGAAAGAAATAGACTCACTGGGTAATTAGGACAATCTCTAAGCCCTTGGATTGGTTTTACTTATTTTAAGCATTTATTAAGTCTTTATTTTACTCACAATTGGGCTCACTCACTTCATTATAAATTTAAACAAGATGCAAGATTGTGTAACATTTTAAAGATGAATTTTTGGATTTAGACTTATTGTGTTTAATCCTGTCTTTGTCAATTATAGTATGTATTTGAACAAGAGAAGTCATGTTTGACTTTTTTTCTCATCTATGTAACAATAATAATGATAGTTTTCATATCACAAAGTTATTTTTAGAATGTAATGAGTTGATACAAGTAAATGTTCAACTTATAATAGAGTTTGGCAAATATTCAGGGCAAAGGATTTGCTAATATTGCTGAAAAAGTAGAAATTTTAAATTCTATCATAATATCACTAACCAAGTTTTTTGGCGGAGCAGCAGTTTAGGTTAAATACAAGCTTTTTATACTCTTGAGTGAGTTGCCTAATCTCAGAACCATTTCATTAAATCAAAAATGAAAGTCATCACTATCCTACAGAAAAGTCATGTACAGAGTAGCACATGAAAATCAGGAAACTAGGCACTCAGCAAGAACTAGTTATACCTTCACCATCTCTTCCAGTATTTTTTGGTTGTTTAATATATTCTAATAAATTTTTCATTTTTTCTGGGCTAAACCTAAGAGCAGAATGCATTAATGTGAGATAATGGCTTTAAAGAACTTTTCTTTACTGATATCCAATCTTTGTAGGTTTATCAACATTTATTTGTAACATATTAATGATTAAGCTGAAAAACTACTGATTTTCAGTATAGATACATATCCAGAATAGTGATAAACTTCTTAAGACACTGAAAGCCTACGTGATAGGGATATAAAACCTCATTGACTAGAGTTATATAGTGAATTTTTACTTGTGCAATTCAGGTCACATTATGTTTAATTTTAAAAGAACCTGTCAATTCATTCCCTAATTAAATGTATTATGAGTATTTTAGAGATCCATCTAATCTACTTTCTTACCAATAACTTGATGAAGTCAGTCTTTGAATTGTAGTCATTCTAGTGAATGCATAGCAAGGAACATACTATAACTAGCATTTCAATATTAATGATGTCGAACACTTTTCATGTGCTTAGCTTTTCATTTTATTGAAATATCTGATCAAATGTTAGTTTTTCCTGTAGTAATTTAGTTGTTATGGTTCTTCATATATTATTGATTAAAGTTCACTGCCATAGATCTAAGATTATATCTATAGGCACATCTTCAAGTATATTTACCTCTACACCCACATCTCTCTATCTGTTTCTGTCTCTACCTGTGTCTCTAGCACTATCTCTCTTTATATTTTCTTCCAGTGTGAGACTTGGCTTCTCATTTTCTTAAATGTGACTTTTTGAAAGAAAAATATGTTTTATTTTGATTAAGTGAACATTATGATACTTCTTTTATATTACAGCTCTTTTTTTGTTTGAGAGACCTCTTCCTAATCCAAAGTCACAATGGTTTGCCCCTGTTTTGTTTTAAATGTTTTATAGTTTTTATATATAATTATATACCTGAATTTAAGTTTTATATTAAATGTGAGTTAATGGCTTTATAGTACTTTTCTTTACTGGTAACCAATCTTTGTAGGTTTAGCAACATTTATTTATAACCTATTAATGAATAAGCTGAAAAACTATGAATTTTTAGTATAGAAACATACCCAGAATGGTGATAAACTTCTTATGCCACATAATTCTTGTGTGAGAGGGATATATGAAACTTCATTGACTAGAGTTATATAGTGAATCTTTATTTGTGCAATTCAGAAAATTATTAAGTCCTCTGAATGTGAACTTTAAAGTCAGAAATCAATTCTGGATTTGTCACTGGCTAGAATGATTTTTCAGAAAATTGTTCAACTTCTGGGACTTACCTTCAATATTTTTGTATTTCATAGCTTTATGAAATGCCTTATACAGCATTAAATGCTTAATAACTGTTATCCTCTGTTATTGGCCTCTTCTTTCTCCTCCTTCATCTTCTTCATTAGTGCTTTGCTCTAGTCAGGAAAAATACATTCCCCCAATTAATTCTCATTGTAAGCCATTGCACTCTGTACCCAACATCTGACAATGTGTTCTACTGGGATTATCCAAATATTAATCCCATTTCCCTATAGAAATATAAACTTCCATTTTGGTTGAAGTTAATCAAATATTGATGTATTCTTATTTTATTTCACCAATTAGAGTTTATTGAGTGCAACTGTCTCTATATTATTATCTCATCTATGTCCCAGGGACAAAAATTAGGAAGGTGTGGTTTCTTCTTTTCAAAAGTCCACAAGTAATAACAACTATCGTTTTGAATGTCTACTATGTTCACACAATGCACTACTAAACTCTCATGTTTGCTTTTAATACTTAAACAATCAGTTTAAGGCAGGGCTTTCCAGACTTGTCTTAACAACATCAAGAGATGACGTTTTAACACTTCTAAAGACTGGGAAATAACTTAGATAAATTAAATAACATGTCTGGGTATGGGACAAAAGCATAGGTATTTTTTAATTCAACAGTTAATTATAATGTGCAAATAATTTGGAGAACCACTGCTTTAAGGTCAGTCACAATATTATAATCCCAGGCTGCATATGAGTTGACATGGCTCCAACAAGTTAAAATACTCTGACTCCAACATCCCAGGCTCTTAAATATTAAAGTATGTAAATTTAAATTAAATGAAAAGTATTAATGTATGTTTATGATCCTATATATGTAAATTTGCATGGACACATAAAACACCCTTTAAAATATGGATTTATGAAAATTTTATAAGATATATAGACAGTAATAGGAGAGAATTGATACAGAGTTGAGCTTAGGATAATTGGAAAACCTAGTATCACTTTGGGGTTGTCTGGGAGTTTGGTGTTATGGTTGGAACAATTTTGAAGAAAGTTGAGGTTTAAAATCAGTTTGGAAAAGAGAAGTAACTATCCAGGTGCAAGAACTGAGGAAGGCTCTTAGGGGCAGATGGAGAAGCATGGTCTACCAGTCCAAGGCATGAGAGAACATGGGAAATTTCAAGTTGGCATACAGGGAAAGGAGCTAGTGGTGATCTGGCAAAGGCTGAGACTTGGAGTCAGAACTGGAAGATATGCCTAAGTCAGGTATTGAAGTGCTTTATATTCCACAGTAAAGACTATAAACTTTATTACTTTTTAAAATTTTGCTGAATTTAGCTGAAAATTAATTTGGATAGATTCAGTTTTAATGCTCATTATATCTATGTTTATGCATACTTTTGATTTTGAGTACTATGTGGTAGAAAACAGCGAATGACTGAGTGCCAATTCTCTTTAAATCTGTGTAGTGAAATCCTAAATTCTTTGCAAGCTGGAAACCACATTTCAGCATTAATCGCCAGATGCCACTGGCAAGAAGCTCAAATCCCTGAATAGACTGCTATTTGCCAGTTCTAGAGATTAGAAGTATAATTGAATGTCAAAAATGCATCCTTCCTGCATTTCCCTACCTCTCCCTGCTGTGTTCATAATAGGAAAGCTGAAAGAACTGAACCACATGATCTTACTTATTCTGAACTCAGAAACCTACGACAAGATTTACTGAGATGTGTCCAACATGAGAGCACATATAGCCACCCAGAAAAATTACAATCTTCCTTTGAAATATTCTTCTACATGGTCAGATTCATAGTTCACTCCTTTTTTACTTCTTCAGCAGCAATGATAGGACTCCCTCACTCTTCTCCTCCTCCAAGCTGTCTTCTTCATCAAATCTAGCAAGAAGTGCTGTCTATTTAAAATTCAGATTGACTCATTTTATTCACTACTCTTTCCATTTTCTGTCTATTTCATGCAGAAATACTTTCACCCTCTTTGGTTTAGCACCCACAGGTCTCCAAGAACTAACTGTTCAATCTTACCAGCATCAACACTAAGTAACAGAAGTCTTGCATTTTTTATTTCTGTTTTTCAACTATTTGTTTTCTTTTCCTAACAGATGTTCATGGGCTTTTGTCACTTAATTACATACTACTTTTTTACATTTTTAAAAATTTTATCATTTTAACATTTACTCACATGTGTATACACTGTTTTGGTGTATACACCTCCCCAGGGCACCCTTCTCCACTTTCCGGAAGAACCTGTTCAAAATATTTTTATTTAAAAGTTGTACAAAGAATATCAAATCCATCCATTTAAAGTGAAAAATTCAATGGTTTTACTATATTCACAGACTTATGTAGCCATCCTCAGAATCCAATTTTATTGCACTGTTATTAACAAAAAAGAATGTCCACGTGCGTTAATGGTGATTCTACTTTGCCCTAAGTACAAGCTAGTCTAATTTTTGTCATTCTAGATTTTCATGTTTTGGACATTTCATGTAAATAGAATCACACAATATTTGGCATTTTTTAACTGAATTCTGTCTTAGCATAATGTTTTCATGGTTCAGGTTATAGCATATGTCAATAATTCATTTCATTTCATTGCCTTGTAATATTCTGCTGGATGTATGTGCACATTTCATATATCTTCTTGTCAGATTGTGGGCATTAAATTGCGTCCACCTGGTAGACATTATTAATAAGGATGCTACAAAATACATTTTGTTTCTATGTTTATCCAATATGATATTTGCCTTCTAGTTTAACTGTGTGATCTATTCATGTTTAATATTGCTATTGTATTGACATGTGTGGATTTGTGTCATTTTTCTCAATGCTTCCAATAGGTATCATTGTTTCTCTGATGCTATGTTACTGTCTTTTATAGAACATGATGCTTTCTAGAGTAAAATTTAAACTCATTTAAATTATATTTAGCTATATTTCTGAGCTATGCTCTTACTAATTACTATAGGCCTTACAAAATCCATCATAAATTATGACATTCTGTCATATGGTTTAATAATTATCTTTCTATGGTTTTTATACATATTATGTTATCTTATACATACTATGTTATCTTTTGCAATTTAAAGGAGCTGAGAGAAGAAAATATAACATTTTTACTGAATTATATTAATCTTCCTCTTTTCAGTTTATAATTACCTTTGTTTCTTGCTGTCAATTCAAATTTTATACTAGTGTCACATTTTTACACAAAGTTAGCCTTTTTCCATGTCTTCTATGTCTACAGTTATTGTCTGATACATGATATTTCTATAAATTACTATTAAATTTCTACATGTGCATATTGTAATATTCATGTATATGAAAATACAGCTTTATTCGTTTATTTTATTTAAAATAATAATGGATGAAAAATGTAGTTATTCTATTTTTAATACTAATTTAATTACCTTTAGTGGAGACCTTTTCTCCACGTGTATTTAAATTATTGCCTTTCGTCATTTTCTTTTGTCTGAAGGACTTCTTTTGGGAGTTTCTTGTAAGGCAGATCCACTAAAAACAAATTTTCTCATTTTGTTCATCTGGACATGTTTTTATTTTGCTTTCATTTTTTTAAACTTTTTTGCAATTCTAGGGATTGAACCCAGGGCCTCTTTAATGTTAAATAAGTACTTTCTGAGCTATGCTCCTAGCATCTTCCTTTGCTATTGAAAGCTACATTTTCTGGATATAAAAATTTGGGGTGACAGTTTTTTTCCCTTGACTCCAAAAGTGTTATCTGGCCTCCATTGTTTCTTATGAGAACTCAGCTGTTATTCTTGCTAAATCAAGCCCTTGAGTGTATATGCTAAATTGTGTTCCTCATGCTACTTGCAAAGTAGTGTTTTTATGTTTGTCTTTTAATATTTTAATGGTGATATATCTGAGTCCACATCTCTGTGTATTTATCTTACATAGTAATTATTGAATTTGTTGATTATAATTTGGCTCTTATCTATTCAAATTTTTTTTTACTGTTTTCCTCTTATCTTCTGTCATTTCCATTATGTTCATGTTGGTGTTTTTAATGCGAGCACCTTGATTTAAGGCCCTGTTTATTTTCCTTCATTTTTTCTTTCTTTCTTCTATTATACAACCTCTATTCAACTATCATCAATTTTGCCACTTACTACTGCCTCTTAGTGAATCATAGTGTTGAGATTTTTTCCATGCGATTATTTTCCTTGAAAAACTTTCATACTGCTCTTTTAAACAATGTTAACATCTTAACTTCTGTTTTATTTGTTCAGTTATTTATTTTTTTGCTGTACTGGAGTTTGAACTCAGTGCTTCATGCTTGCTAGTCAGGCACCCTACCACTTGAGCCACTCAGCTAGCCCCTAATTTATTTTTAATAACACATTGTCCTCATTCTTTTATTTAACTACGTAAGCGTTAGTTTGTTTCCTTGAACTCATTTGTATTATCATCTTAGATATTTTGTTATATTTATCACCAGAACTGTTCTAAAGCTAATGTTCTTTTTTTATATAACCTGTATGAATAATATATTCCTATTTCTTTGTCTCATAAGGGGTTTGCTGAAAATTGGACACTTTATACTTTTAATGATTTTATTTAGCTAGATCTTTGAAGTCTATTTCTCACCTTCATTTTGCAGCCTCAAGACAATCCTACTCAGAGTCCACCTTTTTTTTCTTTCATTTTTTAGTTTGATTATCCATGGTTCCCTCCTAGTGTAAAGGATTTTTGGGTTAGAGACTCTCCTAATCCCCAATAGCCAGTTAGATTGTCATGCTTTAGATTGGACCTGTGTTTGGCTTGGACACTGTGTTTATAGTTTAAGGAATTTATGCTTTTGTTTCATGTTCACCCAGGAACTAGTATTATATGAGTTCATTCTTCACTCTGTCCTAAATACACATAAACTCTAGCATATGTACTCTTTGAGATCATTAAGAATAAGTGCGATTTTATTTACAGTTAGGTTTCTGGCCATTGTCCAATGATTGAAGTGATTTATTGGTCTACCATTTATCTGGTCAGAAGTAGGGTTTATGATCATTGTGTCTTTGAAACTTCTGCCCTTTGCTGATGAGTCTTTGGGTGGCTTATGGAATATTTAAAATCACTCACTTTGCTCACTCTCTTCCTAAGTGTAGCCTAGCCCGTGTGTGTGGCATCTTAACACTTAGGATTGTGTGTAATGTCGGGAATGATCTCCTGGAGAAGCAATGTACCTGATGAACTGAGTTACAAATCCATATTTGCTGAATACAAAGTTGTAGCTCTCGCTTTCAGATAATTATGTCAATGACTAAAGTACGTTGTGCATCAGAGTTTTGGCTTTTTTTTTTTTCATTTATTATCACATTTAAGCCAGAGGACAATTCTTTGATGTAGTTAAATATTTTTTTACTATTTTATTGTGAAAGAAGTTTTTGTAAAAGATCAGGCTAATCTTTTCTTCTAAGATTTCCTTGACTATGGAAACCACTTTACACTAATTTTCACTATCTATAATTTTAAGCACATGCTCTATCTTAATGGAAAATAACTGTTTACCTACTGCATTTCCCACAACAGTACACATTCTTGGTGAAAAGTATCTGTATATTTGCTTCTTCATAACTGTCACAATTTGTATGTTCACTTTTTCATAGTAGGTAATTTGTACATATTTGTAGAATCAGCTTAATTGATTTGAATCAAATGAGGCTTAATTGTATTAACAGTTAGCAATCAACACATTTTCAGGAGAATCTTAGATTTAGAAAAAGATTATTAAACATTAAATATTGTGGAAATAGCCTGATAATTAAAAAAGACCTTCTTTCATTAAATAAACAGAAATTATTATAATTATCTTTGTCATTTACTGATCATCAAGTATTCTGATCCCACTTAAAATAGTATTTCTGAAAATGGCCTTCTAAGTTATGTTACAATGTAAAGATAATGTATTCAAAAACTTTTGTAGCTAACATTACCAAATGTTTTTCTTTTTTTTTAATTCCTTTGTTCATATGTGTATATGTTGTTTGGGCCATTTCTCCCCCTGCCCCCAAATGTTTTTCTAGGTGCTTATTTGTTTTGTCAGTAAACAAAGGAAAAGAGAACGATAGAGCATCAGTAGTATAGCATAACATAAGATGTGAAGGTAAGGGATATAAGGATATGAACTGAAAGCTGATGAAAATGGGGAGTTGGAGGTAAAGGGATAAGGAAGAGTAATGGAAGGGGTTGAACAGATCAAAGTAAAGTATACCCACAGTGGAAATACATTGAGACACTGATTTGAACATCAAATTAAATATTAATAATGAAAACCAGGACTGTAAAATAGGTACAGTGGGAGGGGGCTGCTAGTGAGAGAGGAAGAGTGAAAGAAGGAGACAGAGGTGGTAGATGGACTTCTTATACCTATATGAAACAGAACTAAAAAACCTCTTGTAATTGCTTCAGGGAGGGGGTTGAGCGGGAGAAATGATGGGCGCAATTTAAATAACATATAATATAAGTCTAATCAGAATTATCTCTCTGAATCGCCCCCATATAATGAATATATCCTAACAAAAATTTCTTTTAAAAAAGAAATGCAAAATAAAAAAATGTTCCATCATTTGGTTGAGCTTCCATTGAAATGGGTGTGATAGGCAATATTCTAACAAAAGGAAAATAACTTGTGTAATATACTATGAAGGAAAATGTAGATAGAGTATAAAGTGAGAAGTGAGACAATTTACAATGTCTTAACATTAACTCTTAAGTCTAAAATGGACCTGTTCAAATTCTGAACTTTCATCCAAGAACTGAAAAAATTGAGGAATTTGGGAGGTAAGGGATCAAACTGTAGTATTGGAATCATCAAAACCTGAATTTTACTGATTTCATATTAGGTACATAATTTGCTGTACCTCCACAATGTTCTATTTGTATATATTGTAAATAAGGAAATGAAGTCTTGCTGTAATTTGTTTTACTATTAAATATATGTATAAATTGATAAGAACTTGACTTGTATACACTAAGTGCTAATTAATGCTTTCAAAATTCAGAAGATGCTAAGAAAACTTAATTGACATAAGAAGAAGCTTTCAGGGAATCTCAAAATTCTAGGGTTTTCTTTTTCCATAAAGTTTTGCTAACCCCTGTAAGCAGATTTACCTTACTCTTTTTTTTTTTTTTTAAATTCAAGTGAAGGAAACAAATAAAGTCAGTTGGAAGGAGGGGGAAAGAAAAAGTGGGACTAGATTGCGTAAAATCAATCGAAGTTCATTATATGAATGTACCTAAGTATCACAATGAAACCCTTATGAGCAATAAATTTATTCTAATAACATTTTTAAAAACAAAAAATTCTTTTGGTAAATAGGGTATGGAACTTTATTTAAATCTCTAATAAAATACGTTATAATGAATTTTAAGAAGAAAGTTCACAAGCTGGTATGTGAATAGATGCTTTAATCTGCTACTTTCATTGACTTAGTTAAAAAAATTTTTTGAAAAGATATTTAAGATGAGCATCCAGTGCAGCTGCTTATTTTGGCAGTGACAAAAATTAAACAATTGGCTTAATGAAGTCTCAAATGACAGAAGTATTTGCACAAATAGAAGGGATCTTGCCACTTGATCAAATTCACATAGAAAAAAATACATATCCAAAATATTCCCACTGACATAATACTGATATGTACAAAATTTTGTGCAAATTGTATCTGCCATCTCCTCAGCACATTTTTCATTAATGTTTGAAAAAATATCTATCTTTGTGACCATTAGCTGGACATACAGCTGTTGTGTTTTATGTCAGTTAGTAGCCAGAGAAAAGATATTGGACAATGAAATAAAAATGTTCCTAAAAGAACATTGCCTGGACTGGTAAAGATTTAGGTTTCTAATGGTATTTAAGTACATGTAATGTGTTTATAAAATCTGAGACTCAATATCAGGAAACAAAAAAATCTAAGTATACTCCAGAAAGATAAGAAACTTAATTTTTTATTCCATTAAGTGGAATTAATGGCAAATTTACTCACTTGCTTTTTCATTCATCCAATATTTACTAAACATTCATTATTTGCACTTGTATTCTGAAAATTATTGATTCAGTGATTATCAAAAAAGACTCAAATACCAGTCAATGAGCCTATTGTGTAGTGAGGGAATGAGATGGTAAGCAATAAGACAAAAAATAGAAAACAATTATAATAAATAAGAATGAAAATTAACCAGTTTATATTAATATAGCCATGACGATTTTTCAAATGTTAAAGCAGTTCTCTACTAACTGGTAAATAGCCACTGGCTTCTTCATCCTAGACTATCTACTGGAACTGTTCACTTGTACCTTGCATTTAGCTGTCATACATTAACAAATGACAAACACCTGTTGCACTACAGTCCTTGGCCATAATACCCTGATTCTTGCAGATCTTCATATAGGTCAGACTGGTAAAGTTCAATGTAATTAAACAAAAGTCCTTTTGTAATGTCCTGTGATCCTCCATGGTAATTGAAAGGATAGATCATATTGGTAGGAGATTTTCATCTACCACCCAATCTTATAGGAAGCTGACATGAAGCAATTTCTTATCTATGTCATTCTGACACTGAAGTCTCCTAAGTGGCACCCAAACCCTTCCTTTGGGTACAGCTGAAGACCATAAAATTGCTTGGCTGTAGTTTATAGTTGGATTCACAATGATAGAAATACCCATCACTTATGTTGTCTGACTGCTGGCACCCCTGGTATGGTGTCATACAGAGACCAGGACTGTGCATTGCCAAAACTATGCTCATCTCCCTTATGCTTTGAGTTTTGTAATTAGCTGTACAAATTGATTTGGTCTCATTGTCTCTTTCATGGCTGAATCTATTGGAGTGTGGTAAGCCAGCTTTGGAGTGATCTTTCAGTGTGTTGATGCTTAAGTACTGATTGATGGCTTGAAACCTATTAATCAGGGAACTACAGGATCCTACATTCATGTAAAAGTCATATTTTATTAGTTCATGTCCATTCTATACCAATAATTTTATATTTTGAACATCACAACTGGAAAAAATACTAAGAAGAAAAAGTAATACAACATTCCACATAAGACTATAACATGTGAAGATCCTGAGGAACTCGCCTCATTCAAACATCATTTCTGACAGCATAGTGAAACAGTGATAATTAAATGAGTAAAGGCAGTGTTCTGGGGCTCCAATGCAGGACCACTCAAACTCTATTGTCTTATTATGTGAGATATTGACAGTATTCATGATGAATATAAAAATATTGAAACACTCTTTTAGTGTGAGAGTTTCATAAAAATAGTGATGCTGCTTTATTTTGCATTGAGTATATAACTGATCTTGATTGTCAAAAATAATAACTGACAAACAAAGATGTGAGTGAATAAAGGAAAGAAGCAAAAAACCAAAATAAAGAGGGACAAATGGAAGAAGGAAGAGAGAAATGGAGGGAGCAAATAAAGAAAGTCTTTTATTAGGGATTTATTTGGGATTTATTAGGTTTGTAGTGAATATCTTTGGCAAGATGGATTGAAATGAGAACAATATTATAAATAAACCACACAGATTAAACACATAATGGTGAAATAAAAATACATAATGATAAAGATAATTTAAGCTGATAGTATATTAATTCTAAATTAACACCATACACTTGTAACACAACTCCACATGTCTTGCCAGGAGAACTCCCTTCTTGTTGGCTTGTTCAGGTGTATTTTAATAAAAAGGTGGATGCAGTCTAAATTAACTATTTCATAAACTGCAGAAGGCAGTTCTATCTTTAGAGTAGTTTAACTTGGTTAGATTGTTTGACCAAACAAAAGTGATGGTTTCTAGAGTCTTGGGATAAACTCCACAAAGTATCAAACTGAATATGATTGGACTTCATATTTTATTGCAAAGCAATAATAATTAATTAAAGGTTTTGGAATTAAGTTTCATAAAGATAAACATAATAGAGTATACAGAGAACGAAATAAGGGAAAGTAACAATCTATGCAAGAGTGATATGTGGACCTAACCTTTCTAATAAATACAGCAGAGAGAGAAAAATGAAATTTATGATTGAATACACATGAACAGAAAACTATTGATATTGGGTCAAAGTTAATGTTGTTGAAAATCCAAAAATGACTTCTTAAAACTGTCCACATGCACAAATCTGTTAATATGTTATCATGTATGGGAAAAGGGAATTTGCAAAGGTGTATAAGTTAAGTGCATTGAGATAGGAGGGTTTATCTTGGATTATTTGAGTGATGCCAATGAAATTATAAAGGTCTTTATAAAGGGGAGATAGAGTGAAACAGAATAGAGGACCAGGACATGAATCCACACAACTATACCCGCCTGCCAAAAATATACAATGGAAAAAAGACAGCCTCTTCAACAAATGCTGCTGGGAAAAGTGGTTATCCATCTGCAAGAAACTAAAACTAGATCCATGTCTAATCACTCTGTACTAGCATCAACTCAAAATGGATCAAGAACCTGAATATCAGACCTGACATTCTGAAGTTAGTATAGGAAGGAGCAGGAAACACTCTGGAACTAACAGGTATAGGCAAGGACTTCCTCAATACAACCCCAACAACCCAGCAACTAAGAGAAAGAATGGACAAATGGGACTTCATAAAACTAAAAGTCTTCTGCACAACAAAATAAATGGTCTCTAAATTAAAGAGACCACCCACAGAGTGGGAGAAAATATTTGCTAGTTATCCATCAGACAAAGGACTGATCACCAGAATATACAGTGAATTTAAGAAACTAAACTCTCCCAAAATCAAGAAACCAATTAAGAAATGGGCAATTGAACTAAATAGAACTTTCTCAAAAGAAGAAATTCAAATGGCCAAAAAACACATGAAAAAATGCACACCATCTCTAGCCATAAAGGAAATGCAAATCAAAACCACACTAAGATTCCACTCCCTCCTATTAGAATAGCCATCATCAAAATCACCACCAACAACATGTGTTGGTGAGGTTGTGGGGAAAAAGGAACCTTTGAACACTGCTGATAGGAATGCATGCTGGTGCAACCACTGGAAAAAAATTTGGAGGCTTCTTAAAAATATAAACATATATCTGCCAAATGATCCAGCAATCCCACTCCTGGGAATATACCCAAAGGAATGAAACACAGGTTACTCCAAAGGCACCTGCACACCCATGTTTATTGCAGCACCATTCACAATAGCCAAGTTATGGAAACAACCATAATGCCCCACTACTAATGAATGGATCAAAAAAATGTGGTATTTAAACCCAATGGAATTTTAGCCATGAAGAAGAGTAATATCTTATTATTTGCAAGTAAATGGATGAAACTGGAGAACATCATTCTGAGTGAGTTTAGCCAGACTCAGAAGACCAAACATCATTATGTCCTCCCTCATATGCGGTCTTTAGATCTAGGGCAAATGCAGCAGTGTTGTAGGACTTGGGTTACGTGACAAGGGGAGAACATATACAGGAGATATCAGGTTAGATGGAAAACCCAAAACACGAAAGCATTTGATGTCCCCATTCCAGAGGAATTATACAGAAACATTAAAGCAACAGAGGTCAGCACGAGAAAGGAATCAGGAGACAGTGTAAAGATCAGTTAGAGATGAATCAACCTGGGTTGTAACACATTTGTATATGAAAGCAATGCTGGGAATCGCTCTGTAAAACTGTCCTTGTCTCAACTAGCAAAAATGCTATGTCTTTCTTATTAGTACTTATTTCTACTCTTCAACAGAACTGGAGAAAAGCATAGAACAGGTTCTGCCTGGAAGCGAGGGGGAGGCAGGGGACGGGGGAGAAATGATCCAAACAATGTATGATCGTGTGAATAAATGAATAATAAATAAAATAATAATAAAGGGGAGGTAGGAGGGTCAAGTTGGATTTGACAATGTTATCAGTGACAACAGAAGCTGGAGTAACGTGTCTACAGACAGAGAATATAGAAATCCCGGGAAATCAAGGCTCGTACTCTTCTCCAGCACCTCCAGAAATAACCAGGCTCTGGACTTTAGCCCAGTCAGATATATTTTGGAACTTTGACTTTCAAAATTTTAACACAATGTGTTTGTGTTATGTCAAGTGAGTCACTAAGCTCATCTTGATTTATTACAGCAGCAATAGAAAACAAGTATGAGTCTGACAATAGTAGGTCAGAGGATCATGATGTCAGTTTTGTGCAGGTTTATTTTGAGGGGTCAGAAACATGATAACTTGAAATATTTTTAAAATATACAAATATTGGAATTCTGTTCATGCAAAACAGGGAAATGTTACTGATGAATCATAGACGAAACAGGAGCTAAAGTTTTTGGTGGATTTGTATATTTAGGTAAACGAAAAGGAGGAAGAACAAAAAGAAAAGGCTGAGGCATAGAAATAAAATGTGAAGTGAGAAGTATTAAATGAAGGAGGGTGAGACTTACTTGACGGGGTGTCTTAAGGTATAAATTTCTAGAGGAACAATGGCCAGCTATTTCATGTGCTATACTACAGAGTTCCAGAGAAGTTAGGATTGTGATAGATAAAACTTACTTCTTTTTTGGCTTTTTATTGTAGTTCTGGAGGTACATTATGGCATTCACAAAAGTTCCTACAATATATCAAATATTTCATACTTTAATTCACCCCCTCCATCTTTTTCCTTTAGGACCCCTCCCCCTATTCCAAGAAAAGCTCTAACAGGTATCATTTTTCCATTTACATACATGTATACACAGTATTTCCACTATATTCACCCTCCTACACCCTTTCCCTACAATCCTCCCCCCACCACTGGTGTAATGTACTTGTCAATTCATGAAATTAAGAAGAAAACTATAATATGAATTCCAAAATTGTGGTATAATAATATTCTACAGGAGTCAACAAAAGTTGTTCTTTGGTGAAAGGTAGAATTAGAATGATAGGTGATACTAAAAATCTGTCAAGGATTGAAGCTGTTACATTTGTAGGTAAACCTTATCTAATGTAACTATAGACCATTAGGTAAAAATAATCAGTGTAGTAAGTTTCACATCAGACAGATCTGATAACTAAACCTGGTTAGAATATGTTGTTTATTATTTCTGAAATAGGATTCCTATCTTACAAATTTTTATTTCTCATTTTAAATTGAATTTTTTTGTGATGAGAACTTTTGAAATTTGTTCATATTGATTTTGAAATGTACCTTTTTGTTTGCCATATTCATCATGTTGGATGTACTATCTCAAAGGAAAAATAAAACTTTAATTAAGGTTTTGTGGGGTTTTTTTTTTATCATAATTGCCCTATTTTGCCTATCCCCAAGCTTCTGGGAGCTACTTTCAGATTCATTATTTTTTATTCCAACTATAAGTGAGATCATGTCTTTCTTTCCCCAGCATTTATACATTTAGTATAATGCTATCCAATTCTATGAATTTTGTCACAAATGATTTCCACTTTTGTAAAGCACAAATGATTTCCACTTTATCCAGTACTCTGTTGATGGAGATTTAGACTTATTCTACAACTCAGTTACTATGAATAGTATTGATCACATTGATCAGGCATGTTTTTGACATACTGATTTCAGATATGTTGGGTTAATAACCAGAAGAGGGATTGCTGGATTATGTGGTAGTTTTATTCAGTTTTATGTAATGGTCCATACTGATTCACATTACCATTAATATTGCACATAAATATTCCCATTTATTCACATTATATCCGATATCTTCCTTCTTTCTTTTAATTATGATTCTCTCTGCCTCTTTTTCTGATTTTGTGAAAAACAAATACTATTTTGTAGTTACAAGCAGGTAAATGTTCCAGTTCTGAAAAATGAGATGATGGTAGATTGTACCTCAAGACAATTAGACCAAGCTTGACATTTATCACAGAAATCAAAACACAGTATAAAGGGAAGTTTCAAATATCCACTTTTCATAAAGGTAAAAATATCTGTTTTCAATAGTAGTCACAGTGTATACAACTACCTGACACTTTGAGAATGTTTCAGAATTTCTGAATCTGAGGTTTAGAATCCAGGATTCATTAGTTATGATTTTTAAAAAAATATATTATTGGGAAAAGTGGCTGGAAAGCATGATTACCAAGGCTATCATAAAGACTGATTGGGGAGACAGACTCTCAATGTGAAGTAAGCTTTCTCTTGCTCCTGTTACTACTGACCTAACTGGGCCTAATTGGGGGCGACAGGAGATGCAAAAAGAACAAATGATAGACAAACATACATAAAGTTGGAGTCAGGTTTGGTGGGCACTCAGATGGAGACACAGAACAGCCTTGTTGCTTTTTTACTTCTCTGTACTCTGCTTCTTTTATCTATCTTTATTATTTAAGGCCTTGCATCAAAAATCTTTCTTTAAATCCTTGCTTCTAAAGTCTTCTATTCTTTAAAGTCTTTTTCCTTGGACTTGCACTGCCTCATGTTTTCTCTTTTGCTTTCTTAAACTCTTGTTGGTCATACTTGCACTGTCCCATGTTCCCTTTAATCTCTCTTAAAGTGTTTGCCTTCAGACTTGCAGAGAAAAAACAGCATCTGCATCTAAAAAACAGCATTAGCATAACTCTTAAAGTCTCAGTCCTTAGACTTGCACCACCCCATGTTCTCTTTAGCTTTTCTTTTGCTTAGCTTTTCAAAAGCCTATGCATATAGTTCTCGGTGCAGAAATCTGTTCTGGTGGAGACACATCAGCCAGCATCAGAAGCAGTGACAGCAATTAAAATCCCCCATCAAAAAGCCTCTCGTCCTCCTTCAGCTAGTCTTTTACATCCAGTGGTAAACAGAAAGGTGGAGCACAGTTCTCAGGGAAAAGTATGACATAGTAACAAGAGGAACCTGCTCTCTACTTCTCTGAATGTAAACAACTGAGGAAAAGCAGCTGTGCTGCATTTTTGCCTCTTGCTGTCTTCTGTGGCAAGAGCTGTGCCAAACTCAGCCTGTAGATTATTGGGCACAACTATGCTTATGCCAAATTCTCATAGGCTTCTCGTAATCTGCTCCCCACATCAATTTATTTTTTATATCTTTCATAGTGAAGGATGTGAAAAATATTTTCATGTGTTTTTTGGCCATCTGTACATCTTCATTTGAAAAGTATCATTTTAGCTTATGTGCCCATTTATTGGATTATTAGTTATTTTCATGTTTAAATCTTTTATTTCTTTATATATTCTGCATATTAATACCCTGTTAGATGGATAGATGGCAAAGATTTTCTCCCATTCTTTACTCTCTTGATTATTTCTTTTGCTGTGGAGAAGATTTTTTATTTGATGAAATCCTATTTGCCAATTTTTCCTCTTGTTTCCTGAGTATTGGATTCCTATTCAGAAACCTGCATAGCTATGTCTTGAAGATTTTCACTAGGTTTATGTCTAATTGTTCCAAAGTTTCAGGTTTTAAATTAAGATCTTCGGTCATTTTGAGTTGATTTTTGTATGGGGTGAGATATAGGAGTCTAGTTTTGGTTTTCTAAATGTGGATATCCAACTTTCCCAATTCCAGGTCATAAAGAGCTTGTCTTTTTTCCAATTATCCACCCAGCCCATTCTCATTCATGTTTGATCTTGACTTGATTAATGATTTCTTTTGTTGCTCTGGTTATGGTCAAGGGAACTTTTATTCAACAACTCCTGGAGACTGTGTGTGATGGTACCCATAGATGTGAATGACTGCCAAGGACCACTGAGGGAGAAGAAGGAAGAAAAAAAAATCACATTTACCAACTACCAAATGTTTGCTCACCACAATGATAGAGATTCATCAACAGAGTGGCTCATTTAACTATAGTCAGCTTTCTGGCACTGCAACAAATACATCATGTGAATGAATCTACAAAGAAGAAAGGTTTATTCAGGTTCATTGCTTCAGAATTTTCAGTCCATGGTCCCTCAACCATGTTGGTTTGGGCATGTGGTGGCACATTGCATATTAGTTAGAGTGTGTGACAAATGAGGCCTCTTTCCCTCATAGAGGCCTCAGAAGCAAAAAGAAACAAAAAATGGCTGAGGTCTCAATATCCTTTCAAGGACATGCATCCAATGACCTAACTTCTTTCCACTAGGCTTCACCTTCTACCTCCCAATATATCCTTGTGGCACTTATGTGAAGAGTCAGGTGGCAGTACCTACATTGGATCATTTCTGTATTTTCTGTTCTGTTTCATTGGACTCTGTGTCTAGTTTTTTTTGTGTGTGTGTGAAAATGTGTGTTTTTTTATTATTATGGCTCTGTAGTATAGTGTGAAATCAAGTATAGTGAAAGGTTTAGCATTGTTCTTTTTTTTCAGAATTGCTTTGGCTATTAAGGGTCTTTTGTCTTTCATGTGAATTTTAGGATTGACTTTTCTATTTCTTGGAAAAATGTCATTGAAATTTGTATATTGTTTTTCATGGTATGGCCCTATTTACAATGTTTACTCTGGTGATCCGTGAATTTGGAGTATTTTTCCATCATCTATTATCTTTTAAAATGTATTTCTTCATTGTTTTATAGATTTTACTGTATAAGTCTTTAACATCTTTGTTTAAGTTATTTATTTAATTTGTATGCTCTTGTGAATGGGATTGCTTTCCTGACTTCTTTACAGGTACTTTGTTCTTGGTGTATAGAAAAGCTACTGTCTTTTGTATGTCTTTTGTATGTACATATGTGTTACATTGATGAAAGTGTATATCAGATCTACAAGTTTTCTTGTATATCCTGAGGGCTTTTTGAATGTAGGATCATGTCATCTGCAAGCAGGAATAATTTGACTTCTTCCTTTCCTGTTTACATCCCTCTCATTTATATCTCTTTCATTATTTCTCTGATTTAAAATTCAAGCATCGTATTAAGTGAAAGTGGAGATAGTGGATACCATTATCTCTTTCCAGATTTTAGAGGAAATGCTTTCAGTTATCCTTCATTAAGGATAATTTTGGCTCAAGGCATGTTATCCTATAGCCTGCATTTTGTTGAGTTATGAATCTTTCATTATTAGTTTCTACAGGGCTTTTATCTTGAAAAGATAGTGGATTTTTATCTCTATTGAGATGACTATATGATATTTGTACTCATTTCTGTTTCTGTTCTGTGTTACTTTGGTTTGGGTATGTTGAACCATTCTTGCATCTCTGAAATGCATTATGAAAGATCTTTTTAATGTGCCATTGAACTTGATTTCAAGCATTTTGTTGAGAATTTTTTCATCTATGTTCGTCAAGAAAATTGACCCATGTTTTTCTTTTTGTTATGGTTTTATTTAGTATAGATAGAATGATTTTGGAGGTGTTGCTCCTTTGCATTTTGGGAAATATTTTGAGGAACATTAGTATAAGCTCTTCTTTAATGGTGGTAGAGTTCAGCAGTGAACCCATCCATTTCTGTTCTTTTCTTTATTGGGAAGTTTTTTATTTTTGTTCTTCATTGTTTCATTGTGGTTTCAATCTTATTGGATCTTATTGATCTATTTATTTGTATTTTATTTGTGTCTCTGCTCAGGATTCTTTGGTCATTTGTGTCTAGAAATTCATCTATTTCCCCAGAATCTCCAGTTCATTAAAGATCTTCAAAACATCCCCTCATATTTCTCTAGAACTCAGTGGTATCTACTGTAATGCCTTCTTTTTTGTCCACAATTTTATCATCTTGCATCTCCTCTTTCTTTTGGTAAATTTGGCTAAGGGTTAGTCAATCTTATTTGTTTTTTTCAAGGAATCAACTCTCAGATTTATTGATCCTTGTATTGTTCTTTTTGTTTCCATTTCATGAATTTCACCACTGATCTTTATTATTTATTTCCATCTACCCATTTTAGGATTGGCTTAGTCTTGTTATCTCAGACATTTAGGTATATCATTAGGTTATCTGAAATTTTCTGGTATTTTTAATGTAGGCATTTACTAGTAAAAAAATTCTTAGTTATAACTGTTTTCATAGCATCACATTGTCTATGATATGTTTTGTCTTAATTTTCATTTGCTTCTAGGAATTTTTTTATTTCTCCCCAATTTTTTCAATGTCACACTGGTCATTCAAAAGTGTATTGTTCAGTCTCCAGGTGTGTTTGTATATATTCTGTAGTTTCTCTGTGATTTAATGACATATAAGAAGATTTGTTCAAAATTCTTATTCTTGATAAGACTTGTTTTATGGGCTAAAATGTCATATATTTTGGAAAGAGTATCACAAACCTGTGAGATGAATGTTTATTTTATATCTGTTTGATTTTTCTGTAGATATATGTTATGTCCATTTAATCTATGTTGCAATTTATCTCTGATGTTTCCTAGTGATTTTTTTCTGGAGAAAAACTTGGAATGTGAGTATGGTATTTAAATTCACCCATTTTGTTGTATCTGGAACTATCTGTCCCTTTAGATAAATTAGAAATTGGATGCTCCAACATTTGGTGCATATAAACTTGTAATCATTTTATCTTCTGGATTGTTCCATTTATTAATACGTAATGACCTTCTTTATCTCTTCTGATTAATTTTGACTTGAAGTCTTCTTTGACAGATATGAGTATAGATTCTCCAACTTTCTTTCAGTTTCCACTTGATTGATTTATTATTTTCCTTCCTTTCACTTTCAGTCTGTGTGTGTCTTTGACAGTGAGGTGAGTTTCTTATAGACAGCAAACAGATAAATTTTGCTTTTTAATCACCTGGTCTAGTCTGCAAATTTTAAAAGTCATTTACTTAGATTTAGAATTATTATTGAGAGGTATGTACTTACATTTCCTTTCTTCATATTAGAGGTTTATTAAGTTAACCATTTTTTATTTTTTCTGCTTCACATTTGTTTAACTACTGTTCTATTGAGAGTTATACTTTTCTGAACTTTCGTACTTTGGTATATGTTTTTGTATATGTATATGTATACTTTTGTATGTGTTTTTGCCTCTTTTTGGTATAGCATTTTTTAAACTAACTGGTACAATGCTGGCTTAGAGGTGAAGAATTGCTTAATTTATGCTGTTCTCACCTAAATTTCACAAGATAATTTTGCACAGAAGTCTTGACTCTTACTTTGTTTCAGGATCTACAATACATAATCTGTGTTCTCCTTTTATTTAGTGTTTGTGCTGAGAGGTCTGTTACTACTGTGATAGGTTTGCACTGTAAGTCACTTAGCACTTCTTCCTTGCTGCTCTCAGGATCCCATCTTTGTTCTATATTCTTGGCATTTTTAACTACAATATGATGTAGACATTTTTCCACTTGTTTTATCTATTTGAGTTTTTAAATGTGCCATGAACTTGGATGTCCACTGATTTCCCTAGATTTAGAAAATTTTCTGCTATACATTTATTAAGTTTTATTGACCTTTAGTCTTGATCTTCATTCCTTTTTCTGCATCACCAGTTTGTAAGTTAGAGGAATTAAATGTTTTGATCATGATTGCATATTTTATTTTCTTCATTGCTATATGAATGTAATAATTCTTCAACCTTGTCTTCAAACTCTCATATTCTTTCTTCCACCTGCTCTAATCTAATGATGCTCCTTTCCATTGAGATTTATTTGATTTATTCAGCTTTCTATTTCCAGGATTTTTTTTTTTTTGGTTTATTTTCCTAAAATCTAACTTCTTGAATTTCTCATCTGTGTTGCTAAATTTCCCATCCAAATTTTTGACTTTCTTATTCAGGTCATAATTTGACTTCTTTACATCATTTATATGTTTACTTCAATCCTCTGTGAGATTTTCAATAAATTTTATAACTAAAATTTTGAATTCTTGTCTGGTATTTCAGCCAATTCATTATCTTGGATTAAGTTATTGAGGTGTTGCAACCTTTTAGAGGAGTCTTGTTGCCTTGCTTTCTCTATTTTTCTTATATTTATAAGTTGTGTTTTGCACTTCTGATGGGATAGACATGCACCTGGTTTTATACAGTGGTTTTCTTAATAAGCAGCCTTCTCTTGAAAGCTCAATCCTCAGTACGACTTAGAGAATGAAGAACAAACCACCACATCATCAATAACAGTGTTCAGGTTGCGGTTGTATGTGAACTGAGGGTCAGTCCAGTCAAGGGTCAATTCTTAGCATCAGTACTGTACTCCTTGCTTTTGTTGTTGTTGTTAGAACTGGAGTTTGATCTCAGGGTTTCATGTTTGCAAAGAAGGATCTCTACTGCTTGATCCATACCAGTAGTTCATTTTATTCTGATTATTTTGGAAATGCGGTCTCACAAACTATTTGCCTCAGCTGTCCTCAAACCACAAGCTCCTGACCTCAGCCTCCAAAGTAGCAAAGAACGTAGGTGTGAGACATGAGTACCTAAATACACTCACTTTTGACAATTTTCTTCTTTGCTTACCACAAGCTACTGTTGGCCCCAATTAGCTCTGAGATCTGTTGGCAGCCATGTCAGTTGACACTCACTCTCAAGCATCAATCCTCCCCATTTGTGAACACATAGGTGAAAAATTCAAGACATGGGTTTCTACCAAGTGCATTAGAGGTGCAAACAGAACAATGAAATCTGCAGAGGAGAGGGAAAACTGAGGAAACCTTGAACTGAGCCTGTCCTTTCAGATGCTGTCCTTGGTTCTGAAACCTCACTGCAGTTTGGAGAAGGTTGGGAATGTCTCAGGGCTGCCTATCTCTGTTGTCAAAAAGCTACATGGAGCTGAAAGACCGCTTTGGAGGCCAAGCAGTCTGTTGGCCTTGGGATCCAGCTTTGACTTCATAGTCTCTGAGGTGATCTAAAGCAAATACAACTTGCTGCAGAAAGTGGAGCCATTAATTTTCATACTCTGCACAGTCTCAGCTCCCTGCTACCTAATCTTCTCCGTGGGTCTATGTCCATCCTTACCATCCACAATTGCCTATTTGGCTGTCTGACACTGAATCTGGCAAATGTTTTCCTGAGTGTTCCTAATTTTCAGGTCTCCAGAGTAGCTCAATCTCCAGATTTATATTTTTGACTTAATCTCTCTCTCTCTCTCTCTCTCTCTCTCTCTCTCTCTCTCTCTTTGATGTTGAGGATAGAGCTCAGAATTGAATCTAGGCCCTTGCATGTTCTAGTCAATACCTTAACCACTGTGCTATATCCACAACCCTAACTTTTTTCAGGTTGCTGAAGTGGACCTAAGGGAGTGTATGTCTTACGTTAATCACCTAGCAACTATTTCTGTTAAATTGTAGCACAGTAAATATTTTAGAACTTTCAGACCATATGGTCTCCATCACAGCTATACAATTCCATCACTGCAACACAAAAGCAGCTAGACACAACAAGAACAAATAAGCATGGTTTTGAAAATGTGTTTGGGGCACATAAGCAGGCCTCAGAGAACTTCAGGATCATATTTGCATGTGTATTTTAATACTGAGAGAAGAAGAATCTGTAAAAAGAGAAAGCATTTGCATTAAAAATTGGTAGGAAAATTAATGAAAGGCAAACATAGTTATAATTGTATTTATAAAAAGAGACTGTTGGTCAGATTTGGCCAATAGGATTGTAGTTTGTGAACCACTTCCTAGTCCTTAGCTATTATTCTGAAGGCTTTTTAGATCCAGCAAGGTTACTAAGATTTTATGTGTGTCTCTGAAATGCTAATATTCTACTGAAATGTGCAATCTTGAGGATTTCTCTTCCTCTCTCAGCCATATTAATAGTTTTCTGTCTGATTTTCTTTGTGTGATACATTGCAACGTGTATGTGCAAACCAACTCTCAATCAGAGATGTAATGGAAAATCCCCCAAATTGACTTTTGCCAGCAACATCCCTGCTTTCTTCGTTTGTCTTTTCAAACATGTCCTGTATATTCCAGACATTTAATCTGTCACAAATGTTCATCTCTGACTCCACAGTTTAGTGAAACTACAATGATCTATTTGGGTAATAGCTCTTTGAACCTTGGTTAAGAAATCATACTCAAGCAGAAAAGTAGTTCACCTATTGAATTTCCCATATTTCAAGCTCTACAGCCTGGAACAATTACTTAGGGTTGTTTAAAAGAAGAGGATTAGTCCAATCTTCCTTACATTGTCATGTCAAGAAGGAGGTAATTTGAATCTTTTATCTTTCCAATACAAAAATATCAATATCTAGAATTTAATTGACAAAAAATGAATTTTATTTGTTTACATTAAATGAAAATGTAAGACTTTCTTGGTTTCAGTAATGAATGGTATACAGTTTTCCATGTCACTGGACCCTGCTATATATTTATTTTTATGTTTTGTTTTCTTGTATAGGACAGTTTTAGCTTCATGCTGTTTTATTTTATTTATTTGAATTTAGACCCAAACATCTTCAAATTGTTCTATGAAGATAAAGTATATTCACTGTCTTTGTTTAGATGAGGAAAAAGATAGCTTTTATCCTGGTAACGTCCAGTACATACCTTCTTGTATCTGATCTAATTATCTGAAGCTAATTAAGTGCCCAAATTCAACTTCAATCATTTGACTAAAGAGTTGAAACTGAGTGAGTGCCTCTAGAAATTTCATTCTCAAAATCCATGTATTTTTGAGGGGAGGAAGGGATTTAATATGCCCAAGATAAATTCTTGGCTGTCATATATGTATTCATGTATATATAATGAAAATATAACGTAATATATAAAAAATTAGAAAATTATTTGTCTGTACTTATTTATCAGAGGAAAAGATTATTGAACTTAATAGCTTGATGTAATAAACTTTACTTTTAATAGTCCTTATAACCAGACGTAATGCTATGGTATTTCTGTGGACTTAGGCATCTAAATTTAACCCTTATAATAATCATTGAACACCAAGTCTGTCAGTATTACAAATTATTAATGTTGAAATGAGCACACGGTACAGAAAAATCCTGATACTCAAAGTCAATCTTTATTATACATCATCCTATTATTTCTGGGGTGAAGTTAAGAAGCAGAAAGACATTATTGACTTTCCACTTTTTATGTGACACAATGGGATATAGGGATGATGGTGGTTTTGTATTACATCTTTTTTTTTTCTGTAGCAATACCTAAAACTTTTGGGTTAGTGCTTCTAAGCAAAAAAGTATGTACTGTGTACAGATTAATAGATGAATCATACATAAAAATTCATTATGATCAGTATGTTTACACCAACTATCAAAGTACATCCTACTTAGTAATAAGACTGTCTTTTTGAGAAGGTCTTTATGGATAATAAATATTAAACACCCCCAATTTCCTCCAGTCTTTATTACTTTCTTTAAACATTTGAATTGAAATGCTTATAAGTCAATTTTGAGCACATGACATATATATATTTGTGTGTTATCTAGAATTACATCAATGGATAGTTAGGAGTTTCTGCTATAGATCCAGACTGCTTATGTTCAAATTGAAAATCTGCTATTTCCTAGCTTTGTAACATTTAGTTACATATTTTATTAATTCGTGTCTCAGTTTTCCTCATTTGAGAAGGATAGAAAAAATGTTATGTTCCATATAGACCTATTTTATGTGTCACTGCTAACTTAAGATTCAATTGTAAGAGAAAAATGCTGTAGTCTCTTATATTTTAGATTGCAAGCTTTTTCCCATCTACTTGTACTTCAGTTAATGTTTTAGAAGGCAGCTCCACTCACCATGACACCACCACTGCTCAGTTAATCTTCTGGAATGTGTAAGAGAATGGGGTGATCATGAAAAATGTCAGAGGAAATTCAACCTTAGGAACTCTTCATTCTGCTATCTCTGTCTTGCTGAGTAAACAAACATACACAGAAACATAAAAGGTATTGTAGATTTAACATTGGTTTAAGATGAACCTGGACTTTGACTTTATTTTCTTGAATTCCATAAAATATGGTATCCTCAGTAGAATTATAACATTTGTTTGTTAGAATTTTATTTTAGAATTCCTTTTTTATTATTATTCATATGTGCATACAATGCTTGGGTCATTTCTCCACCCTCCCCCACCCCCTCCCTCTCCCCCCCACCCCCTTGATACCCGGCAGAAATTAGTTTGCCCTTATCTCTACTTTTGTTGAAGAGAGTATAAGCAATAATAGGAAGGAGCAAGGGTTTTTGCTAGTTGAGATAAGGATAGTTATACAGGGAGTTGACTCACATTAATTTCCTGTGCATGTGTGTTACCTTCTAGGTTAATTCTTCTTGATCTAATCTTTTCTCTAGTTCCTGGTCCCCTTCTCCTATTGGCCTCAGTTGCTTTTAAGGTATCTGCTTTAGTTTTTCTGTGTTGAGGTCAACAAATGCTACCTAGTTTTTTAGGTGTCTTACCTATCCTCATATCTCCCTTGTGTGTTCTTGCTTTAATCTTGTGATCAAAGTCCAATCACCAAACCTCAGCATCTTTTATTATTTTTTTGTCTCTAGAATGTTTACTCTTTTTATAATGAGTATCTTGGAGCAAAAAACATTTCTTTTTATATTTAGCTGCTAGAAGTCTTGGAACAAATTTTATAACTCAGCCAAGAAAAACAAATAACAATTTATGGCCCTATTATCAGTGCTTGCTATTGCTACACAAATCCTGTCTTCATGCCCCATTCATGTGATATCTTATGATATATTCTTACCATAGGTATGACATGCATATCTATCTAGTGATAGATTCATGTTTCTTAGAAGAAATAAAAAAGTTTATGCATTTAACACACTACTGGTACTATCTTTAATAATTTAGCTCAATTTGAAGTCAATTCTTAAAAATAAATAAATGAAAACATCAAGGAAGAGCTACAGAATCACTGGACTTACAGTAATGGGGCCTGGAGTCAACAAAATCTCCAAAGTTTTCTGGTTTTTAAAAACTTGGAATTCTGAAGTTACATATTTTTTCAATAAAGCAAGTTAACTAATAACTATGATATGAACTAAAGAGGTTATATGTTTTAGATGGGAAATGCACATATAAGAAAAGGAATGTCCCACTAATGTTGTATTACCTTTAGTAGGAGGAAGACATTTTGACTTGTCAGAATGAGATTGTCTTCCCCTTTTTCTCAGTTGCAGCTTCCATTCATTTCTAGTTTAGAAATTAAGATGTCATTGATATTATAATAATAAAAATCAACTGTTAAAAAAGAATCCATAGGAAAAAAGGAAAAACAATCTCATAGGGAAATTTTAACCTTTCATGCATCTGTTCTCGTGTATATTTGCAATCTTTTGTATGCAAATGGTGTTTCCCAATCTTTGGACAATTAATCACCTTATTAATATTATTAAGTGATTGAAAGCTAATGAAAACTACTCTGGGATCAATGCTACATTTTCTAAAGTAACTACTTTTTATGCTACAGTAAGTTGAATTTTCTCAATTTACCCTTATGAAGTTAAAACAAACAGAGTTCACTATCAAGTCAAGTTCTCTGTCTCTCATAGACTTTCTCATGGTTTGTCATTAACAGAAATGTTCTGGCTTTATATAATATCATACTATGTATGAAGTAAACCAATATCTAATTCTTTGAAAACCAGGACCAATGTATCACAGTGTGATGGTAATATAGTTCTTATAATTATTTTTCCATACACTTTTTGTTATCTTCTATTTCCCAAGCTCTTTTTTTTAATTTTTTTATTTATTTTATTTTATTTTATTATTCATATGTGCATACAAGGCTTGGTTCATTTCTCCCCCCTGCCCCCACCCCCTCCCTTACCACTCACTCCGCCCCCTCCCTCTCCCCCCCACCCCCTCAATACCCAGCAGAAACTATTTTGCCCTTATTTCTAATTTTGTTGTAGAGAGAGTATAAGCCATAATAGGAAGGAACAAGGGTTTTTGCTGGTTGAGATAAGGATAGCTATACAGGGAGCTCTTTTTGTTTGATTTTACCAGATTCAAAAAGTTCCTTGGAAAGATAAATAACTAAATCATAAAAATAAATAACAATAATATTTTCAAAAGAAAATTTCTATTTCCCTTGGAATCCATTTTTCTTGACCTGATATAAGTTTTCCATAGAGCTGTATTGGTTCCTTTATTATATGTAAATGGTAGTACAAAGTACATTACTTACCAAATACTGATATATTACTATGAACCTTATATACTTCTCTAAGTATTTTATAAATATTAATTCAGTTACTCCTTCTCTCTAATCCTGTAAGGCAAATACAACTATTATCCTCTTCTCACAGATGAATAAAATGAGGCATTCAGAGATTAAATACTTTGCTCAAAGTACTAAAAACTAGTAAAGTATAACAGCCAACTCTCCAATTCCAATGGTCCAGCTCTTAACTTTATTTGCTACTATATTTGTTTTTCTGTCTAACTTGGGGCACAACAGTGGGGAAGAGTGATATACAACTTCAGACTCTAGCATTATATCATACATGTAGAAAAAGGAGATGTTCAAAATTAATCATATTTATTTGTGGTGATTATATTTTACCCATAAATGCAATAAATGAAATTTGAATATAATTTTTGAAGTTCTTTTATTTCTCCTATTTGCTCATTGATTTAAGATATTTTGTATGTCAAACTAGTTACTGTTTTTTTGTCCCTTCCCCTAGCTCAATATGCTTTGTATACACTGGCCTTATTTTTATGCAAAAGTACAATGATTATTTGTCTTCTAAAGTCTTAAAATTTCTAACCATGCTTTGCTTCTCTTATTTAGTTTTGGCTAAGAATCATCCACTTAGAAGAGTTTTCTTACTAACTCATATCTATATCAATAGCTTTGGATGAGAAACACCCTAAAGTCATAGGCTGAAAGAAGCTCTCATTTGTGAATGCATTTCAAACATATATGGGTTCTCTGCAGTCAGTGAACTTGGCTGGGTTCATGCATGAATCTACATGTCCACAGGCTTGCTTATCCACCACAGGGTTTTCTCTAATCTGGGCTTATCCACAGGAACCAAACTGAGGCAATTCTTCTCCAGTAGGTTACTTAGTCAAGTCCTTCTTATGGTAATGTCTGAATTGCCAAAGAGCAGGCTCAGTTTTATAAAAGATTTTTACATATTATGGACCAAGTAACTTACAATAACTGCAAGAAAACAATCAGAATCAAATGGAAGGTCAATACTCTCTTGACATGAAGATCTGCAAGTCACATGACCAAGAATGTAGATATAGCATGAAGGAAAATGGTGTTTTGGAATGTGAGTGATTAATGTAACCTCTCATATTCTCTATTTGCTCTTCTAACTTTATTTTCTTGATAATGGCTACCAAAGTTTCATTGTATATGTGAACATATAGTATTATACATTATAGTTACATATACTTATATATACATATATAAATGAATAAATATAAATATGTATGTGAGGAGTTATTCTGTATTTGAATACAAAGAATTATTTCTTCATTATATCATCAGTGCAGACAATAGTGTTAATATCACAAAGTTTATTAATATTTGTTGTACTGTGAAATAAGAAAATTAATGCAGATAATTGAGACCACAGCAGCACTCACTAAGCAAATTAAAATAATTGTGTTTGATTATACTTATTTTTAATATATAGCACAATAAACCAGAGGAAAAATTACAGAATACATTTGTATAACATTAAGAGGAAAGACTCATTGTTTTCATAACCTCTGCATTTCTCAAGCCATAGCACCATGCCTGGAATTTTAGAGATATGGAGATTAATGAAAAGATTAATGAATGAAATAATATTGGAACAAACCAAGCTTGTGAGAATGCTATAGGTATATTGAAAATGAAACATCTAATATATCATATTTCTCATTTCAATTTTGGTCATATGGTACTTAAGAGTATTGTCATTTCTGATTTATAAATGTCAAGTTCTTTGCCCAACATAATATAAGTAGTAAATGTTGGAGGTAGGATTAGAATATACATCCAAATCTTAAGTCATTTCTATTTGCATTAAAGAGCTCTGCTGTGTCATTACAAATTTTGTAGAGACATGATTGGATATATAGGACTCAAAAACAAAACTAAAATTATAATAAATATTAGTATATTACTATTCTTGGGTTGCCATAACAAAAATATCAGAGAGTGTGTGGTTTAAACAGCAAAAATTTGTTTTCTTGCAGCAGTGAGAGCTTGAATTTCCAGACTGTTAGACCCCAAAATTAGATTTCTTATGAGGACATTTCCTGGCTTGCTGATCCAGCTTCTAACTATGTTTTCATATGGTCTTTCCACTTTGTAAGCAGAAAGAGGGAGAGGAAGAGACTAGAAGGAGGGAGGGAGAGAGAGGGAGGGAGAGAGAGAGTCAGTGAGGCAGAAAGAGAGAGAGAGAGAGTTCTTATATCTATTTCTCTTTTTTAAGAATGCTATTTATGACCTTATTTAAACTTAATTAGATTCCATCATCAAATAAAGTCAAATGGGCTTCTGAACATCCACATATGAATTTAGGGGGAAACATTTCATCCATAGTGGCTGGAAACATCATTGATGAACAAAATCACAAGTATTTTCAGTTTGATCTTTGAAAAAAATGTTTTGGACTACCAAGATACTTAGTCACATTGATTCAAAACTTAACATTTTCTGCATACAGATCAAATGATCATGTAATATTGCATCTTTAACCTGAATTTTAAATGAAAAATTAAAGGCATTCTCTTTCTCTTTTTTTTTTATTTTTTGGAAATAAATGAAGAATGCTTAAAATACAGTATAAGATTGTAGGATTTACTGAAAAGATTTCTCTTTTTTTCATATTACAGGCCCAACAGCTTACTGATCTAGAACAAAAATTAGCTGTAGCCAAAAATGAACTAGAGAAAGCAGCTCTTGACAGGGTAAGTTCACATCCACAACCCTTCACAGCTTGGGTTTTAACAAAAAGATGTTGAAGTATGCTCATTGCCTTCTTTGATTTATAAATTCAACTATAGATACTTTTGCAAAAAAGATGGTTGTAGAATTTGTAAATATTTGATTTTCTCCTTGAACTCCAATTTTTTCCTTTTTTTTGTGTGTGTATTATGTGTGTGCTACAGTAAATTGACTGAGGTTTCAGTTTTTGAGAGTATATGACTTCATTATTTGTCTTACTGGTACATTAATTCCATAACACCATGAAGACACATGCTCTACAGAATCAAATTCAATGTCATATATTAACTCTGTGTAAATGGGTTATAAACCAAATGGAAGCAATCACTAACAGCCAATTGCTACAACTAGTTTTAAAACTGTGTGTCTTAAAATATTTTCTTATGTGTATTTACTTGGAATGTGCACAAGAACATTAAATGTATCAATGGCTGTGCTAATAATAAATAGAGATTATATAATTGGTTACTGTTATTAGGATTAATTTGTACAGTTCATATATTTTCTGTACCAGTCAAAATGAATTATTCATTAATAAAATATATGTGTATAAATACTGATAAATCTACATATATAATATTGAGTGAAAATTTCAGAATTATATATATAATCTTTGATAATTGTCCAAACAAATAAAACATATTTTCAAATATTTATTTAAAAATAGAATAAGTAGACAGATGTAAATCAAATAAATGGGTTCAATTTTCATTAGAGAAAGACTAATATTATAAAATGGATGTTTGCAAAGAGTGCTTCTCTTGATTAGCACAGATTTTAGTCGTCAATAATTTTACAACTGCAGAAAAAGTCTTTAACTAATACCACCACATATATGTGTATTGCATGTATTATAGTCCTGTTTTATATATGAACATTAGTTACATGCAACACCTACTCACAGATTAAACATTTTGTGTGTTGCATTTATCCATGTGTATATAATACACTTTATAACTTTAAGTGTATACTATATGTGGCAAATATATATGTTAAATAATTAAGATGACACTCTTTTACATTTAATTCAGACTACTATTAACTTAATGTTGTCATGCTGTTCTCCACATGCATCTAAAATTCAGAAATCATTTTTAAAAATATATGAAAGGTTATCCTTGCTGACAAGACCTGTCTATTTCAGTTTATCACAGCCAGGTAACCAATATATGGAGAAAATTAATTTAAAAAGATGAATGCATTTGTATACTTATTTTTCTATAATGTATGGTATATGCTTAGCAATTTTATGAAGAAAGGAGGTTACCTTCTAATTACCAATTTGAACCATATGTTTTGTTCTGAGTAATAGGGAGGAGGCAGTATATATAAGGGGATTATTTCGTACCCTTGTGATTTCTCCTCCTTTGCCACATGCTATTAAACAATAATTTTGAAAGACCAAGTTAAAATTCAGCTTTTCAGGGATTTTACTCACTATAAGAGGCATATTTCTTCACTTTAGTATGACCAAAACTTCTTCACAGCTAACAGGAAGCTTATCAAACAATGTATTTAGAATATGTCTCAAAAATGAATTAATAAAGACATTTCATGAATGCCAGTGTCACTACCTTATAAAGTTTGAAACTCTGGGACAAATGAGGTTTTTAAATGAGTAATTAGTTATATTAATAATTTTAGTCTTTTGTGATTGCTCTATTTTAATCTAATTTATCTGAATATTATTATTTGATAATTTTCGGAAAGGGTCATTGATATTTTGTAGAGTCGTCAAGCATAATTCATTTTACCAAGATGAGCTTTTAAAAATATTTTCTAACTTACAGACAAGTTTTACATGAATATATGCTAATCTCTGATCATATTTAACTCATGCTATATAATATTACTTTTTAATAAAAAAAGTGTTAGGATTTTGGATCTTGATGGACCCAGAAAACCAGAAATATGTATTATACTAAAGTTCAGCTGGACCAGTTTTTAAAAAAATCCTTTTTCATGTTGCAACCATCTCAGCAAAATGCATTATTTCTTAAATATTGAATTCTCATGATACTGATACAGTTTGACATGCTCTGTGCTGTTTTTAATCATCACTGACCATTGGAATCTTTATTCTTACATTAAATGTCTTCCCTGATTTAGCCTTATCTAATCCTTTTAGTTAATCAATAGCTATATGTACTGCTTTGAAAGGGCTTTTGTTAAACCCTCTTGTGCTTGGTACTATGGGAAACAGAAAACGTTAAATATGATTTTGGCTCCTAAACTGCTTATAAAAAACAATCAGGAAATAATTTTACACTGATCCATAAGGAAATAGAATCAGAGGAAATGAATCTGTACATTGTGCATATATATGAGTCATATTGAATGGTAAAGTCACAAAACACATTATTGGTGAATTGGAATTTGCCCTCTGTTGTATAACTCAATTATTATAGAGTTCTTCTTTCACTTTAGCTTTATGCTTTCCTCCTCCCCAATTCTTTCTCTCACATATAACACTCTGTTCCTAACCCACCCCCTGTCTTATTCTAGATTCAGGCTTAGAGGTTGAGGATTGTAGTGATAAAATAATGGTCTCCACAGTAGTATTCATGTGTTTGAATCATAACTCTTCTGTTTTGTGACTGTGTTCAAGTTCCTCAAACTATTTATGCTTTTCTGGGATCACTAATACAACTTACATTTTAAGGGTGATGGGAGAATTATAAGAATCAGAACAGTAAAGTACTAAGAATAATGCCTGCCACATGGAAAACACTCAGTAAGCTTAGTCAATACTGTTACTAGTGAATATCTCAGAGACAGCCTTTATGTGATGACAATTTTGTCTTTTCCCTATAGAATTTAATCACTTCTTTTTGTACAGTGACTATAAAAGATTTTCATATTATTAGAGATTGATTTCAACAAATCTCACCTAAGTTGTGTACAAGGTATATAAAATGCAGCCATAAAGTCAAGAAAAAATGTGAGTTCACTTCAAAATAGGATCTACAGTTTAATGAATTTGTTCTTCACCTCACTCCACCATCTTTATGTAAGACTTTTATACTCTGAAGACATCGAGCTTGGAAGAATATTGAATCTTGGCTTCACATAACCTTAAATATCTCATAAATATTATGAAAAAACATTGTTACCTTCCAACTTGGTTCTCCAGAATATTTAATGAAGGGACTCTCAGTTTCCTATCCTACTGTAAACAGTAAGATCTCAAGATCTAAGAGCCCAAATTTTCAAGCAATAAATTATTTATTCAGAAATATCTTCTGAATTATAGTCAGCCTTAGCAATGAGAATATACATATAAATCTCAAATAATCAAAATAAAAATGTTTGTACAGTATTTTAATTTCGCTAAATTTTACCCAGATAAACATGCATTATTGCAGGTGAAACAAGTTAGGCCACTCACTCACACTCCCAGGATTAAGTAATAACACAATGAGAACTCTAAACCACTCTGTAGTGTCTGGCACATAGCAGGAGTATAAGAGAAATATTTCATTATTTTTCAAGTAGCAGAGCATCAGCCTATATGTTCTCAAATCTTGCTTTATTTTTTTACTTAACAAACATTTGGTTGATGAAAGACTGTTCATGCTGCAAAAAAAGGTACCAAACTTCAAGAATATTTCATTCTGTTAAGAATAGATAAACCATAAGCGTATGAAAAAGAAAACAAATTGAAATGATGGTAAATGATAAATAACTCTTAGAGGAAGGAGAATTTTTGGAAAGGAGGGATGTCAGGATTTGTTTCCAAAAACTTTTAATATATAAACAAAATATGTGGGCATTTAACCGGAAATTTACTCTGTAGGCATATTGATAAGGCCTCTATAGACTGAAGAAATAGCTAGTGTAAATGCCAAAAGATGGAAATAAATTTTGAATGTTTGAGGAACTATAAATACACCACACTGACAAATAGAGACTTACATTTTAGTGGGAAAATTGGTCGGTTTGATGAAGAAAGTAAAAACACTAAGAAAAAAAATCAAGATTGACTTTAGAAAAGGGTAGTTTTTAGGATTTAAGGGAAAGCACACTAATATAGCTCACGTCATATTTCATTAGGGAACAACTTGTTCTAGCACACATCAAAGTGACCAGTGGCCTGCAGCGTCAATACAGACTGCACCTAGTATTATAAATGAAAATGAAATGACATTGTGATTTGAAATAATTGCCTGGGCTTGCTCATGGAATCAGGTCAAGACAAACCTGAGTAACATCAGCACCAGACTATTAAGTTAGAAGCACTTATTGGGGGTTGGGTAGAAAGATGGCCAAATTACTTAAGGTTTGTGTCTTACAGCAACTGTTGCCTCTGGAAGGAAAAATCTACAATGTAGTCAAGAAATAGATAATAGTATTAGATTAGAGGCCATGGTACAGGCTTCTGTTCCATAGAAAGAAAACCAGGTAAAAAGTTAAGTATAGGTTGAAATATTAATGCACAGATGGATTACTATTATGCTCACAGAAGACAAGAAGTTGAAGAATACATTTGTAAGGCTGCCTCTGCTAATCTTCAGTTTTCCTGGCAAGCACAGGAGGCTTCTGGGAAAAGACAATTGCACCAAGTTTTGGATAATTAAAAATCTAAGATTTTTTAAATTATGTTTCACTGAAAAATTTTTTTTGTCTAAGCAGTTTTTACTTAATTGTCAGTGTTTGAAGCCATAACTTTGATTCTGTTCATTATTTTTAACATCTAAATTCAATCATTGCTCAGGTTTAGAGATTTGTCTATAGATTAATATAGACATTAAGTTTCTCATAGACCTTTTAGGTATTCAATGTTAAGAAGAGCCAAGACAGGAATACAGTCAATTCAACAAGCACCATTGCCTTTTGAATGATCTGAAGGTCAGCATTTCAAAGCCACATGAACTTTGGTTCTTGGTCAAGACATGCCTGACTGACCCATTCCTCATTTTCCACTGTCTCATTATTTATAAACTGCTAATAAATGGGGGAAGGAATAAAGAGGAGGTTAAGGGAATATAATAGAGAGGATATATTTGATCAAAGATCATTGTGCAAATCAATGGAGATATCACAGTGAAGCCCTTTTGTAAATTTAATGTATACAAATGAAAGAGGAGAAAGTTGATATATCTCTGAAGTTTGGTGTTGAAAATATATCATGAAACATTTAAGGTCCTAGAAGTTAAGTAGGGTTTTGTAATGGATATTATAAATTAGCTAATGAGTGTTATAAATGAACCAATGACACTTGACAAGTAATATGAATTTATATGGGGAGTGAGTCCAGGCTAGCAGAATAAAAGTGGAAAATGATGACCAGGGCCATACCTAGAAATGTTAATGCCTTTCTCTCTGTCTCACTCTATTTAGGAGTCACAGATGAAAGCAATGAAGGAGACAATACAACTCTGTTTGACATCAGTTTTCCGTGATCAGCCTCCTCCTGTGAGTCTAATCCCATCAAATCCAACTCAGATATTACTTCCACCAAGGACAATTTCTGCTAAGATTCCAGATGCAAGGACAAAAAACAAGGTACATTTTAGTCATGTTTTGAAAAGTAATATTGAGTAACATATTGTCTTTAAAATCCTTTCTATATGATTACAGAATAAATCCAAGTAGGATTTCAAATACTTTGAATATTTAGGAAGCATATGGAAGACAGTAACCCAGTTTGTAACATGGATCCTCACAAATCTTTGGAAAGCAATCTTTCCTTGTCAGAGAACCTGCTTTGTAGGTAGAATACATAATTGTTAAACAAAACCAAGCAAAACAAGAAACAAACTTAAGTAAGTCAAAAGAAAATATCTCATATTACCTTCTGTTAAACAATACACATATGATACTTTCTTTGATGGTAAATACATCATCCACACAAAACTAATTATTTTTAAAATTAAAATGCAGAATTCAGCAGTAAATCTGTCAGGTCATCAACATTTTTGTAAGATTCTTAATTACTGCTTTATTGCTTGTTATAGATTCATTTAGGTGATTTATAGAGTTTCAATTTTAATTGGTTATATATGTATCTAGAAATTTATCCATTTCTTCTAGATTTTCCAATTTCTTTGAATATAGGTTTTCAAAATAATCACTAATAATTCCCTGGATTTCCTTGTTGTTTGTTGTGATCACCCATATTTAGTTTCTAATTTTATTAATTTGGGTCTTTTCCTTCCTCATCTTAGTCAGATTTACTAAGGGTTTATCAATCTTATTTATCTTGTCAAATAATCAGCTTTTTGTGTCATTGATTCCTTGTATTTATTTTTCATTTCTATTTTTTTGACTTTGACCCTTAATATTATTTCTTTCCGTCCACTAATTTTGGTTTAGCATGTTCTTGCTTTTCCTAGCATTAGGTCATTCATTTGAGATCTTCCTGTGTTTTTAATATAGGTACTCATGGCTATAAACTTTCCCATTAGCACTGTCTTTGCTGTGTCCCATATGTTCTGATGGCATTTTTTCTCTCATATGTGGAATATAGAACCAATACAAATAGAAACAATAAGGGGAGGTCAGTAGCAGGAGACAAAGGGTAAAAGAACTCTAGTTGATGAACTTTCTGTGCAAGAATAAATACAGAATTTTTAAAGATGTTAAAATTATCATAAAAGGGGAATAATATAGAAAGGAGAATAATAGAGAGGATGAACAAATTCAAGTTATAATACATATATAAATGGAAATGTCACAATGAAATTCTCTGAATAGCTATCTGAAACAAACAAAAATGTCTTTTTTTTCAAAAAATGGGGAATTGGAAAGTAAAACAGTTCCTGTCTAGGACTTGATAAGTGGGAGGAGGTAGGATATAAGGAAAGTGTGTAGGAGAATGAATGTGGTAGAAATATTATGTCCTCATATATGAAAATGGAAAAATTAGGTATGCTGACACTATCTTAAGAAAGGGAGAGAGGGATGAAGGAGAATTGTGGAGAGAATGAATTCAATTGTCATATATTGTAAGACTTTTTGTAAATGTCAAAATATACTCCCTGTACAACAATAATATGATAATATAAGTAAATAAACAAATGTGTTACAGAAAATAAATAAGTAAAAATTAAAATGTCCAGATCCCAGCAATGGGTACACATTAGAAATCTCCCACAACACTTAAAACAATCCTGACACATGAGACCCATCCCCAGGCCTACTGAGTCATATTTTTTTAGGTTGGACTCCGTTTAATGTGCATCCAAATTAGGTACAAAATATTTAAGTAAATCACTTGCACCACACTAGTATACACAAAGCAAGGGGGCATTTCTATGATGCTTTGTTTTAATCTTCAGAAACATCAGTATAGATATTTTATATGTAAATAAATCCAAAGAGCTTGAAATAGCCATTGGAGGAAGTTTTTTAGTTGCTGTTATTTTTTTTTTTTCCTTTAGGTAGTATCATTGAAGGAGCTGCTTGTATGATCACTTGCTATTAGAATTTGTGCTATGTTATTCACAGTACATGTTCATCAACCAATGAATGGCTAAAGAAAATTTTGTACATCTACACAATAGAGTGTTATTTGGCCATAAAGAAGAATGAAATTATATCATCTGTAGGAAAATAATGAGATTAGATGGATTAAAGCAGACTCAGAAAGACAAATATTATGTGTCTTCTTTCATATGTAGAATCTAGATATTTTTAAATATACATAAAAGTAGGTAAGGAGCTATTTCGTGCAGGACTAGCAGGAGGGGAATGGGGCATGAGAGGGCAATGGGAATGAATATGATCAAAACATTTTGTATACATTATGGACATGTCATAATGACAGCCTTCATTTTATACACTTAGTATATACTCACAAGAAAAGAAAGCGAGTGTTGTGAATACCAGGCTGAAATCTAAACGCAAGCCTCTAGGGATGAGTCCTGAACCAACACTTAGAGTCACTAATGGGAACAGTTAACGTTGATTCTTCTTATTTCTGAGATTCTCTATATTTGAATCAAACCATCAAGAAAAATCTGTAGTATAGGAGATGTTATTTTCATAATAGAGAGTGAGAAATAAGTAAAGCAAAATCAATCTTTTAATATTCTGGTTTTGTCCACTGTCAGTCAATATACAAACTACAGAGATTTAATCTGTACCATCTCGTCATGTAGTATTAACAGAGGTTCTGTAAAAATAACATAAAATATGTATTTACAATTTATCATATTTTCATCTTTGATTTTTTATGCACTAAAGAATCTCTAAAACTTCTGATCTGAGTATTTTTTCTTGTCCTTTCCCTGAAAACTATAGATTCAAAATGTTTGCTTACTTAATCAAACTCAGGCAAGTAAAGACCATGAAATTGTATTGTTTTATATTCATGGAAAGCCTTGGACACATTTCTTGAAATTGGTAAAATATGCAGCTCCCCAACACAATCTTACCCTCCTATGTGGGAGCTATTCTAACCGCAAGAACTGAGCTAAGGCGCCCTCTTGTTAAGCAGGATCCCTTCAGGCAAAACAGCATAGTAACTCTATGGACCTACAAAATTTGTCTCTATCCCAAAATATAATTGTTTAAAGCCATTATTAAAACAGAACAAAAATCCAATTGTTTAAGACAAAGTTCAATAAATGTAAGTTAATGTTCTGTATAACATCCTATTTTACAGATTGACATTAAAAGCTTTGTTGGGTGTTTATGTTTTGCCCATATTCTTCATCATTTTAGTATTGACACGAATTGTATTTTCCATATGCTTGGAGGGAGCTTAATCTCTATTAAGGTACTTTGCAGATATTTTTACAATCCAGAATAATGTAATGTAAAGTGGGTATATATAGGAAAAACAAACACCTCAGTTATGAGATAATTTTTCTCTACATACAAAAGTAGCATATGTATGAATATGTATCTAGGTGTGTATATGTATAAAAGATATATATATATATATATACATATATTTTTATGTGTATTATATATGTGTATGTATATATGTATACACACTTCATTCTGCCTGACATTTTCAGTGCCTAGAACAATGTTTCTAGAGAATTCATTTGAAATGACATTTACCATGTGGCCCTCTTCTTGCTACACATTTATTTAGAAGACAGAAAAAAATTCTGGAATGCTTTTTAACTGTTTTATGTCCAACTAAATTGCTTCCCATCTACAAACCAGAACTCTGATGTCATTGGAAATATGAAGTTGAGATGACATGGCCCTGAGCTTTTGGAGATGGCAGCCTAATCCTCTGTGAACAGAAAACAAGAAGCATACAGGGGAATGGTCTTAGTAGAAAATCAGGCTGACTTTTTTTCTGTTATAAATTTGTTTTTAGTATTTAAAATTCTATATTCCAAACAATTTGATTAAATATGAAGACTGAGGAGATAATTGTTTCTTAATGTATGTAAGATGATACACTTGCAATATCTTTGTTAAATATATAACGTACTTGTTTTTAGACAGTAATGCTTATTCAGAAATGAAAAGAGCAAAGATTTAAACTAGGAAAACTTATTTGCATTTTGCACAAAATGATCCTAACAGTACTAGAAACAAGAAAACTGTAACAAAGGAGAAATGGTGTAAAAATATGGAAACAGGATTCCAGATATTACCAAGGTATAAAGTGGCCTGATCTGGTGATTCAGGAGGATGCATACAGGAGGAAATCAAGAGTAACATTCAACACCTGCATTCTTTCACTGTGATATGAAAGGCAAGAGGAGCCTGTAGGGTAAAAGCCAAATTGGCTGGTTTTCAACATATTCCATTTTGTGCATTTGTCATGAAGCCAAGTAACTATATCCAGTCAGTGATTATATATTTTGACCTGCAACTCAAGGAAGGTGTCTGATTTTCCACATAAGATTTGATATACTCACTGTAATTGGTAACAGATGAAATTACCTGAAGAAACTATGCAGAGTGGAAAAGATGAGGGATGCAAGGGGCATTAAGCATAAGAAATAACTTGAGAATGACCTTATGTATAGTCTAAGAGATGGAATTGTATTGTTAAAGTACATCGCTTCTACTTACCTTTTGCTGAGATGATCTGTAATATATATATGAGCTCAGAATCATGACTTATATATGCCTGCTCTAATAGATCAAGAACCAGAATAGAAATGTCATTGTGTGTATTTAATAGTACATACTCCAGTGGTCTGTTGAAGTTAGCTCATACCTGCTTGCAAAAGATGACTGTTAAATATTCCAAATTTAATAGCCACAGTTAAACACAGGCCCTATCAAATATTGATTGCATGCACATACAATTAAATAAATTAAACTAAGTCAATGCAGTGAATAATGCCACTATCATGCTTGAGAATATTATGTCTTTTACATTTGATATAGGCGTCTATATGGTAGAAATACTATATAATAGAGAACTATTGCATACTTTGTTTCAACTAAGTTTCAGTGACATTTCATTGATAGACTGAAATTTGTGATATTTATATCATAGAAATTGATAAACACTCTAAATCAGCAATCTCTTAGGCCACAGAGCTAGTGAATAGTATGCTCCACTGTGGTGTTCATGTTGAGTGTGCAAGTGTGCACATGCGTGTGTGCACACATGTGCAAAGCATTTAACTTCACCCTACTGACATCATAGGCAATATTCAAAGACTATAAGATCAAATCCTCTTTCACCACTTATACAGTGAAGTCAGATGCATAGGAGTACTCAGAAAAGTAAAATAATTATTAAACAATGATTTGTATATTTAATGACATTTTGAAAAGCTATTTAAATTTATAGGTCAACTGTAGTGCTTAAATTAATGGTATGCATTTTATTATAAGATATTTAATATGACTATATATAATTTGGAAAATATTTGAATGTAAGTGTAAGAACACAAAATATTGCCAAGAATTGTATCAGTTTTATATTTAAAAATATGAATTTGTGAGACATTAGTGTATTTACAGTTGTATAAAATAGAATTAAAGCCAGGATTTATTAGTCATGTTAAGTAAAAATTTCTTTCCTACTATTTAAAAAATTTTTATACCCTAATCAATTTCATTAACTCTTCTAAGAATCATCTTCCATAGTTATAAAGTGGAGATAAAAATAGCACAAGCATTAGAAATTTGTTGTGGAGCTCAAATAATAAATTTACAATTAATGTTACCATAGGTAGCACTTCTTGACATTAAGAGAGCATTCAATAAATACATTGAATGAAACAAGAATTATAATACCTAAAAGCCAGCATAAATCTGTGAAAATCCTAAGGAAGTCTTCTAGTAGGATAATGCTTTCATTTAAAAAATGCTATACTATTTATTGTTCAAGTGTGAGAATTCATCTATCGAAATCAGCACAGTTAATTTTTTTTAGCATAAAAGTATTGCAGAATTCATTTTTTCTTTATTTTGATTTGATTTTTTGAGACTGTGTCTTACTATGTAGCCTAGGACGGCCTTGAGCTCCCAATCCTTGGCTCAGCCTTCCAGGATCTGGGATTGCAGCATGTGCCACTACACCTGGTAGTAGAATTCTCAGAGGATCATAATTTTTAATGCAGTAAAAGAGGAGAAAGTTTGAAAGGCAGCAGGAATGAAAAGGAAATGATGAAATTGTGCTATGAAAATTCTTTGTTTACCCCATTCTCTGATGTTGCTCTTTTTCACTATCATGGTTTTCTTTCATTGCAACCCACTACCTTGGTCTTTGCTGCAGTTTACATTGTTGAGGTCACAGCTGTGATTTTACGTAATTAGACAGGGATGGCTTGTTAATGTTTTTAAGTTTATTAGAAATACTAAAGTTATTCTAGGGCTGCAAGCAACTGGTCTACTTAGAAGCTTAATGACATTCAAGTGAAAAATAGCATTCAACTTAGTGCCTGAAGGTTTAGAGCAAGGTGTGTTTTGATTCCTGTTTTCCTGCCAAAAATATATTGCAAAGTAATTTTTAAGAACTCTTCAGACAGTGCACCTATAATCATCACAGAGCATGATTCTCACCCAGGGCTACATTTGTAAATTATTGGGTGCTTCACACTTTCCTGTAAACCTCCCACTTTTGAAAACATCCATCAGAGTTGGATGAGGTGAGTTTGAGGATTATTCAAGGCTCCTTGACTATTAAAGTTATAGTCAAGATTGAGAACCAGTCAGATCCTTGCTCTAAGAATCAGAAAAGACTCTATCTCTATGCAAAGTAAGTAAACCTCTTCTTTCTCCCCACATCCTGTCTTCAAGAGATTTCTCAACCAACTCTGTGATCAATTTAGATAGTTCTTTCTATGTACTGTCTGCCATTAGTGAACCAATTAGTTATTGCTAACATTTACCATCTATTGGCATTATTTCCATGCTGCAACAATATGTTTTAAATTTTATATGTGCAAACATGTTGCGAGGACAAAATGAATACCTGAGAATCAAGCAATTTTTGTGAAGTACATTGTGTCTAAAAAATGTTTGAATTATGTTTTGGTTCTACAAAGTTGTTTATTTACTGCCCAAGATATCTAACATTTCTATTTCAGTGAATATATATTAAAACAAATGTGTTTCTTTCTGACAGTATTGGGGATTGAATTTAAGGTGGCAAGCACTCTACCACTTGAGCCATAGCTCCAGCCCTATGATTTCTGATGGTGCTTACAGGGCATTAAAAAATTTGATTAGTTGAGCACCTGAGTATGTTGGCTGTTCTCTTTAACACTGCTGACTTGGACATCTGTGTTGGAATCTATGGCTAAATGTCAGATATTCAGTGCCAAAAATCATGTGTGAGAACACAGATTTGGAATTCTGCAGATCAATTAAAAATTTTGTTTTGTTCCAATTCAATGTATATGAGACCTTGGGCAATTATGCTACAGATTTTGATTTTTCCTTTGTGAAATGTAGCTAATGAAAATAATATACTTAATAAATCAAAATGTGTACTGCTGAATTTATAGCATGACACTAGATATGTTCTGTGTCAAATGTTTAAGAGCATAGATATCAAATGTTTAGTACCATAGACTATAAAGGCAAACAGTCTAGGTTTGAAAATGTGCAATATCATGCCAAGAAGGTGTGTAACATATAAACAATTTTCTGAATGAATTTATGAGAAGTAACATGGGGATAATAATATTTTCCTCTAAGGGCTGTTATGAAGATACATCGAATATTATTAGTTTTAGACATTCTTGGGCTAATAAATTATTGTTGTGTGACCATCTTTGGAGAAATTCTAAATAGAATTTGACAATAACAATTAGCAATTTTGCAAAAGAATTTCCACAAAAAAATTCCAAAAGCAATATGAAACTTAAGATCCTTTTATTTGCTGAACAGTAATTGTATTCTTTGTACCTTAACTGATACAAGATAGGAGAATGATTTGTCATATTCATCTGACCTCATTGTACTGTGATTAGATTTAAATCTTTCAAAGACTATTAAAAGTAATAGTCTTGCTTTTCTTCACTATATAGAATGCACTGTTATTCAGTATTGTGAAATCATAGACAGTGTGTTTGAGTTCTGTATAGTGCTTCTATTAGGCTTTCCTATGTCATATCTGGCTTGATTTGGTCTTCTTTATGAAAGCAAAAAAAAATTCTGAGCTAAGGTACCTAACCTGAGAAGTTATTCCTATCAGTTATATTCCAAGAGCCAACATTTCTTTTTCAGGACAGAGATATCATCTTCTTTAAAGAACAAAGATATATGCATTATAATTTAAGTTTGTGACTATGTATGCTTATTCTCAAATAAAAGACAATCTTGAACAGGTGGAATATATACAGATAAATACATAATATGCTGTAAGATATTACCCATTCTATTGATCATATTCATAAAAGGTTGTCACCATATATTCAATAACAGAATAGGCAATTATAATATATAATTGCTCAGATACGGATTTTTAGAATTTCTTTTGTATCTTGCAGATGCAGTTGGTTATTAATTTATTCATATAATTATCATATTGCTAATCAGATTATTTATAAAGTCTCTGTCTAGCTTTCCTTAAGGAATGCTTCAATTCAATTCCACTTGTCAATCACATAAGAGAATAAACATAGAAGGTGTATAAGAGGATTATGCCAGATATATGACAAAAAATAAATTGAACTTAAAGTCCTATTTACAAAACAATAGATAATCATCATTTAAGACTTTACATCCTGTCTTGTATGTCAGCTTAATTCCAGGATATAAAATTGATCTTGAGGTATTGGAATAGCACAGTAAACTACATTCCAAATATATCCCTGGATTATCATCTGTTTTTATTTATTTATTTTTTTGCAGTACTGGGGCTTGAACTCAGGGCCTTCACCTCAAACCACTCTACCAGCTCTATTTTTCTGAAGGGTATTTTGAGATAGGGTCTTGCAAACTATTTGCCTGGGCTGGCTTTTAACCATGATTCTCTTGATCTCTGCCTCCTAAGTAGTTAAGATTACAGGTGTGAGCCACCATTGCCTGGCTTTGTTAATGATTTTAACTGAATTAGATTAATTGAATTAAGTGAAGGATAATGAATACCATGAAAACAATTTCTTTTTATTACTAATATATGCCATTCAGAATAGGAAGTGACATGCAGAAGTGTCAATATTTTCTAAATTCATGAATGAATGATTTGAAAGGAAATATTAAAGTTTTTTCCATATGACCTTACTCATCATATCTATACATATTCCAATCAAAATAAGAATATTTCTTTTTCCTGTCATCTACTTTTACATGTTAATTTCAAGTTTAATAATGGTCCCAAAACATTATAGCATGTAAATTGTCCTACCTATATGATGAATTCTCTATTTAATTTATTACATATGTGTATTATTACTTATCATGATACTTAAAGCCTATATCTACTTTTAGTATTTTTTCTTTAAATATAAATACTCCTCATTTGCATTTTTGGAACACCAAATTTCACCACTGAAATTTGAATATTATCCTTATGACAAGATTTACAATTTATAATTACTTTCAGGGAAAATATTCAGTGTTTTACTACTAAAGTAAAGTATTTTATTTTACTACTAAATGAACTCAATATTGTATTAACCTATAAAGAATTAGAAGCTCAGGAAAGTTAGACTCTTGCTAATGGTTAGCCAAATGGTAAATTGCAGAGTTAAGATTTGGTTTTAGGACTATCTGAAACACTACATATCCTGTCTCTATGCTCTGCTGTATTGGATCACTTGATGGGACCACTTAGAATGTTGGTGTTATAGAATGGGAGAAAAACCAATTCCAATAGGTCTGTTTTACTTTGTCTATCAGTTACAAACAAATAACTGTCAAGTACAAAATAGAATAGCTAAATTGTTAGAACTAAAGCAGTCAATACCAAAACCCTGTCTGTGTCCTAATGGTTTGGATTATTTGGAGCTCGCTTCTAAGTACTTTTCTCTTGGGAAATACAAAGGGGGAACAGTACTAATCCACTTTTGTCTTACATGTGTGGCTCATACATTCATTTTTTTTCCATCTCCCAGCACACAAAGTAGAAATTTTACTTATTGTTAATGAATGTACTTTTTATCACTATGCAGTGTCCTTTCTCTCTCTGTCAATGTTTCATGCTCTGATAACTTTGGCTGATGAAGCAATATCCATACAGGCTTTACAATGATTAATACTGTATCATTAAAAATTATTTTACTTACAACCTGTCTTTTTTACTCATATTTTCTCCCATTTCTTCATTTGTGCTTTTCTTGTGCTTAGTAAGTTTGAGCTTGATATGAGATCATGAAGTTAACTTCTTAATTTTTTTTTTTTTTGCAGTATTTGTGATTAAATTCAGGGTCTCAAGCTTGCTAGGCAAATGCTCTGTCATTTGAGTCATGCCATGTCATTTTGCTTTTAATTTGTTTTTCAGATAGAATCTCATGCTTTTGCCCTGGGGAAACCTCTGACCTTAATCCATCTACCTCAGCCTCCAAGTAGCTGGGATTACAGTAATGGGACATCGCACTGTGCCTATTTTGTTTTCTTTTAAGAGACACAAATTTAGGGTGGGATAGTGGTCCAAAAGGTAGGGCACCTGCCTAAACACCATATTTTTGAAAAGACAATCTTTTTCCCTCAATGAATTTTCATGATATTTTCTCTGATATTGATTGACCATAATATAAGGGTTTATTTCTTGCCTCAATTCTACTCCATTAGTCTATTATGCTTATCTTTCTGCTGGTGTATGTATGAACTAATGTATATTTCTAATGCATTGAAATAAGGAATGTGATTTCTCCACCATTGCTCTTTATTTTCAAGTCTGTTTTTTAATTCCCTGATCATTGCATTTACATATAAATTTTAGAATCATCTTCTCAATTTCTATAAATAAATTGATCTAGTACTTTGAGTGTCTTAATATTAAATTAAGTATTTTGCTCTCTTTGATATTCCAAAAAATAGAAATGCCATCTCATTTCATTGTTCCCTTCAGACATATACAAAAAGTGTCATGGCAAATCAACCCATGTTCTCATCATCATTTACCCATATTATAAAATGTTCGGTGCAATGCCAAAAAATTAAAGTCTTCAAATAGAATTTCCTGCTTCCATGCATAAAAGGTCTAGTATACTCTCCTGGGTTGACCTCTGTCTAGCCAGTGCTTACAGTCCTAGGAAGAGACATTGTATGAAATGTCTTCATAGAATCCAGCCTCTTGTAAAAGTTTATGCAATGATAAAGGAAGAGAAATAATTTTCAATAGTAGATAATTGTCATTCATCAAAAACTACAGAAAGTGAAAATGAAAATATCATCTTTACTTTGAAAGAGAACCTAACCAACTTGAAAATTCTGAAATGTAACTCAAATAAAATCTCTAGGGCTTTCATTCACTTTTCAGTTCTGTTCAGAATATTCTGAAAAAGTCAGTTCCCACTGCAATAATAGAGAAAAACACCTAATCCTAAATTCAAGAATGAGAGCTTCTTATTTATCTTTTAAGGATATATTTGAAAAGTTTTCATCTATACTCCAAGAAAAAGGCCAGAGTTTGCTTTTCTTATATTTGCATTTTCTATTTAATTCCAATTAACCTACCATTATCAAAGTACAAATCAATCATTTGCCTTTGGATTCAGATCTTGCCACATGGTCCATCTGCTTGTGATCTCTTTCCTCATTTGCATATTCCCCATGTACCCTGCCATCTGTGTCCTGACCTATGAGATGATATAAATCACCAAGTGCCTCTAAGTAGAAACATGGTAACCTCCCCAACAACTAGTTTTTAAATTTACTTTAACATGTAAGGCTTAATGCCAAAAGTTTTCAAATAAAATTTCCTATTTCCATGGACAATAGTGATACTGTATTATCCAAGTGACCTCTGCCCAGCCATGGCTTTCACTCCAAAGGAGTTCCTGGGGAATACCCTAACTCCAATTTTTTATGCTCAGTCATAAATACCCTATTTACCACTAATGCTTAAGCACTAGCTAATGATACTCATGTCTTTTATAGCACAAGGCTTAATTCATGTTGTTTTCTCAAAGTGCAATATTCAAAATATAGTGGAATATATTGCTAGAAGATGTTCACTTTGAAAGAAAGCTAGTTCTTGTTTATTGATAAGAAATCTTTCTTCATAATCATCAGATTAACGGTCTCCAGAATTTTACTGTGGTATCTTCTATATGATAGAATTTCCACAAGATTTAGGAAATCTGTGTCTCTTAATATTAATGAGCCAGTAGTCATGAAGTTGAAATTTAATTGTCTTTTTATTGTACCTCTTATTGTATTTATATATCCTCCTAATTCTGTGTACTGAATACTTCATAAGGAGAGCTTAGGTATGCTTATGCATTTCTGTTGAAAACAAAGTATAGCTCATGATATTTTCATCACAAAGATTAAAACACACATCCAATATTCTTAGATGAATTGTTTTAATATGCACAATAAGCCCGTGAATAAAGTTCCATTTTTATTCACAATTTGTTTTAATTAAATAAGCAACCAAAGTAACAGAACACCTGATACCACCCAAATATTACAAAGCTGGTAAGCAGCATATTCAGGATTTAAAGCCACACCTGATTTCCTGTTGATACCCTTTATCATTTTGATTACTAATCCTCAAAGATGTCCTTGTTATTTAATGGAAAGGAAAGACAATGATTGTTGTTATGTACTTTTACTACATAATACATACCTAATTACAGAAATGTAAAATACTGTGAATAGTAAAATTATGGTATAAATGCTTAAAAACTCATTAATTCAAACTAAACTTTGTCAAGAATTAATATAACTTAGGATGTATGTAAATTTTTCTTCAATGGTTCTTGAACTGAGACAGTTTCTTATGCATATCAGATAATGTCACAGACTTAAGAACTTCAGACACCATAATCTTTTAAAAAATGGGTATTTATCTGTAACACTAATACACAGAATCACAAAGTGCCATAAGTCTCAGCCTAAATCTAAAAATTCTGTCTTAGGGTTTCCACTGCAATTTCCACTTGACTCTCACAGCTTTACTACACATCACCCTCTCACTGTTTGCAGTGACTCTGACAGTGACTGCCCCTGCCACCCAATGCCTACCCTACCAACTTTCCTTGTAAATATCATCATCGTAAGAGTCTTCATGACCTATATGTTTTGCAATCTGCCTGCCTGCAAAACCATGATCACACTGATATTGCCAAGTTGTGCTACATGCATGAGTCGCATGTAGGCATACTGGAAAGACAGCTATAGTAGACTCTGGGTGCCTTGAGTTACTGTACATGGCAAAATGAATCCCAAGTTTATAATTCTTTGGGCAGCCCCATGTGAGCAGTACCTTCAAGAACTCTCTGCTCAAATAAAATTGTTTGAAACTGGTTTACTTTTTGAGAATGAAATGGGTAGTATCTTGATTTTAACTGTGATGTACTCAAGTTACCATTTCCTATGTCTTAGTTCAAAGTTCCTGGCATTTTTTAGGAGGAGAAAGTCCTGGAGTTGAATTCAGAGCTTATAAAACAGACACTGTACCACTTGAGCCACACCTCCAGACCACTTTGTTCTGGTTATTTTAGAGATGAGGTCTCATGATCTATTTGTCCTGGATGACCCAAGATCCACCCGATCTCAGCCTCTCAAGTAGTTAAGATTACAGGCGAGGGCCTTCAAAGTCCAGCTCTGATTTCTTTCTTAATGGTGATGATTTCTTAGCACCTGAACCCTCCTTGGCTGGAGTTTTAATCATTGTCCTTTTTTGGCCAAACTGCAAGTTTTCCAAATTATTCTGCTCTGTTTTACTTTGCTCTTGATTTTCACTGTAAATTTGCCTAAAACTAGTCAGTAATACATACATTATTGCATGAGCACTATGTAGTTTGAAATTTTTTCTGCCATATACAATCATCACTTTTAAGTTCAGCTGTCTCCAATGTCTCAGGGCATGGATAAACTGCAGCCAATTTTATTTTTTCCATTGTAAAACATGATTGGTGTCTTAGTTCCTAGAACAGTGTTTCCATCTAAAACATCATGAACATGGCCTTTACTATCCACATTTGTTTTATGTCAACCCCCTAACCCTCCAAACCCAAATAAAAGAAAGAATGGATCCACTAAATACAAGGGATATCTCTGTCAAGAGTGACCATGAGATTCAAAAATGGCTGTGAAAGTCCTAGTGCTGGGTACCAGATGCAGCTTGCTATCTGTTGGCTTCCATGGTTAACCCAGGTGAGGTGCAACTTCTGTGATCCTAAATTCAGGACTCTCTTAATTGACAAAGAGCATTTCTGCTGACCTTTGGCTGAGCTTATAGAAAAGAGGAAATATGACCAGAAGCTCAAAAAAACTCAGATCTTCCGATAAACTGCCCCAAAGGCTTAAAAAGAAGCTTTATGTTTGCAGACCAAGTGATTTCTAATCTCACTAACATGTTAATGAAAGGAAGAAACAAAGTACTGGTCAGATTCCTCATGGCCCAACATCTGGAAGCTGTGAAAAGCAAGCAATTTAAGATGTACCATTGTTGCTTCTGTAGAGGAAGAGGCCACCATAGAGTGCATTGACCATTTTCCACCAGGCACTGAAAAACTGTGAGCCTGTGATTGGACTGGCAACCATCTTCAAGGGTGGCTCTTTTGACAATTCCCTTTGCACATAGCAGACCAACATGATCATGAAGTTGGTGATCACTAAGTAAGAGAGAATAAGCCCCAGCAGATTCTGATTACCAAGAATATGTCACATTAGTTTCTGGAGGCCTTTTCTATAAATCAAGGGGAAGCATGACTTGCACAAAACGGCCCAGGCCCACTACTGACAGTAGATGGGGAGGAGAGGGTCCCATGGTTATCTGCTCAGGAAATCACATGAGACACTGCCAATTGAACAGTACCTGTGAGTTATTGATGGCTTTCTTCTTAGAAGGAGGAATAGCAGGTTTTTTTGTCCATTGCACCTTCATTCTTCATGAAGAGAATGGGTTTCCTTGCCTCATTCATTTGTAAAGAGGAAAAGTATCGACTTGGAGATTTCCTCTAAGAATCTCAGTCTTTCTTCCCTCAGCTTGGGGTAGATTTTCAGAAAATTGAAAGAATACAGTCTTAGCATTAGAAAAGACTTATTAGGAAATCCTCACCCTAATCTGGTTAAACATGTGATAAAGAATTACCATTCATTAACACTGAGTGAGGATATAAGATTGTCTCCCTTGTGGTCCTTCAGCAAAGCCAATAAAATAGTTCTTCTTTTGACTTATAAAAATATTGCAAGTATGAAAAAAATGTGCATGAATAAAGAGACAAAACTATACAAAAATCCAAAGCTGAGAGATATTGTTCACATTATGGGATGATCAATGGCTGCTTAAATCAACTCTGGGACCTCATTGGAAGCCACAGGGTACTTGTTTGGCTGAGGCAAATGTGAATCTTGAATATGGGGTTACATGGATATGGGAACTTGTCAAATTTACTGGAATGGACATTTGAAATGGGTATTTTGTATTGTGTGTATATTCTACATCAATAGAGATGAATAAACCATCACAAGAAACTTATAGTATCATTTTCTGATATAAGTTTGGACATTTAGATGAAATGGGTATTTTGTGTACACACACAAGTTATCAAATTTTCTATCAAAATTCAGGTCTTCTGGGCCCTTCTTAGAATCTTCCATTAGCGCCACTTACATCACTCTATACTTTCTTTATTCTTCTCCAAATTTTCCTAATTTCTTGCATGCATCATTTCCAAAGACATCACCCCGAATCTCAGGTATAGTCAGAGAAACAATTTCAATTCTCAGTGCCAATTTCTGTGATATACAGCTTAGCATTGGTATAACAAAATGCCTGATCCAATCAGCTTTTCAAAGGAAACATTTTTGGCTTACATTTTATGAAATTTGAATATATAGTTGGTCCAATTGTGTGGGGGACTATGGTAGAAGCACATAGCAGAGGATGATGCTCATCTCATGGCTGCCAGGAGGCAGAAAGAGAAATGATGAGACTGGTGCCCCACAATCCTCCTTTTGGAACATGTCTCCAGTGACACTGGACACATTGGACACCACCTCTGAAATGTTCTACTACCTCCTGGTAGCCTGGAGAGCTAGCCTTGGACACAGAAGCCTTTAGGAACTTTCAAACTCCAGGTTAATACACGTTTACAATGATCGTATCTTCTTCTCTAATAGATCTTTGATCATCATATCCCTTGCCCTTTGATAATTCATAATTTTTATTTCAAAGTTTATTGCTCCAGTCATAAGTATCTTTTCATCTTTTCTGCATTCTTTCACTTCTATCTTGTTGTGTATCTATCTTTCATGGTAAAGTAAGTAACCGTTAGGCAGAATGTTGTTAAACCTTACTTTTCTTTTTTGTCATTCAAGCAGTCTATACCTTTTTACTTGAATAATTGTCTGTTTATAATCCTTTCCTTTGAAATTTGTTGCTACAGAGTTACTATGTTCCTTTATAGGTTCATATTACCTTGCTTTCTCTATTCTTGTCATACTGTGACCACCAGGTAGATTAGTTTTCTTTACTAAGCAATCTCACATAATGAACAGTTCTTTCCTGAGGATGTGTCTTAGTTATTGGATTGGTAGGCTATGTTGGCTTTTGCTCTAGTTGGGAATCTTAGTATCTTAGTGAGTTTGGACACTGTGTGCATAGTGATGAAGCCAGAGAGCCCTTTTGTCTCTAGGGACCATGCTGACAAAAAGTACTATCGTGACCTTAACATGCATGGTAGACAAATAGCATGGGTTGGGTGCCCATGCTCTGGTTACTCCAGCAATGGGAGGAGTGATACAGGAAATATAGGGCACAGTTTATGTTCCTCAGCAGTGGTGATATCATACTTGGGTTCAGCAGTGTCTCAGGGGACTAAGTGCCTTCTGTACCTGTGGAGGGCATGGAGCATGGAATGCATACATGGAGCCAAAAGTGACTGTGGCTGAGTAACAAGTTCAGGCTGCTTAGGGCAGAGGCTTGGGCCTTTGAGGTTAGTGGCTTGGGATGATTACAGGATTGGCTCATGCTGATGATGCAGATTGAACCATTAGCCTGGCAGCTCTCCTGACTACACTGCTCTGTTGATTAGGATTGGCAGTTTAGTTAACTGCATGGTTTGGGCAGGGTATGCCCATGCCAAGCATAGTAACACCTTGAAGTGTCTTTGAAGTTTGGGATGATTAGACTGGCAACTCACCAGCTACATAGCTTGAATAAATTATGGTGGTGGCTCAGCAGACTGGAGGTAGCTCCTACTGATTACACAGCTTGAACTGATTAGAGAAGAGTTTTGGCCAAATACGCAGCTCAGTAGTTGCAGGGATGCAAATGCAGGTATGCCCTAAATATATAACACACACTTCTGCAATCTGGGATCTGGAGTTTAAGGGGAGACAATAGAAGTTGCACCCCAAAAGCAAGGCTGTGGTACAAACTTCAGGAAGCTATCTTAACTGGACTCCAAACTGGTCCCTCCTTTGCCTAATGTTTCTAGTGTCTGTGGCCTGACTTCTGATACCCAAAAAGTGGGACTCCCCCATTTATCTTTTCTCTTATTCCCATGGGAGTTTCCCATGTCCTAGGATCCAGAGTTATGGTTTTAGTGCACATTCTTCTATTATCCGTGCCCTACCCCAGTCACCTGGGGTAGTTCCTATCTTTCCTTTGTTGGATTACAATGTCACTCCCTTCAAAATGCAGATTTTTTTTTCCTTTCTCTTCTTTTTATTTTTATAATTCTAGCTTCTCTTAATCACTGAATTTCAGTTTTTACAAATAATCTTTGAATTATTCAGGTGACTAAAGTCAGAGGGGAATTGTTCTTGTACATGCAAAACATTCCCTATTTTTATTTAAATAACTATTCGCTGGAATAAAAAGCATTGTTGCTTCAACAAAGATTTTAAAGCCATTTATCACTGCATTTATATTTACAAAACACCAAAGCCAAGCATGCATTTCTACTTTATTATGACGATTTAAATAAATGTTTGAACGTTAAGACAGTGATGATTCTAAAACATGAAAATCTAAGTTAAGGCTTTGTGTCTGTTCTGAAACCCATATTCATAAGCAACTATTGCCAAAACCAAGGTTTATATCCTAGGCTGAGTTCTTCTGCCCAACATGTTATTAACCCATCACCAAGTCTTTGCATGAGGTATATGGGATAAGCATTTGTAGTAACACCACTCGTTTACTGTAATGAATCATTAATCCCTGTCTTTGATTTTATCTTGAGGACACAGGCTTCAGCAGCACGAGAATGTGTGACAGAAAGAACAAAGCATTTTAGTTAGATTTAAAGAACTCACATACTGCCTTCATTTTTCCTTGCCTGAAAGATGGGCAATGATTAGGAATTCAAGATCTTTTAAGCACCAAGAACCTCCACAGTATACTTGAACATGCTCTTGCCTCAAAACATAGAAAATGTATGGAATATAGAAATAATAGGTTTTTCACCTTCTTTTTATTTTGCAGATTGCTTTATGTTTCTCTTGAAAGAGTAAATAAAGCAACAAAATACAGAATGCTGCATTTTAGATTAATCTATGTGATAATTGTTAGCCTCAAGACAAAATAATATCCTTGATGGACCAAAGTGTTCCTTTATTCAAGGGCATGGACAGAAGGAAAGATCACTTAAAATACTTTAATGTAATTTAAAAATGCTTGCACTATTAAACTTGGAAAGTATTGAAATGTGGTTGGGCAGGAAAGTCCTTTCCTCTTCTCATTTGGTCCTTCTTTGCACTTAGAAGGACAATCCTTCATGCAGCCTGTGAGTGCACTCTAGAAGCAACTCCAGAGCCCAACTCTGCTTACTGTTGAGAGCAGGAAGGATGTCTGTAGATGGATATAATAATGCAAAATATTTGTTTGGTCTTTTTTCCTGGAGTACAGCTTCTAAAATCTGTGTAGTGCTCTCTGAATGAGTGTTTGTTTGTTCGCATGCTGATGGGATTGCTGTGTTACTGGTAGCCCATAGATAGGTTCAGGATGGGGACTGGTCTCTCCGGTGGGAGAGACCAAGGTTTGTTTAGACAGTTGGGGGCATTTTCCATCTCACCCCCCCTAACCTTCAAGGAGTGGGGAGAAGAATTGAAGTTTAAGTGGGTCACTAATGACTAATCAATCAAGCCCATGTAATGAAGTTCCATAAAATCCCAAAAGTACTTTGGAGCACTTCTAAGTAGCTGAACATGTGTGTGGAGTTTCCCAGAAGGTGACATGCTGGAGAAGGTGTGGAAACTCTGTGCCTCTTCCTATACACCTCACTCTGTGCTTATCTTTATCTGTGTTCTTTGCAGTAACACTACTTCTCTGAATTCTGTGAGTGGTTCTATAAAATCAGCTAATCCCAGACGGTGGGGTACAGGATTCTCAATTTTCAGCTGGTTAGAAGCACTTGAGGCCTCAACTCATGGCAATGTCTGAACTGCCTGGCTTTGAAGATACACAGCTGTTTGCTGCAGAATTGACAGTGATACATTTGGTCACAGAGATCTTATAGGTCTCTGGTGATGGGAGAGCAGAGGAAAACTTCCTTTTTAAAAAATAAGCATGATTTCCAATCCAACTTCCCATGATTTGGAGTCCTCACACATATTAGAAGGACTGCTATTTACACTAAGTGTTTGCAGCTCTTTTGCTAGGCAATAACATCACAGAAACAAGCCTCTTGCAAGGAAAAGACTGTGCATTCACATTGGCAGTAGCAATAGCTCATGAGAGAAGGGATGACAATGGCCACATGAAAACTTGCAAAATCTTTAGTTTCTCTCAGTGTCTAAAGTCAGAATTCTAAAAGATTGCAAAGAAGAGTCATCTGTCACAGCAGGAGTCTCTAATCACAGGGACATTGGCTAAAGCGTTTTAGATGCAGTTTTAAGTGTGTTATACTTTGTTAAAACATTTTGAAGTTTTGAGAAATTTGTGTCCTAAGTACCTGGAAAGCCTCTCTTCAGGTAAATGGGTATATGGGGTTCATAAGTGTGAAATACATTTTTTCTAAGTTCGAAAGAATAGTTGTGAAGGAGCAAATGTAGTCCACACAAAAACAATCGTTTTTAGATCAGCATTTACACTTTATAAAACACTCATATTTATACACAAATTTCATGTTTACAAGTACAAAAGGCAAAGAACTGCAGAGAATAAACAGCCACATCAGTGACTATATTCCAGACCCAGTACTGTTGTACCTGTTCCCCGTACTCTAACTCAACAAGGAAGTGGCAAATGCTGTCATAGCCTGGACTCCACCTTCAGAAGTTGGAGACTGCATACAGCTCAGCACATATCTAGATTTCCACAGATCTGAACTGAGACTCCAGCATTATGTTCCAGGCCAAATTGGCTAGAAGAAAATGGCCCTTTGATGTCTGAGTTTATTGCTGGTGAAGAACAAACTCTCTAGGGCTTCAAGGACAGAACTCATGGTATGTGTCTCTGTACTGTTCAGTCGAACCTTGCAGTCAGGAGAAAGTGTGTGCCTAGCGGTGAAGGTTCTTTTGGTTTGTGTCTCTTGGTTCTTTTGGTTTATGCTCATAGAGAACATGCAATGTTTCAGAATGCTGACAAGTGTTATATAAGGGTTACCATGTTAGAAGAAGTTTATGTCTGCCTATGGCTAAGTGTGAGACATTTCCAGGCCTAAGAAATTAAACTTGCCTTGTACCTGTAGAACAGAGTCTTTGAGTAAGAAGTTGGTCTGGATCTGATTTCAAGACAGACTCAGTGTTCATCCTGCTAAGTTCACTCTTTTTAGTTTGAATCTGGATGCTTGAAGTGAACAGAATTCTTCAACATCAAAATCTATCTCACGATTCTGGGGTAGAAAGATGGGAACTGGGTGTTAGTCCCCCCAGTGTCCCTGTCAGACAAGACTATGGTCATCTAGTGTCTTACCAGGCAGGTGACTTGAAAAGATGTTTTCTAAGTCACTGAGTAAATCTATGGTTTAGGTTTGGTTATCTGTCATATTCTGCTCACTGAAGTTTAAAATGGCTACAGATTTTTCAGTCTTTTCACTTAAAGTCTTAGGGTCATTCTAAGGTAACAAACTGTGAGTCACTGTCTCTGCTTAGAGTGCTGTTTATGATATTGTCTATGGAAACATCATATAATGATTGCACACTTTCAAAATGTCTTCGCACATTTCAGCTTGATACTAGGGTTTTTGTGGGGATTTGCATCCCATGGGTTTGTGTTTCTCTGAAGGAGATTCTACCTAGTTGTATACAGTATCTATAAACACATCAGTCTGACCAGCTATGGATGAAGTTACCTTTGTGCTGGGCAGAAGTGTCTGGGTGCAATCACTGATGAGGAGGGACACTTAAGAATCAAAGGACAGCTCAGTATGAGAAAGGCAGATCTACTCAGAAGAGTCAGGGCCAAGGTAGCAATGTATCAAGTTTGGCAAGGCATAGGTCAGATCTATGTGTATAGTGATTGAAGAACTGCTGTTCTTTTTATATGTGTTCCCTAGTTGCTGCAAAAGATTGGATGGACTTTTATTCAAGTTCACTTGAACATCTGGCTCAAAAACAGGATTGATGGGTTTTTCAGAGAGCAAGCCTCTGAATCCAGGCTAAGAATCAGGGTTCCTACTGTCAAGACCACTAAGTTTATACCATGTTAGTTACCTTGCATTACTGTGACCAAAATACCTAAGAGGCTAACTTAAGGGAAGAAGGACTTATTTAGCTCATGTTTTCCAAGGGCTCAACCAGTGGTCTGCTGGCTCCATCATTTCATTCTGAGATAGGACTGAATATCAGCATGGCAGGAGTGTGGTAGAGGAGACTGCTCACCGCCTGGCAGACAGGAGTAGGGACAGATATTCTCAAGGACCTTTTCCTGTGACCTTCTTCCTCTAGTTAGGACCCTGTTACTTTGTTTTCCATACCTCCCAAGATAGTGCCAACAGCCAGGGATGAAGCACCGAACATACAAGCCTGTGGGGAACATTCCTTATTCAAACCATAACAAGTAGTATGTAGCATATAGAATCATTTGGAAAGATATTAAATTAAAACTGTTACACTTGTAAATATCACAGTGCACCCCCAGGTACAACAATAATAAAGAAACACTAAAAAAAAACTGCTACCCTCATCTCATTATTTTGTCAGGGGACAATCTTTATAGCAGAGCAGAAATATGATAATATCCCTGACTCAGAAGACATAATTAAATTGTAAATTACATGAACTCTAGAACTCCTCTACTTTAACATTTCATATCAAACTTTGGAGGAGTTTATATAACTGGCAACTAAATTATTCATAATTGATAATTCATAATTGATAATTTAGTATAAGAGAGAAACATAACCAATTTCAGAAAACCACAAATAAACTACAGTTCACCCTTCATATCTAGGGTGCAGTGTCCATGGAATTAATCAACTACTAATCAAAAGTATTTGTGAAAAAACTGTGCCTGTCCTAAATATGTACAGATTTTGTTCTTGTTATTTTTTCTTACATTTCTTACACAATACAGTTTAATGACTATTTATATAGCATTTAATTTATATTAGGCATTATAAGTAATCTAGAAATGATTTAACACACATGGGAAAATGCACATAGTTGATATTCAAATTTTTTGACCTTCTGTATAAGGAACTAATATCAGTTAGTTTTGGTAGATGACAGGTGTGGTGGAACCATTCTACATGGAAATTGAAAGACAGCTGTGTGTTAATTTAAAAATATATGCAAGCATAGATGATAAAGAAAATTTTAATGAAAGAATTCCATGAGAATATTTAGATGACTAATTAGTGTAGGTCATATGAAAGGGCAATATGTTGGCAACATGAAATTGTAAGGAAAATAATTTTGTAGGAAGTAAAATGAATGGCCATGAAGAAAGAATCAGGAGAGGTCTATTATGAAAAATGCAAGACATGAAAATACTGTCTATGCTGCTGACATGGGTGTATTTTGTAAGGATGTATTTGTCTGTGTGTGCATGCATACACTGTTTTTCAGTGGGGAAAAAGACAGAAAGACACACTAAAAGAGACAGAGGCAATGTATGTTGGGGATCATGAGTGGTGAGTGCATGGGGTCTTGAGGATAAGAAGAATAACTGAACCACTGGTCAGGAATAGGAAGATATTTAGAATTCTTTTCTGAGGCCCAGGAATTTTTGTATTCACCTAAATGTAGAAAGGAGCCCATATAAGAATGGCAATATGATTACCTTCAATTTACCTGTTACTTTTTTTGCTCTATCAACATTGTGAAGGATACACTATGGAGGAATATACTGAATTTGTGAATGGACTCAATGGAGAATCATTGTGGAATTAGAGACATAGAGACCAGTTACAAACCTGTCTGTTCACATATAATGTGGATGATTCTGGTTTGAGAGCTAAAAGTCAAAACTCATAATTAAATATCTGTGTTATTCATTCCAACTAGGCTTCTGCCCATGTCATCCTTCTCCAGAAAAAAGTGTTTTCCTTTAGTTATTTAAAGTTTTAAAAAAAGGATATCTCTCTCTTTAGTGCAGTACCACTTGTCTCTTGCTCTGGAAAGCTCTTGCTGGACTCTGCACCTTGGCAATCACTGCTCACTGCTCAGACCTCATTTCCAGTGTCACATATTTAAGGAAGCTCACTTGACCCTCTAGAAGGTCTTCTAACACTATGTGTGCCATGCTCTCAAACAGGTCTAAAATTTTCTTTCACAACATTTATACATAGTGTATCGAACTAAAGTTTTATAATAACCTGAGTTTTGTTTCATCAAATTGTGTTGTAATCAACAACATTCTGATTACTGATAATCACCCAATAAGTGTTTTGTGAGATAATGAATATGTGAATGAAATGATTATTTATTACTAGCCTGAAAAAAGCAAATGTGTGCATGATGCATTAATTCCAACATATGAACTATGCTCTAAATTCATTGTTCATGATTTAATATTTTTCAGGCCTCAATAATTTTATAAAAGCAATAGATTCTGTATGGGAAAATACTCATAATTTAATAACAAAGGGCATCAGTTTAAGAAATCTTATTTAAAGACACTAAATATCACAAAATTGAGAATAAACTATTGAAAAATTATCTGAGCACTATTTTTTTTCAATACAGATAAGTTGTGGTGAAGTTTCTCTCTATTTCTATTAAAATAATGTGAAAAGAGGAATAAGTTTAAATGTTTACATAAAAGTTTCAGAATACACAGAGAGCTGATTAAAATTTTCTAATCACAAGCTATTTAGACACTAGACAGAAATTGTTATATTCTGAACTCTATATTTTTTCTAATGTGCACCAGAGATACCATATTTGGAGAGTAAAGTTTAAGAACTATAGGTTTACAGAACTTTAGTTAAATGTCTTGAAATCACCATAAGAAAGGGGTCAAGGTAGAAAGGAGAAAAATAGAGGGGATGAACCAATTTGGGTTATAATACATATATACATGGAAATGTCACAATGAAACACCTCATAGAACTATCTTAAGCAAAGAAAAACTGTGTTTTTTTTTTTTAAAAACAGAGAACAGGAAGCCAAAAATAGGTCCTTTCTGGGGTTTGGTACCAGTGGGAGGGAGGAGAATATAAGAAAAGGGAGTAGGAGGAACAATATGGTGGAAATATTATGTACTTATGTATGTAAATGGAAAAAAGAGACCTGTTGAAACTATTCTAGGAATGAGAGGAGGGGGTTAAGGAGAATAATGGAGCAGGTGAATTCTACCATGATATATTGTAAGAACTTTTGTAAACATCACAATGTATGCCCAACACAATAATAATATATGTATGTATAAATCTAAATTTTAAGAGATTCAATTCTTGTAGAACATATATATTCTTTAAAAATTTGAATGTTTTAAAATGTAGATTTTTTTTCCCTAATTAATTTTCACAAATGCTCAGTAGAATACCAGACTTCAAACTATATTATAGAGTCCTAGCAATACAAACAGTATGTTAGTGGCACAAAAACAGACATGAAGACCAATGGAATGGAGTAAAAGATCCTGACACAAATCCATGTTTGTCAGTCATCTGATATTCAACAAAGGAGCAAAAAAATATAGCCTTTTCAACAAATGATGTTGGGAAAACTGGATTTCCACTTACAAATGACTGAAACTAGATCCCAGTCTCTCACATGGTACAAACATCAATTCAAAATATGTTAGTGTAAGATCCGAAATCGTGAAATAACTTCAGGGAAAAATAGGGACCCCACTGGACAACATAGGCATATGTAATACCTTTATGAACAGAGTTCTAATAACTCAGCAATTAAGTGAAAGTATTGACAAATTAGAACTACATGAAACTGAAAAGCTTCAGCATAGCTGAATGAAGAGACAGGCTACAGAGTGGTAAAATCTGCCAGCTATACAAGTGACAAGGGATTAATAACCAGAATATACAGGGAGCTCAAAAAACTAAACTCTCAATGAATCAACAACCCATTGAATAAATGGGTAAATGAACACACAGCTCTCAAAGGAAGAAATACAAATGGCCAATACATGCATGAAGAAATACTCAGCATCCTTGGCCATAAGGGAAGTGCAAATCAAAACTACATTGAGATTCTACCTCACCCCAGTCAAAATAACTATCATCAATAACACAAAAAACAGCAAGTGCTGGTGAGGATGTGGGAAAAAGATACACTTGTACATTTTTGGTGCAAATGTAAGTTAGTGCAATTGCTATGGAAAGCACTATGGAGGTCCCTCAGAAACTAAAACTAGAATTACCATATGATCCAACAATACCAATCCTGCATATATATATGAAGAAATGTGCTCCAGGATACAGTCAATTCAGCCACTTTCACACCCATGTCTATTGTAGCACTATGCACAAAAGACAAGCTTTGGGAGTAGCCCAGGTATGACTGATAATGGATTAAGAAAATGTTTTATATATATATATATATATATATATATATATATATATATATATATACACACAATGGATTTTTATTCAGACATAAAGAAGAATTAAATTATGGTGTTTGGAGGTAAATGAATGCAACTGGAGAACATTGTGTTCAACAAAGTAAACCAAGTTCAAAACGTCAAAGGTCACATGTTTTCCCTCAATTGTTGAGCTACAGCAATAAGTTATGTGTATGTACAACTAACATATGACCATCTTTGTGTCTATCTGTCTACTTATCTATCTAAACATACATACATATATATAGTATGAGAGAGAAGAAAATTGTATTAGCGAGTTTGTCAGAGGGGCCTACAAGAGGCGGGAGGGAGAAAGAAGATGTTAGAGAATGAAAAATATTGAAATGACACATCTATATATGAATAAAATTTAATGTACTATATCATAAGCTATTCAGTATTAAGGGAATATGGTGTTAGAGAAAGAGTAAGTAATGGGGAATTGATTTGATTAAACCATGATACATACAGGTCTGAAGTACCAAGGCAAAAATCCCTTGGATTTTTCAATATGCAATTAATAGAATGAATTACAGGAGGGTAAAACAGGTCTTTTCTAGAGGGGTGGGTATCAGTAGAAGGTGAATGGGCACAAGGAAAGGGGGAATGAAAGAAACTATAGGGGATGTATTTTGTATTCATATATGAAAATAGAAGAAAGAAACCTGTTGCAATTGTTGTAAGAAGGGGGGAGGATGAGGGAGAATGATTGAGGGGGTAAATTTAAGATATATTTTAAACATGTAATTATCCCAATGTATTCCCCTGTACAACTATTACATTCTAACAAATTTTTAGGAAATAAAAAAATTGACCAATATTAAAAGAGTGAGTAGTTCAGTATGCTGTTCCATTTACTTGCTTTGTTAAATTTGGGAAAGTTTCTTAAACGCTGAAGTGTAATTTATTCATTTTTAAGAAGTAATATGATTGGTTGCTAAGATCTAGTAGTATTTATCTTTTTCTGGCATATGGCAAAGGTTCTGTAAAAAAGCAATTATCATTACTATCTCAACTTCCTAAAAATGAAGAAAAGACAAAATTAGATTTTTAGTCTTAATTATTTTACTTCAACTTTTTAAGCCAGTAAAAGTTCTTATTATTACCTAAATTTCTTCTAGATTTTAATCAGATGTCTCCATGCAATCCTCCAATTTGGAAATAGTTCTCCTACTGCATGTGGGCCACACACTTCTACTAACATAGTAAAAAATAGGTCTCTGAGTTATTTTAGGATCTTGAAATTTTCAGATGGTAGCATGGCTCAGTGGCAGAATTTCCTAGCATCTGTGAAGCCCTATGATCCATCCTTAGCAGCATGAGGGAAAAAAAGTCAGCAATCCAGCTGATCATTCCATAATTATTAGTATAAAAATAAATTGTTTCTAAAATAGTTCTTCTGATTTAAAAAATGATTTATGCCATTATGTAGTATTAACAAAACATTTATTTATAATTAATTAACAACTCAATTTGGTACAACACTATCTTCAAAATAACTTTGGAAATGCTAATGTTCTATTTTTCATGGTTAATTTAGAATAATTTTTCTGTTAACTAAATAATGCATGCTATTATTTACATTATTTTCATTTTATCATTTACTAACATGTTACTTACAAATGAAGTTTAAAAACACCTAAGAAACCCATTGTTTTGGTCATGATAGTTGTTATTTTTAGTTTAGTAAAAATTTAACTGAATTGTGTAACAGTTTCTTAAGTTATTGGGGAGCTTGTGAAATGGCTCAAGAGGTAGAGTGTCTGCCTAGTAAGCATGAGGCCCTGAGATCGAAGTCCTATACTGCCCCCCAAAATTAAAATTATTATGTGTACAAATGAGATAATAAAAATTAGATGCAGTTACATTCCTACTTACGAAGTCTACACTTCTCACTGTGGAATAAAGTACAACAATTATTTAGTATAGCACTTCATTCTTAAAACCTGCTGCCTGCAACATGCTATTTTTTTTAGTTCCAGGAAAGTTCATCCTCTTCTTTCATTTCATTTCATTTTTAATCCTTCTTCCTGACACCTCTTTCCTTGTTTCACACTACAATGTTCTAGGGTCTACTTTCTAACTTCCACTTTTCAACCAGAGTATTTAAAATTATGATTGTGCTCACACAAAATACTTTGCAATTTTTATCATTTTTCTTATTTTAGAAACAGTATCATTCTTCTGAAAGCAGGAAGACTATTTAAAGAGCATGAAAAAAGTTCAAGAAAATCTGAATTCCCTTATTTTTCTCAACACCTTTGTTTTACACACTTTTATACATTTTCACACGATGAGATAACACTGCACATTCTTTTGTGAATTATTTTATTAATAACAAGATGTGAATGATTTCCATGTCATTGGATACATTTTCTAGAAGCCAACATAGTTAATTACTTTATACTTTAGTTAAGATATGCACATAATAAAAAAATAAGTATACAGAAGACCAGCAGTCAATATAAAAGCATGGTTTGAGACATTATCAATATTAGCAACCTTAGCTGAGTATTCATGCTTTGGGTGTTTGAAATTTATTATTTATAAACATTCATGATGCATTGGGCTCACATTAGTTCAACACTTACCAACCCTCAGTGTGTTAAGCCTTATTTTGAACTTTGTCAGTGTAATATAAAATGGGAGCTCATGAGACTTATAATATTTCTTTAAATATTCATAAATTATGCCATTTTTTCCTACTTTATTTTATTTTATTGGCAGTACAGGATTTGAACTCAGGGCTCTGTACTTGCGAGAAAAGCACTTTAACACTGAGGCATTGGCAGTGTGCTAGCCTTGATAATTTAGTATTCTCATTTTGTTTTCTGTTTCCACACTGTTTTTCCTTTTTTAATCAACATTTTTCCCTTCATTTGGATTATTTTTCCAACTTTTCAAGTTGTGTAGCCTATTCTATATTTTAATGGAAACATCTTTAACTTGTGCATATTTTTACAATCTGTAACTTTAACTACATTTCAAAAGTTTAAAATAAGGCATTTATTAGAAATCCAGCTCAAGAAATTTTATAAATCTATTAAAATTTTTCTCTTTGAGGTACGAGATCTTTTAAAATGTATTCTTAGTTAGAAATACATTGTGAATTTTACTAGGTTTCATGACAGTAAGATGAATAAAACTGTGAGATTATCCTGGATATTTTGAAAAAGAAGCAAAATAATTAAAAAGGACCTTAAAATGGTGGAAGGAGAGAAGGAACTTGCTATTGTACAAATCATGGAGAGGTATAATGCTGCTGACCTAAAAAAGGAAGAACAGAGACCCTAGACAAAGGGCGTTGAATTTCCTCTTGCAGTTGTAAAAGACCAGGGAGTGCATTCTTCCTTAGTGCTTTCAGAAATAATCATTGTTTTACAGACTTCTTAATTTTAACCTGCTAAGACTCATGTAAGAGGTCTTACTAACAGAACTTTAAGGTAATTGTTGGGTTACATGCCTGTGCTGTAATTTGCTAACTAATATTAGGAAGCTAGTGTGCTGGTATCTCAGCTAATTTAGTAACACTATGACTTTTAAGAAATGATTTAATCACTAAGTTTCTATGTTCTTTTCTGAAACAGAGATTCTGATGCACTCTTTTTCTTCATAATTTAGGGTTTTTTTAATAGGTTATATTTGTTGTACATGGAGGATACTTTGAGACAATTCCAAATAGACCTGCATTATACATTGGTTTGATCGCCCCCATTATCTCTCCCTCAACCCCTGTCCAATCCTCTTAAAGCAATTGCAAGAGGTTTCATTGTTCTGTTTCATATAAGTCCATCAACCATATTCCATCACCTTGATCTCCTTCATTCACCCCCCTCTCACTAGTACACACCCCCACCCTGTCCCTGTTTTATTCTCCTGTCTTTTTTATTAATTTCTGAGTTTATGTTCAATATATCCCCACTATGAATATGCTTTGATTTGGTCAGTTCACCTACTTTCACTCTCTCTCTTACCCCTTCTCTTTTACCCCTTCTTTTTCACCCCTTCTTTTTCAACAGCTTTTAAAACATATCATTATTTCCTCTACCTACACAGACGTTTTGCATTATGATATCATTGATGCTTTAGAATTCCCTTTTGCTTTCCCTGCTTCTCCAAGTTCCATAGTGCAGATGCACTATTACAAACATGCTCTATATTTATGTTTGTATATGATCATATTTGTTTTTGCATATATGTTTATCTTTCAGGTCTATCTTTTAAATATGAGAGAAAACATGCAGCCTTTGTCTTTCTGACCCTGACTTACTTCACTTAACATGATATCCTCCAATTGCATCCATTTACTTTTAAACCACATGGTTTCACTCCTTTTTATCCTTCAGTAAAACTCCACTGTGTGTGTGTGTGTATGTGTGTGTGTATATATATTTATATGTGATTCCATATAAATGTATATTTATATATAGATACATTTATATAATATATAATATAATACATATTTTTCAAGTTGTTTAGTATATCCTATATTTTAATGTAAGCATTTATATTAAATGTTTATATTTAATATTTATATTTAATATATTAAATGTTTATATTTAATTATTTAAAATTAAATATCTTTGTTCAGTTTTGGTTGATTGTATGCATCTACAAATTTCTTCTAGATTTTTATGTTTACTTGCATAAAAGTTTTCAAAGTATTCCCTAATGATCCTGTGGATTTTGTTAGGATTTGTAGTTACATACCCTTTTTAGTCTTTGGTTTTATTAATTTGAGTTTTTCCCCTCCTCTGTCTTGTCATGTTAGCTAAAGGTTTGTCAATTTTGTTAATCTTTTTGAGGAATTATCTTCTTGTTTTGTTGATTCTTTGCATCATGTTTTTAGTTTCTATCTCATTGATCTAGGCCCTGCTCTTTATTACTTCTCTCTGCTAGTTTTAGGTTTGGTTTGTTCTTATTTTTCTAGGAGCTTAAGGTATATCATTAGGTTATTTATTTGAGAGGTCTCTGTTTTTTTAATGTAGCACTTTCCTCTTAGCACAACCTTTGCTATGTCCCACATATTCTGGTAAGTTGTATTTTCATTTTCTTTAGATTCTAGGAACTTATTGATTTTTTTCCTTTATTTTATTGATGACCCAGTGGTTATTCAGCTGTGTGTTGTTCAGTTTTCATGTGTTCATATATTTTCTGTGGTTTCTTTTATTGTTGAGTTCTAGTTGTATTCCATTGTAATTTGATATGATACAGTGGGTTATTTCAATTTTTGTAAATTTTTTAAGGCTTGCTTTCTGCCCTAAAATGGGATCTATTTTGGAGAAAGTTCTATGAGTTGCTGAAAAGAATGTATATTGTATGGTAGTTGGGTGAAATACTCTGTAGATGTCTCTACTATGTCCATTTGGTCTAATGTGTGTATTAGTTCTGAAGTTTCTTTGTTGATTAGTTGCCTGCATTACCTATCTATTAGTGACAGTGTGGTATTGAGGTGACACCATCACTGCTTTTAAGTTCATTAGTATTTTTTAATGTAATTGGGTGCCCCTATGTGTGGTGCATATATGTTAAGAATTGATATTTCCTCTTGATCAATTGTTCCTTTTATTAATATAAGTGACGTTCATTGTCTCTTCTGACTGATTTTAGTCTGAAGTCTACTTTGTCAGATGTAAGCATAGTGACTCCTGCCTGTTTGTGGGGCCCATTTGCTTAGAAAACCTTTTTCCACCCTTGACTCTTAAGTCATTGTTTTTTTTAGTGAGATTTGTCTCTTATAAGCAAGATAGGTTTGGGTCTTGTTTTTTTAGCCCAATTTGCTATTCTGTGTCTTTTGACTAGGGCACTGAGGCCATTAACATTCAGAATTAGTATTGAGAGGTATGTGGTATTTTCAATCACTTTTATTCCCCTGATGCTTACTTTTCCCCTCATTCCTGTTCACTTGTCTTCTTGGTCAAAAGGATTTATTCTTTCCTCTATCTTCCTGTCTCACTCTAATTTCTTATTATGTATGTAAGAAGTATTTTCTGGAATGCTGGTTTGGTGGTTATGAATTCCTTTAGTTTTATTTGTTGTGGAAGGTTTTCAGTTCTCCTTCAATTAGGAAGGGCAGCTTTGCTGATAGACTAGTCTAGGTTGACAATTATGTCCTTTCAGGGGCAGAAATATGTCTTTCCATGATCTTCTTGCATTTAGAGTTTGTGCTAAGAAATCTGCTGTTATTCTAATGGGGTTACCTTTATAAGGGCCCTGTCTTTTATTTTTTGCCATTTTCAGTATTCTTTCTTTGTTCTGTATATTGAGTGTTTTGTTTATGTTATGTCTTGGGTGTTTTTTTTTTTCTGATCCTGACAGTCTAATGTTCTGTAAGACTTCTGAACCCAGATGTCCTTCTCTTTCTCAAACCTGGAGAAGTTTTCAGCTATTATGTTATTGAATAAGTTATCTATGCCATTGGTTTGTATCTCTTCTTCTTCTTTATCCATAATTCATAGATTTGGTCTTTTGATGGTATCCCAGAATTCTTGCATATTCCATTCATATTTTCTTAGCATTTTGTCATAGTCTTTGACTGTTTGATCTAGTTCCTCTACTTTATCTTCTGTTTCTGATACTGTGTTTTCAACTTGCTCTACTATCTTTGCCAAGCTTTCAATTGAAATTTTTGCTTGGGATATTGAGCTATTTATTTCAGATTAATTATTTTTCAAGATTTCTATATCTTTATTGATTTTCTCTTTAATATTCTTCATGGTTTTCTTAATTTTATTCATCTGTTTGTTTGAATTCTCTTGAGCTCTTTTAGTTGTTTGTTCATATCCTCCTGTGTTCAGATACACAGGAGACATTTATGTGTCTCTTCTTTGAGCTCATTAATCATTCTTACTATTATATTTTGGAATCCAATTTTTGATATTTCTTCCTCTTTGCTTTTGTTTAGATCCTTAGTGATGAAGTTGAGTTTTTAAGTAGAGCTATTGCCTTTCTCCTTCATATTTCTGTGTTGAGATTGTTGCCCATGGGTTAGTTTTGGTTCGAGTTTCCAATCCCCTTTGCCCCTTCAGTTGGGGTTTTATGGAAGATTGTAGAGGACTGGGTGGTTGTTGAGCTCTGGTGTGTTTTCTTGTCTCAAGATGTGGACATGGTGACACAATATTATTCCCTTCAGCTTCTTATTTTCAAGATGCTGAATTCTACCCCCATTCCACACAGGGCATGGAGGCTTAGTTACTAAAGCTGTCAGTTATTATACTGCACCCTTGAAGTTACAGTAATCCCTAATGAAGAACAGGTACTGATACTGTTCCAGTATGTTTGGTTTTCTATTGGAGCAATGATAAATCTTTGTGGTCCCAAAAGGTAAAAGATCATAGAGGCTGTGATGGGAAGGAGACAGAGGAAAAGCTCTAATGGGCACAATGAGGTGAAAAGTTCATGGAGTAGGAGGGAGAAGTGGCTGAGCTAATGTAAGCAGTTAATTAAGAGGCAGACTAGGATAGGTAGAAAAGATCAGGTAGGTAATAAAAAGGGAGAAAGTGGGGGAGAACAATGGAGAAAATTAAACAGACACAAATATAAACTATACAAAAACTGAAAAAAAAATATTTAAAAATAAGAAAATGTGGAAATCCTTTTATCTATTGAAAGTATTGATAATGAAGGAGAATTGTGGGAGTGTTGGCAGAAAGGTAGGTGATTAAGAGCTAGGAAATCATTCTGGCAGTTGACAAGTACAAAGTGTAAATTGGGGAAGGTAGTAGAAAGGGGAGGAGATTAATTTTTTACATTTGCAAACTTAAAAGTGGTTTAGGGAATCTCATGTGATGTCTACAGTGAGAGGGGAGAGAGGGCAGTAAGTCTAAGGAGAGAATTGGAGAGTGAGAATGCAAAACCAATGTTAGAATACACAGAGACAAAAAATAGTTACAGATAAATGAGTAAAAGATCTACATCACAGTTTCAGCAGCAAGGGACATAAAAATTTTTTTATGTAAAAATTGTGAATTTTCTATTGCTGTCATTTATCCCCTACCCCTTTGTGTCTGAGTCTTTCAGTACAATATATGACAGACTAAATTGAATACCTGCCTTTAGATTGGTGACTGGCACTAGGGAGAAGGGATTGTTTGTAGATATAACAACTTGCCAGTCTCACCTCATTCACATTTGCAATGTTCCCCTCTATCATGTTCCCCAGAACTTACAGTCTGTAGTTAAGCACCAAGTGTAGGTTGTTGTCCAGATGTTGTCCAAACTCTGGCAGGATTGGTGTTGCAGTTCACTGCCTCATTGCGTCCATTCCCTGTGACATCTTCGGGCTGCCACTGGGTCCTAGTAAGTCTTCCCAGGTGGGTACCTGTTCCTCTCTCACAGGCCTTCACAATGTTCACCTGTGGTTGCTTATGCTCCAATGGGGTTTTCACCAGCAGCAATGAGGGCTTCATGGGCACCAAGGGTGGTGGTTGTGTGCACTCCTGGGAAGTTTGCTGCTTTTGTTCCTGCCCACAGCACAGCATGGTATGGTTCTGCTTATGCTTAGCAGTCCTCAGTTTTCTTCAGCAGATTGCTCATTGAGCACCATTGTTGTTAGGCACTGACTTTCTCCATGTGGTGAAGGTTTCAGCAACCCCAGTCCCATTGCGGGGCTGGTACTAGGCCTGATGCCACGAGAAGTACAAATCTGCAAATGTATTCTATATGAATTCTGTTGCTTAATAATTTTAGGTTTTGGGCAGAGATCTGCTTCTCACTGTCTGTGTGCCTTGCGATGTGTCTTCCAGGGCCCTCAATTTCCATGTTCCTTCAGGTTTGTGGGAGCTGTGGTGTTCAGAGCTGTTAGCAATCTTCCATTTTGAATCAAAAAGCTATATTTTGGTTCTTACATGAAGATATATTATAAAATTGATACACATTTTACTCTAATTCTCCCTTCCCTGGAAATATTAGTAAATGTTGTTGAATCTTTCTTCCCCTCCTCTAGAATCACAGAGATACTCTCATACTAGCCATACCCTCAGGAAATACTTGCAAATGGAAGAGTGAATAAGCTTGACCCTAGATCATGGGTGAGCATCATGATTATTGTCATGGAACAATGCAAATTTGGATAGAAGGAACGTGTTGAAAAAGAAAAGAAATCATGTGGCTTGCTCTGAAAACACTTAACTCCCTTAGTTTGCTCATTTTAGATAACTGGGATAGTGCTTAATCATATTATTTACCACAGTTTCTGATCACATTACAGTGAAGGAAGATTTGAGCAAAATCCAAGATTTGATTTTGTTAATAATCAAGTCAGTGATTTAGCTTCTAGGGAATGATTTGTTTGTACTTATTTAGAAATAAGTCTATCACATAGAATCCCACAAGGATACTTGTTTTTCAGCAATTATCTGACATTAGCAAACAATCTCAGGCTGGAGAGATTGGAAGAAACCATAGCAATAGCCTGTGGGCTTCTTCACTTTAAAGCTTTATTTAGGAAACACTATGATGGTGGGGATAATATAGAAGTAATCACAGACAAAAGTGTTTCCTCCATAGTTCTTGCTAAAATAACCAAGGACAAATGGCAACCAGTGTTCTTGTCTTCTGTTGAAGCATAAAAAGAAAGTCTAGCAGAATGAGGAAGAAAGAAGCAAAAGGGCCTTAATTCAGCTTTGAAAATGGTATAACTACTTATTTTAATTTTACCAAATTAATTTACCTAGAGAAAGAGATGGAAGTAGAATAAGGAGAAACAGTACTCTTTATCTTTTATAATATTTCAAACATCATTCTTCTTAAAAATTCATCTATCTCTCTATCTATTTACCCTAAGATATCAATTATTGATTTGTTCCTCAGTTTGACTTTGAACTACTGAGTTCATATGATTTTTTCTGCTTCAGTGTCCTGAGCAGTTGTGACTGCAGGCATATACCACTGCACCCTGCTCTGAAAAGTTATTTTAAATATCATTATGTACAATTTCTGTGGTCAAACAGTCTCATTTTACATGTTCGTGTGTTTTAGCTTGGTTTGATTTCTCAAAGGAATTACTTGGCTTCAAATCAAATCCCAAGAGCAGCAAACTGGTTTGTACACAAGAATACTCTATAAAGATCACTTTTCTTTTTGTTTCTCTTTTCTTTTCCTTTCCTTTCTTTCTCTTTCCTTCCTTCCTTCCTTCCTTCCTTCCTGCTTTCCTTCCATTCTTCTTCCTTTCTTTCACCAATAGAACAATCTTGGGGGAATCATTGTATTATTTGAGTCTAGAAGAAAAACTTCAGGTGAATAGTGATGAATCTAATCACACCCATGGTCACATCTAGTTGGGAAGTATTAAGATGGAGTTGAAAGAGCAAGGATTGGAATCTAACTGTTATAATAATTCATCACAAATGTGATAGCTTAATATAACAAAAATATATTTTTTCACATATCTGAAAGATTGAAGTGTGAAATCTGATATGACTATACTTAGTTTGGGTGCTATAGTAAAAGAGCTATTCTGTGCCTTTTCTAGATTTAGTGGTTAGTCATTCCTGGGCTTATGGCTGCACCATTCTTATTTCAGCCTCCATCTTTACATTGAGTTCTAATCTGTATGTCTCTGAACTCTCTCTCTCTCTCTCCTACTTTCTTTCTCTCTCTCTCTCTCTCCTTCTGTATTATAGGTACATTCATAATGGAGGTTTAGGCAATCAGTAGATAATCCAGAGTACTATGGAATTAATATATCTCTTTAATATGAAGTGCCAATAGGACTAGTTTTAGAGATAGGAACTTTCTGGAAGTCAAGATTAAATGATAAAATTATTTGTAAGAGTGGGCAATGATCTGACATGATTAATGTCCTTAAAAAATTAGAAACCAATGAGTGTGCTTTCTCTGTACACAATGAGGATAGAGTGCTAATGGGGACATCTGCAAACTAGGGGAAAAAAGTCTTTACCAGAAATCTGCCCTTTTGGTACTTGATTTGTGATTTCTACTCTCTAGAAATGTGAGAAAATTGATTGGTATTTTTTTAAGGCACCCTGTCCTCATTATTTCATTTTGGTGAACTGACAAATATATGGATGGGTATTTCCTTATCCCAAGTATAATACTCCTTATTCCATAAGGAATCAACATATCTTTTGGGGGTCCAGGAATATCCACCATTTAAACTATTATAACACTATCTTTTCTGGCCAGATCACCTCAGAGTAACAATTAACTCCTACTTATCCAAGTAAACAATAAATCTTTAAGTAATGACTTCCTAACAGTATTGTTTTATATTCAGTTTCTCCCTTTTTCAAAACAAATGTCAGCAACAAGCAAAAGCACAGGCAATTTAGGTGACTTAGACATAATTTGGCAGAACAGCAAGAAAAAGGTCCTGCTAAGACATATAAATTTTCTGAAACCATGTTTAATTGGTAATACAAGATTAGAATACACATTCCTTTAACTCCAAAATATATTATCTTTCACCAAAGTCAGTTCTCATTCTGATGCTTATTCATGAGATTTAACAGGATTTTCTTTGGCTGTTTTTATAAGTAACTGTCAGCAAGGACTGCACTAAGGATTACATTTATTAGGTTTAAAATCAAGCAGTACTTTAATTAAATATTGTTTTGTATAAAAAGAAATTTAACTTTTCATGCATTGGTGCTCACACTAGTAAAGCAATACATAATTTCTTCCCATTGTTAAAATAATTAATATATATATACTTTTAATTCTGAAGGAAAATTAAGTGTGATAACTTTAGTATTTAATATAAAAGGTAGAAAGCCAGATTTCCCATATACTAAACAGATGAGCACAAGGGCAGCTTTTGGCAAATTTATGAAGGAGAAAAAGTATACTGTCATTATTTCCTTCTGCTCTTTGTGAACTTATAATGGATAAATACCCTTTTATATTCTACCCAAAATAGCAGATGTCCACAGACTCCATAATAAATAGATAGGTAGGGGCTGGCGGAATGGCTCAAAAGGTAGAGCACCTGCCTAGCAAATGTAAGGCCCTGGGTTCAAGCCCCAGTGTTGCAAAAAAAGAAACAAAAGAAATAGGTAGGTAGATAGATAACAAATAAAACCTTTTATTCTAGACATTTCTTTTTATCACTACCAAATCATTATTTTTATAAATATGAAACATTTATATGAGAAAATATAATTAAGCCAACATGAAAAGTTATCAATCTGCTACATACTTATATTTTTGGAATATATTGAATACCATAAAATAAAATTTCCATGATTAGTTAGTGTCTTTTGAAATTTTCTAGCTGAGTTTGGTTTTCTTCCTGCTGGTTCTGTGGCAAGCCTGTATCCCAGCACTTACATTGTGTTGTCAATTTCAGTTTATTGGATTCATTTCTTGCATCTTCCAGACCTCTCTATTCATATTCAACAAATATTAACTTCAGCCATACTAAGTAAAGGAGATCTATTGATAGGATACCAAGAGCTCATAGTATCAAGGAGAAGGCTGTAGAAGCAAGCCTGGTGGTAGTAAGAACCAAGGGCACATGAACTATATGAAGGAATTTATAGTATAAAGAATTAGGACAATGTATTCTATCAGAATTAACATACCCAACCATCCATTTGTAGCATTCTTCATGATTTGTTCAATTGAATTCCATGGTTGGAGCTACAAATGAACCAATTTGGACCATGTACCAATTTCTTGAATAAGCCAGGGAATTTGATGCACCAAAAAACACTTGAGATTTACCAAGCGATGACAGAATGGTAATTGTTGTGAAAGAAATCAGGGACTTTAGGAAAGTAAAAGAAATGAGGAACAATCTGTGAATAGCAAAAGGAAGTTTGAGAATAAGAAAGTTGCTTTTCAATCTTTGATCTCAGTTTTAAACAAATACAGTGCACCAACAATACATGTTTATTGACTCCTAGTACTGATACACATAATTTAAATTGTTCACTTGGAAATTTATCTCCATCCATAAATATATCAATTCCTTTTGACTCAGTACTTAACCATAATTCTTACCCTCCTTTTATAACCTAAAAAAACATTGTAAATAAATCAAAGAAAAAGTAGTTGCTATGTATTTTATAAATATCACAATGAAACATTTGTCCAATTAATTTGTGTTAACAACAATTAAAAAGAAGAAAAAATGAGCTATTTTTCAAAGATACAATGGTGAATAGAAATAATATCTTATTGGGAGTTTCCAACCTGTAGGTGAGTCAGACATTTAAACCAATGACTAGAATGATATGAATTATCATGCAGTCTTGTGTCAAGAGGGTTAGTGTTCATCAAAATATTATCTATATAATTCCAAATTGAGAACTCAGGAACTCTGCAGCCATAATACACACTTTCCAAAATCCACTCTATGAATGTTTCCATCTCCATATATATACAAAGCATGTATGGATCAAAATGTTTTATATTAGATTTATAAACACACAATAAGTATAGCATGACACTGTAATCATGACAATGTAAGACATTCATGCATATGGATATTAACAAAGACTGAGAAACAATGATAAAAACAAAAGTATTTCCTTTAATGCTGGTAGATATTGAAAGAAATTTTCAAGGCAGTCCTGGGACTATTTATTTCAGTTACCTGATTGTTCAACAGAAGCAAAATACACTAAAATTGTTCAATTCCGGTTACGGTGGTTTAATCAGTTCTTCTTGGTTTTGCAGCTGTGGTCCTTGCTGTGTTCTCAGGGGAGAATCTGCTTCAGCACTAGTCTTTATTTATTCTTTCTATTCTTTCAAACTGGTTTCCTCAAAGCATCTGTAAGTTACAGGTAATGGGGAGACAAGTTGTTGATGTCCTGTTGATTTTAGGTAGAATAAATAGCTGTTTTGGCTCTTGTTAATAATGATTTTCCTTTTAGTGTTGCCATCCAATAGTACCTCTCTATAAGTACTTAAAACTATCTATTGATAATATAAAGTTACCCTTAATGCTACAAGCCTGCCTTTCTTGTTTATCTATTTCTGAGAAACTCTGCAAATTTTAAAGCTTTGCTGTCAATGTATACAGCATTCAGTCTCTTAAATTATTAGTCTTGATGCCTTAGTCGAGCTGCTGTTACCATTTACCTGGTCATTTTACGTACTTTACTACTATTTTTTTTTTTAACCCTAATACTCTGCTGTACTTTCCTAGCTTTTCCTATTCCTGCTGCCACATCATAATGACACAGTTTCATGCATTCAATAGCTCTTTAAAAATATCTGAGGGACTCTGTTTTGGCTACTACATTAACTACAAACTTGGTAACAAATTTGTAGCTCTCTACTTTGTGGCATTTTTTTTCTTGATTGCTCTACTCCTATCCTATACAACTATGGACTAACAAATGACTCTTCTTCCTTTGTGTTTTTGCTTAAATGATTTCCCTCACCGAAATGCTCTCCACATCCTTGCCTTAAACATTCAGAGTTTTATTTTCACTTATTTTTAAAATTCAATTTATTTTAAATGAAATATAAACTGTAAAATTGGCCTTATTGATGGGCTTCCATTTAATAGTTCTAAACATGTATGTGTTACAGATCATTTAAAATAGGTTGGATATATCTATCTCCTCAAACATTTATCATTTCTTGCTTATTAGTGTATATTAATTATGCAGCAGGTTGCACTGTGACATTTCCATTTATGCATGCAATGCATCAGATGTATATTTTAAAGATAAACTTTTCCACTGTATCTTTCTAAAATCTATGCTACTTTGCTTGTGTTACCTTGTACTTAATGTGCTTTATATTAAAATGATTTAAATAACAGATTGTGTAAGCTCTATAAAGCCAGTAACAGTCCCTTTACTTTCTTTGTAACCACCAAAAACATTTAACGCAGAACACAGACTTGTCCATTGTGTTAATTTAAATGCTAGATTCAAAGCTTAGTAAAGAAATTTAGTAGAATTTAAAAAGAGAATTTTTGTTTTCATATTGACATTTTATTTGTAGAGGAGAAGCAAAGATGAGACCAACAAAAGGAGTTCTAAACAAATTGAGGAATGGAGAAAAAGAGGAAATAAATTGAGGGAAATCATTAAATGCTTTCTGGGTTCCAATCAACAAAGTTAAACTTAAGTATAAAGAGAAACTGAGTCATATTTGTGATTCAATACAGGAACTATTTCAGTGAACTTCATCTCTTTATGTTCTAATATTGCATCTGCATTACTAGTTTTATTTTTTGCATTAAGATTCTACCCATTTAATCAAGTATTTTTTTTGTAGTACTGGGGTTTGAACCCAGGGCCCTGCTCTTGCTAGGAAGGTGCTCTACCACATCTCCAGCCATCTCTTAGTTATTTTTCGGATAGGGTCTCACATCTTTGTTCCAGGCCAACCTCAGAGTAAGATCCTCTTACCTATGCTCTCCCACATAATTGGGAACACAAGCACAAGCTGTCATATCCAGCTTATTGACTATGATGGCATCTTGCTAACTTTTTGCCTGGCTATCCCCAAAATACACTCCTGCCTGTCTCTACCACATTTGTAGCTGGGATTACAGGTATGAACCACCACACCAGGCCTTATTCTGTATTTTTGTAAAGATATTTACTTTGAAAGATTGTTCCCCTGCTGAGGAATTATGTAATTGTTTTAAGGAGCCAGATAAATGCCATTGTAGATAGAACAGCTGCAAAACCTGGGAGAGGTTTAAATATTCTGATAAGACTGTTTTAATGTTGGTCTTCTTTGGACTCTAGTGGTTAGAAACCCCATTTCTTCCACCTGAGTGATCCACTGTGATTGATGTGTCATATACAGGAAACAGCTGTCTGTGAATTTGCTTTTCATCTGTCTTCTAAGAGTCCTTTCAAGGATAGAGAGTGTAATACAAATCAGCTTTGTCTTAGAAACAGGTGCACATTTGAGTATGTGCATGTATGTGTAACTTACACACATAAGTTGTGCTATGACTTTCTCTGGTCAGAACCAGTAAACTTCTTTCTAAGTTTAGTGTTCCTAAAGAAATATATTCTGGAATATTTGGGGATTTTAGACATATAAAGTGGAGCTAGTTTTACGAAGCAATGGGATTAATACAATCCTCTGTGTAATTTATGAGTTCCTGTAAAGCATTTTCTTTCCTTTTTATTAGCATAAATTAATTCTACAAAGGTGTTTGGTTGTGGTATTTACAACATGCACATAATGTACTTTGATCAAATTCACCCAATCTGTATTACTTTTTTTTAACTATCTCCCCTTTTTAACAGGTTTTGGTGTGTGTGTGTATATATATACATATATATATATATATAAAATGAAGCATATACATGTACAAATGCTATATATAAGTATATAAAATTCTTTTATATTATCCAACATCACCTGCTCCTCTCCCACTGGTTTTCCCCACTCCCCAAAAGAGTCCCCATTTTAAAATTGTGCCTTTTTTTTTTTTTTTTTGCAAAAATTTTGTGGAGAAAATGAGGCACACACTTATTACTTCTCAGATAAACTGGGGACTATAAAAAAGGGAAAGGACAGGACTTCTCTCTCTTTAGAGACCAGCATCCATAAAAGGAAATCTTATTCTTTAAGAAACCTATTTTTATCAGGGAAAAATCCTACTGATCATCACTGATGTAAAAATGATCAGAAATTATTTTACCTAATTTCAAAATTAAGAATTTTTAAGTACATTTTAGGTCTCTGCTATGTTCCTATTTCTATTTTATGCTTTTTCTCTGAGGTCAAACCTGGCATTGTATTATGTGTTACAATAACCAGATAGGTTTGTTTATTGAACTTATTTCTCACATTTTTAATGATCTTTCTCTATTTCTCTCTCTGTATGTCTCTGAAGCCTCAACGAAGTGCTCCTGGAAACAAAGAGACTTCTCAAGTTGAATCAACAAAGGCAGAAATTCGGAGTACCACCATGTGTGATTCTCAAGATGTAAGACTAACTTAAATCAGTTTGAAAACAAGGATATAAGCATTTTAGTAATTCTAGTTCATTCCACCATCTATCTTTGTATTTTTATATGATATCTACTATCTAAGGATTTTGATATAGAAGATAGTGCTGATAATTGGTACGGATGTTTCAGCTCAGAGCTTTGTGCTTACTAGGCAGGTACTCTACCAGTTGAGCTAAACCATTAGACCTTTTTGCAGTATTTGTTTTTGAGATATGATCTCACTTTTTGCCTGTGCTGGCCTGGGCCATAGTCATCTTATTTATGCTTCCCAAAGGAGCTGGGATAACATGTACACACCACTATGCCCAGCTGTTTCTTTTGAGATGGGGTCTCACAAAATTTCCCCAGGCTGGCCTCAAATCAGTATCCTCCTGATCTCCACCTCCGCAGCAGATAGGATTATAAGCATGAGACACCAGTGCTTAGCCTAGCATTATGATTTTAAGTGTGAGAAAGCAAATGTTGTTTCAATATAAATAAGGTAAACAATCCATTTGGAAGTATAATCAGATTCATAGGAAAACAATGCACATGAGATGTTAAAGACTAAAGTATGTGAGCAGGGGTTCAGCAATATACACATTCCTACAATCACAAAACAGCAAGCTGTTCAGATGTTAAAAACAAAGCAAGCAAAGAAATACTACCCCCGGCCAGACCAAAGATATGATTCTATAGTATTCTTTACATAATGAAAATAAGCTTGGCATTCCAGAGACATCATGCAAGAAGAAGGGAGATTCTGATGAGAAAAATGAATGGGAGAGGAGTGTACATATGTTGTGGATCATTTGCCTAGCATGCACAAGGCCCTGAGTTCAATCCCTAGTACCACAAATAATAAACAAATAAAATAAAAAAGAACCATTCCTTTCCATACTTAAGAAAGAAGGAAGGTAGGAAGGAGAAATGGAGGGAAGGAAAGAAGAAGGGAAGAAAAAGAGAGAGAGAGAGATAAAGGCTGTAGAACTTGAGCCATGAGGTTTTACATTCATAATTGTATTGTAATGAAATATTCCTGAACCGTGGTGAAGTGAAGTTTATACATCTATCTGACTAGATTTAACAAACAACAGTGACAATTATGTTGAAGACATTCTAAGTTTGGTGCCAATCCAAAATGGAAATTATCTGCTGAAACTATTCATGCCTGAAGGAAACCAGGCAGCAGCAAGAGGAAGTGAAGAAACAGAAAAATAAGTGAAAAATGTCATCTCTTTTTCCTCAGCTGCCTGAAAAATGGATTTAGAAAGAAAAATGAATTACTCAACACTTTTCCCTTAAAATCTTTATGTATAAAAATTTATATCCAATGCATAAATTTGAGGACATAAATTTAACCAGAAGTAGAAATAAGATGTTCTGCAATTTACTTCTGAGGGAGGAAAGGTTCAGAAAGTCTTTGAGTAGGAAAGAACATTTTTTTGCAGTAGTCTGAAGGATGGATAGGTCTTTGATAATGTGAGCAAAATACTCAGAGGCAGAAAAATAACAGCGAAGTATAGATAAAGAATAGAATTCACAAAGTTCTGGAATGTGTTTTTCAAAAGTTAATTTGGGTCTAGACTGAGCAGAGCCCTGGATTCCTGACCTAAGAAGCTTGGTTTGAATTAAAGAGAATGTTTTCACACATTTGTTTCCAATTGAGTGATAAGAACATGGTGATAATTTTAAGGATGGTGCATTTATTTCTTTACTTATTTTTCAGAAACTATATAATAACATGTTTCCTTTAGAGACAAAAGTGATAATTTTGATACAGTTTGTTAAATTTCATTTTGATATATTTTTACTAAGAGTTGAGCCTATTCAATATGATATACTTTTGTGGTTTGTACCTCTTCTTTTACTGTTTGTGTTCTTCTTTATCTGTGACATCTCCTATAGCTTCAGTAATCCCTATAAGCATCTACCAACTTTGTACTAACCATGTCCCTTGATAAAACTTTCTGCACTGGCACAATCATCATTGCTTTTTCTCTAACCTGACCTCAGAAGGCTTCAGTATGTGAAGTCTCAACTTCCAAGAAACTACAGTTTCTAGTGTAAAGGAAGTACTCAGTATTTACAGCATATATTTTCTGTCATAGTTACAGGCCAATAGAACAATATACATAAATGAAATTAACTAGGTATAAGCAATAGGAATTAGCAGGACTGGTGTTAGCATCAGTTTTCAATTTCTAGATCAGTAGTACTTACCTTTGTGTTCACAGTAGTGTCATCTGGAGAGCTCTTACAAAACATGGTTGTCCAGGATCAGGACACATTCCAGGAAAGTTAGCTCAGCATCCACCTGAATGGAACCTGGACATGTGTTCCATTTATTTTTAAATTTCTCCAGGTGATGTTAATGTGTAGGTCAATGAATTTTATATATAAATTATCATATAAACATCTGAATAATTCAGAATTTGAGTAATTGCTATGGGTCTTATAAATAAATAGAAGACGTAAGTATTATTATAAGTAAGTAATTATAATTATAAGTAAGATGTAAGTAATTATTCTTTGTGGATTGTATGAGGTATGAGGTTCTATACTCGTAATTTGTTTGTTGCTATTCAGGTGTAGCTTTTATAATGTATTGTAAAGAATATCTTTTCCTTATTGAACTATTTTAGCAACTTTGTCAAACATAATTGACCATATATGTGAATTTATTTTTAATTTTCAATTCTGTTTCATTGATCTATATGTCTATCATTTTGTCAGTACAACACTATCACAATTACTATACATTAATAGTAAGTTTTTTTAATGGGAAGTTAAAGTACTGGACTTTTTGTTCCTTTTCAATGATCAATATTGGTTATTCTGAGCCCATGAATTCTCTTATAAATGGTATGATCAGTTTTCAGTTTAAATAAGCCAACTGGCAGGAATGTTGATAAAGATTGTATTTCTAGATGATTTTAGGGAGAAATGTCATCTTATTAACAATTCTTCCAACCAATAAACACTATTTTTATTTCTGTTTGCTTAGATTTATTAAAATTCCCTTCAGTAATGTCTTACATTAAACATTTCAATTAATTTCTTGAATAAAAAGTTTAATGATGACTTGAGAAATCTTATAAACCATAGTTTTATATAGATAATAGTGAAATTAGGTGCTACTATCCACAACAGAGCTTGATGCAGCTGGTAAAAAAAAGAAAACAAAAAAAAGCTAAAGGAGGAATATTTCATTCAAATATAAAAATGAACTTTCAATGAAAAGTATCTGAAATAGAATGAAAAAGTGGAGCAGTTAGTACAATACATGATAGAATAATGAAAAATAACATTTTGAATGAGTTTAGGAAATGAATCATTCAGTTTGAAAGAAAAGAATGACCATGTTTTCTTCCCATCTATTCCAGGATTCTATGATCCTTACCAACTGCTATAATTGCTGATAGTAGCACATACAATGTCTTGGTAAATATATAGTGAAGGTTATGCATTTTGATTCTTGTTCCTTACAACTGAGTCTGAATAACACAGGACGTGTAATGACATGGGAATTAAATAAAACCTATATTGAATACCAAGTCTGCTGTTCCCTAACGTTGCCCCTCTGGCAAATGAATTTATTACTTAGATTCCTTATCAATGATTTTCAACTTTCAGCGTAACTAAGAATCAGAAGGTCAGCCAGTAAAACTTCTCAGGTTTTAGTCCCTCTTAGTATTAATTAGAAAATCTGTGACAGAGTCCAAGAATGTATGTTATTTAAATAAGCCCACCTAGATTTCCTTCTGTCAACATTTTATGCTAAACACTTTGAGTAATGTTGATGTTGATTTTTTAAGTTTTATTATGGAAGTATGTCATATTCAGCCACACCATAGATGTCTGTCCATTACTGGTTTCTTCTAAAAAAAAAAAAATACTGCTATGCAGTTTGAATATTCAAAGACACAAAATGTTGTATACCCAAAGGCATAAACTTGGAATTAGGAACCATGCTTATTCTTAGATACATAGAGTGTTTTCCCCTTCCTGCTCATCCTTGATGCAATCCAGGAGGGGTGATTTAGGAAAATGCCCTTTGGATTCCTTGATCCTTTTATTAGTAGACTTAAACAATTTGAAATGGATCACTAAATGCCTAACATAAGATTGGACTATCAGTTTGGAGTGTATTTAAATTACTTGAAAAGCAACTTTGCATAAATGATATTAGTGGATCATACTGAGGAAGCTAAAGATGAACCTACTCCATCTCATTTTCTTACATCTTGCAAATGTGCCTCATATTGTTTAATAGCACACGAGAATCACAGACCTTGAGCATTTTAGTTTAATTTTTGCTTAGGGATTAAGAGTTAATGCTCAATGTAAATGTGTTTTGCAATGTTTGTGACTCCTATAAGTAGCAAACATTTAATTTTTCTTAATGTGCTGAGGAAATGAAAAGCAACAGTGGTTTATGTTTAGCACTGGGAGCATTTGCTTTGATTCCTGCCATTATCCCTGCTTGTGTGCTCCTGACAATAAGGAGCCTATTACAAAGAAAAGCATTATCTAGGGAATTGAGAGGAGAAAATGTGTGGAAAATAAGACCTAAAACTGCAGGTAGAAAACCATGCCAGTGTTTTCATGATAAAACAATTGTGGCAGTTATTTAAGAATTCCTGATGTGTTGCTATAATGAGGCATTCACTATAAGATATTTTATGGCCCTTATGAGTTGTTGGCTGATACATGACAATCATTTTTTTCTCTGAAAGCCATGCCCTGCTATAATTGGGTTGAAAGGCCATATCCCATTGCCATGCTGGGCTACACCCTATAGGATCATATGATGTGGTTGTCTTCATCAGAAGCATTCTTATGACCACAAAAGAAATCACAATAACAATAAACCTGTGCAGTTGAGGCAAACCCTGTTAATTATGTAATTATGTGTATAAAAGTAATACCTAATCACATTTGGAGTTAAATTATAATGAATGTGAGAACTGAGACTCTAGTATTTGTATCTTGTATATTAAGCTTAGAGAATGAATATGACTTGCCTAGGGGACATGGATGTCAGACCATGCCTTCTTCTCAGTCTCCCTCTCCTGTGGTTGGTTCTGTCAACTGAACTCAGAGTCATCACTTAGATTCAGATTTACATGTTCAATTTTTCACATTCTATTTTTCTAAAATATTGTTCAATAACAAATAAAGCAAATATGTTTTGCATAAAAAGGTGTTATCAAAGAAAATTTTAACCAAAATTAAGTTTTTAAGTAAACTGGTACTTGTTTCATTCTTTCTCCTTTGTAATATTCTTGTTTTTAGCCTATAACTCATTTCTTATTTAAATATCCAGAATTAACTAGACTTTTATCTCTGTTACAAGTATTTTTGTTTGTTTAATTTCAGGTTGCCCAACTGTATATTTTAATCTATATTTATGAGATATTTTAATATTTTACAGAAAGTTCAAAGACATAACTGATCTCTTGTGAAGTACAATGAAGTTCTTTAGAGTGATAACACTGTTACGGCAACTGGCAATGACAGAGTTACAAACTAAAAGAGTTGACATGAATCTCTGATAAATCATTTTATCCTCTTTAATTATTTTTTTTTATTCATTTATTCACATGTGCATACATTGTTTGGGTCATTTCTCCCCCCTCCCCTCCTCTCCTACCCTCTTCTTAACGCTTCATTGTTTATTTCTGAGAACAGAAATAGAGTATAATTAAAATAAGCAAAAAGTAAGGGATATTTGAACGACTGTAAATTCTCTCATTGTGTTCTTTTGGAAAGGTCATTCGAAATATATACTTTTTATTTCATAAATAATTTCATAAATATTAGCATTGAAGTCCCATGTATACATGAGTTATAATGAATGTCTTCTGAAGTATTTGACGGACAAAGTTGATTAGATGGATTGATCTAATGATTCTGCCCTGAGGAGGAAAATAGATGAAAGGCTAGAAGACATCCTTCCATGTCAAGGTACTCAAGAAAGATGAGTGTTTTTTCTTTTCTTGTCAAAAGTCATAAATAGAAAAGGACAAGAGAATATAAACCTTAACAAAAGGAAGAAAACAGCTCCAAATCCTTTGGCAATGTCAAGATTCTAAACTGATCAGAGTAACTATGTTGACACCATAACAGTGAGGGGGATGAATAATTCAGGGGCATTTTTTGTAAGGGAACAAAGCCCATTCTTGAGGGTGGTACCCTATGACCAAATCAACCCCCGAGGAATGCACTTCCAAATCTCATCATCTTCGATGTCAGAATTTAAACATGAATTTTGTGGACATGTAAATATTCAGATCATAGCAAAAATCTAACCTGGGATGATTCCCTCTTCACTTTATTCACTTTACTGGGTTACATACATTGCTTAATTCATTGTGAAATGAAGATTTTGAATGTAAATATCATTATTCTCAATTCACAAGCAAGAGAAAATGAGATTAATTACTATTTCTCTATCAACATTCCATAGGCAAGTGCTACCTGTGACGAAGATTTTGATTTAATGCTACAGGGATGTATAAAATTTGACATGGAATAAGAGCCAAAGATATATTAGTAGATTTCTCATTAAAATCTCTCTCTGTCTCTCTCCTCTTTCTCTCATGTTCATTATTGGTGTTTACTTTTTCCCTCCTATAAAATACTAATTCCAGGAACTTCAACCTTTACTAATTTACCAACATTATTCCAAATAGTAGATGATGGAGTTGGCACTCAAAATTTATTTATGCACAATTTCAAATACTGATGTCTCCATGTTAAGATGGGAGTCCTGATAATTACAGGGGACATCTCCGTATTAGAGCTCTCCCAAATCTTGTAATTATGTGTTTCTTTCCATGCACATAATTATGTAATAAGAATTATTTGACTCAACTACATAGGTTTTTGTTGTTGTTACTGTGATTGCTTTTGTGGTCATAAGATAACATTTTTTCTAGGTAGTAGTTTATTGCCAAATCTCAAAAGCAAGCTAATTTTTTCGTGGTGTTGGTGAAGATGTATATATGAGAGAGATTTGAATAACTTTAATAAAGATGTGTTCATGTCTCATCCCACTTCATAATTCACACACCCAGCTGTGCTCCTCCCTTGGTCTCTTGTCTAATTAAAAGTGTGACCTGCATATTAAAGCAGCTGAACTTGGGTATGCTTTCCTGTTCAATCTGCATATTTTATGACTTGCATTTCTAGATCTAGGTACTTTATTAATCAGGTTGAATTTTGTCTAATTGAGATGCTGGAAGTGTTTTTGAAGACCAGTGCTAACCTTTGGTTGTGCTGTTTTATGGAATTCACGAAACTATTACTTAAAATTTTTGGTCTCTTAAGATAGAAAATGATTTCCTTTATAAAATTAATTCATCGTTCCCAATACCCTGTTACATCTCAGTCCTCTAGTCTCAGTAAAATTGCATAGTTCAATGATATGCAAGAGGGGAAATGTCATGGAACTTTTCCTTTAGTACAAAAAAATGATTTAATGTTCAAATTGATAAGGAAGGAAGTGCTTAATTTTCTAGGCACTGTTCCAACTTAAACATTATATTTTCATTAACATGGGCATTGGCCAATTTTTCAATTATACATAGAAAAGCAGCTCTTTGTAGACAATAATATGTTAGTGGAAAGAGATAGATCATCCAGAGCTCCAGAAAAGAGAAGAAAAAAGAATGAATGGTAAAACTGAAGGAAGGAAGGAGGGGAGGGAGGGAAAGGAAGGAGGAAGGAAGGAAGGAAGGAAGGAAGGAAGGAAGGAAGGAAGGAAGGAAGGAAGGAAGGAAGGAAGGAAGGGAGGAAGGAAGGAAGAAGTAAAGGAAAGAGAGAGAGAGAGAAGGAAAGAGAGAAAGAAAGAAAGGAGAGGATGGACTAGAGAGAAAAGAGTTGTGAGGAAGCAGGAAAGAAGAAGAAGGGGAAGAGGAGGGAGGAAGAGTGGATACAGAGATTGAGAGAAATATAGAAGTTTGCATGTATGACCACACAAGGAGATAGACAGTTATAGACAGGTATATGTTGATATTTTGAAATGAATAAAAATGCTCAAAACACATAAATAAAGTTGTTTGCTTTCTCTCCCTAACTTAATCATTGAACTTTGGCATCTGACAATATCGTGTTCAGTGCCTTTTATTTCTTTGTGTTTCACCTTCATCTACTATGCATTATTGTGCTTGTCTATGTAATTTTCTATTACATGTTTTTGGATTAAGTATTTCATATAAGTAGGTATCCAAAAAATCATCTTCAGAGCTAGGATTATTTAGCTTATTATTTTACCATGATTTATTCAACTATCCTATTCAAGCAAAATCATTTTTTTACATTTTTTGATATACAAATTTCCATAATGAGTATGTATTACTACATTCTTTTTCTTTATTAATTTTGGATTATTTCCTTAGAGAAAATCATTACAAATTGAAATTCACTCTATCAAAAATATTCAAAACCATTGTGTCTTAGTGAATTATTTTCCAAACTATTTGTATGAATATATTTTACACCAATATTGTTAAATATAACGTATATACATATATGCATTTATGCACATATATGCATCTATGCTTTTACATATAATTTTAATTATATATAAATTGTTGATGTAACTAGATATTAGGTTTTCTCCAATGTCATGAGGGTAACACTGAACAAACATGAACATATCTGAAATAGTCATTGTAATATTTCCCCCCAAACTATTTTGACCACAGTTAATAGAAACAACTACAAGTTTCAATCATAAAATATCATGGAATCTTCCATGGTTAACAACAAAAGATATAATTTGTTAAGTATCTAACATGTATTGTGTGCTTTATTCTAGGTTCTTTGTCTTCATTTGGACCTCACAAAAATTCCAGGAGGCTTATTTCTTTCCCCTTTTAAATTAATGGTAAACATGATATTCAGATAGCAAAGAAATTGAATAATAGCTCCCAAATAAGACAGTTAGCCATTAAGGATTGAATTCAATAACAAGTTTTCTGAACATAAAGCCTATACTTCTGACTGCTTAGGAACTTGATATACATTATGTCAACTTTTTCTCACATACTATGTATGACAAGCATCACTAACAGCATTCTCTGTATTTTAATCATGAGGGGGGATTACTTTGAGTACAGTCCAAAAGCCTCTTTGTTTGAAAAGCATGTGCTCTTTCCACTAGAGAATTCACTTTCAGTCCACACACTGTATGCTCTCTTCTATTATTCATCACTACATCTCTGGTTTTATTGAAAAAAAGAAACATATTACACAATTATTATTTCTCATAATGTCTAGATTAGCATCCACCTTAAAAATATCCTGATCTTTTCTATCCAACAGGATTCATTTGACATTTAAGTAGGTAACAAGTGTTAAATTATCTAGCATGTTGATGTCATTTCCTAATTGATTGCTAAATCTATATCTCCTGAGTAATTGATTTCATTATCTCTTTTTTTCAGTATATTTTCTATTCCATGAGGACTCTCTTAAGAAACATGAGTAGTATGTAAGCTTCTTTATCTTAACTGTTTAAATTCTCAACAATTGCCAACATATTCTTCTAAAATATGAAGCATTATCATCAAATGTTGGAAGATATATTGAATGTATGTAAATTGAAAATTAAATTTGAAAATTTACACTATTCCATAAATTTTTTGGAATCTGGATAGGAGCTTCTGAGGTAAATGAACTCACCCATTTCATGAAAATTGCCTGGGAAGGTGACCATTTGGCTTGACATGAACATTTTCAGTTCGTTCCAGTAGAAGCTTTGCCTCAATTTGAGAAAAATATTCTTTTCAATCTTTTCATTGTTCCAGTTGCACTTCTCGCTCATCTTAGGCATATCATTCGAACACTGTGTCTCATCTTCTTTCTTTATAGTTTTTCTTTAGACATTTGATAATACATCTTAATTTTCAAGCATTTGTTGACATTTTTTGACTTGATGTATTTGCTAATATTTGTCTACAAGGTAGAAAATGATTTGCAGATTTTGAGATTTACTCTGTTAGCATTTAAAACCATGGCCATACCCAAATATGCAGACTAGTATCTCAAATCAGTGTTTTGTAATGAACATGACAAGCATGGTAAAGAAAAGAAATAAGTTCTAAATTCTTAGAAAACTAAATTAATCAGGAAATTATTTCTTAAATATGTAAGTCTGAAATGCTTTCCACAAAATATGGTAATATTTGCTTGGAGGAATCAAATGTTTTTTTAGGAATCGATATTTTTACATTTATGCATTCTACATAGGTTGTTTATAACAATTATGACTTAGTTCATCTTTATTAAATGCTGAGTGAATCAGCTTCATTAACATTACCTGCTATTGTGATTGTAACATTCAACTTTATATTTATCATTTTCATTGCTGCTGCAGCATACGATATAATGATAGTGGCTAGTTGGCACTGAGATTAGTGCTTTTTTCTTATTTATAAGTAAAATGTATCCTTATTTAAAAATATGGAAATTGGAGTGTAAGTGTGGCTCAAATTAGAGCACCTGCTTTGCAAACATGAAACTCTGAGTTCAAGCCCCCATCCTACCAAAAAATTACAGAAATTGAAATTGAGAAAATTGACTAACTTATCCAAGGCAACAAAACTAATGAATAGATTTAAGAATTTAAACATACATATACACACACAGAAATAATTTGAACACTGACTAAACATAGACACCTTAGCCCACAGGTTTAACCACAGCCTTATTGTATTTAGTCATAAAAATGCCTTACTTGAAAACAGCATTTGTGTATTCCTAAGAATTACAATTCCATTTGAGGTGGGACATAGAAGAATTAAAGGAAAAAAATATTGATAGTTACTCCAGGTGGCACTGGATAATGAGGCAAAGACTATCACCTTGTAAATACACATTCTTGTGTATGTATTTAGTAGTCAGGGTAAAAAGAAATCTGTGAGGTTCAGTAGGTGACAGCAAAGATTCATTCTTTCAAGCCCACTCATTTATCTTGTGAGTCTTTTTTATGGTTCATCAAAGTGAACACATCTCACTTGTTTAAGTTTTCAATTCCCTCATTTCATCCATCTCTGTCATCTATGTCTCTTCACTATTATGATTGAGACAAACAAGAAGAGAAATTGAAACAAACATTTTGAAGGATTTATCCTTTTATGCTAACCATAAAAGCTTCCTAAGTTTCCAAAAGAGCATTTATTCAAATGAGTACTGGGAGCTAACTTTGTTCAGAGTAATTTTAACATAGGTAACATTGGGTCTTCTCTGGGGATCTTTCTTACCCTTCAGGACTGAAAAGATTCTCCATTTTCCCTATTAATTATGCATGACTGAAAGAATATTTGTGGAGGGCACAAATTTTAATTTAAGTTTGGAATTGTCTGATAATATTCTCTGTGAGAAGGGGTGGCATGAAAGATGATAAAATGGAACAGTTACATAAAGTTTTTAAATACTATAAGACTTATAATCTTTGGGGACTTATAATTTAAATTGCTGATGATTGATTTGGAGTTTATTATATTGGTAATGAATTATGATTATTTGGGGGAAAAAGAAAGTTGAGTTAAGGTTTGGAGATATGAATATGATTGTCAAAACTGATGAAGAACAAGTAAAATGTTATTGTTATTACATTCAACATGAGGTTGGGGATGTAAATGTGACCATATTTTGCCAGAGTTTATATGCTGTAGATGAATTTAGACTTAATCTATAGGGAATGGGATGTTGCATATTTATATTGACTATATTTTTATTTGTTTTGATGTGATTAATGTTTAGACAATGAGTTACCATGATAAAATCTATTTTACCAAGACATTTCTTGAAGCTGGTACACTTGTAGATCGGAGAAGAGCAAGGTTAGAGATAAGTAAAGAGTTTAATTTGAATGGCAAGGAAGGAGATAGGTGATAGACAACTCCTCTAAAACAGAGAGGAACAAAGCTTAATGATTGCTACTTCTGCACTTGTAACCACAAAAGAACTGTCTGTTGCTATCATTTAAAAATCTAATTTTCAGAAGTTGAAATAAGTTTTCAAACACTATATGCACATATGGAAATTAAAACTACAAAAGTTTTGTTTAAAAACTGCCAAATACTCCTTGAGTTGTACAAGATCACTGAAACTGAAGTGTTTTTAAAAGTCTAATATATCTTGCTTGTGATGGGAAATTAAGTGTACTCTGATGTTAAGTAGAACATAAGACAGAGAGACTATGAGTCAATTGAAAAAGGAACATTATGTTACTGTTCTTTTAGTTGTGTGATTATTCTTAATAATGGACTCATAAACTCTGAAATTTGGCCTCCAAATATTTGAGTACTGAATTCTAACTTGTGATAGATGAAGTCAATTTCATCTTGTCATCCAAATACAATTAGGAAAATGTCTTTTTGATTGCCAGAGTAGTGTGAATGACAGAGATGTTTATAAAAATGGCATTGACACCAAAGTTTTCATTGAAATAAGAGGGACATAATGGTAGCATATTTAAGCAATTATTGTATGGAGTGATAATTGTACAGCCTTCTTCATATCTCTGGTTTTTTTTTAAGTTTTAGCAAGGATTTATTTTAATATAACAGGATAAAGTCTAGACAAGGGGAAGGTGAGAGAAAAAGAGAGAGGGATTTCCTGTTCCCTAAACAGGAAATGGGAGCAAAGACTCCCATTCAGAGAAACCTTCATATCTCTGTAGATTTCAATGTAGAGAAAGATTTAAGGTACAAACTTCCTTAGAAATTAGTAATGTTCTTTTCTTCTCAGTTATCTCAACACTATTACCTGTGATGTGTCTCTACCACCAGCATGTGTTTACTTTTACTTCTTTCCTATGTTCTCCTAACAAACTTGTCAGAACTCTATCACTCAAGGTTGAGTTCCTCACTTACTGCTTTCATTTACAAATCCTCAGTTACCCTAATTAACCAAATGTCATTTTTTTTTCTTTTATGGAGAACACATATGTCAAATTTTTTCCCCTTTGGTAGTACATAAGTTTCCCATATACTGTTGGCCTAAATTCTTTGTCTAAGGGAATTAATATTTTGACTATTGATTTCTATATTATTATAGTTGCAATTTCACTTAGATTGTGTATGAAAGTTTTGGGAACTGTTGTCAAATACAGTTAAATGTGAACATTTCAAGAAAGCAAATTTTTATTAGCAGTCTAAAAAGTTGTAATATTTTCATGTCCTTGTTTTGTTTTTGTTCATTTATTATTTGTTTACAGATTACATATTGACCACTTACTATCTAATAGACACCTCTCTGTGATCAAAGGTGTTAAACACATCCTTTATCATACAAGACCTCACAATATATTGAGCAATGTGCATACATTGTATGCACATATGAATAAATGAGAAAAAAAGAAATTTTGGCATTATATAACTTGAAACTAAATTAGATCTCCATTCCTTGTTTTATACCCAGGAAAGAAACTGACTTGTTCATTGTCAAGGGTTTGTTATCCAATAGTCATGGATTATTAAACTCAGACTTTGTTTTTCACATGGAAAGGAAAATAAGAAATCACACACACACACACACAAATGCAGGATAAAACCCTAATTTTACATTTATTTTAAAAGTGTGCTGAAATAATAGGAAGAAAGAAAGGAAGAGTGGAACAAACAAGGAGAGGTGGGAAGAAAGAGCAAGGAATATATTCATATCTTTACTTTGGTTAAAATAGAAATGAAAGTCAACTTTTGTATCTCTACCTTTGGTTTGTCTTCATCACAAGGGATGAGGTTAAAATGTAAGATGAGATTTCCTGTTTAGTAAAATATAGGATCTTAGTTACAGGAATATTACCTTTATAAAATATATTGAAGACTTTTATCAGACAGATTTATGATCATATTATTTAAATTGCTTCCTCACTTGTAATATTGATGTCCTGCAGGCACACAGATCATTGATATATTGAAATATTGGAGTCCAGATGAATCACAGATATAGACTTATTTAATCCTTTATATATATATATTTGCTTTATAGACAGAAAGAACTTTCTATTGGAATTGAGCTTCTGTGTAGCAGCCAAGTGCCATAAGTACCACAGAGATTTTAAACTGACCTTGAACATATGAACTGTCCTTGGGATCCCACTCATGTTTCCAATGATTTTGTCTCTCATTTGTCCTTTTAAGTATATCTAAAAGTATTGAAAAACTTCGTAATAAAGAATTTATGATTTTTCTATTACCTTTCTTTATTTAATTTAACTTAACTGATTTATTTTAAATCACTGCTTTTGTAGGAGGGCAGAACCTGTTCAATGATGCACAAAGAGAAGCCCTCACGAGATGACACTGCAGAGTCGGAGTCTGTTCCACAGGTATTTTCTTTGATAGTTTATTTACTTTGATTATGTCATAACACATTTTTTAGATCAATTGGATTCAAAGCATTTTTCCCTTGCTCTAGCTTTAGCAGGATGTTGTAGAGGCTAATGCAAGACAGTTCCTTCAACTGAGGTGCCTGGATTTGCATGGCAGCTGAGCCTGCCACTAAAGAGTTTGGTTTGAATAGACCAATGATAAAGGGGCCCTCCTCCTTCTTCTACCCATCCAGTCAAGAAAAGAAAAAGCATGCATATTCCCAAGAGAAAAAATAATTTAAAGAAGATCTAATAAAATTAGGAAGTGGAAGGAGTTACACACCCCCAAAAGAACAGAACAAACACAAATGAAGAACCTAATTTGAGTTCTCATATGTATTGCTAGATATTTGACCAAAAATATTGCATCATAGCAATTTTAAGGTTAATAGGTTTAGATTAATCAGTATTGAATGGTTTGGTCAAAGTATTTTCCAAATAGTCTTTGAGGAACTTTTCCATTTTCACATAAAATATTTCTGTATTTTTCGGAAGTAGAATTATTAAGTTTTATTTGTTCCATTTGTATCTGTGTAGTTTTCTAAATATATTTAAGACATGAATTTTCATTACAGTTCAATTTTGATTATACATTTTATATTTTTATCTTTAAAGTGTTTGGTTTTTCTAATGTCCTATTTTGCATTGCTTGACAGAAATTGCAAATGCCTCCTTGTCCTGAATGTGAGGTGAAAAAAGCCCCAGAGAAACAATTAACTAGCTTCGAAGGGATTCCAGCTAGAGAAGAAAAAATACTGTAAATACCAAGAAACTATGTCAAAAATATCCATTTGCTATTGTCTTCATACTCTTTTTAGACTACAGGCTTGATGGAAATACTAAGTTTCTAAAGCATGCAACTTTTTCACAATTTTATGTAACTTTATAAACCAGTCTACAATTTTTCCAGAAGATTCCAAGTATGATCCATAAGCAATAACCTACTTAAAATGAGTTCCTGCAGTCATAAATATCTCATTTTGCCATCACTAAATTTCCAAGTTTAAATCAGTCTGTTTTAAACTAAAATGCAATGTAATGCTTAATTCTTCTTGTTCATTTGGTAAGTAGAACTTCTATGGTCTGGCATTAGCATGCTGGATGATATTTAAATGTTGTGGGACATCAGTATTCTTAGAATCCAAATTGCAACCATATCATAAAGATTTTGATCTATACTGGACAATTGGCATCATTTTCTTCAAGACTGGAATTTTGACTATCTGAAAACATTCTTTATTTGGTGATAATTATCATGATTCTCACCTTCAACTAGTAACAGTTACTTTGTCTAAATAATGCCAAGTAAATTCTGTCATTGATTTAATTAGGTAACCAAATTAATTAAATGTGTTTGTCATGATGAATATAAAACGTCAGGATGAATGTCAAAATTTGTGACATAATTGATTTTTTAAAATTCTATAAGTACTCTTTCTATACATCTACTAAAACTATTCCAAATGAGGAATCCTGTCTGAAATGTTCGGCATGATTATTTTATGATTTTTGGATAGTAGAACATAGGGTGAGAGGAAGGTGAAAAATACAAACAGGTAAAAATGGTAATATATTGCAATATGGGTATTTGATAAATGTGAAATGGCTGTATAGAAACAATGAATTCAGATTTATCCTTTTTAAAAGCCAGCATATTATTTAAATAATTCAATGGAGTTTTAATCCTCAAAGCTAGGTTTCTATATAGGAATACCATTGATCAAACACTACACCCATGGATTATCTGAGCAAGTCTCAAAATCAAGAGAGATTGGGATTTGAATAAAAATTTGAGTAACAGAATCAAAAGAGTGTCAAATTTATAATCTCAAAATAATGTATTGGCAGACATAGTGAGGGTGCCTGTAGCAAATATATTCAAGTCTACAGTTTAAATACATTTTGCACATTCAGAAAGCATCTCTCAAGACAAACTACATTTGCACCAATGTATCCTAGGAAACAGTTAATAAAATACATTAAATACATAAAATACAATATGTAATCAATAGATGAACATAATTTCTGGGATAGAATAGTATATACTTATTCATGATGGCTTACTCAAAGATATTTACAGCTTTGAAGAACTAGAAAATATTATCAGCAGTAAAAATAATATCATGGTATATTTTATGTAGCAGTTCTAATGCAAAGTATATCGGTACCCTTTATTAGTATTTCTCATATAATATATTACTTGAGAAAAAAAGGCTAGTTTTATAGAGGAGCCACAGTTTTCAGATGAAGTTACCAAGATAAAACAAATGATCCAAGTCTGAAGTTCCTGCTGATTTGCTTCCACTTTCATTTAATTCTACAAAATGAAATATCTCTAGTTTCCTAAGGAGTTTCTTGTAATTTTTCCACTGTATCAAGGTACCTTATCATCTCCACAGATTTTTAAAAAGGAAGCTGATAATATAGTTTTAATTTAGATTTGCTTTCTCCCCACTCACTCAAGGCTCTAATTTCTCTTCTGGTCCCTATACATCCTATGGGAAGTTAATCACATATCATCTTAAAACAGCATGTTTTGAGACATCTGAAAGTGATATGAAAGATCATGTTGAAAAAAAGGATAAATTGGTTTGAACAGATTGATTTTGTAACTTTTTATTTCATCTCTGTTTTTAAAACTTATTCTAGTATGTGATAATATGATCTTTTTTTTCTTAATTCTTGGCATGATCAAGTGGGCTTTGAATCAGTATAATGTATTTTCCCCTTGAAACATATGTAGACTTCTGGCATCTTTCAGAGATGACTGTAGTATATTAACACAACCAGGTAGCAAGTGATCTCTATCTACATTTTAAAGAAGTATTATAGAAGTTCCTTTTAATAGTTAAGTAGGGGATTCTTTTTCAGTATGATTTGGAGTTATACTTTAATGACTGCATTTTATGTCTCTCAAAGCTTCCATTGCTTTAAAACAGGACCAGAGAAGTTTAAAATGGTATACTAATATGCGTTGCTTTTGTCTATAAGAATGAAATCATGTTTTTCTTTTTTGTTTTATTGTTGTTCTGGGGGTACATTGTGACATTTACAAAAGTTCTTGCAATGCATTATAATTGAATTCATCCCCTACATCATTCTTGTTATCCCCTCTCCCCTCTTTCCTTCAGTAGTTTCAACATATCTCATTTTTTTCATTTTCATGCATGAGTACATAATATTTCCACTACATTTACTCTTCTACACCCTTTCCTTATATTTTCCCTCTTCCCACTGGTGCCATCCCCCAGACATTTATTATTTTTCTTGACTACTAGTTTTATAAATAGATCTTGTTTTGAGGAATTAATGTTCGGTCCCTAGCTAGCCTCACCTGGAAAATAACATTCACTGAAATGTTGATAGTAGTTGTTATTATTCTATTACATAACTGAAATGATAAACAATGAAAAACAACTTACATTTTGTAGAGTATGGATTGATTCCTACTAAGAAACCCACTATACAATGATACAGCTTGTTTTAATATAAGTAGTATCAGAAATAGGAGAAATTTTATGTATCTTCTTATTTTAAATGTTAATCACTTTTTAAAATACTAATCTTACACTACTTATTAATTTCTAAATTAGACATCTGTTTTTGTCATTGTATTTTCTTTTACATGCATTAACAATGTAAATTAAATTAGTGCCTAAAATGTATATGACCTAAATGAACACTGACTGTATCTTTCCAACACCCACAAGTTCAGAAGAAAAGTGAGTAACTAAAATTATTCATATGAATGTGACTTTCTGCATTATTTCAAATATCTGAATACTGAAAACATTCAGTGGCTAACTCTTTTTTTGTCACCTTAAGCAGGTGTTTAGAATCATAATTCTATTTCAGTCACAATTCTGTTTCATAAAATAAAATCAATTACAAGTCTAAGACCTTTATATTTGGAGGCTATATTTACTGTTTTCAACAGACAGTGTTGATAGCTGGACTGAAACAAAACTTGTGAACTTTGCTATAATGAAATATTTTATTTTTATAGCTCAGGTACTGTAATTAATACTAACTGCAGCAAAGACTGAAATAATTAATAACATCATAGACTGGGTGAGCTAGCCAGCTCTAGAGAGTAATGGAAAGGTATTCTTGTTTACTTAGGGGACATTTTCTTCCTTGTGTACAGTTTTAAATTTCCCCAAGCAAAGTGTCCATCTGGATTATGTTATATAATATTAATGGTCAAGTGATGACAAATAAAAGGTACTGAAAGATGGCCTAATTTTGTTCAATCAAAGCTTGTTACCAAGACTACAATATACTTTACCGGCACATGTTTCATGAAAAAACAAATATCAGCATTAAAAATTAGCTTTGCTTTGTGTATTTCAGAACCTAAGAACATTTTTGAAATATCTCTCAGGAAATTTCATAAATCTCTTTGACAATATTCTAGAAATTGTTTTTTATTCAGAGTGTCTTTTAACTAGCATTTCATGACAGCAGAAACTTTGATCCTTTTATATTTAATTTTTACAATGGACAAATAATCTATATTTATTTATGGCATATAATGTGAGAATTTGCTAAAAATATATATTGTGGAATGATTTTATCAAGCTAATTAACATATTCGTGATCTCACATATTAATCTCAAGTGTTTTGCCTCACAGAAGTCACTCAAAAGTTTGTTGAGTGAATTAATTCAGAATTTCAAGTATCATGAGAACAAGCAAAGGAAATAGCAAGGGAGCATACTGTGCTATGGAAATAGAACCAAAAGCCAATCTTTTAGAAAGAGAATATAAATATGTTTTGGTCATGTTTTAGGGTTGGTTTTGTTCATAGACAATCTTTCCTGTGCTTTATTCTCTGAAATATTTATTGTGTATGGAGTTATCTCTATGGTTACAGGAAGAATAGGCATGGGACTCTTGGCTGAATTTGGAAATGAAGCTCTATGTAATAGACATATGTTAATATGCAACTTAATGGCAGGAACATTTTCTGAAAAATGTGTCCTAAGACAATCTCATAGATCACTCTGTTAGATGCCGCAGAGTGCACATGCAAAAACCTACATTGTATAGCCTACTACATAGATGCTCATATTTTCAGATATAGCCTACTGCTTCTAGCTTCCAAACCTGTGCAACATGTTACTGTACTGAACATACTATTACTATACTTACAACGACAAGTTAGTGTTCAGTAACAAACAGTGGTGTCTATATGTGCGTCTAGAAATGTCTAAACAGAAAATGGTTACAGTAAAAATACTGGGTAACAGGAATTTTCAACTCCATTATAATCTTGTGGGACTACCATTAAATAAATGCTCTATAATTGACCAAAAGATCACTACATAACATATGACCAGACAGTATAAAGATTTTGAGTCTTTAATTTGTAGTTCTCACATGCACACGTGGATATTCACAGATCACTTAATATTTTTAGTCTTAATATCCTAATATTTTGGTCACAACTAATTGTACTGAAATCACAAATTTTTCCCTTCATCTTGTGAGGAACTAGTCCTTTAATGGAAATAACTCATATGCTATTGAGTACACTTAAGGAATGAACACTTAGAGAATGGAACTCTGGATTACACAATTCCCTCATCTTCCCATACAGCATTGTTTATCTCATAACATTTAATTATTGGGGTTACACCATCTGCATATACCTTTTTTTGGAAGCAGGGTCTTGATATGTAGCCCAGTCTGGTTTCAAACTCTCTATCCTTCTGCTTCAGCCTCCTGAGTACCAGGAATACAAGTGTTTGCTGCATACATATTTTTGTGTACTTTTTATGCAGAAAGAGAATTTAAGTCTAGCATGACTAGAAAATGATGAAATTAGTTGACCTCTATTATTTCTTGATCTCCTTTGCTCCTTTTTGTTAGCTGGTCATTCAGTCCTTCAATGAATATAGAAATTTTGAATTGTCCTTGCCATTCTGATTGCTAAGAATCCAATTATAGGGAAAATTTTAAATCTTGAATACTATATATTACCACATATATATATATATATTATAATATATATAATGGTATATATTTAATATATACCATTTACCACAGTAGGTAGTTTATAACTGTATTACTTCCATATTCCTAGGAATCAGTTTTTGGGGGGATGGGAATGGGCTTTAAACTCAGGGCTTCCTGCTTGCAAAGAAGTTACTCTATCTCTTGGGCTGTGCTTCCAGTTCATTTTGCTCAAGTTATTTTGGAGATGGGTCTCACAAACTGTTTGTCTGTGCTGACTTTGAAACCACAATCCTCCAAGTCTCAGCATCCCAAGTACTTGGGATTATGAGCATGATATAATAGCTTCCAAAGTAGGACTCTATCTTAAAGACATTACAGTTATTATTTAACATATGAGAAAATAAAATTAGAAAAACATTTAAATAAAATTTCCCAAGATCATACTAGTAAGAGGAAGAGATAGGACATGGACCTGAAAAGGAGTCACTGGGATCCATATGCTTAATTGCTTCAATCCACAATCTCCCCTGAGGATGGATTCAGGACTACCACAGAGAAACATTAGGGTTCTTCTTACAGTAAATCACCAATTAAAGGGAGTTTATGAATGCATCTTAGCTGTATGAAAGCTAAGATTGATGAAAGGACAATATTTTGCATGTATATCCAAAACTTCAAGAAATAAGATTTTATAGTGTTTTCAGATAGTAACAATATCTAGAAGTGAGCACTTGAGCTCAAATAACCACAGAGTTGTAAATTAGCACTGGGCAAAAGTTGAAAGCATCAAATCAAAATGTTATGATTGCATTCTCTTCACTGCAAGCTATAATTCTGAGTTTTGAGAGCATAGATGACTCTGAAATGTAGGGTTCCTCCACAGAAATGTATTTCTCAGCCTTAAAACTCTCTCTCTCTCTCTCTCTCTCTCTCTCTCTCTCATTTATGTGTATATATGTATTTAATTAAAATGATTGAATATAAAGTTATAAGATTATCTTGGATTAGTTATAGCATATGCATCACAAGTCAGGCAAATGTGGCCTTTAGGTTTCACTTTCTCCCCTAGTGTTTCCTCACTGTAAAGTCCTTTAAATTCTTTGAAAGCACCATTTCTCTTTATGCCATTTAGAGACTGTAGATTCTGAGAAATAAAATATAATGTAGCAAAATTGTTCCCAGAAAATCAAGCATTATTTGAAATGTCAGGAAGAAACAATTTGTGCTTGATTAACTGCTTAATGAGCCAATTTCCATAGATAACATTTCTCTTACAAAGACGAGAACAAGAGAAGGCAGCTTGTCCTTCTGACTAGGACTTATATTTAACACAATTTCCATGGTAGAGACCCCATTTGGAAAATGTTCAGAGGTAGATGTTTAGAAGATGGGTCCATCTTAAGTTCAGAGGATGCAGCAGATTTGAGAAGAATGCTTGTCAATTTAGCATATTTATGATAACAGGGGGACCATTTCCACCTGCAACATTCAGTTTGTTCTCTTTGTACTACTCTGTTGGTTTTTATTATTTGTTTATTTGGTTGGTTGGTGCTATGGACCAACCCAGGTTCTTCTGCATTCTTGGCAAGTATTCTACCACAGCTATATTCTCAGCCCTGATAATTCTTCATTCTTGACCTCAAAACAAGATTGTTCAGGCTAAAAACCTGGAAATGCTTCCCTTAATGCCTCTTCTGGGGATAATGTTTTAAATATGTAAATTGTAGTGTTTATGTGTTACAGAGTTCATACTTTTAAACAGTCATGCTTCCCACATAAACAAAATGTGCTGTTGACACTTTGCCTATGAAAACCACTAAGAATGACTTAGCCCAGATGATTCCAACCCAGTGAAAGAGAAACAGTACTTACGGGGGTGATGTGTAGCTTGAAGGACACATAATGATGAGAACATTTTAAATCCATTGCTTTAATCCCTGAGACAGATTTAGTGAAGTATATGTAGATTTTATGAATTTCATTTACCAGATCAGTTTCTACCCACTTGTTAAATCAAAGTATCACATAATACTTTGATGACTATTAGCCCAGTTAATATTTACAAGGTTACAAACATGTTCTCTGTATCAGCAGAAGTGGGGATCCTAAGGGTGTGATCAAAAAAGTAAATGTGGTCATGGTGAATTCTAGTATCCTTGAAAAAGAATATACTCTTTCACATTTTATTCCCTTGGGCATACACTGAGCAACCAATTTGTGTGTTTCCACCTAATAGGAGTAAGGGGTAAGTGTGTGGCTATGTTGTGGGAAGAATGAACCATTCTCATTCTTGTATGATGAAAACATTGGTTTTGTGAATGAGAAACCTCCAGTCTATCATTCCCCTTTTATTATCACTTCATTTAGGAAGTAGGTAAATTTCTAATACATCTCTGCATAGCCATACATGACTTTATGCATTTGTTTGGGGATATCGCTTTATCAAAATACACATATGCCAGTTGGATACATTTTTCATGCCCAATTTCTAGTTCTGCTTCCATGTGTCAGATTGTTTTAACAGAGGAATTATAATATGTAGATTACTATGTTCATACAGTTAAGAAAACACCCAATTTAGTGGCAATGAACATGTGATACTAAGTCTAGGTGGGCAAATGGATACACCTAATTTTCATCCGAAATTAGAAATTGATACCTATAACTATCTCCCTTTTGAAGGACAAAGGCTTAGTTTATGCACCTCTTCATATCCCTGCTCATTCATTTACAATAATTTCTAGACTAGAGAGTTAGATTTGTAGCTCTTTCCTGGATGCCCTATAGCAGGGGACTTCTTTTAGCCTGGTTCTGTCAAATGAAACCTCAGAGGAATTTTATAAATCATCAAAATCATAATTAAAAGATTTTTGTTTGGGGAAAATGTGGTAAGTAATTATAATAGATAATATCTTCTGTGACTCTACTGGAACAAAGGTGTTCTGGTAGGAGAATAAAAACACAATCATAAAGATCCATGAAAAGGAAGTATTTAACTTATCTCAAAAGGTAATAAGAGAATGTTCTTATGATAGTAATCTGCACAGACATTTCCAGACATGGATTACTGTGAAAGAAAGACTCTTTTGATAAACCGTGTGTATTTATGAAGAAATGCTTTGACAAGATTTTGGCTTTCTTTTTATAAAAGATAAAGGATATGTTGTTATCTTGTCTGTTATGTTTTATTTGAAATTTGTCATAAATCCAAGCAAATGTATGTCTAATACTTGTGAAATAAAATGATAATTACTCCATTTTGCAGTAGCCAAGGTTAATTAGATTTCACTGAAGATTTAGTGTACTTTGTGTATTTTCATTTTCCCATATAATATGAAGATAGATGTTTCTGATTGATTCACATGTTCTGTGAACGCCCACTTCACCAAGAAACCTGGTGGATAATTATTATTCTTTTATATATTATACAATTACTAGATACTACTCTTCCCTAAAATATCCATGATCAATCTAAGTACATTGATTATCTTCTTTGAAATTTGGTGGTGTACTTTACATGGGCCAATGCTTAAAGTAGGCATTGTAGTAGTAAAAGACTTTTTAAAGAAATTCTGAAAAGACTTCTTGAACTGGGTCTCAACATGGTATCCTCAAATATACTACTTCCCAGACCTATTTTCTAAAAGTTACTTCATTAAATGTATTTATCTAAACTGAGTATGTGCACAACTCAGCTGCAGTAAAAGTGTTAACGTCATCATCAGCAAACACTTAGGGGACGACTCCTTTTATTAAAATATGCATTTGGCTTTTTAAAACTGTGTCCTCTGGTCCTTTTTCTGTTGCTATACCTGAATACCACAGATTGTGTAATTTATAAGGAAAAACCAAGTTTACTCAGCTCAGAGTTCTGGAGGTATGGGCATCCCATTTTAAGAGTTCACTTTTGGTAAGGACTGGCACAAGCAAGCTTGCTAAATTGGATCTCTCTTCCTCTTCTTATTAATCCACTAATACAATCATGAGCACCCACATTCATGGCCTCATTTGATTCTAGTTCCTCCCAAAGGAACCATTAATATATTGCTAATATATTACTTAGGAGATTCATTTTCAAAATAAGTTTTGAAGAGAAGTAACACCCAGACCATACCACTCTGGGACCTCAGTTAGCCAACCTCTGTGTCTGTAAGTGCTTTCAACAATGGATTGGAATTAACAAAATCTTATACTTCAAGATACTAAAAGCTACTTCATTTAAATATTAAATAACTTTACATAAGTAATGGACAAAGTAAATATTTAATAAATCTAAGCTATTTCTTTTAAAGTTATAAATTACTGCATACGTATATTCAAAAATGTCCAATAAGAAAATGCTAGCTATACAGAATGTGATGACTCACACTTTAATCCCAGATACTTATGGGACAGTAATAGGAAGCATTATGGTTCAAGTACAGCTAGGTCAAAAACTTGTGCATGGTGGTTCAAGCTTATGATTCTACCTATGCGGGAAAGTGTTTACACAAGGGTCACAGTCTGGGTATAGCCCTGCCCAGGCAAAATGTGAGGCTCCATTCTAAAATTAAGTAAGAGCAAAGAAGGCTGTGGGACATGACTCAAGTGGTAGAGCACCTTCACAGCAAGTCTGAAGCCCTGACTTGAAAATCTCAGTACTGCACCCCACAAAAAAGAAACAAAGAAAAGGAAATGCTAACTCCATCTGTTTTAAAAGTAGTGCAACCACTCTGGGAAAAAAATTGGAGGCTTCATAAAAATGTAAACATAGATCTGCCATATGATCCAGCAATCCCACTCCTGGGGATATGCCCAAAGGAATGCTGCACAGGCTACTCCAGAGACACCTGCACACCCATGTTTATTGCAGTGCTATTCACAATAGCCAAGTTATGGAAACAGCCAAGATGCCCCACTATTGATGAATGGATTATGAAATGTGGTATTTATACACAGTGGAATACTACTCACATGATAAGTGGAAAGCACACCTGGGAGTATTAGGGGGATGGCTAGGAAATCCAAAACATGAAAGAATTTGATGTCCCCACTACAGAGGAACTAATACAGAAACCTTAAAGTGACAGAGGTCAATAAGAGAAGGGGATTAGGAACTAGTGAAAAGGTTAGAGATCAAACAACTTGGGATGTAACACATTTGTGCATGGAAGCAATGCTAGGAATCTGTATAGCTATCCTTATCTCAACTAGCAAAAACGCTTGTCTTCCTTATTATTGCTAATGTTTTCTCTTCAACAAAATTAGAGATAAGGGCAGAACAAATTCTGCCTGGAAGCAAGGGGTTGTGGCGGGAGAGGGAGGTGACGGGGGATAGCGGGGAGAAATGACCCAAACAATGTATGAATAAATGAATAAATGAATTAAAAGTAAAATAAAAGTATTTATACAAATATATGTTCAAGAAGGAATTTATTATATATGTGGGATCAGACACATGTTCATTACCTCTCTCTCTCTCTCTCTCTCTCTCTCTCTCTCTCTCTCTCTTCCTCTATAAGGTGGTGGTAAGGTGATCTCTATATTTAGTGAGGAGGGGATATGTTTTGACTTGCTTCCAAAACAACTCTTTAATTTGCAATACCTTTAGAAAAAGAGCAGGCTTATTTAGATGCATCTGTATTGGACACACATAAGATAAATGAAATAAAATCAAAGGATCATACCTTTAAATTCTTGAATAGTAGCATAAAAAGACTCTCCACTTATTCACTGAATATTGTCATGCAACTTTCCTAAAGAAATCATCCAATTTCTGTCTCCTGTTGTGAGTCATAAATACTGACTAAAACTGTGGAACTGTGTATTTTTACAAGAATTTTATAAGAAAGTAGTTGTTTTCCAGATTTTTTTTTTCTAAATTAATCTTAATAAGTAAAATCTGGAAAACATCAAAAATGTATTTATCTAAATTTGTCTTAATAATGATTTCAATAAGATAGAGCATAAATGATAAACTTTGGAACATTTATTTATGAAAATTGTTAGTAGATATAGAAATAAACAAACTTCAGTTTTATTTTTCATATATTAATAATGCAAGGGTATTTCATTGTAATAATTCAATACATGCCATACAATATATTTTAAACAAGATCACACCATCTATTATATTGCAAGTCTCCCTTCACTCTCCCTTTCAAACAGTGCTTGGTGGGTGTCATTATGGTGTATATATATATATATAGCATACTTCCATGGATTCCAGACTGAGTTTTGTATTAATTGTGAAGGACATTTAAGAGATTAATAAACTGTGAATTAAAGCCAATTAGCCAATTTCCTTTTATATCTTATGATAAATACTTTTCTACACATATTCATTACATTGTTAAAAACATTACTTTTTATTTCATTCTTATTTGGGGAAAATGTGTCAACTTTCCTTTTCAGTTTTTCTTCATCCTCACTTCAAAGCCTCAAAGCCTGGTAGATTTCTGTATATCCTCTTCTTTCTTATTCTGCCTTTTGTTAAAGGAAAGTATATGAATAGACTCCTTCCTAATGTGTACTGAAATTGTATTTGAGGGAGTAAATGAGAATGTTTCCTTGGAACTGAAAGCCCATTGAAAACAGAATTCATATAACTTTAAATACAAAGTTTTTACTCTTTGAACTGTATTGGTAGTCCCTAATTGTGCTTCTGTGTCACCTTTGCCACCACAATCCATTCACCACTGTATCCCTTATGATTATTTTAAAAATCTTTTAAATACATGTATATCATAGCATTATAATTTTATCTTTAAATACTATCAACTGACTTTCTACCTCACCATATTTAAAAAAACATAATTCCCATTATGGCTTTAGTGGCTGTGCTGTGCTGGTCCACTGTTCATGTCCTTTTGCTCTTAGCTTCATTCCCCCTGCTCCCTGGCTGGTTCTCCCAGATCCATGTATACCTGCAGCCTTGCCATGCTTTGACTTTATTGAGAAGCTCCTACCTCACAATGTTAGCAATTGTCAATCCCTCGGATGTCAGTCTCTCTAAACACTTTCACAGTGCATTCTTTTCTATTCTCTATTAAATTAGAGGTATTATTCTTGATTATGTTGCCCAAAATGTTATAGCTCTCCCCATCATTCCTTTTCTATTATATCTTGTCTTCTATATATCAAAGATATCACTATATATGGTTATGTGTGTGTGTACCCATTCATCACTTTCTTTGAATATGCAGTCTCCTGGAAACCAGGGGTTTTGTTTGCTTTGTTGCTATAGCTCCAGAATCTGGCTCAAGTGGGTATTTGTTGAATAGTAGCTGACTCATTAAATGCACAACACACTTTCCTGAATACCTTCAATGATTCCTTCCCTATCATATCAGTGACATGAGAAACACTCTGGAAATCAAAAAGAAGTTCTCAGGCCAGGCCAGTGTACCTCTTCTTGGAGGAAAATATGTCCTGCAATTTTGAGTAAGCCACTCAAAAATGGAGAGGACTTGCTTAGGAATTTCCATTTAATGAGGCTAAGGTTGCTGGCAGCTTATCCCTCCCACAAAACTCCCATAAGACTCCAGATAAAACAAACAGTTTGACTCCAGATCTAATATATAAAAAATACCAACAAATACTGTTTTCATAAACAGAATGAAGAAATAATTTGAAAGAACTATATGTAACTTTTAGTACTCTAAAAACGTTTTTGGTAGGAGATAAGTTTTCTATAATATGAATGATCAACACAATTATTTAGGTGATTTACTCAAGGCGCATGAAACCAAAATTTTTTTCTTTTTTTTTTTGGGGGGGGGTAGAGGTACATTGAGCGTTCACACAGTTTCTTGCAATGTATCAAATGTATCTTACTTGAATTCACCCCCTTAACCATTCTGCTTTATCCCCCTTGCCACCATTTCTGGACTAGTGTCAACAACTACCATTTTTGCATTTATGTACATGTGTACACATTTCTTCCACCATATTCACCCTCTTATCTGCTTTCCCCATTACCTCCCCCTTCCCAATGTTGCCAGCACTCCCCCCAGGCAGGACTTGTTTTGCCCTACCATTCTCCAATTTTGTTGAAAAAAGAGAAAAGATAAAATGAAAAACATGACATTTTAACTTATTTGAGATAAAGGTAGCTACACAAGGAGTTTCCTTGTGATATTTCCATGTATATATGTATTATCATCCCAATTGGTTTATCTGCTCTAATTTTCTTTATTATGCTTTTGTCCCTTTTTTATGGTAGTTTCAATCAGTTTAAGATTTCTATGTCATTCTTGTGTAGAGAGGAAATCAACCATATTCAAGTTCTTAATTTCCCTACCCATGTCACTTACCCTTAATGTGACCAGTGTATCATAATAAATTGCTGCATTTCTATTAGCTCTATATATGAGATATGAGAGAGAACAGGTGGCTTTTGTACTTCCAAGTCTGGCTAACTTCAGTTAAGATGATGTTTTCCAGTTCCATCCATTTACCTGTGAATAACAGAATTTCATTCTTCTTTGTGATTGAGTAAAACTCCATTGTATATCAGTACCATATTTTTCCAATCTACTTGTCAATAGTGGGATATCTAGGCTGTTTCCATAGCTTGGTTATTGTGAGTAGTGCTGCAATAAACATGGGTTTTTACTCACCTTTTTCATAAGCTGACTCAATAAAAGGAATACAAGTAGGTAAGGAAGAGGTCAAACTATCCCAAAATTTTAATCAAATTTGTAAGCCAGTGTAGACTTGCTGAGTACTTAATGCAGCTTCTAAATTTAACATTAGCAGTTTTGGCCTTACAAAAACAGATTTCAGTACCATGTTTTAGAATCACAGAGTAGATATTTTTTACTAGACTGCATTCATTTTTTTTTTTGACTAAGATGAATCTATGCAAACTGAGATGTAAACCTCTGAAGTATTTAAGACTATATTAGCAAGACATTACATCACTGTAACAAAACACTTGAAATAAACAAATTAAGTGGAGGTGGAAGAAATTATTTTGCCTCAATGTATCAGAAATACATTTCATAGTGCTTGGGTCTGTTGATTCTGGGCCTGTGGTGAGCCAGAACATCATGGCAGTGTGAGCATGTGTCACACCATGTGTCTGCACCTCATGGCAGACAGGAAACAGACAAAAAAAGGACCAGAAACCAAGTATAACCTTGAAAGACACTCCCTTAATGATCCACTTCCTCCAGTTAAAGCTGACCTCCCAAAGTTTCTAACATTTCCCAACACAGTAACACCAACTGGAGGCAAGCATTCAACATGTGAGCCAGTGGGAAACATTTCATATTCAAGCCATAGCAAGGACATGCTACCCACATAATTACTATAGTTTATAACACAAAGCTATCCTACTGTGCTGTTCTATGAAATCTGTCAAATTACCCAGTTGAAAGGTTTTTTGATATGGTACAATTGCAAGATCTTCACAAATGTTTGTTCTGTTTCCAAAATACTGTAGATTTTTAGGTAATAGTGGAATAAAGTTACTGCTTTTCCCATTCCTATTTTTTTTTTCTTTTGTGGTACTGGGGTTTGAACTCAGAGCTTACACCTTGAGCTACACCATTAGCCCTTTTTTTTGTGATGGTTTTTTTCAAGATAAGGTCTTGCTAACTATTGGCTAGCTTAGAACCATGATCCTCCTGATCTTTGCCACCTGAGGAGCTAGGATAACAGGTGTAAGCCACTGGTGCCCAGCCCTGGTTTGTTTCTTACACAGCAATTTACATGCCATACTATGTCTCCAAGTTGTCAAGGTAATGGCTTTATTTCATCTTTCTCTCTGGATGTATTAAAATACTGAACATGGTCAGTAATTGCTGATAATGCTAATAATTATTCTAACAGCAATTATCTAATTTCCTTCCATGGATGATGACTATAATGACAGTTCCATAGAAACAGTCCCCTGTGGAAGCTACTGTTTTCATTATTTTTATGTCATTGCAAATTGCTTCCACAATATTTTTACTTCCCTCTTCAGGAAAGGGCTTTTGGGGATTAGCAATGAATTTTAGGTATTGTAAGAAACCTTGATTTGTGTTTTATGTGAGGAATAAAAGTGTAGCCATGATCAGGAAAAGGATGATCGGGAAGAGAAACAAATGAGAGGAACCAGAAATATTTCTTCACCAAGTCAGAGAAGTAAGTTTGAAGCAACAAATTGGATGCAGCCCTTGGCTATGAAAGGGATGCAGCCCTTGGCTATGAAAATGGCACTATTGAACAAGTTGGATAGTATGTAGTGCATTATGAAATTGAACAATTTCTTGAATGCAGTATAATATTAACCCCAGATCCTTCTGTGCCTTCAAATGAGTTTAGAGAGTGAAGCTAGACTTGAATCCACCGAAGTTGCTGCTTCAAATTCCCTGATGAGCAAAAAGAATTCAGGTTATTTTTTCTTAGCGGTCTAAAATTTATGATCCTAACTCAACCCTTTAATAAAGAGATATAAACTTAGAGAACAAAATGCAAAGCAGAACATTTCACTCTTTATTCTCAACTTTTTTATTTACTTAGAGTCAATCATTCTCACCAAGGATAGCAAAATGACGAAGTTATTACCTCTGGCTATTTTACAACTGACTTTAACCTCTGACACTTACATCCTTTCCCACTTCTCTCACTGGTCTATGAATAAGTAGATGGTTATATATTTAAAAGCATATTATTGATATCCTAGGAATGGTACTAATCACAATAAGTACTACTGCACAATGAATTTACATTAATGCACAATGAAGATACACTATTGCCCAACCAATACTATAAAGTTCAGGTAATATTTAAATACCTAATAATATATAATATACAACTATTAATATGAAGTACTTTTAATGTTCCAGTAATGACTTTAATTATATCATATACATTTGCCCAATTCCTAATCTGTTCCCCCACATACATCATATATATTTACATATGTATATATATACATATATTTATATATATACATATATTTGTATATGTGTATATATATATTAGCTTCAGGAGTACAATAAATGGGATAAAGTAAAATTATTTTTTGTTTTGCATATGAGGACACTAAAGTACAGAGAATTTAAATTAGTTGAACCTAAATTTAAATTAGTTGTCCTAAATTAGTTGAACACTGGTAGCTTGACTTCAGAGTTCATGTTCTTAACCACAGCATCTCTTTACAAGACAGAACAAATCTCTCCCTTGCTGAATGCACTCAAATATTGTCCTTTGCACTTTACATAAAATTCAGTCTCGGGGTCTTACAAATTTTTGTGCCTATCTACACCTTTAAATTTGTTCTCATACATAAGAACATCTACATAATATGCTGTGGACAAGAATGAAAATAAGGAGACTTCTTCAAAAATCAGTATTTTATAATGGTAACAACAGAGCATTAAAACAAATGTGGGGTCCCTCTGTGATTGAAGACCTTCTACTGCAAAGATAGTACGTCCATGATGCTGTCCCCAATTGCCCCAGATTCTTTCCTTTATTCCAGTAAAGGAGACACCAGATATGCTGTTGTTCTGCATGTTTCTTAATTATTACAAGGTGTTTCTCCCTAGGGTCTCTACAATTGCATATTGCATACTGCTGGGAAGTTTCCTTACCTGTAATGTTAGTGACATGATGGAGTACCTAAAGAGTACTCATATACCTTAGTGGCAGTCCCAGAAGAAGAAGAAAGCAAGACAACATATTTGAAGAAATGATTGGAGAATATGTTTCAATTTTGATGAAGAAATCAATCTAAAGGCTAAGTAATTCGGGTTGTTGACTAATCACCTTGTACCTGTTATATTCTTCTGAGCTGCCATATTTTTTTCTCATTACTTGTTAGTAAAAGTTTCTAGAAGCAGCTTGCTTTTAGAACACAAGGCCAAGACTGCAATTTCAGTAAGCTACTTCAGGATGTAACTTTTGAAGATCTCCTGTGCTCATGGATCAGTAGAATCAGCATAGTAAGAATGGTTATTCTACTGAAAGCAATCTACATATTTAATGCAATTCCCATCAAAATCCCAATGACTTACATCATTTGGAACACAAGAGGACCTCGAATAGCCAAGGCAATACTCAGCAAAAAAAGCAATGCTGTAGGTATCACAATATCTGACTTCAAACTATATTACAAAGCAATAGCAATAAAAACAGCATGGTACTGGCATAAAAACAGACATGAAGACTAGTGGAACAGAATAGAAGATCCAGATATGAATCCATAAAACTATACCCATCTCATTTTTGACAAAGGCTCCAAAAACATACGATGGAGAAAAGACAGCCTTTTCAACAAATGTTGCTGGGAAAAGTGGTTATCTATCTGCAAGAAACTGAAACTAAATTCATGTCTATCACCCTGTAATAATATCAACTCAAAATGGATCAAGGACCCAAATTTCAGTCCTGAAACTCTGAAGTTACTACAGGAAGAAGCAGAAAACACTCTGGAACTAATAGGTATAGGCAAGGACTTCCTCAATAGAACCCCAGCAGCCCAGCAACTAATAAAAAGGATGGACAAATGGGACATCATAAAATTTAAAAGCTTCTGCACAACAAAAGAAATGGTCTCTAAACTGAAAAGACCACCCACAGAGTGGGAGAAAATATTTGCCAGCTATACACCAGACAAGGGACTGATAACCAGAATATACAGGGAACTTAAGAAACTAAACTTTCCTAAAATCAATGAACCAATTAAAAAATGGGCAACTGAAGTTAATAGAACTTTCTCAAAAAAAGAAATTCAAATGGCAAAAAAGCACATGAAAAAAATTCTCACCATCTCTAGCCATAAAGGAAATGCAAATCAAAACCACACTAAGATTCCACCTCACCCCTGTTAGAATAGCCATCATCAAAAACACCACCAACAATATTTGTTGGTGAGGATGCAAGGAAAAAGGAACCTAAATCCACTGCTGGTGGGAATGCAAACTGGTAAAACCACTTTGGAAAAAATTTTAGGCCTCATAAAAATCTAAACACAGACCTGCCATATGATCCAGCAATCCCACTCCTGGGAATATACCCAAAGGAATGCAGCACAGATTACTCCAGAAGCACCTGCACACCCATGTTTATTGCAGTGCTACTCACAATAGTCAAGTTATAGAAACAACCAAGATGCCCCACTATTGATGAACGGATCAAGAAAATGTGGTATTTGTACACAATGGAATTTTACTCAGCCATGAAGAAGAGTGAAATCTTACCATTTGCAGGTAAATGGATGGAACTAGAGAACATCATTCTGAGCAAGGTCAGCCAAGCTCAGAAGATCAAAATTGGTATGTTCTCCCTCATATGCGGACTTTAGATCTAGGGCAAATGCAGCAATGTGGTTGGACTGGGACCACATGACAAGGGGAGAGCATATTTGGGTGATATAGAAATAGGTAGAAAACCCAAAACATGAAAGCGTTTGATGTCCCCACCTCAGAGGAGCTAACACATAAACCTTAAAGCAACAGAGGTTATCATGAGAAGGGGATCAGTAACCAGTGTAAAGATCAGTTAGAGAGGAATCAACATGGGTCATAACAAGTGTACATGAAAGTAATGCTGGGAATATTTCTGTATAGCTATCCTCAACTCAACTAGCAAAAACGCTTTGTCTTCCTTATTAGCCTTGTCTCTTTTCTGCAACAAAACTAGTGATAAAGGCAGAATAGGACCCGCCTGGAACTGAGGAAGGAAGGGGAGAGAGGTAGGGGGAGGGGGCAGGGGGTAAAAATGACTCAAACAGTATATGCACATGTGAATAAAAGAATAATGAAATAAAAGAAACAAATAAAAAAAGGATGTAACTTTCCAGCCATGTGTCATAAGTTAGTCCATAGGGAATTTATTTGCCATTCTCTTCTAAAACACATCACACTGTTCTATTACATAGATGGTATTAGGCTGGTTGTTCCTACTAGTAACTAATCAAGGTATATTGGTAAGAAATTTCCATGTCAGAAAGCAGGAAGTAAATTCAACAAAATTTCATGGTGCCTTCTAAGTAAAATTTCTAGGAACCCAGAGATGTGGAGCATGTTAAAATACCTCTTATAAGATTAAGCATAAATTGTTGTGTCAATCTCTCTTAACCCTCCAAAAGAAACACAGCTTTTAGTATCTTTAGATGTTATAAACAATATATTTGTCTTTTGAATATGCTAATTCTGGCTTGTTTACTAAGGGACCCAAAAAGCTGTTAATCTTCAATGAGTATTGTAAGAAGAGAAGGCATTTCACCAGTTCCTCTACTTTGTCACTTGAGTCATAGAATTTGCTGATATAATGGAGCTTGATGTGGCAGTGGCAGATATAGATATTGTCTGATGTCTTTGGCAGAACATGATATATGAATCACAGAACACCACTGGAAGTTCACAGAAAAAATTTTAATTAGTATCTGAATAACTACCAGTGTTTTGAAAAACATTTAGCTTTTCATCTGGGCCCTGTCAGAGAATGAACAATTAACCTCATGTCCCCCATTTGTCATGTAACTCAAACATCATGAACTAAGTCACCTGTAAAGCTAAGCATGGACACCATTACTCTGTTATCAAGTGGAAATGGTATATATGCAATCAGACATAAACAGAAGGTGCAGCAAATTACATGAGAAAGTGGTCAAAATGCCCATGTTCCCACACCTGCCACATGTACTTCTCTCTCCCATTCCACAATTATGGCTTCCGATGGAGTTTTCTGTGATATGCTGGCTGATGATTGCAATTTGGCTTTGTTTAAAGATGGTTCTACATAATATGCAGGCAACTTTCAAAGTGTGGCTTATCCAGCAATATAGCCAATTTCTGGGATTTTCCTGAAGCACAGTTCTGAAAGAAAAACCTTCCAACAAACTTGTGCCATACACATACATATCTTCTTACTTGAAAAAAGGAATATCCAAAGTACAAGTCTATATAAGTGTAAAATGAGAGGTGGCCAACCATTGGATTTCCTGTCAGAGACCTTAAAGGAACATGTTTGGTAAATTGGTAAAAAGGAAATTTTCAGAGTAGGTCCATAGATAGACTTCAAATGTGGATAAAATATTAAGAAACTATATTTCTAAAATAACAAGCCATAAAACAAATGCATTCCTATTTAGAATAACTCCTGCATCAAAGTTCAGAGAATGATTCACTAAGAGCTGAAAGATTCAACATATAAAATACAATAATAAAATGATCCCATAATTCAGCTACTCTGATTGACCTCTGTAGTTTTCACCACATCACTGCACTGAATGAATAAACTTATAAGCAGTGATTATAAAGATACTCAATATTTATTACATGACAGTTTGAGAAAGTGTACATTAAGATGTATTGAAAAATACTCAAAAAACTGAGATTTAATTATCCACTGTACAATTAAAATGTTATGAAAGAATGCATCAGAATCCCAAGGAATCTTGTGGATCATTGCAGCTATTTTTCCCATAGTTGCTGGTGTTTTGACATGAGCATGTGATATTCATGATACTAGGTTTCCATTAATCAATCATTCATTCAGTTCATTTCTTGAGTTACTTCCCTGGGCTCTGATCTTGGAAACGGTTCTGAATACATATAGATAATAAAGGAGCAAGAAGAGACAGCCTTATCAAAGGAAAGAATGGAAGAGAGTACATCCCACTGAATCAGATGTCTTCAAATGTAGCTACTTATCATTCCCTTGAAAGACTAAAAGGGGATATCAATAATGCAATGTGAGATCAACTTTCTGGTGTTGCCATTTTCATACTCTCTAAAATTATTCCAATTTCTCTGACAGGTCACCCAATAGCCTGACGGCAAAGAAATGCAGATGGTGTGATCTGTATAATTCATTTTATTGGATCAAAGCACATATGAATGAACAGAGAGTGATGGAGATAACAGACCAGCCAACTATCATTTGCATTTAAATTCTATTTATATCCTTTGCTTGAAAAAGGAAATGACCCTTTGAAATCTGCCCTAATATTCATGGTAGAATGGTATCAATTCAGACTGAAATTTAAATTCAAGCCTTAATTTAAATGATAAGGCAAGCTACTACTGAAATATTTTGTGTAAGATACCAGGTAGAACAATAAAAAAAAATCTACACTCATAGTGGGAGACTTTCAAACTCCTTTCTCAGAAAGTAATACTTCATAGAGAAAAAATCAGCAAGGACATCAAGGTAAATCTTCAATTTTCTTTAGAAGTTCATGTTCTCCCTTAGGAAACTAGAAAAAAAGAAGAGCAAAGTAAATGCAACCCAAGCAATGAGAAAACAATATGGTAACAGAAATAAATGCAACAGAAAACATTACAAAAATATTGGAAAAGAAAATAAATTAATTATAAAGATAAAATAAAATTGGAAAACCTTTAGACAAACTAAAATAAAAGGAGAGAAAAAAAGAATTACCACACTAGTATTAAAACCTTGAATATCCCTACAAACCCTAAAAACATTAAAAGATTGCTATAATGAAAAATTTTTGTACAAAAATTGATAATTCATGAAAAATTATGTAAGCCTCAAAAACCAAACAAAAAATCTGAAAATTCACCAAAGTGAAAATAGACAATATAAATACTCATATAGCTATTAAAGTGAATTCTTAATTAGTTCTTCAGATTAAAAGTCAGACCCAAATTATATCATTTAGTACAAATTTTGGCAAACAACAAAAGATAAAATAACAGCTATTCCCCTCAATGAAAGTAGAAGAATCAAAACAGAGTTGGTAACAAAAATTGACAAAGGCAGTAAAAAACAGACAGCTATGGAGAGATATTCTTCATTATTAAGCCAACCATGTTATAAAAGAAATTCAGCAATAAATAAGCAGAAAATGTTGCCATAATCATGTGAGTTTTAAGTGAGACATGTAATATTGACAAAATATATGAAAAGCAGTGTAATTTTTAATAAATCTAAAGAAGAAAAACCTACAATCCCATCAATTGATACAAAAAATTTCATAAAATACAATACTCTTTTATGATAAAACTCTCAGTATCTAGTAAACAAAATAAAATATTATTTTGCAGATAAACATCATCTATAAAACTCTATAGCTAACATCACACATAAGGTTTAAAGTGTAAACATCTTAGCTTAAAATTGGGACTATGGCAAAAATTCCCACACTCTTTCCTCCTGTTTAATATTTATAGTGGAAATCTTAGAAGTGCCCAAAAATGGAACAAAATTTTAGCAGATAGGAAAGGAATAAATACTATGATCCTTAGTCACGGACATTATGAGTATCTATGTAGACCACACCAACCAAATAAAACTTAAAATATCTAATACTGAGTATGTGTTGTAAGACATAATAAGACACAAAAATGAATTGCATTTGAATGAAAACAAGTTGTTTTGTGCTGGGCCAAGGGTTGAGTTCAGGGCTTTTTCCCCATGCTATGCAAACACTCTAGTGATAAGCCATATTACCAGCCAAATAAACAGAAGTTTTTAAATAATACTTTAAATATAGCTAAGAATAGTTGGATACAATCAAAGAAAATGTGCATAGACTCTGTATACCAAAAATATAACAACAGTGAAAGAATCCATATAACTTCTGAACCTAGAGGAAAAAAACATATTGTGTCTGATTGGAAGTTTTAGTATAGTACAGATGTTAATTCTCCCTGTATTGACTTCTAGATTAATGATTGTAGCTACTACAATATCCATGTCCCAATAAATTAGTGTCTCTTTCTATTATGAAATAATAGCTTCAAATTCCATTTCCTTTTGAAAGACAGAGACATAAACCTAAATTTCATGCCAGAGCTATCTTTGCTTACAAAAATGCTGTGGCCTGATAAAATTAACACTCTCTGTCTTAGAACAAAAATCAGATTATATTCAAAGTTCCTTTGAATTTTTAGCAAAGATAGTTCAACTTTCTTTCAACTATCTACAAATCTAAGCCAAATCATCTATCCTATCATCTATATTTTCTATATAGTCCTGTTTGATTTTTGTATTTATTCCCAAGAGAATCCTTTGTTTCCAAGACTATTAGGAATATATGAGATCCAACACTGATGGTTCATGCCTGAAATCCTACCTAACTGGGAAGTTGAGATTGGGAGAATTGTGATTCAAGGTCACTCAGAGTACAGGGAGTTTGTGAGATTCCATCTCAACCAATAAAAGCCAGACATGGTGGCATGGACATGTCATCTCAAACCACCCTCTAGTTGGAGATCAGGAGGATCACAGTTCCAGAACAGTCTGGGATCAAATGTTTGCATGGCCACATCTCATTGGAAAAAAGCCAGGCCTGCACAAGCTAGCATGCACCTGTCATTCCAGCTATCACTGGAAGCAGTTCAGGCCAGTATGAGCACATAGTGATACCCTATCTCTAAAATAACCAGAGATGTCTGAATCAGTACAGTGCCTGCTTCACAAGTGTGAAGTCCTAAATTCAAATCCCAGTAACAACCCCCAAAAAAGAATATATTAGAATATAAAGCATTGCATGAACAGTTTATAATAATAAAAATTTGATAAGCATATTCATATAATTTTACCTGGTGTAAGCATAAGCAGTGTTTGGAACATAGTAAGCATTTTTCAAGCATGTGTTGTGGTGACTTCATGTAACTTGTGGATGGCTTTCAGCAGGGAAAGTTATACTTATTGCACATCAACTAATGTATAGCAATTCCACTTATACTATTCACATGGTAGTTATGTTGTTCCTTAAGAATTTTTGTATAGTATGCTTTAACATTGGTATTCTTACTTTATTAACAAAAATATTAGAAAAGCAGGAATGGTAACCCATTTGCCCAATATCACAATACCTGCAAATAAACTTTCACTTGAACTCAGAACATCTTATTCCAACATTCATTGTATTGTTGCTAATTGTTTAACTAAGTCATGTACACAACAAAGATATATATTTTAAGGAAAACATTTGCTAATAAGCAAAAATTTAAATTTTACTGAGAAAGCGGTTTTGTGATTGTAAAGAACCTGGAGGCTAATGAATTCTGCTATGTAGTGATTGAGGTTTATGTAAGATGAAGATCTTTGATCTCAATAATGCCCCCAAAAGGAGCTTGAAAATGTTTGAGACTGAAGCCTTAATAAATAGGAGTACTGTAAATTTCATGCTATATGAGCCAATGAAAAGCCATGTAATGACTCAAAACCATGTTTTTAAGACTATAGTTAAGCAAATTTGTTGCAAATTATAGTTTCTCTTTCTGTGAGTAATCTTTATAGAACCCATTTTTTGAAAATTGCAGCTGAGCAGCTGAGAAAATGCTATTCATTTTTAAAATAAAAGTTGTAAAAATGAACATTGTTTGAAAGAAATAGATGTTAACACAAAATTCTTCAGAATAATTTCATCCTGAATTTGTTAGACTAGTAAAAAGCAACTGAATATTCAAACTGTGCAACTAAGGCAAACAGGCGCACTCAACAGTATCATAGCAAATATTTATGTCCATAAAGTGAGCTACACTTATTTATTTGTTTGTTAACTTGCTTTGTTATTTCTTGACCCTAGGCAGTTAGCTGTCTTTTAGGGGAATAAATGTGTGTCAATGATCTGTGCATGGATGATTAAAAGGAAGTTTTGAGTTGTACTGCAATGTTTTAATTGTGTTATGATTTGAATATGAAATGTAACTCACAGATTCATGTGTTGAATGTTTGGTTTCAGTTGGTGGTACTATTTTGAGAAGTGGTAGAAACTTTAGGAGGTAAAGCCTAGCTAAAGGAAGTGGTCACTACGATGAGCCTTTCAAGTGTATACCTGGATTCTAGTTCCTTTCTCTTTGTCTCTCTTTTCTGTCTGCCACGAGGTGAGTAGCCCACTGTTACAAGCTCTTATCTCAATGATGTTCTCCCTCACTAAAAGCCTAGAATAAACAAAAGCAAAGACTATGAACTAAAATCTCTGAAACCATGAACTACAATATCCTCCTCCACTGAAATTATTTATTCAGGCATCTTATCATAGTGCTGAAAAGTCTCACTAATCCAGAAACTGTCTAATATCTTGTGTATCATAGGTCAGGATCATCTAGGCAACTGCATGTCATAGAAACTCTGTGGGTGAGTCCATCAGAAAGTTACACCTTTGAAAATAAAATGGAATTTTTTTCAAGAGCAAAAAAGAAAAGAAAACTCAACTGATAATGAAATAATACTTATCCAAATGTTAATAATGGACAGATTATATTAAATGTTTTCAATGCACCTGGTACAGTATATTCATAGAACTTCCATGAAAACAATTCATTCATTATGCATATTTTTACCTATAAGGGAAACAATGCTGTGTGTCTGATAATATTGAATATTACCTGAACCCTATGCTTCTGGAAAAGAAGGGAAATTAAGAAAATCCACTCACAAAGAATTAGCCTTCCCAAGTGTCTTAGACATTAATATCTATGCACAATTTTTCAGGAATCCCTCAAGATTTGTAGATGAATCTATTGCATACCTATGGTAAAGCAAAACACAGATCACTGTCCTTTTATGTAATATTGATGCTCACATCTGAGGCTTCTAGAATCTCTGTTCTTGGTCCCATGAAAGACTAGCTGAAGTGTTTGACTCACTGAAACCAATTGGACTCAGCCAAAAAAAACAGATTTTCCTTGATGAGAAAATTACATTTTCCCTGTAAATTACTCTATCTTTTACTGGTACTCCACTCCTTATAAAAGTGTGTGGGACAACTGCATAACAGAGAACTGTTTCAAATAGTGTCCTCCCCCTATTGCAATAATCTTAAAAAGTCAATTATTTTAGTTGTTTAGATTTTGTCTTTGACAAACTTCATGGTCTTTTCCCTTTCACATTAATTAAAATTTTACCCACATATTTAGAAAATCTCATTTAATCATTACAGTTACTTTGTTAAAGTCACAGAAACTATAGGTCAAAATAGTTGTGCAACTGTGGAAAAGTGTTTCTCATTAGCAGTTACCGTACAGAATTTTTTTCCTGAAATATATCTGAGAGGATTACCTAACTTTAAACCACTTGTAGAGAGGTTTGTTTCTCTCTAACAGCCTAACTCCATAGATAAGGAACCTCTTAATCATCAATTTTGAATAAGTCCTTAATTGTCAATAATACAGTAGGTATAAGAACTGTGAAGGATTTTTTACTCTTTTGATTACTCATCAAATATATAATTATTACACAGAGATTGCTGTTTAAGAATAATTGTAGCTGATAAGTAGCTTGTGTATTTAGCTAATAGACTTTAGTAAACTAATTTATTATGCTTAGAAATATAAATAATGTAACTTTTGGTAGTATTCTTTTGTTCTGCTTGAAGAATTTGGTATAAAATAGGGAAGACACAATTTTAGCTTGGATTGTGAATAGACTATAGTACATTCTGCATAACATGAAGAGGTATGGACCATGTCCTGTGTGGAATAATTGACATTGACTATATTGTTGTGGAGTAGATAAAGGGAATATTTTGAAAATACAATTTAGCCTCTGCAATAAGTGCTTTTCATAAGGTTTTCTCTTCTGTTTTTCTGGTACCTCATGAAGTCTTAATGTCAAATTCTATTCCTAAGACTTATTGAAAGCAAACTATACCTAGTGTAGACCTTCTATGAAAAGTGAATTCCATGTTCTCTTATCCTTAACAGGAAAGGGAAATGTGGTGAAAGTTCTGAAAGCATTGAGGACCACCAATAAAACTGCATCCTGGTGAGAGTCTGCTACCAGACATTGCTTAAACCCTGAGCTCACACACACCCTTCAAACTATGTGATTTCTACAGCTTTCCTCCACTACCAACAGGGATGTGAAGCTCTGAACAGGATCCATAATGCTGTGAGAACCACAGGGTTTGCTGCCAGGTAGGAACTGAGAAATTGGAGCTTAGCCCTCTGAACCATGTGATTTCCATAGCCTTCTCTCAACACAGGTTTATGAACAGCCATACCAGTCTGAAAACATTGAATCTAACAGGTAAAGTACCTCTGTCCCTATGTCCTGCATGAGCCAGTGCAGAATAAAGTGATCTGTTTGTCCTTCTCCTACTCTTTGACACATTTGGAAGACACCTCTAAGCTTGAACAATTGCCTCCCCTGGAAACACAAATTGAGATCCTGTGAAGAAAGTGGGAACGTACTCAATCCACAGGCAGCAAAACTCCCTGTGCTCAGGAGCAACTCCCATTACACAAAGAAGGGACAGTTATACAGTGAAAGCAGTTCATATCAGACAAACAACACTTCTACAAAAGGTTTCAGCTATAATTCATTGATGTCAATAGGGTGAATCAGGGCAGGTGGCCTGAAAATGCTAGCAAATGCTTGCCTACTGACCTATATTCACAGTTCAGTGGTGACAAAAAAAAAAAAAGAAAAGAAAAAAAACACTATAACCTGCCACTACAGAGTCCTGCCTGAACATGGAAAATGTATCAATTGAAAGACTAAACTATAGGTTAGAACTTCCAACTAATGACCTGGATTCAGATGCGCAAATCCCAACACAGAAACAAAAGAAATACAAAAAACAAAAAGAAAACATGACTCCTCCAAAACTCAACAACTCCACAATAATAAACAATAAAAATGATGTAGATGAAACTGAGATGAATAATTAAAAAAACTGTAAGACTGACCATGAGAATTGAAGATGATAAATAAATGTCTGAATGAATACCAACAGAATACAAATAAAGAGCTAAGTAAAAAAAAAGAAGAAGAAGAAGAAAAAGAAGACAATGCAGGACATGAAACAGGAATTAAATGAAGATATAGATATTCTGAGAAAAATCAAATTGAATTTGGGGATATGTAAAGCTTAATATGTCAAGCAAATGAGCAAACAAACTAAGCTGAAAGCCCTTACATTGAACTGAATAAAATTGAAGGCAGAATATCAGGATTCAAGATAAGGTAGATAAACTAGAACATTCAGATAAAGATAAAGAAAAAGATAAAAATTATGAATGAATAATCAAGACTTCTGAGGAAACATTAAAAGAAAAAACCTGCAAATCATGAGCATACAAAAGAAAAGACAGACTACAAGTTACAGGTAGAAACTTTCCAAAATTTGGGAAAGAAATGGCCATCCATATACATAAGGCTTTAGGACTCTAAGCAGACAACAGAAAAGCATATTATTGAAAAAAAAACATTAGGTATGCAGAACAAGAAAATAGTTTTAAAAGCAGCAAGGGAGAGGCTCCCAGATACATATGAATGAAAACTGATCCAAATAACAACACATTCCTCAACAGACACTTCAAAATTTTGTATTGAATGAAAGATGTATCTCAAACACTGAAAGAAAAATTTAAAAATGCCAACCTAGACTACTGTATCCAGCAAAGTTATCAATGAAAATGAAGGAAAGATAGAAAAAAAAACTTCCATAATAAATAAAAACTAAATTAAGTCATGACCACTAAACTAGCAGGGCAAAAGTTACTTAAAGGAATGCTATGGACAGAAGATGAAGATAGCTGCAACCATGAAGATATGGGAAAGCATAAATCTTAGATAAGCAAGCAAGGAGTATGGAAGAATCAAATTCCACAAAAAAAAAAAAAAAAAAAAAAACAATTGGCTGGAAATGCTGCATCACTTTCAGTAAAAAGTCTGAATATCAATGACCTGAATTCTCCAATCAAAACATGCAGACTGACAGATTGGGTTAAAACACAAGACCCAACCACTTTTTGCCTACAAGAAAAAGACCCCACTGGCAAAGAAAACCACAAGCTTAAAGGAAAGGATGGAAAATGATTTTCTAAGCAAATACAGCCCCAAAGCAAGCAGGATACCTAAAAACCAAATTTCAAACCAAAATTAATCAGAAGAGACAAGGAAGTTCACAATATTGATAAAGGGAAAAAATCTGTAAACAGGAGACAAAATTGTAAAGACATATGCCCAATCTTACAAAAGAAATATAAATAATAAAAGAGTACAAAGAGATTTCAATACAATAATAATGATGAATTTAATCCTCTACTCTCATCAATGACAGGTCATCCAGACAAAAGATAAACAAGGAAACTTCAGAATTAAATGACACAATAGATCAGATGGATTGTACAAACACTTCTACAATATTCCACCAAACAGTCACAAAATACACATTCTTCTCAGCAACATATGTAACTTTCTCCAAAACAGATCATATCTTAGAACTTAAAGAATCACTTAACAAACATAAAAAGAACTAAATACCATCCTATGTTTTGTCAGATCACAACAGAATAAAGCTACAAGTCTATAAGGTAAAGTATAGAAAATATTCAACATATGAACATTGAACAATTCACTTTTATGATTAGTACATTATCAATAAGATAAGGTAGGAATTTTTAAAAATCCTAGAATCAAGTGAAAGTGAAATACCACATACCAGAACCTTTGATGCATAGCCCAGCCATAGTTAAGAGGCAAATTTATACCTAAAATGCATATATTAATAAATAAGAGACATCTCAAATAAATAATGTAACAAAGTTCCTCAGTTACTCAGATGAGAAAGAACAAGACAAACTCAAATGCAGTAGGTGGAAATAATAAGGTCACATCAGAAATCAATAAAATAGAGATGAACAGAACAATACAAAGAATTGGGTCTTCAAATATAACTATCCTTACCTCAACCAGCAAAAACCCCTGGTCCTCCTTATTAATGTTCATACTCTCTCTTCAACAAAATTAGAGATAAGGGCAAAACAGTATCTGCTTGAAAGCAAGGGGGTGGGGAGAGCGAGTGGTGGGAAAGGGAGAGGGCAGGGGGAAGGGAGGAGTAATAACCCAATCATTTTATGCACATATGAATGAAGGAAATAAAAAAGAAATAAAATAAAGAGGGAGCTGACAGAGTGGCTCAAATGGTAGAGCACTTGCCCCAAGTACAAGGACCCAAGTTCTAACACCAATAACTACTGCTCAAATAGCAGAAAAAAAAGACTGAATAACTTTTAAACAAATTAACCAAGAAAAGAGAGAATAGACCCAAATTATCAAAATTAGAGATGAAAAAAGATAGAACAAATACCAATGTACTTCAAAGGATTATTATGGAATATTTTGAAAAATTATATTCTGATAAATTGGAATGTGTAGAAGAAATAGATAATTTTCTTGTTGTGAATGACAAACAAACTTGAACTAACAGAATATAAACCTGAACAGATCAATAATGAGCAAAAAAAAGAAATGAAGCCTTTTTCTTTTCCCAAGAAAGGAAAACCCTGTACTGGAAAGATTCACTAGTGAATTTCACCAGACATTTAATGAAGAACTCAGAAAACTTCCCATCAAAATAATCCATAAAATAGATAGAAAGGAATGCTATGGAACTCAATTTATGAAAGCAGTATAATTCCAATACCCCAAAACAGGATGAGGATACACAAATAAATAAAATTATGGACCAATTTCTTTACTGACATAGATGCAGAAATTCTTATGAACTGAATTCAACAGCATTATAAACTATCAGGATGATCAAGATCAAAAATATTAATTTGTGAATATAATATTCAGTTTATTTGCTTAAAATATGAAATACATATTTATAAACATAGTTATTGAATTTAAAGTAAATCCTAACCATGAGAACACTTTCCTTGTAGTCAAAATTACATCTCACTTCATTATGACTAATTTGTGCCCTACCCAAATCATGCTGAAACCTATCACCAATATGATAGTATGCAGAGATGTGGCCATGGAAAAACACCGGGCTATGAGGAAAGAAATAAAATATAAATGCAATAATAAATATGTACATTAATTTCTGTTATGTGTCCATGTACAAACATATATTATATAACTGCAAATGTGGATGATTGCAATCATTTTTAAAAATAACCAACACACACATGCAAACACATTCATTGGCAAAGAATAAAAGTAAAAGATTGACCATCTAGCATTTTAGCCTATTTACATTAATACTACAACATAACCAGCTAACACCACTGAAAACAGGTTCTTGTTACTTCTTATAAAGTACTTTAACAGAGAACTGATCATATGCTTTAATTTTAGCAAATAAAGATACCCAAATATGAAAGATTTTTTATTTGATGACCTATCACCTATTTTTATTTTTTTACCTTAAAATATGTTAGTGAAAAACACATTATAGTCCCCACATTTTGTCCTACTTCACATGCATTCTTGCCAGCATTTGTTATTGTTTTCTTGATGATAGCTATTATGACTGGGGTGAGACAGAATCTTAACAATTTTGTGACTTGCATTTCCTTTAGGGTTATGAATTTTTATAGAATTAATATAATTGTAATTATTATAAATTTCCTAAACACATCTATCTTAGCATGTTCATGCTTCTATAACAGAATATCAGAGGCTAGCTAATTAAGAAAACAGGAAATTTGAAGTAGTTTTGAAAAAGATAATTATTATGTACTTATATTTTCATATTGTTTTTTTATTTCCAGAATTACTATTTCTTTTTTCTTGTTTTCTTAGATTTCTTTCCTTTATTGTTGTGCTGGGTGGGGATACATTGTGGCATTCACAAAGGTTCTTACATTGTATCAAATAAATAGTAGTTGAATTCATCCCCTCCACTATTCTCCTTCTTTCCCGCCCTGCCCTGATTCCTGGAACAGTTTCAAGGTATCATTGCATTTACATACATGAGTACACAGTATTTGCACCATACTCATCTTTTACTTTTGCTTTCCTTTCCTTGTTTATTATTGCATTGAGGGTACATTGTGGCATTCACAAAAGTTCTTACAATATCTCAAATATATCTTACTTGAATTCCAGCCTTTGTCTCATTCTTCTTTATCTCTCCCTACCCCCTCCCATTCCTGGAATAACTTCAACAGGTATCATTTCTCTATTTATATACATGTGTACACAGTATTTGCACTGCATTCATACTCCTATACCCTTATCCCACATTTTAATCCTTTTCACTGGTACCAACCTCCCAGACAGGACCTCTTCAGCCCTCCTGTTGTCTGATTTCTAAAAAAAAAAAAAAAGACTTTTTTTTTGTTTAAGATAAATATATAGGTGCTTTCCTTGTGAGACTTGCATATATAAGCATATGTGTATATATATACATATATATATATATATATGTATATATATAAACCCTAATTTGTTCATCTCCTCTATTTTTATCCTTTCTACCTCAGTTCCCCTCTTATGGTGATTTCCACAGGTTTAAACATTCTTTTATTTATTTATTTATTTATTATTCATATGTGCATACAATGCTTGGGTCATTTCTCCCCCCCTGCCCCCACCCCCTCCATTACAACCCAGCCTGCCCCCTCCCTCTCCCCCCCACTCCCTCGACACCCAGCAGAAACTATTTTGCCCTTATCTCTAATTTTGTTGAGGAGAGAGTATAAGCAATAATAGGAAAGACCAAGAGTTTTTGCTAGTTGAGATAAGGATAGCTATACAGGGAGTTGACTCACATTGATTTCCTGTGCATGTGTGTTACCTTCTAGGTTAATTCTTCTTGATCTAACCTTTTCTCTAGTTTCTGGTCCCCTTCTCCTATTAGCTTCAGTTGCTTTTAAGGTGTCTGCTTTATAAACATTCTATATTCATTATTGTAAAGAGGGTAAATCAACCATTCTAAAAATCTGTTTTTCTTCATTCTAAATTCCATTCTTTGCTATTTCTTAAAGTTTAGTTCTTCTGGCCATACATTCTCTGAGCAATTTTTTTTTAATTCAAAGCAATCTTTATTTTACCTGCATTTGTGAATGTCATTTTGTAAGAAAACATTCTACATAGGCAAGCCTTTTTTCCCTTTTAACAAGTCAAAGCTATGTTATTTTCTTTGTATTTGCATTGTTTTTTATAAGTATCAAGTCCAGTGTTCTCCCCCCTCTTATTTGTCTCTTTCTGTGGCTGACCTTACAATTTTCTTTCTATGACAGAATTTCATCAATTTGAAGATGAAGTGCTTTGGTATCACTCTGTGTATATTCTGTTTCAATTCCATTGAACATTTTGGATTTGTGAATTTACACTTCGTAACAAATTTGGAGGGAAAAATCACATTATTTCTCTAATTTTTGCTGTCTCTACCTACATTCATTCTTTTTTTTCCATGACTCCAGACACACATGAATTCGACTGCTTAACATTATCCTTGAAGATTTTAAAATTATTCTATCTTCTAGTTCAATGATCTTTTATTCTACCTGGAATCTATCCACTGGCAAATCCATTCGGGGAATAAAATATACATTTTAGCAATCTTTTTACATTAATTTCCATTTTTATATTACATTTCTTTCTTTGATCTTTTAAGTATTTCTTTATATTTTGAGCACTTTGTCATATCTGTCTTAATGGATATATACAAATTGAGTCTTATGACTCAGAGTTGACCATTCTGAATTTTGAACCACCATTTTAACTTTTTGAATTGTGAACCCCTTCCAACCCATGGATTCAAAGAAACAGTTAAACAAAAATGCCATTGTTTTTTTCTTTTCCAAAATTGTACAACAAGAGAGCAGCAAATGTTCTGTCTGGGGAGATGGTACCAGTGGGAGGGGAGAAGATGTGGGGAAAGGGTGTAGAAGGGTGAATATTGTGCAAATACTGTGTGTACACATGTATGTAAATAGAAAAATGTTGAAACTATTCCATGAATGGCATAGGAGAATAAAGGGGAATATGGAGGTGAATTCAAGTATGATATATTTGATATATTGTAAGAACTTTTGTAAATGTCACAATGTGCCCCTAGGGCAACAAAAAAAATAAATGAATAAACTAAAAACAGATTAAAAAATTAAAGTAGAGCTATTTCTGCAATTTGTTATATAAAAATCTAAAAATAGGAATGTTATATGTTTATGATATGAATTCATATCACAAATTTGGTATTTATTCATAACTGACTTTTCAAAATTGTGGTCTGAATGTGGTTGATTTAGGCTATAAAACTTGATTTTGTTTCTTTCTACTTAAGATAGTTAGTATTGTGGAGTATCTGGAAACTAAAATATTTTAGGTAGTTTACGTAAGATGATTAAAAAGTGTGGACAGGGGCACAGTTAAAATCTTTGAATAGCATTAGTAAAGCTCAAAATATTATTTTGTGTGATATGAAAGGACATTTCCAACGATCATCTGGGTAAATTATTTAAACCCTTTGAGTATAATTCTGATCCATTAGATTAAGCATTTTCTTATGAAATAAAACATAAGATTTCTTTCGACTCTAAAATGCTCTGATTCCTAAAATGATCTATTTTAGTACTAGTAACAAATAATTCATTTTCCAGCAAAACCCTTTTCTATTAAACTATATTTTTATTGCTTGGGATCAAACTTATCCCTTGTGTGTGATAGGTATGTGATCTCCCACTAAGCTAAATCCACAGCTCTATATTTTAATGTTAGGATTCTTGCACTTAACCAATTTTTCTTTTAAATATCATATCAAGCCCCATTTTAATATACAATTTTGTAATTCAATAATTACACCTATGTTTTTCATTATTATTCTACAGTAAAACATTGTGGGTACCAATTATTTCATAAAATGTTTTTGTTTTGGATGTAAAAGGAGGGTACGGTGTGTGGTGTTTTGGATGTAAAAGGAGGGTACGGTGTGTGGTGTTTTGGATGTAAAAGGAGGGTACGGTGTGTGGGAGGTGGGGATAAAGGAGAGGATGAGAGGGGTGAATATTATCAAAGTATATGATAAGCATTTGTGAAAACACAACAATGAAACCCAATACATTATAGAAAAGTGGGTACACAGCAATACAAAGGCGTGGTAGAGTGAGTAAATACGATCAAAATACATTAGATGCACATATCGGTATATAACAATGAACCCCCTTTGTACAGCAAATACTTGTTAATAAAGAAGAAAAATGTCAATTGTTTTTGAAAATATAAAAATCATGAAGAACATCTCTTTGTCCTATGGCCCTATCACTCACATATATCATACACAATTAAAGTTATATGCCACTCACAAAAGAATTTTATTTTGTGACCCTAACGGTGAACAGGATTATCATTGTTAGAACTGTTTCTTTTGTTAGAAAAATAGCATAACATTTCCTTGTCATGGATTTCAGCAACTTCTTATATTATATGAAATAATCCATATATGACTAATATATTAGTTTTAGGGATCTTGATCTAAGTAATATATTGGTGTTTTATTTGATTTTCTTCATCCTCAGTTTATTTATTCCAATGTATTCATGAAAGTAAAGAATGGCTTTATCTCCAAAAAATATTTTCAAGTGGGAAGGAAGAATTTGAGGTTGGTTTTAGATGATGACATTTATGGCAAGATGTTGAAGAAATCCTGTTCAGAAAAAGATTAAGCTGATAATAAATAATCAAACTGGGGTGGCAGATGTTCCTCAGTGCTGGAGCACCTGCCTCGCACACATAACACCCTACATCTCATGCCCACCACCGGAAAAAGTCAATTGCAGTGATATATACACTAGGGATTTTTCAGATATAAGAATAATAGAATGATGTATTTATATACACTGTATTGTGTGGAAAACTATATCCATTTTAAAAACGTGCCCCACTATTTTTTAATTTTTTCCCAAAATGTTGTGCCTGTAATTGTTTGCTGTTTATTTTACCATCCAGATATTATTATAACTATCCATGCATTCATATACCTCAAATTAATATTGAATGTACAACTTAATTTAATAGTGTATATTATCATTATGTTTCTGTGATGCCATGATTAGCCTCTGTGAACTACAATGTTCCATGAGATGACTTTTCCTTTTAAAATAATCCAACCTTTAAAAAGACTGAAAAAACAGTGAAAAACATTTCTATAAACCCTTCACCTAACTTCACATGTATTACATGTTATGTATTCACAGAATAATAATCAAAAGCAAAAAGTTATGACTGACGTAATAGTATAAACTTACCTGCAGGCTTTATTCAAATTTTACCCATGGTATCACTTTTCTAGTCAAGATTCAATTGACTTCACATACCTTGAGTATAATTTTATGTTCTCTTCAGTCTCCTTTTCACCTAAGAAAATTCATCATTATTTTTGTCTTCCATGTCTTCAACAAGTTTGAAAAATTATAGTCTATCATTTCTTCAATAGATCTCATGTTTAAATGTACATTTGAAAAAACACTTCAAAATTATAATATGTGGCTTTCTTAGATCATCATATCAAAAGGTACATAAGGTTGACATGTTCCATTAACTGATGTGTTACCTGGGATCATTTCTTTTCTCGTGATACTGGGATTTGTACTCAGGACTTCATGCTTGCTATGAAGACACTATACCACTTGACCCACCCCAACAGCCCTTTTTGTATTGGGTATGTTCGAGGTAAGAGCCTGCAAACTATTTGTCTGGGCTGACTTCGAACCACAATCCTCCTGATGTCTCCCTCCTGAGTAGCTACTATTACAGGCATGAGCCACTGGCTCCAGGCACTTTTGATCATTTGGCTGAAGTGGTGCCTTGTAGAGTTTTGAATTGAAAAGTTAGCAATCTTCATTTAGGATTAAAACACATTCTATGGGTAGATATTTAAGAGTGCATGATATTACAACTGGGTGCCATGGCACACAATTATGATCACAGAACTCAAGAGATTGAGGCAAAAGGATCATGATTTTGAGGCCAACTTGGGCTACATAGGGAGAATTTTTCTGAAAAATCCATCCAGAGAGAGAAATAGAGACAGAGGAGATAGATGGATAGATAAATAGATGATAGATAGATAGAAAATTATAGATAGATAGATAGATAGATAGATAGATAGATAGATAGATAGATAATTATGCACTTGAAGTTTGTCCTTAGGAACTTTTCCTCTCTGCTCTCTCTCTATCATTGCCTCTTTCCCACCATGAGGTAAACAGCTTTGCTCTCCTAAACCTTCCTATCATGATATTCTCCTCTTCCACAGGATCACAGAGATGGCAAGAAGCCATCATGGACTGAAACTATAAGCCAAAATAAATCTTTCATCACTTAAGTTGCTTTTCTTAGGCATTTTGTCAGAGGAATGGAAAAACTCACTCTTTATCATCACCTCAAGTCAATTAAAGATAATTTTCAAGTAATCTTGCATTTAACTATTGTGCAATTCTGCTTCTCCCAGAATCAATCAGCAGAGTACAGGTTAATTTCTTGCTGTTTTCCTGGTCATAAACAACATTTTTATTTTGTTCAAATTTGGGTATATATTTATTTATGAAAAGTGGAATCAATAATTGTTAGATGAAAAGTTAGGAATTCCTGAAGAAAAGAATATTATGGAAGTATAGGAAGATAAATGACTTGCAGATGATAACCAATAGTTAACTAAGAAAAATTTGTTAATGAATTTAAATATTCATGGTGAAATAATTTAAGGACAATCAAACTACCAAGTACTACTTTCTTTGATAGGTTTTTGGTATAAATGTGAGTGATGTCTGGCTTTGTGCCCTGAATTTTTTTCCTATGACTACTTTCATATAAATTTTGTCCTTGAATTAGATTTACTATATGCCTCTATCTTAAACTATTGTTTTGAGAGCAGAGTTCCGTCATTATTTTATTTTATTTTATTTTATTTTTCATTTTTCTTTTATTATTCATATGTGCATACAAGGCTTGGTTCATTTCTCCCCCCTGCCCCCACCCCCTCCCTTACCACCCACTCCACCCCCTCCCGCTCCCCCCCCCTCAATACCCAGCAGAAACTATTTTGCCCTTATCTCTAATTTTATTGTAGAGAGAGTATAAGCAATAATAGGAAGGAACAAGGGTTTTTGCTGGTTGAGATAAGGATAGCTATACAGGGCATTGACTCACATTGATTTCCTGTGCGTGGGTGTTACCTTCTAGGTTAATTCTTTTTGATCTAACCTTTTCTCTAGTTCCTGGTCCCCTTTTCCTATTGGCCTCAGTTGCTTTAAGGTATCTGCTTTAGTTTCTCTGCATTAAGGGCAACAAATGCTAGCTAGTTTTTTAGGTGTCTTACCTATCCTCACCCCTCCCTTGTGTGCTCTCGCTTTTATCATGTGCTCATAGTCCAATCCCCTTGTTGTGTTTGCCCTTGATCTAATGTCCACATATGAGGGAGAACATACGATTTTTGGTCTTTTGGGCCAGGCTAACCTCACTCAGAATGATGTTCTCCAATTCCATCCATTTACCAGCGAATGATAACATTTCGTTCTTCTTCATGGCTGCATAAAATTCCATTGTGTATAGATACCACATTTTCTTAATCCATTTGTCAGTGCTGGGGCATCTTGGCTGTTTCCATAACTTGGCTATTGTGAATAGTGCTGCAATAAACATGGATGTGCAGGTGCCTCTGGAGTAACAGTCTTTTGGGTATATCCCCAAGAGTGGTATTGCTGGATCAAATGGTAGATCGATGTCCAGCTTTTTAAGTAGCCTCCAAATTTTTTTCCAGAGTGGTTGTACTAGTCTACATTCCCACCAACAGTGTAAGAGGGTTCCTTTTTCCCCACATCCTCGCCAACACCTGTTGTTGGTGGTGTTGCTGATGATGGCTATTCTAACAGGGGTGAGGTGGAATCTTAGTGTGGTTTTAATTTGCATTTCCTTTATTGCTAGAGATGGTGAGCATTTTTTCATGTGTTTTCTGGCCATTTGAATTTCTTCTTTTGAGAAAGTTCTGTTTAGTTCACATGCCCATTTCTTTATTGGTTCATTAGTTTTGGGAGAATTTAGTTTTTGATGGTACATTCTCGCTCTATCCTTGTCAAATAGTGATATTACTTTGATTCACTCTGGTTCATTTTAGGGGTGAGGTTGAAAGAAAAATTTTGAATGTGATGATTTAAATCAAATTTTATAAAACATTTTTATAAATTCTGTACCAAACAGAAGAGTAGAAAGGAGGGTTAGAATAATTAGTGACTAATGTTACTATAGGAACCATGTTGACCTTTTCACAATGCAGGGAATTCTTCTTAGCAGGAAATAAAGAATACGTACTCTAAAGAACCATAGGCAAATCATGATTATAGTAGTAATTAGACAGCATGTGCTTCCTCTTCATTTCACAATGCATTAGTTTCTTGTTTAAATATAGTATTTACTGCACTAGTTATGATCATTTTAGTTTACCATCTTAATTGTACTTTTCAAAGATTAAAAATATAATTAACTGGAAATGTGCCATGTCTTCACATTTTAGTTCCAGAATCTCAAGGAGCAAGAACAGAGTAGAAAGAGGTCTCAAAGTACTGCATTTTCTGAGTACAGTCCAAGGTTCTCAATCTAAAGAAGAATATAATAGAATTGACCATGGAGATGGATTCCTGTAAATGTAATAAAGGCAGACTTGTACTTCCTACAAACACATTGGAAAAGAAGGTGTGTGTGTGTGTGTGTGTGTGTGTGTGTGTGTACGTGTATGGGCATTCTGGAAGGATTTTCAGGAGGATAATATATGTATCCTTATATGGGGTAGAATAGTGTCTTTGCTTTATTCTGTAAAGAAGAAAGTTATCTATCTTAAAATCATTCTTCACTAAAAATAAAGGGGCTGAGTGAAGTTTTAAGCTGGTTCTGGGAAGGCCCTAGGATTTTTTATTTAACCATCTTTGGACTCTCCAGATTCTTTTTGCAGTCCAAATGGCATAGAAAATCATTTTTTATTCTTTATTTTTATTTTTTATACTTTTTTTTACAATTGTTACACTCGGGGTACATTGTGACATTTATAAAATTTACTATTTGTCATAGTTGAATTTATACCCTCCATCATTCTGTTTTATCCACCTTCATCTTATGCCTGGCATAGTTTCAACAGATTTCCTTTTTACATTTTATACATGCATACACAATGTTTCTCCCATATTCAACCTCTGACTCCCTTTCCTAATATCCTCCCCCATCCCATTGGTACCAACTCCCCAGACAGTAGTAGTTTTCCTTTCTGTTACCTGTTTTTATTTTTTTTAAATGGTATTTTTGTTCATGTGTTATGATTCCCCTCTCTTCTATAAAATTGGTGCTGATAATATTGACCTGAAGAACTTGCTTAGAGAAAATAACTGTATAAAACAGATTTCACTGCCTAGTTCACAGAGATTATTCATTCAAGGAACCTCAGATGATTTACAGCAAATAGATATTTACAAATAATTTGCAATTATGCTATTAGCAACAATAGCATAATATAGTTCTTGGGACATAAAGTTCTATTTTAGCACTTTCTCATCTTTTTCATTAATTCATATAATCTGCTCTAAATTAATCAATGTTTTTATGCCAGTTAAAAATTATTGTGAATGGTTCATTCAAACACAAATTTTATAGGCTCTTGATTTTAGAAATGGCTATTGAAATAAAATAAAGCTAGGCATTTAATAGGGTTTTTTTTCTTTCTAATATATTCAGGTTAATATTTTTTTTCTTTCTTTGACTTGTTTTTTTTTTTTTGTTTTGAGATAGGTTCATCCTGTGTTCCCCCGGGTAGTCTGAAACTCCTGGGTCCAAGTGATCCTTCTGCCTCAGCCTCCCACCAACTCAATATTAAGACAATTTACTAGCATACTTTCATATTTCCTTTCATAGTTTTCACACTTACTATTTGCATACCACCATAGAAAAAAGATAGTTGAATTTGAAGCCATACTGGATTTGAGATCTATCTCTATCACTTACTGTTCTTGCATAAGTTACTTCTTTCTGTGGATATCAGTTTAATTTTAAAAGCTATAGATGACAAACGTATAGCCAATATCATACTTGATAAGGAAAAACTGAAACCATTTCCCCAAAGTCAGGAATAAGACAAGGATGATCACTCTCCTCACTTCTATTCAACATAGTCCTGGAATTCCCAGCCAGAGCAATAAGGTAAGAAGAAATAAAAGGAATACAAACAGCTAAAGAAATTGTCAAAGTATCCCTATTTGGAGACAACATGATCCTATACATCAAAGACCCCAAAAACTCCTAGACACACAAACAGCTTCAGCAATGTAGCAGGATACAAATTAACTTACAAAAATAAGTAGCCTTTGTATACAATAACAATGAACAAATTGAGAAAGAATATAGGAAAACAATTCCATTTGCAATAGCCTTTAAAACATCAAATACGTAGGAATAAACTTAACAAAGGATGAAAATGACCTCTACAAGGAGAACTATAAACCTCTGAAGAAAGAGACTGAGGAAGACTACAGAAGGTGGAAAGATCTCCCGTGCTCATGGATTGGCAGAATCAACATAGTAAAAATGACTATACTACCGAAAGCAATCTACATGTTCAATGAAATTCCCATCAAAATGCCAATGACATTCATCACAGAGATTGAAAAATCTACCCTAAAGTTCATTTGGAAACACAAGAGACTATGAATAGCCAAGGCAATACTCAGCAAAAAGAGCAATGCTGGAAGTATCACAATACCCAACTTCAAACTATAGTACAGAGCCACAGCAATAAAAACAGCATGGTATTGATACAAAAACAGATATGAAGACCAGTAGAACAGAATAGAGAACCCGAATATAAATCCACACAGCTATTGTGACCTTATTTTTGACAAACACACCAAAATATGTAATGGAGAAAAGACATTCTCTTCAACAAGTTGCTGGGAAAAGTGGTTATCTGCCTGCAGAAAACTTAACTAGATCCATACTTTACAACCCTGTTCTTGTATTAGCCAAAGTGGATTAAAGACCTTAATATCAGACTTGAAACCTTTAAGTTAGTACAGGAAAGAGTAGGGAACAGTCTGGAACCAATAGGTATAGGCAAGGAATTCCTCAATAGAATTCAAGTAATCCAGCAACTAAGGAAAAGGATGGACAAATGTGACTACTTGAAGCTAAAAAGCTTCTGAACAACAAAAGAAATGGTCTCTAAATTGAAGAGACCACCCATAGAGTAGGAAAAAATCTTTGCTAGCTATACAACAGAAAAGAAACTGATAACCAGAATCTATAGGTAGCTCAAAAAACTAAACTCCCCTAAAATCAATAAACAAATAAAGAAGTAGGCAACTTAACTAAATATCACTTTTTCAAAAGAAGAAATCCAAATAGCCAAAATACACATGAAAAAATGCTCACCATCCATGATCATAAATGAAATGCAAATCAAAACCACACTAAGATTCCACCTCATTCCTGTTAGAATAGCTATCATCAAGAACACCAACAGCAAATGTTGGTGAGGATGCAGGGAAAAAGGAACCCTCATACACTGCTGATGGGAATGTAAGCTAGTACAACCATTTTGGAAAACAATTTGGATACTTCTTAAAAAACTAAACATAGATCTGCCATATGATCCAGCAATACCACTCCTAGGGATATACCTTAAGGAATGCAATTCAGGTTATTGCAAAGGCACCTGCACACTGATGTTTACGGCAGCATTACTCACAATAGCCAAGCTATAAAAACAGGCAAGATACCCAATACTGATGAATGGATTAAGAAAACGTGGTATTTATACACAATGGAATTTTATTCAGCCACAAAGAATAAATTTTATCACTCACAAGTAAATGGATAGAACTAGAGAACATCATCTTAAGTGAGTTTAGCCAGGCTATAATCTCCCTCATATACAGATTATAGACCTAAAACAAATGCAGTAATATTATTGAACATGGGTCACACACTAAGGGGAGAATGCACACGGGAAGAATAGGGAAAGGAAAGGAAACCTAAAATTTGAATGTAGTTGATGTGTCCATTGTAGAGTAATGAATAAAGTAATCTTAAACTGGCCTAGGCCACTATTGGAAGGGGACTAGGAAGTAGTGAAGAGGTCTGGTAGAGATGAACCAATGTGGGTTGAAGTACACAAGTGCATGAAAGCAATGCTAGGAATCTCTCTGTACAGATATCTTTATCTCAAACTAAAAAAAGCACTATGTCTTCCTTATTATCTCTTATCTTTTCTCTTCAACAAAATTGGAGAACAAGGGAGTAGAACAGGTTCTGCCTGGAAGCAGGGAAGGGAAGGGGAGGTGGCCCAAACAATGCATACACATGGAAGTAAATGGAAAAATGATTTTAAAAATTAAATTAAATTAAATTGTTTGGCAAAGTTTTTAAAAGGGCTTATAATTTTTCTACTACAGTCTCTTTCAGAACATATAATATAGTTACTAAAGTTTTTAAGCACAAGAGGTGAGAAAAATAACAAACCTGCAATTAACTGCTTTTATTTATTGGGAAATTCTGAACATACAAATAACCAACTCTTCTTGTAAATGCTAATGACAAATCTTTGCAGGAACAAATCATATCTTCTGCAAGCATTGTTCAGATCTAAGGAATATTTTTAATCAGTCTATATCTGGTTCATTTAGGATGGCTTATGACTATAAAACAAAGAACGAACCTTGAAATTTAATGTCTGAACATTTAAATTTCAGGTCTATATAGGTAATTTCCTTATTTCTTGATCAGATTATATCCTTTCCTGTAAGATACATGCACACACACACACACACACACACACACACACAATCACACAAATTCTTACTTAGATATTTCTTTTGTCAAATAAGATTCAGAGAATATTGTTATTTTCCTAGAAATAAAGCAGGGAATAGTGTTTATTTCCCATGGATTCTCTGCTTAAAGTGTGTGCCTTGTTCAGTTATATTTTGAATTTCGAGTAAATATTGATATTGAGTATGATCTTTTAGTCATGCATGTCTGATTTGGCAATTTAATTATGTGTGAGTTCTTATACATCTTTAAAAATAGTTTTTAACATAATCATCTTCACTCAATTGCTCCATCTAGAAACCCAGGAATCATCTTCATTTTTTTTTCATATTCTCACCACAGTGTATAATCAATGTAGTACAGAGATGACTTAATCAAACTTTTAATTATGTGCTAAATATATTTATGCATCTCTGCTACTGCACCATTTGCTCCTTTATTGTTAGTGGAATAGTCTTTCAACCTATCTCATTGCCCCCATTACTGTGCTCCTGCAATTTACTTTCCACACCGTGGGACTTCTGTTTAGAGCTTCTCAGTGGTTTCCAATTAGTTCCCTTCTAAGGACCAGATAGTCTTAGTCTGACGAGAAAAAAAGAAATGAGCGGTGTTTGTGTCCCACACATACTCTCCTCCTGTGTCCTCTTGTAATCTCCTTTCTACACTGCAGGATGCAGTTTAGAGCATTTTCAATCTGTTCCCTTCTAAGGATTCAAATTTTTATCACTTCTCCTGATCTGCCCTCACTTTACTCTCTGTGATCTGATCACAACAGGTTCTATTGTTCTTCTATCCTCACATACTTTTGTTCCATCCATGGGTATTACTATGGGCAATTTTCCCTGTCTGGAACATCATTGCAAACTAATTATTTTGTATTTTATTTTGAATCTTACTTTCACCTTTAAGGTTCCCCTGAGCACAAAAACTTTATTATATAATCTCAGGACTTTCTTTTCTTCATCACAGTCTTTACCCATGCTGCAAATCTCTGTCAGTTTCCTTTGTACTTCCAGGTACTATAAGGACACTTTCAAAAGGCTTACTGAATTAATGTAACAGCTGATTTCCAGGTGATGAGAAAATAACCAGTCATTGCTGAATATTTCTAAATGATTAAGAAAGAATAATTCCTGGTTCTTTCCTCCCTTAGATAAAATGTGCTACAGTAACAATCCTACTTTCATGAAGAAGGAGTGAAAATGGTGATTTTTCAAGGTGAATGTCCAGCTTTAAATAAAAAATCAAATCTCCTGGGTGTTTTGTGAAAGTGTTTGCTGAGCCTGAATACTATGAGCAATTTTCTTTTCTTGAAAAAGGAATATGAGGAACCATTCAGAGAGGAATGAGTGAAAGGCTCTTTTGAATTTAAATGCAAAACACAATGTTGTGGTTGAATAGAGGACCAATATTACACTCTTAAATGTTTGTGAGTCTGGATTCTTCACAAAAAACAAGTATATTCTGAAGAATATTGATATTAGCATTCAAATGATTTTCAACACAGGACTCCATGTTTAAATTCTTAATTTAATTTCTATTCTCTATAGTTTTAGAATCTGCAACTTGATACAATATTTTAGGTTATCATTTATCTGACGGTCTAGGGAAGAAATCTGAAGAAATGACAATATGGACAATCCACTTCTAGTGAAAGAGGTGAACATCTGCTTGTTCTCCAGCGTGCTTGTCTTTCAACAAACATCAAAGCATTACATAAACAGCTGTCAGCAAGAAAAACCAGAAGTTTCTTTAGGATTTAACTTCGATTCCATGGTCAAGAAGGACAAATATATTTTGAGTTTGACTCCTCACTTTCGGATGGTCTCAGTAGATTAGTATGGATGCCTGATTTGCTTTATTAAATTTTCTGGGGTTTTGGCCAGAAACACTCATATTGAGTACATAAGATCTCTTTTATTTTATTTTGGAACAGGACATTGGTAAATATGTATTATTTGAGAGTTTCAAACATTATAGAAATCATATAATGCATTGTCATTAAGTTAAATGCCTTCACTTGTACATTTATTAGAAATAAGCACCATATTAGGTGAACACACATATGTGCATTTCTTAGTAAAAACATTACTAGTGTGAAAATATTGGAAAGAAATTTCATAATAACTGTTATAATCATTAAAATATTATATCATTTTGTTTTTGAAAGTTTAATTTTTATTTGTAACCTAACCTTCCCAAGCTATCCTGTACATTCTTATATACTGATTACATAACATATGTGCATCATAACTTCAATACATTGCATAACAGGTAGTGATGCTTACAGGAAAACTGAATATTTTCCATTCTCTACATGATGGAAACTGCACTACTGTTTTGCATTTAAAATCATATTCTATTGTTACCTTATCTTCTTTTTCATTCATTCCTTCTTTCCTTCCTTTCTTCCTCTTTCCTTTTTTAATATTCTTCAATGTGCTTTCTTAATTTCTCATGCTGTTATTCACTCTTCCACTAAAATTTTATGTCACAGTCAGTTTTCACTTCTTGCTATGAATGATATCACTGCTCTCACTCTAATCTTCCACAAGCATAACAAATATATGGCCATATGTTTTATAATTATGTCCAAAATCAAGTTAAATAGGTTTTACCAAAAAATTAATGAGTTTTGCTATAAATTAAAGTACATGAGTTTTAGTGTTTGTGCCTCACAATGTCTACTTTGGCTCTTCAGAAAATTTTTTCCATTCTTGTGGATCTGATGACTGTTTCAGATAATTTAGGTAACTACAGATATTTTAAATATAAAGGAGGCATTGTGCAAGGAATACATACATATATATTTTTCAAGTTATATTTGACATTTTACATAATTATAATTGTATTAATGAGTACACATATGTTCATATGTGTGTATGCATATATCTATCTATACATCTATTCTGAGTCTAAATATTAAATGTTGTTAATAAACAACATTAAATAAATTAATAAATAAAATTAAAATATAAAACAAAATAATTTAATAAATTTATGATTGTTTTGGCTTAGGGTGACAAAAATTTTTTTAAAGATAGGGTCTCATATTACTGGGTTTAGCTATCCTCCTGTCTCAGCCTTGTGACTATCTGGGACTACAGGTTTTAGCCTGGAACAAATTATAAAAAAGTAAATGATCACATTGGATATTAATGAAATAACACATAAAATATCCAGTTTTAATGTAAAAATGACTTAATCCCAGATGAAGCTCAGCTTACTTAAAATAATGTTCAGTTTGAAAAGATTTGGGTGTTTACTAGGTTCTAGCATTGTGCTCAGGCAACATGATTAATGGATGAAGCTCCAAGAGTTTTATATGTCATCAAGGTGCTAAAAGTGAGGAAAGCTCATAGAAAAAATAGCTTTTAAATGTCTGAGATAGAGCAAAATTGATAGCATCTCATCCCTTTAAAGGCAGGTAGCAATGAAATCAGAATGTACCAAGGATTTAGGTAAACCCATATAATTTGGAATTGTGAATAATATGAATATGAAAACACAATCTCTCTTTCTCTCTTTCTCTCTCTCTCTCTCTCTCTCACACACACACACACACACACATACCTATATACACTTTTTCTTGCTGTGACTTTCTTTTGCTCCATCTGAAATGTATTGGAACAAGTCATTTTTTATTATGTGATAACTGGGTTTACTTTTTTGGAATATCTCCATTATTGTTGCTCTTGTTATTTATGTAGAGTCCTTGTCATGCTGAGGATGGTCACGAATAAAGTTTATCTTAATTAATATGTGCCATACCACAATCTCCATGGGAATTGTGTAGCTAACTCTACATTTGGCAGTAATTCCACATTGTGAAGAAGCTTGCTTTTTTTGTGTGTCTGTTTCATATGTGTTTAATATATATTATGTTAGCTCTAGTTCTTTTGTGATAGTTCATTTTTAATTTGAAGGAGGTGATTACAGGGCATATAGACTTTGTATTTTGAGGGAAATATATTATATTTCATGTATTGTATAGATTGCTCTTCACATCCTACCTCTCACTAATTAGCAGTGAAAACACTAGACAATACATTCTACCTTTCTGGCTTCATTATCCTCATCTGTGTGAATATAGGATTGGGTCAATGATCTTCCTATGACTGCATGAGGTAAGATTATTGTTACCTCTAATTCTCTGCAGCCTATGTAAGAAAGTTTCCAGTCCATCTACCACTGCACTTTAAAATACTTAAATTTAAAGAGATTTCAGAGAGCTTTGTATATTTTCCTATCTTTATGAGCATCATTTTGAATTTTAATAGAAATATGAGCTCATGTTGAGATTACTTATTAAATTTGTTTATATAATGATTTCTATTAAAACATTCTAGCAAAATAGGAAAGGATTTATCATTTGAAGTAATTGAAATTACCAGTCATTTAATCTATATTGTCATTAAGCAAGGTAGGTGATTTTGTTCACATTTTATAAATGAAAAAAACTGAGTTTCAAGACTTTGAGTTACTTGGTTTATGCTGTTTATATTTTACCAGGATTTTTAAAAATACCAGAAATTGTTGTTAGTTGCCCACGTGTCAAAGTATTAGAAGATATCTTTTACTTTGACCCAGATCTGTGTGAAGATCAAGTTGATATTTCATTGTAATATTTTTCTTTAAAAATTGACCATTCTTATATCCTATAAATTATGTACTGGCAGTTGGATTTGTGGGAGTTTTTCCATTCTGACCATCTCCTCCTTTTTCCCCTAAATTCACTCTATTCCATTCTTTGTTACTCTTTTTATCTACCATCAACCTTATAATATCTGATAAAATGATGCAGAACATTATTGAGCTTATTCCATTGAAATCACTAAAATATGCTGAAAAGTGAAACAGAGTGGTTAAAAGTACTTACATTATTGATCTGACATTTTTGCATTTGAAAATAGGATCCAAATTTTATTGGGATTGTGATACATGCAATATACATGGACCCTTTTATACCTTAATATCCTTGCTTGTGCAGTGAGAATAGTAAGTATGATATGTAACTAGAAGTTTCTGAAATGAGTAAACTTAATGAATAAAAAGTATTAAATACAATAAATTAGATAATAATTCAGACATTTCACTTTATACCCATGGAAGCCTATGTTTTTGGAATCTTTAAGCTGTTACACTTGATTTGAGTTTTCCTAATGTATTCTATTAATAGTTTTCACATCTGAAGATTTACTTTTCAGTTTTCTCTGATCCATCATTATACTTCAAAGATCTGAACATCTCTGACTCCAAATTGAATGGGACGTGTACCTGAAATGCTTGACTTCACAGTATGAGTTGGGAGTTCTTAATGCTTGGACTACACCAAATATTTTATTTCTAAAATAAATACTGGAACATTCATTTCTTTTATCATAGACAGTTTTATTATATTGGCTTTACCTATAGCTGAAGAACAAAACTCTAAAAATAGTGAGGCCACTAGTTTATTGTTGGTGAGAGGAAGATTGAAAGTAAAGTTCTGAATAAAATTTATATCTCAGTAAAAATATCTTGACCCTTTGTTCAGAACACGGGGAATGGAGGAACAGTCTTCTTGGTTAATGGGAGTTTCAACCAGAGGGCCATCACATTGCTTAACTTTGTTTATAGACTCTTCATCTTCAACAAAACAAAACTTTACGTGCATACAAAAATAACTTTTTGATGAATAGAGTTAGTGTCACGTGTTATAATTTGTCCTATATTGTATTTCAAGCTCTTAGTTTTGGACATTTAACTCTATATGTGGCTACCTCTGTCTCTGTCTGTGCCTGTGTATGTGTGTGTTTGGTTCTAAAAATGTATTATAATAGTCTCTTGTAGATAATATAGACCTGGAAATTTTAGTACAGTAATGATTGGCACAAACACTACAAAAAGGGACAACTCCTAATTTTATGAGTCTTTTGTCAAAAATAGAAAAATAAGATACATTCATTGTTTTAGAAACACCTCTCCATTGTAAAAATTTGTAGGCATTTGTATCTCCATATACTTCATTTGTTTTTTGTAAGTACAAGGTATGAGCCTTGTGTATCCTTTGTAATTCTCTCACAAATCTCGTGCAAAAGTCTTACATTGTCAATCATCAGATGTGATTGACAATTTGGTTAGAATATCAGTGGCTACATTTGAAAACAGGAAAGAGACATAGGTGTTTTAGGTGGCAAATATAAAAGTAGATGTAATATAGCAGGAATTGCAAACATAGAAATGACACATGTTGTTCCTATATGCTGGATCTGTTCAAGCATTATCTCCTATATCCAGTTCCACTAGAAGAAGTGTTTCTTCATATGACCAATGCTATATTTGGTAGATTAGATGTTTAAAGTCACATGACAATGTGATGAACCATGAAAACTTGTCCATCATTCCTAAGGCCAAGTAAACCAAGAACTGCTTCACCATAAAACAGATAATAACATAGCATTGCTCCAAAATCCTAAAGTCTTATATTATGATTACTCCATAGAACCCACTTAGAGCCTTATGCAGCTTTACAGCAACTTGACTCATTAGAGACACCAAAATTCATCTCTGCCTCCTGATTCCAAGAAGCCTACCTAGCAGAAAAGCTATCCCAACAGCCAGGACTCATTATTCTTACATTTTTACTTCAAACACCATTCAGAAGTGGTAATTTTGGGGTTACTTGGTAAATGAAGGGGAAAAGTATGTCCAACAAATGTATCTTCAAAATTCAAAGAGACTGTTCAAAGAGACTATATTGTGCTATACTTTACTCTAAAAGATATATCTAGCCAGGTGCTGTTGGCTCACACCTGAAATCCTAGTTACATGGAAGGCAGAGATAAGGAGGATCATGGTCCGAGGCTATTCCAGGCAAATAGTTCATAAGACCCTATCATGAAAATACCCAACACTAAAAAGGGCCAGCAGAGTGGGTCAAATGGTAGAGTGCTTTCCTACCCAGTGTGAGGCCCTGAATTAAAATCCCAGTATAACCAAAAGATATATCTATAATATATGTGAAAGCTATGTACATTTGTTTTCTTCAGAAATTTCATCCATGTGGAAAGCCTTTGAATTCACCTGTATTTATTTCCTACCCTTCTGTTGCGAGCACTTATGATTCATTACCAATTGAGTACGGGTAAGTAGTACTCAGGAGACTCTTACTTCAGAGAATAGGATTCTATTCAAACAAATGCACACGGCACTCTCGCACGGATCCTAATGTCCTGTCCTCTGCTACCCCAGCCAGCCAAGAACTTATTCAGTCCTTCCCCAAGCCTCGCACACTGTGTGATCTGTTCTTAGCCAATAAGGGGACTCCAGCCGGGCTCTAGGGAATCCTTACAGCCGATCTTAATTGCAGGTCAATCTCACAGTCCACCAGCGACACCTGTCATTGAGAGAAGGGGTGGTGCTCTCACGCGGCAGCTGCCTCTGCATCGGAGCTTCTGGTCGAGCTCGGACAGTGCAGTCTTCAGTGTTCAAGAGGCAAGCGATGATCAGTAGTGAGGCTTGGGTTTTTATGCTTGGTGGTGACCTCATAGTTAGTGTTAGATTTGGCTCATTTGCATATCAGCTTGTCATTCTCTGGCTTGGTTTCTTAGTCCTAACACACTAGCTAATAATTCTTATTACAACAATTTTATATACTTTAACACAATACAATTAATCAGTACAATGCAATCTTATGTGTGTTCACCACACCTTCAATACACTTAAACCTTATGAAGGTAAATAAGCTAGTTAGTACTTCTTGTTTATCAGCTGTAAATTCCTTAAGCTCATCAATTTAATAGGTATACATTATTAAAGGAAGGGAGGTGGAATCAACTTCCATGTGGCCTGGATTATTATTGTTACATAATTGACACATCTGTGGGGTAAAAGAATAAAGCAGTATTTCTAAAAACAACCCACTGTCTTCAAGATGCATTGGCACAGGAAAATAGGCAAGTATCATTGGCATATGACTGGGATCACTAACTCTGAACAATTCAAGTTTGTTATGAAGAACTAATCTCTTAGACTTTCTAGAAAGGCAGCACTGCTTTTGGTTTACACTTTTATTAGTTAAAGACAACTATGGGGGTTTTGGCATGCCTTTTTTCTATCATCATAACCTTTATTTCAGAAGTCAGGAATCAAATGCAGGGTTTCTGTAAATTTCTACTCCAACTAAGAATTTAAGAATTCATACCAGATCTATTTCATCAGTTTAGAGTCCCACTGGCCCCAACTGTGAGCTAGACTTGAGGCAAGTCCACTCTTCATCTGACTCCTAGATCACCCAGTAGGGTCACAATAGCACTTTTCACTTTCTGAAATTACTATTACCTCAAAGTTAATGTCCAATAGTCTTTAAAAACTCTGGTTATTTTTCCTTAACCATCCCAATCACCCTGATTGATCATAAAGACTCAGTGGGAACTGAATACAAGAATGCTTATAGAATGTATTTTTTTTAAACACTGCATTTCTTCCACAGGAGACTCATCTTCTCTTTTTATTTCCAAGTCTTTTGATTACAGAAATCAGTTCAAACCTGAACATGTTAGAGGAATGAGACGTCTCTACCCAGTCATTGAGCTTAAGTTGTACCCACATCTTATATTTTCAAGTAGAAAATAAAAATCCCACAGATATCATGGTAAATTAGCCAGATCAAAAATCTCCATAGATCTCTGATGCCCTACGTGGTAAACTCAACAAAAGTTGTCTTTATTGGTTAAGTTACAACTACTTTCCCCAACTCTTGTATCCATCATCTCCATGGAATTACAGGAATTCATTTGATGAACCCACCATCACTCCTGGCTTATAAAGAATCACTATTGCATAGTTCTTTAAATATGTTAGCATTCTACCTACCTATTTAAATGGTTGTCCTTTTCCAGCAGAAGAAGTTAGGAATTAGAAAATAGTCACCTAATATATCTATTCCAGCTTTCCAAGCTCAACACACCTTTGCGATTTTTCCTCTAAAGTAGGACTGTCCTGTAATTAGGGTTTTTTCTGTATTTTCATCTGGCATGGTAGTCTTCAGGTATATTTTACTACTGAACACTTATAATGTGACCAATACAAATATGACCAATACAACCACACAAATTAGTTTTTCTTTATTCTAATTAATTTATGACCATGCGTGTCTAATATTCTAACATTGTAAACCACAGATATGTGTTATAGCAAGAAAATTCTTGGCAAAACAACTTAATTTGTAACAAGTTATATTTGGTTCAATATTTCAGGGATCCAACTAAACTGTTATAATTTTCCCAACTTCTTCTCCAAACACATTGAAGTCACGAATTGATTAGTTCATTCACATAGTTAATATCTGCTTGATCTAATATTATATTCAGCATGAACCAGAACCATAAGAATGAGTTCTGTTTTTTGATCTATTCAAATCTATAAATCAATTTCAGTTTCCTATCTGAGTTTTCTTTCTTAACGAAGCAATTTTTGTGTTAATAATTGCTTTACACAAGCTCCAGTCAGTAAACACAGTTGCTATGAGTTATATAATAATGAATTTAATTATAGGAAATATACTTTCCAGCATTGTGTTTTAAGAAAAAACTATTGAAAGCAGTATTTCTGAAGACTCTTAAGCAGAGTTACCAACCTAAGTTCCTTAGTCACAGGGTGGATGGAAGGATTCGAATTCGCTAAGAAATCTCAGGAACTAATCTCATCTAGCTCATGTAATGAGACTATGAAGGGAACGACGCCTTTGGGGAAGTTTTTGAGATACTGTTGACTCTAGTTATTTATCATCTGTGTGTGTCTACAAGCAAATGTCTATTAGTAGTATTGGGCCACTAATTACTAATAGGCAAGATGCAGTAAGATGAGGAGGACACAAGCAGAGAAAAGGAAAGATAGGCCAGGACCTAGCAGATACTCTGCACTTGCCCACCACCTTATCTGATAATGAGAACATAACATAAATGGAATGTTTCGTATATACCTTATAAAATGCATGGAAATTTATTTTGGTGCACTTTAGCAAAGTTAGAACATACAATAAAGTGTTTCTGGGAAATGTGATTTCCAACTTCACCAAGTTGACATTAGGAAAATTCAATGCACTTCTGTTCTTAGCTTAGCCATGAAGTATTTGAAACAATCCCTGTTTGACAGCTTTGATGAGTAATTAACTGTAGGTGATGAGATTTGAGAAGGAATGAACTAGATTTATGGCACTGCTCCATGCTGTAAATCATTCTCTATATTGAAAAGAATCCCACTGCAATGGTGCTTAATAATCCAACAGCACCCACTTATTTAAAATACTGCATAAACTCTTGATTCATAGAAATCAGTTACAATTTTTACTCAATAAATGCTCTCATGATGACAGCTGATTGGACCAATTTTCACACTTAGATAAAAGTGAGCATTACATCTTCTGGATGATTAGAATTAGGATCGAAACAGAGCAGTGTCATTCTCACTGTGAATCACAAATTTAGGAGCTATCAGACATCAGTCCACACTGTGGAACAGATGAGAAAATTACACTTTCTTGGGAATGAGAAAAAAAAAATCTCAAACACATTTGCTGTGAGATGTGTCTAGAGAAAAAAGCATTCTCTCTCTTCCTGCAGTGGATCATTCATTTAGACTTCTGGATTAGTTAAATATGCCAACACTCTTTAAGATATTAATCACTAAAGCATTGTTGTTTTAAATTCTTTCTCTGATAGTTTTATCATCCTTGCATATCTGGTTTGATACTTGTTTTGTTTTTTCAAGCTGTATGCTTTTCCTTTTATTATGCCTTGTAATTTTTGTTTTTATAGCTGTACATGATGTACTGGATGAAAGGAAGTGAATTTTGGAAGTGTGGTTGTAAGTTTTGGGAGAGAGGTAGTGTTCTGTAGTCCCATGATAAATTTTCAGTCTCCTAGTAACCCTATGTCTCTGAATTTTAATCTTCAAAAATAAGAAATTTTTCCCCATTTAGGTGAAACAACATGACTATACCTGACTGTAATTGAATAATTTCCCCCATGTCTTTAAAGCTTTGATAAAACCATAGTAGGTTTGGCTCTAGTAAACTAGTTTCTCTTCTGTGCAGACATTGCTATGATGATTAGAGTGCCTTTCTGTGTTTCAAAAGTGTCCCTTCTCCCACCCTCCAGAACAGAAGGGGATTTTTCTCCCACATTTACTGTGAGAAACTTATCCATCTCCTGGAAGTAACAATCACAAAAGCATGGAACTCAGCTATGAGTGGGTTATCTTGTGGTATTTAACTCAGATTCATTGACACACAGCCTCCAGTTAAGTGAAAGGTTAGAGTTCAGATGTTTCTTCCATAACACTGATTCCCTTGTAGATATCTTCTCTGTTATGTTGTGATTATTTATCTACTTATCAGGGTCTCCAATTTGAGACTTGCAGTTTGGCCGGTGACCTCACTTCTCTTATGTATCTAACAAGATATATTGATTTTTTTTTTTCATTCAGCTTTTTACTTGTTACAAGGTTATAGTTACAATTTCCAACCTCCATACATGTGGAAGTGGAAACAGGAAATCAGCTGTGTACTTTTTAAGAGAAGAATATATACATACAGCATGCAATAAAGACATGACATTGGTATCCTCTTATGTTTTATCCTGTGGACAACTCTGAAATCCGTATTTCTGCAGCTTTTCTGTGTAGCACCTCAACTTGTATTTGAGACCAGTGTCATAGCAAACATATAGTTGTTTGCAAACACCATGTCAGAGGAGGCTTTATTGCTCAAATTGAGCATTAGAGATAATTCCAAACCAGACTTGCTGCCTTCTGGTGTCACCAGTTAATAGTAGCCTTCCCCACATAGCTAGAGCGAAGAAATAGAAGTAGAGAATAAGCATGTTATACTCAGGTTTTAACTTGAGTAAAATGAGTAACTTACAAGTTGATTTTGAATGTGAAACACTTTTTTGCATAACAGATAGTTTAAAATTTTAAAGTGGATATTTTTAGAAATACAGGTGATATTTAAGTGTATTATTACTGGTTTTGACTGCATGACAAATAGCTCAAGATTTAGCTCATATAAACATGGGTTATGCTACTCTGAATAATTCTGGTAGCATTTGTTTCCAACATCTTATCTCCACATTTTTCTTTTAAAATTTTTAATTAATTTTTAATTTTACATTAAAAATCCTACCAGCAATATATATATATAGATAGATAGATAGATACATATGCTCATATATATGTTTTATATATATGTGTAGTTACATGTACAAAAATATGTTCCTATGTTCATGTTTAAAGTTAGGTATAGATTTATATATGTATGTATGTGTATATACACACAGACACACAAGAGGGGCATGTTCTGACAAGTGAATCCTTAGGTGATGCATTGATGCGTGAACTTCATAGGATATACATACTACACAAATTATGTTACTATGATAATAATAGGCTATCTATTCTTTTGACACATTGGCATTCTCTCTCTCTCTGTATCTCTGTCTCTATATATGTACATGCATAAATACATACGAAAAAGTATTATTTTTTAAATACTTAATTTTTTCTATTTCTTTTTATGAGAAACATTTAGGCACATCTCTCTTCTAATTTGGATTCTGTTTATAAGAGACCATTGTCTGCTTCTGATTCACAGATCTGTTCCACAACTGATCATCAGAAATGGTTTTGTGACAGTCTCTTTCTGAAGGAAGCTAAGAGATAGATGAGATAATGAAATAAATTTGTTTACAGCAATTGTATTTTCATTGATTGACATCTGAAGTCAAGAAAAATGTGATTTCACTTTTCTACATGGGGATGAGTCAGGTATATCACCTAAATTGTCAAAAGTCAAATAAACCAAAATCAGGATGGCTTCTATCAGTGAAAGCATGAAGCCTAAAGTTAGGTTCTTTGCTTCAATTTATCACAAATTATATATAATCAAGATTGAACCAATTAATGTACTTTTTCTTTTTGCTCTTTTTAATGATTATGCAGGCTGGAAGCTTCTGTCACAATTATAATTACAATTATTAGAATTTTTTTATAACCTTGAACTTTCTGGAAAAAAAGCCATACAATTTTTTTCTTTAAAGTTAACTAGAATTCTTAATTTTTATATTAGCATCAACTTTGAAAATTATATTTAGAAATAATAACTTTTTATCAATATTATTGGAAGACTTACACTGGACAAAAGGAGAATTATTGAATATAAGATTTATTCATGATAGGTTTTGAAAACTATTTTGAAGTAAATACTTTTTATTCCTTCATGCTCCTTACATGAAAGTAAAATAAACAACTAAAATCAATCATGTAGAGAAAAAGCAAACATTAACTTCCTTTAATGAACTGAAAGATTTAATTATGGCCAAACTAATTAATTTTCAAAATCTTGTATGTTTAAAGGAAAAGGTGGTGCTCAGTCATTCTTATTCAGAAGGTTTATGAAAATTAGCCATTATCCCTGACTAAGTGCCTGAAATTTTAATTGGTCTTTACTATAGCCAGACCATAAATGTTAAAAAAAAGACCAATAAATATTTTCAGTGTTCAAAATGTTTGAGTATTTCAGCTGCTGCATGTACTTTGTCAAAATCCATTTGACAATTCAGCATTTTCAAAAGCAAATGTCTAAGTCAATGGTTGCATTTCCAACAATATTAAGGAAGGTAAAGGAAGAGGAATGCAGAAAGAAAGGAACTTTTTAGCAGATGGCAGGGAAATGCCCACATTAACATTTTTGTCATAAACCTCAAAACAAAAGGTGGAAATTTTATAGGCTGTGTTACCACAACCGTGACAAAGACTTATGTAACTTTATCTCATGTTGTCTAGATGACTCTTCAAAATATTTTATTCTATTTTCATAGTGAGAAGATAATCTCCAATCACCAAGCAGCTTTGTCTAGAGCTGCACAGTAATGTCCAAAGAGCTACATCACCCAGTCTAGGCTACGAAAATGTGTTTAAATTTCCTTAGACACACATGCTATTCTAAGTGTCAGAAATGGATGAACAGCATAGACATCTGCTAGGAGCTTGTTAGAAATGTAAAATCACATCCAAACATTCTCGTATTCTTAATTTAAGCTTGATACCCATGTGATACCTGTGTATATTGTAGTCTAAAAAACCCTGCTGAACAACATCCCAGATAGATAGATAAATAGATAGATAGATAGATAGATAGATAGATAGATAGATAGATAGATAGATAGATAGGTAGGTAGATGATAGATATCCAGACTCAACATTTTCAGTTACTGGGTAATCAGTCCCTTGGGTACCTAGTTTATTGTTGATAACTCCACTTTGATGATTAGGAACCAAAGTATAATCTCCCAATTTGAAGTGGCAGTATTCCAATGATCAAGGCAAATGTGAGTAAGACTATTTTTTGTCTCTTAAATTCTTTACATTCTCTAGTTATCAATACTGCCTAAAGAATAAATTGACTCTAATTGACAGAATGGACACATAGCTTTTATCTGGGGAAATTATACTGACTTAATAGCAGTGGTAGACCATGCCTATTTTTTTTTACTTTTTTCACTTAATATATGTCAGATCAGATTTTTTTAACCTCAGTGAAGAGCTCTAAATAAATTGAACATGAATTATTGCAATTTTTCATACCTAAAGTACAATGTACCATATCATACTGATTATATCATCTTGACTTTGAATCACAACACTCTGTGCAACATATTTATAAGTTGTTTGATTTCATGCCTTCTGAAAATAGGTGGAGTTTCTGTTATCCACATGTACATAGAAGATATTGAGATTGTGATTTATTTTCTTTTGCCACTGCATTATGTCTCTGAATATATTGAATAGACATATATTTATACATGCATTTATTTTCTGGGTAGAATGAATTTATTACTATTCAAAAATGTACTTTGAATGCCAATTAACTGATTTTAATCAATGGTAATAATTGTTAATAAAGTCCTAAAAAATGACGCCTTAACTGACTCCTTACTTTTTATCTTTAGCTGTTCTTGTTTGAAATTTCCATCCCAGCCTCTTTTATTTCTTTACTCAAAATTCAACTAATAATGTCTTCTCTGACTACCCTGATTCTGCCAAACTCTATTTTCTTATACATTTACCCCTTCACAGCTCTTATCACCACGGGAATACTAATTTTCCTTATTTATTTCATGTATTATAAGGCCTTCTTCCACTATACTCTCTCTAACTCTCTCTCTCTCTCTCTCAAATGCATACATGTGTCTTTTGTTCACAATTTTATTATCAGAACCTAGAATTATGCATAACACACTGTAAACTTTCAAAAATATTTGTTGGATAAATAAAGGTGTCACTTGCTTTCACTTTAACATCATTTAGCTCATTCACAGAATAAGAAAGTTAGCACTAACTTTACAGGGTAGATATGAGCATTCAAAACAACAATTAAGGCCCTATCCACTAGTAAACCTTAACTGCAGCAACTCCTATAATTTAACACACATTTTTCTAGCAGTGTACTGAATATCCTGCAGTCCACAATTCCCAGTATTGAAAACATTTGAAAATTAATGAGCAAAGTCTCTAATCACATTTTTCTCATTGCTTTTTAATGGTAACATTACCACTAGTTATAAAAGTTCATATAATTATTTTAACTTGCATAAATAATTTGTTTCTTCCTTCTGCTTGTTTTTTACTAGAAGCCATCATTTAACTCTTCCTCTCACTTCATAAATGAATGATTAGGAAGTGATGAGAAACAGAGCTCATCTCTGCCCTGGAGGAGCAAAGGACCTTGGAAATGTCTACAGACATAAGTGCAACAGCTTTCTATAAGACTTCTCCTCACTAGTTTTCCCCATGTAGTCAGTCATTTCTGCTCTGCATACATTGCTGCCTGTCATGTAATGACAGCCTCAAAAGGAGACAGTTAGACTTTTAAATAATAATAGTTTTGGCCATCTTTTTTATGTTATTTTGGTTTTATTTTTACTTTTTATTAGCATATTATAGTTGTACCAGGAGTACATTGTGACATTTACAAAAATATATGCAATATATCTCAGATTCACTCCATCCATCTTTCTTCCTTTATTCCCCATCTTCCTCTTACTGGATCGTTTCAACAGGATTCATTGTTCCATCTTCACACATGAATACATAGTACTCCCACAACATTATCTCTTCTTCACTCTTATCTTATGCCCTCTCCCCACCCCCACTGGCATCAATCCCAGGATAGGACTTGTTTTACCTTCTTTTCCTTCATTTTTTAAAAATAGACATTTTTGTTTGTTTATTATGGTTATACAGGAAATAGCATTGTGACATTACCACATACGAATGTGTTATACCCCCTCAATTGATTTGTACCCCCCATCATTCTGTTTTCTACTTTAGTCCTCCTATAGTAACTTCAACAGGTTTGAATGTTCCATATTTGTACGTGTATAGAAAGTACATCAATCATATTCACTTTCTTTTCATTTGCCCACCCCTTCCCAGTAGCATCTTTTTTAGCATGATCTGTTTTACATTCTTATCCTTCATTGTTTAGGTGTCTTTCTGTTGTGCAGTTACCTTCCTTAAATCTTCTAATAACAAGGTTTGAGCAGAGGCTATATGTGCATTTTTCATGATTCTACCCTAGTTTTAAGCATTTTGTGGAGTAGCAGAGAGTTGGAGCTCAATCCAGATCAGCTCTACTGAAAGACCCACAACTGAGAAAATCTCTCATTCAACAATTATCTGAGATCTTCTGTGCTTCCCTAAAATCTAACTAAATTGGTAGGTATGAAGATTATGTTTCTTAACATGGGGAAGTTTTTAGCCTCATTACATTGAGTACCTGCCTTATCATGTCTGCTATCAGTTCAGTAGCTTGCATTTACTAATTGTCTTTTCTGTGTTCCAGTAGTAGACATATCATCATTTTTTTTATTCTAATTGCTTTGGATTTAATTTGTCATAATTCCGAGTTGTTAAGGAAGAAGCTTATTATATTGAAATATTTCTTCTTTTGTGATTTCAGTGTTATAAATTTATCTTACCTTTTTATCAAAAAAATTTCATCCACCTCTTAAATCTTTATGCATTTCAAAATAAGTTCATATATATGCATATAAATATTTAATCTTAAAATATATTGGTATTTTCCAGCTATTTTTTGGCTACTGTTTAACAATTTATTTCCATTATGGTCAGAAAATGAACTTTGCATTAGTTAGATAAGTTTAAATTTATTGTGGCTGGTTTGATCATTTAGAATATTATCTATCTTTGTAGAGATTTTCTATAAACTTGAAAAAAACAAGCATTCTGTATTTTGTGAATAGGTTCTTTAACATTATTCCAATCAAGTAGGTTGAGGGAGATTTTCAATCTTTTTAACTTCATTGGTGTCTGTGTTTCTATCAATTTGTAGGATAGACATATTGAAATTTCTCATTACAAGTGTGGTGTTCTCTTTTTCTTTCTAGTTCTATAAGTTTTTCAGTCCTATATATTTTCATTTATACATTTTAGGATCTCTTATGTAAAACATTTGCACATCCTTGAATTAGGAGTGTCTTTAGTAATTTAAAATGTAATTTAGCTTTTGTAAAATTCTTTCTATGTAATCTACCTTGTGTGATATTTTAGCTCCTGCATTGTTACAAAGGTTTATATGGTACATTATTTCCTCTCATTCTATTATTAAAATTTTTCTTTGTATTCAAACTGGAGTTCTTATTGGCAACATACAATAGAAATTGAGTTCTACTCAAATTTCCAATTTATGATTTTTTAATTCAATTGATTCTTTTTTTACAGCTGCTTTGATAATTTGAAAGCTTATCGCACACCTACAGTCCTGCAAATTGCTTTCTACTCATCCCATCTCTTTTATTCAATGTTCATCTTTTGCCTCATTTTGATTACTTAATTGTATTTTATAGTTACAGTTTCCATTCTCCTGCTAGCTATAGTCTTTTACTCTTCCTGATGTCTGTTTTAAATAGTCATGTCTCTGTTACAGACATTTGAATGGTAACAATGTTAGATTTACTGAACTAACTCATGGATACTCTTCATTCCTTTACATAATTCAGATTTCTGCCTTGGATTAAATCCTTCTGTCTGAAAAACTGTACTTTTTCTTATGGTCCTACTCCCCTGGTCGTCTACTTACCATTTTTATGAATGAAATAGACTTTAATACTTGTTTTTGAAACATAATTTCATTTGTTGTAGAAGTCTAGATTAACTCTTTTTCTCCTCAGAAGTTTAATGATACTACTCTTCTCTTTTCTGACATAAATTATTTCCTTTAAGAATTCTGTCATTTTTATCTTTGTTATAATATGCCATTTTTATTGCTGTTTAAAGATATTTTTAAAGTATCACTTGTGCTAACTTATTTGATTAAGATATTTTAGGAATTGTCTTTTTATCATTGTCACATGTTTCATGTTTTGTTTGTCTCTTTAGCTTTTATATTCTGTGAATTTACAGCTTTAATCAAATTTGGAAAAGTGTTTCCCCAATATTTCTTCAAATGTATTATTCTGTCTCCTTTCTCTTCCTTGTTTTGGAGTCTACAATTTCATGTTCATTATTTTCTTAGAGTTATTTATTTGTTCATTTATTTATTTAATTTATGATGGCACAGAGGTTTGAATTTAGTGCCTTGTGCTTTCCAAACAAGCACTCTACTGCTTAAGCCATGCCTCCAGTTCTCTGTGTTCTAGCTTATTTTTCAGGTAGGGTCTCATGATTTTTTCCTGGGTTGAGTAACAGAGCTTTATCTTCCTACATATACCTACTATGTATCTTGGATCACAGGTTTGTACCACCATGTCCGTCTTGTATGCTGATATGAGGTTTTCCTAACATTTTCCCTCAGGCTGGCCTCAAACTGGGATCCTCACAACCCCTGCCTCATGACTAGTCACCACATCCAGAGTTAAGAGAATTTTTGTTTTTTTAATATATAATTTTTCTGTTTAAAATTTTAAATACTGCCTATTGCTATTTCTTCAAGATCATTAAAAAATCTTTCATTCTAACAAAAATGGAGAACAGAGAGAAGAACAAGTTCTGCCTGGAAACAGGGGGCTGGGGGCGGTTAACCCAAACAATGCATATACATGTAAGTAAATGTAAAAATGATAAAAGAAAGAAAAAATTATTTTATTCTGCAGCGTATGATCCATTATCCTTACTATTCCTCATTTCTTTTAAAGCTCAGATGTGCTATTATTTGAATCTTAAAATTCAGTCAGGTCAGTGAGTCAGGGTGGATCTGTTTCTCTCTCTGTGTCTCTCACATGCACACACACACACACACACACTTTACCTTACATCTCAGTCTATTCAGACTTCTATAAAATACTATAAACTGGGTGGCTTATAAAAAAATTTCTAATTTATGAAGTCCTTGAATTCTCAAGGTTAAGTCTTCTGCTGAGAACTCATTTTCTTATCCATAAACAGTGCCTCGTAGTGTGCCCTCGCAGAGATGAAGGGGCAAGGAACTGTTACTCTTTACAAGCACACTAGTTTGGTTTTACGTTGAGGTCTTTCATTCATTTTGAGTTGATTTTTGTACAGGAGAGGCAGGGATGTCATTAAAGCATTTCACTTCACAACACCTCTTGTTAAAAAGGCTGTCTTTTCTCCAATGTGTACTTTTAGTAGCTTTGTCATGAATGAGTTGGTGATAGCTGCATGGGTTTATTTCTGAATCTTCTCTTCTGTTTCATTGGTAAATGGGTCTGTTTTCTGTGTCAGGACCATGCTGTATTTGGTACTATAGCTCTGTAATATACTTTGAATCAGGTATTGTGATAACTTCAGCATTGTTCTTTTACCTCAAAATTGTTTTGGGTAATTTTTAATTCTCCATGAATTTTAGGAAATTTTTTCTATTTCTGTGAATAATTTCATTGAAATTTTTAAAGGAATTGCACTGAATTTCCATAGTATTTTTGGTAGTATGACTATTACAACAATGATTATTTTGCTGATCCATGAGGATAGAAGGACTTCCATCCTATAGTGTCTTCTACAATTTGTTTCTTCAGCATTTTATAGTTTTCATTGTATAGGTCTTTATCATTTTTGTAACCAAAGATTGCATTTATGCCTGGGTGTTTGATATTTTGTTTTGTATGGGATTTCTTTCCTAAATTCTTTTTTTTTCTTATTGTGCTGGGTGGCTTACATTGTTGCATTTACAAATGTTCCTACAATATATAAATATATCATACTTGAATTTACTCCTCCATCATTCTCCTTGATACCCCCACTCTTGGAATAGTTTCAACAGGTCTCATTTTTCAGTAAGTTCATTGCTGATGTATAGAAAACTACTGTTTATTGAATGCTGATTTTATGCCTTGTTACTGTGACAAAAGTATATATCAGATCCAAGAGTCTTCTAGTGGAGTTTTTAGGGTCTTTTACATATAGGATTGAATCATCTGCAAATAGGAATAGTTTGAGTTCCTCATTACTTATTTTTATCCATTATTTTGTTTTCTTGTTTATTTCTCTAGCTAGAGAATTCAAACATAACATTTAATTAAAGTGGAAGAAGTGAACAATCTTGTTTCATTCCTGATTTTAGAGTGAATTCTTTCACGTTCCCCCCATTGCAGTATAATATTGGCTACACAATCTGTTATATGTAGCCTTTCTTATGTTGAGGTATGATCTCTTTATCCCTACCTTCCCTGGGGTTTTTTCAAGAGGATTTAAAATTTTTTCAATGTTTTTTCTGCAGCAATTAGAATGATTATGTGATTCTTAACCTTGCTTCTTTTTATATGCTGTTGTTATGCTATCAACTTTTATATGTCTAACCATCCTTGCATTCCTGGATTGAAGAAAATGTGACCATATCATGTAATTATGACATATTGAATTTTTGTTGAATTTAGTTTGCTTCTATTTTATTAGAGAAGTGATCTATTTTCTTTTTTATCACTACCTTGTCTAGTTTGGGTATGAGGTTAATGCTAGGTTCATGGAATGAATTCATAAGTGTTACTTCTCTTTGTATTTTGTGGAATATTTTGAGGAAAACTGGTGCTAGTTCTTCTTCACAGGTGGTAGAATTCAAGAGTGAATCCATCTGCTCCTTCCTTTGTTTGTTGGAAGGTTTTTTGTTTTTGTTTCTCTTTTTTTATTACTGTTAAACCTTACTATTATTAATATGTTTAAATTATTTTTATCTTCTTTCAGTGGGTCATATCTGTCTAGAAATTTGTCTATTTCTCCAAGATTTTCTTATTTGTTAGAGTATATGATTTCAAAATATTCTCTAATGATCCTTAGTTTCATTGATCTTTTAGATGAGTATTTTAGTTTCATTAATATCAGCTCTGATCTTGATTATTTTTTCTTGTAATAGTTTTGGGATTGGTTTGTCCTTATTTTTCTATGGTGTTTAGTTTTATGATTCAGTTATTTATTTAAGGTCTTTGCTGCTGAGGAAAAAGTATATTATGTAACTGTGAAGTGGAATATTCTGTAGATTTCAACTAAATTTATCTGACCTAGAGTGTCATTTAATTATTGAGTTTCTATATCATTTATTTTGTTTGGATGGCCTATCTATTAGAGATAATAGAGTACTGAAGTAACCCACTATTACTGTGTTGTGGCTTATCTGAGCTTTTGTGTCCAGTAACATTTTCTTTATTAAATTGTATGTTCCAATGTTCATTGTCTATATATTTAGAACTGTTTTATTCTCTTGGTGGATTGTTCTTCTTAATATGAAGAGATGTTCTTTGTCTCTTCTAATATTGATTTGAGGTCTTCTTGTTCAGATATGAGAATAGCTGTTTCTGAATGCTTTTGGGCTCCATCTGTTTAGAACATTTTTTCCATTCTTTTGCTTTAAACTTATGATTTTCTTGCCAGGGAGATATGGTTTTTGTTGACAAAAAAGGGCTGGCCTTGTTTTTAATCCAATCCCTTGCTTTTTGTCTTTTATTACAGAATTGAGATGATTAACATTCATAGTTACTTCTGAAAGGTATGTACTATTTCTTATCATATTGTTCTTTGTATAGTGTCTGATTCTTTCCAAGTTCTCAGTTTCATTTTATATTTTCTACTGGGAATTTTTCTTTCCCATATTCTTATGAATATGTTCTGTTTGTAAGATTTTTAAGCATCTTGTGCAGTGCTGCATTAATGGTCAGGTTTGCTTTAGTTTGTGTTTATCATGGCAGGTTTACTTTCTCCATTAATTATGAAGATCAGGTGTCCTAGATACAATAATTTTGTTTGGGAATTATTTTCCTTCAGGGTTTGAAGTACATAATTCCATACTTTCTTGGATTATGAAGTTTCTGTTGAGAAATATGCTGTTAATTTGAAAAACATGTTACAACTCTTTTGCAGCTCTCATTATTCTTTACTTAGTGTGCATATTAATTTTTAGCTGTAATGTGATGTGGATAGGTATTCTAAATAGTTCCTCTAAGTTGGGCATAGTGCCTCACACCTTTAGTCCAAGCTACTTAAGATGTGTGTAAAGAAGAATCATATTTGAGACCAGCCCAAGCAAACGTGTTATTGAGACCTTATCTAAACGAACAGGCTGCTGTCTGTAATCCCAGCTCCTAGAGATGCATAGGTAGGAAGATTGTGGTATGAGGTCCACCTGGCAGTAACGTGAGACTCTGTCTGGAAACTAACCAAAGCAAAAAGGCATCAGAGCATGGCTCAAACAGTAGAGCACTTGCCCATTAAGCACATGACTCTGAGTCCATACCATAGTACAACGAAAAAAAAAGGTAGAAGATAAATTAATACAAGGATCTTATACCTGAATGTTCATTTCTTTTTCAAGATTTGGGAAATATTCTTTTCTTATTTTGTTTGATATATTTTGTATTCCTTTAGTTTGTACTATATCCCCTTCTTCTATACAAATGATGAATTGTAGGTTTTTTTTCTTTTACTGATGTCCAGAACCTTGTACATTCATTTGTACTTTTAAAATTTTGATTTCTTTATTTCTGTTTGAATGTTCTACATCCTTTTCTTCAAGCACTGATATCTATTTTCTATGTGATCCATTTGATTGGTAAGGCTGTGAGTTGAGCTTTTTATTAGACTCATTGAGCTCTTCATTTCCAAAATTTCAATTGATTTTTTGTTCAGTGTTTTCATCTCTTCATTGAACTCCTCTTTCATATCTTACATTGTTTTCCTTATTTCGTTCTGCTATCAATTTGTATTGTCTTTTAATTTACTTATGTATGTCTTTGTTTGCTCACAAAGTTCAGGAAAAACTGGATTCTTGTGAGGTTGAAGTGACGTTTTTCACCACTGGGCTGGGGTGCAGTTCAGAAGACAGACATTTGTCCAATGTACCCAAGGCTCTGTGCCTATTCTTTAACACTATTCAGGGAGGAGTAAACTCTGCAAAGGCAACCACAATTGTTAAATATGCCCACAATGTGCTTAAGTCATTGGTTGTGAGTTTTAATTTTCTGTATTCTTTCATTTAAACTCTTCATAATGTTGAAACAGGATGGGGTAGTTATGAATTTGAGGTACAGTTTCTTACAACTGGAGTGGGAATGAAGTTCAGTTGACAAACGTTAGCCCAATATGCTCAAGGGACTGCTCCCATTCTTCATCACTACTCAAAGAGAAGTAAATTAGCTACAGAGGCAACCACCATCACTAGATATGCCCTGTATGGAAATACAGTCATAAGTAACTGAGAACAATCACCATCAAATTCCAATAACTTAAGAGATATAATGAAGGAAAGATAGTGTTATATCTAATTTAGAAGATAGTAATAAGGTTAGGAACAAAAGAAATTAGGAGTAGTTACAGTAAATATTATCAGAAATATAGAGGCCAAAAATTGGAAGGACAAGTAAGAAAAGTAAATAAGGATGATGAAAAAAAGAGAAAATAGATTAAAAGGCTCTAGCTAATGGTGAAGAGGGAAGGGAAAAATGAATGTGAAAATATATAAATAATAAAATCCAGAAAAACAACCAGCCAAAAACATCTATTATAGAAGTGGAATAGAAAAGAAAGAAAAGATAAGAAAGGGAAAAACCTGATGTAGTTGAAGACAGGAAAAGAATAAAAATTAGGGAAGGAGAAAGATGACAGCAGAAGAGATTATTTAAATTTAAGTATTAAAGCTGGTGTCTGAATGCTGCAATCACTGTACTCAGAAGGCTGAGACTGAGACTGGAAAAACACAAGCCAGGGGCAGCTTGTGCTGGCCTGTCCAGAAAACCTGTCTCAGATACAGAGGCAGGGAAAAATAATAATTCTACAACCACAATGACAGTCAGAAACATGGGAAATTAAAAAAAAAAGAAAGAAAAATCAACAGATCAAAATGTTTCTAAGAACTTAGATATTAACTGGAGAGAGAGTATAAGACAAGTATAGAAAATGAAAAGGAAACAAAGAAATTGTATCCAAAGATAAAATTTATATATAAATGATTATATGTAAATGTTTATACTAATCAATCTGGTTTAAAAACTCTCTATGGAAAAGTGATCACTCAAAAAAGAAAATGAAAGAAGGGGGTAAAAAAAACATGTATGTATGCCTACAATAGCTGTCTGAGTACAAGCTGCACATTGGCTTTTCATATCCTGGTCACTTTTGCAGTCTACTTTCTGGTGTAGATATTGAGATTATATGTGTTAACGCAATATTATATACTCAGCACAGGATTAAATATTTGGAATTGACACTGCTAGTTTTTAAGCGTCTTCGTCTAGTAGATAATAATTGCAAAATAATTGTAAATACAATCCATTATGTAAGCCAATTACCTCACAGAGAAAGATTATATAATTAACCGAAAGGGGCTGACGTTCTGATCATTTGGCAAAATAATTCTCAGGTAATGGAGCAAGACATATATTAATTTAATCCAATTTCATAGCAAGCTGTGTGACTTTGGAGAAGTTACTTCAGCCTCTAAAACCATATGTCTTTGCTTATAAAACACAAGCGTAAAAACAGATAACTCACAGGATTATTGCACAAATTAAATGAAAAGGTAATGCTCTGAATATGCTCAGCAGTACTAAAACAATAAATTCCAAATTGTAACTATAAGTTTAATGCATGCATCCCTACATTTAATGTAGGGATGTATTACGTGAAATATATTCTATATATTATGAGGTTATATACATTTTTTTAAATTTATCCTTTAGGTAACTTTGACTCAAAAAGGTAGAAAGGTAGAGTTAATGCTCAAATGTAGTAGCTTTATAATCCTAGTTTCAGAGATAGCAATCTCTATCTTCCATGAAATTTATGTTATTTCTATTTGCTAATCCTTCAGAATTAGTAACTCTTTATTGAGAAGATTTCATTCAAATTTTCAATAAAAGACATTCCATGGGACATTATTATTCCTTAAATAATTTGTGATTTCTAATGTGCTTTGAAATATTACTCAGAAATCAAAATATTAGCTTGGCTATATAACTCTCTTTGTCTCATAAAATCCAATGAATTATCTTTCATAGAGTCAAGAACAATTTTATATAAATTTCTAATCTGCTTTCATTCATATTTTACCTGGTCCCCTATATATAATCCAGGCAAAATAAGCAAATCAAAATTGTTGAGCAACCTCAACTGAATTCTGATTAACTACTGATGATGGTAAGAATTAGTTTATTAGACAATAGCTAACAATATTTGCAATATTAGTTAAATCTGTTATACTTACAAAAGCTTTTTGCCTGAAATTTTCTAGGAAATTATACAGCATTTTCATCACTTAATGATGCAAGAGGAAGGAAAAATATCTGGGTGTTTGTGGCTCACATCTGTAATCTTAGCTATTGGAGGGCTGAGATGGGGAAGACTGAAGTTCCAGACCAACCCAGGCAAAAATGTTCTGGATACCAGAAAGCCAAGGGGTGATGACATCTGCCTCTCAACCCAACTACTAAAGAAACATAAAATAGGAAGATCTCTGTCCATTCTTGCCTGAGCAAAATCCTATTTCAAAAATAACCAGACCAAAAAGGGCTGGAGTTGTGGCACAAGAGACAGAGTGCGTGCCGAGCAAATGTAAAGCCCTGTGTTCAAACTCCAGTACCACCAAAAAAAGAGAAAAAGGAGAAAAACCAAATCTAAAATTTCATGCTTTAATTTATAAAACCACTGTGCCTAATGGAGTATTGATTTCAGTAGAAATGTGGTAAAACAGTTGGGAGTATTCCTGGGATATCTGAAAACTCTGAGTCACATTTCATTAACATTTTAGCAAACAAAACATGCAGACAATTCTCCTAAGAATTTCTGTCATTTCATTTCAAGCTGTGCCTAGGGAATAAAATTGGTGCCATATAACGTTCAATATAGAGTTCTTAGAACCAGAAGTTCCTCTTGGTTTCCCAGAGAACAAAGAGTAATTTCTCACAGACTATTCTTAAAAATTACTATTTTCCTTTACAATTTCCCCAACTGTTACAGAAATAAGGAAATTCCATATGTGAAGGACATTTCCAGAGTTATTTTGTAACATAGACAAAGTGATTAAACACAAATGTCTGATTTTGCTGACCTGATTGACAGTGTTGAATTTGTTTCCAGATAAGATCCACAAAGAGGAATCTTTGTGTTACATTGGGAAGGCAGATGGCAGGAACCAGTCATCTCTTGTGTTGGAAGTCCCTCACAGTAATCAATCACTTTTCTCTGTTCTGTGGGTTCTGTGAACCCATATTCTTTGTGTGTGTGTGTGTGTGTGTGTGTGTGTGTGTGTGTGTCTGTGTAGTCTCACTTGGTATATTGTTCCTAACTCCTGGAATAGCTGTGACTAAATTTTTGTCTTTCAAAAAATACTTTTTGAGTATCCATGATATGTAGATAATTGCCTATTTTGATCTTGTTTGGAAGTAAAAAAATTCCCATATTTAAATTAGCAAATAAAAAGAGAAATATATTGGAGGGACAATGAACTATCATTCAGAGTGCAAAAAACAATTAAGTTAACACCAACACATCAAAGTGAAAACAGTAGGTACCTAGCACTACTCTCTCTTTTCTGTATTACTCAGTGAAATTTAATATTCATTCTTCTGTTTATTTAAGACAGTGGCTTTACATTCCCATTTCATCAGGTTTAGTTGCAGCATCTTTGTAGATGTCCAGTTCAAATATCCTAATGACTTGGACTGTTTATCCTACAACCATCTTGTGAAGTTGGGGACATAATAAAACTGCCAAGGCACTTCTCCTGGAAGAAAATGAGAGAAGAGTCATCACTGCAGTTGCGGAGATGCAAGGTCAAGTCCGGGGCATCAGATTAGATTTGATTACTCTAGTCTTGCACTAAGTTAGTTAGGAAGCTGACACATGTAGTCATTCAGCTGATTATAAATTTCTGTGCTCAGACCCCAATCTGCTGCAACCTGTTGGTACCACCAAACATTAGAGCCTTTCTAAAAGCAAGTACTGAGATACAGAGAAAATGAGCTAATATGAATTATATCTGGTGCATTGTGGAGGGGGCGCTGTTTTTTGTTCCCTCCCTTGTCTAGAGCGAGTTTTTCTCTGGCTCCTGGTATTATTGAACTTAACTGGGCTTAACTGGGGGAGACTGGAGATTCAGAAAAGACAGGATAGACAGACACACCAAAAGAGGGGCCAGGTATGTTGGGTGCTCAGGTGGAGATGCCCAACCCTAATTGCTTCTTTTCTCTTTTATTCTTTAAGGCCTTACTCCTTGCAACTCTTTAAAACCTTGCTTCTAAAGTCTTCATTAAAACCTCTTTCCTTAGACTTGCACTGTCCCATGTTTTCTCTTAGCTTATCTTTAGCCTAATCGCTCTTAAAGTCTTTTGCCTCCAGGCTTGCAGCTTTTCTTTAGCATTCTGTCTAGCTTTCTTAAAGCATGGGTGCTCAAACTTGCAAAGTCTTGGTCTTCAATCTTCTCCCATGATCTCTTTGGCTTTTCGTTAGCTTCAAAAACCTATGTTAAAGTTCTTTCTTTGACTTTCTTTTCTAAGACCTATGTTAAAGTTCTCAGTGCAGACTTCCTATCAACCCCTCTTTAGCCATTCTTTTCCCTTCAGCAATATCCCTGAAATTCTTTTCCCTTCAGTAATTCTTTTCCCTTCCAAAATCTTCCCACACCAAAAAGCCCAAACCAAAGGGGGCTTTTATAAACAGCGCAAACAGGAAGGAACAAAGGCTCTGGGGAGGGGCGTGACATTGTAACAGGAGAAACCTGCATTCCTGCTTCTCTGAACACAAGCTCAGGATAAGCAGCTATGCTGCTTAATTATCTATTTATTTATTTATTTTATTTTTTTATTATTCATATGTGCATACAATGCCTGGGTCATTTCTCCCCCCTGCCCCCACCCCCTCCCTTACCACCCACTCTGTCCCCTCCCTCTCCTCCCCACCCCCTCAATACCCAGCAGAAATTATTTTGCCCTTATTTCTAATTTTGTTGTAGAGAGAGTATAAGCAATAATAGGAAGGAACAAGGGTTTTTGCTGGTTGAGATAAGGATAGCTACACAGGGCATTGACTCACATTAATTTCCTGTGCATGTGTGTTACCTTCTGGGCTAATTCTTTTTGATCTAACCTTTTCTCTAGCTCCTGGTCCCCTTTTCCTATTGGCCTCAGTTGCTTTTAAGGTATCTGCTTTAGTTTCTCTGCATTAAGGGCAACAAATGCTAGCTAATTTTTTAGGTGTCTTACCTATCCTCACCCCTCCCTTGTGTGCTCTCGCTTTTATCATGTGCTCAAAGTCCAATCCCATTGTTGTGTTTGCCCTTGATCTAATGTCCACATATGAGGGAGAACATACGATTTTTGGTCTTTTGGGCCAGGCTAATCTCACTCAGAATGATGTTCTCCAATTCCATCCATTTACCAGCGAATGATAACATTTCGTTCTTCATGGCTGCATAAAATTCCATTGTGTATAGATACCACATTTTCTTGATCCATTCATCAGTAGTGGGGCATCTTGGCCGTTTCCATAACTAGGCTATTGTGAATAGTGCTGCAATAAACATGGGTGTGCAGGTGCCTCTGGAGTAACCTGTGTCACAGTCTTTTGGGTATATCCCCAAGAGTGGTATTGCTGGATCAAATGGTAGATCAATGTTTAGCTTTTTAAGTAGCCTCCAAATTTTTTTCCAGAGTGGTTGTACTAGTCTACATTCCCACCAACAGTGTAAGAGGGTTCCTTTTCCCCAACATCCTCGCCAACACCTGTTGTTTGTGGTGTTGCTAATGATGGCTATTCTAACAGGGGTGAGGTGAAATCTTAGTGTTGTTTTCATTTGCATTTCCTTTATTGCTAGAGATGGTGAGCATTTTTTCATGTGTTTCTTGGCCATTTGAATTCCTTCTTTTGAGAAAGTTCTGTTTCGTTCACGTGCCCATTTCTTTATTGGTTCATTAGTTTTGGGAGAATTTAGTTTTTTAAGTTCCCTATATATTCTGGTTATCAGTCCTTTGTCTGATGTGTAGCTGGCAAATAATTTCTCCCACTCTGTGGGTGTTCTCATCAGTTTAGAGACCATTTCTTTTTTTGAGCAGAAGATTTTTAGTTTTATGAAGTCCCATTTATCTATGCTATCTCTTAGTTGCTGTGCTGCTGGGGTTCCATTGACAAAGTTCTTATCTATACCTACTAATTCCAGAGTATTTCCTACTCTTTCCAGTATCAACTTTAGAGTTTGTGGTCTGATATTAAGATCCTTGATCCATTTTGAGTTGATATTGGTATAGGGTGATATACATGGATCTAGTTTCAGTTTTTCACAGACTGCTAACCAGTTTTCCCAGCAGATTTTTTGAAGAGGCTGCTTTTTCTCCATCATATATTTTTAGTGCCTTTGTCAAAGACAAGTTGGTTTTAGTTGTGTGGCTTCATATCTGTGTTCTCTATTCTGTTCCACTGGTCTTCATGTCTGTTTTTGTGCCAGTACCATGCTGTTTTTATTGTTATTGCTTTGCAATATAGTTTGAAGTCAGGTGTCATGATGCCTCCAGCATTGTTCTTTTGACTGAGTATTTCCTTGGCTACTCATGGCCTCCTGTGTTTCCATGTAAATTTAACAGTAGATGCTCGCTGAATTCTATCAGACCTTTAAAGAAGAACTGATACCAACCTCCTTAAACTGTTCTACAAAATAGAAAGGGAAGGAAAACTGCCAAATACATTTTATGAAGCCAGTATTACACTTATCCCAAAACCAGGCAAAGACACCTCCAAAAAGGAGAACTATAGGCCAATCTCCTTAATAAACATTGATGCAAAAATCCTTAACAAAATAATGGCAAACTGAATTCAACAACACATCAAAAAGATTATTCACCACGACCAAGTAGGCTTCATCCCAGGAATGCAGGGGTGGTTCAACATACGAAAATCAATAAATGTAATAAACCACATTAACAGAAGCAAAGACAAAAACCACTTGATCATCTCAATAGATGCAGAACAAACCTTTTATAAGACCCAACACCATTTCATGATAAAATTTCTAAGAAAACTAGGAATAGAAGGAAAGTACCTCAACATTATGAAAGGTATATATGAGAAACCTACAGCCAGCATTATGCTTAATGGAGAAAAACTAAACCATTCCCTCTAAAATCAGGAACTAGACAAGGATGCCCACTATGTCCACTCCTATTCAAGATAGTACTGGAATTCCTAGAGAGAGCAATTAGGCAAGAAGAAGGAATAAAAGGAATACAAATAGGAAAAGAAACTGTCAAAATATCCCTGTTTGCAGACGACATGATCCTATACCTTAAAGACCCAAAACACTCTACTCAGAAGCTCTTAGGCACCATCAATAGCTACAGCAAGGTAGCAGGATATAAAATTAACATAGAAAAATCATTAGCATTTCTATACACTAATAATGAGCAAACTGAGAAAGAATATATGAAAACAATTCCATTTACAATAGCCTCAAAAAAAAAATATGCTGCTTTTTGTATTTGTGGTCAGGGCTGTGCCTATCTTGGCCTACAGATGAAAACAATTAAGCCACATCTCACCTTGCTTATGTCCAGCTCTCATAGGCTTTTCATAATCTGCTCTCCACAGCATTGTATTTTAGAGAGAGAGATGAAAAGACATAAAGAACAAATAGAAAGCAGATGAACCATTTATAAATGTGACCATTCTGCAAATTGAGCCATTTATAAAATAGAGGTACTTATCAAGAATAATTAAAATCTTATTCATCAGAACCTATACTCATACTTTTGAGTTATTTCATTTTAACAATGGTAGACATTTAAAAAGTAAAAATACATCAGTCATGCTGAAAAATTTCAATACCTATTTCAAATAGAAAAATAAAAAATAGTTCTGTGTTCTTCAAAGGATGTTAACCATTTTCTTATTTGTACATCAGCTTTGATGAAATTGCTTATTGATAAAAAGCATCATAGTGTATCTTGATAAAAACTGTTCTTCTGTGGGGCTAAGTTATAAATACAGAATATCTTAAAGTGCTCAGTGCTGCTATGGATTTGGGTAACACATTCCCTGTAGTGCATTCATGAAATATAATATGCATGGCTCCTGGAAGTGTTAGAAGTGTTTGATGCTTGAAAGATTGGGTTTTAGGAGGAGAATCAATTCTTTATCCACATGTGTGACTTCATTGATTACATAAGTCACTCTTCGTAATATGTTATTTATTATTTCCCTATTCTGATTTATCTATAACATGAAGTTTCAGGTAAATTTTCAGATGTAAGAGGGGAAAGGAGGAAGGGATGACAGAGAGAAGGGAAGGAGGGAGGACAGAAAGATAGAAGGGATGGAGTGGGGAAGGAAGGAAGGAAAGAAGGGAGAGAGGTAGAAAGGGAGGGAGAGAGAAAGAAGGGAAGAAAGGGAGGGAGGGTGAGGATATGGAAGTAAGGGAGAGAGGGAATTAGGGAAGCCAGATGGAAGGAAGGAAGAAAGAAAGGAGGAAGAGAGTAAAGATGAAAAAAGGAGGACAAATGGAGGGAGAAAGAGTGGTAGAGAAAATTGTAAATCTTGAAATTTGTCATATATGTAATTCATAAAGAATTAAAAATGATCATATTTGAAATATGATTATATATACTAAAACATATAGCTTACTTAAATAGTCATGATTGTTTATAAAGATAAAATACTACAGTTTTTTAATTTAAAGTTCTAAAATGATCACTCAACTAGCCTTGACCTTAGAACATTTTGTTTGGCTTGTTTCTACTTGCAAAATGGAAGAAGAGTTTGTGAAGCAGATTATCCAAAAAAAGATTATGATGTACTTGAAGACCAGTAAATGAATTCACTAGATTGCAGTAAAGTTTTCTCTCATAAGAACATATGACTTCTTCCTATACACTTGATGTGGAGTCAGGGAGCATTTAGAAAAGAAAATATTGGGATAAAAGAGTTACTCTGGGGCAATAAATGGAGACACGGACACAACCAGAATGAAGGGCAATGTATATATATTTTTTTCAAAACTGAACCCTTGGTGCTCCAAATGCCCCCAGCTGTTCTAATACTCCCCTTTAATCCCATGGGTCTATAGAAACTGACTAAGACAACCCTAACTCCATATTATAACAATATATGGGCAAAGAAGGAGATTAGGATGTTTGCAGATGGATAACTAGAATGGTAACTCTCTAGGAAGGGTTAGGAATCTTGTATAAAGGGTGGGATGAAATTCCAGCAGTAGAAAATTAATTGAGGGTGGTCAGTCTATCATCATTTCCCTGGGACTGTTTCATGAGACTTGGGTTTATCAACACTAAAAGGAGAAAATTTTTGACTGAAGTGGGTTTATTGGTTATCCAAAAAGAGAAACATAAAGAAAAAGCAAAACTTTCATAAGTTCCATTTAAGAGTCCTGGTGGAATCTTAAACTTTTTTGGTTGGGACATTGCCAATTTCATTTTTCAGTGTTGGGAATTCTTCTATTTATGAGCTAAAAATCTAATTGAGAGATGCAATCTCTCTTTAACTCCTTTAGCAAATTCATAAAACTCACATGACTTATACATCTTTATTATACTGAACTACACCATTTGTGAATAACTAAGTTGTCTTACATTTGCACTGTATATTTGCATTGAGAAACTGTATATGAATTTGTGAAAATTATATATGTATAATTATGGATCATGACTTGATGTAAAATTATGACAGGTCCTTTGCTATTTTAAGAAGTTTAGGCCACTTTGTCATATTTGTGAGGTGACTGGTTTTTAGTGAAATTTTGTTCACAACATAAATTTCAGTTAATTTTTTTCTAAAACTATTATCAATGAAAAATAGTACCTCAAGTTTGTTTTTTTGGGAGGGGGCAGTACTGGGGTTTGAACTCAGGGCCTCTTCATAAGCAGGTTCTCTACCACTTGCACCATTCCAGAAGCTCTTTTGTGTGTTGAATATTTTTGAGATAGAGTTTCAGTTGCTATTTGCACTTGCTGGCCTCTAAACACAATCCTTCTGGTATCTGCCTCCTGAGTATATAGGAACACATGTGTGAGTCACTGGCCCCTGATTTCAAACTTACTTTAATAAATATTTATCTGATCATTGCTAGGGTGAACAATTTTCAATGTATTTACTTATTCAACTTTGTGTGTGTGTTGGTTCTTTACATCCATTTTAGTTTTAAAATTACAACACAAAATGTGGATGGTTGTACTTAGACATCGCCTTCTCTTGGTAGTTACACATTTACTGCAAAGCTAAAAGAGAGGAAAAAAAGTTCATTTGGTATTTCCACTTGCAACAGTGTAACATCCATCAGTATGAATGACACATCATGTCATATTGAATGATACTTGATAGATGACTGGTAAAGTGGGAGAACAAATCTATTTAAATCAAGTTTAGAGTTCCAATGATGCCAGATGCTCTTTTCCAAAAGCTGCCTTATTGACTAAGTTTGAAATAGGTAGGAGACAAAATAAATTTAAAGCCAAAAGGATGATAAATGAGCATTTATAAGGCAAAGTCAAGGATATAAACAGGTAGTGTTTCCCTTGAAACCCTATTTCCAAAACAACAGACAATAATTCTTCTGAACTACATAATATAAATAACATGGAAGCTGATTTTAAAGTATAATTGATTGCATGGTTTACAAGAAAACATAAATCAAGAAACAAGCAAAATTATGTTGGAACATATAAAAAGGTACAGAATGTGGAATTATGGCATGAGAATGCTGAAGAGACATCCTAGATTGTTAAAGGAATTATAAGCTATTCATTTAAACACTCCAGTTGTTTTTTCTAGATAGCAATAGCTAAGTAAGTAATACTAGTTAGGGTAATTATATACAACATAGATAGACTAGGTATTCTCATGAGCTGAGGAGTTTGCATATAATTTTATTTTTCCAAAATTAAACATCTTCTTTCTCTTAATTATAACAGAAGGTGATGGTAAATGCTGAAGAAATATTTTAAGAAGAGTGGCATGGTGATGTCTAGCACAGTTTTTTGTCCCACTTTGACTGATAAGACATCCCACCTTAAGTTTTATTACTACATTGACCCTGGCCTATGCTACTTATTATTTAACCATAGAGTAGAATGAAATCATGTTTTTTTGCAGAAAAATGGATAGAGATGAAGATCACACGGTTGAATGAGATGAGCAAAACCCCAGAAAGACAAGTATTGTATGTTTTCACTCATACATCTAACTCAGACTTAAAAATGTAATAATAATGTGACAGGGTTGTAAAAGGGGGACTGTACTTTTGGAGGTCAAGCAAAGGGAGAGAATGATTAGTGGTGAATATAATAGAAGTATATTATACACACATACATGTTTGCAAAAAGCATAATGAAACCCACTTAAAACTGCTCCAAAGGGGGAGATGAGAAGGGAATGTGGAAATAATGGAGGGAGTGAATTTGATCAATATACATTGCATGTACGTATGGAAATATCACAGTGAATCCCACTGTGATGAGTTCATGATGATAAAAAAACACTTTAAGACCATTTTTACAAGAGGCTTTTGTAATGTAACTAATATGGATAACGGGTTTCCTCTGTACAGTACCCAATCTGTACTTATAATACATTTGTGTGTGTGTGTGTAGGACAGAAATTGATGTTAGGAGAACTGAGTTTTCCTCCCTGATGATCCAAACATTCAGTCTGCCATAATTAAGCAGAACCAAATTCAATTCTCAACTCCAACCCTTCAGGTGATGTGGATATTGATAAATATCTTAATATTCTTGGTCCCATTTTCCCCTATATATAAAATTCATATGAAAGACTGTGAAATATTACTGGGAATATAAAAATAATTTGTCTTTAAGAATTACTTTAAAAAAAGAAAAAAGCCTGTGAGAAAAGTAACCTCTTAAATGTAAAATTTTCTTTCCCTGTATTTGTGTTTTTTAAAAATGGGCTGGTATATACTGTAAGAATACTTGCTTTTTGTGGATATGTGTCACCACATCTAAAAGTCTTGTTCTCGATGTGAGGCTCATTGTGTTTTAGAACAGGAAGGGAAACTTTCTTACTACTGTGGGCAGGGAAAGGAAAAGATTTGCCACAGTAAAATAAATACATATTAGAACGAGTCCCAATTCCAGCCAAATTGATTACTAGAATTTGCATGGGAACTCTCCAAATCCTTACGTTCTGTAAGTTGTAGAATGCTTACTTACAGAGGAAGCATTTTAGCTTACTAATATGTAGTGCCCAAGAAACTTTATCTGCTCTCAACATTTGTCTGTGTTTTCCAGATAACTGTAAAAACATCCAATTTACTTGACTGTGCAAATACAACAACACTTGGAGGGCTAGTTTAATGATGCCAACAAATTTTGGAAACAATTTTAGCAAGAGGCCTATCTGCAAGAAGAAAACATTAAAATAAACATATATGGGAACATAAATTATAATATTTTTTAATTTATGTGTTTATGTTGATTCTTCAGATTTAAAAAAGGAATGTTTTTATGTCTGTGAACAGAAATTTGTCAAATTATCAGGACAGACATCGCTAGACATTATAAACTATATTTCAAATGCAGCATACAGAAAGTTGTAAAAATAAATGACATTTAAAATGTTCGCGATTTAAATCCTCTTTTATTTGTAGTTACTCTCAGAATAAAATGCAAAATCCTGATTCAGGTATATAAAAAACTGACTTCCGTATACCTCTAACCTTGTCACAAATCACACATCTACCAACTCAGTATTCTGGAGAGATCCTGGTCTGCATTTGGTTTCTCAAAAAATTAAGGAATTTTTTTTCCTCAAAAACGATGGTAACTGCTTTTGTCTGGACATTGAAATACTTGGTGGTAGGTAATGACATTTATTTTCTATAAGTGATACTATTTGTATTATTCTTAATAGTAATATTAAATGATTCATATGTTTTTTATTGATTTTGTAAATGTGTCTTATCACCCCTTACACCAAAGTTCACTACTTATCTTCAAATCCTGCAAATATTACCTTGCACTGGAAAAGAGCTTTGCACATGTGAATAAGTTTCTTGACATGAAGAGATGAATATCAATTATTCAGGTGAACCCAACGTAAGCACAGGATGTTAAGAAAACAGAGATAGGAGGGTCAGTAAGAGAAGGAAATATGATCACAGGAGCTGGGATCAGAAAATCAGATTTGAAGATGGTGCCCTGCTGGTTCTGAGAATAGGAATGGAGTGATTAGAAGAGCGATGCAAACTAGCTTTCAAGAAGGAAAAGAATACCTAGGCAGGGAACTAGGTATTCTGTAATCCTCCTGAAGAAATTCAATCCTTCTGACACTGTCATTTTGCTTCTACTAGCCTTACTTCAGATTTCTCATCTACAAAAATTTTTCAAAATAAACTTGTAATTTTAATCCATTAAACTTCTGTTGCTTTATTATAACAGTAATCTAAAAGTTATACAAAATGTTATTTAAATATCTTAACTTCTTATATACTGTATAAACACATATACAGTATAATAATTGTCCTTGCATGAAAAAAGTGTATATATAGAAATGTATAGATAGTAAGACAGAGATGGCTACACAGATATGTATTAACATATAAATAAGCATATATGTATAATTAGATTTATATATGTATGTAAACAAAATTTACTACAATTACTTCATTTTATTTGAGATGGACATGTGGTCATTTAAAAAATATAGTTTCTATTTTACCTTGTAAATTGATGTAATAGTAATTGTATATGGAACAAAAAGGGTTTCCGTGAAAGTTCTGACTTTCCTCAGAAGCCAAGTCCCATTTAGCTCTCAGGACTTTTGTCCTCCCTGCTCCTACGTACTTAGTGCAGAGATGGAATTTCTCCAACTGGACAGCAGAGACATTAAAAATGCAAAGCCTTCCTCAGCTTATTTAACATATTACCACTTCTGGTATCTTTAAGTAAACCTAATCTTAACAGATGCAGTTTAGGATTGTGACCCCAAACACCTTTAATATTTCTCTAACCCTCAGACATTCCTGTCTAAACATATTTTTTTGAATGAATTTTCAATTTCAATTTTTTAAAAAAAATCTTTCATTGAGAGTTTAAAATTATAATAAAGCAAGCCAATTTGAGAGTAATCAACATAGTTATAATGTATTACTCTCACCATCTAGGGTCCCTCATACTTTTCCATTTACTCATTATGTTGTTTTCTGTCTCTAGATAAAGTTAATTTTCTTAGATTATTGGGTTACTAGTTATCTACTAAATTTCATTTTCATCTAATAAGTTAAAAAGGAGTTAGCTGGATCACTGGGAATACTGTGGTCTACAAAAAAAATTAAAATTAATGCACTTGAAATTGTTCAATGAGTAAGACACCATTAATTTGTTAGAAACAAAATGAATTTTGGACATAGACATCTTCTCCACATATAGATAATAATAAGATGACGATTTATAAAAGATCACTAGCCAGGCATAGTAGTTAATGCCTGTGATCCCAGCTTCTCAGGAGACTCAGTGGATCTAGGTTCAAGGTCAACCAGGGTAAAAAAGTTAGCAAAACCTCATTTCAACAAACAAGTCAAGCCTGGTAGTTTGTGTCCATAATCTTGGCTATGCTGGAGGTATAAGTAGGAGGATGGCAGGCTGAGGCCAGGCCAGGGACAAAAATGAGAGATGTTATCCAAAAAATAACTGAAGTTAAAAAAAGCTTAGGGAATCGGTCAAGTGGTACCTGTCTAGCATGTGCAAGGTTCAGCATTCAAACCTCAGTACTAGACTCCCCAAAATAAGAAAAATAAATAAGCAATTAAATAACTATAGATTCATTTATTTATTGGCTACATAAAAGAGTCACAAAAATCACTAAAAATAAAGATATTCAGAAAAAAGAAGTGTAAATTACAAAAATATAACCAGTTGTCTCCTTGGAACTATTTCATGAGTGTGTGTTTCAGTGGCCTGGTTGCATTGGAGTGCCTGGAGACCTAAATGAGTTGTCACTAGCAAGACCTGGCTTCCTGTCTTCAGGAACAAAAAAATTTCAAAATGCAGCATGAAACACATAACATATTATGTTAAGTCACTGATATGAAATAAGTAAGGCAAAAGGCAAAGATCTCAAACTCATATGTATAAGAATTTGAATGTTTCCTGGTCCTTAGTGCAGGACAAGGTATGGAGAGCATTCTCTATCTATATTCTAGTTTTTGTAAATGTCAAATGATAATAAAATCAACACTTACAGTTTTCTCCCTCAATAATCTGTGAATATAATGAACAGTGTGATGGTTCTGGTAGATCTAATGTGACTTCAACCCTACCTGCACTGGAATCAGTAAGGATTTGATGCTCATTCCAGTCTTCATGCCAAATAGGTAACAGAGTCAAACAAGAAAAGAAGACAGCAGGCTCCTCATATGAATCAGCAATGATGTCTTATCAATTTGTGCAACCTAAGTAATGTTTAACAAAGATAGGCACAGGGTACTATACTATTTTTGAATTTTAGACTATGAGATCCAGAAAGGGCGATATGACGTTATATTAGATAGATGCCAAATATAAAGACGTAGGTTTTATTGAGATGTTACAGATAAGAATTGAGTCTTATGATTTTAATAATATGTTGTGAATTTATTGTATATATCATATATAATTTTATATATATCAGAGGTCATTACATGTATATATGCATGTGTTTATCTTTCTCCTCCTTCTCTATCCCATGTCTCTCTCTCTCTCTCTCTCTCTCCTTCTCTCTCTCTCTCTCTCTCTCTCTCTCACACATACACACACACACACAGACAAATAGACCAAGGGCAGAAACTGAAAGTATGTAAAATGCAACCAGTGGTTATCTCTTAGACATGTGAATATTTTGCACTTTTTTCTTCTCTGCAATTGTATGCAATTTCTAACATCGAAAAGTATATCGTTCTCCTAGATGCAAGCCACACTAATCTTCCAGATTTTTCTTCAAACATATCTCCTGTCTTAAAGAATTTCCCCCTGTTTGTTTTTACTAGGACCTACTATCCTCCGCCCACATTTTTACATGTCTGACTCCTCCTTCTACCCTACATTTTAGCTCAAGGATATGTTCAGGCATGGAGTTGCTTTTTTAGTGTGTATTCCCACTGGAGGAGCCTACTTCTTGTTTCCTCTCAGAGGCACTATATTAATGTAGAATTATATTTTCTTCATGATGCATCATGAAGAAAATAATGCTGAGCATTAGTTTATTGGTTATGTCTTTCACAAAAAAATATAGTTTCAAAACAGAGACTTTGTCTGTTTAGAGCATTTGTATATCTACATCCAGAAGAATACATTTGTTAGTACACAGTAAGTACTAATAATAGTTGAAGTTTAAAACACATGGTAAGTTCATGGAGCAATATGATAATCTTTTTCAAACACTATTAGAGCTGGAGACATGAACCTGAACTTGCATATCAGCATCCCAGAACTATGTAGATAAGTCATTTACAGAGATAGCATCTTAGTTCTCAGAGTTCCAAATGGAATTCTCCATATGGTTGCTAAACTTTTGCTCAAAGTGGGGTTATTCCATAAAATATATCTTACAGTATGAGCTTTAGAAGTCAATATTTCTTCTAATTTATTTATTTGATGTGCTATTCATTAAATTACACAAAGCAATTAAAGTGGTACACTTAAAATACACAAAGCAATTAAAGTGGCGCATTGTATTTTAAACAAAATATGAAGAAATACTGTACATAGTGGAAGCAATCAGTGGAATAGCATGTAACTCTTATTTCCAAGGCTAACACAGTCTGTCATGGAATTCTGGGCTCCTGAGGAATAATCCAGGGATTGACAAAAGGGCTCTTAATATTTTCCACATGTTTTTGGGACATTACTAACTTGATTGCCCTCATATTTATCACACATATCTATTTGCACTCTAGAAGCAGAAATAAGAGTAAGTGGAGAAAAAAACACAAAATTATCATGAAGAGTAGCTTTGCATTTGCTAATTTTTTGCAATTGTTTCTTTCTGACAATGCACATCGCTAGAAACTAATATTGCTTGTTTGCCCTTCAATTTCTCTAATTGTCCTATGTTAGAGTTGAAATAGGCCTGTAATCAGATTTGATAGTAGGATGTTTTATACAATTTTAATTTGATACAAAGTGCATTTTCCATAAAGAATATGTATTTGTGAACATGCAGGGGTTTGTATATCTGTATTTGTTTAAGCACTTATTTAATATCCACAATAGAGAAGAAAAATATCATATATATTCCTTGGACTTCTGCTTGTAGTTCTATTATTGCTATTGTGTCTCTGAATATCTCCATAGTCAATTTATAAATTGCATTGCTTTACACCTACATGTGTCAAAGCAGAATTAAATTTTTTCGTACTTTATTTAAAGATTAAAGATACCCAGAAACATGGCATGAAGTTTATACTGCATGTTTTAAAATGTTATTTTAATCATTTCTTATTTCACTGTTCACATTTTAATAGCCTCTGATCAACCAAAAAAGATTAGTAAACTACATACCTTCTTGTCATTTTACTTAGAATTCTCTTATCTCTTTCTGAGATTTATCTTTCCTCCTTTTTTTTTTTTTCATGACAGGGTCTTGTTATGCAGTCCAGGCTGGCCTTGAACTTACAAATTTACTAGACAGCACAAAACTGGTCTCAAACTTATGATCCTCTTGCCTCTGCCTTTGGAGTGCTAGAATTACAACTGTATGCTACTTCATCCAGTTTTGTACATTTTTTTGGTGGTGGCACTAGGGTTTGAACTCAGAGTCTGGCCTCAGAGACAGTCTTTCTATCACTTAAATCCTGCCGCCAACATCTTTTGCTGCACTTATTTTCAGATAAGGTCTTGTGGGTTTTGCTGGAGTCCAGCTTCAGATCACAATCACCTGGCTTTATTTGTTGAGATCAGGTCTGGCTAACCTTTTTCCTGGCTGTGGAAATCAGTGATGTACCTCGTCTCAGCCTCCTGTGTAGCTGAGATTATAACTATATGTCACCACACCAGACCAGCAGTACCTTTAGTATGGCTCTTGAGCACTTATTTTATCCTTTTTTGAAGGATCTTCCCACATTCTTTATCCATTTTTCATTGAATTGGGTGCTTTATCTTATTCTGGTCTCTGCATATAATTGCGAATAAATCATTTCTTGTCAACATCCATGCTTGGACAGCATAGTATCCTGGAAAGGATTTTAGGCATTAGACAGCATCTTTCACAGGCCAGTAAGAAAGAGCATTACAATCCAATATGAAAAAGGATAAAGAGCCAGGCATGGTAGCTGAAGGCTATCCTCCTCGCTTTTTGGAAGCCAGAGATTGGGAGGCTTGCAGTTGAAAACCACCTAAGGCAAAAAGTCTATAAGACCCTCATATAAACCAAATGTTTGATGAGTGGGCATGCAGCTGTCATCTCAGCTATTTGGGGAAGCACAATTAAGAAGATTGCTGTCCAGGACCACCTGTGCACAATGCAAGACTCTAGCTCAAAACTAACCAATGCAAAAAAGGGCTGGCAGAGTGGTTCAAGTGGTATAGGGCCCACCTAGTCAGTGGTGGGTCCTGAGGTCAACACCTACTATCACTAAAGAAAAAAAAGACAAAGTTATTTTTCAGATAGCACAAAAGATAATATCCAAAGGGTCAATAACCTTATTTTAAAAGTTCATAAAATACATCTTTCATCATCAAGAAAATGAACACAAAGAAATTTTCACCTTTTAGAAAAATTAAAGATAAAAATGACTGAAAACATTAAGTGTTGAAGAGAATATCCAACAAGAATACTCATGCATCATTGGCAGTGAATAAGAATCTAAATATATATCTACCCAAACATCCAAAAATTCCAATTCAAAATATATCTCCAAATATGGTAAGAGCATTTTTGAAAAACATAAAAGTTAATAATTTGCAAAGCCCAATTACCTACAAGTATTTTCAAATGAATAAAATATTGTGGTATATTCATAAACGCCGGTATACTTCATAAAAGTAATTTAATAAAATGGATTAATTTCCTAGACATAATAAGAAATAAATGACAGGCTGCTCTGATTTACATGCTATGTGATTTACATATGTTTCAGAACGAAGTGTAGAATGGCTGCATTTTAAGGTCTATTTGAGAAGACATACAAAATCCTTGAAATACTTTACATACTGATGTGGATAGTAATTATACAAATATCTGAAAATACAAAATTGCAATGAGTGATACAATTAAGATTTGTATCATTTGCATATTAATAATGAAAACAAAAAAAAATACAAGAATGTCAAGCTAAAGAAATCTCCCAGAATTTTAATGATATAGAAAATACCTGCATTTTCTGTTTAATTAAGAAATGTCTAAAAAAACAAAGTTTTGATTACTGTGTGCTCTGTAAAAGTAAAACAGAAAATGAATAAGAGTAAGTTATCAGAAAAACATGTTAAGTAATATAAGAACACCTTTTTTAATGCTATTTTAATCTCCAGGTTTAAACCAAAGTGTGACATTGGCAGGTACTTAAAACTACTTGTTGAGTGAACAGAACCATTTCAAGCATTGACTTTTTGTACTCAAAAGAAAGCTCCTATGACTTCTCCATGCAGGCACTAAGAATAAAGAACCATAAAAATTGTAGGATTACCACTTTTCCCAGCAACATTTGTTTAAGAGGCTGTCTTTTCTCCATCAAAATATTTTTGGCACCTTTGTCATAAATGAGGTGTGGATTCATATCCGGGTCCTTTATTCTGTTCCACTGGTCTTCATGTCTGTTTTTGTGACAGCACCATGCTGTTTTTATTGCTATTGCTTTATATCCATCTGGAAGAAACTGAAACTAGATTCATAATTATCACCCTGTACTAGTATCAACTCAAAATGGATGAAGGACCTTAATACCAGAACCAACACTCTGAAGTTAGTAAAGGAAAGAGCAGGGAATACTTTGGAAGCAATTATAGGCAAGGACTTCCTCAATAGAAGCCCAGGAGCTCAGCAACTAAGAGAAAAGATGGACAAATGGGACTTCATAAAATTAAAAAGCTTCTGCACAATAAAAGAAATTGTCTCTAAATTGAAGAGACCACTCACAGAGTGGGAGAAAATATTTGCCAGCCATACATCAGACAAAGGACTGATAACCAGAATATACAGGGAACTTAAGAAACTAAACTCTCCTAAAATGAAGGAACCAATTAAGAAACGGGCAACTGAACTAAATAGAACTTTCTCAAAAGAAGAAATTCAAATGGCCAAAAAAAAAAAAAACACATGAAAAAATGCTCACCATCTCTAGCCATAAAGGAAATGCAAATCAAAACCACACTAAGATTCCATCTCACCCCTGTTAGAATAGCCATCATCGAAATAAAGACCAACAACATGTGTTGGAGAGGATGTGGGGAAAAGGAGCCCTCATACACTGCTGGTGGGAATGCAAGCTGGTGCAACCACTCTAGAAAAAAAATTGGAGACTTCTTAAAAATGTTAACATAGACCTGCCATAAGATCCAGCAATCCCACTCCTGGGGATATACCGAAAGGAATGCAACACAGATTTCTCCAGAGGCACCTGCACACCCATGTTTATTACAGCGCTATTCGCAATAGCCAAGTTATGGAAACAATCAAGATGCCCCACTACTGACAAATGGATCTAGAAAATGTGGTGTTTATACACAATGGAATTTTACTCAGCCATGAAGAAGAATGAAATCTTATCATTTGCAAGTAAATGGATGGAACTGGAGAACATCATTCTGAGCATGGTTAGCCAGACTTAGAGCACCCAAAATCATATGTTCTCCCCTATATGCAGTTTTTAAATCTAGGGCAAATACAGCAATGTTGTAGGACTTGGGTTACATAACAAGGGGAGAACATATAAGGGAAGTATGGGATTAGATAGAAAACCCAAAACCTGAAAGCGTTTCATGTCGCTACTCCAGAGGAACTAATACAGAAACCTTAAAATGACAGAGGTTAACATGAGAAGGGGATCGGGAACCATTGTAAAGATCAGTTAGAGATGAATCATCTTGGGTTGTAACACATTTGTACATGGAAGCAATGCTAGGAATCTTTCTGTATAGCTGTCCTTAACTCAACTTGCAAAAATGCTTTGTATTCTTTATGATTCATATGTCTTCTCTTCAATAAAATTAGAGATAAGGGCAGAACAGGTTCTGCCTGGAAGTGAGGGCGAGAGGGGGAAAGAGGATGGAGGAGGGGGAAGAGGGGAAGAAATGACCCAAACAATGTATGCACATGTGAACGAATGAATAATAAAACATTTTTAAAAATAAGAACAAAATAAAAAAGAAATTTGAAATTAAACTTCAAAAATAAAACAACAACAACAAAAAACCTGTAAGGTTACAGAGACAAAATCAGTTAAAGAATTAGTGAAAGAATGTGTGATTAACTGATGTGGTGGTGAAAATTTAAGCCATCTGTCACTCTCATTGTTAAAGCCAAGTGCCACAACCTGTGGCTGTTTCTATCTGAAAATATTGAACTATTCCTGCTACTTTTCATGGTCAATTGCAATAGGATTGGCCAGATGTGAAAAAAAAAAAATACAATGCTAATAAGGCAATGGATTATTGATGAGTTTCATTGTGATGATAATTGCTACTTTGTCCTCAGATTTTGAACATTTACTCTGCCAGGTTTAGAATGGGTGCCTTTGTTAAAATAAAGCAATTGCAATTATAGGAAGCAACCAGGACACAAAAGGGAAAAAAATAATCGGTTGTAGCCAGTTTGTGTTGCTAGTCCGTTTTACTGTGTTTGTTATTCAGGGATTCAAACTGACATCATTTGTTTTTACCCTTTTCTCTCTCTCCCTCTTTCCCCATGCTGGAGAGCTGAAGGTTAACAGTTTTCCACTAAACCAGGAATTTCCTTCTCCCCTAACTCCTAATCTCCTTCTGACCACAGAGAAGGAGTGAACCTCACATATGACTTCAAGGATGTCATGCCAGTACACCAGAGATAAGAACAAAGATCAAAACATGGTCTGAGACATGAACATCATCATGTACCCCAAATCCAAGCTCAGGCTTCCCCTTAAGTACTGAGCAAAAGTGGGAGTATAGTGCTGAGGTAATAGCTCATGCAGCTTGCATTTTGCCTCGTGAAATTTAATAACCCTCATTTCCTTTTCTCAAAACCTTGCTCTACAATTTGTGAATTGACATTGAGTTCACGGACCAAATTTCTACGAACAACAACATTTCTAAACAGAAAAACATCCTGAAATTCACAGAATATGATGATTTAGAACATTCTAGTAGAGAAAGTAATTATGAAGTGTTTTGGCAACTGCTAACTTTTAATGAATAAGCTTTGAAAATACATTCAGTTACTGTTGGATCTGGAGAGTGAAGGCAGATGGATCTCCCATCCTCTTCATGGAGAGCACTATCATTCCTGAATCCCGAGAAGGAATTGTAAATCTGCATTCCTGCATCTTTAGGAGTTCTAAATCTGCACTACTGCATCCTAAAGAGGAGATATAGGGTCTGATAGATCTGCCACTGGGCTGATGAGCAAAATGCTCTCAAGATTGTTTCCAGTCCCCCAACAAGGTGCAAACAAAGGAGTTCAACTAAAAAAGCCTGTGAATCCATGACCAATGAAAAGAGCCCACTTAACCCAGAGGTAAAACGTCCATAAAAGCCCCAGCCTTCACCTGAACAGCATGCTGCAGGTTTCTGACTATACTGCACTGCTCTAGCTGTAGCCTTTCTTTCTCTCTCAAAAATCATATTTCATATACTAGCTTTGGCTCACAAATCAATCAGCTGCCTCATGAGCCAGTTCCCTGGCTTGTGAAGGCAAGGAACTTCAACAATGTCCCACAATATTTCAAACCTGGACATAACATTTTGGCAACCTCATGAGGGGACATTTCTCCTGGACCAAGGTTGGTATTACTTGAATGCCAAACCACAGGGGCATGTCTAAGGTACAACTGTGAGTTCTGGTGCCCAGGTGGATTCTCCTGCTGGGGTAACCCCCTGCTGAGGACTAGCCAAAAGCAGACTTCCTTGCGCTGCTCACCCATCTCTGTTCCTGTCTTCCTGATGGACTTTCCCTTCATGGTATCAAACCAACAGCTCCAAGCCAACTTTGGCCTCATGGCGATTTTGGCTCTGGGGGTGATTTTGCTCCCTCCCTGTGGGCCAAGACCGAGCCAGGGGTTTATTTGGGTACGCCTTATGCTATGTTGGAGGAGACCTGATTGATTTTGGTATCTGACAACTTTTTGTCTTTTCCCACCTGTCAAATACCCCTTCTGCCTGAGGCAGTGATACGAGAGTGGAGATTCATGTGGCTAACAGTGTTCCAGTACCACTTAGTGGGAAAGACCTGGAGGCACACCTAATCATTAACCCCTCAGGCATGCATCCTGCCTCCAGGATCTGCCTTCCCATCCCTTACCTAAGATGTCAGGACACACCTTTTATCCCCACTAAAAGCAGTAGACATACTTTTACTCACATGCCCCCTCCACAGTCTCACTGCCTTGTCCTTCATCTCTGTCTGCCTTCCCTTCCCTGTGCTTAATGGGACCCTGGTCTCCCATGGAAAACTCATACCATGTATCTTATGACTTTCTTGAGTTACTCCCACACCTAGTTTGTCATGCCCCTCAGTCCACAGAAACTTTAAACCAGCTCCTGGACACTGGCAGAAGCAAAGATGCCTGCAGAAAACTGTGGCCATGCCACACACTCACACCCTAACTCTGCCCCCACAAGAGAAGGAGGGAAAACAAACAGGCATGAGTGTTCACAGGGATGCTGGCCCCAGTAACAGTGGTAATGCCTGCCATAGCTAAGGCAATCTATAGAGAGGGCCTGGCAAGCATCCAAAGCTGCCAGCCATACACGGTGGCAAATGCAACCTGCTGCCACTCCCCAAAAGGAGAAGAGAGGAAAAATAAAGGCACACAGGTGTGTGTACATAGGGAAAGGGGTGACAGGCCACAGGGTCAGGCCTGAGCAGACAGGGTCTCTAGTCCTGGGCATGGGGGAAAAACACAGGCCCTGTTCCCAGTCCCAATTCATGACTCAGGCCAGATGAACCCATCCCTTGGAAGCCAATTCTTAACTCAAGGTTATGGTCCCAGAAAGCACTAATGTAACCTTTCAGGGACAGCAAAAAATAGGCATTGCTATGGTTTCTAAACTTCTCATTTAAAGTTTCCTATACTTTTGGCCTCAGCATAAAAAAATTTTTCCTCTAAATATTAACACTAGTCATCCATTGTGGCACTGTGATTGCCCCAAGATCCCCTGTAAGTGTCTTTCTGTAACCTTTCAGGCACCTCTCCAGGATGCCTCCCTTTGTTAAAGAGGTAGCCTTTGTTAACGAGGCTGCCTGCTTTTGGCTAAAAGGTGGGATCCTAGAGTTTTTCTCTCACTGCATCAGTCAGGTGGCCTATTCCAACTGGTCATATCCTTTGGTCCTGGTCATGGATGGCAGGAGGAAGTCATGAGACAGGGACACCTGCTCTAGTTAGTTAGGTCTGACCCCCAGTCAGAATGATGATAAAAGGGGAGTCTGACAAGTTCATGTATATGGGACCTACCCCATCCAGTCTTATGGCCTCAATACCCAAGCAGTCTCCGTTGGCTTATCTACTGATACGTTGGAAGGACTGTGACCCCATTAATGTTAAAAAAAAAAAAAAAAACTCATCTTTCTTTATACTGAGACCTAGCCTCAGTATCCCTTGGGTGACTAAGAGAAGTGGCCTTCAGAGGGTTCCTTAAATTATAATACTATACTTCAATTAGACCTTTTCTGTAAAAGGGAGGAAAAGTGGACTGAGGTCTCCTATATACAGTTTTCTTTTGTCTCTGAGTCCACCCAGAATGGCTCCAAAATTGCTATCTATATACTCAAACACTGGCCATTCTTTGTAAGCCACAGGATAAACATGGGAAAGGAGGGCCAAAAAAGCCCCTTACCAATGACAAGGTCCCTGTCCCTACAGCTCCACCCTCTGTCCTACCTCTAAGCCACCCCAATATTCAGAACCTCCTAATGGATATTTCCCCCTTCAACAGGCAGTGGTAGGAAGAGGGTGACTCTAGTCCCCTTCCAGTTATCAGATCTAAGGGAGATTTAAAAAGATCTGGGTAGCTATACTGATCCCCAGACGAATACATCCAAGCATTTATCTCTGTGATCCAAAAACTTTGAATTGGCATGGAAAAATAGTATGCTCCTAAAAGACTAGACTCTTTCTTCATTAGAAAAGCAATGGATCCTAGCCTAAGCCACTCAGGTTGGAAGCGATTTCCATCTACAATGAGCACCAATACCCGTGGCACCTGGAAATGATGGAGTGAATATTCCTGTATCACAGGGGCACAGGCAGTCCCCTTGACAGATGCACACTGGTATCAAAATGGTAAGGAGGATGATTGACATTGATGCCATTTCATCTATCTTATAGTGGGAGGGCTGAAAAGGGCCAAAGTCAAACCTCCAAACTATTCCTGGGTGACTATAGTACAAGGCCTTACCTTTCTACAGCATCTTTAAGGATGCTATCCAAAAGCATACCAGAGTACACCCAGAGTCATAGGTGGGAGAGGTTCTCCTCATAGATAAATTTCTAACTCAATAGCTCCAGGTATCTGTAGAAAACTCCAAAAATCTGTGGCTGAGGAGAAAAATCATTGGACCAACTAATGCATCTAGCCATGTCTGTATACTATAACGGGAACATTACTAAAAAGAGAGAGAAGGATAAAAGACACCCTGACATCATTTTAGCTCTCAGGGAGTGCCCCACCTGACTGGGACCTACATCCCGAGCTTGCTACATTGCAGAAAGGAGTGTGCACTTCTGTAGAGAATGCCCAAGAGGGGCAGCCTAGAGAAATTCCTGGCCCTCACTGGGACCATGCCCTCTCTGCAAAGGTAACCACTGAAGGTCTAAGTGCCCCCCATCTCCAGATGGAAGGTGGGGTGCCACCTACTACAGATTAATGGGTCCCAGAGCCTCCTGTCCAGGCTCCACTTCTTAACAACAATGTTGAAGAACCTTGGGTAACCATAACAGTAGAGAAGTGAAAGATCATTTTCTTCCTAGACAGTGGAGCCTGTTTATCTGTCCTACCACTCTCTTCTGGTCACCAGTCCAATAACAAGGTTATCACTTGGGGCATATCTGGCCAGCCCCTAGAGCACTATCCCAGACCATAAAGCAGTTTGGAGCTTTCTTGGCAGTTACAGGATTTTACAGAATCTGGATCCCTAGATATACAGCCCTTGCCAGAGCCATTTTTATGCTCCTTCTAATATTCCTATTTGGGTCTTGCATAATAAATGCTCTCTCTAGATTCATATCTCAACAGGTCCAATGGATCAAACTCCAGCACTTAGTCAAGGAATACTCAATTCTGCCTATTCATGAGCCTTCCGTCCCATTCTATCAGGGGCCCTGAGACAAGTACCACCACCCCTATTCCCCAGTTGCCCCACTGTCAGCACAAGGCAGCTAGATGAGTCATTATCCTCTCCCCAACAGCAGTTGTGTGCTTGTCTAGGGGGAGGTGGGAGGGACTTGTTGATTCTGAAGACTTAAAGAAGATGAGTATCTCATCCCCCTCATGGAGAGCACAATCATTCCTGCATCCTGAGAAGGAGTTATAGATCTGCATTCTTGCATCCTGAGAAGAAGTTGTAAACCTGCATTCCTGCATCCTGAGAAGGAGTTGTAAATCTGCATTTTTGCATCCTAAAGAGGAGATACAGGGTCTGATAGATCTGCCACAGGTCTGATGAGCAAAATGCTCTCAAGATTGTTTCTCCTCCCCCAATAAGGGGTAAACAAATGAGTTCAACTAAAAAAGCCTGCGAATCCATGACCAATGAAAAGAACCCACCTAACCCAGAGGTAAAACGTCCATAAAAGCCCCAGCCTTCACCTGAACAGGTTTCTGACTCTACTGCACTGCTCTAGCTGTAGCCTTTCCTTTCTCTCTCAAAAATTGTACTTCATATACCAGCTTTGGCTCACAAAACAATCAGCTACATCACAAGCCAGTTCCCTGGCTTGTGAAGGCAAGGCACTTCAACAATGGCCTACAACATTTCAAACCTGGACATAACATTGCCGCCTTACCAATCACATGTAGTAATATTGTGACTATTTTCCACAGACTTAAAGCTCAATAGCAAACATGGAGTCAAAATTTGAAGGACTAGGCTAGCCAAAAGTATCCACCACTTTCATATAGCACTCAATTTAAAGTTAAGTCTGTATCTATAGATTCTCCTTCATATTACCCAATTAACGTTCAAACTCTGTAAGAGTTCTAATAGTGTCCTACTAATATTCCTTGGTTTTCCCCACTAATCTGTTTGCCCTCACTATCACTTATTCAAGTTCAACGGCAGGTATGCTTTTGCTGTCTGGTTGTACATTTGTTTTTATTAGATCTCACTGTGTAGAACAAAGTGGCCTAGAACTAAAGATCTTCCAGCTTAAGCATCCATGTTCTGGGAAAACAGGCACACCCCAGCACTCCTGGTTTGTAGAGTTTTGAAACTTGCAAATGGTGACATAAATTATATAATCTTTCAACAAAACATGACAATTTGTAATTTCCAATCCATTTTTTCTTCTCATTGCTATTAAAATTTAAATTAGCATCCTTGGTATTATTTAAAAGTTTTACATTTACTAATTTTGAGTTAAGTAATACATAGTACTCCTGTTTCCATCATTTGAGATTGGAGGAGACTAAGAGAAAATGGGGAGGGAGTAAGAAAAGTGAAAGAAGGAAATGAAAGTAATCTCTTTTTAATGAACATTAAAGTTGTCATATGTATGAGGCATGTGTACAGTAGCTAAGGTGATTTTACAAATTATTCATCTCAAAATTAAACAAGTTGAACCACGAAAGTCTTCAACTTTCTGTGGAGCTTATTGCATGAAGAAGCATAGGAAAATGAGTACTTCTTTAGGATAAGTTCACTTCCAAAATGGACAGGAGGGATTCACATATCCATGTTTGTATCTCTCACACTATCTAATTAGTTAACTCACTTCACTCCTGTCCTATGAGGAGAAATTGGAAGTGTTACTTAATGGTTATTCTCTTTCCTGAATGCATAAGGAGGAAGAAAGTCTTCACTTTAATGGTCCCTAAAATGTTCCACGTTATTCTTTATTTTTCCACATTTATTCTTTATTTTTCTCAGGGAATAACCACAACAATTTTCTTTAAATTTCATGCTCTTTCTTCAGTTAGATTTTAAATGCTATTTCTGTGGCGGGGTTATTATCTACCCCTTCATGCAGCTTTGACTTACCTTCACTTCTCAGTAGGGTCTCCCATTAATTAATATAATATCCCTTTATATTATTTTTCTGTAGCAACTTCACAATTTGAATTTATATATTTTATCAATATATGTCTTCTTCAATATACATTTTATGTCGTGTAAGTTCACAGAGGGTATAATATTGCTGTTATTTTTGTTGCTATTTTGTTTCTTTTTTCCTGTTGTTGGGTCTGGAGACCTAAGGCAGATGAGTGAGTATCCCATCCTCCATGGAGAGCAATATCATTCCTGCATTCTGAGGAATTAGAGACCTGCATTCCTGCATCCCAAAGTTAGAGACACAGAGTCTGATAGATCTGCCACAGGGCTGATGAGCAAAATGCTCTCAAGATTGTTTCCCCTTCCCCAATAAAGGTGCTAACCAAACCAGTTCATCTGAGAAAGTCCGTGAATTCATGGCCAATGAGAAAAACCCACCTAACCCAGAGTTAGAATGTCCATAAAAGCCCCAGCCTTCACCTGAGCAGTGAGTTACTGGCTTCCAAGCTAGCTTCTCTAGCTGTAGCCTTTCCTTTCTCTCTAATAAATCCTACTCTATATACCGACTTTGGCTCATAATTCAGCTGCCTCACGAGCCAGTTCTTTGGCCTGTGAAGGCAAGGACCCTCAACACTGGCACGTAACACGGTTGCCTGTCACTGTGCTCAATATATGGTAAACATACAATAAATATATTTTTTTAATTAGTGATTATCTTTACATACAAATTATTCCAGAATCAGGTGTAACTTTATTGCAGTGCTGACAAAGTTCTTAAATTAATCCTGAACCATATATTTTTGACATAAGAATTCCTAGAAGCGAAAGGTCAGTTAGAAGAACTATTATTATAAATATCAATAGCATTTTCTAGGCTCTGGATGTCTTGTTGACTGTGATTGGAATCCACAATGACAACAACACAATTACCTCAAAGCTCTGTCTCTACCAGCTTGGATCACTCCTACTCCAGGACAGGTTCTAATACTAGTCTAGTCAAACAGATGTAGGCATGGTACTTGACAGAGATGTGTTTGATGTGTTAACCAAACAATAAACTTGTTCCATATCTCATAATTCAATTTTTTCTTTTCATGTTACCCATATTTCTATTAATTTCAAAGAGAAAAATGGTACTTTCCAGCCACCTGGAGAATGTACCAACTATACATGTGAGGACTTCTCTCCTTAGATACTACTCAGTAATTGTGGTCCAATATGTCAGCAGTTGAATTAAGATAAATGCATAATGACAGCCATTTCATATAGAAATTTTTGGAGTATACTGACATTCAGAAGTGTTCTAAATGTATAGCTACACAGTAAATTATTATTTCTTAGAAAGTATTAGACCAAAGTATTTTCTCTTCATTTCTCTATCCATCTCTTAGAAATTATCTTTCCTGTAAGTATTACCTTCAGTTCACTTAACATTTGTCTTAGCAATGCTATTTAGCCAAATATTTTCAGCAGAAACAATTTTTTTCTAATTTTCATGTTATTACCATATGAGGAAAGAAAATGTGATAACAGAACTAAATAATCCTGTATAAAATGTGCTTTACTTGATGTGTCTGCAATTTTGCATTTACTAATGAATTTGCACATAAGTAACCAGGTAGGCCTTTTTTATTTTTCTAAATGTTTTGGTGGAACTGGGATTTGAATTTAGGTTTCATGCTTTCAAAGCAGGCATTGTACCATTTGAGCCACTTCTTCAGTCCATTTTGTTCTAGTTATTTTGGATTATTCTGAACTATTTGACCAGGCTGAACTCAAATTGTCATCCTCCAGATTTCAGTCTCCTCCCAAGAGAGCCACTTATGACATCCTCAAAGGCAGGACATCAGAGTTAAGATTAGGAAGGCAAAAGCTTAATGCCTGGGAAATTATTGTACCTGAAATTAAAAAAAAAATAAATTTTTATTTTAACTTGACCTTTCCTTAAGGTTCCTCCTATGTCATTACATGCAGTTCTATTTATTTAGTTGTTAAACTTCTTCCATCTATACAGGAATAATGATAATCTCATTTTCCAATTTGATTTCATTCATGACAATAAACATCATTAAAAAATGAAAATTATTCTTGTCAAGTAGAATCACATAGTGTTAATAATTCAAATGTTGGAGAAATGCATGTGAAAGACTCTAGTGAATGTCACAGTGGCTTGTCTAAAACTAATAATGTAATTAATAACAATAAAAGACCTAAGTAAAAGCTTCTCAAAGAGGAAAGCTGGTAACGAGAATAATAACCAATGCTCACATAATTTGTTTCTGTCAATTGTAGAATGAGTGAGATTTCCCATGTAGTTCTCTCAGAAGCATAACCAAAATCCATCAATTCTTACCCCAAGGATGTTCATTACTGGAAGAAATAATGAACATTCTATCTCTGAGGAAAAAAATAAGTTTGGCTGGTAGTGTGGCCTTAATACCTGAGCGTCTTAGTTTTGCAGAAAACAAGGAACGATTACGCTAGATTTAAGTTTAGAAGTGAGAACAAATACCACTACTCGTATTTCTGTACACTGATTTTCACAGTAGAATATATTCCAGATGCTTAATGTATATAATGTGGATTATACTACTTTCCCTCTGAGGATTGCAGATTTATTCTCAGAGTGACTTATAGCAGAACTTGATAACTCAACTATTGGCAATAAAGTAAAATTCTGGGAGACAAACAGTTAAGGTCACCTACTACAGTCAACAAAGGAACTCATACAGAAACCTTAAAGTGACAGACATCAACATGAGAAGGGGATCAGGAACTAGTGAAAAGGTTAGTTAGAGATGAATCAACTTGGGTTGTAACACATTTGTGCATGGAAGCAATGCTAGGAATTTCTCTGTATAGCTATCCTTATTTCAACTAGCAAAAACGCTTTGTCCTTCTTATTATTGCTTATGTCATCTCTTCAAAAAAATTAGAGATAAGGGCAGAGCAGGTTCTGTCTGGAAGTGAGGGGGTGGTGAGAGATGGAGGGGGTAGAGGGTAGGGGAGAGAAATGACCCAAACAATGTATGCACATATGAATAAATGAATAATAAAAAAAAAAGCCGTGTTTTGCACAGCTGCTCTTAAACTTTTATATTATCTGGGACAATTGTGTTTTTGAAGGATGACTCTATCCCTTTGGCTTTTATGTTGCAAAATCTCATTCTGTCCGTGCAGTTAAAACATCTGTGCCCTTTGTTTTCAATCAACAATGATGAATTCATTTGGGTTCAACAGAAAGCCCAGCAATTAATTTAGCTTTCCTTTCAAAGATGGGGAATTGGATACACTTTGTACTTACAACAGTACTTGATGATTCTGACCTTAATAGAATAAATCTTTAATAGTGGATAAGGAAGATTATGATTCAATGTTTGTCCCTTGAGCTGCAACCTTTATCTACCATGCTTATATTATCTGGAAATTTTCCAAATAATACATAGTTCTTTTATGAAAACCCACAAATCCCTTCTGAAATAGTTTGTCTACACTCTAGATTGTATAATATATAAGATAACTTATTTATATATTTCCTTATGATTTAGGAATCCATAGAAATTTATAATAAGAGAGGCACTAAGATAAAAAATTTACATAAATGAAAAACTGAGGTAAGCAAAAGTGAACGTCAGATTTGTATATAGATGATTTTATAAGATATTTTGAAATAACTAAAGGAAACAGAGCAAAACAAACCCAGACAATGGATCTGGCCTCATATTCTGAAGAACAGGAGGCTGAAAACTGTTCAGGACAGATACAGCATGTGAACTTATTCATTTATTCATCCATCCAGAACAAATGCTTATTTTGGTCTTGTTATAAATCAGGCCCCTGAATAAACATGGCAGATAAATTGATAAATAGACTTCTATCATCTCTAACATAAAGGAATTTAGTCTAGATGGGAAGCATGGATATTCTATAAATAGTTTCACAGTTAACAATATAGTGTTAATATAGTGTTTCAGACCAAAACATTTACAGCATCTAGCATACTCTAGTAATGCAAAACTACATTATACTTAAGAACAAGCACCTTTAGGGCCTATATGTTATGTCCTCAGTAAATGTTGACTGAATCTACACATGAATAAGAAACAATCAAATAAAATAATTTCATAAAAATTTTGAAAACTGTAAGTAGCAATGGAATGATAAAACATTATTTCATTTCACCATAATAAATGTGTCACATAGTGAAATGATACCTCAGAAAGAATTTTTATACATGAATAAAGTAACAAATTAAAGTAAAAAAGGGAAAAAATGTGTTCAAAAGAAGGTGAACACCACTTTCTGCCAACTATATATCATTTTCAAAAATGAAAAATAGAACTGTCATAAAATCCAGTAATTCCACTCCTAGCAATAGTCTCAAAGGAATGTAAGTCAGGTTACAACAAAGGCACCTGCACACCCATGTTTACTGCAGCATTATTCACAATAATCAAGCAATGGAAACAGGCAAAATGCCCCACACTGATGAATAGATTAAGAAAATGTGGTATTTACACACAATGGAATTTTATTCTTCCATAAGCAAGAATGAATTTTTTTCATTTGCAGGTAAATGGATAGAACTAGAGAACATCATGTTAAACGAAGTTAGCAGGTTCAGAAGGCCAAAATCCATGTTTTCTCTCATATGTGAAATATAGACCTAATACAAATGCAGCAATATTATGAAAAACAGGTCACAATAAGAGGAGGTCATATACAAGAGGGGAAGGGTAAAAGAAGGAAGTTAAGAAGGTGAATATGGTTGATGTACACTCTATACAAGAACAAATATAGAAATTTTAAGCTGATTGATACCACCTTAAGAGAGGCAATAAGGTAGAAAGAAGAAAAATACAGGAGATCAACCAAATCCAGCTATAATACATATATACATGGAAGTGCCGCAGGGAAACTCCCTGTGTAGCTGTCTTAAACAGTTTGTTTATTGTGAATAGTGTTGCTATAATTATGTTGTGCAGGTATCTCTATTGTGTGCTGACTTATATTCCTTCAGATATGTGTCCAGGACTAGTATTATGTAATCATATGGAAATTCTATTTTAGTTTATTGAGGAAACTCTATACTGATTTCCATAGTGATTGCACTGATTTACATACCCACAAACAGCATATAAGGATTCATTCTAACTCCCATATTCTCACTAGCATTTGTCATTTTTTTCACAATTTCTGTCCTGACTGGAATTAGACACTGAAATCTCAGTATTTTTATGATGTACATTTTCCATATGGTTAAAGATGTTGAACATTTCTTCATGTATTTTTTTGGTTATTTGTACTTCTTTTGCAAACTGTTCAATATATTTGCCCATATATTAATTTGATTGCTTTTTTTAGTGTGTAAGGTTTGGAGCTCTTTAAATATCATGGGTATTAATTCTTTATACAATAAAAAACTTCTGTACAGTAAAGGAAACAATTAATAGAATTAAGAGGAAACCTAGAAAATGGGAGAAAATCACTGCAAACTATTCACTGTTAATTGATTTTGCTGAATCAAAGTAAAGTATAATTATCTTGGCTTTTACAACAGATAAAATTGCGTATGGCTTCTTACCCTGAACTGCTAAGAAATAATTAAAGAAATTATGACGAATATTCTGCATGAAGTTCACTCTATTTGATTCTATGGAAATCAAGAATGTTGTAGATGAAAATCAATTTTGATATATTTGATATAAGAGCACATGAAAAAAATAGTGATAACAAGAGAATATCCCTCAAGTGAAGAAATTTTCATGGCAAAGAGTATCATGCCACAAATGGAAAACATTGCCGAGAAAGAAAAATACCAGCAAGATCCAAAGACCAGATTAGTTATATTTGTATCTTAAAAAGAGTTGGTATAGGTCTATTGAGACAAGACAAAAAGTACCATATTCTCAGAAGTCCACAGGAATATACAAAGACAATTGAGAAGGACCTCAATCCAAAAACAATTGCACTAATAATTAATATTTATAGTAAATTACCACTCTGTATAAAAAGACCTTGAGAAGTTTAGCATAGGAAATTAGGACATCTAAACATGAATATACACTCTTTCCAACTAACTGTGTTACATTTTCCATGTTGATAATTATAATCAAATTGAAATTTTATAGAGCTTGGAGGAGAACATATTCATCTTAGTGTACATCAGACATACATAGTTTGTGTCATAAGTAAGTTTCTTGTGGTTATCATTAAGTTCCTAGCAATAAAGATGTTCTCAGTTATTAGAAAGTGAGCATGTCAGTTATTTCATTTCCAAAATAAGAAAATGTCTTACCGTTCTCCAGAGAAACATAATCCATGAAGGATATATACATCTGCACATAAATAAAATATTTATTATAAGAAAATGGTTCAAATAGTAATGGAAGCTATAGTGTTCCAAAGTCTGCAAAATTATTCAACAAGCTAGGAACCCAGTAGAGCTGATTTTTCAGTTTCAGTCAGAGTCTGAAGACCTGAAAAATGAGAGGTGATGGTGTCTTTCCAATCCAAAGGCCTACCCATCAAGATCCAGGAAAAGCCAATATTTTCATTTGAGTCTAAAAAAAGAAAAAAAGATATTTTCTTGTTCAAACACCACCAGGCAGGAAGAAAACTCTTATTTAGGGAAGAATCAACATTTATATTCTAAGTACTCAACTGATTAAATGGGGTATACCACATGGAGGGCAATATGTTTCATTCAGCCTAGAAATTTACTTGTTAATCTCACACAGAAATACCTTCAAAAAACCCCCAGAATATTTGACCAAAAATTTGAGGATCCTAACTCACTCAAATTGACAGGTGTAATTAGTTATCACTTGAATGTCACGATTCTCCTTAGAACCATATATGATATATAATGTTTAAATTCACAAGAAGAAGAAGGGCATCTCAAAGCAATTCCTTGTGGACATGGGTTTTTGCCATCAAGAAAATCTATCTGTAGCAGGGGTGCTGTTAGGGTACAAATGTTAGGGTACAAATGTTAGGGTACCTTTGAGGCTTGCAGCCCACTCAGCCTGAAACCGGCCATGGCTAACATGACCCAAGCCACCACTTACTGGAACTAAGGGAGGTGGATGGTTTCTGGGAACAGGGACTGTTTCTGGTTAATCTTGCTAGAACGGTATGTGAATCAATGAGTTAAGACACCTGGTGTTTACCAAATTCCTGATAAATAATCTTCAAGTAATCTTGCCCCACCACCAGGATGTGGGTGATAACAGAAATATGTGACCCCAGGGGCCATAAAAATTGCTGTGTGACCGTGACTAATGTCTAAAAAAATATAAAAGCAGCCTGAACTTTGTATTGGGGTCCTCGTTGAAACCCGCTGCGTCGGGCGGATACCCGGACCCCAGCTGGCTGGAAATAAACCTCACTTTGTGGCTTACATTATCGTGTCTTTTGTTCCTCTGAGGGGTGGTCAACTTCGGACCCCAACAGTGCAACTTAGTGGTGGAGTGTACACATAACATGTGCATGACATTGGGTTCAATCTCCAGTACTGAAAAAAAAAAGAAAACTAGAAAAAAATACTACAATCTGTCTATATTTTTTATTTCCACGTAGTTATCATTTCCTGATATGAAGATAATAATAGGGTGTTTATAGTAGGAAAACTAGAAAGGGAACAAGCTTACTACTGTTTTCTAAGCATACTATGTACAGATCTTTAAAGTATTGATCATAACAATTGCTAGATTATCTAACATACATATTTCCAGTTTTTGAAATTTGTATTTCTTGCTGCATTCAGCTTCAATAATAAAAGTAATAAATACTATTTCTTATTCCAACACTTGTGCTAGTTTCTTGCAATACTATATCAGATAATCTTCAATATCCCTACAAGAAAAATCATGGCTGGGAAATAAGACTACCAAGATTCACGCTCAGATATATAATTTCAAAAACAGTTTTGATCTTTTCATTGCATCTAATGACTCTTGTAGCTATAACCAGCTTTCATTTTATCATCACTGACTACAAAATGAGATTTTATAAAACAGAGTTAATTTTGCCACATGTGGTAATCAATTCCATTTATTTAGTTGCACTAATGTAATTACTGTGATAGTCACCTAAATCAAAGTTATACTTAGCCTCAGTGGTGACTAAACATGCAGTTGTATTTAGACCTGATTCTCATTGGTATTTTTTTGAATCATCAAATAGTCCAATAGCAATAGCATACGCAATGTTCACTTGGAAAAAAGAGCTTTTTTCCTAATGTATTTATTTGTAGAGATTAAGCAAAAATGAAAGGCTCAGATTTGAGATGGCCTAAGGAATATAACTGTTTTTAACAATATTGTCTGTAATTACCATAATGATTAAATTTTTATAGTATTATAATGCTTGATCTAAGTATTATTAGCACCTAATTGTTTGGTGCCCAAGATGACAATTATGACTCTTACTAAAGAGAAGTGAATTGGTTAAATGATCTAGAGCTATTTAATGCTATTGTTTAATTAAGGAGCAGTGTATTCACGGGCAGTATTGCAAAAGCAGAGAAATGTAAATTAAAATTTTTATTATTCATCCATTATCAAGTTATCAACATAGACAGTGAAGGATGATATCTGTCCCCACTGTAACACAGAAGAATGGCTCAAAAACTTTTAATTCTTTGACCAAAGTAACAGAGAATTAAGTACATAGCAACATTGAATGTCTGGAACAGCTTAGTGCAGCTGCTGGAGACATAAAAATTTGTTGATTCTCAAGGCTTAAATTTCACTCAAGGAGAAATAAAGAAGAAAACATATAAATGGCTGTAATAATTCAGACAATAATAAATAGTAAGCAATAAATAAAGCAACAAAGCATGATGGAGAGTGATAAGGAAAGTTTTTATAAGTTAGTTGGGTCACAAGCATCACAGGTAGAATTTGATTATTACCTGATCGATGTGAAGAAACAAGTCATACAGAGGCATAGGGGAGGTCATTTAAGCTAAGACTATTGAAAATGAGCTTGAGATGCTGTAGGAAGTACATGAAGACTTGTGTGGTTAGAATAGAATCAGTAACAGAAGAGGGATAGGAGATGAACTCAGGGAAAGCAGTAGTTGTAATATCACACCTGGCCTGGTAGAAATCTCAGATAGAGTGAGTGAGTGTTTGACATAATAGGATTTTAGTTGGTAAACAATTGTTCTTGATATACTGTGATATATATTAGCTGGCAGTTAATAGAAAAATGTTGGCAAAGTATTATAGAAAGTGATTGGGTTTACAATATACTATCAAGGCATAAACAACAAGAACTCTTAACGAAATGAATATAGGGAGAGAGGTAATAAAGAACCCAAGTTTTCTGGATTAACCACCTAAGTAAATGGTATAACTGTAATCAGAATAAGAAACACAGGACACATTTTTATTCTTTATTTTTCTGTTGGAGTGAGCAACTTTTACTTTACAAATCTTATTTTGCATAGTTTATGGGTTTTTAAGTACCTTCATGTGTATTCATATTTAACCAGTTGTAATATGCTTACATGCAGAGATTAAAAATCTCATTTGCTTAAATTTGTTCAGGAATATAAGATATACTTCATTCCTAGGAATTGTAGATGATAGGAAGTCATATTGCATGCCAAGCAATACCTTAGGCAGACATGCACCCACAGAGTCCGCTGGTTTCTAGAGTCAGTCCCTTTACTATCACAGGATTCTATTTTTTGTTTTGTAGTCAGGAAAAATTACTCAGGGCAGCTGAATTTTTTGCATTTTCTGCAACTTGGATTAGTAGCATGAATGTGAATATCTCATGGTCACAATCATGGCTTTTCTTTCTGGTGGAAATATGAGGTATTGGAAACTCTCATGGTTCATTTTCATAAGAAGCAGAACCCCCTACAGGAATTATTAGGTGGATAGTGATAGTCGTTGCTCTTATCTGTACTTCTATGCTTCTTAACTTCTCTACTTATATATCATACCTAGCAGAAGATCTATGTCATTTATTGCCTATATATTTAAGGTATATACCACATCCTATTTAACTGTGCCCTAATATTGTATTATTGCTTTCTCCCTGTAAGTATTATAACAAAGCATAGAGAAAAGCTATTCAGTATTTCTATTGAATGGGCTCCTTCTAAGTGAAGAGGCATGGAATGGTGACTCTACATGCTTAACCCTTTAAATCACAGGAAACCTCGTAAGTGTTGATAAATTCAGTGTTATCAAATTGTTGTCTTTTGCTTTTATTTTTCCTCATTTGATTTTTGTTCTAATTATGCCAACAGCTTATTATTCACTCCCACATGTATTCTCAAACATCCTTTAATTCAAATTAGAAAATTCTCTCATTGTTAGTGGGGTGAGCCAGCTCTGTTTTAGAAATCTTATTTTGCATAGTTCATAAGAAACCTTCCATTTCTGGGCTGAGCCTGGTTGGATTTAGCCCCTCATTAATGACTTGGTGATAATGAGGAACAAATAGGTATTTGCTGGAAATGAAAGGAGTGGGGTTTTGCAGGCCACAGTTTCAGCCATGTCTGTCTGTATTTGCTTAAATGTCCTATTTCATTTCTCCTTGATTAACTCCTTCTCCACCACTACTGTAATTTTAGTAAGACAACTGATTGTTCTGAGCACTAAATTGGTTCTGCAATCCCAAAATCTTTACAGTCAAGCCTTGGGACTGGCAGGAGATATCTGCTCTGGACCTATATGAAAGACAGCACTTTAAAACTGCTGCTGTGTGTCTGAGTTTTGTGTCTGCCACTGGACCAACAATGATTGATGAATCTTAGGAATGTCCTGTTATTCTTGTTCTCCATCTGTGATATTCTTTGTGCCAAAAAGAAATAGAAAGGGATTCAATATACTAAATGAATATTTAAATCCCTTACTTGTGTTTTCTGTAAATAAAAGTGTGCAATTCAAATAAATAAAATTAAAAAGTAGAGAAAACAGCTGCAGAGACATTCTGATTTGCTTCTTATACATTAGAATGAACTGTGAAGATTTTCTTAGTCCTGTACTTCGTATGTATTTTCTATTTCTTCTGGAGGCTACAACCTGTGCCACATTTCTCTCTCATTGCCATTGTTATCATAGGGAACAGGTATTGCAGGCATTTCATGTCCCAACATCTTGCTCTTTCCCATCCATACGCAGGGAAGTATGAATAATCACTAGGCCACCATAAAGCATGGGTCCTCATTGATTGAATTCACTCTGTGGAAAATAAACATATGAACTTCTCACATATCTGATCAATTGGTTATTCAAAAGTAAGTGGTTTGCTGTCCACATATTTATGACTTTTCCATTTTTCTTCTGTTACTAGTTTTTAGAATCATTCCAGTGTTGTCAGAAAAAAACACATGACACGATTTCAATCTTGTTAAGTCCAGAAGACTTGTTTTATAACCTAAAATATAATCTATGATGAATATTTTGTGCAAATGAGATAAATATTCATTCTCTTGCTGTTGGGTTGAGTGTTCTGTACAAGTCTATTAGGTCAGTTTGGCCTGTAGTGTTGTTCAGGTCTTTTGTTTCTGTACTGATCTTCTGCCTGAATGTTTTATCCATTATTGAAAAAGGGATATTAAGGACTCCTATTGCTATTGTGATGCTACATAATTTTTTTTATTCTGTAATGTTTTCTTCATGTCTTTAGTTGCTTGTTGTATCTTTCTGATAAACTTTTACTTCCATCATTATGAAGAGTCCTTCTTTTAACTGGTGTTGGAATAAAAGTCTGTTTTGTGTAGTATAAATATGACCACTTGCTATATATTTTGATTGCCATTTTCATGGAACCTGTTTTTCTCCCCTTTCACTTTCAGCCAGTGTATGTAAATGTAAGGTGAGCTTCTGACAGACAAGGTCATATATTTTTTTCCACTCAGACACTATTTGTCCTTGAATTTGGAAATATAATCTATTTATATCTAAAGAAATTATTGATAGGAAAAATATCCTACTGCTACTTTGTGAATTGCTCTCTGTTTTTCTTTTCGTCTGTCCTTTCTTGCAATCTTCCTTTGTGTTGTGTGGATTTTTTGGGGGTTGATATACTTTGACTCCTTTTTATTTCTCTAAATAACATTTGCTTTGTGGTTACCATGGGGCCTGTATAAAGTATTTGAATAGTCTTTTTTATGTTCATAGCAACTTACATCTTATTGTAAAAAAATATAAATGATTTTACTTCTCTTTTTCCAGATATTATCATAATTTGCATCTCTTTATGTTATAAAACTATTAACAGATTTTAGATATTTTTAAAATGATTTTCTCTTTTGACTTTTATTCTACAATGGAAACAATTTACTTACCACCATTACAGAATTATAATATTCATTATTTATTTACATATTTATCTTTATCAACAAATTTTATACTTATGCTATCATGTTATTATTTTGTATCCTTTTACTTTAAATTAATGAACCGCACTTGGCATTTCTCACAAATTATGCCTACTGGTGGATAATCCCATTAGCTTTTGTTTGTCTGAGAAAAGTTAATCTCTCCATTTTTGTAGGACAGTTTGCTATATATAATATAAATGATTGACAGTTTCTTTTAAAGTTTTTTTTAATTTTAACACTTCAAATATAAAACAACCATTTCTGTTATTTATCTTCAAGTGCCTGATTCTTACAGGTGTCATTAGCAAGCTGAGTCTGGCAAGACAGAATTGAACCCCTTGGGCAGTCCTGAGGAAAGTCGAGGTCACAGAAGTACACATTATGTCTTCTCTCCATAGTGATGTCAGTTCTGTTCACTGCATACTGACCCAAGGGAAGGAGCTGTGGTGTCTACCAGCCCAAGTTTCTGTCTTTGTTCTCCACAAGGCAATTAGGTGTTACTTATCTTTTCATTGTTCCAAGATTGGCAAGACAGAAACTAATATTCTAGGGAGCTCTAAGGAAAAAATTGTGGTTACATATACATGGATCTACTCTTACCATCCTCTGGGGTAGACTGGAAGTGTGAAAATATCTTTCGAGTCATGTAGCACTGTATTGTGGAAAAGATAAATTGGAGCTCCAAATCTCCCTTCTGGCTTAAATGACTCTGGTTTCATGCTAACCAAGAGCAAGTACCTTCCTTTCAATTAGTTTCTGTAATTTTCACAAAAGAATTTGTCCATGAATTGTGGCTAAATCAGTGGTAAATCAGAAAATAAAGAGTCTTCCCCACTGTCTTGCTTATGACCTTTGAGCTGAAGAGAGAATCTTCCTAAAGATCCCTTAATCAAATAGTGCCAATATCAGTCAATGTACTAATTTTCTAGTGCTAGCCTAACACCATTCTAGTCTGGTTTCTAATATTTAGACACTATCATACAACTCACGTACAGAAAAAAAAAAAACTTTCAAAAACTGTTAAGAAAAATGTTAGTTTTATATGTTTGGTATCTCACTTGTAAGAAAAAAGCCTCACGCTGACTGATTTAAGTATAAAAGGACCTTATTATAGTATGGTAGGTAACATTGCATTCCTGGAAGATCATTTGGATAAAGGTTTGCAGTCATGAAAAGCACTCAAAATAATTTATGGAAATGTTACAGCAAAGATACTCTTTGGTCACTCAAAGCAAAGGTACTTTAACCCACATGGCACACTAGACACAAAAATCTTTGTAGTGCTGTGCCCTCAAGTTCAACATCTTCTTACACTCTTACTAAGGATTAATTGAAACAGCTGCTTTCTTAAGGTTTTCCATGGATAAAAGGTGAATAAGAAATTCAGAATATGATTTTAATATTAATCCACTTGAGTATCAGAATTCAGATTGTGTTTCAAATGAAAGAACTGTTTAGATATGCAATGAAATTTTGGAAAAGTAAACAGCTTAGAAACCATATTTCCCATCCTCTCCATGAATATGAAATAGTTTAGGTTTGGCGTATAGATTTCTGTCTAGCTTAAGTAAGACCTAAAGTGACAGAATTCAGAGGTTGCAGCCTCTGGAAAGAGATTAAAAACTAAAGAAATAATCTAATATAATGGGTGGGTCTTGGCAATGAAAAACAAAATTAACAAAAGCAGTGGTCTGAAACTACTGGTGTTTAGGACACTGTATAATAAACCAGTCACACTTCTCTACTGGGAGCTCACTGAAATGTAGATTGTGATGTAGTAGTTGTACAGTGGGACGTGGGATGTGCATTTATAACTAGCCCAGGTGAGGGTTTGCAGACTCCCAAACCACACATTCAATGAAATGTTTCTAAAGTTTCTATTACTAGAAGATAATAATAGACATTCTGCTAAAAAGAGATTCAATTCTTTTGCCAATTCAATAAATTCCTGGTTTAAATTCTGTCACGTTTCTTCTATACATTTCTCAGAGCTAAGTAATAAGCCAAGATGCATAGAGACCATTCTGGACACAGAGGAGAAATGAGTGGAGATTGTATAGGGCATATGATTATCCCTTTTAAAACTTGACTACACATTCTTTATGTTCATCTTGAGGAGCTAGTATTCTATTAGCAGTACTTTTGGAAAACAAAAAGTTTGACTTCATAAACATTGTATGTTGGCTTGAATTTCCTCTATTGTACCATTTCTTAAGTAAGATTTAAATTATTAGAAAGCTGTGAAAGGGAATTGTTATTAGAAGCACTACTGTTTTTCAGAAAATAAAATACACAACTGTACAACTGTATTATGTGTCAGAATACTGTTATATCTCAGCTAAAATAAAAACAAAGACAATGTCACCATAATTCAAGGCTCTATAGTTTAATGATAAAATTCACAGGACAGTGTAACAATCTTAAAAGTAAATTATATATATATATATACTTATTTATACCTATTTACCTATCTCTCTATCTATCTATTTATCTATCTATATAAACGAAAACTCAACTTATAGCAGAGTTAGAGAATAAAATAGTTTTACAATTTACAGTTGTCTTTTATTTGCTGTTTTCTTACAAGTTATTTCAAATTTATTTTTCTCTCTCACTATTCTCTTGTTCATGAATGCTGTGAATGTCCTATAAGCCACTGTTTCTGCAGGGTATAAGAGAAAAGACAACGCAGCCAATTAATGATAAGAAGAATAGAATGATTAATCCTGAGGAATTTTTAAAAGAAAATTTCAAATCAGAATCAAAACATGAAGGAAAAATTAATAAAACTCTTAGGAGAAAAACAATCTACAACATCAAACGCATTAACATGTAATTGAAGTTCTGGGTGTTAAGAGTGATAGAGTATAAAGAAAATATTTGGAAAACACTGACTTAAGGTAAATTTAAATACAAACATTTTATATGTTGTAAGTAGAAATGTTGTAGTTTTTCAGGCTCTCTGACAGCCCTTGGTTAGTTATAAGAGTATGAGTGAGTAATACAAAATTTCAAAAGAAGATAGATTTTCCAATACTAGGGATTAAGGTTTCCTATGGCAAACCATTTCCTGGAATAAGTAGGGATTAATGTTGTGCCTTCTTTCTTTTTATTTTCTATTATTGTGCTGGGTGGGTGTACATTGTGGCATTTACAAAAATTCTCACAATTTATCAAAAGTATCAAACTTGTATTCACCCCCTCAACCCATTCTCCTTTGCCCTACAACCTCTATTCCTGAAAGGTTCGACAGATATCATTTTTCTGTTTTCATGCATGTGTGTACAGTATTTGTATCATATTAATCCTCCTACACACTTTTCCCACCTCCTTCCCACACCCACTGGTACTAGCACCCCCACACAGGACCTGTTCTTCCCTCCTGTTCTGTGATTTTGTAAAAGAAACATAAGACAATTTTGTTTGTTTAAGATAGCTACACAGGGAGTTTCCTTGAAAGAGTCTAAGGCAGAAATGTTGCGTCTTCTTTTCTGGTTAATCTGTCATATGGTAGAAAAGGAGGCTGTTACAGTACCAAGTTTCTCAGCAGGAACTGAAGGAAGTAGAGTAGTGATAAACAAAATAAATCTAAAACTTAAATACAAAAATAAGATAATTCCAAAATTCAAAATTTATTAGCCAGTGTTCTGTTTCACTAGATAACCTAATTCAATAATCAGGGTAGAGCCTGGGAATGTTGATATCCATGTAGTTGTTTCACCATATTCCTGGATCCCTATATTTAACCTACTGTAGATAGAAAATTAAAAAAAAAATTCATCCATACTGAACTTGCATGCACTTATTTTTCTTGTGAGTTTTCTTTAAATACTATAATGTAGCACCTATTTTATTAGCATTTGCATTGCATTAAGAATTATAAGTACTCTAGTAATGATTTAAGGTATGTGGATGGTGTGCAAAGGTTATGTGGAAGTAATATGCAATTTTGTATACCAGGCTTAAGCCTCTGTATACATTGTTATCTTTATTTCTCCTGAAACCAATCACTGATGGGTAACTAGTCACACGCACATATATGTAAAGATATACATTATAACGAATAGTTTATGCAGTTAAGGAGGCTGACAAGTCGCAAGATCTGCAGGGTGATATTGCAAAGAGAGCCAAAGTGGTATAGTTCCCACTTGAAAGTCAAAAAGCTGGAAACTCAGGAAGAATCAACAATTCCATCTGATTCCAAAAGGAAGAAAATGCTGATTTGAGGTAGTCAGACAGGAAAAATTTTCATTACTTGGGGCAGAGTGGTACATTTTTTTTTATTAGATTAGATTCAGGTACATACGGGAAGCCAATCTTCATTACTCAGTCTACCAATTTAAATGTTAATCTCACACATAGACACCTTCATCAAAATACCCAGAATTATGAATGATCAACTATGTGGGCTCGCTAGCAGTTAGTAAAGTTGATGCAAAATTAATCAGTACAGTTTTCATATCCATTGATGTGTAAATCTGGGCAAACATTTTACATATTAGGTCACAGTTTTATAATTCGCTTAACAAAAAAAATGAAATAGTGATCATCACACTTTCTCTGATTCACATTTTTCTGTGATGACAAATGATGAAGTGAGGAGCTCAGCAGTAATTTAGAAAGAACTGAACACAAGTCATTTATACAATAATTTTGCCATGTTTTGCCCCCTCCCCACTGTAAGACTCTGCAATGTTGAAGCCTTACACAAATCATACACAGTGGTTTTACATGTTACATCTTCTCACTCCTATAGGATAAAGTGAGTGAGTGTTTTATAGCAAAAAAAAAATGTTTTTTCATTTTTGATAGGCGCTAACTGGGGCCCCAGGTTCAATAAGAAATCTCTGCAAATTATAAAAAATATAGTGGAGACTGCGAGTTCAATGTAAACCATCCTTACCAGGCAGGTTGACATTTCTGTAAACTACTCATGAAATTGAGCTCTCTCCTTTAAAGATTCTCTCTCATCTATCACTTAAATAAATATTTTTGCTTTTCTTTGTTAGTTCTACTTTTATCTTTTTTTTTCCTGTGAACTCTCTTGTGCTAACTCACAGGGATTTGAGGCTTTTTTATTCTGTTTTGTTCTTTTCAAAGTAATTATGTTTTTCTACATTAGAAACTGAAACAAAAATGTAATTCTACCATTTCAAGTAGCCTATTGAAAATGTTAACTCATAATAACACATTCTTCATCTCTTTGTTTACATTATAACATAAATTTCAGTAAACATAAGCAAGCGTATAATTTAGGAAGGTAATGCTTATTAGAGATGGAAAAATCTGTCAAAATCTGTCAAAAATTCTTAGTGTTAGCTTCAAGTGGTGATACACACCTGAAATCACAGCTATTCACTGGGCCGAAGCAGGAGGATTGCTAGCTTGAAGATGATAGCTCAGGCCAAGTTAGGGAGACCCTTTCATAGAAAAAAAGAGAGCAGGGGGATGAGTCAAATGGCAGTTCATTTGTTTAGCATGTGAAAAGCCCTAGGTCCAATCCCCCATATGAAAAAAATTTTAAAAATCTTACTATGAACAGGGTAACGGGACCAATCCTAGCACAAATGAGGCCTGATCTGGAAAACAATTGATGCCTAAGGACGAAGAAGCCAAAGTCAGTAGAATACCTATTCTCTTCAACATCACATCTTACAAAATCTTCCCAAAATTTAAGTATAAAGCATCAACTGTCCCAAGTTAGTGGCACCGACGGGTATAATAAATTTTGCACAAAATGAAAAGCTCACTAATTAGAATAAAAATGGAAAATTTGCACCTTTGCAAGCAAGCCCATGGTTATGTTTTTCCATTCCAGTTTAATCAGTTTCAACTATGCTAATTTTGGCCTAAAATGATCATTGCTTGTGTGTTCATGTTTAGTTATTTATGAGATAATTAGGTTCAGCTTTGAACATGCAAAGCAAAATAAATGTCTCCCTAGGCTCAAATCAAAATTTGCTTTCTGCAGGTTGGCTGCTTTTGAGCTTAGAAGTTTCAACACAAATTTACTTATTTCTCCTTTAACATACGTTTTAATAACTTTCACAGCTCGAGCACTTATGAGCTTTGCAATTTTAAATCTTTCACAGAGGAATAATATGAGATTTACTGAGGAAGTATAAGAGACTGATTTGAAAAGCTGCACTTGTGAGTTTTGCTTTCAATCTACCACCTGAGAACATGTTCCCTATCAAAATCATCAGGACCCAACACCCATTAATTCTCTTGATACATTTACCACACATTTTGTCATCATTTCCTACAATTAATCTCAATCTTTCTGGTTTAGAAATTTATTCAAAGTACAAAAGACATATTGCAAACTCCAGCAGCAAATTTGTAAGAGCCTGATCTAGTCCAGGAAGTCTTAACCATTTAAAGATGAGTATGAAATTCAGTAATTGTAAGATGTGAATAGAGTGCAGATAATTTACTAAAATGTTATTGAACACCTACTAGAGATCACATACTTCAAAAAGCAGATACATGTATGAAATCTCATGAAGTTGTAGAGCAGTACTTTTAAAATTTAGGATTCAGCAGAAAGAGGGATCTTGTTGAAAAAGTAGATATTGATTGTGTAAGGTTGGGTGTGGGTTGTGATTTTGTTTTTCTTACTGAATCTCAAAAGATAATGCAAACTCTAAAGTAATCAGACAAAATATTTAGAATAAGAACCAAATAACTTCAGTATAAAATATTGTATTAGGAAAATAATATAGAAAGTAGTTAGACAAAATATTTAGAATAAGAACCAAACAACTTAAGTATAAAATATTGGATTAGGAAAATAATGTAGAAAATATGACAAATCAGGAAATTTTGATGGAAAGTTTTGGAGAGAGGAGATGAATTTGTTTTCAGAATTGGCTTAAATGATAAGGGGACATTTGAGTAAAACCTGAAAGAAATATGTTTGTGATGCAAATGAATGTTTTGAGGAAGAGAAGCCCAGAGAGAAGAATATTTTTTTGTTTCATTTTGTTTTGTTATCCTTGTTGGTGCTATTGAGATTTTAACTAAGGATCTTGCACTTGCTAGGCAGGTGCTCTACCACTGAGCCAAGCCCCCACTTTTATATGGAAGAACTTTTAAGGCATGGAGGTGGAGCCTTTCTATTTTGCATAAAATCTTGAACCATTCAAATAGAATAAGCAGGAGGAAAAATAAAAGAGGTGTGGCATTAATTAAGGTCACATTTTGTAGACCTTGAACACATTTTCTTTTTACTTTTAATTAAATTTATTTTCCACTGGTGCTTAAAAACATAAAATTGTATATATTAATGGGGTAACTTGCAATGTTTGTACATATTGCATAATGTTTAAACATGCCTATTTAAACTTTTATCATTGCTTTGTGATAAAAAACATTAAAAAGCCTTTTTCTAGATTTTTGAAATATTCAGAAATAATGGCTATCTATTATCACCCAAATGTGTAATAGTACACCACTTCTTATTTCTCTGAAACTAAACTCAGTAGCCTTTGATCTACCTTACCCATCTCTACCTCCACCTTATCCTTCCCAGACTCTACTAACCACTATTCTAGTCTCAACTTCTATGAGTCTAATTATGTCATACTTCAACTGGGATTGAGATTATTTATTATTTGTCTTTCTGTGCCTGGTTTATCTCACTTAAGTGAAGTATCATGGAAGGATAAGGAACTCTTAGAGTAATTTGTAGATTTTCTTTAAAAGACTGCTTTCTTTACTTCTCAGGAGACTCTTGCACTGCATCTTCCTTTATAACTTGCAAATTAATCAGAGCCTTTTTTAAATAACAGAGCTATGTATTTTCATAAATCAAATTCTTGATCTTTTCTGGAACATTTCATGGGAACTTTGTTTAGACAAATGAAAAAGTCAGTAAGGGAAGTAATAGCTCTATGTTTTCTTTTTTTCTTAAAGTTTTTGATACTTAATGATTGTTCATATTGTGGATTACAATACGATGTTTGGATACAATTTATATTGTGTGATAATCAAATGAGGTAAATGACATCTATAACTTCAAATTTTTATAATTTACTTATTGTGAAAACATTCAGAATGTACTTTAAAAAATGTTGTGACAGAATCTTGCTGTATAGCCCAGGTTGGCCTTGAATTCATGATTCTTTTGCCTCAGTCTCCTGAGTGCAGGGATTATAGACGTGTACCACCATACTTAGCTGAGAAGTTTTTTAGATTCCAAATATGAATGAGGTCATGATGCAGTATTTGCCTATATAAAAATTCATTTAAAGTTGATTTTGCCAGTACTGAAGTTTGAACTCAGGGCCTAGTGCTTTCTAAGCAGGTGCTCTACCATTCAAGTCAATCTCCTGCTCCTAATTAAAGTTATAATACATATATACATGGAAATATCACAAGGAAACTCCCTGGATAGCTACCCTAAAGAAACTAAAATGTCATTTTATTTTTATTTCACAAAAATCACAGAACAGGAAACTGGAACGGTCTTATCTAGGGGAGGTTTGGTACCAGTGGGAGGAGGTGGGGAATGAATGTACAAAAGTGAATATGGTGCAAATACTGTGTACACATGCATGTAAATGGAAAAATGATACTTGTTGAAACTATTTAAGGAAAAGAGGGGGCACGAGGGATAAAGGAGAATGATGGAGGGGGTAAACTCAGCTGTGATGTATTTGATATATTGTATGAACTTTTGTAAATGTCACAACGTACCTAAATCCAGTACAAGAGTAAAAAAAAAGAAGTAAAAAGAGATTTGATTTAGGTATATGGTATGAAATATGGCTTAAACTTCACTCTTTTGTATGTGGATATCCAGTTTTCTCAGCACTGTTTATTGAAGAGACTGAATGGGGAAATGCTGGAAAGTTTTCCTATAATATCTGGAAAAAGACAAGGAATCCTACTTTCATTACTACTATTCAACATAGTATTAGAAGTTCTAGTCACAGCAAATAGGCAAAAGAAAGTAAAAAAAAGACATCCAAATAAAAAAGGATAAAGTCAAATTGTCCATACAAATTGTTCAAATTGCACACACACACACACACACACACACACATACACATTTCAAGTTGAGGTCACTACATTTAGAAGATAAATTCCCTGGTAAGCATAAACACCAGGGTAAAATTGATTCTTTGTTAATAATTCTAATAATTCTAATTTTAAATTCTAATTTTCCTAATGATACATTTTTAAATAAGTTGCCACAGTCTGTTAATTTTCTTGTTTCTCAAACTGTTCCACATGTCAAGCTATGAAGGATGATATTCCAAGGATACATGATACTGACAGGTTTATTGTTAATAAAAATGAGATGGTGAGTGTTTTTCCTTCTCCTGGATATTGACTCTTAGAAATACTTCACTTCTTCTGTTGGTCCATATAAATAAAGGCTAGAAAAAACTTTTGGAAAAATACCACCATCTACTTATATATTTATAGTAGTAAATTCTAAGGTTCATGGTTAAAGCATTCACTTTCACCATTCCTCATTTATTTTCTTTTGCAATTACAGGATTCTAAACTCTAAATGTTTGGGCATGTCTATGAAAATAAAACTAAAATAGAACAGTCATAGAGGAGTTAATACTGGTCCTTAATTCCCTTTTTCAATGCTAGGAAGGCAGGATTTCTCAGTAAAGACTTGAAACATGAAAGTTTGAAACCAGCTAAAAAAATGCTAAAAATTTTAAAGGCAATACTTCCCAAAATTTAGACTTGAACAATTTGAAGCAAAATGCCTTAAATGCAATTTGCTGAGTCCTAGTTGAAAAATTTTAAGCCAGAATTTCTTGGGAATAAGGGGAAGTTACGTCCACATCTTTGTGGATACCTCTGGAAAGACTTTGATTACAATCGACTTGAGAAACACTGCTCGGGTTATGTTGTGTTGAAAGGATCACACAAGACAGATACTTAGAAGTTGATTGGAAAGCTATAAATATGGAAATACTCCATGTACCAGAAAGTTGACTGGAGAGGTTTGGTAGTCATGGTGATGTTCTATTGACAGGAGTGTAGAGGTCAAGTGGCTTGCACTGAGTCCCCTCCCTCAGTCCATGGTATCCTCACCAATTCCTAAAGGTCATTAGATAATACTTGTGCAATTGTTGCATGTATAAAATTGCTTTGGGAAATAGCAGCAGAAAAATGAATAAGACAAAAATCATCTTTTTTCAAACTCTAATATCATGTATTGAGGAAAATTTAATAGGTAAAGAAGAAATTTGGAGCTTTGTAATTGAAAATATACACTTTAAATTGGTAGCACCATGTGAATTTGTCTTCAGAATGCTTTTATTTTCTCAACTAAGTAGAGAACAAGGCCATTAGCTGAGGTGGATAGAGGTAGATTGTTGCTAGAAATTTTGGAAAAAAATTAAAAATTGAGCCAGTTATCTAGTAGAAAAGGAATGAAAACTGAAGTGACACAGTGTATGGTCACTGGGAAGCCCTAAGGCCTACTTGTGGTTAGTGATAATCAATTTAAAATGAAGCCAGTTGACATTTCTCCCTCAGAAACATTTCAGCTACAGTGTTGCAATTTCTGTATGTAGAAGAGCTTACATTTTATTTGTGTTCTTCTCTTACCAGGGAAGTAAAAAAGTAAGAAAGAAAAATAAGATATTATAATAAAATGCAAAGGAATGATGATGATGAAAGTAGTGATGTAGGTATCTGGGGATAACTGGGGGTAGTATATAACATGAATGTACCCCATGTCGATGAGAACGGGCTTCTCACTTTCTAAAGCAATTTTTAGCACTTTTTTTTTTTTTTGCAGTACTGGGATTTGAACTCAGGGCCTACACCGTGAGCCATTCCACCAACCCTTTTAAATGATTTTTTTTTTTTTCAAGGTAGGGTCTTGCAGAACTATTTGCCCAGGCTGGCTTGGAACCATGATCCTCCTGATCTCTGCCTCCTGAGTAGCTAGGATTATAGGTGTGAGCCACCAGTGCCTGGACACAAATATTTTTGAAATACTCCTATTATTTATTTTTTTTGGTTAGAGAAAATTCATGCTATGTTTTTCCTTTACTGTAATGTGCCACAGCTACTTAGTTTCCTTATAACACTTTGCATCTTTCTCTATTAGTAAAGTCATAACATTATTACAGTTAATGAGGGGACACACAAACTGTGCTATCCCAGTAGCATCCTAAGTTCATGAAAGGTAGGGCCAGTATCTTTCTCTTCAGATGCAAAGCCTGGTACGTAGTAAAGGCTCAATCATAAAGAGCTTTTTTTTCACTTCTCTGAAACAATATCACCATCTTGCAAGCAAGATAGTATTATAACTATATGCTTTAAAATTGTACAATATACTTAATAGGATTATTTTGTGATTTTTTTTGCCTAGAAACTACATAAAAATTACAGGTAAAATACAGGATTATGCCTGGAAATCCTATGTTTTACATATTTTCTCCTAAATTCCGTTTTCAGAAGTGATATGTCATAGGTTGGTTCTCTTTACAGGTTGCTTTTCCAAAATATTGTTTCTTCAGGAAATAATCACTTAAATGATCATAAATTGGGAAGAACATATTTACTATAGTCAAAGCTTATAAATATAACAGTTTTTTTGGGAGTGGACAACTCAAAAGCTATTTTAAAAATGTCTTCCACTCATATGAATGGGTATCTTTTTCCTTTCTGCTTGTCCCTAAATTTTCTTTTTCTGAGTACTTTCTCAGAAGATGTTCTATTCTTGCTTTCTTTTGTTGGCTTTTCTCACTCTCTATATGGTGTATATTTTTTTCCTAAAGACTGCAACTCTACAACACAGATTGTGTTTTTGTCAAAACAGATGCTATGTTTGGGTTGACTTTTTTTTAAATCTATCTTTAATAGTACAAGGGGGTTTTATATGAAAATTCCAATATATACATACGTGTATTTTTAGTAAGTTCACTCTTCTGTTGTATTCTCTTAACTGGTGCTGAGACCATCACTGTGATCCAAAGAGGTTTTGAAATTGTCTACTCAACCTTTGTTGGAAATGTCAGATGAAATTTATAACAAACAAAATTTCAGATAAAGAATCTTTCTTTTCTCCTTCTTCTCCTCCTTCCTCTTTTACTTTTCTTTCTTTCTTTTTTTTTGTGATGCTCCATAATCAGACCCAATGCCTTCTGCATGCAAGATGTGCATTCTCCCTCTTAATTACATTTCCAATCCTATGTAAATTTCTTTTTGAAAAATCAAAGGTTTTTAATGTAATTATTTTAAAATACTTAAACCTGATGGGATATCATGAAAATAAGTTCTATGAACACTGATGATGAAAGCCAAATGTTGGATGGACTTAATTTGTTAATTTGTGATTAAATTCTATTGGCACTTTGTTCTTGATAATGTAATATTGAGTGATCATAATGGATTCAATCTAACTTTTCTTCCAAAGTTGGTGCAAATTTCGTAAAATTAATCACAGACCTCAAAGAATTGTTGAAATTGGGGAAAAAAATGATGGCAGTATGCCAAATACTCTAATTTTGACCTCCAGCAGGAGCATACTTTTTTGCATAATAATTTCCATAATTTTGCACAAATTTTCTATCATTCAAAACACAGGAAAAATGCGTGTAGTTAGCTCTCATTTTATTTTTTTCATCTAAAACATTTTCATAGCCCTAAAAGACATTTATTTTTCTTGTAATTAAAAAAAAATTGAGTAAGTTGAGCCTGAATTTGTCTACAGGTTATTTTGTAGTAATAAATAAGGAAAAATAAATACCCTTAGTCACTATGTTAGTTTTTCATTTATATTAAACCTAAGAATAGCATGTTTCCTTTGTGATTTTGAACATGTATTTGAGATAATTTAGTAATACAATTTAGTTTGTTTTCTGAAGAACAGAAGACATAGCATTCTTTGAAGATTAAGTTATTCCTTAGAAATTATTGAATGCTATTTGATCATTTTTTAAAAACTCCATATTATGGAAAGTTATTAATGAGGAATGTATTTTTTTATGGCACTGGGACTTGAACTCAGGGCCTCACACTTGCTAGTCTGGCACTCTTACATTTTGAGCTGCTGTCCCAGCACTATTAATAATAAATGTTAGTGGAAGCATATGATAGATTTTCATGGTCAAATTTAACTAAGTTTTCAAATGAAACAACCTAGAAGATCGATCAATTTTTATATCCACTTACAAAAATTGTTATGTATTGGAAAAGAGAAAAGTCTAGAAATTTCATCCTCCATATCAAAAAAATATTCAGTAAGTTGTCTCAAGTTGAATTATTAAATCTAAACAGAGCTTGGGATGTCTAATTATGCTAGCTTTGAGTGTGAAATAATAGCCAGTATATACATATATATATATATTTTTTTTTTTTTTTAAATTTTGCTACTACTATTTGACAGTGGTAAGGAAAAATTAAGATCATAGAGCACAATGAGAAATATACTCTGGAAATGCAACCTCAGTTCCAATACTGAAATATTTTTTGAAAAGGTACTTATATTTTATAATTTATTGCTTTTTGGATTCCAAAACACCTATGCCCGGGACAAAGGGTAAGAAGGAAAAAGAAAGTCTTTCTCTTTGTTGTTTTCAATTTAAGTTACTTGAATAATACCAAGTAACAAAGTAAATGTTTTAAAAGTCAGTACTTACATGTCCAATCCTGTATGTAAAGAGGTATTCTTGGGTCAATGATGCCCCTGGTTGCATAAGAGACACTTTGTACATTCATAATGAACAAGCCTATGGCTCTGTAATGGCAATGACTCGTAGTCAATGTGTTGACAATCACTGGTGCAACCAGTGATTTTATTCTACTAAAAATGTATATTTTCTTAGCTTGCAGCATTTGAGGAAATTTACATAAGAAACAGAGTCCAATCAAACCTTCACAAAGTATTGTCTGTGAAATTTTGTGAGCCTTTGTCTAGAAACATACCTCTACATTTGAACTGTTGTTTTATATGAAGACTACACCAACACAGTGTGATGTAAAGATACCACCTGCAAAATGGGAAGAATGCATTTACAAAGCTTAGGTTTTGTCATTTAGGCAAATATGGGGGAAATTTTTGTTCACAAGATTCTGCCCACATTCAATTTCCTGAGAACTGCTTATTTCTCTGCACTACTTTCCATGGGTAAGAACACAGGGTGAGGCAGCCAGATCCTCTCTCCCCGGGAAATCGATCTATGTACCTGATGCCTGATACCAAGAAAACAATATACCTAATATTAAATTACATTAATAAAATTTAGCAATCTGATTAGCAAATATTTATTAGTACTTACTTCATATCAAGTCCTGTGCTAATCTTAAGGAATAATATAATATTCCTTAAGCACACATCTGAGTTATTTAATGAACTTACTACATAAATAAAACATAACAAAAGGTGATAACTGAAAAATAACACAGCAAAAACATACATCTGAGAAAAGAAGGTATAGTTATTTGATGCTGTGTTGAGAGAGTATTTTCAGGACAGGTCAGTGGAAGAGGCTTTATCTGATATGGTAATTGTAGGATGAAGGAGTTTTCCAGGAAGACAGTGGGATAGGACGTTGCCATGCTGGCAGTATTTTATATAAACCACCAACACTTAGATGCTGAATGTTAAGAACTATGAGAGAACAAGGAATCTAGGACTGTACATCAAGAGAAGCTAATATAGTAAATAGAGCAGTATATGAAAAAGGCAAAGAAAGGGAACATTAGGTGTAAATAAACAAGAATAACAACAAAAAAAAGAAAATAGATTGAATCAATCACAGTCATGACAGAAAGCAGATGGTATACCCAAATTTAGGAATTTATAATGTTATATCAAAGAGATTATTTTTTAAGGTTTACAAAGCATGAAGGCAAAATTACAAGGGATAATCTTTGTGTCAGGACCAACATAAGTCCCATGGATAAGGAAGGAAGTAGGTACTTGTACATGGAGTTAATGTGTGCACAGATAGTGATTTTTGGCCACCGAAATATAGTTTCCTGGGGAAAGCTATGGGAATGAATAAACCAACTTCATTATTTTCTCTTGGTCTTACCTTGTGTTGTTTTCCATTAGTCAAAGCAAATAGCCTGTGACTGATTGATGCAATCTACTCTAGCCACCAAACAGAACAGAAAAGTGTAAGATACATAACTGAAGTGGCAAGTGAAGGACATTTTTTTCTAGGACACTTGTTCAAAATTTGCCTTTAGGATTTACTGCCAATTTTTTAAGGCAAGCAAGAATTATATAGTCAACTGCTTTTTCTCTAAGAATATATTAACAACAAATTTATAAAATACTAGCCATAATTTTTTCACATAGGTTTATAAGTCATGAAATATGGGTGTAAAAATGAATGCATTTTTAATAATTATCAGACAAGCAAATGCAACTAACTGAAATTCTTATGATGTTCCATGGGCACAGCACAGGTATAAATTCAGCCTGTTCCCAAGAGCAATTGTTAGCCTCCTTTCATCTGTTCCAAATTGCAAGGTATCTGATTTTCTAAAAACACACCATTTCCTGTGACTTAGGTGAATAGTAATCATTACTGACATTTTTCTATGTTTTAAGGAGTATGAACTGCAGTATATCTAGGTAAGAGTGTAGAATTATATATTTAGTAAAAATTTCAAGTAAATCATAAATATTTTATTTTGTCTACTAAAGACACCAAAAACCACATACGAGTTGTGTTGAATTCTTGTGTTACCTGACAATGTAACCACCTCTGTGACTGATAATGCTGTGCGGAAGCAAAACAATCATTTGTCAGAACGCATGGTATAGATAGCTTTGGCTATGAAAATGCAATTTCACAAGATAGCTCTAGGCACAAGTAACAGAAACCTTTTTTTGTGAACATGAGATATAAAGGAAGAATTTTGTCATTTGCTCAAATCTAGGACAGTAATTTCCATCTTCAGGTCACCTATTGAAGGTAATTTGAACAAACACTGAAAAAATAAGGGAATATCTAATGTGTTTAGGGTGAACAAGCTTTCAGCATCTGCTGTTTCTTCTGTATTAGGGCTAGAAATGCTGTTCATTATAGTAAATGAAGAGGGACAAAATATAAACCTTTTAAGAGGAAATGATATGGCAGAAAAGATTTGTGGAGACCTCAGTAAGGGGACAGATAATCCTATTTCTGTGAAATGTATATTGGTGTTACCAACTTTTCTGGACTTCATATCTGTCACTTGTTAAATTGTTGCTGAAAAGTGGATACTAATAAGACAAATTGTAAGGTCTAGTATCCTAGATCTACAAATCATGGGGCCATGTTTTCAAAACATTCCCATGTACCTGCACTGAATGTGTGTTATATTCCAATTTTACACTGAATGCATAGAGTCCCTTTTTTGCTCAAAATTTGACATATTCTAGAGCAAAAAGAAGTTATTAAAGTAGAAGAATGAGTATTTGAGAACAGAAAGGGGTCACGAGAGAGTAGGGAGAGCAACAAGAGCGCATAAAGGGGACTGAATATGATCAAAGTATGCTATATGCAGGGTATAAAAATGTTACATGAGGGCTGGTCACAATGAAGGCCAGGCATACTGCCAGTTACATCACTGACTTACATAACTACAGCTACTCTGTCAGTAGATAAAGGAGGATGGCAATTTAATGCCAGCCTGGGCATAAGTTACTGAGCCCTATCTTAAAAACAAGCTAGTTACATTAACATAGGTCTGCAGTCCCAGCTACTTTAGGATTGTGGTCTGAGTACCTCCTTGGCAAAATCACAAGACCCTATTTGAAAAATAAACAAAGTGGTAGACAATTTGCCTAGCAAGCACAAGGGTCTGAGTTCAATTTCTAGTACCATCAAAAAAAAAATCACAATCAAATGTGTTATTTTATACACTTAATATACACAAATATGACTGTATAGCCGTACTATTTCTTAATTAGATTAAATATCCAAATTAAAATCCATGAAAACAGACTTTTATTCTTTAAAGAAAATATCTTTTGCATACAAATTTTTGCAAATGTAATGCCATTTTAACTTTCATAAATAAATTCTAATACTATTTTTGAACTAGAGATCACGTATCATGTTCATCCTATCTTTCTCCATTATTCTCCCCGTGTCAACGAGGCCAAACAATACATACTACCTCAGCTCATCTCAGCTCCAAATTCTGTTTTTATTTCACCATACAGAGCTTCAGAATGAACAACACTACCATCTCACTTGGATTCCCCTGTCTTGGATGGCAGATTTCCAATACTGATAGATGCTTACTGCAATTCACAAGCATATCACTTAAGGGAAACACATTAAAGCATGATTGATACCTTGTGTCAGTACCTTACTATGTGATTGTTGATATTTCACATGAGACATTAAGGGAAGAAGTAATTCAAATATTATTATCTTCATTTTTCCAATACAGAAGAATGGCTGGTAACACAGCTGATAGAAGATACTCATATCTCAGACTTATTTTTGTTTTGGTGTTCACATCATATCAGTATTCTTTTCATTGTCATACTTTCTTGTGGAAAAGAATTTAAATGGAGCGGTAAATTAAATAGAGTGACGTGGTAACAAAAGCCAATTTACAGGAATGCAAAATATTTAACATTGTTAAAATGCATTTACTGAATCCTTATGATGAATAATGTACTACTCTGAAAGTCTCATACTCACTTTCTTTTCAAACTTTTTAACCTTGTTATTAGTATATAATAGTCAAACAGGGGCTTCTTTTATCATGCTTACTTTCACAGCTAACATCTTTGATGTCATGAATTGCATGTGATTATTGTATTATTTACAGATTTGGAAACAATTGGAATGATTGCGCAGATTCTAAATATAGTGAATACAAATCAAGTAGTAATAAAAAACTAAAATTATTTAAATCTTTTCTATATATTGAAGATAATTATATATTATAAATAATGGAAACATTGGAAACCATTTTACTTCTCTTGAGGAATCAGTATTTATTAAATATTATGGAGTGACAATACAAAGGTATTCTAATTAACTTTTAATATAGGACATGTTTCCTTAACTAACAATATATTTATTTACAAAAAATATAACTAAACAAGTGGGCTTTTTACCTTTATGGTGGTGTCCCATTAGTATTTTGACTTTATTGTTTATTATATTAAAATGTAATATTTTAATATCAGCAATGATAGATTCATTTGTTAATTATTTCTTTCAAATTTAAGATTATCACAAAAATATTTCATAGTACATACTGTAAGTGAATACCAATATTTGTGACAAGATTGAGTAATGTTTGAAGGGAGAGAAAAGGAACCTTATACACCGTTGGTGTGAATGTAACTTAGTAAAGCCATTATTGAAAGTCTGGTGGAGTTCCTCATAAACTAAACACAGAACTGTCATATGATCCAGAGATACCACTCTTAGGCGTACAACCAAAGAAATGTAAGTCAGGATACAATAAAGACACTTGCACACTCATGTTTATTACAGCATTATTTACAGTAGCTGATCTATGGAAACAGTCCAGATGCCCTGAAACTGATGAATGTACTAAGAAAATGTATATATACACAATGCAGTAATATTCAGCCATAAACAAGAATGAAATTTTGTCATTTGCAAGAAAATGGCTAGAACTGGAGAACATTTTCAATGAAGTTAACTAGGTTCAGAAAGACAAAGTTTACATGTTTTCTCTCACATATGAAAAATAGATCCAAGTACACATACAACCATTATCATATGTACATATATATGAGAACATGTTTCCAATAGAAATCTTGTTAGAGGAAGCAAGAAGAGATCTGTAATGATCAATATTGATATACATCTGTGTAGGAACAAGACACAATGACATGCACTAAAAACTGCTTAGCAATATAAGGTAGGAGGAAAAGTATAAGGAAGAGTAATAGAGGAGATTAGACTGATTAAAATGTAATATATTTACCAGTAAAATGACAAGATACAATACCACTGAACAATGGGCAAAGACTTAAACAATGAAGGACAGAAATGTAGAACAGGTCATGTTAAGGACATGGTACTACTGAGAGGGGGAGGGAAATGAAGAGGGTAAAGGAGGGTGAATATGGTTGATGTATTTTCTACACATGTTTGAATATTGAACATTGAAAGTTGTCAGTCATTTTAAGATGGGGAGGGAGAGCAATGAATGGGGTGAATCAAACTGGGGTACAATACTGATCCTAGACCAAAAAATCATAATTTTTGTTGTGGAACCATTAATCTATGTGTAGCAGTTACCTCAGATGCTTTGTTTTGCAAATAAGGAATTTGAGAATTATTGGTTTGTAGCAGCCTGCCTACTACCATCCTGGCCAACACAATCACCATTCTATTAGAATCTTTTCTATAATTCTGATTCTTAACTTAACTGACTATAGATTCTTTCAAATTTTGAAAGAAATAATTAGAAAATCTGTAGTTGATATAGAATGTTGAAAATATTTGGAAGATTATACATTAAGAATCCTACTTTGCTTGAGACAACTTCTTCATACTTGGCTTCCCCTTATCCACTAAATTTTTGCCGTTTAAAATTTATTATGACTTATAATGTCTGCACTATTATTGTTTTTTACTCCAATTTGTGATTTAATACTGGGTTGGAATGGGAGATTTCTAGAAAAATTATTCATTTAAATTCAATATTACAAATTCAACTTCCTGAATCAAACATTAAGACAGCTCGAACATATTATAAATATGCTCTTAGCTGCATAGTCCGTGTTCATATTGTAGTTACAAACAGTTTGCTCATATTCCTCAACATGTCTCTGAAACGTTGTAGTTAAGACGAATTATCATGACAAGAATAACTTCTAAGGTTTTACTTAAGTGTGCTCTTTGACTCACCTGGGTAATTCCCAGCGGCACTTTCTATAAGCATCCAGTTGTTCTGATTCTCTACTTTCTTTTTACTTCTCTTTAATGGTAATAGTCAGTCTTGGATCATCAAGATTATTCTTTCCTCTGAAGGCTCTTTATAATTATAGCTGTGGATGAAACTTTATTTCAAAGTGTGACTTTCAGCCTTGTAATTTAAATTCGACCCCAAACTTTGAAAGGAAAAAAAAAGAAGTGTAAACAAAGAGAATAGAAAAATATAAGCCTGATCACGTTCTTGTAATGTCTCAAATATATAGGATATATAATAAAATAATAATAAAACTTTATCAAGAGATTCAAAATAAGAATAAGTACTTTCAGAGTACACATCTTAGAATTGTTTATTATGACATTCAGGTTTTGTGCTGTTATTTATTTATTTATGCATATTTTTGGTGAGACTGAGTTTGAACTTAGGACTTTAAGGCTGCAAAGCAGGTGCTCTATCACTTGAGCCATGCCTCCAGTCTATTTTCCTTTGGTTATTTTGGAGATAGAGTCTTATAAATTCTTCCCACCTGACCTTGATCCATCCTCTTCCAGATCTGAACTTCCCAAGTAGCAAGGATTACAGACGTGAGTCACTGAGACTACATATTCCTGGCAGGCCAGGAGCTCAATATGTATATGAGGCTGGCTTTGATCTCACAATTTCCCTGCCTTAATACCCTGAGTACTGGGATTACAGATGTGTGCCTCCATGCTAACTCAAGTTCTGATTTTCTTCTATCAACTGAAGCTTATACATTTTGGTGCCCTTCTTTATGAAACTTTTTAAATAAATCATGTTATTGCCCCATGGAATAGTTCCTTCTAGTTCAAAGTCTTCTTTTTCAATTCTTTGTAAAATAATTTGATCTAGGTACATCATTTAAACCATCTCCTTTCATGAAGCAAGTTTCATACTAAACCTAGGGTATACTTCATGTTGTGAATATCTAATGACATTTCTTATCGTATCCAATGATAGAAAATAATAGCTTATGAACTGGTTCAAATTCTACTAAGAGCTATTCTACTAAGGGCTAAAACAATAACTAAGATATACATTGCAACATTTTACACATAAGAGAATTGCAACAAGGGAGGGTTACTTAATTTGATTAAAATTACAGCTGTGGTAACATGAGTAGTGATTTGGATTTCTGTCATTCTCGTTAGGTTTTCTGGAAACTTGTATAATAAAACCATCATTTAGAAGTGGACAATTATTTATTTCCTCATAATATGGTCCTTTATAATTATTAGTGTTAAGGGAATGCTAATTTTGGATTAAAATGCACTTAATCTTCTAAAACATAGGTGAAATATTATCACCTTATCAGAGTAATATCTTCACTGAAATTATTTATAGTATAATATTATTAAATTGTGTCGGGTTTTAAGGATTAGATAAGGTTTCTTCAACCCATCAATTACCATTACATGCAACTCTGACTCTTTAAATGATTTCTTGTACATTGAAATATTAGAATACCTTTGTTCCCACATTTGACTTTCTATATAAAGTGTTCTGAATTTCAACTTAACTATAAAATGTAAATCAAATTGTGTTCTGATTCTGCTTAAAATCTTCCAATGGTTTCCATTCATAGAGAATGGCTTGATCACTATCTCCTGATCTCTTTCGGAACCACTCTTCTCTTTCACTGTAAAGTAGTCACACTAACCTTTCTAAAAATCAATATAAGCAAAGTCCCTATCTTGTTTATCACCAGCTTGATTTAATTGGAGTAATATTCCTCTGCACAGCACATGGATTATTGATGATTTTATTCATGTCTGCTGAAACTCTACATCCATATATGACTGAAGCAAAGATTTTTCACATTCATGTGTGTACTTCTTAAACCCAGTTGTTACTGGGCTCTGGCTAAGTTTTATTTCATTTAATTGTATAAAAAGTAGATAAAATGGAGGTGATGAGTGATCAGGGAAAGGGAATGAGTCAGTAAGTATTTCCAGCTTGATTCTTATTAAGTTATATTTTATTAGGCATTTTAGATAAAATTAAATCAAATGGTAATTTAAGAGGTGATATTATCAAATTTTCTCTGATATTTAATTAATTTATTAGAGTTTCTGACCTACAACATTTGGTCAAGAGATGAGATTTTGGCATTGGTGGCTCACTCCTATAATCCTAGCTGCTCCGGAGGCAGAGATCAGGAGGATTGTTGTTCAAAGGCAGCCAGACCCTATCTCAAAAAAACACTCCACATAAGAAGAGCTGGTGGAGTGGCTTTGACTTCAAACTCCAGCAAAAAGAAAAAAAAAAGATGACATTTAGATTTTAGCACTAGAAAATTGTTTAATTGGACATACTGAGATTTTCGAATTAAATAAAAATTTTAATCAAGTCTTGAAATTAATATTTGTCCTCACAGAAAAAAGCAAGTGAATTGCTTATTTATCTAAAGAATTTGGTAATAGATATCTTGGAAATAAATACTGAAAATTCTGATCAAATTACTATTTTCAATTTTATGTATTTTGAGCTGAATCTTTCCATCTCTTTGAAGTAGAAGAAATTATAATTGATTGATAGGTAATTAATGTGTGCTTAATTTATATAAAACTAACTTGAGAATTTTGCAAGAAGTTCATTTTTCTATGACTGTATTGATATGTCATTGAGACATAATTTCAAAACTTATCAGTTACTAATAACAATAATAACTCGGTTGCATGAAGAGGTTTGATATCCACTAAGTAAAAGAAGATAGAATTTGTTACTTTTTGCTCAGAGCTCTTTATAATTAATTTATCTATGCTCATTGATCAATTAGTTAAAGATGGAAAAAAAAGAATTAGTTGATTGTAAACAAAGCAGTTCAGCAGAATTTGGACATAAATACACATAGTCATATGCAGTTAATGTCTAAACTACTTTTCACAGACAAAAATCATTTTACCTATTGCAAAGTTTCCCTGTAGGATACAGATGACCAGAAATCTCAGTCAGAACCTCAATCATATCAGAAGTTTCCTTGAGGAGTTATCTGGCTATCTTACTTACTGGATGTTTCATTCCATTAAATGACAAAATCAATCTTACTGAACTTGTCTTATTTTATACTATTTTGATTAAAATCTCTTTGTCTCTTCAGTGTCAGCAAAAGCGTTGCCACTTACAACCTCTCTGGATATAGGTTAATCTAGAAGCTAAATCAAAAGAAAGAAAGAAAGAAAGAAACATCTACATCAGAGAGAAGAAGTTTGATTAAATGATTCCCAAAGCATAGAATTGCTTAGTATCTCTTACATGCCCATAATAACCAAGAACGAAATCTATTAAATTGAGTGAGATAAAAGTAGTAGTGTGTATCTGTCAGCTTCTGCTGTGCAACAAAATTCTTGATGACCTACAATATATGTTTAGTTTTTATCCATGGACGCTTGGGTTAGCTGAGGTGAGATTGAAACCAGTTTTACTTCAAGCTGCAGGATGAATTTGGGTTTTTTCAGTGAGTTTCATGCTTGTGAACAAGCCAGAAGCAGCACCAGCAGTACTGACAGTTTCTTCCTTTTCTTCTTCTTCTCCTTCTCTTTGTTCCTCTCCTCTCCCCCTCCTTTTCTTTCTCCTCTTTTTTCTTCTTGTTTGTTTTTTTGAGACAGTGTCTCTATATATGGCCCAGGCTAGCAACAGACTCATGATCTTCCTGCCTCTGCCTCCCTAGTGCTGGTATTTTGTGCATTTCCAACACACATTATTTAGACATATTCTCCTTGTGGTTGATTGGGATGTCAAAGTTAAGCATATTTTGGACTCCTGTTTCTGTCAGTTCCATTGGTATTCCTTTGATACAGCAAAATGAAGACAATGTAAGTTAAATTCAGAAATACACTGCCCACAATCAAAGGTGGAAATAAGTGAAAATTTATTGAACAATAGTTATGATTACATTTTATTATGTGAACTCATAATGGTAAAATTTCTTTATTAATTCCTAATTTATACAAAAACCTAATCTTGCACTACCTTTTTGCCCTACTGCTTCATGGAATGAAAATTGAAGTGGAAAGTGAAAAAGGCAAAAGGGGCTACTAGTGAGTCATTTGAGTGACAATTCTTCTGAATTCACAAAAATCAAATCTGACCATATGAGAAGATTATGGTAAGTATAAATTGTTTTTATTATGATTATTCTCTGCCTTTACTATTAATACATTTTTGATGGTATGTGATTTGAACTCAGGGCATTGCACTGGCTAGACAAGCTTTCCGTTTGAGTCACATCCCATCCCATTTTTTGCTTGAATTGTTTTTAGGAAATGTCTTATGTTTTTGCCAGTAACCAACCATGATCCTCCTACCTATGACCTCCTGCATAACTGGGATGACAGGTGTGAACCACCACACACAGTTTACTGATTAAGATGGGGTTTTGCTAACTTTTTGCTCAGGCTGTCCTTAACTGTTTTCGTACCAATCTTTGCCTCCAGAAGAGCTGTGATTACAGACTTGATGCCCATCCTATAACTATTAATATTTTTATGAATGTTGCAGTAGAAAAAATATGTATAGCCAAATATTGAATATTTTGAGTATTATGTGGAAATATACAAATATGTGGAATATTTGTGTATTATGAGGAAACACAACAAACAAGAATGAACACTGCATTTCCCAGTCTTTCTGAAAGGTAGTGCTAAGTTCGTGTCAATGAGATGTAAAAAGGGAAGATAAGTCATGATTCCAAGAAACATCCTCAAGTTCCCTAGAAGGGTTCAAGATAAAGTAAAAGAAAGTGAAGAACCCGGTGAAAAATTAAATGGCTAGATTGATTATAAAGTTTATAAAATAAATAAAACAAAGAAAATTGAGTTCTTCTTGTTGTGTTAGGCTTTTTACTGGGTGATGGGTACATGAGAAATGAATGTCATTTTGATAATTTATTTTATTTTATTTTTTATTATTTTATTATTCATGTGTGAATACAAGGCTTGGGTCATTTCTCCCCCCTGCCCCCACCCCCTCCCTTACCACCCACTCCGCCCCCTCCCTCTCCCCCCCTCAATACCCAGCAGAAACTATTTTGCCCTTATTTCTAATTTTGTTGTAGAGAGAGTATAAGCAATAATAGGAAGGAACAAGGGTTTTTGAAAGTTGGGATAAGGATAGCTATACAGGGAGTTGACTCACATTAATTTCCTGTGCGTGTGTGTTACCTTCTAGGTTAATTCTTTTATTTTTTTATTTTTTATTATTTTTATTTTATTATTCATATGTGCATACAAGGCTTGGGTCATTTCTCCCCACTGCCCTCACCCCCTCCCTTACCACCCACTTGGCCACCTCCCTCTCCCCCTTACCCCCTCAATACCCAGCAGAAACTATTTTGCCCTTATTTCTAATTTTGTTGTAGAGAGAGTATAAGCAATAATAGGAAGGAACAAGAGTTTTTGCTGGTTGAGATAAGGATAGCTATACAGGGAGTTGACTCACATTAATTTCCTGTGCGTGGGTGTTACCTTCTAGGTTAATTCTTTTTGATCTAACCTTTTCTCTAGTTCCTGGTCCCCTTTTCCTATTGGCCTCAGTTGCTTTTAAGGTATCTGCTTTAGTTTCTCTGCGTTAAGGGCAACAAATGCTAGCTAATTTTTTAGGTGTCTTACCTATCCTCACCCCTCCCTTGTGTGCTCTTGGTTTTATCATGTGCTCAAAGTCCAATCCCATTGTTGTGTTTGCCCTTGATCTAATGTCCACATATGAGGGAGAACATATGATTTTTGGTCTTTTGGGCCAGGATAACCTCGCTCAGAATGATGTTATGCAATTCCATCCATTTACCAGCGAATGATAACATTTCGTTCTTCTTCATGGCTGCATAAAATTTCATTGTGTATAGATACCACATTTTCTTAATCCATTCATCAGTGGTGGGGCATCTTGGCTGTTTCCATAACTTGGCTATTGTGAATAGTGCCGCAATAAACATGGGTGTGCAGGTGCCTCTGGAGTAACCTGTGTCACAGTCTTTTGGGTATATCCCCAAGAGTAGTATTGCTGGATCAAATGGTAGATCAATGTTTAGCTTTTTAAGTAGCCTCCAAATTTTTTTCCAGAGTGGTTGTATTAGTTTACATTCCCACCAACAGTGTAAGAGGGTTCCTTTTCCCCCTCATCCTTGCCAACACCTGTTGGTGGTGGTGTTGCTAATGATGGCTATTCTAACAGGGGTTCATTCTGATAATTTAAACAAGAAACTGAAACTCTAAGTGATATGGTTTGGTACTTTGTTCCATATGCTTATTCCTAGGAAAATCAGGAATTTATTCAACCTAAATTGTCCTTGCTTCTATGTTCATAAATCATGACAATGAGTATAGATCCTGGTAAACTTTAAATGCTTTTAAAGAACTCATTTGAATGGAATTACAGTTGAATTTGATAGGTCCCCACTGGCATAATTCAAAGTAGTGGGAATAGCTACATATGTCATCTGTTGTCTAAACATATTCTTTTCTATCCTATACCATGTACCTGAAATACTCAAACAGTTCATTATCTTTCATTATTGACTATTCAGTTTGGCAACGAGTTGGTGTCAAATTTGAGGCAAGCCTGGGCTACATAGGGAGGTAGTGTCTCAAAAAATAAATACACAAAAAAGAAAGGAAAAACATTTCAAAGGTTAACTTAGAGAGTGACAGCATCAAGATTTGAAGCTTCCTACAGATATCCGGCTTTTAGGTACTAAAAAAGTTGATGTTGATGTTGTCTCTCAACTTGTACTTTAATCCTATTTTCTTCATGTGTTAAGAAGTCTACATTCATGGTGTCATGAAGAACAATGGATGGATTTAAGAAACTATATTTTGTACATAAAAGAAGGTACAAGAGACCCTAAAAAGAGACCCATATTCTATCCTATCAACAGTCCTGCTTCATTACTTATTCTCAGATTTAGAAACAAAGTTAAAGTTCTCCATATGCAACAATGTTGAGAAAGTCCTTTGTAGAGCAAGGTTGCTTTATATAGGACATGATAATAGAATGTCAATGAAATTTCTCTGAAGTTACTAGAAATCAAATTGAGACTAGCTACACTGCTGAGAAATTAACCAATCTTAGGATATTCTTAGTATCTCTGTATTTAGAAAGTTATACTTTAGTCTTGAAATGTTTTACATTAGAGACAACTATACTGCTGTGAATTCACAGCACTTGCTTAAGTTATCACAGAAGAAAGACATATTGCTGGACCTTTCTCACAGAGACATCAACAGTATGAGTTTCAAAGATAAATTTTTGGTATGTTAAAATACAATGACTTGCCTGTATATATTAATATTATCAATGTATTTTAATATTATTAATATTAATGCAGTATATGTGTATATGACTAAATAACATCATTAACATTTGAGTATGAAAGTATTAGAAGCACTCAGCAATTTCTATATTCAAAACCTTCCTGCAAACTCCATGGGCCAATAGGAAGATTAGCAACTGGATTCCAGAGTAAGAACTATAGAATTCCATAAAGTCAAGGGTTGACTTGTAGCTCTGACATATTACCTCTATTACTTTAAGTAAATTCCTATGTCTTAAAAGCCTTGTATTTCATGTGGAAAATTGGTATACACATACATTTTCTGGCATTCTTGTGAAAATAAATTGTGTTATAACAAATGCCAAAGATTTAATTCAGCTAAAAGCACAATAAGTAGTTACCTTTTATTAAGGAAATTATGCATCAGATATTAATTTTATTAAACTCATAAATGTTTGAAAAAGTTAAATCAATGCCAGAGTTGCATTAACTTCTTTGAATATATTTAAATTAATATATGAAAAGCAGAAATATACTATTGGTATTTTTCATAAGTGTACTTGTCTGATATTTTCCATACAAAGCATTTGCTAAAATGTATCTAATAAATTTTGAAGTCATATAATGATGAATGGTAAGAACAGCATCATTAATTTGAAGAAGATTAATAAATTACATTTACTTCTGTGTTATGAAATGACTAGAAAATATTAAAAGAAAATATTAATCTTGGCTGTCTTTCAATGAGAAAAATGTGTGCAATTGTAATCATAATGGATAATTTCTTTGAATCCAGGAAAACATTGTGATTTTTAGTAGAGAAAACATTAGATAGTTGCCAGGTGCTGGTGGCTCACGCCTGTTATCCTAGCTACTCAAGAGGCAGAGATCAGAAGGATCATTGTTCAAAGCCAGCCTGAGCAAATAGTCTGTAAGACCCTATCTTTTAAAAACCCATCACAAAGAAAGGCTTGTAGAATGGCTCAAGTGTAAACCCTGAGTTCAAGCCCCAATAATGCAAAAAAAAAAAAAAATTAGATAGTTTAAATAATGCATATCATTTTTTCTAAACTTTCAGTTAAAGGTGCCACCGATGAATATCATATAAAAGCAAACAAAAACAAAGCAGAAAAGAATAAATATAGTATTATTTCATTTATTTGCAGTTCTAGAGTGGGCAAGAGTGAAAAATTGATGTACAAATGTTAAAACACTAATGAAAAGTAAGGGAATATTGTAAACAATCAAGATACTGGTTAACATTGAGAGGAAAGATGATATAATTAAGAAGGAACGAAGGCCAGGCAAGGTGGTACACATCTGTAAACCCAGTTAAGAGGAAGCAAAGATAGGAAGACTGCAGATGGAGGCTGGTGTTAGGCAAAAAAGAATGACACCCTGAAAAATAACTAAAACAAAAGGGCTGGAGGCATGGCTCAAGTGGTGGAGCAGTTGTCCAGCAAGAGTGAAACCTGAGTTCAAGCTCTAGTACGGCCAGAGCAAAAAGAAAAGGGACTAAGAATGTTCAAAAATATTACTAGTTTTCTATTATTTAAATCTAGAGATTGACTATTAAATATCCACCTAAATAGTTTTATTTATTTTTAAAATTTTATTAGCAGAAATTAATTGTGTAAAGGGGTTTCATTGTGGTATTTCCAACATGCTTATAATGTACTTTGATCTAATTCACCCCCATCTATATTATTCTTTCTTAAATATCTTCACTCCTCTCCCTCCTTTTTAACAGATTTCAGTGGGTTTCAGTCTATCACTTTTATAAAAATGACACCATATGTCATATGTATATGAGCACATACATATTTGAAGAAGCCTAGCTTCATTAAAGTGTATGAACTCTAGAATTCTACCTCTGTAGTGAATATAACAACTATAGTGACACCAACCTATTAGAATTACATTCTAGCATACACTAAACATTCAGATGTGGTAGTTGCTGCAAACCTTGATGTCATCCTTGACACTTTTCACACCCCACTATGATTCCGTTAGCATGTTTGTCAATGAGTTTCAAAATATACCAAATAATGAAATCCATCTTTCCATACCCATTGCTAATACCACATCTACCCCATGATTATTTCTCACCTTGACTATCACTTTACACTTCTAATTAGTCTCCCTGCTGCTGTTCTTAGCTCCAAAGCTTTTTTCCACACAGCAATCATAATGATGGATTAATACATAAACCTGTTTATGAGATTTTCCTACTCAAACTGATTCCCTTCACAACAAACTCACACAAATATCCAAAATTTTCATTTGTCATGATCCTATATGAGCGTCTCTCTGCAGAAATCCTCAACAGGCTCACTGACCCTCACCTCAACAGTGTCCAGCACAATCTGACTCCATAAACTTACTTTTAGTGGCCTCTTCCTTATGTATACACAATGCTCGCCTCCTCCCTACCAGCTAGCTTTATTAAAGATAGTTTTACCATCTTTTAAATTAGTATAAATTAATGATATGAGGGTTTTCAATTGTGGTAATTCCTTACATATGTATGGTATACTTTTAACAAGTTCACCCCCTCCATTATATTTCCATTCTTTCTTCCCTCCTTCTTCCTTGTCAGAACAGTTTTTGATGGGTTTCATTGTGCTGTCTTCAAACATATACATGTAGCTTTTATTCAGAAAACCCATTCTGACTGTCTTCCACATGCTACCTCTTTATCCACTTTGTTTTTCTTCAAAGACCTTATCATCGCTTGTATTTCATTGTATATTTGACTGCTGTCTATCTCATCACCAGCATATACACTCTATGAAGCTAGAAAGTTTCCTTGTATAACCAGTTTCTTATCTATGCAGAGATGCTTGCCTGAGAAAATAGTTACTGTAATGTTACTTGGGATCCTCTAGGGTTTATGTGGATGACCTGATGGTACCAAACTCTGTAGATGCTCAAGTTCCTCCTATGAAATGATACAGAAAATGCATATAACCTATGCATATCTTTCTGTGATGAGTTGAGTCATTCCTAGATTATTTATAATACTTAAAGTTATAATATTATTTTATTTACAGAATAGGGATATGAAAATGTCAACAATGACAAGAATAGTATATACAAGTTCAGTACAGACTTCTTTTTCAAATATTTTCAGTGTTTGGTTCTATCAGCTGATGGAGAACCTAGAGATACAAACCTACTTTATATGTTTGTCTCATGTATGGGTAGGCATGACTCAGACTCTGTTTGAAATTTTGAATATATCATCTCATTTCCCCTTCAAAACATTCATGAAGAAATGTATCATTCTTTCCAATTTATACCTTAAAATACTGAGTCAGAATAGAAAAAAAAAGTCAAATCATTTCAATGGAAGTGCATAACAACACACTATGAGTCAGAATATAAATCTAAAAATTAATAATTGTGGAATGTCCCCTATTACCATCATTCTTCACTCATTTTCTAAATTGTTGAGTTGGAAGCCAGAGAAATGAATGCTTTTAACTCTCTGGCAAATCATTATTTTTATCATAACACCAGGCATCAGTGTAAGATCTCCAGTAAAAACAATGTTTAATTGTGTAAGGAATTTATGTTCAGTCCATTAAAATCAAATAAAAGTATTGTCTGGGATGATTTGTTTTGATTTATCTGATGAGCTTTATCAAAATATGTAATACAATGACTTCATGAATGTTATCTGTAACTTTTGAGAACTTCAATATTCATAATTCTCCAGAATGTTGTAAACCTGGAAGTAGACTCATTACTCTTGTGTTGAGTCCTAAGATCTTCTTAAAATGGAGCTGAAAATTTCCTCTACCATGGTCTTTGGACACCTGAACATTGCTGTCTCTGTCTCACTTAGTTCAAATATATTATTTTCTTCCACTTTAATGTATATGTAAATATAAAATATGTAATTTTTATATTTTATATTTAATAATTTAATACATATGTAAATATAAAATATGTAAATTTTATATTTTATATTTAATAATTTAATAATTAAGAAATAGGAAGGGTGACCCAAAGCCTGTGTTCCTTGCTGCCCATGCTTATGTTTCTTAGGGTGGGCATGCTCATTGTCCGCTGATGGCACTCACTTCTGAGGTTCTGAGCAAGGATGCAAGGACAGCTACACACTAACCTGGAAGCATGTACCCAGAGCATCAATTTTTCAGAAAGATTTTGGGAAAAAAGTTTTTCATTTTTGAATTTTTAATAGAATGTGTCACATGAATATGCACTAGACTTCTGGTTTCCCATCATTGTCAATGTCGTTTTTTTTCACAAAAACAAATGGGCCATAATGTTTTTATGTGCAGTGAGGAACTGTAACCTTTGGTGTATTGAAGTTATGCAGGAATGCCCCAAATCAGCACTGGCATGAAGAAATACAAAACCATGATTTTGAAAGAACAGATTATGTTAATGTCACCAGCCACACAGCACAGAGGATATTCATGCCACGGGTGCTATTTCTTGATGAATCCATGTAATCTTTATTTTTATTAGCTTTTGGCTGCAAACAATCTAATGGTCCCCCCAAACTAGTGCAACTTACTATTGGAATTGCTCAAAAATATGATAAATCAAGTATTTTATTTATAAATGTAGGACTATAGACAAATAAATAGTACCACTTTCTTTTCCACTGACTATTCTATAACATAAAACAACTAAGAATAAGGAATATTTTAAAATGATAGCTACATTCTTTCTCTTTATATTTTAAAATGGACATATATTTGTAATCTGAATGGCTGTCTGCTGGTACACAAATACTTTCTATGGCCTTGAGTTCCCCAACTTTGATAACTCCCAAGATCTCAGTTGGGATAGATTTGGGCTTGTTTGTGCACAAGCAGTGGTACATTTTGTCCCAGTCAATACAAAAACTTATGCATCAAAGCAACATGAATCACTGAAGACCACAGCATTTAGTCCTGTGAAATCAAAATTGATGCTCGTAGCCCCATTCCACAGACAGTCACCTGGTGGCATGCACAAAAGTAGTTATAAAAAGCACTAGATATGCTTATATGTTTATTTGAGAGAGTGGTTTATCTCTGTGGAAATACAAATGAGTCCAAAGCTTGTTCTATCTTGGATGAGTTATGACCACTTAACATTATGACTCTTACAACAACATCCAAAAGCCAATTAGGCACTTATTGAAAGAAATGGCCAGAATTTTTTGCAGCTAAAAATAATAGCCAGGGCTAGAAGCAAGGTTATCAAAACCAAAATCAAACAAGAAATTTGATTGAAGCATCCTTGACACTTTCAGAATTGTCTTGGAAGGTAAAACTCAGGAGAGTAGAAAATTTATGAAAAACTGCCCATAACCTATGTCCAAATCTATCTTTGCCTCTCCAAAGAGGCAGAGACTGAAAGGATGATCTTGTTCAGTAATTCCTTTAAACAACTGTTTGAACAATTCCTTCAACTGTACTGAATGCACTTCAGGTAGATAAGGCTGATGTCAGTCTCCAATCACTAGGAAGAATCCTGTGTACACACTTCATAGAATATGGCTTCCCAAAGTAGCTCCTACACAAGAGCAAGACACCACTTTCCAGAGCTCTGCCATAGACATTCTCAAGTTTAGGTCTTCAACTCAGACACCTGAACCGAAGCCTCTCCACTGCATCTCATTGCTCTGGACTAGCTTCCCTGCTATTCAGAAATATGACACCACATCTTCCACCCACACCTGGCCACTCTCATGCAGCCTACACTGCTTGAACTTAACTTCCATTGAATAAAGGTGCATTTAATGTGAACTGCAAAAACTTGAATCCTGAAATGATAGTATTGCTTTCTAACATTGAGTAACATTTCCTTTTCAATATGATCAAAATACCAAAAAGGAAATATGGATATGTATACATTTAAATTTTGTAATATGCATCAATAAAGGTTTTAAGAAGGACAAATTGCATATGAATATCATGTAATATACTGTAGTGTAAGCTGTTCAGTATTAGGGGAGCATGGTGATAAGGAATGAGTAAGTGATGGGGATGTTTACTTTGATTAAAGCACATTATATACAAGCTTAAGTACCAAGATAAACCCCCCTTTGAATATCAATACATATTTTTTAAAAAGTGAAAATATTAGGGAAAAAATAGGACTTTTCCAGGAATGGGTAGCAGTGGGAGGTAGGTGAACACCAGGAAAGGAGGAATGTAGATGAATATGGTGGGTGTATTTTGTATTCATATGTGAGAATAGAAGAATAAAACCTGCTGAAATTGTTCTAAGAAGGGGAAAGGGGGACGAGGGAGAACGATGAAGGGGATAAATCTAAGTAAGTTATATGGTAAGTATATAGGTAAATATCACAACGAATCACAAGTATTATATGCTAATAATTTTTTAAGTGAGACAGTAGAGAATATTATCATTTCATAAAACTGACTATGAAATTGTCCACATTCCATAGAATGAGTTCATGCTCTACACTCTGATGTTTGAGGCATGGTTAGTTTAGATGGAGGCTGTCCTTTACTGCCCCCTAGTGACGCTACGCTGGGGCATGCCTAATACTCTGAGTTCTGTGACTCCTACACTCTCAAGGGTGCAGATGCCAATACAACAGCTGGTGTTGATGTGGGCCAAAGCCCAATGCTATTCCACTGGAGGGCCCCTCTCTGCCCAGTTCCAGGGAAAATTAGAGCTCTGGCTGCAAGCTCTGGCTTAGCAGTAACTATGCTGCTTGAGGGTAGGGAACTAAGTGTAGAGACAGCCCCTTTGCTACCAAGACAGCTAAGATGGGTCACACTGAAGTTAATAACCCACAGGGACTTGCACAGTTTTTTTTTTTTTTTTCTTCTTCTTGTTGCTTTTTAAGAGGGGTTGTGCTCTCGTCTCAATTTAAGGCTGGCGATGGAGGTTGAAAGATGAGTCTCTCTGTTTGGTGTGCAACTCTCTAGTTGATACGAAGGAAGATCTAGGGGCTCATTCTGGAAGTTTTGGCATATATACAGGATTATTAATTTCTAACTGGTGTTGGGTTTTACCATGAAAGTTCTGATACTGAGTTTCAATGTAAAGTCTATTTTTCAAGCCCTATTCTCCAAAAAGCAGAGTCTTGCTTCCCCCTTTTCTGAGTCAGGTAGGCAGCAGGTAGTAGTCATTCTGATTGCTGCCTTGCCACTGTAGTTCCTGTGGTTCAGTCCATGGTTACTAGATGGGTGGTAGGGATCCTGGGGCACTGCCAGCAATCAATTTCACCATAGCAGGCCTGGTACTAGGTTTCAAATATAAGCCTGGACTTATTTTCCCAATCCTTTTCTCCCCAAGCAATACATATTTCTCTTTAGGCTGTGGTCCTAGAAGTAGGGGTGTTGTAGGGTGGGCAGGTAAACAATTATTTGCTTTCCACCTCTCTCAGGGAACATTTTCTTCTATTATGCTAAAAGAAGTTTAGTTTCTCACCTGGTTTCTTTTTCTCTTGGGAAGTTACATTGGTAAAAGCACAGCTATTCAATTTGGTTTGTCAACAGTGATACTAATACTAAAGGAATATATGTGACCACAATTTTTCTTTTCTGCCCAACAATTATTTTTTAAATAAAATGAATCTGTTAGTTAATGAATGGATAGACTTGGTAATGGTCAAAAGTATGAATGAATAAACTTTCTTTGTTAGTGAATTTTAAATAAACTGAAAAACATATTAGTGAGAATTGAGACAAGGAAAAGTCAAGAGATTAGCTTAGTCACACAGCTAGAACTTCTGAAATTTGAGACTAAAATTATACACAGCAAAGGATAAAATCAATACAGAGAAACAATCTACAGAATGGGAAAAATCATTTAATAACTACTCATCTAACATGGATCAATGACATAGAAGAAACCTAAAAATATTTGAAAATTTCTCAAAAGACTTACAAATGGCCAACAAATACATGAAAAAATGCTATTTCACTAGTTATCAGGGAAATGCTAATCATATCAATGATGAGATATCATTTCATCAGTTAATATAGCTATTACCCAAAAGACAAAAATACATATATTATTAAAAAAAAATAAAGGGACAGACTTAAACTCTGTTGATTGAAACATCCATTAATAGATCCATTATGGAAAGCAGTAGAGATTCCTTAAGGAAACTAAAAGTGGAACTATCATATGATCAAGCAATCCCATTACTAAGTGTATTTCTATCTTCCATATTTATATCTACATCTAATCTATATCACTTGACTATGCTAGGAAAATGTTCCGCTACAGATTTTCATCATCCTCTCTGGATCTTTCCTGAAGATGTTGCTAAAGAAATGTGTAAATCATTGTAGAGAGATATCTGTAGAATAAATTTTGAGGATCCCCAATATAGCTAAATATAAGGCTCACACTTGAGGTGGTCATGTATCTGAGCTTATTGTTGTTTCTAAATTATGTCTACTCTCCCCAGTTTCTGTACTGTTTTGCATTTTCCTGAATTTGCCTCTCATTACAAAATGATATTACAATGAAATGTGCTTGTCAGACCTACATTTCCTACATGCAGCTATTGCCAACCATATGCAGCAAACAATTCTTACATTAATGCAGTTTAAAATGGAATGAAAGTCATCAACAGCACATCTTATCTTTACCAAACATCTGTAGAACAAAATAACATAGTCCTTCTAAGAAAACTGATCTCTGGTAAAACAATTTGCTCTAAACAATAGCTAGGGATATAGAACTCCTTGAAATGTAAGTGGCAGTGAAAGAGGTAATGGAAAAACACTGACACTGCACTTGTAGGTTACTTGTTGCATAACCATCAAAGCAGAAAACTGGAAATCATACCATGCATTTAAAAATACGTGTAGAAAAAAAGTTTAGCAAGGCTTTCACAATATAGTTAAATGTTTTAAATTCTTGCTGCTCTGAGTAATAATGTAGGTTTCACCTTGAAACTTGTTAGGTAAGCAGAATCTCATGGTGCATACTTAGCCTACCTATTCATCAATATCCCTTGGTGATTTGTATGTTCATTAAATTATGAAGAAGTTCTTCAATAAATAATCTTGCTAAATGTTTTTCAATTTATTTCATGACAAACACACAAGGCAGTACTTTATTTTTGTACTTTGTATTAATCCATTGACAACAATGAACATTAAAAGTGCATGCTTAATAAAATAGCAAGTAATGATTTTATTACCTCCAGAAAGTTGGTAATAAATTTTCAACAATCATAAATTATTTATATAGCTTTAACATTATTGGGGGTTTCATAATGAAATCACTAATCTTATGAAATCAAAAGACAAACACCGTAATCATTTTGTAAGAAACATATAAAAAACACTTCAAGATATTGGTATAAGCAGAAACATTTCTGAATATGATCCCCAAAATGGCAAGTAACAAAAGTTAAACAAATGGAATTGTATCAAACTACAAAGTTTTCTCACAATAAAGGAAACAATCAACAGAATGAAGAAACAACTTACAGAATGGAAAAAAGTTTAAGAAATACTCATTTAAGAAAAGGTTAACTTAAAAAAAGATTTATACATTTCAGAAAAGACTTACAAATGTATAAAAAAATGCTCAATTTCACTAGTCATCAAGGAAATGCTAATCAAGTTCATAATGAGATATCATTTGATCATGGTTAGTATGGATATTAGCACATATTATAAAGCAATAGCAAAGGGGACAGATTTACACACTCTGATGGAAATATGCATTAGTAGAGCCACTAAGGAAAACAGTAGAGATTCTTTAAAGAAATTAAAAGGTAGAATTTTCAAATGAATAAGCAATCCAGTACCGAGTGTTTATTTATCTATATCTATATTTCCATATGTAATTGTAATTGTTTTATCCAATGAACATGTTAGAGTACTTTTGAGGCTTGCAACCCACTCAGCCTGAAACTGACCATGACTAACATGACCCAAGCCACCACTTACTGGAACAAAGGGAGGTGGGACGGTTTCTGGGAACAGAGACTGTTTCTGGTTAATCTTGCTAAACGGTATGTGAGTCAATGAGTTAAGACACCTGGTGTTTATCAAGTTCCTGATAAGTAATCTTCAAGTAATCTTGCCCCACCACCAGGATGTGGGTGATATCAGAAATATGTGATCCCAGGGGCCATAAAAATTGCTGTGTGACCATGACTAATGTTTAAAAAATATAAAAGCAACCTGAACTTTGCATTCTGGGTCCTCGTTGAAACCCGCTGCGTCGGGCGGATACCCAGACCCCAGCTAGCTGGAAATAAACCTTGCTTTGTGGCTTACATTATTGTGAGTGTCTTTTGTTCCTCTGAGGGGTGGTCAACCTCGGACCCTAACAAACATAATACCTGAGTTATGGATTCAATCATTATTTCCACCAATGGATGAATACATATATAAAATATGGAATGTGTACAAAATGGGATATCTTTTAGTTATCAAAATAGTGAAATCCTATAATTTGCAGCAACATGGAAATCATCATTTTCAATGAAATTACCAAGACACAAAATGACAAAAGCAATGAAAATTCCCTCAAAGAAGTTGGTCTCATAGAAAAATGGAGTGGAATATTGGTCACTAGAGACAGGGAAGAACAGAGAGGAAGAGGGAAAATTAGGTAAGTGGTATCAAAACACAGAGATGATGAACTAGTTCTGGCTTTCTATAGCACAGTTGGGTAACTTTGGATTGCAATAATCTATGACATATTTAAATAAAGTTAGAAAATAAGAGGACAAAACTGTCCAAAATGTGAAAAGATTAACATATGAGGAGACATAAATGCTTATTACTCTGATTTGATCATTACACATTATTTACATGAATTGAACTATCAAAATGTACCATATGAAAACCCTAAAATTCTTTAAAAAATGTTTTAAAAAAATTGACTTCAACTTTCAGTACATATACACAAGATAAACCTTGAAAAATTTCAACTTGTATAAGATGAACCATCTGAAATCATGAATTCTATTGCAAGTATACATAAAAGATCACTATTAAAGTTAAAAGCATTATGATAACAACAAATGAATAGTAATTAGCTAGTAAATGAATCCACTCCTAATTAAGTGAAGGAGAAGCTCATGTTAAAAATAATACCCCATAGTCAGACACTGGTGCCTTACACCTGTAATCCTAGCTAGTCAGGATGCAGAGATAAGGAGGATCTCAGGTAGAAGTCAGCCTAGAGAAAATAGCTCTTGAAACCCTATCTCAAAAAAATCCATCACAAAAAAAAGGCTGGTGGAGTGGTGCAAGGTATAGGTCCTGAGTTCAAACTCCAGTACTACAAAAAAAAAACTTTTTGCCTAGGAAGAATGAGGTCCTGAGTTCAAACACAGTACCACCAAAGTACTACATCTACTACTGTTACTACTACTACTACTACTACTACTATACTACTACAAATGTCCTTGACCTGTGTGTTAGTGTATGCCTCTAATCCAGGCTACTCAAAAACAGAGGTAGGAGGATTGAAGATGGAGGCAGCCCTGGGCAAAAGTGAGAGACATGTTTGAAAAACAAACTGACAGCAAAAAGACTGCAGTATGGCTCAAATTATAGAGACTTAATTCAATCTCCAGTATCAAAAAATATAAAAAAAGAAAAGGAGGAAAGGAAGGAAGGAAGACAAAGCAATAAAGAAAGGTGTCCTTACTTTCTAAACAAATGAACCAATGAAAGAAAAAAACTTAACTTATACAGGAAAGGCAATCCAAATCTGCATTGAATAAATGGGGACAACTGCTTTGCAAATAAAGCAACTTCATATGCTGGATGAGTATGAGTTCTTCAAATTTTATAACTGAAATAAAGATTTAGAGGACAATGTTTTTTTACTGATGGCACTGGGAATTGAACTTAGGGCTTCACACTTGCTAGGCAGGCACTCTATCAGTTGAGCCACTCCACCAGCCCTAGTAGACAAATTTGAAGATAAAGTTACATGTTTGTTTATATCTTTCTTTTACAACGTATTTTCAGTATAGTTTTAGAAAATTTTAAGCTAAAAAGTGCTCTTTCTTTCAAACTGTAACTGACATTATTATTGATATTACCTTAAATAAAACATTACAGTTTATTTGTACTTTCCTCAATACCAGATATAAATCTTTTACCAAAGATAAAACGCATGGAACATTCAAAACCTCATTTTTGAAGCCTTACAAATGTTCACCCATTAAAAAAGCTTGCAAGCATAAATTCATTAAAACATAATCCTTTTTAAATAAAAAAATGAAAAATTAAATTGTGAGAAGGCAAACAATGTACAAGTTGTATTTTTGAAAACCTGTTACTGCATACTGGAATGTTTTGATGTGGGAAAGCAGTAAAGGATGAAGAGTATCATTTTTTTATGACTAATTTTTTTTTCTGGACTGGAATAGAAATAAACATTAATGCCTGCAATTTTTCAGTTCTTTGATTTTATAAAATAATGCCTTATAAATATGGATAAACATTTTTTGTAAAATAGTTGTTAAAGAAAACACCTTAAGAAGGGGATACAAGGTGGTAGTACTTGTGAAAATATTTGGGATAAATTCATGTATTTTAGCATCAAATATATTATATAGGGGTTAGAAATTGAATAATTTGGGAATAAGTATTCAGGACTCAGGCTTTAGTGAATGTGATGGAAAAAGAGTGAGTGTATTTACAATGAGCTGGGACCTCTAATATAAACTCATTAAGGCTGATCATGCAGTGGTGGGAAAGTAAAATGGTTTAGCCATTTAGGAATACTAATATATATATATAACTTCTTCAAATGATTGAACACAGCATTACCATATCAACTAGTCTGCTGAATTGTGGCACCCCTATGTGCTATTTGTTTCTTTTCTTCTGTAGACTTGATAATGTTTCTTTTTATCAATCACTTGTAAGAACTTGATTTTAATATATATTTGGGTAGATTTGGTTGAGTTAAATTTGACTGGTGACCTTAGACATTCCTATACCTGGTTATTCATATCTTTCCTTAGGTTTAGGAAGTGTTTGTTCATACCTTTGAGTATGTTTTATTCTCTTTTGGCATTATTAAATCCTTTTTGAACCTCAATATCCTGAATATTTTCTGTTTAAATTTCATCCCAAAGTTCCCATGAACTTTAGCCTTCTTTATTTTTTCTTTACAAATTATATTTTCAAAGAGCTGGGTTTTGAATTAATTAATTCATTGTTCTGTCTGATCTTTTCAACTATTGATGCTTTATGTGACATTTTCTGTTTTTACTTCTCTGAATATATGTTTCAGTTCAAGTTTTTTGTTTGATTTTTTCAAGTTTGCTTCCATCTTTTTGTTAAATTTCTTTCTTAGCATATTGAAATGGTTCTTGATGTCTTCTTCAAGCTCATTGGGTTTCCTTAAAACAGCTGCTTAGACTTTTCTGTTTAGGAATTTCTTCAAACTGATTGCTGCCTGGTCAGTTTCTGGACTCTTCATTTTGAATACTAGGATAGGGTATTATTAATTGAAAAGTTTTGATTTTTGTTGGTGTATGATATCACCTAACCATTGAAGATTCAGATATTTATTCCCAAGTCAACAACTGATGGAAAACACAAGTAGATAGTCACTTAATTTAGGAAAATATAGATAAAAATTGCAAAGAGTTGTTACTCAAAGGTAAAACCAAAAGTTGTCATTATCAACAAGAGTTATTTTTTTCTTCCTCTGAAATTTCCTGCCAGTTGAATCCTATCTGCTGTTACATAATTTTACTTATTTGTGTCTCACATAGCATTGTGTCCAGGGGATGTATTTTTTTAATTATTGGTTTATTCATTTATTCATATGTGCATACATCATGTGTACCTATTCTCCCTCTTGCCCCCACCCCCTCCCAATCCCCTTCACCCCCCTCACTTCCAGGCAGAACCTATTCTGCCCTTTTCTCCAATTTTGTTGAAGAGTAAACACGAGCAATAATAAGAAAGACAAAGTGTTTTTGCTAGTTGAGATAAGAAAAGCTATACAGATTCCTAGCATTGCTTCCATGCACAAGTGTGTTACAACCCAAATTGATTCATCTGTACCTGACCACTTCACTACATCCCAGGCCACCTTCCATATTGACCTCTGTTGCTTTAAGGTTACTGTATTAGCTCCTCTGCCGTGGGGACATCAAAACACTTTCAAGTTTTGGGTTTCCTGCTTATCTCCATTCCTCTGGTATGTGCTCTCCTCTTGCATGTGACCCAAGTTCAACAACATTACTGCATTTGCCCTAGATCTGAAGTCCACATATGAGGTAGAAATGAGGTAGAACATAAGATTTTTGCTCTTCTGGGCGTGGCTAACCTCACTCAGAATGATGCTCTCCAGTTCCATTCATTTACTTATGAATGACAAGATTTTATTTTTCTTCATGGCTAAATAAAATTCCATTGTGTATAAATACCACATTTACTTAATCCATTCGTCAATAGTGGGGCATCTTGGCTGTTTCCATAACTTGGCTATTGTGAATAGCACTACAGGTGTTCTGGAGTAACCTGAGTCTCATTCCTTTGGGTATATTTCTAGAAGTATGATGCTGCATCATATGGCAAATCTATGTTTAGATTTTTAACATGCCTCCATATTGTTTTCCAAAGTGGTTGCATTAGCTTGCATCCCCACCAGCAGTGTACAAAGGTCCCTTTTTCCACATGTTTTGACCACCATCTGTTGGTGGTGGTGTTTTTGATGATAGCTATTCTAAAAGGGCTGAGGTAGAATCTTGGTGTGGTTTTGATTTGCATTTCCTTTATGCTCAGGGATGTGAGAATTTTTTCTTTTGAAAAAATTCTGTTTAGTTCTGTTGCCCATTTCTTTATTGGTTCACTGATTTAGGGGAAGTTTAGTATTTTGCACTCCCTGTATATTCTGGTTATTAGTCTTTTGTCTGATATATAGCTGGCAAATATTTTCTCCCACTCTGTGGGTGGTCTCTTAAGTTTAGAGACCATATCTTTTGTTGAGCAGAACTTTTAAAATTTTATGTAGACCCATTTGTCCATCCTTTTTTAAATTGCTGAGCTGCGGGGTTTTATTAAGGAAGTCCTTGCCTGCTCTTTCCTGTACTAACTTCAAAGGTTCAGGTCTGATCTTAAGGTCCTTGATCCATTTGGAGTTGATACTAGTACAGGGTGATAAACATGGATCTAACTTCAGTTTCTTGTAGATGGGTTTTCCTAGCAACATTTGTTGAAGAGCCTGTCTTTTCTCCATGTATATTTTTGGCACCTTTGTCAAAAATAAGGTGTGCATAGATGTGTGGATTCATATCTGGGTCTTCTTTTCTGTTTCACTGGTTTTCATAACTGTTTCTGTGCCAGTACCATGCTGTTTTTATTGTTATTGCTTTGTAATATAGTTTGAAGTCAGGTATTGTGATACCTCCAGCATTGCTCTTTTTGCTGAGTATTGCCTTGGCTATTCTCAGTCTCTTGTGTTTCCAAATGAACTTTAGGGTAGATTTTTTGATCTCTGTGATGAATGTCATTGGGATTTTGATGGGGATTGCATTAAACATGTAGATTGCTTTTGGTAGTATAGCCATTTTTTATTATGTTGATTCTATGAATCCAGAGCATGAGAGATCTTTCCACCTTCTGGAGTCTTCCAGATCTCTTTCTTCAGGTATTTGTATGTGATTTTTTTTGAGGCTATTGTAAATGGAATTGTTTCCATATGTTCTTTCTCTATTTGTTCATTGTTGGCGTATAGAAAAGAGAGTGATTTTTGTAAGTTTGTTTTGTATCTTACCACCTTGCTATAGCTGTTTATGGTGTTTAGGGGTTTTTTGGCAGTTTTTGGAGTCTTTAAGATATAGGATCTTGTCATCTGCAAATAGAGATACTTTCAGTTTCTTTACCTATTTGTTTTCCTTTTATTTTGTCTTCTTGCCTTATTGCTCTGGCTAGGAATTCCAGGACTATGTTGAAAAGGAGTGGGGATAGTAGGCACCCTTGTCTCATTCATGATTTTAAGGGAAATGGTTTCAGTGTTTCTCCATGAAGTGTGATGTTGGCTATAGGTTTGTCATATATAGCCACTACATGTTCAGGTACATTCCTTCCATTCCTAGTTTTCTTAGAGCTTTTATCATTAAGTGGTGTTGGATCTTGTTGAAGTCTTTTTCTGCATCTATTGAGATGATCAAGTGGTTGTTGTCTTTGCTTCTGTTATTATTCTGTATTACATTTATAGATTTACGTATGTTGAACCACCCTTGCATCCCTGGAAAGAAACTGACTTGATTGTAGTGAAGGATCTTTCTGATGTGATATTGGATTCAGTTTGCCATTATTTTACTAAGGATTTTTGCTTTGATGTTAAGGAAATTGCCTATAGTGCTCCTTTTTGAATGTGTCTTTGTGTGGTTTTGGGATGCATGTAATACTGGCTTCATAAAATGAGTTAGGCAGTTTTCCTTCATATCTATTTTGCAGAAAAGTTTAAGGAAAATTGGTATTAGTTCTTCTTTAAAGGTCCGATAGAATTCAGCAGAGAATCCTTCAGGTCCTGGACTTTTCTTTCTTGGAATACTCTTTACTACTTCTTCAATTTTGTTTTGAGGTATAGGTCTATTCAAGTAAATAATATCTTCTTGGTTCAATTTTAGATGGTCACAGGTATCTAGAAATTTGTCCATTTCTTCAAGATTTTCAAATTTATTGGAATATATTACCTCAAAGTAGTCTATGATGATTTCCTGGATTTCCATGGTCTTTGTTGTTATCTCCCCTTTTGTGTTTCTGATTTTACTGATTTGGGTTTTTTCTGTCCTCATTTTAGTCAAATTTGCCAGGTTTTGTCAATCTTGTTTATTTTTTCACAGAACCAGGTTTTGGTTTTGTTGGATCTTTGTATGATTTTCTTTGTTTCTATTTCATTTAATTTTGGCCCTTATTTTTATTATTTCTCTCTCTCTGCTTGTTTTTGGGTTTTGCTTGTTCTTCTAGGCATTTGAGATGTAGGATTAGGTCATTGATTTGAGATCTTTCTGACCTTTTAATATATGCACTGATGGCTATAAAATTTCCTCTTAGGACTGCCTTTGCTGTGTCCCATAGGTTCTGGTAGGAGGTATTTTCATTTTCATTAACTTCCAAGAACATTTTAATTTCCTCTTTTATTTCATCAATGATACATTGATCATTGAGCAACGTGTTGTTCAGCTTCGAATTGTTTGCATATTTTCTGCTGTTGTTTTTGTTGTTGAGTTCTAGTTTTAATGCATTGTGATTAGATAAAATGCATGGATTATTTCTATTTTCTTATATTTGCTAAGGCTTGCTTTGTGCTCTATGATATGATCAATTTTGGAGAAGGTTCTATGAGCTGCTGAGAAGAATGTATATTGTGCAGAACTTGGATGAAATATTCTGTTGACATCAGTAAGGTCTATTTGACCTATGGTGTGATTTAGTTCTAGAATTTCTTTATTGATTTTTTGTTTGGATGACCCATCTATTGGTGATAGGGGGTATTAAATTCTTCCATTACCACTGTGTTGGAGTCTATATATGCTTTTAGATCCTTCAGACTATGTTTGATAAAATTGGGTGCACTGATATTGGGTGCATATAGGTTGATAATTGTTATTTCCTTTTGGTGTATTTCCTCATTTATTAGTATGGAGTGTACTTCTTTATCTCACTTGATCAATGTAAGTTTGAAGTCTACTTTGTTACACCAAGATAAGTATTGCTACTCCTGACTGTTTTCAGGGGCCATTGGCTTGGTAATTCTTCTTCCTGCCATTCACCCTAAGCCAGTGTTTGTTTCTGTCAATGAGATGGGTCTCCTGTAAACAACAGATGATTGGATCTTCCTTTTTAATGCAGTTTGCCAAACAGTGTCCTTTGATGGGGGAGTTAAGTCTGTTAAGATTCAGTGTTAATATTGATAGGTATGTGGTGATTCCTGCCATTTAGTTGTTTTTGTTGTTTAAGGGTTTGATTGTGTGCAGCTGAATCAATGTTACTCTCTGATTCCTTGTCTTTTTTCCTCCTGTGTTTTTGTACTGCCTGTCCACTCATGGGTTTGTGCTTTCATTTTCTGTGTGCAGAATTCCTTGAAGAATATTTTGTAGTGGTGGCTTGGTGGTCATATATTGTTTTAGTTTCTTCTTATTTTTGTGGAAGGCTTTTAATGCTTCATTGATTTTGAATGATAGTTTTGCTAGGTAGAGTATCCTAGGGTTGAAGTTTTTTTCATTCAGTGCCCAGAAGACCTCACTCCATACCCTTCTTGCTTTTAAAGCTTCCATTAAGAAATCCACTGTGATTTTGATGGGTTTACCTTTGTATGTTATTTGTTTTTTCTCTGTTACAGCCATCAATATTTTTTCTCTATTCTCTGTGCTTGTTGTTTTAATGACAACATGTCATAGGGTAGATCTATTTTGGTCAAGTCTGTTTAGTGTACTGGAGGCTTTCTGTACCTGAATGGGCATAACTTTCTCTAAATTTGGGAAATTTTCTGTTATTATTTTGCTGGATATATTACAAAACCCTTTTGCTTGTACTTCTTCTTCTTCTTCTTTTTCTTCTTCTTCTTCTTTAATGCCCGTGATTCTCAGGTTTGGTCTTTTGATGGAGTTGGTGAGTTCTTGTGTATTCTTTTTGCAGGTCTAGAGTTTTTTGACTAATAGATCTTCAGTTTTTCCTTTAATTTCCATTTCATCTTTAAGTTCTGAGATTCTGTCTTCTGCTTGTTCTAGTCTGCTGGAGTGGCCTTCCATTCTGTTTTGTGTTTCTGTTTCATTCTTTTTTCTGAAGTTTTCCATATCATGGGTTACTTCTTCTTTAATATTGTCTATTTTCATTTTAATTCACTCATCTCTCTATTTATAGTGTTCTCTGTTTCACTTTGTTGTTTATTTAAGACTCCTATGAATTCATTTATTTGTTTCTGTGTTTTTTCACATTCTTTATTTTTGGTGTCTTATAATTTCTTAGTGCCTCTTCTATGTTGTGGTTAGCCATGTTTAGTAACATCTCTATGAAATTCTCAGTGATTACTTGCAGGATTTCTTCCTTCAGAATGTTCTTGTGGGCATTGTTGGATTCCTTGGTGTCATTTATCTTTGTTTTGTTGGAGTCCAGAACTGAGTATCCATTTTCTTCATTTCCTTCTGAATCCTGTATTAAATTATTTTTTAGGGAGAATGGTTTCCCTCCCTTTTTCCTCTTCCCATTGCTCTACTTGTTACTGTGCAGCTATGTTCTTGATAGGCTAGTTTGTGATTTCAATCACTTGTTTTCTTTTCCTTGATTTAATTTGTGATTGTATTGGGTTCTTAGCTAAAAGTGTGTGTGTGCTATTTCTTTCCCTGGTCTGGGTATAGTTTAGTAACAACTCATTCACAATAATAAAACTAACAACAACAAAAGAACCCAAAGAAATGAATGGGGAGAGATGAACAAACAAACACAAATAAACAGGAAACAATACAAACAAAGAAATAAACTCCAGGTTCAGAAATAATAGTATTTCTGTCTTAGTTTAAGTTCTGTTGTTACTCCTCCAGCATCCAATCCTGGTGTTGGTATTTAAGCAGAAGCTCTGTTGCAGTCTCACCAAGTGGTTGGGTAATTTTTTTTTTCTTTTTTTTCCTCTTCTGTCTTTCAGAGGCAGCTGCTTGGTCAGCTCCTCCCCTAGTGAGATGTGGCAGTTTAAGTTTGCATGCTGTCCTCAGGTTCAGGAGATCAGCTCTGTAGTTCACCAGCTATCCTGCTTTTGAGTTGTTTTTTTCTCTGTGTTTGTTTACTTTGGGCTTCTTTCTTTGCCTTGCCCCTTTCGCTGGGGCAAGGTCAGTGATCAGTTAGCCAGTCCCCTGCTGTCAGAATGTTGTGATGGTTTGCTGTTTGTTTTTCAGTTTTGCAGGGCCATTTGACTTTGGGTGTTGCTCACTGGTTCAGGAGATGAGTTTTGTGGTCTGCTACCTGCTCTATTTCAGGTAGTGGCTTATCACCTGCCTGCTGTCACCCCTCCTGCCTTTCCAGCCTTTGTTTATGAATAGTTCCCAAGGAGATCAGCTCCTTGCCTCTCCCCACTTCTCCAGTGCACTTTCAGCAACTCTGCCTTCTCTGCTGTGTTCTAGCTTTCAGTTTGTTGTTTATTTTTCAGTGTGTGTGGAGGGGAGTCAGTCTGCCCAGGGGACTATGCTGGACTATCTCAGGAGTGGCTGGGGAATAACGTGTGATGATTGGCACTCACCTATTTGGTCTGCTGAATGTCTTCCAAGCAGGTTTGGAGCTGGTGCCTGGCAATGGTGGCAGCCCTCCTGTTTTTTCAGTGTATGGCATGGAGAAGTTTTCTACATGTCAGGGTTTCAGGGTGGTGAAGTTTTGGTTCTCTTGATGTTTTATTTCCTCCAAGTGTGGCTCCAGCATCTCAGCAAAGATTTTGATTCACGGAGCTCATGCTGTCTGCTTCTGTACCCTGTTTCCCATCTTGGATCCTCCCATGGGATGCATTTTAAAGAAAAGAATCAGTGGCCAAAGTATTAGATAATTTCTATAAGCAATATCTTCTCCATAGAGGTTCACAATGCACTATTTCACATTGAAAACTGGGGGACCTGTTGTATTAAAGAAACTTGATGAATTTTATTCCCTCATAGTGCAATTTATGGTCCTTATATGTCAAATAAATGTTGGCAAGTCAAATGTAGAATCATATTTTCTACTGGAATCCAAGGTAGAAATTACTAGCTCTTAATAATTCTGAGCATAATCTATTATACAAAGGCAAAGTGAAATATTGATGAAGACTTCATGACACTTTCTGGAATGTGGAAATTTACTAATACTGTGGTAGTTATCTCTTACACTTAAGTATTGGGATGAGTTGCCTGTAGGAAGTATATTTATAAACCTTGAGAAGGAAACATTTGTTCATCCAGCATTCATTGAATGTTTGGATTTATGTGCCAATGTACAAAAATCAGAATGTATCAAGACTAGATTTTTCTCTGAAAACTACATAGCAGTCAGTAAGTTTCATACAAGTATCTAATTTCATTCTGCTTTTCATCCTAGTGTTCTCTGTACCTAGCAGAATATTTATACTCTATAACCTGGATTATGGAAGCTTAGTAGCTAATGTATCATGGTTCCAAGGACTATATAACCTTATTTAATTATCATAAAATACTATCAAGCATAATTTGTTTGTTTTATCTGGTTAAAATCTAAGTTTAAAAAGATTAAGAAACTTGTTAAAATTTAAACATAAAGATGAAGGATCAGGAATATCACTTAAAACCCCACCAGATTAGCTAGGGCTGCTATAACAAAATAATTGCTTGGTTAGCATAAACTAAAAGATTTATTTTCTTGCAGGTCTGGAAGCCAGAAGTCCTAGATAAAAGTCTTAAATGTATTTTTCCTAGTAATTCTGTCTTGTTGACTTCCAGAAGATCACCTTCATTCTGTGTGTTCACATGCCTTTCCTTGATTGTGTGCATATTTGTTTGTGGAAGGGGTGTCTTATAATTTATAAATATTGTCAGAAAAGGAGCCTACCCCTTGTGATTTCATTTCACCTTAATTACCTCCTAAAAGCCTTATAGGTAAATAATGTCTCATTGTGGATTAGGCTTTAGAATGAGTATTGGGGAAGACCTAATTCCATCCTACTGCTCACCTTACTGTTTTCTGGGTTTCAGATTTCCATTAAATTAATATGCTCCAAAGGTCAGTGACCCAAACTCATGTTACCTAGGGTACTGAAGTTAAATAATATTATCTCTATTTTGACTTTTTAGGCAGTTTATTTCATTTTCTATCTCATCTTTTCCCACTGAAGAAGCTGTCTTCTTTAAGTAACCAAGTTAAATGATTTTTTTTCTTAACTTGTATAATGTAATATAATGGTATTAAGTGAAAAAGATTGTATGCCTAACTCTATCCAGGTAAAATTGAGTATATTGTTCTCATGTGGAAATTAAATATATCCAGTGCATTCTTCATTGTATAAAAATGTTTTGTTTGTTTCTGTTTGGTTGCTATTGCTTTTATTACAATGGGCATGGAATTCACCTCTTGTTCTCTGGAATAGTTCAGAAGAAAACTGGAAAGGAAATGAGATACTCTGGGAACCTTATGCTTCATTAGACTATAAATCCCTCAGCAGTCAAAATAATGACATTCATTTTATCCACAGAATCTGTTAAACTAGGCATTTAAAAAAGTCTTATTTACTAAACAAAAATTGGTGAATGAATGCCTATAATTATAAGGTCACAAACCCTCTACAGCACATGTAACAAGACATTCACCTGCTTCTTCCTGGAGGATTTTGTTACAAAATGCCTTTCTTCTTACAAATGACTTACAAATGCCTTTCTTCTGAACCCTTCCACACAATAATTTCACACTTAGAAAGTTTTCAGTTATGTATTAGTAAAATGACTTTACAAAAATTGATATAGAAACCTATTTTCATCTATTAACTTTTCAATCTACTTCTAAATTCTATATTCTCATGCCTAAGGGACTTCAATACTTCCTGTATAAATTACAACTATCTAGATTCATGTAATATACAGTTTGTTATTATTGGAGTATCAGTTAAATGAAAAGAAAGTTAATATGATTCTAAAAGGAAATGATTCATAAAATCCATTCTTCTTAAATGCAAAAATATTGCTGTCAAAAATTGAACAGATCCTATATAATTTAATGATTAATTAAAAACATTCTATTTCTTCCTTATGATGATGTGTGAATAAAGGATAATGGAGAAACCATAATAAATACTTTGCTATAGAATAACAGTGGTAACAGTGTTGAAGGCAGTAAAGCTATATTTATGTGTGTGTGTGTGTGTGTTTGTGTGTGAGTGTTTGTGAAAGATACATGATAGAGAGAGAGAGAGAGAGAGAGAGAGACTGATAACAGATTAAAAAAAATTAACACTTCCTTTGAAAAGGCAGCAGAAACTTACTATAACCACTAGTTACTTGGAATAACAAAGCAATAAATGACAACTTAAACTACAATGATTACACTGAATGTTAAACCTTTGTGTGATAAAATATGGTTGCTAAGTTATTTGGAGAACAGATTTTATAAGTAACTCACATTAAAGCATTGACTTTTTAGTTTTTGTATGTACCAATTATGCTACTAGTAATTTGCAATCAATTGTATTTCAATTATTTTATTTTTTTTAGATTATTGTTCTGGGTGGGGGTACATTGTAGCCTTTACAGAGGTTCAGTGTACAAATATATCATACTTAAATCACCCCCTCCATTGCTCTCTTTCATCCTGATTCCTATAAGAGTTTCAATAGGTATCATTTTTGCCTTTACATATATGTGTGTACATTATTTGCACTGTATTTACCCTTCCAGCCCTTTCCCAACCACCTCCCCTTCCCATCCATGCCAACCCTCCTTTCTCTTCCTCCACCAGGCAGAAACTGTTCTGCTTTCTGGTTCTCTGATCTTGTAGAAGAAAAAACAGAAAATATAAAAAGAGAAACATGGCAGTTTTGCTAGTTTGAGATAAAGATAGATGCACAGGGAGTTTCCTTGTGTTGTTTCCATGTATATATGTATTACAACCCCAATTGATTCATCTCTGAGTCCCCTTCACTCCTCCCTAATCCCCTTCCCATGGTAGCCCTAGCCAGTTTAAGACTTCTATATTCAGTCCTGTACCATGAATATGTAAAACACATTTAAGTTTCTGGTTTCTTTCCCTTGCCCTACCCCTCTTGTTTTCAGCCTCCTCTTAATGTGACCCATGTCCAATAATTTTGCTATATTTGTTTTAGTACTTTAATCCTCATATGAGGGAGAATATGTGGCTTTTGGCCTTCTGACCCAGACTAATTTTAGTTATTATGATGTTCTTCAGTTCATCCATTTACCTGTGAATGACAAAATTTTGTGACTGATTAAAATTCCAATGTGTATAAACACCACATTTTCTTTATCCATTCATCAGTTGTGGAGCACTTTGGCTGTTTCCATACTTTGACTATTATGAATAATGCTGCATTAAACATGGGTGTATAGTTGTCTTTGTAATAACCTGAGTCATATTCCTTCAGGTATATCCTTAGGAGTGGTATTGCTAGATAGTATGGCAAATTTTAGTTTTTTAAGGGGCATCCATATTGTTTTCCACAGTGGTTACTAGTTTACATTTGCACCAGCAGTGTATGAAAGTTCCTTCCCCTCTCCTTAGCATCCTTGCCAAAATTTGTTGTTGGTGGTGTTCTTAATAGTATTTATTTTAACAGGAGTGAGGTGGAATCTTAGTGTGGTTTTTACTTGCATTTCCTTTAGCCAGGGGATGGTAAGCATATTTTCATATGTTTTTTAGCCATTTGGAATTCTTCCTTTGAAAAAGTTTACTTCAGTTGCCCATTTCTTCATTGGGTAATTAATTTGGGGGGATTTTAGTTTTTTGGCTTCCAACATGGCCTCTTCAATTTAGAGACCATTTCTTTTGTTGTGGTGAAACCTTTTATTTTCATGTAGTCTTATTTGTTGATCCTTTGTCTTCATTGCTGAGCCATTTGAGTTCTGAGGGCATCCTTGCTTATGCCTATTGCTTCCAGTGTATTTTCTGTTTTTTCCTGCACTAGCTTCAAGCTATCAGGTCTAATATTAAGGTTTTTAATCCACTTTGAGTAGATACTTGTACAGGGTGACAAATATGGATCCAGTTTCAGTTTCTGCCTTCAGATAACCAGTTATCCCGGCAACATTTGTTGAAGAAGCTATCTTTTCTCCATCATTTGTTTTTAGTATGTTTTTCAAAAATAGGTGAGGGTAGTTGCGTAGCTTCATATCTGGGCCCTCTATTCTGATCCACTGTTCTTCATGGCTGTTTTTGTGCCAGTACCATGCTGTTTTTATTGCTATGGCTCTGTACTACAGTTTGAAGTCATGTATTGTGATACTTTCAGCATTCCTTTTTTTGCTCAAAGCTACATTGCTATTTAAGGTCTTTTGTGATTCCCAATGAACTTTATAGTGGATTTTTCAATCTCTGTGATAAATGTCTTTGGGATTTTGATGGAATTATGATGAACATGTAAATTGCTTTTGGTACTGTTGCCATTTTTACTATGTTGATTCTGCCAATTCATGAGTATGGGAGATCTTTCTACTTTCTATCATCTTTGATTTCTTTCTTCAGTAGTTCTTAGTTTTCCTTGTATAGGTCATTCGCATTCTTTGTTAAGTTTATTATAGGTATTTGATTTTTTTTTTTTTTGAGGCTATTGTAAATGGAACTGTTTTCCTATATTCTTTCTCAATCTGTTTGTTATTGGTGTATAGAAAGGCTACTGATTTTTGTAAGTTGATTTTGTATCCTGCTACTTGGCTGAAGCCTTTTATGGCATGTAGGAGTTTGGGGGTAGAATTTTCAGGTCTTTTATGTATAATATCATGTCATTTGCAAATAGGCATCATTTGAATTATTCATCTATTCATATTCCTTTTATTTATTCTTCCTGCTGTTTTATCTGGCTAGGAATTCCAAAACCATGCTGAATTGGAGTGGGGAGAATGACACCCTAGTCTCATTAGTGACTTTAGCAGAAAGGATTTCAGTTTTTTCCCCATTAAGTATAATGATGATTATATGTTTGTCATATATAGTCTTTATTATGTTGAGGTACATTCTTTTTATTCTTAGTTTCATCAGAGCTTTTATCATGAAATGGTTTTGAATCTTACTGAAGGCTTTTTCAACATCTATTGGGATGATCAAGTGGTTTTTGTCTTTGCTTCTGTTGATAAGCTGTATTATACTTAGTGATTCGTGTATGTTGAACCATCCTTGCATAACAGGGATGAAGCCAACTTGGTCATGGTGTTTGATTTTCTGATATGCTGTTTGAAATCAGTTTGCCATTATTTTATTGAGGATTTTTGTATAATAATATTCATTAAGGAGAGTGGCCTTCCTTTCTCTTTTTTGGATATGTTCTGTTTGGTTTTTGGGTGAGTATAACACTGATTTCATAAAATGAGTTAGGCAATGTCCCTTCCTTTTCTATTTCATGGAAAAGTTTAAGAAGTGTTAATATTGGTTCTTTTTTAAAGGTCTGGTAGAATGCAGTTGATAATCCATCAGGTCCTAGTCTTTTCTTTTTGGGAGACCATCGCTGCTTCAAATTCATTTCATGTTATAGATCCTCTTGGTTCAGTTTGAATGGTCATATATATCTAGAAATTGGTTCTCTTCTTCTAAATATTCCAGTTTATTTGAATATAGGTTCTCAACATAGTTCCTGATGATTCCCTGGATTTGCTTGGTGTTGTTATCCCCATTTTCTATTTCTGATTTTACTAATTTTGGTCTTTTCCTTCCTTCCTTTAGTCAGATTTGCTTTGGATTTGTCAATCTTCTTTATTTTTTTTCAAAGAACTAGCTTTCCTTTCTTTTGTTGATCTCTGTTTTGTTGCTTTTGGCACTTATTTTTTATTATTTCTCTTCTGCTTGTTTTGGGTTTAGATTTTTTTTTTTGTTTACCTAGGAATTTGAGATGTAATATTCAGTCATTTACTTGAAAACTTTCTGTGTTTTTAATGTATGCATTCATACCTATAAAGTTTCATTTTAGGACTGCTTTCTGTATCTCATAGGTATTGCTTGGTTGTGCTTTCATTTTCATTAAATTCCAGGAACTTTTTGATTTCCTTCCTTATTTATTCTATGAACCACTGGTCATTGAGCAATGTGTTGTTCAACCTCTAATTGTTTGTATATATTCTGCTGTTGCTTTTTTTGTTGAGTTCTAGTTTTAATGCATTGTAATAAGATAGGATGCAGGGAATTAGTCCAATTTTCTTGTATTTGTTGAGACATGCTTTGTGCCCTAAATGTGCTCTATTTTGGAGAAAGTTCCATGTGCTGCTGAGAAGAATGTGTGTTGTGCTGTTGCAAAGTGGATTATTCTGTAGACATCTGCCAGGTCCCTTTGATGCCATTTAGGTGCCATTTAGTTCTAGGATTTCTTCATTGATTTTTTTTGTCTGGATGACCTATCTATTGGTGATAAAATGGTATTAGAGTCTCCTACTACCACTGTGTTGGAGTCTAAATGTGATGTTAAGTCCTTTAGTGTATGTTTGATGAAGTTAGGTACACTGACATTGGGTGAACATAAGTTGATAATTGTTATTTTCTCTTGATGTGTTGCTCCTTTTGTTAGTATGAAGTAACCTTTGTCTCTTTTGACTTATATAAGTTTGAAGTCTACTTTGTCTGATATAAGTATTGCTACTTCTGCCTGTTTTTGGGGGGCCATTAACTTGGTAAATTTTCTTCCAACCTTTTACCCTAAGGCAGTGTTTATGTCAATATGGTGGGTCTCCTTGACAAATGGTATCTTTAGATGGGGAAGTTGAGTCCATTGACATTCAGTGTTAATATTGATAGGTATGTGGTGAATCCTGCCATTTAATTGTTTTTGTTGTTTAAGAATTTGAGAGTATGTAGCCAATTCAGTGCTACTCTCTGAGTATTTATCTATTCATCTCCTAAGATTTAATACTTCCTAACCTTTCATGGTTATGTTTGTTTTGTCTTCTGAGTGTAGAATTCCTTGCAGAATCTTCTGTAGTACTGACTTGGTGGACATATATTGTTTTAGTTACTGTTTATTGTGGAAACTTTTATCCCTCCATCAATTTTGGATGTTTTCTTTCGATGCTCAAAATACCTCAAGCTATGCCTTCTTGCTATTAAGGTTTCTGTTAAGAAATGTGCTGGTATTTTGATGAGAATACCTTTATATATTATTTGTTTTTTTTCTTCCTTGTACCTTTCAATATTCTTTTCTTGTTCTCTGTGCTATTTGTTTTTGATTATATGCCATGGAGCGTTTCTATTTTGGTCAAGTCTGTTTGGTGTCCTGGAGGCTTCCTGTACATGAATGGACTACTCTTTCTCAAGATTTGGGAAATTTTCCACTATTATTTTGTTGAATATGTTGTGTACCACTTTGTCTTCCACCTCTTGTCCTGTAATGAGCATGATTTGCAGGTTTGGTCTTTTGATGGAGTCTCTCAATTCTTACATATTCCTTTCATAACTTTTCAGTCTCTTGTTTAAGAGCTCTTGTGTATTTTCTTTAATAACTATTTCATCTTTAAGCCCTGAGATTCTGTGTTCCTCTTGTTCTATTCTGCTAGAGTGGGCTTCCAATGTATTTTTTATTTGATTAAAGGGATTTTTTAATTCCAGTGTTTCTGTTTGTTTCTTTTTTATCAGGTTTTCCCTATCTTTGTTCAAGTCCTCTTTCATATCCTATGTTTTCTTCATTTAAAATGTGTGGGTTTTTTTAATAGTCTCTTTTGTTTCACTTTGGAGTTTGTTGAAATGCTGTCTGAGTTCATTTAGTTCTTTCTGTGTCTTCTCAAGTTTTTTACTTGCAGTATCTTGATGTTGCTTGAGTTCATCCTGTACATTCTGTTTAGCCATCTCTTCTACCTTCTCTCTGAGTATGTCAATGAGCTCATGTATGATTTCATCTTTGAGAGTTTTTTTTATGAGCATCATTGAGCTCATTGGTCATAATTATCATTGTTCTCTTTGGGTCAGGAACTGGGTACTCATTTTCTTCATTTCCCATTACATCCTCTATTGAATTGTTCTTTTGAAAGGTTGGATTTCCATGTCTTTTTGTCTCTGTGCTTCTAATTTGTGCTGTGTCCTATGTTATTGATTGACCTGTTGGCAGTTTTAATCACCTGTTTTCTTTACCTTGATTTAATTACTTTGTTGTGACTGGCTTAGTCATTAGCTAGGTTGATGTGCTATTTCTGTCCCTGGTCTGGAAGTGTAAATTAGCAATAACAAATCCGCAGGTTCAATGTTAAGCCAGTTGGTTACATATTATATATGTAAACATATATATCACTGCACCATTAGTGATAATATTTATAAACAATGGGCATTTGCAGTGCAATGACTATTTAGATACAGGTAGATAATTTAGTAATTAGAAAAGGTGGTTGTAAAGAGGGAGCAGAAAGGTAGGCATGGCATGGAGGAGGAAGCTATAGTGTTTTAGGGCCCTTGTGTGTGTTAGGGTATCATTCAGTTGTTGCAGTGGAGGGTGCTTGTGTCAGGGATTGTAATAAGATAGGGGTGTGTACAATTGGTACAGTAGGCTAATAAGTGAGTGATGAGTGTGGAAAAGGGAGGGGTGATTGGGTGACAGGTAGGAGAAGGTGAGGAGGGAGAGGTAGGGAGTGGATGAGAGGGGCAGAAAAAATAGTTAGAGGGGGAGAACAATGGGTTGTAGCACAAAAAAGATGAGAAAGGGAAGAGAGTAAGAATAGAGATAAGAAATAATAACAGTAAATTAAAATATTAAATAAAAAACTGCAACAAATGTACAGTCAGTTCAGCAAAAGTTCTGGAATTTTTCCTTTGGGACCCAACCCAGGTATTAGTGCTTGCGGCTGGGGTTTTTTCGGTGTCCCTGTCTCTTCTCAAGATTGGTATTCTGGGCTGTGCGGGGAAGGGTGCTGCTCTTCTTACTGGACAGCTTGGAGTGCAGTCAGCTGGGTTTTTTTTAGTCCTGTTTTCCTTGGCCTGATAGGCCATCTGTTACAAGGGGGAGCTCTGAAGTAGTCTCACCAGATGGCTAGCTTGTGAGTAATAATTGGTTCCTTCTGCTCACGGGGTTGGTTGCAATTGGGGTCTTTGATAGCTCACTACTAGTTTGTGCAAGGTGGTCAGACTTGTTTTGCATCAAGTGGCCGCTGAATTGCTCAACAGCTACAACTCTGGCTGGTCAGCTCCTCTGACAACAAGGTGGGGCAATTCAGTTTTGTACACCACTCACAGTCCCATGAGATCAGCTCATCAATCTGCCATGCTCCCACTTTGGGAGGTTGGCTTATCTACCCAACTCTGCTCTTAGTGCATGTTCCTTGCCCTGCCCCTGCTTGCAGAGTTCAGCACGTTGACCCACTCTCATTCTCTGAGGTTGGTTCAGCGTTCTACCTTGCACCTGTTGTCAGTGATAGATTACAATTCACTGTCTACCTAAAAAATTAGATAGCATTTGTTGCCCTCAATGCAGAGAAACTAAATCAGATACCTTAAAAGCAACTGAGGCCAATAGGGGAAGGGGACCAGAAACTAGAGAAAAGGTTAGATCAAAAAGAATTAACCTAGAAGGTAACACACATGCACAGGAAATTAATGTGAGTCAACTCCCTGTATAGCTAGTCTTAACTATCAAAAACCCTGCTCCTTCCTATTATTGCTTATACTCTCTCTTCAACAAAATTAGAGATAAGGGCAAAATAGTTTCTGCCAGGTTTGAGGGGGTGTGGGGGAGAGGGAGGCAGCAGGGTGGGTGGTAAGGGAGGGGGTGGGGGCAGGGGGGAGAAATGACCCAAACATTGTACGCACATATGAATAATAAAAAAACAAAAATTAAAAACAACAACAACAACAAAAACAATTCACTGTTTATGTTTTTCTCCAGGAGTGGGAGGAGTAGAGGGGCAGGGAAGCATCAGGGAGTTTGGTGTGAAGAACTCACTTGTTGGGATTGCAAATTTACACAGGCAGCATTGAAACTGGCCCAGCAGGGAGAAATGGAATGTAGCTTATCTCAAGGCAGATGCTCATTGAGATTGATTTCAGCCCAAGAAGCCTAGGTAGGCTTTCCATGCGATAGGAGTCCAGTATGTCACAGGGTTCAGTTCTGTTTGATGCTGCATCTTTTACAAAAGGGAGATTGAGAATAGTGCTGCAATAAACTCCCTTTTTTAAAAGATGCACATATGAATAATAAAAGAAAAAAAAAAGGGAGAAACACTAGGGGGCAGACACCCACTAGTGGTTGTGCCACACCAATATTTCCCCAACTGTATAGTACCATTAAAAGCTGTTTTAGGGTTCAGTTCATGAATTTTATGTGCACCTTATGTGTTGGCAGTTATTTACTTGGCTAAAAAGAATCAGATTTACCAAAATATAGCTACCACATTTTGACGTGTTTTCTGAAATTGCAGAACTCAGGAATTCTGATTCCCTCTCCTATCTGCCATCTTGGATCCTCCAATTGTAGTGCAATTAAATGAGCAATTGTAGGGTTATTTTTCAGAGCCATTAATGTTTCTGATTTCATTGATTATAAATAAAAAATAGCTAGCTACTTGACATTTTTTGTATCATCACTTTTTTCTGACACAGGAGATATAACCAGAGTCTGATACATGCCAGGTAAGTACTTTGCTAAAGAAACATACTCTCCACCCTATCTTCACTTCCACTCTATCAAAATGGATCCTCTCTTTCATACAGTTGTCATTTTAAATATGACCTCTCTAATTTATTTTCAATCACCTTGGTAGTCTTTCAGTCTTTCTCTTAATGTTTATCACAAAAAGGTCTAATTTTATTTGTAGCTGTCCTTCTAATATATTAAGATTTTTGTTGAACATCTATGCTTTGGCCTGTGTCAGGCTGTGGAGAGTTGATATTAATAAATATTAATGTGAATTGTGGCTTCATTAAATCAACAGACCAACTGCAGGTGATATGTGTGTTTTAAAAAAGAAGTACCCAGTTTTAGGAATGATTTGTACTTTTGTTACGATAACCTAGGTCTCCGCTGTTTGTATGTGTGTATATTAATTGTCACAGTCTAGGAATTTTCTGTCATATAAAACAAAACTGTCAAAATTACTGAGTGAATGCACAACTCAAACTTATTTTTACACACCTGTCATCTCCATAAATATATTTCCTTATGTAAATTCCTAAAGCAAAATATGCATTGAATATCTTCACTTTTTGTCTTTCCTTTTTTTATTCAAGTGACAAATAGCTACTTGACTTTCAGAAACTATATATATGTGATATTTTATAGCCCCATAATCACAAATATATAATTTTTTCAAAGAGCTATGATTTTTTTTCTGAATTAAAATTCTATCAAATTCTACAGTCTAACACATAGACTGACATAAATGTATGGAAGACAGAAAATAAGTGACCTCCACTGAAAGACTTATAATTTAGAAAGAAAAAGTATGTTTTTCTGGGCTTCAGTTTCACATTGTATTCATTATTTTTGTATTGTTTACTTACTTCAGTATACAAACTGTTTAATGGAATATTATTACAGAAAAAATGGCCATGAGTAGAAGCTGTGAAATTGAACATCAAAGGATGATTTCCACTTGAATGTCTAGCATTTCCTTTTACATGTGGTATTGGTACATGCTGTGATCAGTTTGCATGTAGTAATTTTCCCATGGACATGGAATAGAATGAAGCCATGTGAATTCCTGAGAAAGAAATCCATGCTAGCATTCTGATTCATAAACTTGATTGGTTTAAATGGGAATAGTCAGACTCTAAAATTTATTAAAAATATTGCTCATTTTCTCAAACATTTGTGTCACTGAATCACAAAAGAATCCTTCAGTTAGTCAGTTGTTTAGCTAGATATAAACATCCATTTGTTCTACAGTCATGAGTCTATCTGACTCTTAAGGTGTTTAATGCATGGTCATTTACAACAAAATCTAGCTCAGATCCTGACTGGGAATATATGGTGTCTATTCAACATGATGTTGTTTAATAACACTACATGGGGTCACTGTAATTTTTTTCTGTGGTTTGTATGATACTTGGAAAATAATAATTATAATTTAAGTTGGGTGACATTTTGATGGGGTTTAAATATCAGAGTGAGTAGTTGGTCTTTATTTAATCAGTAAAGACAAGTTACCAACGATATTAAATTAGGGGAACACACTGTTGTAGTATCCTTGAGTTCTAAATGTTAAAAATACAATTTTCTGGAGATTCAAAACAAGACCATTTTATTCTAATAAAATAAATGAAAGTTCATCTTGTAGAAAAATAAATATACTCCTCTTGCACAGATATTCTTTTAAAAATACCATCATTTTCTAGCATTTATATCTAGGGAAATAAAAAAATATATAATATGACATGATACAATATTATACTATACAATACAAGATAATATAATATATATAACATATCTAGGGCCATGCCTTCACAATTTTCTATAAATTTATTATGAAACCACATCAGACCAAACTCTGCCACAAATACAATTAGTTATTAAAAAAAAGATAAAAATAATGAAGGGAACAAAAGAAAACACAAAACAACTTTTCTTTTTCTTTAAGCCATAGCTCTCTGGTCTCTTTTTGCCCTTTATGAGGACCTTTGGTGAAAAATTCACTAGAACAAATGTAATAATAACTTAATACTAGAGTTTAATTAATCACCTAACTGGCATTAGGTATCTGAGTAGTATCTGAATTAAAGTAGAGAAGCATTTCAGCAGGAATTAAATTTAAGATACCTTTCTTTGGGAAAAAAAGGTTCTATACCTTGTATATGCAGCATAGATATGGTTCCACACAATTTAGCAAACATATGTTTCATGTAGGTCTATGTTCATCCTTTAAAGATGTTTACTATCAGTCATTGACAATTAACACACTGTGTAATATAGACCACCAAATAAGATAACTGCAATTTTGATGCCTCAAGCAATGTGGAGTTATGATTAATGGTAATGCCTGTACTCTAAACTCCCCATACTCTCTCCTGAAAAAAGTGCTTTTTGGTACACATTCTTGTTAAAAATAACTGATCACTCCTCTTAAAGTAATATTTATACTCAGCACCTGCACACTTCATTAAGTCCCACTGTTTCTTTTGAAATAAGGTAAAAAACAGATTGTCAAATTCTTACTTATTGTGATCACTGCTAGAGTAAACATTCTTCATATAGTTATGAGATCTGTTTTTAATATCCTCAGATTCTATACTTTGTCTAACTCCTGCTAGATGTTTTACCAGTTCATCCTGGATGTTACATTAATTTTGCATTCAAGTTGATGCTCTTCCCTTATGCTCAGATGAAGATTGACATTCCAGTTTAGAGGAGCTTTTGTGAGAGTGTGAGAAAAATGATCTTTTCTATCAAAGTATTTGTTACCCTCTTAGATTACTTAAAAGTTCCTCAGGGACCATCTTAGGCGACTTGCATGTTTAAAGAATCCTTGGTTCCTGTACAACTCCATTGCCTGGCAAACTGCATGCCCTAACCCATCCCCCAAGCCTTTTAGCCAATCAAGAGAGATTGTGAACCTTTGATCTGGACAAATCCCAGGTAGGACTGCATCAGGGATATAAGGAGGAGCCACTGTCAGCCATTTTGTGCTTGTGTAATGCTTAGCAGGAGTGAGCACATGATTGCACCCTCTTGATCAAGAGAAAATTCCCTTGTCATAATTTTCGTTCTTCTGTATGTCTGTTTTTAGCACTGGAGAGCTACTACTTCCAGCAATTTGGGGTTTCATCTGGGATATTACATACCGTCCAGGAAGAGGGACCCCAGCCCTTCCCTGGGGAGATGCATCCTGCTGCCTAGTTGCAGCAACCCAAAGGTTTGGCCAAGGGCGACGACTTTCCAGATCTGTGAATGAACTTGAACTGCAGAATTTCTTGACAATGTGGATAAAAGAACTTGAAAGACAGGAACTGTGGTGACCATGTGAGTTTGTGCACAAACCAAGACAAAAATATCATGGGGTTGACCAAGTAATGTCTTGGTGGTTGGGATATTGGGGATGTGTGATGTGTGAATAAGATGTGGCAGGTGACACACAAAAATGTACATGTAGGACACGTGTCGGGTGACTTGCAGGGAAAGCAAAGTACACGGTTTAAGGTAGAATTAGATTCTTGAATCTAGTCCAGTTCACCAGTTTATACTGACCTGCAGGCTATCAAGAGGTGCCTCAAGCTCCCATGAAGGATGTCGATGGAGACAGACAAAGCAAAAAAGAATCAGAGTGCAAGAAACCTCCAAGGCAAAGGGGAGGTTGAGCTCCTGATAGACAGAACACAGTTAACCAACCAGAAGGGAGAAATGGGAAATAAAGGCAGGAAAGAAGGGGGCCAGAAAACAAAGGCCCAGGATAAAATACCCTTTGGGAGTCTCCTAGAGAAGATGTTAAAATAGTGGTATGATAGCCCCCATACTAAAGGAAAGAGAAACAAAGAATGGTTAAATACTATTGTTTTATCTGGACCCAAGAACTGATCTCAAAGTCTTTGATTTTTATTTTGGTCAAAATTTGGGTCTAGGGCTGGTAGAGTGGCTGAAGATGTAAGAGCACCTGCCCAGCAAGCTTGAGGCCCTGTGTTCAAACCCCAGTGCCAAAAAAGAAAAAAAAAAAAAAAAAGATTGGGTCTGACGAGGACTCGGTCTGTTAACTATTTTGAGCATGTTAATGACAAAACTCAGTCATTCAAGAGGAGATGGAATATACCCTCTGTTGGAGACAGAGTCCTGTAGTTTGTTTCCACCAAGGGAAAAAATAAAATAAAACCCCCAAACCCCTTTCTAACTGGGATTTGCTCTCCTCCTTTCCCTTTCCCTTTTGCCTGCTCTTCCCTCCAGCTCAGGCACCAGAGCCGGCTCCAGCCCTGCCCTCCAAGCTTCCACTTCTTCACCTCCAACCTCTTCAACTCCCAGCCCCTCAGGCTTCTGCTTAAAATTACAAAAACTAGAAAACTGGAAAAATAGATCCATAGAGGAATTATTAGGAAAGGTACAAAAGGTTTATGTAAGGAGAAAGGAAGAAAACAAAAACAAAAAGCCAAGATTATGTTATCCATGAGCAAGTTAATAGGGAAAGGCCAAACCAATATCCTATTGGACCTCAACTGGCCTGGCCTCCCTCATGGGGTATAAAAGACCAGAAAGCCAGAAGATGAAACAAAGAAGAGAGGAAAATAAATGCTTTAAATGTGGGGAGCCTGGAAGCATTAAGAGAGAATGTCCAGAAAGAAAGAGAGTGTAGTAAACTGTTCCCTTAATGACCTTTGAAGAAGAATAGAGGCCCAGGGGCTCTTTTACCTTAAAGGGTCCCATTCAGAGCCCTTGATAAATTTAGAAATGGGACCACAATGTGAAGTTGTCAACTCCTGTTTGACTCAGGCACTTTCAGATCCTCCTTCTATCTTCTGCCCAGGGGCTTAATCTACTCCCTGGAGAGGATACTAATTTCTGTGGTAAAGAGAGAAAGCATTTCAGTTAAAATATTACAAGAAACAGATGTTTATTTCCAAGATAGGACCACTAAGATAAAATTTCTCCTAGTCCCAGAGGAAAGCAACAACCTATTTGGGAGAGATCTAATGACCTGATTAGAAATCTGTTTACATGTAAATAAGGGAATTGCCCTCAGGGTGCTAACCTAAAACATGGGGATCAAATATGTGGCCTTCTTTTCTAAATTCCTAGATCCTGTCACCTGAGGAGGTTAGCTTGAGCACATTCAGGCAGTAGCAGCTACAGCTCTTCTAACTGAAGAAAATAGGAAAAATCACCTTTGGGGGAGACCTAGTTATTATCACTCCCTACCAAGTTAGATCAATCTTAAACCAGAAGATGGGTAGATGGCTGATGGATTCCAGGATTCTCTCAGGCAATCGAGGAGAAAAGGGCATAATGGATATTCTACAGTAGACGGGGAGGCCATCACTATAATAGAATCAGGCCAACTCCCTAACAATTGGTCAGCAAAACTTGTGAATTGTTTGCCCTAAATCAGGCCTTAAAACACTTACAGTAGAAAGAAAGGACCGTATACACTGATTCAAAGCATACATTTGGTGTGTCCCACACCTTTGGAAAAATCTGGATGAAACAGGGCTTAATCATTAGCAAGGGCCAAGACTTGGTACACGGAGAATTAATTAAAAAAATATTAGAGAGCTTAAAAGTACCTGAAGAAATACACATAGTCCATGTGCCAGGTCACCAAAAGGGGGTAAACTTTGAGGCTTAGTGAAGTTCCTTTGCAGATGAAACAGCAAATCAAGCTGCTCTCACTTCTGAGGACCCAGTCTTTTGTTTCATTCCCCATCTCCCTGCTGCTTACATCACCCTTATCTTTACCCCCTCTGAGGAAGAACAACTAAAAAATACTTGGGGCAGTTGGGACTGAACAGGAAAATGGGTTTTCCTCTATGGGAGGGAAATGATCTCAAAGCCCTCAATGAGAGAACTCCTGACCTATCTCCATCAGGGGAGCCACTGGGGACCTCAAGCCCTGTGTGATGCAGTTTTGTGAGTCTATGGGTGTATAGGGATCTATACACTAGCCAAACAAGTATCAGAAGGATGTCTTACTTGTCAAAAGATTAAGAAGCAATCTCTGAGACTGAGACCACAGGGGGTAGAAACCCTGCGTTGTGACCCTTCCAAAGCATTCACGTAGATTACACTGTGATGCTCCAAATAGGTCATCTTAAATACCTCTTGGTTATTGTAGATCATCTCACTCACTGGGTACAGGCCATCCCTCTCCCAGGGGCCACTGCTACAAATGCAATTAGGGTATTACTAGAAAACATAATCCCAAGGTTTGGGGTTATAGAAAATATAGACTCAGACAATGGGTGTCATTTCACTGCCAATGTCCTTAAGGCTAGAGCCTTATGAAGGCTCTAGAGATCAAATGGGAATATCATACTCCCTAGCATCCACCTTCCTCAGGGAGAGTTGAAAGAATGAATCAGACTCTTAAAAACCAACTCACTAAATTAATTTTAGAGACTAGATTACCTTGGACTAAATGTCTCCCCATAGCACTACTCAGAGCTAGGACGGCCCCTCAGAAGGACATTGGCCTCTCCCCCTATGAAATGCTTTATGGGCTTCTTTACCTTAGCTCTGTTACTGATTTACCTTCCTTTGAAACCAAAGAGTATTTCCTCAAAAATTATGTACTTGGATTGTCCTCTTGCTTACTTTGTCTTAGGAAAAAAGGATTGTTAGCAAAGCCTCCTCCACTTGACTTTCCTGTTCACCCGCACCAGCCTGGCGATTATGTACTGGTGAAAACCTGGAAAGAAAATAATTTTGAGCCAGCTTGGAAAGGACCCTTCCTGTTCCTGCTGACCATGGAGACAGCTATCCGGACCACAGAGTGTGGATGGACTCATCACACATGGGTAAAGAAGGTGCCCCCCCTGAACAGAAGGAACAATGAAATGTGCTTTCATATCCAAGCAACACCAAAGTGACTTTAAAAAGACTGTAATGAAAATATTCTCTTTCATTTGGGAAATGGTATGCTTATTATTAATGTGATTCAGAGTACCTTTACCTTAATAGTTGAATTTGATGCATGTCAGGTCCTTCCTTATGCACACCTTATGTCCCAACTTAAACATCAAGGATACTCCTTTTATATGTATCCCATCTCCAGACCCACAGAGAAGCCTGGTATTTGTCCACAGTGGACAAATGTGGGGTGTAACACTGAATATAAAGGACACACTTCCCCTTTTCATGAAAATCCTAAGGGCTGTACTAGAACCCAGAACAGTAAAAAGACTCTAATTTCCACCGTACAGAATAATCGACAGTCTTTTAACAGACTACACTCGAAATTACAGCTGTTTCAGAAACTCCCCTTTCCTACTTATAAAGATAAACAATGTAACCCACTTAGAAAACCCTTGGAGTATAAGATGAGAACCATCAATATTTTGTATGTATGAATTGGGACAGATGTTTCAGGGACAGACTGCTTAGGTGCCTTTGAGCTCCATCTAACTCCCAACCCCTCCCAGGTGACACCCAGTTCTACCTCCACTCCAATATTACCTCCATGTTCCTACCACAATTGAACTCAGGTGACCGTAGTAGAAGTCAAGGACCTAAGACAAACTGTTGCCATTGGAATTGTGCATAAGGATATAGAATGCTTGGATGACATGGATAAAATATTCTGTCCACACATTAAATAAGAACAATGGTTATGCTTGTACTTCTGGGAGACCAGAATCTCAGGTGGTCCTGTTTCCATTAGAATGGTCCTCAGATCCAGACGGAATGTATTGCATGTTGGCTCTGTTCCAGGATACCAAAGCTTGGGGCAACCAACCCTGCTGGATGCTATCACTACTGTTCTCAGAGGTCAGAGGTCCTTCAGGTCAGCCCCTGAGGCCACCCACCCTAGATGTCAATTATAGGTCACCCCATGTCTCACCAGGCACAGGGGACAATTGACAAACGTGGGAAGCCTGACAGGATGCAGTAAAAGCCAGTCCTTCAACAGCCTCACAAACCAGTCCACCCTCTCGGTGGGCAGAGCCGATGTCTGGTGGTACTACGGAGCATCTTTACTTGAGACTCTCCCAGGTAACTGGGCAGACACCTGTGCTCTGGTGCAGTTGGCAATCTCTTTCACCCTAGAATTTGGATCCCTAGCCTGTGCCACAACATCTAGAAAAAGGAGAGACATAGACATGATGTTGACCAAAAAGGGAGAAGTTTAAATAATGATTGGAGTTTCATGTTGCACTCATATACTGAATAACACAGCCCCTGATGAATCTGTTGCTAAGACCCTACAGGGATTAACTACCCTGTCTAATGAGCTAGCTGAAAATTCTAGTATAAATGATCCCTTCACTGACTTAATTGAAAATTGGTTTGGAAGATGGAAGGGCTGGATGACCTCGATCTTAACCTCCTTGATCATAGTAGCTGAAGTTTTAATTTTAGTAGGATGCTGCATAATTCCTTGTGTCTGAGAACTAGTACAATGGTTAACTGAGACAGCCCTCACCAAACAATTACCCCTGCCCCACCAAAATAACTTAGTTCTATTAGAAACACAGGAACATAAGTGCCAATGAGTCCTAAATGAGTTTGAAGAAAAGAATTTAAATTAAGAGGGGGGAATTATGAGAAAAATGATCTTTTCTATCAAAGTATTTGTTACCCTTTTAGATTACTTAAAAATTCCTCAGGGAGCCATCTTAGGTGACTTGCATGTTTAAAGGGTCCTTGTTTCTTCTTCCAGATTCATGTACAACTCCACTGCCTGCCAAACTGCATGCCCTAACCCAACCCCCAAGCCTTTTAGCCAATCGAGGGAGATTGTGAGCCTTTGACCTGGACAAATCCCAGGTGAGGGGTATGTAGGACTGCATCCGGGGATCTAAGGAGGAGCCACTGTCAGTCATTTTGTGCTTGCGTGACACTCATCGAGAGTGAGCACATGCTTGTATCCTCTTGTTCAAGAGAAAATTGCCTTATCAAGATTTTCTTTCCCTTGTGTGTCTGTTTTTGGCACTGGAGGGTTATTACTTCCAACAAGAGGACAACATTGCTGTCTCTACAGTCTTCAGAAGAATAACCTTGAAAGTTTCTGCTCAAACTCTCTATTTGCACTGCACTTCAAAGCCTGCTGTACTAGCATCTTTCCTTTAGATCACACCAAGCAATAGTGAGGCACCAGGATGTTCTATTCAAATGCTAATGGACCAGGTCAAATTCTCCTCAGAACCATTACTTCACTTATCTTTTATCCACGCAGCACCAACATTCTTTGAATTCTGTGCTTTACAGTCAAGAGTAGGTGATGGACCTTCAATCACAGAATATGCAATATTTGTAACTAGTTTTTTTCACTTGGCCTAGGTTTTCAAGAATCACTCCTGCAGTAGCATGTATAAGTACTTTATTCTTTTTGTGGCCAAATAATGAGATTATGTGAATATATCATGTTTTGTTCATTCATTGTTCATTCATTCATTAGTTCACAGACATTTGAATTGTTCCTGTATCTTTGATTTTACAAGTAATTCTGCTATACTCATTCTTGCACATTGTTTATATGAACTTTTTTTTTTTTTTTTTTTTGCTTCCTTTATGTATCTAGAGGTGCAACGTCTGGGTCATATGGTAACTCCATCATTTTAAGGAACTACCAGAATTTTCCAAGGTGGTATACCATTTTAAAGTCCAAACAGTAATGCATCAGGGTTCCAATCTCAAATCCTCACTAATATTTTTTATTGTTATTTATTATAGTCATTCTATTGGGTTAGAAATATTATCTAATAATGGTTTTGATTGCTTTTCTCTGATGATTAATGGTACTGACTCTTTTTTTATGTATTTATTAGTGATTTATATATTTTATTTGAAAACATACTATTCAGATTCTTCATTCATGTTATAATTGCACAATCTTTTTATTAATTTGTAAGGATTATTTATATATTTGTCAATACAAGTCCTTAAAATATTTGATTTACAAATATTTTCTCCTGGTCTGGAGATTGTCTTTTCACATACTTTTTTTTTTTTTTTTTTTTGAGGGGACTTGGTTTTGAACTTCATGCTTTCAAAGCAGGTTCTCCGCCACTCAAGCCAAACTTCCAGTCTTTTTTGCTGTGGTTATTTTGGAGATAGACTCTCATGAACTCCTTGCCTGTGCTGGCCTCAAACCATTATCCTCCCAATCTCAGCCTTTCAAGTAGCTAAGATTACAGGCCTGATCCATTAGTGCCTGGCTCTTTTCACATTCTTGACTCTGTCAGTTGAAGCACAAACATTTTCATTCTGATGAATTCTCCAATTTCTGTGTTGCTTATGCTTTTAATTTTGCAACTGAGAACCCATTGCTAAATGTAAGCTAATGTAATGAAGATTTACCCATATAACTTCTACTAAGAATTTTATAGTATTAACACACTTAAAATCTTAATGTGCTTTGAGTTAATTTTTTACATAGTATAAGGATTCACCTTCATTCTTTGGAATGTGGCTATCAAGTTGTCCTAGTATCAATTGTTAAAAAGACTGCTTTTCCCTATTAAATAGTATTGATAGCTCTGTCAAAAATCAATTGTCTATAAACACATGTGTTTACTTATGGACTAACCATTTTGTTTCATTGATCTATAGATTTATCCTTATGCCAATACTGCCCTGCTTTGATTACCATTTCTTTATAATAAGTTTTGAACTTGATTAGCATAATCCAATGAATTTATTATTTTCTAAGATTGTTTCATCTATTCTGGGGCCCTGGCAGGTTCATAAAAATTTTAGAATCAGCATATAAATTTTAGACAGAAGTCAGCTGAGATTCTGATAGAGGTTGCTTTGAACCTATAGATCAATTTAGAAAGAATCTCCAATTTAGAAATAAGAGGTTGTTTGATTTATGAACATAGGATATTTTCACAGTTTTGTAGATATTTGGTTTCTTTCAATAAATAGAATTATATTTTAAATGCATTTTGGATTATTGATTATTGGCTTATAAAAATACGATTGATTAAGAAAAGAATAGGTGATGGCAAGCTGCCAGCACCTTGTTGCTATTATCACCATTACTCTGTGAGTAGTTCTATTGAGGCGTCCTTCACTTGGGTTCCCTAAGGAAGAGGTGAGAAGTACACAAAAAGCCAACAAGTTTCTATAAGGGAACCTCACTCTCTATTCTCTATCATTCTGTCCTGTTTTATGTTTAAACTGGAATTGGATAGCAATTCTGAGAAACAGAATCTACTGCTTTCAATTTTCTACAAATTTATTTAGAATCTAAATATAAAATACTCTGTTAAAAATATTTTTTTGGCGTTTGACATCATTCTAAGTTAGAGGGAAACAAATTTCATCCAGTTAGGTATTTCATAGATCACATAATTCTTATACCAGTTTTTAGAAAGACATTGTTATAACCATTTTATAGATGTGGAAATTTATGGCCAGAGGGGACATTTAATTAGGCTAACTTCTCATTGGTAGAAAACTGAAAGACAAATTTAGATGCATTCCAACAAAGACAATATTATGATTTCTTTCATTTGTGGATGTTATACGGGAAAAACAAGATCAAATTTATGAAAATATATGGGGCAGTGCTACCAGGGAGGTTTAATGGAAAAGAACAAGGAAGAGAGGATGTAAGAGGGAGTAATGGAGGGTGAATATGATTCTTTTGTATGCATGTATTAAAATGTCATAATGGAACCACTTACTGTGTAAAATTAATATACACCAATAAAGTATTTTTAAAACGTATGAGTTTGATTAAAAAATGCATGATAATATCTTATTTATGACCCAGCCTAGGTCAGTTGAACTGACCCAGACTGGAGACTAATAGCTCTTAACTTAGAATAGAGTTTGTGCTCCTTCTGAAGCTGTATTCTTAAAAGGAAATGCCACATTGTAGAGAGCTTATCAGTAACCAAAAGGACTCAGTTGCTCTATCACCATGCTAAATATGTCTACCTGTTAATGACAGGACTTGATAATTTCTAATACCTGTATAGTTGGTGAAAACTTGGCTTAGCCAGAATAGACAATGGTTTTTGTTTTCTTTGGTTTAATGCTTGAGATGCATTGCTTTTGGCTCTGAAACTTAGATTATGTATTCCTAGATGACAATTTTTTAACAGTCTGCCCCTGAGGACCTACACTGAGACAAAAGACAAGGGCTATTTGCAGTGTCTTTATTTATTTACTTTTGAATACAAGGGAAATAACTAAAGATGCATTTCAATTATCATCAAGTGTTATTTAGAAAAATAAACTTAACTAATAAAGCCTGCTGGGGAGGATGGCATTCCCAGAGAATCAGAGGCAAAAAAAGGTCTTTGGAGATGCTCTGGGTTTTCTCTCCCACATGACCCCACCTCTCTCATTGTTCATAGTAATGGCTATAAAAACTGTTCAAAGATTATTTTTTTCATTTACCAATGTATACCATCCTATCTGATAGTGAAAAAAATATTTATTTATATATGTAAAATGTATGGCTTTTCCATTGAAACTCAAAACTATTTGTCACTAAACAATAAAGATGAAAATTAGTACCCCATCCTTTACTCCCTCCCCACTTTCCACTAGGTATATGCATTAAGATGACCTTAGCATTCTGTTGTCTTCATTACCATAACTTTATAATGCCAAGAATTCTTATCCAGGAAAATAGCTGGATTATTTATTATATGAATTTTCCATAAAATTCATCAGTTCTTTAATAGTATTCACAGAGTGTGAGTCTTAAGACTGTTCAGAAACCAACAGCTCAAACCTTTCACTTTGACTTTCCTAACAATTCTAACCTGTTTAGAACAGAAAAGCACCACCTAACATTTAGGACCTAGCAAGTCAATATTACCTAACACTTGGTGTTTTAATAAGCACACAGATAACTACCTCTTTTGTGAAAATAGACTTAGCTAGAATAGATAATAAAATGTTTGTAATTTTTCTTTTGTTTAAAGCTTGTAAAGAATTCTACTGTTTATGGTTAAGTGAGAAGTTTAGATTACATATTCCTAAATAAAAATTTGTTAGCAGTCATGCCAGAACATCAATTTCTGATAAAGCCTTTCTGTAGCCAAAATGTTTCAAAATCACTGGTAATGAGTTTGAAGAGACAATAGGAACCTTGTCCAAACTACAAAATACCATATATTTTCTTCTCTTGGCTAAAATGAAAAAGTAATTGCTGTTTTGTTTCTAGCTATAATTTCATCTTAGTTTACTTTTTCCTCTTCCTAGTTAAGTTTCCAGAGATAATCATATATTATCCCTACTTCCTGAAAGCATCTAAGATCAAGGCTCTCTTCTTAAGGCACTCTACGAATTGCCTCGCACATTCCCAAATTCTTTATGAAATTATTCTTAACATCTTCTTACTGAAAGGACATTCATTTCATATAATACATTTTCTCCCTCTTAAGAAATTAATTCAGCTTGTACAATTACAGGTTTGATTATGCTGATTATTATCTAGAAATCTCTGTCATTTTTCTGTAGTCATCCCTATTGCTCCCCCATGTAGTTCCTTCCCACTTTCAGTCCTTACATTCTACCTCCAGCTAACTCTATATCTGCATTTGGAAAGACCTGCTTTAAAGCATACTTCAGACACTCAGTAAATTCAGATCCTACCTTTTCACCTATGAGACATAACATCCACAAGTGCAATTTAGGTGGAAAATATTCTCTTCACTATTTTACCTTTGAAATGCATGGTGTCTGACCTGATTGGTTAAGATAAATTCCAAATTTTGAATTGACTTATACAATGTTTATGAAAACACCCAAGATTTTAGAATTGGCCTTCTTCCACATAGAGGTCTGAGTGACCTAAGTTGTTCACATTATGTCAATATTTTAAGAAATACAAGGGATTCTAATAATACTAGAATGAAGTTCTGCTTCTTTCATTGGCCTGCAAACCCTTAAATGATGTGGGATTTGTATGCCAACTCTTATTTCGTGACACTCCACTTGCTTCTGAGTTTAACCCATGGGCACAATTTCCCTCCTCATGCATATCAAACTTATTCCTGCCACAGGCTCTGGTAATCACAATTTTCTCTGCATGAAATCTCCTCCCCTAAAACTTTGCATGTGCTTCCATCATTCAAGGATGATCACTGTACTCTTCTGGCTTCCACATAATACCAGTCAGCAAACATTGCCTTGGATATTTTTTTTCTCATCATATTTTGCCACTTAGTTCACTATTTAAAAATCTCATGCACATTAATTAAAAGCATATGTGTTCAAGGCAATATTGCAGTTTGGTCAAATTTATCCAACCATATAGCCAAGAAGCCTTGATGAAAGACCAAAGTTAAAAATTTATTTTCATTTGTGTTACTTCATTTTTGCCCTGATTCTTTTGTGCCATTTAGAAAACCAAAATATCTTAGGAGAAGCTGCATTTCTTTGGGTAATTTAGTTTTCATTTTTATTAACTATACTTAAGGTATGCATCATGATGTTCTGATGGATATTTTCATGTAAAAATGCATATGCGTATATTCTGACCTGATTATAAACAAGCAAGTTAGCATATTCATTATCTCACATATTTACATCTTTTTTGTGGTAAAAAACTTAAAATGTTCTTTTAGAGAAAATTGCTCTGTTCCATAGATAACCTCCAGTCCTCATGCTGAACCTTAGACATTTAGACATGTTAAGGCTGCTTGACTGCAATTTTGAAGTTTTACCCACATCTCCAATGTCCCTCCCTCTGTAGTAATGATTGTTCTAATACCCATTCTATTTATTTTGGCTTTTTCAAAGATTCCACACATAAGTGAGATTGAGTTTTACTTTTCTTTGTGTGACTGCAGTATTTTACTTAACATAGGCTCATCCACATGTTAAAATGGCGGTCTGAATTTTTAAGAGACTGAATAATATTCCACTATACATATATGTATAGCTATGTGTACAATTTTATTATCCATTCATTTGTTAATGGGACTTATATTACTTATGAATTATATTACTTATATTACTTACTTATGAATCTTGACTATTGTGATTAATGCTGTAATGAGCATAGGAGTGCTGAGATCTATATGAAGTGCCAATTTCATTTTCTTTGGATATTTTTGTTAAATTTATTTTTAACTTACACATAAAAATGCAAAAATGTACTTATTATGGTATATTATATGATATTTTTATACATAAATATGGTGTCTGGTCATTTTAAATTTACCTCCCCATTTATCACACTTCATTACATGAAAAACATTCAAAATCCTTTCTTCTAACTTTTTGAAACATACAGAGTATAGCAGCATTACTTCATAAACAGAATAAGTATTTCTAAGTCTTTATTTTCAGTGATCAGCTTGAACATCTCCATGACACTTTATTGTAGGTGAATCTAAATTAGGTGATTGAATTAGTGAACATAATCTGATAAATAATTGAATGACCATATATTTTTCTTGTTGAAATGTAGTCTAATAATATGACATTAAGATAACAATGCCAAATCATAAATTATTTTAAATGTTTAAATTATTTTCAGGTGAGTTGGACGTTTAAAGTTTCTTCAAAATCGTGGTAGACAAATATCTATTTTCAAGATGATTGCTTGTATCATAATTCTGAGTGAAGACACAAGTATGAAGAAAATTTGAATTGTGACCATAAATTTAAAGTTAAACGTAACAGCATCACTAGTTTTTATATTTATGATTTTTATCAACATTTTATCATTTTTTTTCTCCGAACATTTCCTTGCCATTTAAAATGCTTTATCTGCATTGTTTAGGCTTAGGTTTTTCAGACATTATGTATCAACTAAGCCACTAATAAACATAAAGCATTGTGTTGAAGAATTGTTTGAACTTCTGACTTATCAGAAAAGCAGCTGAGCTACTTGAGGCATAGATAGGAGGAGCCCAGTTTAACACCAGCCAGGAAAAAATGTTAGTGAAACCCAATCTCAAAAAAAAACCAGGTAGGAGAATCACAGTCCATGGCTGGAGTGGTCAAAAGCAAGAGACTATACCTGAAGAACAAACTAAAAACAAAAGGACTGGGGGTGGGTGGACGATGGCTCAAATATAGGGTGCCTCCCTAGCAAGTGCAAGATTCTACATTCAATCCCCAGTACCAGTAAAGAAATTAAAAAAGAAGAAGCTGAGAACAAAAGAAAATGAATTCAGGTATTGAGCTATGCATTACCACTAATTTGCAGAGTAAACATTTGAATATGAATTTAATCTTTTAATCTCTATTATAAGGACATTAAACTTGACTTTGCTCTAATATTCTCTGCCAATTCTGATTTCAAAAGGGCAAAAAGGAATGATATGGTAGGTAATATTTACTTGAATATATTTATATTTTGACTATATTATATATATATATATATACTAATAATATGGTTTTTCAAATGAAGAAAATACAGTAGTTGCTAACACATAAATGCCTAAAGTGATCCAGTTATTCTTTATCTAAATACCATTACAAAAATTCCATTGGCTATGTCTATATTAAATATTTCATAGATGAGGGCTGACAAAATGATTAATTTGATCAGGGTCACAAAGCTGATAAGTGACAGCTTGATATTTGTAATAGAGATTCAATGCTTTAAGTTGAACATTTTATTATTTTAGTTATTTAGTATATTTCTATGATTTGACTTATTTTTTGTGATACAAGGCATTTTAGTATGCATAGCAGTGAGGAAAATATACCAGACTTACCTTTGTGTAGCTTATAATCTAATAATTGTGAGATAGTACTCAGATATTATCACTCTCTGAAATCTGGAAGACTATGCTGAGTCGGTTCTTTAGAGTTGGACCAAAATGCAACTGGCTCTTTCCAAGGAAAACAGAGCAAAGAAGAGCATCTCAGTTGTCTCCTTAGACAGGAGGATACTTAGAGGATTCTACAAGCTCTCACTTTATATTCCCTGGTGAATTAGGGAACTTTTGGTTACAGACTTTATAGCTTTTAAATGGTAAAAACTGAAATACCTTGAGTTCCTAAGAAACAGATGTCTTCCCCGGGCCCCTCAAGCCATGATGGTTGTACAATATGAGAAGTAACACTGTTTTTATAAATGATGGGAATTGATGAAATTAATTATCACTACCAGCTAAGCCTGATAGACCAGCATTGAATAGGTGATATGTGTTGGTACGGACTGAGAGACTGGAGTTTATTCTTCTGATGATGCCGTGTTCAAAATGAGACCTGAATTACAAAAAAAAAATCAGTTTGGACAAAGAGAGAATGAATTATTGATTAGTGGTTCAAACCAAAAAAGAACAAATGGGCAAATCATTGGTACATGAGAAAGATACAATAAAAATAAGATGGGCATTCTGTAATATTAATCTACTAGCAATGTTGCAAGCAGAGCTGAGGGAGAAAATATAGATGCAATATATCAATGAGATTATATCAGAATGTCAGATAAGGGGACTACTACAAATATGAAAGCAGTGAACATGTGAAAAAGAAGACATCTAATTCATGGATAATAGAGGAAAGAGAGCATTTGATTACTGGTAGGTTGGAAAGAAAGTTGTTGAGGAACAACAGGTGTTGGCGAGGATGTGGGGAAAAAGGAACCCTCTTACACTGTTGGTGGGAATGTAAACTAGTACAACCACACTGGAAAAAAATTTGGAGGCCACTTAAAAAGCTAGACATTGATCTACCATTTAATCCAGCAATACTACTCTTGGGGATATACCCAAAGGACTGTGACACAGGTTACTCTAGAGGCACCTGCACACCCATGTTTATTGAGGCACTATTCACAATAGCCAAGTTATGGAAACAGCCAAGATGCCCAACCACTGATGAATGGATTAAAAAAATGTGGTATCTATACACAATGGAATTTTATGCAGCCATGAAGAAGAATGAAATGTTATCATTTGCTGGTAAATGGATGGAATTGGAGAACATCATTCTGAGTGAGGTTAGCCTGGCCCAAAAGACCAAAAATCGTATGTTCTCCCTCATATGTGGACATTAGATCAAGGGCAAACACAACAATGGGATTGGACTTTGAGCACATGATAAAAGGGAGAGCATACAAGGGAGGGGTGAGGATAGGTAAGACACCTAAAAAACTAGCTAGCATTTGTTGCCCTTAACACAGAGAAACTAAAGCAGATACCTTAAAAGCAACTGAGACCAATAGGAAAAGGGGAGCAGGACCTAGAGAAAAGGTTAGATCAAAAAGAATTAACCTAGAAGGTAACACCCACGCACAGGAAATCAATGTGAGTCAATGCCCTGTATAGCTATCCTTATCTCAACCAGCAAACACCCTTGTTCCTTCCTATTATTGCTTATACTCTCTCTACAACAAAATTAGAAATAAGGGCAAAATAGTTTCTGCTGGGTATTGAGGGGGGGAGGGGTTGGAGTGGGTGGTAAGGGAGGGGTTGAGGGCAGGGGGGAGAAATGACCCAAGCCTTGTATGCACATATGAAATATAAAATTAAAAAAAAAAAGAAAGTTGTTGAGGAGAGGTACAATGATAATGTCCAAGTTTTTACTTTGAATAATTGGCTTTTGTTTTGTTAAAAAGTTAAGTGATGGGGGGAAGGGGGGAGAAGGAGGGGGAGGGGAACAGGGGGCGAAATGACCCAAACAATGCATGCACATGTGAATAAATGAATAAAAAAAAGGTATTAAGGAAAGATGTTTAAAAATATGAGACAACAAAATATGTCCAGATTTTGGGCCTATTAAGTGATCTCTAAACACAAATGTCAAAGACTCATGATTTGCTTTGCTTTATTTAAGGCGTGAGATACTTGGATATATTTATATTCTACTAGAGATGAATAGTAGTAAAAACAAAATTTTGAAGATTTGTAGTAAGTGAACCAAAACAGGTGATACCATGAGGATGAAAATGTGTAGATTAACATTCATTATATCACCAAACCTCCAAAATATTTTGAGGTATCCATATGATTATAATTATTTATAATAAATTATTGGGGAAATCAGATATTAAGTAACTTATTTGGTAATTAATCATCAATGAAAATCAATTACCTGCTTCAAAATACATGAAAATTCTTTTGTCTCTCCAAAATGGAATCAAAATGCCCTTCCAATTATTTTTCATCATTTGAATACAGCTAAATCTCCATGGCTTCCATCAATTTAAGCATATCATAGAATCTTTTGTAAACTCTCATCACAGTAGTTTTTATTCAATCATCCATAAATCCATTGAGCTGCTATTAAAGTGTTTTTAAATATTTTTCATTAAGTTTAATTATAGGGCAGCCTATGTCCTCTAAATGATTTGCATTCTCTGACCTACAAAGACTTTCTATAATGTCTCAACAGACATGATGTAAAGCGTGAGATTCATCTCATGAAGTCAATAGCTTTAATTAGGCCATATGCCTCTTCTCAGGCTGTTTATAAGTAATGAGTATGTAGTTTCCTCAACATAATAATGATTCAACAATAAAGTCAACAGAGCCCACTCATTGCTATAGCATGTGTAAAAGTTGTCAAGGAAATATGTGAGAATAATTGACATGCACAAACAAAAATACAGCTGGTTTCAGAACACCAGATGCTTTTGAATTAGGAATACGTCTTTTTTGGTGTTAAGAAATTCTTTACTTTTGTGTTGTTGATGTTGGGATTGTTTTGTGTGTATGTATGTGTTTGTGTGTGTGAGTGTTTCACTTTGCTTTAAGTCTCGGTGAGAGTTTTATTCTTTTACATTAGATATAGATGATGGTAATAGATAATATATAATTCAGTTAACATGAGGATCTGCTAAGCTTACAAATTATATATGTGTCACATATATAAATGTGATGTATGATACAAGTACCACTTACTGTGTTTTGATCTAGGGTGTCAGAACATATTTCACAAAATAAAAGATATTGAGAGACAGAGTAAGAAGGATGTCCAAAATTACTTAAAAATGTGTGTTCCTGGTAAAGATGGTATAGCTCTTGGAAAGATATGGTGACATATGCCAATAATTGACTTGGGGAAGTAAAGTGTGTGGTGAGGAGATAAAGCACAGGATTAGGGGAAAACTGTACTTTTTTATTTTTTAAAATTAGTGTGTATTGATTATACAAGTAAAGAGTGTTGTTATGGCATCTTTATACGTAGACATGATGAACTTTGATCATATTCACCCCATCTATTATCCTTTCTTGAAATATTATCCCTTCCCTTTTTTCCCAAACAACATCCTCATTTTATTTTATGTACTGTGTTCCATGGGTACCATATATAAGTGAAAATATGTGATTCTTGTCTTATGAGTCCTGCTTCTTTCATTTAACATCATGGTCTCCATGTCCATCTGTTTTCCTCCAAATAATATTATTTCATGTCATAACATAAACAATCTTCTTTATGGCTAAATAAAACATTATTTTATAGATAAGTAATAGATAGATAGTTAGGTAGATAGATAGAAAGAAAGAAAGTTAGATAGATTCATGTCTTATCCATTCAACCATTTGTGGGCCTCTAGGCTGATACCATAACTTGGCTATTGTAAATAGTGTAATGACAGACATTGATATGATTCCTTTGCATATATACACAGAAGAGAGTTAACTGGATCCTATGAAGGTTATACTTTAAATTTTTGAAGAGGTGCCATACTGTTTTTAATAGTGGCTGTACTAATTTGCATTTCTAACAGCAATATGTCAACATTCCTTTTGCCGTGCATGCATACCAATATTTGTTGGTTTTTTGCTTTGTTTTGTTTTCTCACTGATAACCATTTTGATAGACATGAAATGAAATATCAACATAATTTTGATTTGCATTTACCTAATTACTAAAATTGTTGAACATTTTTCATATATTTATTTGCCATTTATATTTCTTCATTTGAAAAATATTCTATTCACTTTCTCATTTATTGGTTAAATTATTTGTCCTTTACTGCTTAATTTTTTTGGTTTTTTGCTTATCCTGGGTGTTAATCCCTTGATGAAGATATATTTGTGTCTGTGTGAGTAAAGTGGGAAAAATTATTGAGATAGAAAAATAGTAGAGTAGAGCTCTCAGAGCTGAGAGGGGACACAAGAGATGGTACCCTCAATGAATGTTTTTGAAACTTTCGTCAAGAATCAAATTGCTGTAGTTGTGTGAGTATAATTCTGGAATTTTTTTTGTGTGTGGAGTGGTAGAGCCAGAGCTATGCTGATTTTGTTACTATGCCTCTGTAGTATAGTTTCAATTCAATTATTGTGATATTTAACAGAATTTCTTTTTTTGCTTAGGGTTGTGTTGAGTATTCAAGGTCTTTCCTGTTCACATATCATTTAAAGATTTTTTTTTCTGTTTCCATGAGGAATGTCATTGTATTTTGATCATGATTGCACTGTCTCTGTTGATTGCTTTTGGTAATATGACCATTTTGATAAGAGCATGGGAGGTCTTTCTAGCTTATTGTCTTCTACAGTTCCTTCATCAGTGCTTTATAATTAGTTTGTAGTGATCTTAGCATATTTGGTTAAATTTATCCTAGATATACTTTAGGTTGTTTTGAATAAGATACTCTCCTGACTTCTGTTATAACAACTTCATTGTGTGTATATGAAAGGATACTGCTTTCCATTTGTTGGTTTTGTATCTTTCTACATTGAAGAAAATGTTTATCAAAGCTAAGAGTTTTCTGGTGCAGTGTAGGGTCTTTTAAGGGTAGGATCATACCATGTGCAAATATTGATAAATTGACTTTTTCCCCTCACCATTTTTACATCTTTTCTTTCCTATTCCATGTTTCTCTAGCTGGTAATCCAAGAGCTATATTAAATAAGATTGGGAAGACTGAATGCTCTGTCTCATTCCTAATTTTTATGTAAATATGTTTGGCTTTTCCCTATTCAATAAAAGGTTGACTATGAATTTGTTATATACAGTCTTTATTATATAAAGTGTGATCCTTTGATTCCTAGTTTCCTCTGGGATTTTTATCATGAATTGGTGTTGGAATATTGTGAAAAGATTTTTCTGCATCTATGGAAATGATCATGTGAGTTTTTTTTCTTGATTCTGTGATTTCTGTACTGTTACATTTAGTGACTTTCTTTTATATTGAACCATCTCTCCATTCTTATTATGAAACCAGCCTAATCATGCTGCATGATTTTTTGATGTGCATTGAATTTTGTTTTGGGGGTTTTTTATGTCTTGTGTTCCTCAAGGAAATTGTTCTATAGTTTCTTTTCTTTTGTCACATCCTTAAATCATTTTGATATTAGAGTAATACTGGTTTTTTGCAATGAATTTGGACACATTTCTTCCCTCTTCATATTATAGAAAAATTTGAGGATGACTGCTATCATTTCTTCTTTGAAGGACTGGAAAAATTCTTCCTGGTCCTGGTCTGTTCTTTGCTGGGAGGTTCTATACTACAGCCTGAATCTTACCGCTTATGATAGGTCTATTTTGGTTGCTTAAATGCTCTCATTTTAATTTTTATGGGTCATACGTATTCAGAAATTTATTAGTTTCTTCTAGATTTTCTAATGAATTAGGGTATATTGTTCAAAATATTACCTAATGCTCCACCTTTTCATGATTAATTTTATTAATTTGGATATTCTCTTCCTTTCTTTTGCTTAGTTTAGCTAAAGATTTGTCAAACTCATTTATCTGTCAAAGAACCATCTTTTGTTTCATTGATCCATTGTATTGCTCTTCATTTTTACAGTTGTTTAATTTCTGTTCGGATTTTAATATTTTTATCCTACTTATTTTGAGTTTAGCTTGTTTTTGCTTTTTTAAGAACTTAGGGTATGCTATTAGGTTATATGTTTGTAAACTCTGATATTTGGGTGTAGATATTCATAAGTATAAACTACCATTATATAACAAACTGGTTTCATTATATCCCCAAAATTCTAGTCACTTGGCATGTTAATTTTCTCTTGATTTCATAAAGTGTTTTAGTTACATGCCAATTGTTTAAATGTGTATTGTTCAATTTCTGTGTGCTTTTGCATATTCTCTTGTTGCTGGTTTCTAGTTAAATTCCCTCATGGTGTCATAAGATGCAATAGATTTTTTCAATTTTTGTATGTATTATAGCCTAAAATATTTTGGAGATATTTCTTCTGCTGAGAAAAATGTTTCTGCTGCTGCTGAATAAAATAATCTGTAGATGTCTAGTAAGCCCATTTAATTTGTAGTGCATTTTAACTCTGACTTTTCTTTGTCAGTTTTTGTCTGGATGATCTATGTGTTGATGAAATAGGGTAGCAAAAATATTCCACTATTATTTTATCTCTCCCAATCTATTCAGTTGAGTTTGTTTTATGAAATCAGATATGCAGAAATTTGGTGTATGTACACTTATGATCATTATATCTTCCTGATTGTCACTCCTTTTATTAGTGTGTAGTGACTTTCTTAATTTTCTTTGAACAATTTTGGCTTGATAGCTACTTTGACTGATATGGGTATAACTACTCCTGCCTGTTTAGGTATGCCATTTATTTGGTGTATCATTTCTATGCTTTCACCTTCAGAGTGTGTATTTTGGCCAGTAAGATGTGAAGATATGTCTCTTGCAGACAATAAAGTTATTTCTTGTTTTTTAATTCAATTAGCTAATCTCTGTCATCTATGTCTTTTAGTTCAAAAGTTAAGGCCATGTACACTTATGGTTATTGTTGAGAGTTTTTTGCTTATTCTCATTTTTCTTTGTTTGGTATCTTTTGCTTTGAGTGCTATTTGTTCTTTTCCACTTGTTTGTCTTCAGTGTTCACTGTTTTACTGAGATTAATATGCTTGATTCTTCCCTAATACTTACATGTGTGCTTATTCCTCTCATAAAATTTATTCTTTCCTGTGCTCCCATAATTTTGACTGCTTTCCTTCCTCATATGTGTTAGAATTCCTTTAAGTACCTACTGCAATGCTAGATTACTGGTCTTGCATTGTTTTAGTTTAGTTTTGGAAGGTCTTTATTTCTGCATTAATTTTAAAGGTCATCAATCGCCTGTTAAGTAATATCAGTTCAGAGTTGTTTACTCTCATTGCTTGAAATATATCATTCCATGCTTTTTTGACTTTTAGTCATTAGATGTAATTCTGATGACTCTTGCTTTAAGTAGAATTTCATTTTTCTCCTGTACCCATCAGTGTTCTTTGTTCCTTAATTTATAATTTTAACTATACTGTGATATGGAGCATTTCATTCTTGGTCCATTTGCATTTGAGATTCTAAATTCCTCCTGACTTTGCATGTCCACATCTTTCTCTGGTTAGGGAAATTTTTGTCTATAGTTTCACTGAATACGTTCCCTGTACCTTTAGTTTTCATCTCAACCTCTTCTACCAAATGGATTCTGAAGTCAATGTTCTTGAAATTTCTGGTCATGACTACATTTTGTATTTTTTCTTTATTGCTATCTAGAAAGTAACAATTCCTTGAGATTGACTTCATTTCCTGATATTCTTTATTATGATTTACTTAATATATGATGGTGTTTTCCACTGAACTTTTATTTGATTTACTGAGTTTTTCAAAGAGTACTGGTTTTTGTTTATTTTTTTCAAATCTCAGTTTCCATGCTAAATTTCTTGTCCAGGTCTTGCATTGAATCCTTTTATTTGTTTCTTTGTTTAAATCTTCTTTGAGATCATTTTTCAATTTAAAACTATACTATTGAATTCCATATAAGTATTTCAACTATTTCAGTCTTTGGGTTCTGTTATTGAGAAGTTATGACCTTTTGAAAAGTAATATTGTCCTATTTTTAATATTTCTCATGGCTTTTTAATGCACCTGTTGGGATGGATATCTCTGTCAGTTTTTATGATGTCTTTCTTAGGGATCTCAACATGCACTACAGCTAAGAGAAGAGAAAGTAGTAATGAAAATTCAAGCTTAAAAATGATATTTAAGTATGGTAAAAAAAATTGAATACATAAATTACTCCCCAAATAAGATCAGAAAAGAAAGAATCCAGAATACTATGTGTTGGATAAGCTAGAGATTTAAAAGTTATTAATGCTGGAACTCTTATTAGTTAATAAAAATGTTAGGTCCCTGCCATTCTTGGGGCAGGCGGAATGTCCCGAGGCTAACACCGAAACCAGACCCCCTGATTTGTGACTGCTTGCCAAACTTCCCTGCTTGTTTCCCTGCTTCAAAGTGTCAGGAACTTCCAGTTTCTCAACTAGCTAGGCACATCAACCCGTTCCATCTGGTGATCACAGAGAATCAGAGACTAGAAACACTCTCCCTCCCTCATGGCTTGGCTCCTCCTATAAAGCCCACTACCCATTCCAGCCAAGCTGCTGCACCCTGAATCCAAGGGTCAGTCCAACAGTCTGCACTTTCAATAAATCTTTATTTTCCACATGTGGCATGGTCTTTATTTGGCAGTTCCTTACAAAAAAAAGATATGTGTATGGAAAAGCAAAAATGAGAGAAGAAGGAAGTTAGAAAATAGAAGAAAAGTGTATAGGATGAAGGTATAAGAAATAATGTAGGTGATAATAAAATAAAACAAATACAGAGCAAGACAAAACAATAACACAACAATGACAACAAAAACAGAGAAAAAGAAAGACCTGTCAATACTTCTTCCTAGCTCAGAAGATACAGAATAGTGATGCTTCTTTTTTTTTTTTTTTTTTCGCTTTTTCTTTTTATTTCACCTTGTGCTTGACATTTTGAAGTTTACCTGGTATGGGGCTGAGGGGTATATTGAGTAGTTTTTTCTCTGAAGTTCAAATCAATTGGACCAGAAAACATTGTTTGTAAGCAAAACCTTACTCTGCCTTTCCAACTAGGGTGTGTGCACTACTATGCCTGTTATAGGGTTTAATTACTTCCAGTAATTTTCAGTATGTTCTCTGAGAAATGCAGCCAGTTTCTGAACCACTTTGAATCTGATGCCAGTATCTGAGCCCATGGATCCACATTTGGTTGTCCTCTTGCACCAGAGACATTTTCCTGCTGCTGAGTAATCCTGTGGACTGTCGCCATTCCAGTGTGCATCCCAGCATTTTTTACTCATATTCTAACACAGATACATCTAGTCTCTCCTCTTCAACCAAAGTTCAGGTTGCAGATACCCTGATTTAACTGCCATGTTTCCTTCTGCAGCAGGGCCAATATTTCACACCCAAGATGACCTATGCCACTGAATCTGCAAGTAAGTCACAGCCAGTTTCCTTTGTCCACATTGATTCTTGTGGTGATCTCTTACTAAGCCACTGGATACAGGGAGGCCTTTGGGGTTTGGAAACACAAAAAGGAAGTGGTTACTGCTATTCCTGCCCAAACGCTGGTGTTAGTGTTTGACATTAACACCTCCCTTAAGATGAGTTACCAGTTCAGCACCAATGCACAAGTTGGGAAGTGCATCCCTTCTATCACATCTACTTTGTGAGGTTTTAAAGATCCTCTCCTGAATCACATTTTTGTAGATTACCATACTGTCAGCCTGTGGAGTTTTTTCTCTTTTGCTTAAAACTCTTCTGAATTCTCCTTTTCCCTATCATTTGCCTGGTGCCATAAATGGAGATATAGTGGAGATCCTTTGTTTCCTTCACAAATCTAAAGTTCACCATTTCTGGATTTCACCTTGTTCTCTAACCATGTGTTGTTCATTCTGTGTTCTTATGACTTTCCATACCACTCACCTCTCCTCTCACATTATGTTTGAGAGACACAAAGGAGGATGTGTCTCTCCACATTTCATAAGTGAAGTCCTAATTATCTTTTCCATCATCATTCCATAATTATTAGTATTTTTTAAAAGAAAACAAGTAGAATCAAGTGAAATTCTAACTTTACAATCTATATAGTCCAGATGGAGGTAATACATGGTCTTTAGTCAATGGCACTTACCTGAAAATTATTTTGCTTAAAGAAGTTTTCCTTTTTCTTTTCCCTCTTTCTCCTCTCCTCTCTTCTTCTCATCCTCTCCTATTCTCCTCTTCCTCCTTCTCTTTCTTCTTCTTCTTCCTCTCTCTCTCTCCACACCTCCTCCATCTCTCATTTGCTCTTTCCTGGTTATTTTTGGCAGGGTCTTGCTATGGACCTAAGGCTAGACTCAAACTTGTGATCCTCCTGCCTCTGTCCTATACTGCATCCCATGTTTTGGTATTACAGGAATTCAATACAATTCTCACCAAGATTTTCTTTTATTTATTTTTTATTCATTTATTCATATGTGCATACATTGTTTAGGGCATTTCTTCCCTCTGCTCCCCACACCCTCCCTATCGCCTTGACCCCCCTTGCTTCTAGGCAGAAACTGTGCTGCCCTTTTCTGCAATTTTGTTGAGAGAAGACATAAGCAATAATAACAGACATAGCATTTTTGCTAGTTGAGATAAGGACAGTTATACAGAGAGATTCCTAACATTGCTTCCATGCATAAGTGTATTGCAACCTGAATTGATTCATCTCTTCCAGACCTCTTCACTACTTCCTGGTCACCTTCCCATATTGACCTCTGTCATTTTAAGGTTACTGTATTAGCTCCTCTGCAGTGAGCACATCAAACATTTTCAAGATTTGCATTTTCTGCCTATTCCCCATTCCTCCCATATGTGCTCTCCTCTTAGCATGTGACCCAAGTCCAACAGCATTGCTGCATTTGCCCTAGATTTAAAGTTCACAAATGAGGGAGAACATACAATATCTGGTCTTCTGAGCCTGAATAACCTCGCTCAGGATGATGTTCTTCAGTTCCATCCATTTACTTGCGAATGATAGGATTTCATTCTTCTTCATGGCTGAGTAAAACTCCATTGTGTATAAAAAGCACATTTTCTTAACCCATTTGTCAGTATTGGGGCATGTTGGCTGTTTCCATAGCTTAACTATTGTGAATAGCATTGCAATAAACATGGGTGTGCAGGTGCCTCTGGAGTAACCTGAGTAGCTTTCCTTTGGATAATCCCTAGGGGTGGGATTGCTGGATTATATGGCAGATCTATGTTTAGATTTTTATGAAGCCTCCATATTGTTTTCCAGAGTGGTTGCACTAGCTTGTATTTCACCAGCAGTGTATGAGTGTTCTTTTTTCCTCATATCCTCACCAACACCTGTTGTTGGTGTTTTTGATGATTGCTATTCTAACAGGGTGAGGTGGAATTTTAATGTGGTTTTAATTTGGATTTCCTTTATGGCTAGAGATGGTGAACATTTTTTCATGTGTTTTTTGGCCATTTGAGTTTTTTTCTTTTGTGATAGTTCTATTTAGTTCAGTTGCCCATTTCTTTATTGCTTCATCAAGCTTTTCTTTTAATAGTATAAAACTCAAAGGAGAACAAATATGGATTTCAACACCATCAAATTTATTAGTCTATACATTAAAGTGTTAGTGAACAGATGTTACTTAATAAAAGTATCTAGCTCTTCTTGTATCAAAAGTTTTTTGGAGGAAGCAAATTTGGATAGAGACAATTAGAATACGATGTGAATTTTTAAAGCAAAATCTGAACATTAGATAAAATATTAGGATGTGTGTTTCTTGTGTATTTGATGCAGACTTTACAAGTAATAGGATTTTGTAATCAAGTTCTAAATAATAAGATGGGAACTTGCATGAGTTTTCAGGGTGTGCAAACTCATAATTCACCTCTCTGTCCTGTCTTCTGTTTCTTATAATTGATAGTGTGCTTATTGTTGTTGTGACTATTTACTAGTTATTGAATCATTTCTTTTTGAGAGCTTGTTTGGAGGTTCTTGCAGGGGAGTTTAATAACTGTTCAAATAATATAAGAAACCAAAATAAGCAGTAGCATTTTTATTACCGTGAGTGAAAGGTATGCATACATTGTATTCTTAGAGAAAGTGACATTTCTAATCTGTGAACATTAAGAGGTGTGGAAATTACTTGAGATACTGTTAATGTTTGAGGCAGTTTTATATTTTTAATTTTAAAGGTATATTTCCATCTAAGGCTCAGATCCAGGTGAGTAATTTCATACATTGATTCTGCTGATTACATAACAGAATTAAAACTATAAATTTATGAAACAAATTTGCAATGCAAATTACCAGTGCCACAAAACAGTTTTCAGCAAAAACTAAAATCTAAAAGTTTATTGATTTCAACTACTACCAATTGTGAAAAACTCCAGAACATTCAGATGGCTGAACTGTCTTTTAAAATTGGGTTTTTTTTTTTGACTCAGTGAAAATTTCATGGAAAAAATATGCTAAAATTTTATTTCACAAGGTTAAACTGAAAGTATGGGATCTTATTAATGATGATGTGCAAGGAGATTTTATCCCTGATTTTCTTTGTAAGAGACTCAGTAGTAAAAAGACTGACTTGCTGATTATCTGGAATGAAAGCATATCCGCAAGGCTAAGCGTTAGTGAAAATAGGTTCCACGATAATGTTCAAAACCAGCGTGAATCCAAGGTTATTTTTCTTTTACATTACAGTTTTGGATGTCTTTTCTTGCTTTAAGAAAATGAAGTCTGGACACTGGTGTTACATACCTGTAATCATAGCTATTCAGGAGGCAGAGATCAGGAGGCTCACGATTCGAAACCAGCCCAGAGAAATAGTTTGCAAGACCTATCTTGAAACAAACCTTCACAAAAATGGGCTGCTGGAGTGGCCCAAGGTGTACGCCGTGAGTTCAAACCCTAGTACCACACACACACACACACACACACACACACACACACACACACACAAAATGAAGAAGAAAGAAAAGAAAATGAGGAGGGATGATGGAGGGGATGAATCAAAGTAAGATATATTATAATCAAGTGAAAGTGTAAGTCTAAATGTATTGTGTAAGTGTCACAATGTATCACCCACGTGCAGCTGTTAATACTAATTAAAAAAATTAGCTGTACCGTGCATAAAATGTGCCCATATCAAATACAAAATATGCATATGTGTGAATAGGATTATCTAATCACTAAGTCAAAATATAGTACTTTTACTTTGTCTAATGAATAATTTTCATGTGTCAAGTTGATTGGGCCATGGACTGGCCAGTTAGTTTGTAAAAGATTATTCTGGATGTGAATGGGATGAGATTAACAATCTGAGTAAAGCACTTTGCCCTTCCCCAATGTAAGTGAATCTCATTTGATCAATGTCCACTAAAGATCCAAACCAACAAAAACACCAAGTAAGAGGGGATTCACTCTGCTTCTTTCTTCCTCCCTTCTGTTTTCTTCCTCTCTCTCTCTCTCTAAGTGCTGACAGTACCTTTGCCCTACCTTTAAACAAAGACTCATACCAGAATTTATGCCATCCACTCTACTGTTTCTCAGGCCGTTTATCTCAGAATAAGCATATATCACCAGTTTTTCCACACCTTCAGCTTGGCACTTACAGATTTTTGGATTTTTCAGCCTTCATAATCATCTGGGTCAATTGCTTATAAAGAATGGATTCAAACCATGTTTCACTGATACACTGAAGTCATAGTCTCCATTCTTGCTACTGAAACATGGATAGCTGACGGACACTACAATTTATTAAAGAAAATTTTACTTTAATGAGAGTTTCAAACCTTAAAGATGAAGAGATTGTTAGTTTATGAGAACAAGCACAGTTTATAGAAAATATAAGGGAAAAGATGAGTTCTAAGGGAAGGCACTCAGGAGGAAGGACATGCATATGTCATGGTGATGGGTTAGGGTATTTGAAGAATGATGCTGGAGCTGCTGTCAAAAATTTTACATAGACCCAAATATTTTCATAATACTTTGTCTATATTACATCATCTTTTTATAACCATTCAAGTTAAATCATATGGTAATGGCAAAAAAGAAAAGTTAGCTTATATCTGTTATGAAAAAGTTTCTCCAAATAAAAGATCAATTGATACATAAAGAGCATTGGCAGCTGGGCACGGTGGTGTGAACTCACAATGCCGACTTATGGAATGTTGACACAGGATGATTTCGAGTTCCAGTCTAGCCTGGGCTAGTTAGTGAGACTCATCAGACCCATCAGGAAGAACAAAAGGGCATAAATACCTTTCACAAATGAAAATAAGTCCTATGGTACTGCTATAAAGCTCCTTCACTGATTGTGTAGAGAAGTGTTTATAAACACAAATTAATTAGAATATTTTTGATAACCTAGTTCAAAGAAAATTATTTAACCATTGTTAAAGAATAGTTATATTATGATTTTGATATTCTTGAACACTGAATGTAATAAATTCTCTATCTAGGAGTTGAGTAGTAAACAAATGTACAGATAAAAGGAATTTTATGTGACCAGGCAAGCATATTTATATATGTAAACAACTATGAAATAAATTATACCCAGAATAATGATACCAGATATTTGAAAAAATTCATAGCCAAGGCTTAGTTATTAAAAATAAATCTCTTCATTGTAAGTTACTTTTAAGTAAAGGAAATTTCTACATAATATTGGCAATCTATGTAGAAACAGCTTTAATAAACTTCCTTAAAGTATTATCCTGTTCTACCAACCATCCTATCTCACTTTAACTCTTACAGTGATGCCATGACAGTCATCATGTAGATGGTGACTAATAAAGCACAGTCAAAACACACAGAAACATTTAATAGAACTATTAAAATGAGAAACCATTATAAAAGTAAGGTTTTAAATGTACAATGGCAGTAAAGAGACTGCAAAAAGCATTGTGAACATTGTTAGTAAATTGACTAAAGTTACTGTGCTTGATGCACAGTAAGTCCTGGCTACCTATAAGTGTTTAGCAGTTATTTAGTAGCAGTAATTTTGTGAATAGTAGTCAAACTAGGCATGCCAGTAGATTCTCAACAATAAAAAACAATTTAATTTTGTACACAGTCCATTTGTACTGCTTTATTTGTACTAGGAGGCAACTTCAATTTTTTTGCTTTAGGTTTTCTTTAAACATTTTATAGTGCAGTTATGATGTTCTTGACAAGGTCAAAATTTGAGTTTGAAGTTCAGGTGTGAAATATCTATGACAAGAAAATAGAATTGCAATAGTCTTCATGATGGATGAATCCTCCTCAGGGTTCAAAATTAAAAAGACTTCATCAATTGAACTGACCAGTTCAAGAGTTTCTTACCTCCAAATAACTATGTTTAAAGACATTTATAACCCACCTTGCCCCAGTAATGGTGCTAAGACTCTTACATATCTGAAAAGAAAAGCACCAAGTCAGTAGGAAGCCAGTGCTTTTTAAGTGCAGCCATTATGCATATATTCCTCAACAGTGAACAAACCTCATTAACAGGGTGTCTTACAGGGTGCCACTTACTGCAAATGGCTCCATAGATAAGCAGAGAAAACAGACACCTGGCTTTCTCACACAGTCACTGCAGTCACAATCAGATACTACCAGAGTGTGAGTATAGATTGGCAGATGGCCAGTAGTTCATTTTAAGTGGGTGTGTAAAGGTCAAATTTATTATTTTTTTCAAAATCTTTTTTTCTAAGAAGTCATCTATGCTTCCTAGAAATAAATAATTTTGTTTAAATTACTACTTTTTGAACATCCTTAACCTAAGGTAGAATAAAACAACTCAAACTAGTCAATGTTCTGTAAGGATGTATGATATAATTAACTTATTAGGTCTAGTAATAGGGGTAATTTAAGAAAGGAAGACTTTTTTTTGTTATTTGTCATTGATACAAGACAAGTTTGCTTCTCAATATGATCTATCAGTTTCTAATTTCCTCATAATATAAGTAACATTAATCAAGTTTTATCATTGTTTTAGTGTAAACAATTATTAACACGTAAAATCTCTGAACTAATATGTTGAATTGTCAAACATGTACAAAAACATAAGTTTAAGTAGGTGAATATGTTAACTGTTATTCAAACCCAGAGCAAGCATCCTCTTCAGAAGAAGATGAATAATTCAGTGGATAGTGAATTATTTCATGGTGATAGGATATCTTTCAGACTTGCTAATTTGAATTCTCCATGAAGCATACACTAAGACAGATTTAGAAGTTCAGGGGATTTATTATAGTTTACAACTGTGAAATATAAAAAAGGAGGCAGAGTGAGCAAGAAAACTCTTCAAAATCAATGATGATTTGATAACAGCAACAGAAGTCAGGGAAGAAGGAAGATGAGAATGATCCTCAGTGTACTGCAGCTCAGTGAAATTTAGGTTCCTCATTGGGGAGCTCTAGCATGAAAATTGTCCATAAGGAAAGCTGAGTTTGGGCAGAAGGGCCAGACCCTATCATTGCATATACACTTGTGGTAGGTAGATAATTGCCCCTCATATATGCCCAAATTCTAATTTCTAAAACTTGTGAATCAACATGTCATGTTCCTGAATTATTTCTGTATTCACAATATAATCACAATGCCCATAAAAGCATAGGCCCTGGAATAGAAGAAAAATCTATATCTCTTAAGTATTCAAATTTTGTGAAATAGGTAAGAATATGGAAACCCTGTAGACTATTGTTTGTAATTAATTATGGAATTTTTAACAACAAACACTTATTATTTTTGCTTTCTCATTTATTTTTCCCTATTCTTTCCCATGTGGCCCTTCACAAGCACAAATGAAATACTTTTGTGTTATTCTGTTCACTCTAGATATTTCCTTTTCATTTCGGATTTATGCCTTCAAATGTGATGGAACAGACAGTCTGAGTTTATTTTTGCTACTAAATTCGGGACAGGTTTCTGACTCCACCCTTCTGATTCATCCCAAGAAGTCATAAAAAGAGATGGAATATTCATTTTTTTAGTACAAGCAGGTAAGTTCAAATTATGAAAATCTCAGCCAAGCAGGCAAGTAGTATATTTACCCAGTCTTCCTCCTATTTCCAATTAAATACCCAAGTCACTGGGTGTAAACTATTAACACCAATGTAGTATACTTACCCAGTCTTCCTCCTATTTCCAATTAAATACCCAAGTCACTGGGTGTAAACTATAAACACCAATACCTATTATATGTAGAGGAAAGTTTTCCAAACATTCTTGGTGAGTGTTGTATCATTAGCCTTATTATCTAATCAATTCTTGTTTGGAGTATGAATGTGCTATCTGCAACATAGCCATAGAATATGTGAATAGCTCAATGTTGTTACATAATTATTCAAGTTTCTGAGTCAGTCTCCAACATCAACCATTCTCCATTCTAATACAACCTGGAATATATGAAACATATACAGAAACAATACTTCGCTTTCTTTTTTGTTTATTTTACTCATTGATTAGGATGTAGACCTGATTCCAGGTAGTTTTCTTAGGGTTGTTTTAGTTGCACTTCTTTATTCCACCTTCATTCTTAAAAAAGAAAGAAGTGATGGTTCACTTTATAATGCCAGCTACTTGCTACTTGGGAGGAAGAGAAAAGAAGATAATGAGTTCAAGGCCACCCCAGGCAAAAAGACTGTGAGACCTTGTCTCAAACACAACATAAAAACAAAAGGGTGGAAAGTTTAGCTTAAGTGGTAGAGCATGTATTTAGAATGCATGAAGCCCTGGGTTCAATTCCTAGTATGGCTAACTAGCTAACTTATTAACTAACTAACTAACTAGTTTACTAAATGTTGTTTTTCCATGGTAGAGAATTCTGGGATTAGTATTAGTAGGACACTTTTTGAAAGTTGTCCTATAGTCTTCTGGTATCAATATTTTCTAATAAGAAGAATATAATCATTTGAATAGTTCACTTCATAAAATGTATCATTTTCCCTGTTTTCAAGATACTCTATGGCCTTTGAATTTCAGTAGTTTGACTGTCATATGTCTAAGCATGGTTTTCTTCACTTTTATCCTTCCTATAGTTTGTTGGCCTTTTATAACCTATTAATGTATGTCATTATCCAAATTGGAGAAATTTAGAGATGTAATGTCTTCATACATTATTTTCCCCATTCTGTCTTCTTTCCTTCGGCACGCCAATTGCAGATATGTCAAAGTTTTTGAAATTGTCTCCAGAGCCCTAAGGTTCTATTCATTGTTTTCAATCTTTTTATCTGCTGAAGAGAAAATGTGAAGGCCTTCTCAGTAGAAGGAGCAACATGTGATAAATGAGGCATGGGGACTCAAATGAAGATTGTGCATCCAGGGCAAAGAAAATTAATAATGCCCTATGCTTGGTACATATGCAGCTTGAAGTAGAGAAATGGTAAAAGACCAGGTCACTGAGGGGCTTAATGATAGAATAAAAATTCTAATGAAGGTTGCTGAGTAGTTGTAAGCAAAAGATTTGCAAATTCACCTCCATGAATTCAAAGCCATTTCTTACACTTTTGTCTCAGTATTTCCAAAAATCTTTTTCCCTGGGTCATTTTTAAGTGTAAAAGTCTTCATATGACTCATTCTTACCACTTGTATTCATGGTTATTAGCTTATGAAATGACATAGAAATTGTTCACTACAATTTCAGATTATAGGTTATATAACTATACTTACTATCTGCAGATACGGTTTTTGCTAAGACATTTTACACGCCTCGAATCTTCAAATCTTCAGCTGGTGTCTGGCCTATGTTTGATCACAACAGAAACTCAAGCATGAATTGCACCAAAGGTCTGTCAGATCTTATGAGAAGTCTCTCTCTCTCTCTCTCTCTCTCTCTCTCTCTCTTTTTCTCTCTTTCTCTTTCTCTCTCCCTTTGTGTGTGTGTGTGTCTGTGTGTCTGTGTTTCTGTCTCTGTCCTCTGTTTTTCTCTCCCTCTTTCTTTCTGTCAGTTATTAACTGTAGGTTACTTTTAGGTACAAGGAAGTTCTATTTTAGTTATGGTAGTTTCTGGAAAGTAGAAAAGCATGAGGGATTGCTGTGTAACTCACAGCACCTGTTAGATAGATGTATTTTTTTGCTAAGCTAATATGCTATATTCAGCATATCAAATTCTAATGTTATACTGGAAAGGAAATGGCTAAACATTATGTAATATCCTTACATTTTTAATGTTACAATCTCAGATATTTTCTTGAATTAAAAGGTTCTTTTTAAAACAGTATTTTCTTATTGAACAATGCAGCAATAATTCTCCTTGGTGTTTACCCACAAAAGTTCACATGGTGAGTTTTATAATAGTCATGATTTGGAAGCAAGCAAGATATTCTTCAGCCAGCTAATGGATAAATAACCATGGTACATCCAGACATTGGAAACTTCTTTAGTATTAAGAAGAAATGGAATATCAAGACATGAGACAACTTGAAATGCATATCACTAAGTCAAAATAGACCATCTGAAGAAGCTAATCCTACATGATTCCAACTGCATAACACTCTGGAAAAGGTAAAACTGTGGAGAGACCAAAAGAATCAAAGCATGGGGGATGTAATAGAGTAGGGAAGGAATAGAGGGATAATTTAGAGGATTATATAGCAGTAAAAGTACACTGTATGGTGTTACTAGGATGGGCACAGTACCAAATATGAACCTTGTGCATACTATGTACATTTGGATGGTAATTATTAATCAATGGAGCTTCATAACTTGCAAAAATGACACCACTGTGAAATTACTATGTTTACAGCAGGGGTAGGCTGTGTATATGAGGGACATAGGGCATGTGAGAAATTTTTGTCACCTCTAGTCAATTTTAGTTTGAGCTCAAAACTAACACTAGAGTTTTTCTATATTAGCAACGTTTGTCAAAAATACAAATGCACACTCCTACATCACTCTCTCTTTTATTGGGACCCAAGTACAATACTGACAAATATTGTGAAATAAAATCCATTAAAAGAGACTATCTCTATGGATGTCATCAAGAACTTATTTCTTCTCTATGTTATGAAAAGCTCTAAATTTTTGTTTATTCATTTTATGCTATAAAAACCAGAAGTGACAGATCTTTGATTACATAGTTCCATTTGTGACTCCCATGTTACTGTGGAAGACATCTCTCTTCAATTAAAGCTTAGGATCACTCTAAGACCTTAGATTTCTCTTCAGCACAGTAAGCCAGTAATGCATTCACAACTGTGTTTGCTTACTTAGTTGAAACCTGCTTGACAAGTATACATAAGAAGATAATTTCTTTTTCAAATTCCACAATGTACCACCACCCAGCACAACAACAGTACAGAGAAAAACAATAAAATGTACCTAATTAAAAAATAAATTAAATAAAAAAGGCAATTTTTAACACAATTTTAATTTCATAAAACTGCTGAGATGAAAAACTGACCTCTTTCAAATCAAAGCAAAAATTCTAATTAATTTAAATCATGTACATAAAGTGTTATTTGATAAATATATAATTCATCACTTGTGTGGATTAGGCATAATGCATTCTAACATATAGCGCACCCAAGTATTTAATTTTGGCTATAAGTCTGAGACAGTGGACTGAATTTTGCTTTTTGTATAGGTTGATGGAAATAAGTATGATATAAAGGTTATATATGGCAGAATCTTGAAATATTTTTTCCTATTCTAGCATTTTTATACATTACTGAAAATTATAACCATTAGGAATAATGTTCTATAACTAACAGTAAGATTTGATTATTACAGAACTTGGAAAAAGAAAAAAAATCAACATTATAATCCATCATCATCATCTTCCAACATTCATTAACAATTTGCAATGTGCCAGATTTTTTTTTATTTTATTATTCATATGTGCATACAAGGCTTGGGTCATTTCTCCCCCCTCCCCCACCCCCTCCCTTACCACCCACTCTGCCCCCTCCCTCTCCCCCCCCCAATACCCAGCAGAAACTATTTTGCCCTTATTTCTAATTTTGTTGATGAGAGAGTATAAGCAATAATAGGAAGGAACAAGGGTTTTTGCTGGTTGAGACAAGGATAGCTATAGTGTGAGATTCCTCTCATTGCTTTCCTGTACATACATGTTACTTTCTAAACTAATTTTTCTCAAACTGACCTTTTCTCTAGTTCCTGATCCCATTCTCCTATTGGCTTCTGTCGCCTTAAAGTTTCTGCATTAGTTTCTCTGCATTGAGGGCAACAAATGCTATCTTGTTTTTTGGGTGTCTTACCTATCCTCATACCTCCCTTGTGTGTTCTCACTTTATCATGTGATCAAAGTCCAATCACCTTGCTGTGTTTGCCCTTGATCTAATGTCCACATATGAGGGAGAACATACGATTTTTGGTCTTTTGGGCCAGGCTAACCTCACTCAGAATGATGTTCTCCAATTCCATCCATTTACCAGCAAATGATAACATTTATTCTTCTTCATGGCTGCATAAAATTCCATTTTGTATAGATACCACATTTTCTTAATCCATTCGTCAGTAGTGGGGCATCTTGGCTGTTTCCATAACTTGGCTATTGTGAATAGTGCTGCAATAAACATGGGTGTGCAGGTGCCTCTGGAGTAACCTGTGTCACAGTCTTTTGGGTATATCCCCAAGAGTGGTATTGCTGGATCAAATGATAGATCAATGTTTAGCTTTTTAAGTAGCCTCCAAATTTTTTTCCAGAGTGGTTGTACTAGTTTACATTCCCACCAACATTGTAAGAGTGTTCCTTTTTCCCCTCATCTTTGCCAACACCTAACAGGGGTGAGGTGGAATCTTAGTGTGGTTTTAATTTGCATTTCCTTTATTGCTAGAGATGGTGAGCATTTTTTCATGTGTTTTTTTGGCAATTTGAGTTTCTTCTTTTGAGAAAGTTCTATTTAGTTCACTTGCCCATTTCTTTATTGGTTCATTAGTTTTGGAAAATTTAGTTTTTTAAGTTCCCTGTATATTCTGGTTATCAGTCCTTTGTCTGATGTATAATTGGCAAATATTTTCTCCCACTCTATGGGTGTTCTCTTCAGTTTAGAGACCATTTCTTTTGATGACCAGAAGCTTTTTAGCTTTATGAGGTCCCATTTATCTGTGCTATCTCTTAGTTGCTGTGCTGCTGGGGTTTCGTTGAGAAAGTTCTTACCTATACCTACTAACTCCAGGGTATTTCCTACTCTTTCCTGTATCAACTTTAGAGTTTGTGGTCTGATATTAAGTTCCTTGATCCATTTTGAGTTAATATTATTGGTATAGGGTGATATACATGGATCTAGTTTCAGTTTTTTGCAGACTGCTAACCAGTTTTCCTAGCAGTTTTTGGTGAAGAGGCTGCTTTTTCTCCATCGTATATTTGTAGTTCCTTTGTCAAAGACAAGTTGCTTATAGTTGTGTGGCTTCATATCTGGGTCCTCTATTCTGTTCCACTGGTCTTCATGTCTGTTTTTGTGCCAGTACCATGCTGTTTTTATTGTTATTGCTTTGTAATATAGTTTGAAGTCAGGTATTGTGATACCTCCAGCATTGTTCTTTTGACTGAGTATTGCCTTGGCTATTTGTGGCTTCTTGTGTTTCCATATAAATTTCACGGTAGATTTTTTGATCTCTTTAATGTATGTTATTGGAATTTTGATAGGAATTGCATTAAACATGTAGATTACTTTGGGGAGTATCGACATTTTTACTATGTTGATTCTACCAATCCATGAGCATGGGAGATCTCTCCACTTTCTATAGTCTTCCTCAATCTGTTTCTTCAGAAGTGTATAGTTTCCCTTGTAGAGGTCTTTCACATCTTTTGTTAGGTTTACACCTAGGTATTTGATTTTTTTTGAGGCTATTGTGAATGGAATTGTTTCCATACTTTCTTTTTCAGTTTGCTCATTGTTAGTGTATAGAAATGCTAACGATTTTTCTATGTTGATTTTATATCCTGCTACATTGCTATAGCTATTGATGATGTCTAGAAGCTTCTGAGTAGAGTTTTTTGGGTCTTTAAGGTATAGGATCATGTCGTTTGCAAATAGGGATATTTTGACACTTTCTTTACCTATTTGTATTCCTTTTATTCCTTCTTCTTGCCTAATTGCCCTGGCTAGGAATTCCAGTACTATGTTGAAAAGGAGTGGAGATAGTGGACATCCTTGTCTGGTTCCTGATTTTAGAGGGAATGGTTTCAGTTTTTCTCCATTAAGTATAATGCTGGCTGTAGGTTTGTCATATATAGCTTTTATAATGTTGAGGTACTTTCCTTCTATTCCTAGTTTTCTTAGAGCTTTTATCATGAAATGGTGTTGGATCTTATCAAAGGCTTTTTCTGCATCTATTGAGATGATCAAGGGGTTTTTGTCTTTGCTTCTGTTAATGTGGTTTATTATGTTTATTGATTTTCGGATGTTGAACCACCCCTGCATCCCTGGGATGAAGCCTAGTTGGTCGTGGTGAATAATCTTTTTGATGTGTTGTTGAATTCGGTTTGCCATTATTTTGTTGAGGATTTTTGCGTCAATGTTCATTAAGGAGATTGGCTTATAGTTCTCCTTTTTGGAGGTGTCTTTGCCTGGTTTTGGGATCAGTGTAATACTAGCTTCATAAAATGTGTTTGGCAGTTTTCCTTCCCTTTCTATTTTGTGGAACAGTTTAAGGAGGATTGGTATCAGTTCTTCTTTAAAGGTCTGATGGAATTCAGCAGAGAATCCATCAGGTCCTGGACTTTTCTTTTTGGGGAGACTCTTGATTGGTGCTTCAATTTCATTTTGTGTTATAGGTCTATTCAGGTGATTAATTTCCTCTTGGTTCAGTTTTGGATAATCATATGTATCTAGAAATCTGTCCATTTCTTTAAGATTTTCAAGTTTATTTGAATATAGGTTCTCAAAGTAGTCTCTGATGATTTCCTGGACTTCCATGGTGTTTGTTGTTATCTTCCCTTTTGCATTCCTGATTCTACTAATTTGGGTTTTTTCTCTCCTCATTTTAGTCAGGTTTGCCAGGGGTCTATCGATCTTGTTTATTTTTTCAAAGAACCAACTTTTTGTTTCATTATTTCTTTGTATGGTTTTTTTGGTTTCTGTTTCGTTGATTTCAGCTCTTATTTTTATTATTTCTCTCCTTCTATTTGTTTTTGGATTTGCTTGTTCTTGTTTTTCTAGGAGTTTGAGATGTGTCATTAGGTCATTGATTTGGGATCTTTCAGTCTTTTTAATATATGCACTCATGGCTATAAACTTTCCTCTCAGGACTGCCTTAGCTGTGTCCCATATGTTCTGGTAGGTTGTGTTTTCATTTTCATTGACTTCCAGGAACTTTTTAATTTCCTCTTTTATTTCATTGATGATCCATTCTTCATTAAGTATGAGTTATTTAGTTTCCAGCTGTTTGCATGTTTTTTGTGTTTACTTTTGTTGTTGAGTTCTACTTTTACTGTATTGTGATCAGATAGTATGCACAGTATAATTTCTATTTTCTTATATTTGCTGAGGCTTGCTTTCTGCCCTAGGATATGATCTATTTTGGAGAAGGTTCCATGGGTTGCTGAGAAGAATGTATATTGTGTAGAAGTTGGGTGAAATGTTCTGTAGACATCAAGTAGGTCCATTTGATCTATTGTATATTTTAGATCTTGCATTTCTTTATTGATTTTTTGTTTGAATGACCTATCTATTGATGATAATCTGGTGTTAAAGTCTCCCACAACCACTCTATTGGAGTTAATGTAAGCTTTTAGGTCTTTTTAAAATTAAGTGATTTGCACATATATTTCATTTGAAGCATGTAGTAAAACAATATGCTATGCTATGTTTAATCTCTTTATAGATGAAACTGAAGCTTGGCCACCATCATAGTACATAAATAACATTTCCAGAGCTTGAATTCTGGCAGCCAGCTTTCTAAACCTAAAGGACTTGTTAATCAGCATACCAATCTCTGCACATAAAACCTGAGATGTAGACTTGTATTAATATTAAAAGTAGTAGAAAGATTTTTAGAAAACTATTCTAATATTTCTCTAGATCTTTCAAGTGTTCATCACATGCACATTTTACCTTCAGTATGATTAGTCCTAATTTTGTAGAAGATGAAGCAGAGAGTTAAGGAAATTAAGAAATTTACATGTGATCCAAAACTAGTGAGCAATAAAAAGCAGATTTGAAAACAGAACTTCTAGGTATAAATCCCAACTCCTAATACTTTTTGAGTTTAAAAATAAGATATATAAATGTTTAGGACTCATAAATTATTGCTAAGGATACAATATATTCTAGACTCATAGAGGATGGGCACATTGGTTCAGGTCTGTAATCCTAGGTACTCAGGAGTCAGAGATGGGGAGGATGGTGATTAGAGGACAGACAAGGCAAAAAGCTAGTGAGATCCCATTTTGTCTGATAAAAACTAGGTTTGTTTTTGCATACTTGTCATCCCAACTACACAGGAGTTATAAATATTTGAATAACAGACCAGGCCAATGGAGGCAAAATGCGAGATCATATTTGGAAAATAACCAAAACAAAAAAGGTCTGGGGGAGTGACTCAAGTTGTAGAACACATGTCTAACAAACACGAGGCCCAGAATTCCAACCCCTGTAACATTAAGAAAAAAAATGGATGGGAGCAGTATGAGTCACTGAACAGCATTTATATGTGCAGAATGCACACATTACAGTTGCAAAGTTCAGGGTGGCAGCATGAGGGAGGGTTAAGATTTACGGCCAACAGAGGGATTTTTGAAAGAAAAACTTTTCTCAGCTAATTAAAAGAGCCAGTTTTAAGTTGATTCTTATAATGGAGCTTAAAATCTTATAATAATTTATGATGTCACAATTCTACCACTAGCAATTTTCCCTTTCAAGTAAAATAACATTTCTTTTAAAATACAGACATAGCAGAGAATAATTAACACTGTAGTGTCTACTTTTGATGCAAAGCCTCTGGAGTAGAAGTGAAAATAAAGCTTCCTCAATAAACATTAAAAAATGTTGTCTTCAAGTACAAGTTTCAAAGGTAACAGTCACTACATTTCCTTCCTTTACTCTCTTCCTGCCTCCAATTCTTTTCCTCTTATACTTTTGTGTCATTGTTTTTTCTGGGTTTTGTATATAAAAGACAACATGTGAGAGTTATCTTTCTGAGTTTGGCTTACTTTGTGTAACATGGTCTCCATTTCCAGTCATTTTTCTGTAAACCCCAGGATTTCATTCTTCTTCATGGTTGAATGATACTCCTTTCTGTTTATATGCCACCACAGTTTTTTATTCATTCATCTGTTGGTGGAGATCTGGACTGTCTCTATAACTTCTTGTTGAGAATAATGGTGCAATAAATATGGCTGTGCAGGATTCTCTACTGCATGTTGACTTTGATTCCTAAAATTATATACTTAGAAATTGTATATCTGGACATACTGAAATTAAAATTCTAGTTTTAAGAGGAATCATCAAACTGATTCCTTTAATTAGCTATACTATTTACAATTTTAAACATTGGTAAATGTGGACATAAAATAATCTGTCAGTATTTACGTCAGCAGAAATTCAGATTGCTAGTTTTGCACCATATGCACCTGATATTTACTGCACCATGTAATACTTAACACCATGTTTTCCTGAAGGTCAGGAATCAGACCCATTTAAGGACACAATGATTGAAAAGAATATGGGAGAGTTTAATCATGATCTTTCAAGAAAAGGTCAGACATGTATGTTCATATATTCATCTCTGTTATTATCTTCATGTGACTGGATGTGTTACTTACTGTCTCTGAGAGTTGAGTTCTCAGCTTCAATTATAGCTTTGCACTGTAATATTTCTTAGGGCTGTAAGTAAGGTTTACATGAATAAGCAAAGTATTATTGCACAGTAAATACTTAATAAATGTTAAAACCCCAAACCCTATACCATTGTTTCAGCTTATTAGGTACAATGAGGATACTGAATCATTTGTAGTTAGTGGAAATCCACCCTCAACTTTGCATCCTGTTAGTATTCAGCTCTCTCATGAGTTCCTATTCCTCCAGCATGAAATTCTGCAGAAATAGATCATGTGTCTTTGTTTCCTTGGAAGCTAATATCTACATGCTTTACAACTCCATAACATTAAATGACACCTTAAATGTTTTATATAGTTATCATATATCCATGATTGTCTAAATTAAAACTCAAGGAGTTTGTTTTAATTCTATGATAAAATATTAAGAATTTTATAAACAAAATGTTGGGTTTCTAAGGCTATTTACACAAATGTAATCACAAAAATGTGTTCAACACTTTTCCCAAATTAAGGCATGCATTGCAACATGGAGAATAAGTTAAATTTACATGATAAACTGAAAACGTACATATGCCTGTACATTTTACTATTCTGACATAAATGTTCAGATTTCTCCTTCAGGAAAATACCCATGCTTTTTAGTCTAGGTTAACTCTAATATACTAGAATAAAGACCATTTTTTAAAGCATGGAGTTGTGATTTAATTTGTGTCAAAATTAGGACTGTTAATTCTGCTCAATATATTGAGATGGAAAAGATCTCATTTAACATGGTGAAAAATAAATAGGGTGAAAACCTACCAATAAAATGGACAAACACGGGTATTATATGGATATAGATTTCCTGAGAATAAAGTGAGCACAAAAGAGCAAAGTCAAGAGAAAGTAGTCATCCTTGAAGTATATAATTTGAGTTATTTTAAGCCAGCTGTTCTTGCAAATAGGTTAGTCATGTCCTTTTGGTCACATGACTTATGATGTTTTCACTTATTTTACTATGAATTTGAATTCTTTCATTTGTATCCAAGAGTTTTGACCAATATAGAGCCAAACAATTCCAAAGAGCATAATGCATTTATCCTCATCTATAATGTTAAATTAAATCTATAATTCTCAAATAATAACTCATCAAATATTTATTAAATCTTTCTCATGCAAGGCTTTCATACATATCTAGAAAGGTAGGTGGAATTATGAAAGATCTTTATGAAGGATCATTGTATGATATTCTGTGACCTGAACTACAAAGAAATAATTCACACTATACTTAGAAAATACCAGAATTAGATATATTTTTAAAAGAATTTTTATATTCATTATATGGAGTAGATATTTAAAAAAGATTAAAAATAGTTGAATGAGATAATCAGACTCTCTTAAGTCCTCCTGCAGACTGGTCTATAACATTTGGCTAGTATATTGTAAATATAGTTATAATAAAAATACATTAGATTAGTAAATGAGAGTAATGGAATCTAAAATTAATCAACTTCATATTGTTTTTACTAAGGCTGATTTATGTGCATTTATTGCTTTCTGTGTCTTTAGAACTCTCCTAAACCTTTTATATAGATGTCATTAATTTCATTTTTAACTTAGGTGACTGAATTCACCTTGTAATAGTTTTTTTTATGATACCCAAAAGTATTTGTTAAATTTATGAACAAATACCAGAGAAGGTTCAATACATTCATGATTACTATAGTAGACACAAGCTTGTGAAATATACAGCAAATGCAAAAGTTGAAGTAATGTAGAGAAGTTACACAAATAGCCAGGAAGAAATGTTGAGAATGCTGATAGAAATGTGAGGTGGGTCCAGAGAGTGGATACAATTCTAAATTTTAGTTATCTAAGTACTAGTAGTAAGGAACTAATGAAAATGGAGGCAACCACTTTGGGACAAAAATTTTGAGAAAAGTAAAATAATATAGTGAAAGAAGAGAACTTTAAATAAAATAAACTCCTCTTATACTATACATCCAAGTGCAATGGTTATTTAATAAATAATAGTTTGTAATGGTTACACTGCATTTATTACTGAGTTCCCCAAATAACATTATATAGAAATGATGACAAAGCACTTCAGGGTTTTATACTTTTTATTTATAGAGAAAATAGAGGCTCGGGGAGTTAAGAAATTTGCTCAAGGTTAAAAGAGACAGAACTTCAATCCACAAAGGTTAGATTCAAAGTCATATGACTTTTTATTACCCTTGCTTTGCACAGTGTGATACCATCTGTGAGTCTGTGAGATGCTTATTTGTTGGGAACCAAAAGCCACAGCCTGACAAGGTCACTGTGGCTTAGCAGCATTCCAACAAGGTCGGCATCTGTGGGTGTACCATGTCACTATCATGGTGGAAAAGAACACTAAATGGTTTCCCTTAACTGAAAAGAAGTTTATACTTAGTCAAGGACTCTGGAAGTAAGAATGCAGGGTGGCCAAAACAGAAAGGTTGTAACTAGGTCAGAGTGTTTTTGATGTTTAAGTCTCTTCCTCTTTTGTATAAAACCTGCTGAGAAAAATAAAATTTTGGCAATTGGTCATCAGCCTTCTGGCCCTCTTGATATGTGTCTTGTCATTCATTTTCTGAATGAGTGAGTCTTTTTGTGTGTCTTGTCTGTTCATTCCTTTCCTGAGTCCTTTTGGATCAAGGACCTCTGTGATCCCTGCACTTATTATTCCCATAAAAGCAGGATACACTGCTTACTATAGTTACTAAGGATGTATCAAAGGCTCTGATCATCTTCTTAGTAAATAAAACTATTGAATTTTGTCTAATAACAGTCTTCTCCAAATTTGTCTGGTTGAGGACAGAATTTCTTTCCATATAACATCTGCTGTACTGCAGGCTGCTACAATTGATATCTGCATATAGCTGCATTGGCATCTTTAGGAAATGGAGCTTTCTATTCTGGTACAGATATTTCACAAGGGGGACATTGTAGTCAGTCCTTTTCAGAAATAAGCATTCAGTTTTATAGAGAGATATAAAAATGAGGTCTCATATAATGCTGAGTTTTTCTTATTTGAAAATTGACTTTTCTGAATAAGCCAAACCATGCTTAGCTACAGCTTATATTCTAGCTGGAATAAAATAAAATACTTTGAAGAGCATGTTTCACAATCCCTAGCATTCTTGAAAACACCACTTTTTCTATTTATTAGAAAAGTTAATTTGCTATTCACACAGTTTTCATGTCTTTGTGAGTTTCTTACAGATATGAATATCTATCTTTGATTCTGGGATACAGAATCAAAGATTTGCATTTCCAAAGCTCCTCATTTGCCACAAGGAAGTGAACTGGATGGCTACATTTTTATTAAATCTAAATAAATGTTTATATGTTTGTGTGTATGTGTATGTATAAATGATATATAACATGTAATTTATAAATATATATATTTGGGTATGTGTAAAGTTACTGGATTAATAATTGAATTCAGGAGTCCAAGTTCTGGGTTTATCACTCACTAAATGTATTCTTGAGGAATTTGGATAAATCCTCTCTGCCTAAATTTCATTTTCTATAAAATGAAGATAGTTATAATAACCACACTAATTTTGTGAAAAGACTATATTCCTTGTCCTCATGTTTGTATCTGTGAATATTTTAAAAAGCAATATAACAATTGCAAAATAACCACTTAATGTTGGGACAAAGATACATCTGAATTTCATTCAGGCTTTGCTCAAGTCTTCTTTTAAACCCATATTGTCCTCTATGGTATCAATAATACCATGGAGACTCATTAAGGTTCATGTTATTTCTGGAAAAGGATAAGCCATATTAGGACTAGGGTATTGCTCAATTGGGAAAGTGCTTGTAAGCACTTGTAAGCCATACTGAAGCTCCTGGATACATGACTACTGATAACTGTATTACCTGGTGAGACAGTGTCTGCTTATATTGCCCAAAAGGGTTAGGAGCTCTTGAGTTCAAGTGATCATCTTACCCAGTACTGGAATACAAGTTTATACCTCCAATGCTTAGCTTTTCAATGTTACTGTCTCTTATTTAACCCAAATTTATTAAGAAAAGTATTTTTTCTGCCTGTGTAAATAGTGTGAGTTAAATTTACCTACAGACATTAGGCGATAGCAAGTTAATAATTGTCTTGGCTTAGTCATCCTGTAGACTTTATTGGGAAAATAATATTGTCATTATAAAGTGAAAAAATAGTCTATTGTACCTATATTAAATTCCCCATTAAGTCACTTTATAAAAGTAGAGAGGAAACTCAAAGCTACTTTGAAAATATGAAAACTCAAGACAAAAATAAATTAAAAAATTAGTATATTTTTCTGGTCTTGAGAAATTCCAGTGGCTCTTTGATAAATTTTGGCATTGGTGTGTTCTTCAAATTCAACAATGTCTGAAGGCAGAATTATTTCAAAGACCTTCATATATTTAAATAGTTGAATCATGTATTATAAGGTGGATTGTATCTTTTCCCAAAAAAATTGTATGGGAACTCCACAACCTTTAGAAAGTGACATATTTTAATTGTAGATGTAAATCAAATACTTTAACATGATGCCATTAAGTTGGTCCATAATCCTCAATGACTGATGCACTTATAAACAGGAGAAATACAAGCAGAAATTTGAAAACATACATATATACATACAGACAGACACACACACACACACACACACACACACACAAAAGAATATCATTTAAAGATAGGGTCACAGACTGGAGTGATTTTTCTAAAAGTCACAAAATTGAAAAGATTACCAATGAATCAGAAGCAGCTAGGGAAGAGACATAGAAGAGATCTTTGCACTCACAGAATCAACACTGCTAACGTTGATTTTAAACTTCTACCCTCCCAAATGTGAAACATTGAATTTGTGTTGCTAAGCCACCACTCTTTGTGGTTCTTTGTTCTAGCAGTCCTAGCAGACTAGAAGGCCATCCTTAGCACTCAAGTCCAAACTATGAGATTTGCTTACCCTTCCAGTTTTAGACGGAAAATAAGCCTATGTAGTTTGAGTTTTACAAATCTCCACATGTTCTGGTTATCATGCCTGATTCCTATATTACCAGTTAATTCTGCCATCTAAATAATTGCCTTGGAAATTTTATTTCAATACTCCTGTTAAGACTTAACAATATTTACTAAGTAACAACTACACACATAGCACTGCTCTATGTGCTTTTCTCATTTATATTCAGGGATATTGCCTTGTTTTAAAAAAATCTCAATGAGTTACTGAGACAAATGTACACAAAAGGTTTTATTTCAAGATGAGTCAAGTAAGCACCAGGTAATGGATACTATTATCAGAACACTTTCAACATTCCAGAAAGTGTTTTAACACTTCACATGGGTTACTCTAAGTCATCCTCTTCCAATTTATATGACATAGATACTGTTAAATTTCATTTTACAAAATGAGATATTCAGACTTATTTCATTAAATAATATGCTAAAATAAAGGATGGAGATGAGTATAATTAAACAATAATAGAGAAGAGTAAGATTTATATATGTATTTAGAAGGAATACAGAGATATTTCAGAGAAAGTTTTAAAAAATATGTCATTTAAACTGGATCTTAAGATGCACAGCAGTTTGTAGGCAGATGGTCAGTGGAAGATTCATTCAGGAGAAGTTTAGAAATAACGTGTAGAAAAAGGGATCAAAAACATATTTATATATTTAAGTTGGAAAGGAAGCGAGAATATATATTTTGAAACAGAATATCTATCATCTATCTATCTTTCTATCTATCAATCATCTATCTATATTTCAGTATAGGGAGGAAAAAGCATTCATGCAGACCTCTGGATATAGTCCCTCTTGCTCATATCATGGAAAATTACAAGACTGAAAACATTAAAATATCTCCCCTTGCAATAATACAACATTTATGCCTGCATTTTAGAGCTCAGAAGACTGGCTCTTCCTCTTTACCAGTCTTGTGGATCCTACCTCAGAAACTTTACTTGTGCTATTTCTCCATATATATCATTGTCACACTGTGGTGATCTCTTCTCTGATGCACCCATAATTCTAGAGATGATAGAGGATGATGGAATCTGAATACACAAATCAAGGGCCAGGGCCTGGCACACATCAGAAATGAAACTCAGTTTGAGGAGTAGCACACTTCTGAAATTGATAGAGTCTGAAAGTTTCTTTTTTTCTCTTTCACATATAACTTTAGAAAGTAAAAAAGGAGATTTACCTTTTCTTATAATATCTGCCCCAGTCTACAAGTATCTTGCCAGTATAAAGTTATAAATATTATATACATATACACAATATATAAATTACATATATTATAAAATAACATATCTAAGCATTAAAAGTAAATGTTACCTTGAAGTGATTGTGTAAGACAACTATTAATTTTAATTTGGTAGGTAAAATTGAATTTGTCTTGAAAATACAAATGAAAGTAACCCCTTAATATATCTATTTTTATAAAAACAAGCATACTTCTCTTGTTAGAAAGATACCAGGAATGTTCATATATACACATAGGTGTAACATAATGTCACCTAACACTTATTCTCAAACCAGAACTCCATAAACATTTTTTTTCAGTCTGTAGGTTTTTGCTTACTTAGAATTTGTAAAACACATATTTTGGTTCTGATATCAGAAATTATGAAGTAGGAGAGACAAGTGATACAAATAATTTATAGTTTTTAAAACACCCTCAGTCTAGTCCATTCCCAGCAAAGTGTTAAAGGCACCAACCATCCTAATGCCATGTGAATTTCATAAACCAATAGCTTCAAAATACAACCGAAAATCCTTATTACTAAATTGCATATTACAATCTCAGATTCTTAAGCATTCTCCTAACATGGCTGCATTCTGAAGGATGCAGACACCGACGATGTGCAACTTAAACTTTTTTAGTGCTCTTAATGCATGCCAGATTTAAAAATTGCAACACACTGCAATTTTGCCTGCTGAGTCATGAATAGCACAACAAAAGAGTACCAGGAACTGACCAGGGAAAAGACTTCTGCAAAAGGATTTGTGTTTTATATTTTGTTTCCTATTACTTATTCTAACACAGATAAAACACACTGAGAAATTAAATATTACTACAGTAAATATTCAAATAGCTTTATGGTAGGCAATATGCTAAATATTTCTCTACTCTGTTTTCCTTTGGATGAACTACTTGGGTAGGTTTTGGATAGCTAGTACTGCATTCATAAATACTCTAGACTCTATCTTCCCTTTATTCTACTAAGTCAAATATAATTATACTAAAAATGTATTATTTGACAAGATTTGTGAAAAACCCTGCATAATATTTGAGTCTTTCTTTTACATTTATATGCTTTTAAAGCATTTTTGCAGCTCTGCTCTGTTGGTTGTCTACTTGCTCCATCCTTTTGTATTTGTAAGTACACTTTGACATTTTCAGAACTGGTGCATCTATTTCTTTTGGGGATTTGAGTAACCTAATGACTCCGAGATGAAGATGAGCCTCGATTTTGGGCGAAAAAGCAACATCTTCCTACAAAACATGGATAAACCATTTGTCTGGGTCAAAACCATGAACACTCTTCAGTTTATCCATTTTATTCCCAGACTACATTCCACAGGTGCATAATAAACCTTCCCAGAGATACTGTTTGATTCTCTTACTTCTGCTTTATGTGATTCATATGTTACCAGTGTATGCTAGCCTATATTCAATCATTCACTGCAATTCCTCAATACTTTAAAGCATGGAACAGAAGATTGAAACAAATGATCAGTGACAAAAGTGTGGGACACTTTATATGAAAGAGTATATTTGAATGTGAGAAAAAATTTTATTTGTACTGATTTAACTTTTTTGAGGTGTATTTATTGGCATCAGATGTAGATGCTCCATCAGTATCTGGCTGAATGTTTAACACTTGAGAGTAAGGTGTATGTTGGTAAAACATATTAAATAGTACTTAGATATATCAATAGCTTAGTGTAAAAATCATGTTGTTTAAGAATTATATCCATTTTTTTTCATTTTTTCCTACATGCATTTTCCAGCAGTAGTAATTACTTTCAACTAGAATCTGCTTTTAGCCCCAATCTATGAAACAGATAAAAAAGAAATTTCTGTGATTTAAATGTGGCCTGTCTTTTCAGGGTCAAAGACCATTTATTCAAGTTAGGAACTTCAAGGAAAACATTGAGATGAACAATGAACTAGACAGTGTTGACTTTTTTCTGTCTTATATTGCATACTTCTGTAACACTAAAGGAAGAACTGAGCTGGCTTAACATCTGTTGTGTAGGTCAGAATTAATATTTAACTCTATGAACTGATTTTCCCTTGAATGAGAAAATTGTCCTAGAAGATCAGTTTAAAGGAAGAGATAAAAAATTCATTTCAATAGCTGAGATACTTCTATGCATAAATAATTCCTAAAATAGTTGCAGCTATTGCATAGTGCAGCTTTTCTTCTGCACAGGGAGCAAAAGTGTGAAGATAGTAAAAAGATCAGTGGCTTCCAGTGATTAGAAAGGGAGAGGTATGAATAGGTGGAGCACAAAGGATCTTTAGGAGAGTAGATCTACTTTGCAGGATTCCATAATGGCAGATATGTGTCATGGTACCTTCGCCAAAACCCACAGAATGCACAACATCAAGAGTGGACCTTAACTGACGTGCGGAAGTAGGCTCTCAGATTGTAACCTATGTACTAACAGTGGCAGAGGCTGAGTTTTGTGTTTGCGCACCAAGACATGAGAATTCTGTACTTTTCACTTAATTCTTCTGTGAACCTAAAACTACTCTAGAAAAAAGTCAATGGCATCAATCACAATAATAATAATTAAAAAAGACTTTACTAGTAATTAAATGGGAAGATACTGGCGTTAAGTTTTGCTTATGAGAAATTCCTAAGTTAGCATAACTCAATTATAGAAACCAATGAGAAAACAGGCAAAATGTTACCTACAAGAAGAGAAAATAAACTAACTCAGACTTCTTCCAAACATGTAGAGGAATATAGAAGGATAATGTCATTTCATTAGTCAGATATGTTCTCAGGCACATATTTTTCTGAAGCATAGTATAGACAGATGCTAGAGACAAATATATCTGTTTCATTCTGTACATGGCCAAAGTTTCTTTGAAGTTATTGAACATGTTGAGTAATTACATCAGTAAAATGTTAACAATTAAAATATCATATTCAACTTATTGAATAAATAGGTCGAATATTACCACAGACATTTTATAGTCAGAGTTTATATATTCAGATTCTTACTTGGATATTTAGCAAAAGTTTGGCAAAATATGAATTTTTCATTAGAAATTTGATGCATAAATAAATTAACTACATAACTTGAAAAAAAATCACTCAATTTCCCAGCTTGAATCTTGCCTGCTGGGTCATTTTACTTAATTTTCCAATCAATAAGGAACTATTGGAAAAACATTAATGAAAAAATGTCTTAAACAGTTTTGAGGTCTGGCTCAAGTTGTAGAGAACCTACCTCCCAGACACAAAACCCTGAGTTCAAATTCCATTAGCACCAAAAATATTATTTTAACTGTGTTTTCAATTATGGATACTTTCGGTACAAAGTGTGAATGTATTCTGTCTCCAGAAGTGATTCAGATTGTAAGGCATCACAGTGACAGGATCATTGGAAGAAGCAACTACAGGAGTAATTATTTAGATTCTGACACTACATGTAGACATTTACATACATTTTAAGAAATAATTTTCATGATAATCTCACAATTAAAACCTCTTTCCCATTTTGTACACATAGAACATAAAGCCCAGGCAGGTAAAAGTTGGTCAGCTACTGCATGAATGAGCTGGTGTTTAAACACTGATATTTCTGGTTCTGAAGATCAATCTCCTTAAACTAAATTGGAAATTTATTTCCCCATCACAACCAATAAACATAATTTCCTGCCCATGTTTTTCAAATTTTCAGGGAAATTCCAAATCTCTGATTTTTTGAGTTAAAGCACTTGAACAAAAATGTACCATTTAGACCATTATACTGGGAGGCACTCATGCTCCCATGCACTGTGCACTAGGCCTATGCCTCATCTATCTCCTATGAACTCCTAGATGTACTTGCATGTCAATCTGTAAAGGCATTTGGGGACAATACAAAGTATCTGCTTTTTATACTAATTAACTGTGTGATCACAATGAATACATTTTATCATTCCAAGTCTCAGTTCTTTCATATATAAAATAGGGACAATACTTATCTTGTAGGAATAAAAGTTTGTATGTATGTATGTATACTTGCATGTATGTATGTATCTTTCTATCTGCAGGTTATATATAAAGATTCTACCAGAATATATGCATTATATATAAAGAGCAGTTGTTCAATAGACTTCAACAGTTGCTATTAAAACAAATCAAACTCAAAAATATCTTGCACAAAATATTGGGCTTGCGGTTTAAAATTTCAGATGTAAGATAAGTAAAACAGAATTTAACCTTTCTAGACCCATCTTTCTGAAAGAATTTTTCTTACATTGACCCCAACTTATATTTTTATAAAGAGGGAAAGCACATGGACTCCCATCTTAGCATGTGACCCATGGCCGTATGACCTAGGGTGAAGTATTATTGGACTTTATCTCAATTTTTGAGATAAATTTTGAAAAAATGAAAACCAAAGAGCACCCTCTCTTGGGCCCCCCTCCAACTCTGGGGACTGTACTTTTCCACTTTACACTTTTCTATCACAGTAAACTCTCCTGTTTTACTCATTAAAACTGAATAAAAATAAAAAAGAAAACCAAAATATCCTTTACACATTTTTGTTGTTGCTGTTGTTATTTTGAAGAATGAGTATGCTTCACTTAAATATTTTCATTGCCTATAGTAGTGAAGAGCATAGAATATGAACTTTGTAATGTTGGATCATTCATATTCTTTCTGAAATTTAGGATACTTTCTTTACTCTTTTTCTCTATTCTCCAGTGAATCCTCTGTATCCTATTTCAACTGAAATAGTTTTCTGTACACTAAGTCATTCACATATGGCTTTTATAGAGTCCCAAATTAGTTTCTGTTCTAACTTCATTTTTAGTATATTATCCAAGGATTAAATGTCAAATAATCCAAGGGAAATAGTAAAGCGATTTAGAAAATAAAAAAGCAAAGCACAATCCAGTAGACATAATTGAGGTAAGCAGAGGAATCTGCTTTCCTTAGTAAAAATGTCAGAAGGAAAGTGCATGAAAAAGCACAAAAGAATTATTTTAGGTAACAGAATGTAAGATGAAAAAATTGCCAAATTAAAGTGGTGTGTAACTGAATGATAGTTCTGACCTAACTACTGTTGGAGGTTGAAAACAGATTTCTGCTCTATATTGTTAAAGAAATAAGATAAGCTATGGAGAGTTATAGTAATTGTCCTCAGCAAATAGTCTATACCCTCTTAGCTGTTAAAAATATTTTTAGAGCAGTAGGCAGAAACAAGAACAAAGGAACAAAGCATTGCTTATAGAATTACCAGCTGTGCAAAGATTAGAATACAGGAGATTAATACAGCAGAAAAATAATATTTTAGTTTTACAATTTTCACCAATTTCAAGCTGAAATGTAATTATTTATTGACATAAACTTTTATATATTTAATATTTATGTAAAAGTAATCAAATGACTGAAATTATTAATACTAACACGTTTGGTACAAAGTTTTAGGTGTACTCAAGTCCTTAATTTTTAGCATGATACTCATCTTCCTGTAAGTGAGGTAAAAAGATTTTGGATCTTAAATTTTAAAATTATGAAAAGATATTCTGTGTTCATGTATTAGATGAAACAATATTTTTTAAAATGTCAATGCTACACAAAGTACTCTACAGATTCAATGCAATCCCAATCAATAAACAATGTCATTATTTAGAGAACTAAAGAAAACTTTGTTACAATATGTGTGGATACACAAGAAGCCCAGAATAGACAAATAAGTACTGAGAAGATCGGAATGCAAGAGGAATTACACTGTCTGACTTCAAAATGGACTATGAAATTAGGGAAAACAAAGCAGCATGGTACTAGCATAAAAACAGACTTATAAACCAGTGGAAAATAAACCCCTAGAAATAAATCCATGAATTTATAGCTAACTTTTTGTTTTGTTTGAAAAATGTGCTGAAATCACGCATTGGAGAAAGGGCCATCTTTTTAGTGAATGGTTCTGGGAAAATTGGATATTCGTATGCAGAATAATGAAACTGGACTCCTATTTGATAGACAGTTACAAAGCTCAACTTAAAATAGATTAAATAAAAATATAAACTGAACAATGAAACAGCAAGAAGAAGACATCAGAAAAATGATTCAGGACATTGAATCATTTTTCAATTCAGGACATTGGGATGGCCAAGAGTTTTAGACAGAAACCCCCAAGTCTAGGAAATAAAATAAATAATACAAATAGGATTATAGCAAATTGAAGAGCTTCTGCATAGCAAAGGAAATAATTAACAGTGATGAAATAATGTACATTATGGCACAGAAAAATTATAAACTGTACAATGAAGGGTTTATTATCTAGAATCTACAAAGATTTAAAATCCTCAATCTAAATAAAAGTAATGTGATTAAAAGTTAGGAATACATCTAAATAGTCATTTTTCCAGTGAAGGGATGCAAATGACCAACAGATACATGAAAAAACACTCAATGTCACTGATCATCAAGGATATACAAATCAAAACCACAATGAGATATAATCTCATTTCAGTGTCAATGCCTCTTACCAAAAGGCAAAAGATAACAAGTACTGGAGAAGAAGTGAAAAAAAAAAAAAAAAGAAAAAAAGAAACACCTGCCATTTTCTTTGTGGGGCTGTAACTTACTATTGGCATTTTGGAAAACTGTACTGAGATCCTTGAAACAAAATTAAAACTGAAGCTATCACATGATCCAGCCACTCCACTGTTTGGTATACATCCAAAGGAAATAAAATCAGTATGTGGAGAGACATCGACTCTCATCTTCATTGCTACACTTTTCACAATTGCCAAGCAATTAATAATCAACTGATGAATAAATAACAAAAAGATTTTACATCTATCTAAACAATGGGTTACTTTTGGCCATAAAACAGAGGGAATCAAGTCATTTGCAACCAAATGGATGGAATTAGAGATCATTCTGTTACATGAAATAAGTGAAGATGAAAACTGGATGATTTTGCTCACATGTAGACTCTATAAATTTGATCACACAAAATTTTTAAATACAATGATGGTCACCAGTAACTACAGGAGAAGGGGTAAGGAGTGATGGGGAAAAGTTGATTAATGGATACTAAGTTACAATTACAGTAGAACAAGTTCCAGGTTGTTATCATACAGTAGGGTGACTAAAGAAAATGATAGCTGTCGTATATTTCAAAAAGGATTTGGGATGTTTTCTAGGAATAGCATTTGAGTTAATTTTGAATGAAATTTAGACAAGAGAAGTAGATATATAAGAGGGAATATGAACAAGTGTGAAAAAGCCGTTCAGATTAATATATACTTGAGTCAAACATAGAATAAACTTAATTTCATTTTCTTTTATTTCTACCATCCTCTTTATCTTTCCTTTTCCTTTATTTTGGCAGCACTCTCAACCCCAACATCAATGTATACTTTCACCAAATAAAGAGAAATTGAGCTACTTAGAAAAGTATTCCACTGTTATTCCTCAAACTGCAATAAAAATCAAATTCTAACACAACACTATGTGAAAAGATGCCATGCATGCATACAGGGGTTGGCACACTAACTTTTCCTCTCTTGACAATGTTATCTTTGTCATTTTGTATTATGTTTGTAAAGTCTTTTACAAGGCTGTGACATGCTTAATTTTTAGCTTAAGGTACTGATTTGAAAATGTGAGAAAAATTTTCAAGCCGTGGTAATCTATGAATGTTTCTTACCATTTAACTCATTCAACTTAAACTAAAATTGAAATATCATTCTTTCTTTAATTCTGAGCTAACTCTTCTACATTACTATGTTGGGAATATTATTTAAAATCACTACTCATTTTACTTATCTATCACTCATATTTATTGTTATTAAGTATAATATCCCTATGAAATATTGCAAAATCTTTTAGCATTTCACAGGAATGTACCAATAATATGTAATTTTAGTCATTTTAATAATGAGGAATCATTTAATAGGAACTAAGGATAATTGTTTTATGACATTATAAGATTTCTAACATACATATTTATATGTCATGCAAAATGTTAACATATTTGTTCATGACTTTACATTTTTAGTTTTGTGTCAGTTTGTTTCCTAGTCATTAAATGTTTGTTTTCTACTTGTCAAATTATTGCCTGTTCCCCTACAATATATCCAAGAGGTTTTACTATTCATAAAACATTCCATAATCAAGCACATTTAAGAAATATTACAGTTTTTGTCCTCACTAGAGATATATGCAGCATATTTGTATCTTTAAGGCTTTGAGAAGTCTTGCATTAAACCTTTCTATTGTATTTATTTAATCAGTGGTTGCAAACTTTGCTACAACTTTTTTTTTTTTCTGTTTCTGCTGTAGCCATTACTGCTAGTTTTGGCCACATGACTTACTAAACACCCCAAGAAATAAATACTCAGGATTACTGAACTACAATATTACCTATTAAATGTTTCTTCCTTTGGATTACTCTGGCTAAGCATAATTGTCAAATAAATACTTGCTTTACTTAACTACATATTTTTCAGTGACTAGTTACAGATGCCTGCCGACTTTCTTAAATTAAAATTGAAGTTTAACTTGGTACTTTAATATGAAGAAAACCTCTCTAGGACATATGCATTTTAAAGAAAGATTGGGAAGGAAAATTATCTATGAATCTATTGAATGACAATTCCAATTTTCTCTTTATTCATGTTAAAATCTTGTAGTCATTCTTGACATGCCTTTTTCTCTTATATTCAGCTTCCAAGTTATCACAACTTACTTTGTTTTTAACATATACATACTCTTAGAATCTAGAAATATCACACAATTTGTCCTTTTCATATCTTTTACTCATGTTAAAACCATCTTAACCTTCTACTTAGATTATAGTAATAGCATTCTGACTCACTGATTCATCCCCTGCTTCTCCCTATGCTCTTAATGTATGTTCAAGCAAAAATCTCCAGTAATTCTATTAAAATACAGTTGAAACCCTGTCATACCTCTGTTCAGAAACCCTCTAGTAGTGTTTATTTTCTCTCAGAATAAACAACAAAGTCTATAGTATGATTTAAAAGGCCCCCTACATGACCGGTCTGTTGGTTACTTTTCAGTTCTCAATCCTTCCTCTTTTTGCTTCTTATTGTTTTGTCCCAGTCCTATTGGCCACCCTGTAGTTTTTGTAACATAACAGCAGAGCTTTTGCACTAGAAGTTCCTTTTTCCTTGAGTGAAAAATATACAATTTAACTACATGGTCTACTCCTATAAGTCCTTCAGGTCCATATTTAAGTGTCAAATGCTTAAATTAATTCTTGGTCCAGTTAATTTATTTCTAAAATAAATTAAAATAAAAAACATGCCCACAAAATTCTGAATGAAAAAAGAATTAATATAAACAATAAATATTTATATACCCACCTACACAGGTACACATACACACAGGTACACACATACATATATATACACACCCATAGAGCATGTATTATATATTAAGCATTGAATAAATGATAATTTTATATTGTGGTTACATATCTCTATGTGGAGAAAAATTGAAATATTTGTAAGCTATTAACAATAGAAGTTTAATAAAATTAACAGAATAATATAATGATATGCATGCATGATATGTAGATTTCAAAGTTTATTATAAAAATTAGTAATATGGAATAAGAAATAAATGAAAAAAATTCAAGTTTCTATGTTCTTATTTCTGAATCAGCTAGTGTTGTATATCTCTCTTTAAAAAATCTATTCTCAGTTGCTGTATATAGTAGGGGATTAATAAGTGATAATTTAGTTAAAGAATAACATGCAGTTATATATATATTTTATATCTATTTAAATTTATCTTGATGAGAAATGTATAGACAAAATCTAATTAGATCCATTAAAATGGTCAATTATAAGTTTTGTTAAAAATAGTTTTTAAACTAAAATAATTTGCCTCAGTCAAGTTCATGACTATCTAATCTATCTTCCTTATTTAGAACAACTTCATGACCTGGTAAAACACTCATTTATGAAAAAAAAAAGGAAATGACATTTAACACTTGAACACCGAATTCAATGTAATACATCTTCACAGTCTTCATACCAATAACTCTCTTTATATACATTCCACCTGTTAGCTTCAGAACTGCATACTCCTTCTAATACTCTGGTGTTCAGGTTACGTTTCTTTCTGTCATATTAAAATGCTATCTGTTGTTTGACACTCTGTATGCCTAGAATGGAGAAGCTTTCTGAATTGTCTCACCAATAAAATGCTCAGGAAAATGGGTTATGTGAGTTTAGAGACCAGGTTTTGGGTAACAGTCAACTGTAATTTCTAATCTCCATGAGCTCACTTTGACTGGACTGATCTTTTTGGAAGAAGTCCACCTATCCTGAGAACAACATGCATAGGTACACCAAATGAGGTTTTAGATTAGCTCAGCCATTTTAGTCATTCCTTAAAAAGAATCAAATATGCAAATGAAGACACTTGGGATGCTGTCCTCAAACCCATATTCTAGCTCGATATTGTGAAGCAATATGAACACAACATAAAGGACAAAAATGACCTAGGGTGGCCCAGCATTAATATCTAATCCTACCAAAAATATGACATAATAAAGCTTATTCTGAGCTTGAATCCTTCATTTTTTTCCTTTCCCCATCATACGAATTCTAAAATCATGGAAGTAGGAAGTTCCAGGTCTGGTAAGGACCACACCACAAAGAAATAGTATAAGAGGCTACATTCCATTTCCTAAGAGCAAATCATAAAGTTAATCTTTATAAATGAGGAAGAAAAATAGATATCATCTCCTTATTGTAAGAATTGTTAATAAACATCTAAAGAGTAATCCCCCAGAATCTCTCTGGTTAAAAATACAATAGTATTTTCCATTACCAATCATACTCACTCTTTTCTCTGTGAGTCACAGCTTGTTATGGGATCAAGCTCAAAGCCCAGGGCCTTGTGCTTTGCTTTATTTCCAAATGTAACAATAATGTCATTACTTAGTGTTGAGAAACATCAACTAAAATGACAAGCTATTTTATCCCAAAGGAATAGACAATATAGAATGAAGGATAGAAACACAATGTATATCTTAAATACTCTCCTTCAAAGGCTTGGGTTGGAATGTAAGACGTACGGAAATAATATGTCTAAGGCATTCTGAAATCCAGCCTCAGGTATCTTGCCAGTTCCTCTGACTCCAGAAGCAGGAAGTGGGTCAAAATTCATGCCTGTCTTGCAGCTGGCTTTTAATTTATTGTTCCTCATAGCTCCTGGTTCTGTCCTTTGTGTGCATCCTTTGTCATTCATGAAAAATGGAATGATTTTATTAACTAAGCATCCTTTCAACCTGCTTCCTACTTAGATATGTGGGGTCCCAGAAGTTGTACTATCTTTTTCCTTTTTAGTACTAAGGTAGGAAAACTCCCTTAAACTTTTATGGGGCTCTTGTGTAACAAAATAAAATTTTCCATTAGGCAAAAAAATTGAGCTGCCTACAAACTAATCTAAGGAATTCATACTTCTGCTCTGTGGTATGAAATTCATAGTTCTTTTGACAGTTGAGACAACCTAAATCAGCTTACATACTTCAGTGACATCAACAAAATTTTTGTAGAGATACTCAGTGGCCATATTTTACTGTTAGAGACCTGGAATTGGTCCTTGATCTTAGTGCATTTGTGTCCTGCCTGTGGTATTGCAAACATCCTGGCACTTGTATGTGTCCATCTGTGTGTTCATATTCTATATGCTTCTTACAAACTTAGGAGTTCCTTCTATGCTATCAAAAAGGCTAGTTATAACCAGTAGTATTCTGTCTATAAGTTTTTGTAAGTAAATCTGGATTTTTATTCTTTTTTCTTTTTTTTTTTTTTCTTTGTGATGCTCGAGGTTGAACTCAGGGCCTAGCCCTTGGTACATAGGCATTCTCCCACTTGGGTCATGGTATGAGACCATTTTGTGTTTGTTATTTTTGAATCAGAGTCTTACTTTATGTTTAGGTCAGCCTAGATTGTGCTTCCCAGGTTGCTAGAAAGGCAGGCACACGCCAGCAGGACTAGCTTTTTTAGTTCTCACCAAATTTTTGCCAAGACTGGCCTCAAACTGTGATTCTCCTGATCTGTTTCTATAGTAGCTAACATTACAGGCATGACCCACACTCCATGCTGAATTGATGGCTTTAATAGACATCTTTCTATCTTCTATGTTACCATTGTCAGTGGTTTCACTAACTGGTATGCCAATAATCGTCAGGACACCATTACCTAACTTACTTATGTTACTAAAAAGCTTAAGTGAGAAATTTTCTGTTGTCTATTGTGTTGATAGACAAATGTGTAGTTTTTATTTGTAGCTGTTACAATAATTTAAGCTAAAAATAATCATCATGCTATTCAAACCTGTATCAATCAAGATCACATATAGCTATCAAACCACTCTTCCATAACCATTTACAGGAAGCTCTTATTACATTCAAATTTGTGTAATCACTTCATGTATGCTGTCTATACATTCAAACTGATATGATCACCAAATTTACCTTGGCTTTTATGTACAATTTTCCCATCTAAAATTTCTAATTTCTTCTCTTATGCACTATATACTGTTCTCCCACCCCTAAAGCCTTCTAAAATCCTTATAATATATATTAAGCTTTCCATTCTGTATTTATAGTATATTTATTTTCCGAAATAATATAATACTTTCTTCAGGAAAGTAGTTAGTTCAAATGGATAATATGTGCTTTTAAAAATAAAAGGTAATGACTATGCTACATTTCACAAGGTGGCAGTGAGGATCGCGATTTTATCTGAAAGTGTACATAAATAGAGTAACAAGAAACATATCATTATTACATACTATAACATGTAATACCATGAATGACAAAGTCAACAGAGGTTATCGTGAGAAGGGGATCAGTAACCACTGTAAGGATCAATTAGAGATAAATCAACATGGGTCATAATACATGTACATGAAAGCAGTGCTAGGAATATTTCTGTATAGCTATCCTTTAACTCAACTAGCAAAAACACTTTGCCTTCCTTATTCTGCTTGTCTCTTTTCTTCAACAAAATTAGCGATAAAGGCAGAACAGGACTTGCCTGGAACTGAGGGGGGAAGGGAGGAGAGGGTAGGGGAGGGGGACAGGGGGGAGAAATGGCCCAAACAATGTATGCACATGTGAATAAATGAATAAAAAAAAGAATTAATTGGTTTTGGAGATGTCACTCAACGGTAGAGTACCTTCCTAACACAGATGAGGCCCTGGGTTCTTACACCAGTGCTGCAAAAAATTAGTAAGCAAAAAATAAATAATTGATCAAGTCAAAATCATAAGAATATATATATATACAAAGATAATAAAAAAATTTTGATACTAGCTAGAAGTAAAGTGCATCAAGTTTCATATTTGTGAAAACAATATCTGAAGGGAAATTTTCTTTCTCCTTGTCGTAGACATATCTGCTCATATTTTCATAACTATTGAAAGCCTTTTACCCATATTTTGTAAAACATCCAAAATAAGCAATATCGCCTCTGGGAAAAACACAAGAAGTATCTCATCTTATTATCAGACTAATACTGCAACATGAAGAAAGGAGAGAGTCCACCATAACAAACAAAGGAAAAGCATACAGTTTGTTCAAATGTATACACAGTGATCCTCATTGATGACTATAGTTGACACAAACATGAATTGTATTTCATGTCCTCTCCACTACCAATTTTCATGCACTTAATTCTCATAATATAAAAAAGGGAAAAAAAGCATTGTGGACATGCTATGCAAGTTTTTATGGTACAATTCTTAGTATAGCTACTATTTCCACTTATTATGCCTGATCTTTGTAAATGTTACCCATTGGGCTTTGAGGGAAGCACCACATCATAAAATTTATTTTGCCCTACAGTGTTCAAGATATGTCAGAAATGTCATGACTTAAAACAGAGGTTATGTCTCGGTAGAACAAGATTTTCACTCTTTTAACTTACTTCCTAACATCAACTACAACAATGTGATATTTCAGCACCACACAGTAATAGAGCCGACATTAAAAACACTAAGAATCCTCATTGTGACCTTGTGAGATATAGTCTAATCATTATTATTTCTTTTAAACATTAATAGTTAAAATATAGATTTTAATAAAAGGTGCACATCAATTCAACTCATGTCTTTATCCATCAGTTATGACTTGGATTAAGTTACCCTTTATTTTCATGTTACTTTTAATTCAGGATAAGAAGAATTGCTAAAATTAATGGCATAAAGATTAAATGAGATAATGTTCCTAATATAATTTGGCATATTATTTAATAAAGTTGTTAATAATGATGATGAATTGATAGTGATGATTCACTAACCTCTAGTACTCTTTCAAAAGATCACATGTCCATTCAATAATTATTAGAAAATGTAGAATACTTTTGCTAAAAGTAGCTGATGGCATATTAAATGAATTTATCTTACAGCATGTGAGGTGATAGCCAATTATAATTAGTTGTGCTTTTGATATTATATCTAAGGATTGATTGCTAACAAATTGATCATGAATCTTTCTCCTACATTTTCATTCATGAATTTGGAATTTCACATCTCAAATTTTTAGTCTTTAAAATTTGAGTTATTTTTGTGCATTGTACAAAATAAAAGTCTAACTTCTTTCTTTAGTGTGTGGATATCTACTTTAAAAAACCTATTTGTTGAAGAGGCTATCATTTCTCCATTGTGCATTCTTGACACCCTTACAGAAGACCAGTTGATTGTACACATGTAAGTCTCATTCTGGATCCACTGTTCTGTCCCAATAGTCTATGTATCTGTTTTAATGCCAATTGTATATACTGTTTTGCAAAAGATAATAAATATTAATGAAGATATGAAGAAACTATAACCCCTAAAAAAAGAAAATATAACTCTCATACACTTTTTGTAGGAATATAAAATGGTACATCTGCTGAGGAAAGAAATGTGAAGGTTCATATATATATATATATATATATATATATATATATATATATATGAAACAGATTCCAAATAGTTCATATATATATATATATGTGATATATATTCCAAATAGTTGAAAATAGAAACTTAAAGATATTTATGTCTTCTTGTGCTTTTTACAGTACTATACATACACAATAGTTAAGATATGGGAATGTCCACAAATAGATGAATGGGTAAAATGTTTTATAAGCACACAGTAAATCAGTTTTCTACATTAAAGGAAGAAAGTATGCCACATGTGCTATTAGAAATTAACTTGGAAACTACGCTAAGTGAAACAAGCTAAGCACAGGACATACAATGTATGATTCCACTTACATGGAGTACCTAAAAGAGGCAAATTTACTGAAGCAAAATTTGAATTATGGTTACCAGAGTCTGCAAGGGAATAGGAAATGGGGAACTGTTGTTGAATTAGTATAGAATTTTATTTAGACAAGATGAATAAGTCCCAGGTATCTGATGGAAAACATGCATTCTGCTTTAATGATACAATGTTGTGCATTTAAAATTGTATCAAGAAGATAAATATCATGTTAAGCATCTTTATCACTGAATAAATACATAACAAAATGCTGATAAATTAATTTCAATGCCATAGTTTTAATATACTTCCTAGATATGCTACCCATCAAGAGTAAAGAATAATTTTCTGAGGAGACTTTTTCACACCCTCCAGCATAAATATTGTCTCCTTCCATCTTTGAAGATGAAAATAAGCATATATGTAAAGAAAAAGTATGGATGGAAAGATGCAGACTGTGGTTTTAGGACAGGCACATCTTGGCAAGAAAGTTAGTGAGAACCTATCTCAACCAATAAGCCTAGTATAGTGATACATGTGTTAATTCCAGTTATGTAAGAGTCCTTAGGTAGGAGGCTTGCCTGAGACGCTGAGCTCAAACCCCAGTATTGCCAAAAATACATATTAAGAAAAATCAAAATTCAACTTTTATAACTTCTCATTTTTCATGAAGCAGATTGACCCCACAGCCATTATCCATTCTCAGTAAACCAAATTGCCCCCATAACCATTATTCACTCTCTTCAAATTGATCAAACACCAAACTTTCCACTTCAGCATTTAAAGCAGTGGATTTCACTTTCTTTTTTAGAGAAAAAATATTATGATTAATGTTAAAGCTGATAGTATATGTATTAAATTTGAGTTTTTATATCAGTTAACTTACTTGTGCTATCTTATATTATCCTCAAAATAGATATATGGCGTATATTCTGTATATTCTATTGCTATTCCCATTTTAAACTTAAGGAAACTGAGGCACAGTGAGTTGATAAAACTTGTTGAAGACCACATAACTCCTAAGTATTTCCAAGTATTAAATCCCTAGTTTGATTTTTCAATGGTTGACATCATAATCTTAATTCTCAACCATTAGGCTCTATCACTCTCAACCCATCAATTTTGAATATTGATCAGCACTAACTGATCAATATCAAAATCCCAAACATGCTGGCATCTACACATATTCTTTTTCTCTCTTTCTCATATTATAGGAGAAAACATTTCTCCAAATCATAGATAAAGCTGTTTCCCACGCATGTGCTTGGGAAGGTGTACCTAACCTACTGTGCCTCATCCTTAGAATCCCTGAACCAACTGTGGGAGTTAAAGTTTTTCACCATGCCCAACTTTCCATTCTTATTGCCTAATTACTCACAAATATGATTTCAAAAATTACTGAAACTCCTTTTTAAATCACTCTGAAATATATTGAATTTTAAATGTATAAACTGTGAATTCACCCTATATGCCAGATGTGATAAAATAATTTGCATAGAAAATTCTGTTATTCAAGGACCTTAACATCACCCAGAACTCTAAAGGTAGTACAGGAAAGAGCAGGGAACACTTTGGAAGAAATAGGTATATACAAACACTTTCTCAATAGAATTCTGGCAGCTAAGAGAAAGGATGGACAAATGAGACTACATGAAATTAGAAAGCTTCTGCACAAGAAAAGAAGTGGTCTATAAACTGAAGAGAACAACCACAGAGTGGGAGAAAATATTTCCTAGCTATACATGAGGCAAAGGACTGATAACCAGAATATACAGGGAACTTAAGAAACTAAACTCTCCCAAAACCAATGAACACATAAAGAAATGGGCAACTAAACTAAACAGAGCTTTTTCAAAGGAAGAAATCCAAAAGGCTAAAAAACACATGAAAAAATGTTCACCATCCCTGGCCATACAGGAAATACAAATCAAAACCACACTAAGAGTCCACCTCAATCCTGTTAGAATAGTTATCATCAAAAACCATTCAACTGGAGCAAGCTTTCTCTCAGTCCTGGTTATTACTGAACCTAACTGGGAATAGCTGGTTGCAATGAGAGATGAAGAAGGGATACAGAATATACAGAAAGACAGAGAGTTGGGGCCAGGTGTTTTGGCACTTGGGTGGAGATGCACAACAGCCTTGTTGCTTCTTATCTCTTCTCTTTACTCTACTTCTTTTCCCTATCTTTATTCTTTAAGGCCTTACTCCTTTACAATTCTTTAAAATCTTGCTTCTAAAGTCTTCTTTAAAACCTTGCTTCACTATTCTTTAAAATGTCTTTCCTTAGATTCACTCTGTCCCATGTTTTCTCTTAGCTTTTCTTTAGCATATTCTCTCTTAAAGTCTTTGCCCTCAGACTTGCACTGTCCCGTGTTCTCTTTAGCTTTTCTTCACTTAGCTTTTCTAAAACCTATGTATAAACTTCTCAGTGCAGACTTTCTATCAACCCCTCTTTACCAATTTCCCTTTAGCAATTCTCATTCAGCAATTCATTTCCCTACAACAATCCTCCCTCCAGCAATTCATTTTCCCTCAGCAATTTCCCTTCAACCAAAAACCCCTTCAGCAAAGAGCCTCCCACACCCTTCAGAGAGTTTTTATATCCAGTGGTAAACAAGGAGGTGGAGCAACAGTTTTGGGAGAAGGGTATGGCATTGGAATAGGGGAAACCTGCTTTAAACAACTTAGCAAAAGTAGCTGAGCTGCATCTCACATTCTAGCTCTCTTCTGTGGGTGGGGCTGTGCCAAATCTCAGCATACAGATTATTTGACCCAAACATCTTAGGAAAAGCAGCTGCTCTGCATGGTAATCTAGCCTTATTCTGTGGCTGGGGCTGTGTTGAACTCAGACTACAGAACACTGAGTACAACTGAGCTTCTCCTACTCCGCTCTCCACAACCAACAACAAATGTTGGCAAGGATGCAGGGAAAAAGGAACCCTCATATACTTCTGGTAAGAGTGTAAGCTAGTATAATGATTTTGGAAAATAATATGGAGACTTCATAAAAAACTAGACATAGATGTGCCATATGATCTAGCAATATCACTCCTAGGGATATTCCCAAAGGAATGTGACTCAGGTAACTTCAGATGCACCTGCACACTCATGTTTATTGCAGCACTATTCACAATAGCCAAGTTATGGAAACAGCCAGGATGCCCCACTGCTGACGAATGGATTAAGAAAATGTGGTATTTATACACAGTGGAATTTTACTCAGCAATGAAGAAGAATAAAATCTTGTCATTTGCAAGTAAATGGATGGAACTGGAGAACATCATCTTACGTGAAGTTAGCCAGGCTCAGAAGGCCAAAAATTGTATGTTCTCCCTCATATGCAGACTTTAGACCTAAAACAAATGCAGTAATATTATTGGACATGCTTCACATGCTAAGGGGAGAACACATACAGGAGGAATAGGGAAAGGTAGGGAAGTCAAAATTTGAAAGTGCTTGATGTCCCCACAGTAGAGGAGCTAATATAGTAATCTTAAACTGACAGAGGCCACTATGGGAAGGTAACTGGGAAGTAGTGAAGCGGTTCCGTAGAGATGAATCAATTCAGATTGTAATACACATGTGAATGGAAGCAATGCTAGGAATCTCTCTGTAAAGCTATTTTTATCTCAAACTAGTAAAAACACTATGTCTTTCTTATTATTGCTTATGTCTTCTTTTCATTAAAATTGGAGAAGAGGGCAAAACAGGTTCTGCCTGGAAGTAAGGGGTTTGGGGTTGAAAGGAAGCTGGTGGGGGAAGGGGGCATGGGGCAGGGGGAAGAAATGGCCCAAACAATGTATGCATATATGAATAAATGAATAAAAAGAGAAAATTATGTTAATCAAATTTAAGCAAAAACAACAATAAGCATGCTTGGTTTAATTGTTAGAAGCTCATTGTGTTTTGAAATTTCTAGCTTATTTCTAATGCATCTTTGATATCTATTTTTTGAATGGAGAATATGTTACCCAATGCTTGATTTATTTGTACTGCAAATTGGAAAATAATACATTATTCTGTTTGTGCAGGAAACATCAATCCTGTATTAGCTGTTTGGATGGGCATGGGGGCATAGAAGATAATCTATTGTCAGAATAACTAGTATACACAGTGCATTCCAAAGCTGGTAAAGAATTGATTTGTGTGCCATGGTAGGTCTAGAACAAGAAGAGACAAAGCAGTTTTGAGTATAGCAGTGTCAGGCAATGGCAGACCATTCTTCATCCTCTCTCCATAGCAGTATACCCTTCCTGGACAGAGAAATATTTATTTTTAATGACCAAGGGTAAAGGTAGCTCCATTTTTTATTACTACTGAATTGACAAGAGTTTTGAATATTTTTGGAAAGATGAAATTATCCATAGGTAGGAAAAAAGGAAAAGAAAGAGAAAAGGTGAAGAACAAAAGCAGGATATAAATGGCATGGTTAGAAGTTTTTAAGATTCATAAAAGAATACCATAATATTTAGTGGTTAACACTAACTAACAGAACTATATTTAGATAAGTGTAGTGTGTGCTTTGGTATATGCTATCATCATCTCCCAGAGACCACTGCAAATATTCATCAATACGAAAATAAATAAGAATGCATTCCTATTTTAGAATATTATTAAGCCGTTAAAAATAAATAATTAGCTGTGGAAGATTGCATTAGGGTGTGAAATGTTCTCTACTTATTCTATTACTTGAGCCATGCCCCCAGATTCTCTACCTATTCTAAAATAATTTCCTGCCCTGCTGATGACAGACTTGATCTGAGTCTTGCTTTAACAATAACACAATAACATGTTAGTCAAAATAATAACCCATTGTCAGTAATAAAAATTATCTACCAACTGAGACAGATTTCCCCCACTCCCCCTTTTCTAAATAAGCTCTTAAGAACCAAAGCATCCTTACTCTAGGGTCTCTGCAGATTTTCACCTTCAATGATAAACTGAGGGTATAAATTACACTTCAATAAACCTATTTTGAAAGACTTAGAAAATACATTTTATAAAAGGATGTTGATATAAATTTAATGATATTTTCATGCTTTCCACTAACTAATGGTAATATATTGAGAACATTTTCTGATATTATTCCTCAGGAAATATGTGTTTTGTATGAAGGTTCAATCTGCTTAATTTAATCAATTAATTTATTTGTTTACTTATTTATCGTTAAAGCAAGAACTCTACCACTAGAGCCATGCCTCTAGTTTATTTTTCTCTAGATAATCTGGAGATGGGGGCTTGCAAATGATTACTGGACTAGTCTTCAACCACAATCCTCTTGACTTCACCCTACCAAGTAGCTAGGATTACAGATATGATCCACTGGTGTCCATTTCCAATTGCCTTATTTTAAATGGTAATATGTAATAATTAATATAGTGCATTGCACCATTCATATCTATTTTCCAACAGACTCTGAAATCTTCAATGTCCAGTTTTGTACCTTATGATATACCTGGTTCATACAAGCACTCAATAATGCCTTGACAAATGAAAGACTTAGTGGTAATGGTCCTATAAATAAAAACATAATTTTAATGGTATATTTTATGTGCTATTACACTCCTTTTTGGAGATACGAACAGGAGGTACCATTAAGCATAAAGTGCTTCAAGTATCAATTGATAGAATATGAAAGGTCATACTCTACAAAGCTGTGGATAGGCATATGGTGTGGCCTAAAAAAATTAAGCCAATGGGCTGTGGAAGTGTTTCAGTGGTAGACAGAATTGCCTTGCATGAGCAAAGCCTTGGCTTCTATACACAGCACTACAAGAAGAGCAAATGTACAAAGTACTCATTCATATGCAGAATATTCACATGGTTATAACTGATTTTGACAAGAGATCTCTATATCATGACATGTTTCCTGTAATTAGTCCTACCAGTGCTCCCCTCATAAGAGAATTGGTACAGTTGCTGCTATAATATGTATAATATAGCTCATTTTAGAAACTCCTAGAAAAGGAAAGACAAATTGGCAGTCTACTTATGATTTAAGAGTCATGAAGAAAAACATGCAGGTAAGCGTGAGAAAACCTGTGCTTAAATGGTGAATGTAGCAGATAAATGTGATAAGATCAACAAAGCATCTTGATTTTAGTGTCAAACTCTCATCCACATTCACTATTCAAATGCCTGAATTGGAGAATCCTAAACAGTTCATGTTAATACTCTCTGGGAACCATGTACAAACTCAAGGATTATTTTAACAAGACAGTAAATTTACAGCATCTACCCACTGACATACAAAGAACAATTCAGTTGTTATTTTCTACATGGTAGAGAAATTCAAATTGATCTGTAATACGTGATGTAGTAGTCTTAAGAAAGGGAATTGCATTTTTTTTTGTACCAAACTGCTCCCTAAGAATCAGATACTTAATCAATACAAACTTGGCCTAAGCATGGAAGAAGCTTATGAAGCATGTCTATCTTGCCATCCCAATCCTCTTTATTCCTTAGGCAAACACTACATATTGGGAGTTTCTTGGTGCGATATCTTTTAACCTTACATATGAATAAGCACAATTAATTTAATTCTCACTCTTCAGAATTTTAAATATTGTAAACTTACTGGGCTTATATTTTTAAGTAGTTTAAATAAAATTCCTTTTTTTTATGGTACTGGGGATTGAACCCAAGGCCTCAGAATTATTAGGCAAGAACTTTGCCACTTAGATATATCCCAGTCCTTGTCTTTAATTTTTTTTTTTTTGGTTGTATTGTGGAATGAATATAGGGCTTTTCACTTAGTAGGCTCTGCCAGACCCAGCTCCTTTTACTCTTGAGAAAGGGTTATTTTCGAGATAGGCTCTCATTTTTGCCCAGAACGACATGGACAACAATCATATTTTATGCTTCTGGCTATAGCTGGGATGACAGTTGTGCGACACCAAACACATCTATTTCTGTTGAGATGGGGTTTCACAAATTTTGCCCTGCTGGCCTGGAAATGCAATCATCCCAACCTCAGCCACTTGTGTAGCTGACATGACAGGTGCACATTAATGCTCTCAGCTTCTGGTTGATATGGGGTCTTATAAGCTTTTTGTTTGTGCCAGCATGGACAAAAATCATGATCCTCCTGATCCCCTCCTCCTGAGTAGCTAGGATTACAGACATGAGCCACCAGTGTCTGACCCCATTTTTAATTTTGATTTTGTGTTTTTTCTTTTTAAATTTATTTATGTTCAAATTTTACTATCATAAATTAATTGTACAAAGTGGTTTGATTGTGCTATTTAAATACATGTATATAATGTACTTTGATCAAATTCTTCCAATCTCTATTATTCTCTCTTTACCCCTCTTCCTCCTCCTCCCTCCTTTTAACAGTTTTAGTGGCTTATTTTCACACATATATGATATATACTTCTGTCATGTTCACATCCTGTCACCCCTCACTTCCCCTCCTCTTCTAGCCCTCCCAATGGTTCCCCTTTTATAATCATATCATATTGCATGTGAGCAAAAATGTGAGATTTGTCTTTCTGAGCTTGTCTTATTTTACCCAACATGATTATCTTTAATTTTTGAGAGAAATATTTCACCAGTTCATTGAAGTGTTCTAGCTAAATATTCTACTAGGAAATATAAAACTTTTGTTGTTTTAACTAAACTCAAATTCAGTCTACCTTTAGAATATGTTTGTCCACATGTGCATGGTGTAAGGTACTGCCGAATAAAGACCACGCCACATGTAGAAAGGAAAGATTTATTAGGAACCAGACGGCAGGGCTGACCCCCCAAGATCAGGGAGTAGTGGCTTGGCTGAAATGAGTAGTGTGATTTATAGGAGGAGCCAAGCCATGGGGGAGGGAGAGAGTTTATGGTCTCTGATTATCTGTGACCACCAGATGAAACAGGTCTTCACGCCTGGTGAGTTGAGTAACTGGAAGTTCCTGAGTTGTTTTGCAAGCCAAGAAACAATCAGAGAAGAAGCAGGGGAGTTGGACAAGCAGTCATAAATCAGGGGGTCTGATTTCGGTGCTAGCCTCTGGACCTTCCACCCGCACCAAGAATGCCCAGGACCTAACAAATGGGAAAGAGGTTTGTATTTTTACAATTGTCCATTTATGAATGAGTACATTCATATTTTATAAATTCCACTAGTGTACATATTTAAGTTTAATTGCATGCATTAAACTAAAACTATATGAAGGACACTCTGAAGATAATGGTATCTGGCTTTCAAAAGAAAAAAAATTTACATTATTCAATGAATAGCATCTTTGGGAACTCCAATTTTTTAAAAGATGCTAATTATAAAACTAAAGTAAAAAACACCATCTCTAGATAAATCACATTATAGGCTAATGCGTAGTCTAACTTTTAGGAGTGAGGAAGTACATTTCCATATCAGCTGTGGAACAGAAACCCATATTACTCCCACCTCAAAGCTTTGGGCCCCTAACATGGAGGGGTGAAATAACATAACTAGTAAACTATGTAGCCTGGATGTCACCAAGGTATGGTTACCACAGAGCGCCTTCTCTTTCCCACAATGTATGATACATTTTCATTCTAATCATATAGAAATTACTTTTGGGGTAAAGATACATCATTTTCAATAACACGTTTAATATAATTAAACGTGCTAATGCACTCATAATACAGATGTATATTCTTTCCTCATATTATAATTAATAGAATACTTATTTGAGTACCTTTATGTGAAGATGTTGAAGGGCCAGTGTTGTGTTTTACTCACCTCTGTGACACTTATAATGGATTGGATAGAGTCCTATAAAGAAATGTTACTAGAGAAAGTCTTGTTATTTAATTTATTTAACAATATAGCACAGTAAATGTAAGGTGAAAATGAAAGCTTAGGAAGAGTCAATATTTCTGAAAAAGATGCTTGAGGAATTTAAACTGCTATATGAGACAATTAGGATCTGGAGACTTTTAAATCAGAGTTTGGTATGATTAAAAAACAACATTATGCTTACTCAAAATAACCCAATGATCTTTAGGAATGCCAAAAGCAACAAACTCAACAAGCCAGGGAAATGGGTTGAAAGTAATTCCTGATCCATACAGTGCAGGAGTTATTCCTTCACAAGAAACTTCCTTTGATTTGTTAAAACTTGAAAGCAAGGCTAGGAATCTCCCTGTATAGCTGTCCATAACTCAACTAGCAAAATCGCTTTGACTTCCTTATTATGCTGTGTCTTCTCTTCAACAAAATTAGAGGTAAGGGCAGAACAGGCTCTGCCTGGAAGTGAGGAGGGGAGGAGGGGAGGGTGAGGTAGGGGGGCAGGGGGAGAAATGACCCAATGTATGCACATGTGAATAAATGAATAAAAAAAAAGAAAGAATAAATTTTTATAATTCAATAGGCGGGGTAGAACTGAAGTACATATAGAAAGAAGAAACTTTTGCTAATATAGAATAGTACTTGACCAAGCTCATGGGTTGAAATGAAAACTACTTGCAAAAGGATCTCTGCAGCTCCTCCAGCAAGCACTTCTGAGAATAATTCACACTTGGGATAAGTACACAGTGTGGAACTCTAGTGCAGATGTGTAGCTATCTTGTTTTCCAGTGTGTGATGTTCACAATATCCCTTTAGAAAGAGCCCTAAAATCCCAATGTCAGAACTGGTTTCTGACCAGAAAAACAGGAAAACAATCACACTCAGTAAGGATAAGTAAGTGGAATGCAAAAGAGAAATAAAAATTAAGGAATCAAAACACCTGGAGATGGAGCTTCGGGCAGAGCACTTGCCTGGCTATGGAAGTCCCCCAGTCTGTGGTACTGGTGAACACCACAAGAAATCAAAACCAAAACCAAAAAAACAAAGTTTCTTTTCAAAATGTAGGAATTAAGTATAAAAGTAAAACTTCTCCACAAAATAAAACATTGAAGCCTTATTGAAAGACATGTAAAATTCGACTTCTAAGAAAGGTGGTAAATGAATCAAAAATAGAACACATGTTAACCACAAGAAAATCAGTTTATGGAACAGATAGATAAAATTTCAAAATAATATTGAGGAACCTCAAAGACAGAAATGAAATAATAATATTTAAAATATTATTTTGGGTTAAAAAAAAAAAGCCTGGTTCATGTAAGACCAATTGTGAAATGTAGAAACATTATATTATTGAAATAACATAAACTCAAACTAGTATGATATAAAAATTTGACTAGCTGGGATCAAATGAGAAATCAAAGATTTGTTAAGCTGAGCACAGTGGCTCACAACTGTAATATCAGCTACTCAGGAGGCAAAAGTGGAAGTGTAAGGCTCATGGTCTGAGGCAGGCTACAAGTAGAAGTGCAAGATGCTGTCTGAAAAATAACTGAAGCAAAAATGGCTGGAGGTATGACTCAAGAAACAAAGTTCTCACTTAGAGAGCACAAGGCATGAGCTCAAACACCACTATTGCCACTCCAAAAATAGAACTTGTTAAGAAATACACTCAGAGAGTACTGGGTGTGGTAGCTCATAACTATGATACCAGCACTCAGGAGTTAGAGATTGGAAAAGACCACTTCTAGAGTCCAGCTTTGTCAAGAGAAAGTAAGACCCCATCTCAAAAAAGCAAGCGAGACATGGTGGTGAAACTTGTCATCCAAGCTATGCAGGAAGCATAGGTAGAAGGATCATGGTCTGAAGCTGGCCCAGGAAAAAAGCATGGGACCCTGACTAAAAAATAAAAAAATGAATTTCTTTCAGAGACACAAGCAGAATTATACAACTCCTTTAACACCTTGAAAACAATTCCCTTATTGCTAATGGCATTTTATATAACTGGAATACAATGTATATTGTCATACCTCCCTAAGCCACACGATTTACAAAACTGTTATTTCTGATAACATATGCTTTCATACTGTTCTGGTGAGGTAAAAAACTAGAAAAATTTAAATTATCTTGGTTAAATGAAAGGTAAAGAGCAGGCATGATAGGAAGCTTCCTTCTGAACTTTTAGTAGTTTTATTCAGCTGTTTTGAACTATCACATTATGCATAAGCTAGAAATAAACTAAGGTACAATTGTTTAAGGAGCAATATCTGGAAAGCTTCAAGCAACATAAAAATAATCAACCAGGTGTCAATGCAACCCTTCATGAGTTAAAATGCTTTTCTTGGTAAATTTTGCTCACTGATTGTTAGAGGTTGCACACAGCATTGTTATTTAAGCACCTGACTGGTACCTCTGAAGCACACAACACACTTTTCTTACAAATATGAGAAAATGTAGTATGTTCTTATATTCTGCACCTGAGAAAAGCAGCAGGAAAAATTTGATAGCTTTTTAAAAACTAATTTACTTTCTCATGAGCTGAAAAGAGAAATAAATCTTTTTTTAATCACAATATCACTCTTGTGATATTGGGAAGGTCTGGATGATAACACCCATAGCATAATTCTATGAAACTACTCATCTTTTCTAATTATTTCATATCATATTTATTTTCCATAAGTTCTCTTCTGAGAACAATAAAACCTTTTAAGACATAGTTGCTTATATTTCTAACTCATGGGGTTTTACTATCTGGTGAACACAATAGTGTTTTGAGCGTGAAAACTCATTAATGATGAAATCAGGAGATAAATGTGCTTTGTTCATTGAGATTTAGTTTATTTGTTCAGGAATGAAGTGTGAGACCTAAAAGGCTTGACTTTATTTTCTTATCTCAAGATGGAAAATGGCTTGAGCTTAAATCCAAAATATTCACCTTAGCATCTGACTGTCAATAGGGAAAGAAAGTCAATGGGTTGAGCCACAGATTTATGACCAAGCAAGACTAACATTTGCAGAGTAAATGGGTTAATTAAATATAATGACATATTAAAGCATTGTGGACTGCTTATTTATTCATTATCCCTCGCATGCCTTAGCAATGCACAACCCATATCCACAAAATGTCAATGGATTGAAGCAATAATCATTTCCACTTGCAGAGGACTCTGTGCCTCTGCTGAACAGGCCTTCTCTCTGGCCAACACCCAAATGAACTCATGATTATTGGTAAGCACGTGGTTTGTTGGCAGGACAAAAAGGGATTATCTGGTCTCAGATGCCTTTGCTGAGTTGAGTTGGCTCTGGATTCTTGGCTCATCATCCAGTATGTTATCTGGTTCATGTTCTCATAGTGATAAGTGTGCTCATGGGGACATGGGGTCAAAAAGACTGAAAGTGGAAGTTCCCAAGCCCTCTGAAGCCCTTGGCCTGAAAGTAGCATGCAGCTATCACTGTGGCTTTCTATTGGTCAGCACATGTCACAGGTCTATATTTGAGGTGAAGAGAAATAGAATTTACTTCTTAGTAGGTTTTCTGATGTGTAGTAAAAGGAGAAAGATTAAGATCCATATTTCTAACCAATCTCCTAGAATCTGGTTGAAAGGAAGTAATCAATAAACATAAAAAATGTAAGTCCTCTATATGAAAAATGTATATTAATTAATTACCAGAATCCTGTAAAGAGACAATATTGAATGTATTACTGAATATTATGAGTATTACTAAACTCATAATCTAGAGCACTGATTTTTTTTTACAGCGTAAACATTTTGAAGGCATTCCCACTGATGTTTTCAAAGGATTACATTTTCTTAGCAAAGAAGACCATATGTGGATTCCAGCTTATGACACCTCATCAGGTTATCAGTTAGTCCTCTCACCAGTCCCTTATGTCTTTACACAATGAGTCTAATACAGAGCTTTGTGCACATGTTCTTTTCTTGTTTGTTGTCTGGTAGATATCTTCACATAACCAAACTTAATGCTCGATCACATAGTATGCTTCTTTCAACTTGTGAGATACTATTTTGTTACCTTCCTTCACAATATCATGAACTCCTACAGGATAATTTTCACCTTCATCTCTGTACTTCTACCACCTGGAATGTAGGAGGCCTTTATATATGACCGATGAAAGAAGAAACATGTCTTTTACAAAACTGTATTCTGCAGTGCATTATGTCTGTATTTATTCCACTTTTTCACACACCAGCAGAGACCACCATGATAAAAATGGAGTATAGTAATAAGAAATAGATTGCTGTTTTAGAGGAAGAAAAACATCCAGATATAAATACCATCAATTCTATACTTAAAAAACTGTAAAGAGTCCACTAGAAGACTCTTAGATCTGATAAGTACTTTCAGCAAATAGCAGGATACAAAATCAACATACAAAAAATCAGTAACCAACAGCAAATTCTATACACCAACAGCAAATTCACTGAAAAAGACATCAGGAAAAGAATCCTGATAACAATAGTCTCAAAAAACACGTAGGAACGAGCCTAATGCAAAATGTGAAAGAGTTCTATAAACGAAACTTGTGAATCAGTGAAGAAAGGGAAAAACAGTAGAGGTAGAAAGACATGCCACACTCAGCAATGGCAGAGTCAATATTGTTAAAATTTTCACATTACTGAAAGCCACATAGATCCCCATCAAAATTCCACAATCCCCATCAAAATTCCAATGACATTCTTTACAAAATTAAAAAATACACAATCCTGAAATTCATTTGGAAGCATAAAAGATCCCAAATAGCTAAAGTAATCCTGAGCAGAAAGAGCGATACTAGAGGTATCATCGTACTTTACATCAAAATATACAATAGGGCCATAGTAACAAAAATAGCTTGGTACTGGCATAAAAACATGTAGACCAATGAAAAAGAATAGAAGATCTGGCTAAAACTTTTCACACCTACAGTTATCTGATTTTCTTTTTTTTTTTTTTGGTGGTGCTGGGGTTTGAACTCAGGGTCTCAAACTTGCCAGTCAGATGCTCTACTACTTGAGCCACTCCACCATCCATTTTTTGCTGTTGTTATTTTTGAGATAAGGTCTTATGAACTATTTGTCTGGACTGGCTTAGAAACAGGATCTTCCTATTTTTGCCATCTCAGCAGTTAGGATTACAGATATTAGCAAAGTAATTCTAATTTAGCAATCCTATATTTGACAAAGGTGCCAAGACCGTACAGTAGACAAAAGGCAGCCTTTTTAACAAGGAATACTGGAAAAATGAGATATACATATGTAGATGAATAAAACTAGATTCTTACTACTTAACATGGGAAAAAAACAGTAAACGGATCAACAACTTTAATGTAAGACATAGGTCCTTGGAATAGACTGGAGGAAAACTTAGGGAAACACTTTAAGATGTAAGCAAAAGCAATAATTTTCTGAATAGCGCTCCAATAGTTCAGGAAATAAGTTCAAGATTTGACAAATGGTAGTATATTAAATTAAAAAGCTTCAGCACAAGAGGAAATAATTAGCAGAGTAAAGACACAGCCTAGAGCAGGGGAGAAAATCTTTGCCAGATGTACATTTGATAGAATTATTATCCAGAATATATAAATAGCTAAAAAAATTAAAACACCAAACACAAACACAAGAGTAGAATGGTGATTATTTGAGAAGAAGGAGGGGACCAGCAGTAGTGGTAAAGGGAGGAATAAATGAAGGTGTTATGAATGTATGGATATGTCATAATGGAATCAAGTATTTTTGTACAATTAAGCTATGCTAGCTTGGGATATGGCTCAAGCAGTAGAACTCGTATCTACCAAGCTTGAGACCCTGTGTTCAAACCCTGGCATTGCCAAAAAAAAGAAAGAGAAGTTAATAAAAACTGAGTTGACAATGTATTATATAAACCTATTTGGAATTGTTACAATGTATTCCCCATATACAATGCATATATCTTCATAAAAAATTAGTGAAAACATTGAGTTGAACATTTTTTTAAACAATCAAGTGCTATGTTTTGCAAAAATTCCAGTTTGACAGTCACTCTAGAGTTTTCATTAACCTTGATGCTTTCTCTAATAGAATAAAATAGCAGTAGATATGGATTGTAATAATTTAAAAAACTATTTCAATTTAAACAGAAAATTCTTATGAGAAATAGTTAAACTTCCTTTGAACACTAAATAGCAGGAAGTGCTTAATTTCAAACAACTGCAATGTGCTATGTGGTTAGCTATACTTTGAATACTCATCCTCCTACCATCTCCACAAAGATTTATATCCCAGTTGCTGAGATATATTTGTAAAACGATAATTTCAAAACAACATGGTAAGTGTAAGAGCCCAGACAGACTCCTTCCATTCCAGAGAGAAAACATCAGAGACAAGACAGTTAGGGGGACCTGCTCTAGCGAAGGTGCCACCTTAGCTGAATCTTAAAATAGGATTGTTTACAAAAGAAGGTGAGAGATTCTACAGGCTCAGTGACAAAGTTTATGCAAGGGAAATTTTGACTTGTTTCAAAAAAATATTTTATAACTGGACTATCTAAAAATGGATTACTCACAGAGAAGCTCTGTTAGAAACTTATTTTTAACATTGTTGATACCAAATACAAGTTGTGTTGTAGAAATGACAAGGGATGCAAGCTTTCAGTTCTCACCACGATTGGAAGTAACACTAGCAGAAGTGAGGGAGCTAGGAATTCTACAATGGCCAGGACAATACTAAAATCAAATTGGTCCATATCCTACATGACTTTAAGTCCTCATGATATCATTTTGTAGACTAGTGTACATGAATTCTTCCTCCCTCCCTGTCTCTATTTCTTCCTCTGCCTCTCTTTCACATGATTACCCGAGTCTAGACAGTAATAATATAATTCCATTTTTATAGGTCATTACAAAATATTTTGCCAGGGATTCTATAAAACATATCATAATAATTTGAAATAAATTCATGCAACTATAAATTAAGAGAAGATGACATATAGAATTTTATCAAGAACTGTTCAATATTCAAAAATCATGACATAAATTATAGTACTGCATGTGAGCTCTGAATTGTCAACCTAATACTCTTATAAAAGTCTACTCTTACAAAAATTGTTGCATTTATGACTATTTTACACATAACTACAAACCTCTATCCAGTTCATTTGATTTTCAAAATAATGCTTAAAAATTTATGTGTTGAAATATGTTAATTTGCTATAAATAACATTTTGTGTATTTTTATATTATAGTGAAAACATAATTTTGACTGTTTAAATTATATTGTGGGATATACCCTTCACTTATATATTTTTTAAGAAGTGAGTAGTAACTTTGGGGAAAATGGCATATTGGTTTTGGTAAGGTTGAGGAACCATTCTGTATAGTGAAGATAAAATAGTTTCATTACATTTGCAAACCTGTAGAGACTACTGTAATTGTCCCTGAAACTTAAAACTGTGACCAAACAACATGAGGTAGAAAATATTATATCAGTAAGTGGCTTAAGAGTCAGCATATTTTTCCCTTACCTGTGCCATCCATTCCTCTGAAATGATTCTAATGGAGAAAAAAATCAGTAGAAGACTGGATTGACAAGCTCCTCCCTTAGAACTTCCCCAATGTAGCTTTTAGATTCCCTAAATTCAGCCATTGCTGCTGGCAATTATGCCAGTTACTGATCTGGTTAAAGAAAAATCTCTGTTGTGATCAAAATGTGGCCCTAAAACCAGAAACTGTAGGATCACCTAGGAACTTGTCAGATAGGAAAAATATCTGACCACATCCTAGTGTAAGAGACTCGGAAATATGGGGGATTTGTGAGGCAATTTTTTTAACAAGCTTCTAAATAATTCTATAAGACTTGTCATAAAATTGTCATATTAGACTTTCATTTATTTCCAACTGAAAAAGCAAGTTCAGGTATGCCAAGTATGACCACAAAGAATTTACTATAGCTAAAAAGAATGGCCATTGGGGAGACACATGAATTCAAGTTGCCCAGAATAAGTGTTCCCAAAATGGTATCTGAAGGATATGTATTTATAGACTTAAAAAAAAAAAGCAAGAAAGTTACAGCAATTGTAATGAGTTATAGCAATTGTATTGGTTTATAAAAAAAAGTGAAGCTGTTGATGGGTCATCTGTCATTCTGTTATACACTTCAGGTAAAATTTGTGACAAGCAAAAAATGGCTTTCTTGGGGTCACTTATTTTCTTTATGACATCAGGGATTTGGCAGCTCAGAATGACTTAGGTGAGTCCTTCTTATGCCTCATGGAGTAAGGAATTTTGTGACACCATTCTTGTGATATTTTAAATCCTTTCTCACTACAAAATTTAGTGTGTTAGAAGCATACAGCTTACACAATTGTCTAGAATTCCTGACTATGAAGGGACAAGCATATCCTTGAAAATTTCTACGTGATTATGTAGGTAACAATGACCAAGTCCAAGAGTTTTCCCTGTGGAAGTCCAGGTGCTTTGGCCACAACCACATAAATACTTTTCCTAAAACATTCGTTATGCTATCTTATCACCTTGGAATCTGTCAGAACACATTAGAGGAAATTAAATTATCTTTGTTACAACAGAAACACACTTATTTCTGTGTCAATCATTATTTTTCATCAATGAATGTGATTAAACCACATCGTCTGCAAGATACCTTCTAGATGTAAAAAGTAGGTGAACACTGAATAAATTTAAAAGTGTGTTAACTACACATTGACCTAATACCAGAGGTGAAATAGGAAGGTAGATTGTTATAAAACTCTATTGCAACATATTTTTGATAACAAGGATACAAAGTTATCAAAAAAAACATCTTTGGTTGAATAATGACACAATCAGCAGATGAACTACATGTTAAAAAAGAGGTAATGGAGCATCTAAATGGTCAATTAAGTACTTTTTATTTTTAACAATGTCATTCTAGATGAATGCTACACAAATAACTGTACAGATTTTTTTCACAAATCTGTTCTGTTACTTTGATTATTAAGATGACTAAATAGAATCATTATAAACTAAGCTGTTGTTTCTGTTTTCTTTTCTCAGTACCAAAATCAAACTCAGGGCCCTTTTGCAAGGTAGGCAAGTGCTCTACTCATAAGCTGCCATTCCCAGCCCTACAAAACATCATGAAATAGTTCCTTTATTAAAATGATATATTGAAAGGAAAACAACCCAATGCTTTCGTTTAATATTTTGAATGTATCCGGAATAAGGAGACAGTGTGATACATTTCATTTTGAGAAGTCAGTTATGTGAATAGTTTTGACTATTTGTTGTATTTGAGTTCTGATCCTCAGCCTATGGTTATGATTCTTTCACAGTGTATTTAATCAATTCATTTAAAAGAACCAATGAATGCCTAATTTGTTCTAATTAGTTAGGATACTGTGCAGAATTTTAAAATGACAAGAAGAAAACAGTGAAATGTAAGGGACTGCTACTCTAATGAAAAAGAGAAAAACATTAGCAATAGAGGAGAGTCTGCTTCTGAGCAATGCAGTGCTTTGGGGAGCACACTGGAGTTAAAATCTACTGTGGGTTTTTTATAAGTTCCCAAAGACATCAGCGATGAGCACATTCAAATACCACTGCATGGCATTTATGACAAAGTTTTCACATTTACGTGCTCAAGTTCTAGGAAGACCAAGTGGAGATTATAAGTATTTTACAAAATAAGGATTTACAATTTTTACTTGTTAAGTGATGCAATAAAACACTTACTGTCATTCTGAGGCACTAAATTGCTGGGTCACTACTTGTTATCAGACTCATTTTCAATGACAAGTATTTGCTGAAAACAAACTACAATTGCAGCATTCTTCCTGGATTGGAGACTCAGGTAAATATCAGACTTAACTTTCAGTTTAAATGAGAGACCAGCAACAAAAATATAAACAAGTATTAGAATCCAAAGCCTTGTCTACTCATTTCCTTCTTTATTATGCATTGTCAGCAGCATGTTTAATCATTTGTAACTGATGTAATGTATTCTCCATAACTGGTTCAATATTTATATTTAATTTAGATGTCTACATTGAAATATTTAGAAATAATTGTGGCAACATTGATATATTATACTTTATTAAAATATGAACATAAATATATAAGAAAATTTCCCATAAGCACTTTAGCTAACCATTTGAGGACTGACATTTGCACATTTTTCTTTCCAATCCTTAAATTGTGCTTGTTTAATCTTTGCACATATAAATGGAAATTATTAATACACATAGTTGTCTTTTCCAAATACATCAAAAGAGTTGTATGCACTTTTTCCATTTTTAATGAAATTGTATGTAGCCAAGTACCACACACACACTCAAACATACATGTATGATTTATTTTGCAAAAATGGGCTTTTAATCCACATGAGTATTTACAATTTAATTTTCTCACATGACAATGGAATGCAGATGTCCTTTCAGGGCAGTACTTATATATCTAATTGATTTTAAATAACTAAATATTTTTCATTACAGTATTATTTATACACATATGCACATATACACACATATAAAAAATTAAAAGCATGTGGTTCTGTATTCTAGTTTGTGCCTTAAGCTGACAAGTTCTGGAAGTACAGAGGTCCTTATATTTATATTTCTACAGATCCAAACAAAATGTGTGGCTCATAGTGAGTGACAAGTGAATATCTGAATAAATTAATATATATAATTGCTGTTTACTAATCATAAAATGGCACCAATTTTTTTGTGTAACTAAAGCTTGAAATTAGAAACACAACTCGCTTCTAAACATTGGATGACATCAATTTTGCTGTTTGAGAAGAGAATTTTCTTGGGCTTTCCGTTGAAGAAAATATAACTTTAACGTAGAATTGATAAACTGTTTAATTTTTAAAAATACCAGTACTTTATGGTTTTTTCAGACATAAGATCTTCAAATGTGAGATGGAAAATATATGTTTAAGCAAAAATTATAACTTCATTGTTTCAAACCACTGTAAGGAAAGAACTAAGGTGGAAAGAGGAAAAATAGAGGAGATGAACCAATTCAGGCTATAACGCATATATATATATATATGCGTTACATATGTGTGTATATATATATATATATATATATATACATCACACACATGAAAGTGTCACAGGGAAACTCATTATGTAGCTTTCTTAAATAAGGAAAAATGTCATTTTTTTCTGTTCAAAATTGGAGAACAGGACAGCAGAACATGTCCTGTCTGGGTGGATTGGTACCAGTGGTGGTGGGGAGGATATGGGGAAAGGGTATAGGAAGGTGAATATCATGCAAACACTGTGTACACATGTATGTAAATGGAAAAATAGACCTGTTCAAACTGTTCCAGGAATGGGAGTTGGGGGAAATACAGGAGCATGAAAGAGGGTATGAATTCAAGTATGATATATTTGATATATTGTAAGACCTTTTTTAAATGCCAAAATGTACCCCTACTGAGAACAACAATAAAATATATATTGTTTATTCATTTATTTAATTTTGAATACATTCACAAAATTTACATTCTTTTCAACTCTTCTGTCCCTTTTAATGATCATGTTGCAATTAGCATGACATTTAGAAAAAAATAATCTCTGCCTCACTTACCTGTTTGGACTATTGATTTGATAAATAATTCAGTAATCATACAGACTCTTTTCCATAAAACTGTATTATATCTGTATTTTTCCATATTAATGCATAGGTGATTAGTATATTATTGCTGCATCATGTTAAAATAAAATGCAATATGGTCACTATAACTGAGTTTTTTGTTGTTTTTCATTAACGAGTTGATTTAAGCCTTCCTAGGGAAGGGTGATAGTTTTTCACTTTTAGGGAATTTAATTATAAATTTATTTCATCGAATCAATTCAGTTCATCAGTAATTAGTTTTAAATCTGAGATACTGGTACAGGTGGCAAAATTACCAAGATTCATTAGCTAAATAAATGAGCCCAAATAATGAAACATAAAAAAATATAAATTCCACTGAAACTGGCATAAGATTGTCCTTTTTTTCCCCTTGCTGCCTCATAATGCTGAAATGGTTAGCAAAGTATTGTCACTGCACTATTTTTCCATGAATGAGATGTCATTCAAATATCTTAAAGGAAAGGAATAAATAATTTCAGAATAAAAGATATTCTCCTAAATTGAATAAATTAGATCATGAAAAAAGACTCATATCATTTATTTGTACTATATATATATATATATTTCCTTCTTCAAGATGAAACCTCTGGTTTCCAATGAGCAATTTATATAATCACATTTGACACTATAACCTTGAAATATTTGAATTCCTCAAAATCCAACTATATTAACATATCTGTTGTTTGAAGTTATGACTAAAGAATTGAAACGATACCAAAATACGGTAAGAAAACTAAAAAGCATCGTCAAAATATTAGGTGCAATTACTTGCAAAGGCAGAGGGCTTTGCTGAGATTGTATATATTTTTGTATTTACTATTTCTGGAATGAGATATGGTTTCCAGTGCACTGAAGATTAAAAACACGAAGCTGAGAATATTGGCTCTACAGTACGCTCAGCAGGCATACCATTCCAAAGTCTTTTTCAATTTATTGCACAAAATTTTTATTATTAAAGGAATTTTAAGTAATAAAATGAATTATTTCAAGTACCCTTCTGATATTGTTTTCCTTTGTGTATTCTATTTATTGCAGTTTTACTAAACATTATTTTAAAATTGTTTTTAATTTAAAAAAATTTAAGAAGATAACACTGCGAGTTTCCATGTACCTCGCACCCAGCTTTCTTTATTATCAACACTTCACATTTGTGTAACACATTTCTCATAGTTAACCAGCAGATATTGATAAATTATTACTAACTAATGTCCTTTCTTTATTCAAAATGTGTTGATGTTTGTTTTTTTTCTGTTCCAGGATCTCATTCATGAGGCTTCATCAGTTTATCATATCTCTGAAGACACTCATTAGCTGTGATAATAATTTAAACTTTCCAAACTCAAAGATAATGTTATCTTTGAGTACTGACAAAGAATTTTGTAAAACTATATGTCAATTAGTATTTAGCAGTTTAACATTAAACAATTTCCATGTAAAAGATTAGACTATCTATATTGCATTTTTAGAAATCTTTTATAAATATTAGTATGTGGAATGGTTAAAAAATCATTTGATATTTAAAACATTCAGAATTAATTTTATGAGTTTAAAAATGGGAGCAATGAAGAGTCATGTATAGATCCACTTGTGATTGGCAATCCCTCATTCACTACTGACAATAAATAATGAGCGTAGCTGTCTATATTTTTTTAAAAAAACAAACAAGGCTTCAAACCACTAGAAATCATGTTTCTCCTGCAAGACCATCCTAGCTGTCAAGGAATCCCAGACAGCAGATAGGTAGAACAGGTAAAGGATGCAAATCAAATTTCCACAGTTAGAGACAGATGACAGTAATGGTCCTTGTTCTGACATTGGTAACTCAGATTTAATAATAGTCCTATAAATTGGGAATTATCCCAGAGACAAAATTAACACAAGAAGACAGCAGTCCTGGGTCCAGACTCTCATTTTATTGAATCACTTCACAATCACATCTCTTGGCTTGTTTTTTGACATAATTGGCAGAGGTGATCCTATAGCAGAAGTGAAAATCCTTCCTTTTAGGTCTCCACTTCAAATACCAGCATTCTAATCACAAAAACTCAATGCTATCCTTTTGTCTCCTAGGCATTATTTCCTCTGCTTCACTTTTTCTACACCTATCAAGAAAGAGAGAGGAGGCATGCTTATAAAAAGATAAAAGTGTTTATTGCTTTGTAAGAAACAGCAGTTCTCACATCTTCAGGCTAAACTTGAATTATTTCATCTGGAAGAAGCACAGCTATGGTTTCCTTTTATGATCCCCAGATACCTGTGTCAAGTTCCTGATTCAGTAAATGTGGAAAGGTGATGGATTACAACAGATAACTTCTCTGGGGAACTATGCTACACAATACTAGAACTATGCAATGTTATCCATTAAGAATATTTTTCCAAGGCCAGGCACTATTGGCTCAAGCCTGTAATCCTAGGTACTCAGGAGGCAGAGATCAGGAGGATCGTGGTTCGAAGCCAGCCGGGGCAAATGGTTTGTGAGACTCTATCTTGAAAAAAAACCCATCACAAAAATAGGGCTGGTGGAGTGGCTCAAGGTGAAGTCCTTGAGTTCAAACCCCAGTACAGCAAAACAAAAAGAATATTTTCCATTTGTAATTAGCATTGCTTACACCATTGGATACTACATTACAATTATGGCATTTTTTGACATACTCTACATTCGTAAAACTGCACATATATGGTAGGATTAAAACAGTACTCATTATAGTATATTATTCCATTATAGACTTGATTAATATTCAAGGTACACCCGATGTATGTCAGATAATATCATTTCAAAAAATTAATGGGCTTCTCTTTTTATACAGAACTTTTGTCCGAGTAACTTTTAATGGCAGTGATATGTAGGATCACATATATTTATTGTGTTTATTTCTTCAATACAGCTAGCTGTCACATTCATTTACCAACTTTTTCTTATATGGCTATGGCAACTTGTTTTTATTTGATTTTTTTCTTCTTAAAATGAAGAATCAAGATCTCTGATGTTTGAACTTTAAGTGCTAATAATATGGAAATACGTTTGTCAGGATGTTTGACAAATGCTCATTTTTCTTTTTCTCTTTTATGAGAGTGGGACAGACTTGAATTCCCTTATATGCCTCATGAGAATATTCTGAAACAAAAATGGTAATAGGAAAAGAGAAGTGTTTTGACAAGTCCAGAGCTTGCTCAAACTATAAGGAATTATATTTAAAATCTATTATCTAACTATATGTAAAATCTTTTCCTACATTTGTTACATGTAGATAGTTATTGATACTATTTCCATTTTCCAATAAGGGATATTAATCCAAGACAGGTTAAGTAAATTTCCAAAATCATCCAGATAGTTTACAAATAAGCCACTATACCTATGAGTAGATGTGTTTGACTATGACAATGTAAGTTCACAGAAATGGTAGCTTAGATGTCAGAGGTAGGAATCCCAAGTTCTTTGCTGCACCTGCCTTACACTCTCCTTCCCTTTGACTCATAAGTCCTTAGTTTCATATTCACCCTGATTGCTGGAAGCCTGAACATTTGAATTCCCTTCTAACTCTTTTCTCTCATCTTCCTATTGGCTTATTTTAGCACAATGTTTTTAAAATTCTTCTTTGATCTATCTTCTGATATTCATGACATTATCAGTGTCTATACATTGTACTATTGATCTACTTCCTAGTTCCAATGTTTATGCCTACTTGTTTCTCAGATTGCTATGACAACATTTTGGTCCAGCTGTGAAAGATTTAATTTCAACATATTTTGTTTGTTTTAGGAAAATAATTGTTACTTAGTTTATCTGAAATAAGTGATATTAGTTTTCCAACACTTTATTCTCAGATTCATTTAGGAAGTTTTGGAGATCTATTGTGTGACCTTAACTGTACTGATTCTTGAATTAAAATGCTGTAAAAAATGCATTCAATCTGAAGTGATTAGTGTGATGTATACAATTGAGGAAAAACTTTAATGCTTAGAACAGTTATTTGTGTTTTTCTCTTTTTCTTGATCCATAGTTCCAATTAAATTACAAGGAAAGATCTTGCTTGACATAAATTTACAAGCAAATAAATTAAGGGTGACAAAGACAGATAGTTAAGAAAGAGGAAATGCCTACCTACAGAACTGTTGAAAGCTCTTTCTGTACCATTAGGGAAGCTGGTCTGGAGATAAAGGCCAAACTCTAAGAGAGCAGAACTATGAGAAGTATAGAAAAAACAGAATTTATTACAGATGGAATCATGAAATTCTGGATCAACTGAATCCTAAAGAATTAGCTACCTGAACTTTCTGAAAAGCCCTTTTTGTAGACTTTTCTTAAGGCTCAATAAAATTCTGGTCATTGCATGCCAAAAATAAAGTTAAATACTTATTAATAGAAACAAAACTTCCTTGTTAGCAGGATGAAAACCCTTGTTAGAGCTTTTTATTAACATGTTTATTTATTGTATATTTCCTAAGGTTAATTGACTTAAAAGAGCAGTGCTGATGAAAATGTATTTGGTAAAGGATATACTTATTGAATAAATTTATCCACAGTTATATCAATAATTATTTATAATATTTCCTTTTACCATTGGGCTGACCATATCATTTAAATGTTTGTATTGATAGAACAATATAAACTCATTTATTGTGTAGGGGGGTCAAACAACAATGGGGTATGTGTTTCCAATGAAAGCTGTGTTGAAATTCTCTCTCCAAATATTTCAGGCCTAATTAAATTGGTGTCCCACTGTTATCTAACATGGGAATTTTTGTCAGATCATAAGTACATGGTGGTATTACCACAGATATTTTCCAGAAAGTACATCAAGAAAGTGGCAGATTATTTTCCAAGTGCTTGGCACCTTCTATATGGGAAAGACATTAATCAAGTTGACCTTAATTTTTAAGCCCTTGTGTAATTTAATGTAATTTTGTGCATCTGCTTCTAAATTGCATTTAAAACATCAACATGTTCTACCAGCATTTAATGAGCACAAGAATTTAGGGTTCTATTTATTTGTTAGAAGTTTTGTCTCCAGTTAAATGATTTTCAGCCCTTAAGAAAAGATTGAAAACCTTGCAGAAAAGATTAGAAACATTTAGTGAGTATTTTTTAAATATAATTCCTTATAGTTTGAACAAGCTCTGGACTTGTCAAAATGCTTCTCTTTTCATTTCATTTCATTTTTGTTTCAGAATATTCCCATGAGGCATATAGGGGCATACAAGTCTGTTCCACTCTCATAAAAGAGAAAAAAGATAGTCCACAGATATTCAAAGAGTTCCCCAAGGAGCAGGATACTCAGTCATAGTTGGATTCTAAACGTAGTCTTTTAAATTCATTTTGCTTTTTTCCTTGTGTATATTTCCACATATAAGCAGTATCAAAGGTAGATATGCACCTTTGAAATATTGTGAAATAAGAAATATTTGTCTAAAGTATAGTATTGGCAATATGTCATATATTTATACGTATACGTATTTATATGTATATGGTATATATATATATTGGGGGAGACGTGACTGGGGTTTGAACTTAGGGCTTCATGCTTGCAAAGCAGGTGCTCTACTGCCTTGAGCCACATCTCTAGTCCATTTTGTTCTGTTTATTTTTGAGATGGAGTCTTGTGAACTACATGACTGGGCTGGCTGCAAACAGCTACCCTCAATCTCATCCCCGCAAGTAGCTAGGATTCAAGCACAAGCCTGGCTTGAAAATTTTATTTGATCATGTGAAAAATAAATCTACAATGTCCACATGTAAGCAAAACCACTTCAAATCAGAATCCATATGAATATGTGAAACATTTTATATTAAAATTGAAGTATATCATTTATCCAGACCTTCACTTGTCAACCTCTCTCTTAGTTTCTCTCTCTCTCTCTACCTCCCTCTCTCTTTCTCACACACATAAATGCACATACACATAAATAAATGCATACACTTATAAAGTTTTTTTTATAACACATTGTCATAATTTGGAATATTTTCTGTTGCCAAGGAACAACAGAAAAGTAGGTGAGATTGTTAAATAAAGTTCTTTTACCTACCATGTCCAAAAGAAAGTCAGTTTCCTGATAATATTTCCTTTTCATACTGGACATTCATTTCATACTGAAGGCTGACATTTCATTGAGTGGGTTCACATTCTAACATGCATCCTTGACTGAAATACATATAGCAACCCTTGAGTTGTTATCAGAATTTTGGAGGAAAACACAATCTTAGTGAAATTGCCTGTGACACATTTACAAACTGTTAAATACATAAATCAATTAGCAAAATGCTTTTCTTTTAGAACATAAATGCTACCTTTACAAGAATAGTTTGGTTAAATAGTCAAGAATTATTTTAATACCCCAAATAAATTGAATGACCATCACTAACACTATCTCTCTCAGGATTAAAATTTAAATTTAGAATGTATTCCATTAAAAATGGCATTCAGCAATTTTAGAAGTATGCCCCAAGGACTCATTGCAGACCTTTAAAAGACTTTTTTAAACCACTAACCAAAACATAAATAATTGACATGTGGATCTGTATATTAAATCTTAAATTTTATTACCAGTAAGTTAAAAAGAAATGAGAGTGAAAATATACAATAAATTTCACTCAGTTTTTAAGTGTTTTATATTCTATATAATTTTATTAGTGATATCAACTGAAATTTCAGAAAACAAGAGTATATTATTTTAAATGATGTTTTTCATCCACTAACATATCATCATGTTGTATCAGAATTCATTTTTCCTTGACATAATTGTTCTTCAGTTACATGGGTATTTATTACTCTACTAGTTAAAAAAAAAGAAGCCAAGTACCTCTGAAAATGAATGCAATGAAATGGCAACAGAAAATATGTAGTGAAGAAAGGTCTTTAAAAAACAGTTTTAAAAGTACTGTAGCTGGTCAATTGGAATTTCAACTCATAAAAACAGGCTGAAGACTACATTTTTATCTTCTAGAATTTTTGTAGTGTTGATCAACACTTATGTCTCTTATATGGAACGTGATAGGGAAGATCTCTTGAAGAAGACTTTTCATATCATTGAAAATAATTGACTCAAACAAGATCTGATAGCTCATTATACACCCTTTTTACAGAAGTCTGAAAGATTTCAAAATCCCCACTTTTGAAGGACACTGAAAATGTTCTAGTCTAGCAACTTACAAGATATAGAGAGTCCTCTCAGCCCCTACATGTGCCATACAACCACTGCTTATAAGTAAATATCAGTGACCAGAGAACACTGAAACACATTTGAATCATTTTCTTCCTTCCAGCATAGTCTTTTTGAAAATGCTTAATTCTTTTCAGGGAAAGATCTGATTTTGTGGAAAGCCACAGAGAATATAGGCTCACATTGCTGAATAATGACCAAGGAAAGCATCTCTCTTCTCTGCAGTATTTGCCTTCTGCTACTTTTGCTTTTCCTCCTTCTTTCTCAATGATGCAACTAAGCAACTATTAAAAGATGAAGGCAATCCTGAACTACAACTACCAATGTGTTTTTCTTTATATTCTGACTTACAGGATCTCCCTTTTCTCTAACTTTCTGTTATGCATGTCTCCTTCACCTTTTTAGTCTCCATATGACAAGAAGGATCAAAATTTACAAGTGCTTCAAATATTCAGGTGTAATCATGGATATATTTTTCACGTGAAAACAATTTTGGTTTACATACTGTTAAATACTTTTTGTAGTATCAATAATTCCTTCCCTCTAAGAAGAAATGTATAAATTACTATAAAGAAATATCTCTGAGGAACCAGGAATCTGCTAAAAATGATAACACCAAAAACCCCCTTACATTTTTTTTTTTTGTGGAAGGTATTTTTCACTTTTTTTTTCATTTTTCTTTTATTATTCATATGTGCATACAAGGCTTGGTTCATTTCTCCCCCCTGCCCCCACCCCCTCCCTTACCACCCACTCCGCCCCCTCCCTCTCCCCCCCAATACCCAGCAGAAATCACCCCCTTACATTTTAAGAAAACTATTTTACAACTTTAACATAGAAATTTCCCAACATTAGCTAGAGGAATATATCATTCAAACATGTTACCAGGTCACTGCATACATGAATCATTTTTTCCTGAAACCTTGCAAATTCTTGACTTTGAAGGAAACTGTAAATTGGTATTTTTGTTTGTTTTTGGTTTATTTTTTTCTGAAGTCAGATAGTATGGGTTCTGTTTTCTGTCTTTTTATTATTTGTAAACTAATAAAATATTAATTTTAGTAAATTTTAATACTCGATGTGGAGCAAAAATGTTGAAGAAGCTATTCACATTGTAAAGTAAAAAAAAGGAGAGTGAGAAAATAAACAGTAAAACTGATTGAATATCAAATTCATCATCTGTAAAGGACATGATTGACATATGTTCTATGGTGCCATTTAACAGTCCAATGAGAGCCCATGCATATATGCATTTTAAAAATATTTTACTATTCCTGTGCAATACTATTCTATTAAATAAGATATTTCAAATTCACTATCTTCCTCTGCTATCAATAGATTGTGATACATTTTTCCAACAGGCTGTTTTTTAAGAAATATATATATATATTCAAATATAAAACTATGAATGATTCTTTCTTTCATGGTATGTGTATATATATATATATATATATATATATACATATTGCTCCTTCTTAAATAGAGCCTTATATTTTTCAGCCTCTGAGATGTATTGAACTGTATTCCAGGCAACTTTTCCCCATTTCTATATTTGAGGTGCAGCTCATGCAATAGAGCGCCTGTGTTGCAAAAATGAAGTCCTGAGCCCATGGAACCTTCTCCAAAATAGATCATATCCTAGGGCACAAAAAAAAAAAAAAAAAAAAAAAAGAAGTCCTGAGTGCAAACCCCAGACTCGGAGAAGTATCCAAGATGGTGATGGAGACAGAGTCACAGACCTTGTGAACTGACCCTGAGATCCTGAGGAGAAGCTGGAGACAAGCCTGACTAAGGTAAATCTCCAGGGACAGCCAAAAACCTGGCATTCTAAAGATTTAGATCACGGAAGGCTTCGCACACCACGATCTAATAAAAGAACAGTCAGCCTGCCGAATCCCCGCACCATAGTCTGCAGAACTGCTTCTCCTTGGCTCTCCGCCCCTAGGCTGTGCCAGGCCACAGCCCTGCCAGACCAGACCCCACACAGCGGGAGACCCTGTCCCTCAGCCATGCTGGCCTCCAACGCCAGACCACACCACGTGGGAAATACCCGCCCACCAGATCCAGGACCACTGTGATCCCCGCCACCAGTCTGTGCCAGACCCCAGCCTGGAGCTGTTCCCAGAGCTCACTAGGATACCTGCCCCTCTTCCCGAGCCCACTGCCCTTCAGGCCCTGCTGAGCCCCAGCCACGTGTGGGATGACCGGACCCCTACCATGCCCATCAGAACCTACCTAGCATCAGCTCCATGTGGAACAACTGGAATCCTGCCCCACTGGGACAGGCAGCATCCTGGTGTGAGACAGCCGCACCCACCAGCCTGCCAGGACCCCCGTCCCCTGTGCATAGCCGGCCCCAGCTCTACAGGCTTCCCAGATAACCGCTCCACCAGGCTCCCACTCAGACGCCACTAGAGGGCTCCAAGCATGCTTAAGGGACACTCACAGACTGGACCGCACACTAAAGAACTAAAAGCAACTAAGCCTCCAGTCCTACTCTTCCAGAACTGGTGACTTTTTTTTTCTCCCTTCTTTAAGGGTTTGGCAGCCTGGTTTGCTGTTTGATCACACATCATCTCTCCCATTATTTTTTCCTTTATTTTTTCTTTCCTTTTTTTCTCTCTTCTCTCTTCCTTTTATCTTCCCTTCTTTTTCTCTTTTTTATCTATGTCTCACAATATTGTTATTATTAACATTGTAACCCAGTTAATACCAAATTACACATAGTCCAGGGACAGAAACAGTACCTAGTGGAAATATGGGAAGAAAAAGAGGGATGGAAACCATTCTTCCCCCCAAAATAAAGTTGTACAGGATTTAGAGCAAAATGAAGAAAATGGATATCCAGACACAGACTCCAACAAAACAAAGATAAACTATACCAACAAACCCAATGAAGAACACAAGAACACCCTGAAAGAAGAAATCTACAAATAATTAATGAGAATTTCATAGAGATGCTACTAGACATGGTTAAACAAAATGTACAGGAGGCACTCAAGAAATTCCAAGATTACAAAACTCAAGAATATCAGAAAACACAGAAACAAATAAATGAAATCATAGGAGCCCTAAACAAACACCAAACTGAAACAAAGATCACCATAAGCAGAGAGATAAATGAAGGGCAAAAATTGACAATATTAAAGAAATAACCCATAATATAGAAAACGTCAAAAAAAAAAAAAGAATGAAACAGAGCTACAAAACAAAATGGAAAGCAACTCAAGCAGAATAGAGCAAACAGAAGACAGAATTTCAGAACTTGAAGATGAAATGGCAATTAAAGGAAGAAGAACTGAAGAACTATTAGTTAAACAACTCAAGACCTGTGAAAAGAAAATGCAGAAACTCACTGACTCCATCAAAAGACCAAACCTGAGAATTATGGGCATTGAAGAAGGAGAAGAGATTCAAGTAAAAGGAATGCATAATATATTCAACAAAATAATAACAGAAAATTTCCCAAACCTAGAGAAAACTATGCCATTCAGATACAGGAAGCCTCCAGAACACCAAACAGACCTGATGAAAATATAGCTACCCTACAACATATCATCATTAAAACAAAAAGTACAGAGACTAGAGGAAGAATATTGAAGGCTGTAAGAGAGAAAAAACAAATAAAATACAAAGGTAAACCCATCAAAATTACAGCAGACTTCTCAACAGAAACATTAAAAGCAAGAAGAGCATGGGGTGAGATCTTCCAAGCACTGAATGAAAATAACTTCAATCCTAGGATACTTTACCCAGCAAAACTATCATTCAAAATAGATGGAACAATAAAAGTCTTCCATGGTAAGCTGAAATTAAAACAATATATGACCACCAAGCTACCACTACAAAAGATTCTCCATGGAATTCTGAACACAGATAATGACAGCAAACAAAGCCATGAAAGGGCAGACAATACCAAACCACAGGAGAAGAAAAGGCAAAAAAGTAAAGAGTAACACTGATTCAGCTACACATAATCAAACTCTTAATCAACAAAGGCCACTACATGACAGGGATCACCAAGTACTTATCAGTACTAACACTGAATGTTAATGGACTAAATTCCCCCATCAAAAGACACCAACTGGCAAACTGAATTAAAAAGAAAGATCCAACAATCTGCTGCCTACAGGAGACCCACCTCACCCACAGAAATAAGCACTGACAAAGTAGACTTCAAACCTACATTGATCAAACACAATAAAGGACACTCCATACTAATAAAAGGTGAAATAGACCAAAAGCAAATAACAATTATCCACTTATATGCACCCAAAGTCAATGCACCCAATTTAATCAAACACACTCTGAAGGACCTAAAAACATATATAAACTCCAACACAGTGATAGTGGGAGACCTTAATACTCCCCCATCACCAATAGATAGGTCATCCAAACAAAAAATCAATAAAGAAATTTTAGAACTAAATCACACCATAGATCAAATGGACCTAGCTGATATCTACAGAATATTTCATTCAATTTCTGCACAACACACATTCTTCTCAGCAGCCCATGGAGCCTTCTCAAAAATTGATATTTTAGGGCACAAAACAAGCCTGAACAAATATAAGAAAGTGGAAATAATCCCACGCATTCTATCTGACCACAATGCATTAAAACTAGAAATCAACAACAAAAACAGCAGTAAAAAACATGTAAAGAATTGGAAGCTGAACAACACATTGCTCAATGATGAATGGGTTATTAATGAAATAAAAGTGGAAATTAAAAGGATCCTGGAAATTAATGAAAATGAAAACATGACCTACCAGAACCTATGGGTCACAACAAAGGCAGTCTTAAGAGGAAAGTTGATAGCCATGATTGCCTACATTAAAAGGACAAAAAGATCTAAAATCAATGACCTAATACTACAGCTCAAACTCCTAGAAAAACAAGAACAGGAAAATCCCAAAACAAGCAAAAGGAAAGAAATAATTAAAATAAAGGCTGAAATCAATGAAATAGAAACCAAAAAAAAAAAAAAAAATACAAAGTATTAATGAAACAAAAAGCTGGTTCTTTGAAAAAATAAATAAGATTGACAGACCCCTGGCAAATCTGACTACAATGAGGAGAGAAAAAGCCCAAATCAGTAAAATCAGAAAAGCAAAAGGGGAGATAAAAAAAACACCAAAGAAATCCAGGAAATCATCAGAGACTACTTTGAGAACCTACACTCTAATAAATTTGAAAATCTTGAAGAAATAGACAGATTTCTAGAAACTTATAACCACACAAAACTTAACTAAGAAGATATTAATCACCTGAATAGATCTATAACATAAAAAGAAATTGAAGTAGCAATCAAGAGTCTCTCAAAAAAGAAAAGTCCAGGACCCGATGGATTCACTACTGAATTCTATCAGACATTTAAAGAAGAACTAACACCAACTCTCCTTAAACTGTTCCATGAAATAGAAAGGGAAAGAACACTCCTTAATTCATTCTATTAAGCAAATATAACTCTCATCGCAAAACCAGACAAACACATTTCCAAAAAGGAAGAATCCCAACAATACATCAGAAAGATTGTACACCATGACTAAGTCAGCTTTATCCCAGGAATGGAGGGATGGTTCAAAATATGTAAATCTATAAATGTAATACAACACATTAATAGAAGCAGAGAAAAATGTGACTTGATCATCTCAATAGATGCAGAAAAAGCAATCTACATGTTTAAGGCAATTCCCATCAAAATCCCAATGACTTTCATCACAGAGATAGAAAAATCTACTCTAAAGTTCATTTGGAAACACAACAGACCGTGAATAGCCAAGGCAATACTCAACAAAAAAAGCAATGCTGGAGGTATCACAATACCTGACTTCAAACTATGTTACAAAGAAATAGCAATAAAAACAGCATGGTACTAGCATAAAAACAGACATGAAGACCAGTGAAACAGAACAGAAGATCCAGATATAAATCCACACAACCATACCCACCTCATTTTTGACAAAGGTGCCAAAAACATGTGATGAAGAAAAGACAGCCTCTTCGACAAAAGTTGCTGGGAAAAGTGGTTATCCATCTGCAAGAAACTGAAATTAGATCCATGTCTATCACCCTGCACTAGTATCAACTCAAAATAGATCAAGGACCTAAATATCAGACCTGAAACTCTGAAGTTACTACAGGAAGGAGCAGGAAACACTCTGGAACAAATAGCTACAGGCAAAGACTTCCTCACTAGAACCCCAGAAGCCCAGCAACTAAGAGAAATGATGGACAAATGGGGCTTCATAAAATTAAAAAGCTTCTGCACAATAAAAGAAATGGTCTCTAAACTGCAAAGACCACCCACAGAGTGGGAGAAAATATTTGCCAGCGAAACATTAGACAAGGGACTGATAACCAGAATATACAGAGAGCTTAAGAAACTAAATTCCCCTCAAATCAAGGACCCAATTAAGATATGGGCAACTGAACTAAGGAGAACTTTTCAAGAAATTCAAATGGCCAAAAAACACATGAAAAAATGCTCACCATCACTGGCCATAAAGGAAATGCAAATCAAAACCACAGTAAGATTCCACCTCACCCCTATTAGAATAGCCATCATCCAAAACACCACCAACAACATGTGTTGGTGAGGATGTCGGGTAAAAAGGAACCCTAATCCACTGCTGGTGGGAATGCAAGCTGGTAAAACCACCCTGGAAAAAAAATTTGGAGACTACTAAAAAAATCTAAACATAGATTTGCTATATGATCCAATAATTCCACTCCTGGGGATATACCCAAAGGAATGCAACAAAGATCACTCCAGAGGCACCTGCACACCCATGTTTATTGTGGCATTATTCACAATAGCCAAGTTATGGAAACAACTAAGATGTCCCACTATTGATGAATGGATGAAGAAAATGTAGTACTTCTACACAATGGAATTTTACTCAGCCATGAAGAAAACAAAATCTTATCATTTGCAGGTAAATGAATGGAACTAGAGAACACTATCCTGAGTAAGGTCAGCCAAGCTCAGAAGACCAATAATCGTATGTTCTCCCTCATATGAGGACTTTAGATCTAGGGCAAATGCAGCAATGTGGTTGGACTTGGATCACATGCTAAGGGGAGAGCACAAATGCTAGATATAGGAATAGGTAGAAACCCAAAGCATGAAAGTGTTTGATGTCCCTACTCCAGAGGAACTAATACAGAAAACTTAAAGCAACAGAGGTTATCATGAGAAGGGGATCAGTAACCAGGGTAAAGATTAGTTAGAGATGAATCAACATGGGTCATAACACGTGTACACGAAAGCACTTTGTCTTCCTTATTAGGCTTGTCTCTTTTCTTCAACAAAACTAGTAATAAGGGCAGAACAGGACCTGCCTGGAACTGATGGGGAACAAGGGAAAGGGTGGTGAAGGAGGGGGGAGAAATGACCCAAACAATGTATGCACATGTGAATAAAAGAATTTTTAAAAAAGGAACAAAAAAGGAAGAGAAATGGAATAAACTATTATATACAATAAAAAAAAACAGACTCACCAAAAAGAACATATTTTGGAAGAAAAAAACATAAACTCATTTGACAAGGACTTAGCTCATGGTCTATGTTATGTATCAGCCTACGAAAAACCAATGTCTTCATAGCTCTTCAGAAATGAGATTGTCACCAGAATATTTTTCTTAATTTACAATTTTCTGAAAGTCTACTTATAAAAGAAAATAAATGGCTATGTGGAAGAATGGCAAAATGTTATTCATGAAATTAATTGAATACAATTACTACCAGGAAAAAAATCTGAACATTTGTAATTTTCTTATCAATTCCTCTAAAATTAGAGACTCAAATTTTGATTAATATATGCATCGGTTTTACTATAATGCCTGATTTCCTCTTGGGGGCAAATCTTTAGCAAACTTCACATGCTGATTTTTCTTATCACACATATATATATTTTGTAAACTTATCAAAAAAAAAACTGGAAAAGTACCAGAAACTGTGAAGTTGAAAAGGTAGATAGTACAAAGAAGATTTTAAAGAAAAATTAAATGTAAAAGTTAACTTAGAATGACAGGAAAGAGTCAGCTAGTTGCAGGAATTGGGATAGGATAGCTGAGGCAGAGGTTATGGCATAAAGAAGTAGATGCCTAGAGATATGACAACAAATGGAGAGATGTGATTTGACAAAGAGCACAACATATCAGCGGTGGCCTGGCAGGAGTTGAGAAATGCTGGATCACTTTGTATCCCAGGCTAATGACCTTAAATACACAAGGTTACCACTACTCATCACTACTGATGAATTTAACTGAAATTATGTAGGGATAGAATATCTCTCATAAGATTTAAATATGTACAATTATGTCTACAAAATATTCTAGTTAAGAGGAAATGATATTGAAAACTGCAAGGACAGATTCTTCCTTTCGAAGTTGAGCAATGAAATCCTAAATCCTTGGCAACCTAGGAAGCATATCTCAGCACTAATTGCCAGCTGCCACTGGCAAGAAGCATATTGCTCAGAATAGACTCCCATTTGCCAGTTTTAGAGATTCAGAAACACGTTCAGGTGTCAAAATTCACCCCTTCCATATCTTTCTCCACTTCTACCTGCTGTTTTGATCAAAGAAAACCCAAAAGCAAAGAAGCAGTTGTTCATACTTCTCTAATTCAGAAACAGAAAATGGAGGATTTTATTTAATAATAATTGTGCATTTATTTATGATACAAAATTAAAATAAATATTTCATCCTAAACATTCTGCATTTGAAAACCACTGTTCTTTTCCAGACCTGATCATCTTCTCTGAATCACAGAAGAAATCTGCCACCCTCTTCTTCCTACTTGTCTCCTCCATCTTGCCTTCTTTACTGGAGGCCTGTACAATAATAGGTCCAAAATGCAAATAAGCCTCATTCCTTTCACTCAAGTTTTCTTTATTTCTCCCCATTCTGTTAAAGCTCAATCACTTTAGCATTTCAGCAAAGCTCCCCATAAATCAGCCTCCTAGCTACATTCCCAGACTTCTAAGCAATAAAATACTACTCCATAAGAGTTCTGTATTCTGCACCTGTTTTCCAAGTCTTATATTTGTACCATAAATATGTACCTGCATACAAGATATGTGTTTGCAAGACAGATGTCAAACTAGACAGATACAAAGGAACTTTCAGCCTACAATTGATAAAATCTTGAAAGTAGGAGGAACAGATGGATTTCAGAGCTGCCTCTAGAATGAATGCTTTTTTATTTCAATCAACTATGCTTATAATATGTATGGAAACATATAGAGGAAAGTGCCAAAAGGTAAAATAAAGTTAAATCACTATAAAATAGACATCATTAAAACCTTAATTCTGCTGAAAAATGGTCAAAAGATTTTTTTTAATATCAACCAACCAACTCAAAAAATTTCCATTCCAACTTCAATGAAGAATAAAAGAAGGCTCCCAACTGTATTTTCAATATGATCCCTCTTACCCCCAGAATATGGAGGAGATTTCTTATAAAACTGTTAGGCTATTACATAAAGAAATCTAATTTTTATTTTTCTTTGATAATTGTTAGATATAAAATGCACTCTTTCTCACTTTATTAACACGTGGCATTTTTAAAATTACATACATTTTGAATATATTGGCATAGATTGAGTTCAAGATTTTGCATTGTATGATGTCTAATTAAAATACTACACATTCTTCAAAAGGAATATTTTACTAACTGGAAATAATATTGCAGGATTTCTCTGAAGCCATTTGTTCTTATTTCTAACTGAGCAAAATTCAGGAGAAGATATAAAAATATTATGATTAGTCAAAATTTATGGATAACCTGCTTTGAATCTGAGTATCTTTTACTTTTCTCAAATTCCACAGGTAATTTTCTTCTTCTGGTTATATCCCTCTGAATAAGTAGATATGAACAGGTGAAATTTATATTTGGAAACCATTAGCAAATTTCAAAATTGTGTAACTAAAGGAAATCAACCTTATGTCCTCTCTTGTCTGAAATGAGATTAACACAGATTTTCTGTTTGTTCCACAAGTGTCTGCTATGATTTGATGACTAGCTTTCAATGAGCTTTAAAAATGTTGGCTGAATGTGTGGATAACTGTGTTAGATAGATGAGTAGATGGATAGATAAGGTTTGGTGGATGGATTGGAAAATGCATAAGTATCCACTTCCATTGATAACCACAGATAATCCAGTGAAATATAAAAGTGAGTAGAAGATGAGTGATTAATGTATGGTTACACAAGTCACTCTGTGAATGAGTTAGAAAACTGTTGAAGGAAGGACTGAATAAATGAGTGAATTGGACAAAAGAAGATGAAGAGTCAATTCTTTTAGGATTTCCTTGCAATATGTAATCTATCACATCGCCTAAACTAGATTTTTTAAAAAATATTTTATTTTATCACATTGAATATAATAATTTCAATTTGGAGATGTTTGTTAATAAATTTTCAGAATGTGAGTTTCATCTTATAATACAGGAACAATCTAATTTTAAAGGTTGCTGCCACAGATAAAATTGATGTCAGAGCTATGACACTCATTGGATAACCATTTCAACCCTCGTTTGGCAGCAGTACTGCCAAAGATTGTAGCATCTAAGTTCAAGAGGAAATCAATAATGCATATCTGCATCCAAGCAATCCTTTCAGAAGTACACAAGGAAGCAATGACAAGAAAAAATAGTTCTATAGTTATAAATAATATTTTTATTGAAATTACAGTTATAAACTGAATAATATTCCAAGGGCAAAAAAGCAACAGTTTGCTCTGTGTTATTTTTTAGTTTCTCAATCAAAAAGTAATGGATTCTTAATCAGGCTTTCCATAGAGTATTTTAAGCCAGAATTAAATATTTTGAACTATGAGTGCTTTAATTCCTACATACAGAAACAGAACATGTGTTTCTCAGAAGAGAATACACATCCAAAGTTAGAGAAAGATTGTGTTCAGATCCTATAAGATAAAGATATTTACTGTTAATTTAAGAACATTTAAAAAGTAAACTTAAAATATTTAGGACCAGTGGAGTGGCTCAACAGACTATCTGGGTCCCATCCTTTCCACACCTGTATGGGTACATGTGTCCTCTTTCTAATATTAGTGGAAATTTCCATTACTGCTTGACCATTGTCATCTATGTGGAGGCAACAGTCTGATCAGTTGAACTTGCCACATACTTCCCCTTCCTCAGCTAAAAGATAGTCCAAGGCCAGGTGATTCTGATATATAGTAGCTCACATTTGAGTCTGATGCCTGGCCAGCAGCTCTAGGGCAGAGGTAGTCTGGTTGTCAATAATTTCCACAACTGCCTATAATTTAATGATTCTGTTGAACATATAGATAGCAGTCCAGTAAACCCAGCTCCCATCTTGTGCCCAGGTGGCTGATCAATAAATCTTGATAATCCTCTGTGCAGGCCATTTGTCTTCTCCCCATTTCTGTTTCTCGACCTCAAGGTCCCTTTTTATTTGGGGCCCCAGAGTTTCATAAAGGGGAACTCCCAGTTGTTCCCTTGGAGGTTGGGTTAGATGAAGCATCCAGGCTGGATAATTCCTATAGTACAGCTTCCCTTCCAAGTTCTAGGGAGTTTGATATAAGCTTGCTTCCCACATATTCAAAATAACCCATCTGGTCTCCTCCACTATCCTGGATCAGTATTGGTGAAGTTGTGCCAATATTTGCTGATTGCATGGATGCCTCAGAATGTGTTTACCTTGCCAAGAAAAGAACAAATTAAGAGGCTGTCATTGGTGGGAGAATCATGACATTGGGAACTATTTACTGATGGGGGCAATGCCCAATACCATTTAGGACTATTGGGCCACCAGGTTAGATTAGTACCATTCCAAGAGAGTACCCTCCTACAAGGGGTTTCTTCCACCCACTTTTCATATCCTGGCCTAGTTCTTTTGATATATTTTTCCCCAATTACCTCTAATGTGAGAATTCAAGTCTGAGGTTGGTTACTCTCTTGTCTAGTTATAGATTGATTTCACAATAAAAGTTGGTAAGCATTTAAACCAGTCCTTTCCAAGACCATTCCTCACTCACTAGAGCACCTCCACACATCCAGCATTTTGAGACATTTAGTTCTTTAGCAATCCTTTTTGCTAGATCTACAAAAAGATTTTTTCCTGTCCTTGGGATGTAGAGAAAGGAGGAGGCAAGTCCCTTCCATATAGTCTTCCTGAGTTGGTCCAGCCAGCAGGAAGTCACCTACATACTGGAGGAGTGTGTAGCAGTGCTGGTCAGCTGAGAAGGCTTTGAGGTTGGATGCCAAGGTAGTTTTGAAAATAGTGAGCAAATTTTTGAAACTTCATGGCAATTGAGTCAGGTTAGTTTCTCCCTATCTTAATTGTTTGGATTTTCCTACTGAAAGGCAAAAATAGACTGATTCTGTGAGGCCAGGTGGATGCAGAAAAATGCATCATTAAGATTTAGACAGGTGAAAAACTTTGCCTCAGCTTGTACAAGGCCTAAAATCCATATGGATTTTGTACTATGGGGCACAAAATAACAATTGCTGAATTTACTGCCCGGAGGTCCTGAACTGGCCTGAAATCCTTGGTCCCTGGTTTCTGTACTGGTAATAAGGGGGTGTTCTTGGATGACTGGCAAGATTGGAAGATCCCATATTTAAGGAGTTTGTCAAAGTGTTTTTGAATTCTGACTGTGCCTTGTGGGGAATGAAGTACTGTTTCTGCCTGACAGGGGTGGCTCCTGGCTTTAGTTACACCACTACTGGGGGCACATTTTGGTCCAGACTGGGAGGGAGAGTTATCTTAAGCCCATATACTTGGAATCTTGATGGAAAGCTCAGGGGCATAAAGCCTCCATTCTCCTTCTTGTGCAACTGTGAGTGTTTGTCTAAGGTCTTCTCAACTTTAAGGCGGCTGTACCATCCAAATCAAAAATTATCTGTGCTCTCAGTTTACATAATAAGTCTCAGTCCATTAGGCCCACAAGACAGTCAGGGAGATTAAGAAATTAATGACTTACTTCATGACTCCCAAGATTGGATCATCTAGCCAGTAAAAAGGGGCAGCAGGCCCAGTTCCCTGTAGCCCAGATAATAGTTGTATGCTTTTTGGGAAGGTGGTCCCTGGTTGGGTCACAGCTGAATATTCTGTGCCTGTGTTTCCCATGAGAACAATGAGATGGCCCCCTATTTTCATTCAGACAATAGGCTCTCGGGGGCCCAATAGTATGGAGCCGGGTCTGTCCCATCCTCCTCATGTCCTTCCAAGGCTGCCAGTCCAACAATGTTTTCCTCCAAGGGGCTGGCTTCCTTGGAGAGGGGATGATGGTTTCCCTAGACAACCTGGCCTCTGCCCCTGTTCTGGGGGGCTTTGTGGGAGTCCCTCACCCATTGGAGACATTCATTTTTCCAGTGTTCTTCCTGATGGAAGTAGGCACATTGGTTTTTCCCTAGTTCCTCCCTAGGGTGGGACATCCTGGGGGCATTGGTCACCATCCACAGTGACTGCTTTTGCCTGGATTACCTCCCTGCACCCCACCTGACTGTTCAGCAAAGACTGCTGCAAGGAGATCTACTTTCCTTTACATCTTCCTGTCAATCTTTCACCTAGACTCCTGATGTCAATTGGTAAAATCCTTTGTAGCCATCTCCAGGAGCTGGCAGTTGTTCATTCCAATGAATCCCTCCAGTTTCTACAATTTTCATCTTATGTTACCCTTACCCTGGACCTAGCCATTACAAGTGGGATTAATCATTCACTGGTTTTCAGTGTCTCAGGTCAAATGGGGTGTACAAATAGAAGGCCTCACACAAATGTTCATAAAACTGGCTGGGACTCTCATCTGGCCCTTGAAGGCTTTTTCTCTCCTTCCTTCATACCCCCTAATAGTGCCTCCTGATGCCATTCAAGCTGCTGGTGGTCTCATTTATCACTGGGGTCCCAGGGGTCCCAATGGGGGTCTTCCTTGGGGAAATGAGTTTTAGCTTATACTTGGACATTTAGAGTACCTTCAGGGGCATCAGATTCTAACCATTTTAGTGCTGCCAATGTTATACTGCATTGCTCTTCAGTATTAAATAGAGTCTGAAGAAGCTGTCAAACAGTCAGTCAACAGTTTCTAGTCTGGACAGTAGACTGCATCAAATCAATCAGAGCCTGAGCTTTTCTGTGAAGGAGGGTGTATGATGTTTCCAGTTCAGGAGGTCTGCGGTGGTGAAGGGCTGGCAGACAAATAACCATCCCCCATGTATTTGACTGTCCTGGTCATAATACAATGGGCCTTGGACCTCCCTCACTGACAACTGCAGAATGGTGGGTGTCTGAGGAGAGGATGGGTCCTTGCAGAGACTGACTGGTTGGATGCTCCTTATTGAATGAAGGATGTGGGTGAGCACTGGTAGACTCAGAGTGGCTATGGAGTCCATAGGACTCAGGGAGGTTGTGGGAATTGAGGACCCAGTGCAGCAGAGAGGAGCATCAAAAGAAAACAGTCTAGGCCTGAGTCCTGAGAAAGTAGGAGGGAGACAGGGATGGCATAACAAAGAGACAAAAGTTGAGAAATCTAAGCATGAGGAAGGTCATGTAGCACCAGGGAGGGGAAAGTCATATAGCACTAGGATAAAGTAGCCAAAAAAATTAAATATAATGATATATAGAATAGACCTTGCTTTTTGTTTCTGTGACATGCTTGTAAGGATATATAAGGTTGAGACCCCTTTGTCTTGGGGCTCAGCCTTTGGACATGATTCCACTGAGTCAGTGTTGGCACAATAAAATGTTGCTTCCTGCTAATTGCCTCAGAGTCCTGTATCTCAGCTAGCAACCTCCCACAACATTTACTGGGGGCTTGTTATCAGGGATTGAGGAGACATGGTGAGTTATCACCTCCCTTGTCACCTGGGTATGTCCCCAAGTACTGCCGGGAGGAGATCACACCAGGCACCATGAGACAGCTTGATCTGGAGCGGGATTCGTCCTCCTGGAGGGTTGGGATGAGAGCCTTGGATGCACAATGGAACCCAATGAGGCAGATGAACTGGTGAGGGGAGGGGAGCACCACTCAACAGACTGCTAAGAACCTGGGTTCAAATTCAGGCCTGCCCCAGGAGGCAGAAGGGGAGACTGATCACCTCCCAGAGACCACTAGCAACCACTTTTTTGGAGTGAAGCCATGTCTCTCAGGTCCAGGGCGTAGGGTGGAAGCACGATGCTGTGTAAGAATATATGAAAACGCGAGCTGAGATGCAGCCCAGCTGCAAGATGAGTGAGGAGTTCCCTCCCACTCTGTGTCTGTCTTGCAGTCTGGTAATGGGAGGAGATGGATAGAAATCAGAGTAAGAACACTCTCTTGGAGTGTATGATTAGTAACATTAAAAAGGGATTTAATAGAGACTACCAAGTTAAGTTAACTCCTAACAAAGTAAAGGTCCTTTGTGAAGTAGATTGGTCTGCTTTTGGTGTAGGATGGACCCCAGAAGAGTCACTAGATAAAACTGTGGTTAATGAAGTTTATAGGGTAATTGAGAGAAGCCTGGGCTTGGGGAAACTTGAGGGATACTCATACCTGTAAAATCTGGCTTGGAAGCCTCTGGTGTTGTGGGAGGTTGTTAGCTGAGATACAAGACTCTGAGGCAATTAGCAGGAAGCAATGTTTTATTGTGCCAGCACAGACTCAGTGGAATCATGTCCAAAGGCTGAGTCCCAAGACAAAGGGGTCTCAGCTTATATATCCTTGCAAGCAGGTTACAGAAAAAAAAGCAAGGTCTAATCCATATATGGTTATATTTAATTTTATTGGCTACTTTATCCTAGTGTTATGTGACATTCCCCTCCCTGGTGCTATGTGACCTTCCTCATGTTTAGATTTCTTAAGTTTTATCTCTCTGTTATGCCATCCCTTCCTTGCTGCCACTTTCTTGGGACTCAGGCCTAGTTTGTTTTGTTTCCTCATCCTCCTCCCTGCTACATTATTCCCCACTTTGATGTTCAAACTCACCTAATGTCAAAGAGCATCATCTTAATTTAAGGGTTTGCATTTTTACAGCATCATTACTACATGTGTAAATTCAGGTAGCAATTTATTGGGTGAACTGAGGAGAAATCATCAGAGTCTTTTAGTCTTGATGAGTAGCTTTGGTGACACATTTTGCAAGTCTTCACCCAAAATGGGCATCCTGAAGGAGGACTGAGTCTCAGCACTAGGTGAGCTCTAACAAAAATTAACACATGAAGGATGGACTTACACTAATACATAAGACCTGGACTGACTTAAAAGAAAAGGAATGTTGCAGAAGGGCTGTGAATGTAGAGAGGAGGAAGTGAAGGAATGGAAACAAAATTGGGATGAGGTCTTCATGAGTGAAGCGAGGAAAGAGAGATTAGAGAGACAGAGAGGAAAGAAAAAAATGAAATGTCATAAAATGTTTAGAGACAGAAAAAGATGAAAGGTTTAATACACTCCTTCAATTGAGTTCTTATGTCTTGAAAATAAAAATTGACTAAAAAACAATTTAGGATTATTAAAATATGCCAGAAATACTAAACTTGCTGGTACCTTTACTTCTAAGGAGTATGAACAAGGAGAACATACCTAAAAGGGTGAGAAAATAGAGGAGCAACTTTGACTGTTGCTGGTAAAAAAAACTGTTCCAAAGGTTGGTGTAGTAAGCTTGGTCTATTATTGAGACAGTCATGAGATGCTTATGTTTCCCTTGTTAATGGCTGGTCAAATTATGAATCCATCTAATGGTGTGCTCACGGTGTGTGTGTATGTGTAAGAATCTTCAAAATGGTTCTTAAACTGGTGCTATAAAGATAATATGATATTCAAGGTAACCAAAAACACAGGGCATTTATTTTAAAGATCTCTTTTATAAACTGCTTAGACTTTTTACACCTAAATATATAAACATCTTGAGAACAGTTCTTGTTACAGAGTCAATGTAAAGCATTATTACTCTATTCTACTGCTACTGTTTAAGAAAATCAGTTTTTAAACTTATTTCAATCAGATCTTACTAAGATGCAGGCATTCGGGTGTTAACACTCCAGCTCAGACCAGAGGAGAGAAAAAAAAAAAAAGGAAAAGGGAAATCACTGTCTGCAGCAGGAATCTTGGAATTTGGGTAGTTAAAGAAATAACCTTCACATGTTTCATTCTGTCATAAATAAAATCTGGGATTTAATTCTCTGTTATAATACATGGATCTATTAACAAATGAGCTTTCTATAAATTGTTTCTACACAAAAAATAATTTTAAGGTTGCTTTCTTTCTGTTTTTTTCCATACAAATATAAGGTTCTAAGTTAAAAGGTTTTATGAGTTTATTTCAAAAAGTAACATTTGTATGTGCATATATATATGGTTTTTAAAATAAAAGGATTAAAAAAAAGATAAAGACAAGCTCTCCCAGAGTGTACATATTAAGTTGTCATGAAAAGATAGAGCTTATAAATGCTTATGTAAGTGATTAAGTTGACAAAAATCTTAGAGTTACATTAAAGGTTTTGTAATGTCAAAATTTAATGTACTGATGTTAAACTAAAACTTAATTCTCTATGCTCCTAATGACAAGTATATCTTTAAAGTATTGTATTGTTCTTAATAACATTTACAAAAACATTATCTTAAAGTGGTTCTAGTTTTATCAAGATAACTGTCAGGAAGTTTTGGTGCTACAGCTTAATCCACAAATTTGTCAAGACAGTGTTTATTAAAACACAGAAAAGCAAGAGGCAGGTGAGCAAGGGAGAACTGCTGCACTAATATGAAGGTTAAAACAGATTTACTTATGTAAAGCCAAAGTGCACCCTCCAGATAGAATTAAAAAAAAAAAAAAAACTCAAAAAGGAGTACTACACTGGAAGTCAAGACCTGCAGTTTTTATTGAACTCAACAGAGTTGAGGTGTTACTCCTACTCCTTCCATATGTCAAGTGGAGGGAATTTTTGGCCTGGGATGTCCAGATTGGGCCTATTGTTTTAGGGGGGCTCCACTGACTACAGAAGATTCTGCTCCATATCATGAACCATGTGTTAACATCAACAGTCTTATCAACATCTCAGCCATGGTTCTTGGCCACTATGTTTCCTAACTCCACACTTAGTGTCCTTAAATATTTACCTGTGTTCTCTGGTGATTTTTGTCATGATTTTAACTACTAATGTAATTGAGTCATGTTCATTTATGTTGGGGTTAACAATAAAGACAGCCATGTTATGACTAGACCCCCTCCCCCTTGCAGATGGCTTACCTTTATCACCCTGGATAGATGCTAAGGACAGTTGGGCAGACAGTGACCTAACTAGAATTTATCCTTCTTGGTTGCTTAGCAACAATATCCCTTAGTAACCTTCCTGGTACGTTTCCACTAGCCCCCTATATCTAGCCCAAGCCTGTGTATGGCAGTGGGCTGTAGCTCTCTTGCTGGGGTCCCCGTCCACATGGCTCCTGCCTAAACAATAAACCCTGTTCTGGTGTTTGAGCTATCTCTCTGCCTCTTCCATGCCTCTTATTTTTTAACAGTTTATATAAAACTTTCTAGTTGACCTCATGGCTAAACAACTGTTGTCTTGGGTGATTCTAATATTGTTTATACCCTACACGTGTCTGTGACTGGGCTAATTGGGTTTATTAAAATGTTTTTTTCCCCCTACAAGTGATAAAAATCAAAGGTATTACTTCAAGAGCAGCAACTAAATTAATATGTATATATAACTTCTTTAGAGCTGTGATGCTGTTACTGGTTCCTGTATATTAAATATATTTATATTTTTCAAGTATATCAAGCCTTTTAAAATACAAAATTTAGATAAACACAGTAATAAAAGGTTAGTGGTACTGATATATCATTCTGTTAATTGCTAAATTATCCATCAGAATTTTAACCAGGAATTTTAATTTTTGTCATTATAATTCTGATCTTGCTGGGACATTTACAATCAAGTCCATAAAAAATAACTCTAATAACTACTTATGTGTCAACCAGGTTAGCTTTTTTAGACATCTGCTTTTGTTAGATTTTCTTTTGTATTGTCCTTTTCTAGAAGCCCACTGCCTAAGAGCCACTCCTATAAGCCTCTTTGTTGTTTAAATTTGGCCAACAGCATATATTTGGCAGACTCCTACCTGATCTGTTCATTATTTCCCCTCAAACATGAGACCAAAACCAATCAAACAGAAAAAATCCAGGAAAGAGCAAATGCTGATGATGAGAAAAAATAACCAATCAAGAAAGATCTTCAGTCTAAGGCCATATCACCCTCAACCTGCCCAATCTCATCTGGTCTCAGAAGCTAAACAAGGTCAGGCCTGGTTAGTGCTTGGACAGAAGACAGATCTTCACAAGAGACTGCTTAGAGACAGTTTGGAGACAAGGGGAGATTGCCATCAAATTTCAAATAGATTCACTGGTGACAGACCTCTGAAAAACAACCAAAGCTGAGAGGATTAAAGAAATGGTTCCTATGCATGTGTGGCTATCTGACATTAAGGCCCTTCCAGAAACAAAAACATGTTTTTAGACAGGGTCTTCTACTTAAATAAAGATGAAGTAACTATTTTTACTGGCTCTAAACGTCCTTTAATATTTAAAGTTGGTGGTTTTAGCTTTTTTAAAAACAATGCATTTTCTTGGACATATATATATTGCTGCCATGGTAATTTTACTCAGTTTAAAAAACTGTGTTAGAATAAAATATCTAATCATTAAAACCCCATTGGAAGCATCCTTTTGTTGTTATCTTGTCTACTACTCCCACTGTAGTTAAAATAGCAGTGATTGCTCTTTGGATCCACCATGCGCTTAAGTGGGAGCTCATCCCTGATCCAGCTTCACCATGTCAGATTACCCTCCAGAGCATAAGTGCCCTCCCTCAGCAGGACTCCACTTCCCAAGAAACAACAGGGGACCAAGAACAAAGGGAGGACAGCCCTGCTCTAGTTCCCCCGCTAGAAGCTGACTAGTCAACACACTGAAGAAGCTTGAGGAGTCAGCTCTCTAATGGGACAAATGGGCTTTTTTTCTACACCAGTTATTTCACTGTAATGCATTGACATCCCTTGTCTGTATCTTTTGCTGTAGTTCTCACCCTAGTCTTCACTATAGGCTTGGCAGAAACTGCCCTCGCTGATTGATCTCACAGCGAAAGGTTTTTATTTGCTCTTTTCTATCTCTTTTGAGCAAAATGCATAATTACTGTATATGGTTACTTACCTGGTTTAACAAAGGACAAAATATGCAACCCTCCCCTCACAAAGGGAAAGCTGCTCCTAACTGCACCTGTGGCACCTGTAACCCTGTAAATTTAACTATTCTGATTGAAAACTGGAAAAATAATTAGTATAAAAATAGATAAAAAGGGTCTTGACCCTGAGAGTCTGATACACTTCAAATTAGTAACTGTTACCCATGAGAGTTCCTCATACCAAGGTTTTCATTCCTTTTATAAGGAGATGAGGAGTAAAATTTCCATCTCTGCCAAAGCTGAGTCTATAGCACAGACACTTAATATCACTTCATACTATGTGTGTGGGGGAACCAACATGGAAGACCACTGGGCTTGGGAAAAAGATGACAAATGCCTTACTGAGTAAATCATCCAGTACTGTGGTCCTGCATGTGGGCAAAAGATGGTTCTGGGACTATGACACTCCTATATGTATGTTCAAATGCATCAACAGTTTACAGGCTATTGTTAAAATTATAATTAATGAAACTGCAAGAGCCCTCAACTTGCTGGCAAAACAAAACACTAAGATGCACAATGCAATATATCAGAACTGTTTGGCTTTAGACTATTTGCTTGCTTCTAAAAAAAAAGAGATTTGTTTAAAAAATTAAACCTAAACAACTACTGCTTGCAGATTAATGAAAAAAGAAAAAGGCTGCAAAAGAGATCACAGAGAAAGCTTTCCCATGTACCCATCCAGACTTGGAGAGGATGGGATCCCAATTACTTGTTTGGAGGATGATTTTCTGCTTTACGTGGATTCAAAACCCTGATAAAGGCAATAGGCCTAATCCTAGAAACATACTTAATATTGCTCTGTCTGGTTCCCATGGTGCTGCAGTCTATCAAGACTATTATAAGGGCTGTTATAAAAAGAAAAATGGCCACACATGTAATGATACTATAAAAATACAACCCCCTAGATGATGTTCTTTGCTCCTAGGTGGGTCTGAGCATCAAAGGGGGGGATAATGTAGCAGGGAGGAGGATCAGAACAAAACACTCCAAGCCAGAGTCCTGAAAAAGTAGCAGGGAGGTGGGGATGGATTAGACCTTGCTTTTTGCTTCTATAACCAGCTTTCAAGGATATATAAGGTGACACCACTTTGTTCTCATGGCTCAGCATTTGGACATGACTCTGCTGGGTCTGTGCTGTCACAATAAGATGTTGCTTCCTGCTAATTGCCTCAGAGTCTTGTATCTCAGCTAGCAACCTCCCACAACACCAGAGGCTTTCAGGCCAGATTTTACAAGTATGAGTGTCCCTCGAGCTTCCCCATCCAATTTTGGAGGCAAGGGTGCATGTTAGAGACCAGACATGAACCCTGGACTGGGATAAAATGGAGTCTGCACAGCCTCTCCATTATATGAGTTTGCATAGCCTCTCCTACCATATTTTCTCAGTACCTGGTGTCTTCAACTTTGTTTTCACATCTCTTTGAAGAATACAACCTGCTGTGTCCACATACCAGCCCCATGATACAAAATGATATAAAGTACCAGAACTGTTAGGAGACTCTCTGATGCCAGATTAATCAATACCTTAGATAAGGTGTCCTGCATGCCTTTATGATTCCAGAACAGATGTGTTGTAATTAAGCTTCTATAGCCTCAGGAAAAATAGCCCACCAAACCTCATTCCTTTTACCTTGTATCAAAAAATTGTTAAAACTTGATTTTTACCTGAGTCTCTTCTTTGTACTGACCTATTAAAATAAACACTCTGGCTCAGGTAGGTGCTCACATTTCCCATCAGGAATGTGCAGCCCTCCTGTCTCCAGCTTTTCTGTTTTATGTGTATATGTCTATGTATGTCTTATTTCTCATTCCCCACCACTCTTAGTCAGGTTCACACAGCATACCCATGCAGGTTGCAGGCAGGTGCAAAACTGGGTGCCGGTGGCAGAGGTGGATAAAATGGCACACAGGCCAATGGTATTTCCTCAGGTTTCTTGGCTAGTGTAGGCTTCTTGTTTTCTCTCTACACTTGGAAGTTGCAGTCACCCTAGCTGCCATAATCCTACAGGCCTCATCCAGACAAGGCCTTAGCCAGGTGGACCAGCTGAGGACAGCATCCTGCCAGCAGTCAAAATAGGGAAACTGATCTGGTTGTCCAGGCTTCTCTACAATTACCCTATAAACTTCATTAACCACAGTTTTATCTACTGATTCTTCTGAGGTCCATCCTACACCAAAAGCAGGCCAATCTACTTTACAAAGGTCCTTAAACTTGTTGGGAGTTAACTTAACTCCATAGTCTCCATTAAATCCCTTTTTAAAAATTTTAATCATGCATTCCAAGGAGTGTTTTTATTCTGATTTCCACCATTTTCCTCCCATTACCAGACATCAAGGTAGACACAGGGGGATATGGGTTTTGGAGGAGAGGTAAAAGGGGGACCTCTTCCCTGACACACAAGGAAGAACAATATGCACCCCTTATTGGTGACCTGGATATCATTGCCCAGTCAGGAACTGCATCTACACTTGGTCCTCACTTGCTTCATCCATCTGGGCTGCTCCCCTTGCAGGGATTTAGGCATCTCTTTCCTGTAGTGAGTCTGTCTAAACCACAGACTGAAAGGCCTGTTAGGGCTCACCCTAGACCATATGAGTTCACCAGGGACCCACAGATCAGGACTCTGCACTTGCTTTGTAGCCAGGCTACATCTCATTCACACACATTCACATGCAGACATCCAAAGTTTCCATCCTATACCAGAGCTTAGGACTCACAGTTTCACTTTTGTTCAAAGTTACTCAGTGATCCCAGGAGTTGATAAAGCTTCCTTTCTGCCATTTAGGGGAAGGCCTAGTATTTGAACCTGGACTGCACTCCCCTCACTGATTCCTGTGCCTCACCAGGTTCTGTTGTGTATTCACGGCCCTCACTCAGATTCACCAGGAGGATGAGTCCCTCTTCTGGATCAAATCAGCTGTTGGCACCTGGCAGAATCCCTTCTCCTAACAGTCCAGGGGATGTAATCCAATGACAAGGGAGGTGAAAAACCACCCTCTCCAAAATCCTGGAAACAAGCCCCCAGAAATGTTGTGAGAATCTCAAACAGAGATATGGGACACTGAAAAAGGTCACCTGGAAACAACATTTTGTTGTGCCAGCACAGACTCAGTGTACTCAAGTCCAAAGGCTGAAACCTGAAAGCAAAGGGATCTCACCTTATATACCCTTGCAAGCAGGTTACAGAAGCAAAAGCAAGGTTTAACCCAAAGATAGTGGCACAAAACTCTATTGTGCTATGTGATCTTCCTCAGTTTAGATTCCTTCAATTTTTATCTACTGCTACTTTCTCCTCTCCCCCCTGCTACATTATCAGGACACAGACTTGCTTGCTTCTTTCTGGTCCTCCTCCTTGCTACACAATCCTCATAAGTAACCAAGATTACAGGCATGAATTCACCACACCCTGCCCTAGCAGGTATTTTATTGTTGCTGTTGTTAATTTAATTTAAAAAAAACTTTATGGAAGTACAAATTCATGTTGGGTTTCAGGCATGGTTAAAGAGATTATAAACAAGGAGGACAAAGGTGAAGGCACCTCCTCCAGGACAAATGAAGCCATCCTTTCATTGATCTCAATAAAACATGCCTGTTCCCTGACCTGTAAACCTGTAAACCTTTACTTAAGAGGAACTGTAACTCCTTTCCCCATCACTCTGATCCTAATCTGCTATGCTACCTGCCTTATCTGCTGATGCCAGTAATACAATTCATTACTTGGAAAAATTTTTTTGGTCATTTGCAGTACTCAATAAAAGCTGCAAGACAAACGGATTCAGGGAGCTGGCTAATCCCGTGTTCATCTCCCTCTTGATGTCTCTTACACATAGTCGTGTTTTTGAATAATCCTTCATCTGCCACTTCATGTGTACTGGTCATAACCCAGCAAGTGGTGCCCCATGTGAGGAAAGACTTGACCCTTCCAAGGAGCAGAGTGCAGTCCAGAGGAAATAAGAGTAACAGCACTGTAAGTCATAGGCACGCATAGGTACTGCTAAATTCTCAGGGATTTTCAACTGAAGGTAATTATGGGGCATCAACTGTTTGCCAAACAAAAATGCTATATAAAAATTCTTACATGGCTAATTGAAACCAGTGTGGCTATTGTAAGGGAAGACCAAATTCGTAAAATTTTATTAACAGTATTTCTATGCAATCTTTGGTTCCCAGAACAGGGAAGCCTTAATTTGGAAGTTTGGGAAAGAGCAGATAAAAATATAAAAAAGAAAGAATCTCAGGGGTAAAAGGTATCTTGCTTCTGTAACCACATGGGCTCTAGTATGGGTCACTCTAGCTTCCCTATTCAGAAAGGAGCCCACAACACCTCCAGAAGTGATACTTCAGACTTCTGCCCCAATGGAGGAGGACAAACCACCTCTGGCACCCCTTCACTTTCATCCCCAGGTTTTAATTGGAGTGAAAAAATAACCCTAAGCTTCAGTGCTTGGAAAATGCCTAAGAGAGGCAGCCCTCAGAGGGGACCTATGGGGCTTCCCTGTGCTGCAAAAATGCATGGGGACAAAGACATCATGAACTTCTTGATTGCAATACCTTTAAGGAAATTAAAGAGTATGCAAGAAAATGGGGCTAATGGCCCATCCACAAAAGGAATTATCGACTCCTTATCTTAAACTTATCACATGACCCCCTTGATTAGCAACATCTGGTTAAAACTTGTCTTGATGTCCCACAATAACTCATGTGGAGAACTGAATTTGATTATCTTTGTCTTAAACAAGCTCTACAAAATGAACAAGCTGGAGTGCCCACAGGAAATTACATAGATGTCAGCCAACAAATTTTGTGCAATCCTGTCATATTTCAACAAGTTTGACTATGTGCCCAAAGGGCTTGGAACCACATTCCTGCCTGAGATCCCACTAAAAGATTGGCTTAATGGAGGCAAAGTTTCTAAAGGCTGCAACAACAGTCTTGTTAGAAATTTTCTTTTGCTTCAGCCACCAAGATAAACCTCTAACAAAGTGAGTTGTAAAGCAGCCTTGGGCACAACTTAATTTGCTTCTGGAATTACAGGTCATTTATGTGTGCTGAAAATGACTTTTTTTTTGACATGCCTAATTTATACAACTTGTTCATGTGTGTGCATAGATAAGTGTATTTAAAGCATTTTTAAAATAGCTCTTAAAACTACTGTTATTAGGTGAATGTGATACCCAAGGTTAACAAATGCAGTTATTTAAGAGGTAAATTTTAAGTATTTAGGATTAAAGATTAGTTTTAAAGGGAGCTACATAAAACTGCTTAAATATATGTATACAAGTGATCTTAATGTGTTTCATTCTATTAAAATTATAATTCAGATCCTACTCTTAAAATATTTGAGTCACCAAACAAACGTGTATTTATAATCAGTAATTTTTTTAAAAACTAAGATTATCTTCAGGTTTTAACTAAATTATAACTCTAAAATTTTTTTATTCAATTAAAGAATTTTATTCAAAGTCTTAAACATTTAATAAAAATTAAGATTTTAATAAAGGTATTGGGTATGCTTTTGAGAAAAAAAGGTTAAAGATGTAAAAATTAATATATATATATATATATATATATATATATATATATATATACATATGATTTTAAAGGATAAGGTTTGTCCTAAAGGCTTCTTCTATAGAGTATAGAGTATAGGCTTCTATAGAGTATAGAGCTTACACTCTAATAAATTTGGAAATCTTGAAGAAATGGACAGATATCTAGAAACTTACAACCACCCAAAACTGAACCAAGAAGATACTAATCACCTGAATAGATCTATAACACTAAAAGAAATTGAAGCTGCCATCAACAGCCTCCCAAAAAAGAAAAGTCTAGGACCTGACAGATGCACTGCTGAATTCTATCAAACATTTAAAGAAGAGCTAATACCAACTCTCCTTAAACTGTTCCACAAAATAGAAGAAGGAACACTGCCTTATTCATTTTATTCTCATCCCAAAACCAGACAAAGACACCTCCAAGAAAGGAGAACTGCAGACCAATTTCCCTAATGAATATCCATGCAAAAATCCTCAATAAAATAATGGCAAACTGAATTCAACAACACATCAGAAAGATCATTTACCATGACCAAGTTGGCTTCATCCCAGGGACGCAGGGGTGGTTCAATATACGCAAATCTGTAAATGTAATACAGCACATAGATAGAAGCAAAGACAAAAACCCCTTGATTATCTCAACAGATGCAGAAAAAGCCTTTCACAAGATCCAACACCACTTCATGATAAAAGCTCTAAGAAAACTAGGAATAGAAAGAATGTACCTCAACATTGTAAAGGTTATATATGACAAACCTACAGCCAATATCATACTTAATAGTGAAAAACTGAAACCATTCCCCATAAAATTAGGAATGAGACAAGTTTGCACACTATCCCCACTCTTATTCAAAATAGTACAGGAATTTCTAGCCAGAGCAATTAGGCAAGAAGAGGAAATAAAAGGAATACAAATAGGTAAAAAAATTATCAAAATATCCTTATTTGTAGATGATATGATCCTATACCTTAAAGACCCAAAAAATTATACCCAAAAACTCTTAGACACCATAAACAGCTACAGTAAGGTGGCAGGATACAAAATCAACCTACAAAAATCCTTAGCTTTTCTATACACTAACAATGAACAAACTGAGAAAGAATACATGGAAACAATTCTATTCACAATAGCCTCAAAAAAAAAAATCAAATACCTAGGAGTAAATTTAACAAAGTATGTAAATGACCTCTACAAACAGAATTACAAACTCCTGAAGAAAGAGATCCAAGAAGACTACAGAAGATGGAAAGATCTCCCATGCTCATGGATTGTCAGAGTCAACATAATAAAAATGGCTATACTACCAAAAGCAATCTACATGTTTAATGCAATTCCCATCAAAATGCCAATGACTTTCATCACTGAGATTGAAAAATCTACCCTAAAGTTCATTTGGAAACACAAGAGACCGCTAACAGCCAAGGCAATACTCAACAAAAAGAGCAATGCTGGAGGTATCACAATACCTGACTTCAAACTATTTTACAAAGCAATAGCAATAAAAACAACATGGTACTGGCATAAAAACAGACATGAAGACCAGTGGAACAGAATAGTGGACCCAGATATGAACCCACAAAACTATACCCCCCTCTTTTTTGACAAAGGTGCCAAAAACATATGATGGAGAAAAGACAGCCTCTTCAACAAATGTTGCTGGGAAAAGTGGTTATTCACTTGCAAGAAACTGAAACTAGATCCATGTCTATCACCCTATACTAGTATCAATTGAAAATGGATCAAGGACCTAAGTATCAGACTTGAAACTCTGAAGTTACTACAGGAAGGATCAGGAAACACTCTGGAACAAATAGCTACAGGCAAAGGCTTCCTCAGTAGAACCCCAGCAGCCCAGCAACTAAGAGAAAGGATGGACAAATGGGACTTCATAAAATTAAAAAGCTTCTGCACAACAAAATAAATGGTCTCTAAACTGCAAAGACCACCCACAGAGTGGGAGAAAATATTTGTCAGCTATACATCAGACAAGGGACTGATAACCAGAATATACAGAGAACTTACGAAACTAAATTCCCCTGAAATCTAGGAACCAATTAAAATATGGGCAACTGAACTAAACAGAACTTTTTCAAAAGAACAAATTCAAATGGCTGAAAAACACGTGAAAAGATGCTCACCATCTCTGGCCATAAAGGAAATGCAAATCGAAACCACACTAAGATTCCACCTCACCCCTATTAGAATAGCCATCATGCAAAACACCACCAACAACATGTGTTGGCGAGGATGTGGGGAAAAAGGAACCCTAATCCACTGCTGGTGGGAATGCAAGCTGGTACAACCACTCTGGAAAAAAATTTGAAGACTTTTTAAAAATCTAAGCATAGACCTACCATATGATCCAGCAATCCCACTCCTGGGGATATACCCAAAGGAATGCAACACAGGTTACTCCAGTGGCACCTGCACACTCATGTTTATTGCAGTACTATTCATAATAGCCAAGTTATGGAAAAAACCAAGATGCCCCACTACTGATGAATGGATCAAGAAAATGTGGTACTTGTACACAATGGAATTTTACTCAGCCATGAAGAAGAATAAAATCTTATCATTTGCAGGTAAATGGGTGGAACTGGCTGGTCTTCTGAGCAAGGCCAGCGAGGCTCAGAAGATCAAAAATTGTATGTTTTCCCTCATATGCAGACTTTAGATCTAGGGCAAATGCAGCAATGTTGTTGGACTTGGATCACAAGAAATGGAAAGAGCACATATGGGAGATGTAGGAATAGGTAGAAAACCCAAAGCATTAAAGGGTTTAATATCCTCACTCCAGAGGAACTAATACAGAAACCTTAAAAGACAGGTTATCATGAGCAGGGGATCAGGAACCAAGGAAAAGATCAGTTAGAGTTGAATCAACATGAGTTGTGGCACATGGGTACATGAAAACAATAGTAGGAATCTTTCTGTATAGGTATTCTTAACTCAACTAGCAAAAATGCTTTGTTTTCTTATTATGCATATGTCCTTTCTTCAATAAAATCAGTGAAACTGAGGAGAGGAGGGGGGGAAGGTGGGGGAGGGGAGCAGGGTGGAGAAATGACCCAAATAATGTATGCACATGTGAATAAATAAACAACAACAAAAAATATGTTTTAAAAAAAACCCTTAATGTTCATAAGGGAACAAATTATGTCATGTAATTAATATGGCTATAATTTAAAAGGTTATCTAAATGATTTCCTAATTATCAAAATTTAGTAAATTAACAAAGTTAACATCTAATTTTACTTTTCTACTCATAGTACTATTTGCTAAAAATTGGCTTAGGGAAAAGTTTTGTTTTTTTTTAAACAAAGTAGTTGCTTGTATATTGCTAACTTTATTGAGCGTCTCATTATTTAGGAAACTGAGTTCTAACTAAATCAACTTCATTAAGTATCTGTCTTTTCACTGATTTAAATATATTTAACATACTAAAATGTATTGGATATATGTCTAAATTTCATTTAAATGATATGCAAAAGTTTATAGGGTTAAAGTTAAAAGTTTAATACAAAGTGACAAACAATTAATAAAAAAACAAGTCTCCTTGGGGACACTAGCACTGTCTTCCTAGTCCTATATGAGGTCTAAAAGCCTTATTCAATATTTAAAAGTAAAAATTTAAACTAACATGTATGACTTCTGTGTAGCTGTGATACTAATTGTTACTGTCTTTAAATGTTAAATGTACTTAAGTTCTCTAGGGATTAGTTTTCTAAAATTAAAAACAGTAGCATCTAATTAAAGATTAGACAATGGTCACTCATAAAATACATACATAATAAAAGGCATATTCTGATTTAAGATTCATTTGCTCCAAAGGCAGAATGAAAAGGGGGGCTTATTCTATTAATAAGGTTTACAAATACTAAAACATCCTTAGGTGTGGGTATTTTTAATAGAAAGTTTAATTAGAGGTTTTATTCTTAACAATTATTTTTTGGTTTAAAATTAATAAAATTTTGTTCTCTATAGCTCATTGTAATATATCAGATTCTAAACTTGCTTAAGATCCTTTACAAACTATAGATAAATGGCTGGGTTCTATGGGATTTAAATTCTTGGATTGTCTCTTATGAGATGACCCAAGATTTAATTATAAACACCCAGAGTAAACTGAACAACAAAACCTTTTAAATCCCACCTTAGCTTCCTTCAGTTTATTTTGTCTTTTTATTAACATGCCTAACTCATGGACACCTGTCTCTCAGGGGGAGTAGTCTTTTACAGATTACTGTTTTGACCCTATATATGCAACATGTCTTTCTGTTGCATTTAAAAGACCCTTTGGAGAGATCATGTGGTCACAAAGAATGTTGTCAACATGATGAAGCGACCGTGTGTCCAGCACCATCTTGCCACACCCTAGGAATAAAAAAACCCATGGAGGTTTTCACCTTGCCATACTCTAAAAACATTACTACTAACTTGTGGTTAAAAATTCTTTAAATTTATATAGTTTTTATGCATGTTGTTTTTAATACATTAATATGTTAAGGATTGGGCCAAATTTTGAGTATTTATATTCAAAATCTGTTATAAACTGCTTAAGAAGCTAACTAATTAATGTTGTAAAAATAATGATATAAATGGTTTAAGAGTGCACTTTAAATTAATTGATTATTTTGCATGTCGCTGTATGTGTTTTCTGTATGTCTTTGTCTCCTACCAATTATGGCCACTTAATTTTTACTTTTTTGAGCTTATCACACGTGCTTGTATTCTTTGGCATGCCTAGGTCATTGCATCTGTGTCTGTGTGTGTGTTTAGATGTCTTCTCAGAATTCTTTTCCCTGTGGATGCTCACTCTCAATTGATATCTCAAAAGCATGGGAAGTAGAAATTGAGAATGATCTTAAGCACATGTATTTTGGGTACTGCAATGCATGAAGGATATAGTATATTTGGTTACTTGTCAATGTAATCCATTCTAAAAATTAAAAAAAACAGGAAATTTATTGAAGAATTTAGAACTAATTACTAGTCTCAAAGCCTTAAACTACCAGAATTGTGTTAGTATTTAATTAAATAATAAGCTAGTGTTAAAGTTTTCTCTGTTCTTCATAGGTAATATGAAATGTTCACCATATAAACTAACAGTTTATATTATCAACATCTTGTTCTTTTTTAACTGAGATGCTAATTTTGGCAATGATTTTTATTTTGGTAAATAAGTTGAGTGACAGAAAAGTAGAAAGAATCCTTGGCTAATTGGCTTAAAGGTTTTGGTTCTTTTAAAGTGCTCCATGATTTATTTCCGGATGACAAATATTTACAATTTATTCTATGTTTGATTCTCATGATTTGAGATAGCCAATGCCATCTCAATGACAATAATCACCACTGAAAAATGTTACATCAATTATCTATTAGCTCTATAATTGTAAGTTTTTTGGCATATCCTTATCAATCACCTCAAACTCCAATAATAAATATCTATTAATTTTAAACAAAATCTTAACCCCTACCAGAAATTTGTACACTAACTGTAATATAGAACCAATTTTGTGTAGCACAGGAAGTGACTGGAAATTTATGTGATGGATCTTCTTTTACTTCCTGTGTTCTTTGTCATATTTCTACATGTAATGCTCAGGCAAAAACTTCTGATGTTGAACTTTCTCACAAAATAAAGGAAACTATGATTTTCTTGAATGTCTGTGCTGTTTTAAGATCTGTCACAAAATGAAAAATTAGGAAAAAGATAAGTATATCATTTTCCTTTAGTACATTTAGCAATTGTCATTTGCGTATCTATCATCTTCTAGATGTTATTTAGGTAATGCTTTTGGATTAGCCTGTGAGACCCAGACCTACAGTCACAAAGGATTGTTGACATCAGTAAATGGAAAAAATTTAAAGGCGACAACAAATTAAGTCTTACAATTTTACTCCAAAACTCTCTGCTATATATTTCATACTCTGTTTCCAAATTGATGTTTAAGTAAGAAAATTAAAGTGATTCTGAAATAATTTTATAAGGACTTATAATTATTAGACAAATAATTGTCTTTAATGGAAGTCTTTACCAAATATTCTAATTTTATGGAATTTCAATTCAATTATGTACTTAAAATTTCATTTCTGGCACTGGATATAATTTTCTAAATGAAGAATTTTCCAGCAAATAACATTAGCAACAAATTAGTTTCTCACAGAATGGAATGAATTCCCACAACTCCCTAATCAGCCAAAATGCACTAAACTTAAACAAAAGCTTAAGCCGCACCAGAAATTTACACACTAATGCAAGTGTAAATCCAATATTATTGGCAATAAGAAGTTATTGGAGGTCTATGCATCACATTCTTTACTGGAGCACATCCTCCTAGACTTTAGAATCCATATTTTATATATGTTCAATAATCATAATGTATATATTAACTGGAATATAGGGGATAAAAAACTTGTGTGTAAAACAGAATCATCATCATTTTGTCAAAAATTCAAATGTATATTGGAAACATAGATAGCTAAGGTATATTTTTACTATAGAAAATATGGAAACTATAAATTAAATAAGTTGATATCATTATAATAAAATATGACACAATGCATTTAATTATTATTATCATTGTTTTGTATTTAAGGTATATTGAGGACTAACACAACACTATGTCTCTTCATAACCATTTTGGGGGGAAGTATTTCAAAACCTTATCATTATCTTCTATGGTATGCTGAACAAGACCATAGTAACAGAGTTCAGTTATAAATTCATTCAACTACATATTTATATGCTAGATATTGTTCTAGAATTTTATATTTCAATAAACGAAAGAGACTATATTCTTTACTCAATGCAACATTGTCAAGTTGGTGGATGGGACATTATTTAGTAACAAACAAAACCCAAAACAAAATTTATTTATAGGGTATATTTTAAGCTTAATTTTTGTGGAAAAAAGAAAGGGGAATAGATTAAGGATATCTAAATACTATGGGAAGTAAGAGGAAGGCAGGAGAAATTAGAGCATTAGACAGACAGAACAGCATACACTCTTAGCCAAGGTATCCTTAGAGCTCAAAGTTTAAAAAAGATGAAGTAGAAGGAAATGTGGGTAAGTATTGGTGGTATGCAGACTTAGGCTATGATTGTATATTATAACTCTACATATATAGCTTTCTAAGCCTCAAGAAACTTCACAGAGAACATGAAAATTTTAATACCTATGGTTCAGTGCGTCTTTAAAAGTAACACTACTTCAAAATTGTCTGAAATATTATTAACACATGAAAGATACTAGATATGTGTCTCTCAAATATATATTTGCCCACAAAAGTGATTAATCATATAACATATTGTACATATGTACAAAGGTTATCTGCATCTTGAGCTTCTCAGTCAGGTGCTCCACATTTCTGAAGCTCCTGATTATTTAGAGTTCATGATTTCATTTTCATTTATAAATACTGTACACATTCAATCCATTTAGAAATAAAATGGATGGAAAAATTCACATAAAACAACATACCAGAAGAATTTATCTAAATCCCGACTAGTTATCAAAATGAAGTAAGATATAATGTGGGAATAACAGTGATTCTGAAAGCCTCACATGTAGTAGTTTATTTGGGGGTTCAAGTCTGGTGTCTCTAAACAAAAGTTCCAGTTACTTGAGAGGCAGATATCAAGAGGGTACCAGTTTCAGGCCATGTTGGGCAAATTGTTAGTTTACAAACAACCTGGGCCATTTTGGCACTTGAGTATAATCCCAGTTCTATGGGAAGGATAGTTAGGATCATAATCCATGTCCAGCCTAGGCAAAAATGCAAGACTATAACCAAAAAGTAAATAAAGCAAAAAAGAGGCTTGGGGCACAGCCTAAGTGGTAATAAGCCCACCTATTTAGCAAGAGGCTCTGAGTTCAAATGCCAGTAAAAGGCCAAATATTTTTGTAGTGAAAGTGATAGCAAATTTATTATGAAAGGAGTATACTTTCAATTGACTGAAAGAAGGTGATCTCTACAGAGAAGTAATGAAAATAAGGAAAAACCAAAACATTTTTTGAAGAATTTTGGGTGTACAAGCATCCAGTATAGCATTGATAAATGCACAATTTCCTTAAAGTTAAATTATTAATATACTATGACATATCCCATCCTCAAACTTGGTGGAAAGGAGAGTAACTTCTTTGAAGCCAGCAGAAGAATACCTAAGAATGGGTATACCATCTGGATCAAAATGTTTCTTCTGACAATAAATTCAAAGAGAAAAGTGGCATGCCTGAAATTTGAAATGGAATATCAAAATACATTTCAGTGCATTGCTACACAGGCCATAATCATAGGTTCACTGGTGAATGAAAAAAATGTGTTTCAGAAGCCATCTACTACAAACCTCTTGAAATCAGAGCTTTTAAAATATTTTGTATTGCATTTGCTGTCTCTTTTCTAGTTAAAAGTACATGACACTAAATGAATGTGTAGAGAAATAAAAGGAAGACAGATACTAGAAAGGCAAACAAAAATCAAGGTCAAGTTGTTTAAATAGTATGCAACTTATAAGAGGTTTTCAACTTAGTAGGTATCTTTGAGGCAAAGAGGTAAATTGCATGACATAAATCTAAATATATATACACATGCATATGTATGTTTAATGGGTTTCTTTATGATATTTTCATACATGCACACAGTGTACTCTAAATAAATATATTTCCCATCATGCTCTCTTTTGCTTTTCTACAACTCTGTTAGTTGTCCCCAGCAAATAGTTTCCTTTTTACATTCATGTCTTTAATTTTTACCTAAATTTTATACATGACAGGAAATACAGTATTTGCCTTTCTGACTCCAGATTTCTTGCTTATGATATTCAGTCCTATCCATTTTCCTGTAAATTACACTTTGTTCTTGTTTTTGGCTGACAATACTCCATTGTATAAGATAGATAGATAGATGATAGATAGATAGATAGATGCATGGTAGATAGATGACACAGAGATAGTTACAGTGATATATGTAATACATGTAATTATATTTATATATATGTCACACATTTTATTCATCTGTTGGTTGGCACCTAGCCTGATTCCATACCTTGGCTGTAATAAGTATAGGTGTTGACATTTTCTACTGTATACTGACTTACATTCATTCAGATAAATACCTAGGAGATATTCAGAAATATTGTATGGTAGTTGTATTTTTCCTTTTTGAGGAACCACCATAATATTTTCCAAAGAATGTGAACTAATCTATATACCCATCAAAAGTATATGAGTATTTTTTCCCTGTAACCTCATCAGTATCTATTGCTTTTGTTTTCTTGGTGATGGCCATTCTAAGGTGAGTTGTAATCTCCATCATTTTGATTTGCTTTTCTGTTGTAGCTACAGATGTGGAACATTTCATCATGTGCTTATTCGCCATTTGTACTTTTTAATTGAGAACTGTCTGTTCAAAACATTTGTCCACTTATTGGTTGGATTATTTGTTCACGAGCTGTTGTACAAGATGCATGTAAAACCCTTGTCAGAAGAGTAGGTGAAAAGGTTCTCTCATTATGTAGGCTCTAAACTCTGTTAATTGTTTCTTTTGATATTCAGGAACTTTGAATTTCATGTAGTTCCAATTGTCAGTTCTTTCTTGAATTGCCTGGAACCATTGGCATTTTATTTAAAAACTTGTTGCCTATACCTTTCCCTATACAATCCTCCTTCCCACTGGTACCCACCCCTTGAAAGGGTCTGTTTTATATTATTATCCTTAATTTTTTAAGTATATATTTATATTCAAGAGAGTTTTGCCTTGGCATTTCAGGTATGTACATATTGTGCCTTAATCAAATTAACTCCCCACACACTGTTTACTCGTTCTCTTTTGCCCTTCTCCTCTATTATTTAACAGATTACAGTGTGTCATGTTGTGCTATCTTTGTACACAGATGGAATATTGCAATTTTTTTCACTCTCGAACATGCTCTTTCCCTCTCCCATTTCTCCATAGTTCCCTCAAACAAACCCACTAATACAATCATATTCTTGTTTTTTCCTCTCTCTCTCTATGTATGTATATATATGTAATCATATATATGATCATATATGAATTTATGTGTGCATTTAACTTATGAGTGTGGCTTAGACTTATAAGAGAAAACATTTGACCTTTGAGCCTGGCTAACTTTGCTTAACATGATGTTTTCCAGTTCCATCAATTTACCTGAAAACGACTTAATTCCATCCCTCTTTATGGTTGAATAATACTCCAATGTGTATATATACCACATCTTAATCTACTCATCTCTTGTGGAGTATCTGGGCTATTTGAAAAGCTTGACTAGTTTGAAATGATGCAATAAACATGGGTGTGCAAGTGGCTTTATTGTACTCAGGCACTTATTCCTTCAGATATATGCCCAGAATTTGTGTGACTGCATCTTACAGCAGTTTTATTTTTAGATTAAAAAAAAAATCTGCACTGTTTTCCATAGAGATTTCACTAATGTAAATTCTCACCAACAGTGTATGAGAGTCGTTTTTTTCCTGCATCCTCATCAGCATTTGCTGTTTATTATTGATGATAGCCCTTCTGACTGTAGTGAGGTAAAATCACAGTCATTTTGATTTTCATTTCCTTTATGGCCATGTTGAACATTTCTTCATGCATTTATTGACCATTTGTACTTCTCCTTTTGAGATTGTCTGCTCAGTTCATTTGTCCATTTATTCAATGGGTCACTGAATCTTTATGGGGTTAGTTTTTTTTGAGATCTCTGTAAATTCAGGTTATCAATCCCTTGTCAGATATATAGTGAGTAAAGCTTTTTTTTACCATTCTTAGCTTGTCTTTTCAGTTTAGTGGTTGTTTTCTGCACTATTTTGAAGTTTTATAGTTCTCTTTTTTCCTAATTGTTAAGCTGTTGGAGCTATGTTCATAAACTTATTCCCTTTGCTTGTATGAGCCAGTCTAGTCCCTATTTTTCTTGGAATAATTTCAGTTTTAGTGCTTACATTAGGTTGTTGATCCACTTTGAGTTGATACTTGTACAAGGTGAGAGACTGGGATCTAGTTTCAGTCTTCTGCATATGGATATCCATTTTTCACAGCACCATTTGTTAAAGAGGCTATCTTTTCTCCAATGAATATTTTGAGATTCCTTATCAAAAATCAGATGACCATAGTTTCATGGACTTCTGTCAGGGTATTCTATTCTATTCCTTTGGTCATCATGTATGTTTTTATGCCAATACCATGCTGTTTTAATTACTGTGGCTCTGTAGTATACTTTGAAGTCAAAATTCTGATACCTCCAGCATTGGTCTTTTGGCAAAGTATTGCTTTGGCTATTCAAGGTCTCTTGTGATTCCATATGAATTTTAGGATTAACATTTCTATGTCTGAGAAGAGCATCACTGGAATTTTGACAAGGATTGCATTGAACATGTACATTGCTTTTGATTATAGCCATTTCCACAGTATTTTTTCTGCTGATCCATGAGCATGGGCTACCTTTCCATCTTCTAATGTCTTCACTGATTTCTTTCTTTACTGATTTATAACTTTCATTATATAGATATTTCACCTTCTTCAGTATATTTATTCCTAGGTGTTTTAATTTTTTTGAAGCTCATGGTGAATGTTATTATTTTCCAGATTTCTTTCTCAGACTGTTCATTCTTTATGTATAGAAATGCTACTGATTTTTGTGTATTAATTGTGTATTATGTACTTTGCTAAACATGTTTATGAGATCTAAAAGTTTTTTGGTTAGGGTCTTTTAGGTAAAAGATCACATCATCTGCAAATAGGGATAATTTAACTTCTTTCATCTGTATTTGAATTCCTTTTATTCCTTTCTCCTGTCTTACTGCTCTGGCTAGGAATTCCTGTACTATCTTGAGTCAGAGTAGGGAGAGTGGATACCCTTGCCACATGCCTGATTATAGAGGTATTTGTTTCATTTTTTTCCTCATTGGCAATAGATTTTTCAGCTGCATCCTTTATAAGTTTGAGGGCTGTTCCTGCTTTTTCTAGTTTCTTCTGACCTTTTGTCATGAAAGGATCTTGAATTCTCTTGAAGGCTTTTCCTGCATCTATGGATATGATGATATGGTTTTTGTTATTGATTCTGTTTATGTGTTATATTATGTATATAGATTTGTGTATGTTGTACCATCTTTAAATTGCTGGAATGAAACCTAATTTATTGGGATATATAATCTTTTTGATTTATTGTTGGATTCTGTCAGCAAATATTTTATTGAGAATTTCACATCTGTGTTCATTGGGAATATTACCTATAACTTTCTTTTTTTTTGATGTGTATTTACATGGTTTTAGTATTGGGGCAATTCTGGCTTCATAGAATGAGTTTGGTCATATTCCTTCCTTTTGCACTTTATGGAATAATGAGAAAAGCATTGGTTTAAGTTCTTCTTTTCAATCTGTTAGAATTTAGCAATGAGTCCACCATGATCTGCATGGTCCTCTTTTGGGAGGTTGTTTATAACTGTCTCAATTTTAGTGCTTATTATAGATCTGATTAAGTTGTTACTGTTTTCATGCTTCAATTTTGGTGGGTTATGAGTCAATGAATTCACCTATTTCTTCTTGATTTTCCAGTTTGCTGGAGAATAGATTTTCATAATATTCCCATATGGTCTGGATTTCATTGGTATCCATTATAATATCCCCCTTTTCATTTCTGATTTTTTTTAATTTGTGTTTTCTTTCTTCTTTAGTTAATTTGGCTAAAAGCTTGTCAATATTTTTTACTTCTTCAAGGAACTATCTTTTTGTTTTACTGATTTTTGGTCTCTAGTCTTTGATTTCTCCCAAATTTTTACAATTTCTTTCAATCTATTACTTTTTGGATTGGCTTGTTCTTATTTTTCCTAGACTTTGAAGTACCTCATCAGATTATTTATTTGTGACCTCTCTAATTTTCTGATGTGGAACTCATGGCTATACACTTCTGTATTAAGATGACTTTTCTGTGCCCCACAGTTTCTAATAAGTTGTGTCTCATTTTCATTTGAATCTGGGAATTTCTAGATTTCGTTCCTAATTTCTTCAACGACCTGTTGATTCTTTAAAAGTGTGTTGTCCAATCTCCATTGATTTTTGTGGATTACTTTCCTATTGATACCTAATTGTATCCCAGTCAAACAGCTCCTTTAACTTTCTTTCTGGATTGTGGCTTGATGTTTGGTGTTTTTAAATTGACCTTATTCAATGGAACTGCTGTGGCAGGATTAGATGGGGCTTCTGACTTCTGGCACTTTTGCTATTTTTCTGCCAGGAAACCATGAATTGCCCTGTCTCACCCTGTCCCTCACTAAGTTTGCCTCTGGTTGCAGATTCCCACAAGACACTGTGATGGGTGTCCCACATCTCTCTGAGTTGTGATTTTTTAATTTCCCTGAATTGCACAGTCCCAAAATTCACCTGCCCACAAGGAGCTTCAGATATTTGTGCACTCTGCTGGTGAAGGGTTGGTGGTGTGCTTTGGAAAATTTTCCCAGACAGTTAGATGGAGGTCACCAATTCCTCACTCTAACTGCATTTAATTTATCAGCTTGATGTAAGGGCCAGGTGTCTCAAGACACCTTGAAGAGTGGTTGCTTCTTGTTTTCAAACTGCCCTGAATATGATTGAATCACGAAGACCTCTCTCAAGATACAACCTTGGCACAGCTCTTGGAAGTATGAGGAATGAGGAGTGGGCTCGTATGTAGCTGGCCTATTGAACAGGGCAGATTAGTGTCCTGTCATTTGCACACTGAGGTTAGCATTTGTGGGTGGCTGCCTGGCTTGCTTTGAGATGAATGCTACAGCTTCCCCTCCCCACCATGGTGAGTGGGGATGGGCATTGCAAAGTATTTCTCTGTTGTCTTTTTGAGTTGCTATATTTTTCAGAAACCTTGTCAGTCTTTTGTGTTTCACCAGCTCTTCCTCTCTTTGGTACATCTAAATATAGTCTGTTCCTTCTAATAAAAACTCTCATTCCTGTGATTTAACTGAGAAAGCTTTAATCTACCATGTTGTCCTCAATCTCTCTGGAGGTTTTAATTTCTTTGATATTTTATCCTTTTCATTGTAATGGATTTTTTTACTTACTTAGTTTATTTCTTGGTATTTTACTTCCTTTTTAATTTCTATGGACTGGATTGTTTTCATATTTTCTTAGCTTGTTTATTATTGGTGTATAGAAAAGCTACTCATTTTTACATGTTGACTTTGTATCCTAATACTTTGATGAAAGTGTTTATCAAATGTAAGTTTTCTGGTGGAATATTTAGGGTCTTTTAATTATAGGATTATATCATGTGTAAAAATGGATAATTAGAATTCTTGATATCTCATTCATATCCCTTTTTCTTTCTCTTGCCTTCTTGCTTTGGCTAAGAATTCAACCACTGTATTGTGTGAGGATTGTGTACAGCCTTGGCTCATTCCTGATATTAGTGTAAATGCTCTCACTATTTAGAATAATTTTGGCTCTGTGCTTATCATATGTTTTTCTAGTTTTTATTGGGACTTCTATGATGAAGGAATAGTGAATTTTGTCAATTTTTTTTTCTGTATCTATTGGGATAATTATCTGAGTATTGGCCCTGATTTCATTTTATTTGTGGTATTACATTTATTGATTTGATTTGTTGATCCATTCTTGCATCACTAGAGTGAAATGACTTTGATTATGGCATAGAACTTTGTCAATGTGTTGTTGAATTTATTTTGCAAGTATTGTTTTAAGGATTTTGTTCTATGTTCATCAGGGATATTGGTTTCTAGTATTCCTTTTTCATGCTGTCATGCCCTTGCCTAGTTTTGGTGTTAGGTAAACTGGCTTCCTAGAATAAGTTTGGAAGTACCACCTATCACTCTATCCTATGGATTGGTTTGAGGAGCATTGATATTAGTTCTTTCTTAAAGTTCAGATATAATCCTGCAGTGAATCCGTCCAGTACTTGACTTGTCTTTGTTGGGGAACTACTTACTACAGCTTCAATACTATTGTTAATTATAAATCTGGTTCAGTTGTTTACATTCTTTTGTTTCAGTTTTGGTAGGTCCTTTATGTCTATAAATTCATCCATATTTTGATATTTTCCAATTCATTTGAATACAAAATTTTAAAATATTCTACAATGATCCTCTGAAGTTCATGTGTACCTGTTGCAATATCCCCATTTTCACCTCTAACTTTATCATTTTGGGTCTTTTCTTTTAGTTAATGTGGCTAAGGGTTTATAAATTAGGGTCATCCTTTTCAAAAAACAAACTCTGTTTCTTTGATTTTAGCATCATTATTTTAGTTTCCATTTCATTAATTTCTAACCTGTTCTTCCTAGTTTTCAAAAAGCTTGAGATACAGCATTAGGATATTTATTTCAAAACATTCTGATTTTTAATGTAAGCATTCATAGGAAATTCTTTGTTGTAACTCCCTTAGCTGTATCCAGTATGTTCTGGTGTGTTGTATTTTTATTTTTATTTGATTCCAGGAATAAATAAAATTCTACACTGACTTCTTCAATGATTCACTGGTTGTTTAAGTTTATCGGTCAATTTCTATATATTTATATAGTTTCTGTGGTTTTCTTCATTATTGATGTTTTATTTTAGTCCACTATTTCTGATAGGATACAAGAAATATGTTCAATACTCTTGTATTTGGTAAAACTCATTTTATGATATTAAATGTGATCCATTTTGGAGAAAGATACCTGAATTCCTGGGAAGAATGTATACTATAAATCTTTTAAATAGAACATTCTGTTTATGTTTCCTCAGTCCATTTGTTCTATGATCCCAAACAATAAACTATGTGTTGCTGAGATATACTTTGAAGATAAGATTAACATTTTTCAATATTTTAAACTCCTTATAATATTTATATTGTGTTTTAATTAATAAATGAATTTTTTTACTTGATGGTGTGAATGTTTGGGTATATGCATACTTCAAGTACAGATTATCATTAGTGGTGCAGACATAACTCATTTCATTGAACAAAACTGAATGTTTCATAGCCTTGGTCTCTTCTAAATATTTCAGAATTTTAAGTCCCAAATATCCATTTTCAATTCTAAGAGATATTTTCTCACTGTATGAATGCCATAAACTATTCTGATAAATACACCTCACACAAAAATAAAGCGCAAAGTATGCTGTACACTTACAGAATTATCACAATGACCCTCCCATGTAACATTAATTTATGCCAATAAATAGTTATTATAAATCTAATAAAGTAGGAACTTTCTGCTTATAGTTCAATTTCTTCAGCTTTCTCCTATGCAACTTGGATAAAATTCAGAGTGCAATCACCTTCCAATCACAGTGTGTAATCACTTTCCATGATATTGATTGATAATTACAATTTCTCTGGGATATTTAAGCACTCATGGGAAATTTGTCAAAAAAGGATTTAATAACTATAGTGTATTATTCAGCTTTCCATCACTTTAATGAAATATTGGAGATTACTAAATTATAAAGGAAAAAAAGTTTATTTTGGCTAATGGTTTTGTAGTTTACAGTCTAAGATTAAATACATCTCAGTCTTTGGGCCTCTGGTGACACAGCATATCATTACAGAAGCATATGGTGGAACAAATGGCTCACCTTATTAACTGGAAAGTAAAGATAAATTGTGCAAGGCAGAATCTCACAGTAACCTTCAGGAGATTACCCATGATGACTTACAGATCTCTCATATGTCCCTATCTCTTAAAGAGACACCATATCTCAAATATCACCATGCTAGGACAAGCATTCAAACAACAGCAAATAGGAAGCAATATTTTCATGCTCTAACAACTCTCAATAATGGTTAATGAAATCCCTCAGATTGAAAAAAACTTTGGATTTTGAGAAAAGAACTGGATTCTTAAGTTGTAGATGCTAAGATTTGGAAGTTACTTATTCTACTTTTGTTCATTATAAATGTGACTAGTTTTAGACACACTCACTCTCTATGCATTTATACAGGCACTTTTTACATTTTGCCTAGAGAATAACATGAAGGAATGATATAGAATATTTTCAGGCTCTTTGTGGTGAATGATTTTTCAAAATGCTTAAGTTTAGACTAAATCCAATCATTATTCAATAATATATTAAACTGCATATTTTTTATCATGAAAATCTGTAAATAAGTAACATTGTATAAATTGTTAACATGGAGAAAATAATGACTGAAAAAATTTAAAACAATCCAGAGCTTGGACGACCTGAATTTGATAATATTTTATCTCTTTATTCATGGAAATATTTGTTACTTTGAAATGAATCCAAACACTTACAGAGGCAGGTCCTTAGAATTAAATCTAATCCAAGGAAGTCATCCATTGAGTAGGCCACCTACATAATAACTCAGCTCTGACTCAAAATACTAAGTACTGACTGCTGGCATGACTTCTGGAGTAATCCTAAGCCCACCTGAAATACGACATTTAGTGCTCTTATTTTTCCTCTTCGTGCAAAATTCTTTTGAAAATCTCAAGAAAGCTGCAAATTTTACTCAGAGTAAATATGCCCATCTTTAAACATGCATAATATAATATAGACCTCCATTCCATCCACAGACTTCTACCACCCAGGTAGAACTATTGGGAAGAGAAAGATGTGCCAAATGCTTCAAATTAAGTATCCATATATTATTGAAAATTAATCAACAAATTATATACAATAAAACTGAAGAACTTTTAAATGGGGATGAGATCTACTATTTAAAAAATCCTAACCTGGGCCCAAGATGGATCTGAGGCTAGGATGTGTCCCCTCCCAAATCCATTGCTGACAAATGAAATAAAACAGATTCCTCCATCCTCCCAGCACTTTCCAGATAGCATTCTTCTGAAATAAAAAAAAGGAAAAGATATAAAATCATAGTATGAAAACATCTCCATTGTTATTAATATTGTTCAGTGCATAAGTGTCAAAAATATATACTCCATAATAATAAAAATTATCCCATGTAGAAATATTATGTGCAATTGTTACATTTTAGAAAGAATTTGATTTATCTGCTTTTTTCCCAAAGAAGGCTTATATAGCTTAAATCTATTAAAATGAAATTTATTTGGAATAGTACATTAGCCAGATGTCATGCTAAGCTATTTCTGTATAATTTATAAACTAAATTGGCTCCTTATACATGTTAGTAGTTCAAGACCAATTTGCTCAATATTAATCACAAGATACTATCATTGATAGGAACAGGTGCTGTATCAAAAATCCACAGATCGAAGTTAATCTTGTCTTTAACATTATACTACATATGTGTGTGTTTATATGGAAGGGATTATTATCTTTTTCCTTCTACAGCAAGATGCTAAGATGTCAAAGAAAGAAGATTTGTATACATGGGCTGAATCTACCAAATATTTAGACAGCAGAAAGGTCCAGGCTGCAGATCATAATCCACTTAATTAACAAGTACTTTTACAGAGCAAAATGGGGCACAATAGCAATTCAATCCTGTGTTTGTCTTTTCAACTCCTATTCTTGAATTCAATAGCCTCTTTAGATAAATATTTGTTCTTCTAATAGTCTAAATGGTTTCAGTGTTTTAATTACTCATTCCTATTAAATCTTGAGCATACATTGATAAGTATGGACATCTTTCATTTATTAATTATGTACCTGTGCTCCTGTAATCATCAGAGGCAACAATTCTGGAGTCAGACTGTTTATATTTGAATAGCAATTCAGGAACTTTCTAACTTAGTGATCTTAGTAAGTTATTTTATCCACATGGGCCACAGTAAACATCATATTAAGAGATGGTTGTTGTAAAGATAAAATTATGTAATATATGTTAAGTCCTCACCACCAGGTTGAGTACATATTAAACAATCAGTAAGTGATGGATTTTGTTGGTCTATTGTTGTTGGCATTATTGTTCTACAATTACTGTATAAATATGTGCTCCCCAAGAAAGCAATGTACACACACACGCACGCGCGCGCACACACACATATATACACAGAATCTTAAATAAACAATCTTTTCTAGTTCTTGAAAATGAGAATTATAGGCCAGGATATGTCTTAACTACAAGGAAGTTTAAAGCTCAGTCAAGGAAAAGTTTTGAATATTTTGACCTTACCATCAGTGCAATTTTCTCCTCTCCTCCACTTGCATCATCATTCAGACCCTCCATATCGTACATCATAGTATAATTTATGTTTTCTCTGGACAATATCACTTTAAATGCATTTAGATCTTATTTCTAACTGAAGTTTTATATGTGAAAGAAACTGAGTTTCACATCAGAGAAGTTCAAAAACATAATTTTACAATTTTTATTCATGTTTATGATTGAAGCAAATGAAACAAATGTAACTAAAAATCTCCTTGGACTTTGTGAGTCTTCTGTTAGACCAACAGTTTCAAATCTTAATGTGTTTTCAAGATTTTAATGTATGAATTAATGTTAGCAAGTGATTCTTTCATCAGTACGGTCCTATCATAATGTATCTGAGTACCAGCAATCACCTTGACATAATCTTTTTCCAAATATTCCAACTACAAAAGTCTCTCAGGTATCTTACAGAAGATTCTTAGAGGTGCTCACAATTTAACTAATGAAAATCCTAGGAGCTTCCTGGCTTCAAAGATACACTTGTTATACCTGTTGGAATCCATTACCATTCCCAGTTTGCAAAATAGTCATATTTGTTATTGTGACTTTTTATTTATTTTATTTTTTTTTGTTTTTCATTTTTCTTTTATTATTCATATGTGCATGCAAGGCTTGGTTCATTTCTCCCCCCTGCCCCCACCCCCTCCCTTACCACCCACTCCACCCCCTCCCTCTTCCCCCCCTCAATACCCAGCAGAAACTATTTTGCCATTATTTCTAATTTTGTTGAAGAGAGAGTATAAGCAATAATAGGAAGGAACAAGGGTTTTTGCTGGTTGAGATAAGGATAGCTATACAGGGAGTTGATTCACATTGATTTCCTGCAAGTGGGTGTTACCTTCTAGGTTAATTCTTTTTGATCTCACCTTTTCTCTAGTACCTGTTCCCCTTTTCCTATTGGCCTTAGTTGCTTTAAGGACTTTTTAAATAATAGTTAAGAAATGGCTCGCGCCCTCTGCCTCGTCCACCGCTGCCGCCTCCTTCTGTGCTGTGGTGCTGTTTGTGTGCTCGTCCGGTGTGGACCAGGTACCTCTTTTGTGAAGCGGCAGCTGAGGAGACTCCGGCGTTCACTATCGCCAACAAAAAGCCCAAGGAAGGAGTCAAGACTGAGAACAACGATCATATTAATTTGAAGGTGGCAGGGCAGGATGGTTCTGTGGTGCAGTTTAAGATTAAGAGGCATACACCACTTAGTAAACTAATGAAAGCCTATTGTGAACGACAGGGTTTGTCAATGACGCAGATCAGATTCCGATTTGACTGGCAGCCAATCAATGAAACAGACACACCTGCACAGTTGAAAATGGATGAAGATACAATTGATGTGTTCCAGCAGCAGACAGGAGGTGTCTACTAAAAAGGGAACCTGCTACTTCAGAACTTTGTTGTTCTAATAGACCAAGAATACATTCTCAATTAGAAAACTGCAATTTGTTTCCACCACTTCCTGACTACCACAGTATAGTTTTCTCTATTCTTTCATTTTTCCCTTTCCCCATTCCTTTATTGTACATAAAGTAACTGGTGTATGTGCACAAGCATATTGCTTTTCTTTTTTCCTTTTTTCTTTTTTTTTACTAAATGGCCAATGGTATGTTTTGATAAACATCAAAGGGAGATGGAATGGGGAAAAATACTGGTTCTGTGAAAATATCCCCTTTCTCCATTAGTGGCATGCACATTCAGCTTTTATCTTTATATTCCAGTAAGTTATTTTGCTTTCACTGTTTTAAGAAAAAAAACCAACAACATAAAAACCCTTGCATACCTTGTTTGATTGGAGAATTTTAATGTTTTCATTTATCATTGTAAAACCATGGACAATTTTATAACTTTTTTGTACATAGCTGTTACATGTAGGGCAATCTGTCTTTAAGTAGGGGTAAATTACTCTTTAAAAAAAAAATCTTAGATAGTTTTCCCTTCAAGTCCAGCATCTTGTTGTTTAAATAAACTTCTTGTTTAAAAAAATAGTTAACAAATAAAAAATAAAATGGTAGCCATTTTTACTTTTATTTATTAAATATTGTTGTACATACTAAGTACCTTGTAATATTCCAAGGGCTTTTCTAGTTTTTACAAATTTAATGTTCATAACAATTATATGATGAGATTTTTATCACTAGAAAATCTTCATTTTACATCTTTGAAATTTGAGGCACTGAGAGCTTAGTGAACTGCCAAAGTTAGATAGCCATTAAGTAGTAAAAGCAATATTTAAATTCCACTTCTCATTGTAAAATTCATTTTCTGCCAACTCAACTCTGCTATTTCTTCAGAGTAGGGAGCCAGAACACAGAGAAGTAATGAGTACCTCAGAAGTTCATATTTTCATACATAAGGGTAGGAAAGAGAGGAGTTTGAGACTGTATAAGTAGTTTTTATAACCATTGTACATAATGTTAGGAAGGCTGGATATTAGCTGTACAATGAGACATGGGAGACTTGAGAATTCCCATTTACTCCATTCCAGTTTCCTCTACTATTAACGTTTGTCACAATTACCTGAACAAAATTCATTATTACTAACTGCAACCCACACTTAATTAATGTTTTACTGCTTTTTCCTTATGTAATTTGTTTTAGCACTAGGGCCCCTGCAAAGATATCATGTCCTTAGGTTTCTTTGGTCTGTAGGAGTTTTTCAAATTTCCTTGATTTGATGACTCAGAGAGTTTTGAGGAGTACTGATAGGTATCCTCATTTGGATTTGTCTGATGCTGTTTTCATAATGAGACTGATATCAGATGATTTGGGGAGGAATACCACAGAGATAAAAGGTCTAAAATAGCAAGGGCATATACACTACCAATAGAAATTGTTGAACTTGGTCAGAAAGCTGAGATAGGGGTTGCCAGATTTTTCCACTATAAAGTGACTCCCTTTCCTCATTTTTGTCTGTACTTTTGGGAAATAAGTCACAATGTAGTAGTGCAGACACTTAAGGAGTATAAAATTATATTCTACATTATTGAATGTGGTCTATATATATGAAATTCTTCAAGGAGATGCACCAGTCCTATCTTTCCCACTAAATTAACAAATTCAATCATATCACCATGGACTTGTGAATATTTGTTTCATACTTTAGGTTACAAAGGTAACCTTTTTAAAATTTTGTTCACATTGTTGTAGCTTTGTCAAGTGGGAATGTTTTCTGTTTCAGTTGACTCCTATATGTTTTTGTCATTTCCTCATTGTCCAGAGATTATTTTTCCCTCTGTTTTAGCTCTTTTGTACTCTTTTACATGGTAAGATGCATTTACATTTTTCAGGTCCAATAATATCCATTTCTTCAAGTCATGCAAGTTATTCTCATGGAAGGGTGACATTAGAAAATAATATTAAATAAATATTTAACTCATTTCTACTTAGATAAGATTGTTTCTAGTCCCATTGAGCAAACAAAAGAAATATGTATGTGCATTTTGACTTATGTACAGAAATTTATCCATGAGTATTAATATACACAGCTACTTGTAAATGTATTAAATTAATACATAAATAAGTTCATACTGATGTCTTCTAAGGTAATGTGTTTGCTATCTGGATGATCCTGCAAACATTTCCTGAATTATTTGTAAATTCCCACTCCAAAATTATGAATCCTATCATCCATTGTATTCCATCAATTTACTAATTATCCAATTCCAGTATCATAATTTTTGTTTTTTACTTTTTATTCATAATTATAAACTTAACTTTATAATTGAGATACATTTTGAGGCAGATAAAGAAAATATGTAACCTTGCACTGCAGAAAGAGCATGAAGATTGCAGGATATTGTGAACAGATGGAGTGGAGAGATGCTCTCTTGAGGTACAAAAAGAATGATCTGGAGGTTACAAAAACACAAATCAAATCATAATTATTATGTCCATTTGAGGGAAGTAAATATGCCAACTATGGTACACAGCTTCTGTGTAATTCCTTTACAAATATTTTCATTCTATGTTGTAATATGTTAATACACTAAATGATTTCTGTAATAATTATATTTACTAAAGTTCATTTTTTGTGTAAAGTTTTATAGGTTTTGACAAAGGGATAGTGCCATGTACCCCCAACACAGTATCATGCACAGGAGTTTTACCACCCTAAAAAATATTCCTCATGCTTCATCTACTGAATCTCAACCTCCAATCTGTTGGAGACATTGATATGTTTACTACTACTGTAGTTGTGTCTTTGACATAATATAGCTACAAACACCCAGTAAAAAACCTTTCTTGTCTAGTTTCTTCACATAGCAATATGCATTTATGATCACACATGTCTTTGCATTGCTTCTTAAGTATGAAAATGAAGTCCAAATTACCAAATGTTTTTCTGATGGAAATCATACTTTTGTGTTGTATCTATAAGATCATTTTTGGGCAAATGAACTGAACAGAATTTTTTCAAATGAAGAAGCCCAAATGACCAAAATCATGTGAAGAAATACTCAACATTCCTGCCCATAAAGGAAATGCAAATCAAAATCACATTAAGATTCTACCTAATTTCTGTTAGAATGACTGCCATCAAGAACACAAAGAATAACAAATTTTGGCAAGGATGTGGGAAGAAATGAATTCTCTACACTATTGGTGGGAATGTAAGTTTGTAAAACCACTATGGAAAATACTATGGAGGCTTCTCAGAGATCTAAAAATAGAACTGCCATATGATGGAGAAAAACCACTCATAGGGATGTACCTGAAGGAATATAAGTCAGGTTATAATAAAAGCACTTTCACACCCATGTTTATTGCAGCATTATTCACAGTAGAAACAATCAGAAATAGCCAAGATATCCTATTAATGATGAATGGATTAAGAAAACATGTTATTTATAAACAATGGAATTTTATTCAGTCATAAACCAAAATGAAAATCTGTCATTTGCAGGTAAATGGGTGGAACTGGAGGAAATCGTCTTAAGTAAAGTTAGCCAGGTTCAGAAGCCAAAAGCCACATGTTTTCTCTCATTTGTGGAATATAGACCTAAGAGAAGTTCATGAAAAACAGGTCATGCTAAGGGGAAGTCACATATGAGGAGGAATGGTAAAAGAAGAATGTTATGAAGGTGAACATGGTTGATTCTTGCTATACAAGAATGAATACAGAATTTTTAAACCTTTTGAAATCACCATAAGAAGAGGACCAAGGAAGAAAGGACAAAAATAGAGGGGATGAACAAATTTGGTTTATAATACATATATGCATGGAAAGGTCACAATGAAACTCCCTGTATAGTTATCTTTAACAAACAAAACTGTCATTTTTGGTTTTTTTACTAAATTGGAGATCATTTTACTAAATTGGAGATCATTTTTGTTTTTTTTTACTAAATTGGAGATCAGTGGATTTGAACAGGTCTTGTCTGGGGCTGCTACCAGTGGGAGGGAGGAGAATGTGGGGAAATGTTCTAGGAGGGTAGATATGGTATGAATACTCTGTGTGCATGTATGTAAATGAAAAATGGGAGACCTGTTGAAACTATTCTAGGAATGGGGATAGATGGGATAAAGGAGAATGATGGAGGGGGTAAATTCAAATGTGATATATTGTAAGAAATTTTATAAATGCATGATAATAAAAAATTAAAAAATGTTATTAAACCCAAGGTCACATAGTTCTTCTGTTTTCTTCCAGAAATTTTATAGTTTTTCAGCTTTTATTTAGGTCTTTGATTTCTTTTCATTAATATTTATCAAAAGTGTAATATCCATTCTAGATTCTGTTATTTTTGACTATATTTGTCTACTTGTTCAAATTTCGTTGTTAGAAAGAATATTTTTCTTCACTTTATTTTACTTGCTCCTTTTTCAGAGATAAGCTCACTACATTCACGTGGATCTATTTCAGGAGTCCATATTCTGTTTTGTTGATCTGTGTGTCTATGCTTTCAGCATGACTGTGCTGGCTCATTTATAACATATTTATAACATTATTTGAAATAGGGAAGTATGTGTCCTGCAGCTTTGCTCTTCAAGTATGGTTTTTTATGATGTTGTAGAAGTGACATAAAAAAATGTAAGCATATGTAATTTTCACTGTCTGCTTGTATTCTATTTGTGGGCATCTCACTTGTCAATGCAATTTTTAGTGGCCAAATTCAAGAGTAATAAGATATATTATGCTTTATATCTTGGGAAAATATATTATAATTTAGAAAGAAATGGTTTATTAAAGGATGAAAATTTCTGGCATCAATTAAATTTACTGCATCCCAGTATTTTTTGTAGTTTCATTTTATTCATAGCACTTATTGCTATCTGAAAATGCCTATTAATGTTTCCATGTCATTTTATGTCTTCTTACATGAAATATAAGCTCTATGAATTGAAGAAGTTGTCCACCTTGTCGTTATAACTCAACAGTACCAAAAATAGTTGTTTTATGCTAGGAATTAAAAGAACAGTTGTTGAGTAAAGAAATTAATGGGCATCATTTTAGTAATCCCTTATAGCTTCTAAAACGTATTTAATATTGACATCAGGTATGTAAACTCTAACTAAATCCTGGCTCTGTTCATAAGCATTGAAAAGAAAAATAATCATTTAAAGACAATTGAGATGTAGACAAAGGCAGAAAGACAAAAGCAAGATATAAATCCAGTCAAACCAAATGGTTTTCTTCTCACTTATTTTTCCTGAACTTCTCTGTGACCACTCATGCTGAGGAAAACCTGGGCTCATAGGTATTGTTTGTTTATCATCTGAAATATCTCACTATCTTCCCAACCAACTTATGTCCCAGCCATCTCCTGAATGGCTCCTCAGTCAACTCCTTTTTGTACATGGCAATGTTCTAGTAGTCTTGGTTCTGAGGATCTTTGTATTCTTTTCTCCAGTGACCACATTCATACACAAACCTTCCACTAAGCTTTTTATAACACAGTAACTGTCTGTTTAACAGGTAACCATTTATGTGGTTTGAATATAAACTGTACCCAAATTTTCATGTGTTGATCATTTAGTTCCCAGCCTGTGGTGCTATTGAAAGGTGACCAGATTATAAGGGCACAGATTACACCACAGGATTAATCTATTGATGAGGTATCAACTGAATAAGGAGATGTGGGCTAATTGTGCAAAGTCAGTCAATATTGGCGATGAACTAAATTCATGTTGCATTGTGAGATAAATATGAGGTTTGGGGAGCTAAAATACATTTGTATTCATGTACAAGCAGTATTATCCAAAATAGCATTATATTAACCCAAACTGTAAACAACCCAATTGCCCTTATAAAATGGAATTAATAAATACAATGACTTATAATGTATGGCAATTCAAGTAAGGCTACAAAAAATATTGACCAAAATAAAATACCTAACAAAAAATAAACACTAAATATTATGCATTATGTCATGAAGTACAAATATTAAGCAATTATATTTTGTTATGTTATTCACATTTGAGAATTTCTGTGATGCTAATAATGTTCTATTTTTTCTTTTGAGTGCAACATTTTTGCAAAGGTACTATGAATAATGCTTATTTATGCAAATTTTAATTAAGTTTGAATTAAAAATATGACAAATGATATTTTACAAATTTGACTCTACCGGAAACATAAAAAAGTATGAATCAAAACAGCAATTGGCAAAAATGCCTTTCAAAATTGGGAAACGATTGGTAAGAAATAAAAGTTTGATGTTTTTCAGTATGTTATCAGAGAACAGAGGTTCACAAAACCTGTCAAATGGTTAGGAGGAAAGTAGAACACAAAGATTTTGTTTAACATTGCATTTGTATTTTCCCCTATATACCTGAAAAACTACACAAGAATTTTTGTTAATGTATCAATATTTTAAATAACAAAAAGCAAATGAATGAATTTTGATAGAGTTTGATGATATCATATACACAATTTGAAGCTATTGGAACCAATGTATATGTACTAGCATTGGAAAACTTCAGATGTGTAATACTGAAGGAACAACATGTACAGTATAAGGTTTAAATGCTTATTAATGGCTCATTTTAACTCTCAAATGCCTCAGAATCTGTGGAAACAGACAGTATGTATAAAATTAAGTAGAATGCTTAGCCAGAAGGCTACACCAAAATTGAGAGAAAATTCCATTTCATACTACTTTGTTAAGAAACATTTCATTGATGATGCAGAATTTAGCGAGCTTAGAAGGATCACCAGGAAGAATGAGCAATTCTGCAGGAGTAAAAGTATCTCTTGACATCATTACCCTTAATGTAGAGTTGTTCCTCCTTCCTTCTTCCCCAACGGGGCCTTCCTCTTTCCATTTTACTTCCTTCCTACCACGGCTCTCCCACTGAATGACTATATGTGGACATCCTTCAACCTTTTCAAAATACAAGGAAGCAAAGTTTTAGAGAATTAAAGAATCATACCCCTTCTGCCAAGTCCAGTATGTAACATGCAAATAAAATATCTATGATCAATTTGATAAATGAGTGTATGGATTAATAAGTTAATAGCAAAATTCATATTAGTCCTGATTAATCTGGAAGAGTTAAGCAACCTTATAAAAACCAAGAGACATAATTGGTTCATAAAATTATATTGTATGTTAGTCCACTGGATTGTACTTGATGATATATATATTCACCGTGAAATAAATAAGTGGTAAAGGGATATAAATAATGAGAAAGTTGAGAATAAGAATTCTCACCACATGAATGATAACTATGTGAAGTGGTACACATATGAAATAGCTAGACTTAACTATTCCTTTATAAATATATATACATATATCTATATACACACATACATATGTCATATACATGCAAAGCATATTGTAGTTATGCAGAAGACGTACTCAAATGTAACTATTATTTAAAATAATAATAATAACAATAATAAAAGAAAACAGAGCCCTGGTGTTGAGAGAGTTGCTAGGGTTCGTAGAATTTTTTAAAGATGAGGACCAGGTGATTCCTATTTCCATGTTCATTCCAAGGCAATGACAAATACTATTGGAGATCTTTGTGGACCTTTATCCACTCATGTAAAGATTTAAAGATAAAAACCATTCTCACACCATGCACAATGTGAGCAATTAATACCTGGATCCCATTCAAGACTACCTGACATGATTACACTGGCTGCACCCCCATTATTCCACAGCAATATGTAAAAGAACATGTTCATACCACTCAGGGCCAGCTGGGTGTGACTCTCTGACATTCAGTGAGTGACACAGGCAGGGTTAGGCAAGACAAGACCTAGATAAGCAGTAATTTGATCTATTTCCCTTCATGTTATTTTCATAGTGACACAGTTCATAACAATTCCTTTCATTGTCATAAAAGGAAAGAAAAATATGATAGCTTATGTGACATTATTCACTGAAAAAAGCTGCTAAATATTTCTAAACAGATACAAGGTTGAACAAGACAAATTGTATATAAATTTGTTTACATGTTTTTGAAGTAAATTACATAAATATATATTGATACATTTTATGAAGTTTATAGATACAGAGAGAATAATTTGAAAAAAAGACAATCAATTTTTACGTGGTATGTATTCAGTTTATTTTTCTTTGCCATGTTTCACTTGTCTTCTACCCCACTCTTTTAGATACTTATACTGTCATAGACAACTTGACAATATAAAATCAGAGAGAAGTAACATCTTTCTTTAATTTCCAATATGTACCCAGGGACACTAGTAACTACTGTTGCAGCTCCTTTTACTTGAGAGATTTCTTAGGCTCCTATTCCAACAGAAAATTACCTCAACTTAAGAAAAATTTTAATCAGACATCAAGCATGATTAGAGAACAAACTCTCAGTGACTGGGAAAGAAGAACATCACAGGTTCAATCTCAAATAGGGTTGCCAGCTACGATAATGAGTGAAATAATATAAGAGGTTTAAAATTATTTATAGCTGGTACATTTTAAATAGGGTTATAGTTTTTGGTATATTAATTTATCAAAGAGAAACAATTAAGCATATGCTTCACTATCCCATTAGGTACAATAAAGAGGTCATTTGTTTTGTTGTTGTTGATGTTGGTAGTACTGGGGTTTGAATTCAGGGCTTTTCACTTGCTAGGCAGGTGCCCTAACACTTGAGCAATGCCTCTGGCTCTATTTACTCAGGTTATTTTTAAAAACATTCTCTTAAATATATTAGATGTACAGGAGGGGTTCATTGTGACACTTACATATGTACTTACAATATATCTTATTTAGATTCACTCTCTACATTGTTCTCCCTTATCCCCATACATTTATCTTTTAGGTCTAGATTCCACATATGAAAGGAAACATGTGACTTTTGTCCTTCTGAGTCTGGCTTACTTCACTTAACTTTATTATCTCCAGTACAATCAATTTACGTACAAACAACATAATTTTATTTTTCTTTATGGCTGAATAAAACTCTATCATGTAAATATACCATATTTTCTTCATCCATTCATTAGTTGTAGGGTACCTATTTCCAAAGCTTGACTATTGTGAATAGTGCTGCAATAAACATGGGTGTGTATCACTATTGTATCCCTGCTTACATTCCTTTGGTTATATGCCTAAGAGTGGTACTGCTGGATCATCTGGTAGGTCTATTTTCAGTTTTTTAAAGAATTTCCATATTACTTCAGGTATGTCTTGCTTTTTGTCCAGCAGGCATGAACCAAAACCCTCCTATTTTATGTTTTGTGTGTAGTTTGGTGTTACATGTGCCACCATGCTCAGTTATTGGGTGTGATGGGGTTTAACATAGGTTTATTTTTTTTTTTTGGAGGGGTGGTGGTGGGGGGTGGGTCTGGGCTGGCTTCAATCTATGATCCTCTTGATATCACCCTCCCAAGTAGCTAGAAATAAAGGCTTGAATTTTTCTTTTCTCTTTTTTTTTTTTTTTGTGGTGGTACTGGGGCTTGAATTCGGCCTCACACTTTCTAAGCAGGCATGCTACCACTTGAGCCACCTCACCAGCCCTAGAATTACAGGCTTGAAGCACCATGCCTGGCTAAGATGTCCTTTAGTCAGGTTGCAAATCATCAAAGGATCTTATTTCTATACACAAAACCCTTTGCTTTGTCTCTGTTACCTCAATGACCACAAAGTCTGTCCCTGAATGTGTGTTTGTGAGCCACCCAAATTATCTGCAAACTCATGAATTTTTTCCTTGTGCTTCTATATTTCTATTAATTATTGTTACCAGAAATGTTTTCTTTATTCATACTCACATTGATATTTTTGCTATAAATCAAATTTTTCTAAATATTTTAAATAGTGGGAGCTGAGGAAAGAAACATGAGGAGTATTTGCATTAATAAATTCTGTTTTTCTACCTTATCCAGGATTAACTCTGGTGAAAACTGAGTTATGTTTCTTTATATATAAAATATGCACATTAACAGTTGTGAGAAAAGAGAAAATTTTGCTAGATGTGAGCATTATTGGAGTATTATTATTTTATGTGAAAATAATTTGCTGTTAGTGTTATAATGGATCTTCATATGGTACTAATTCCTGCCCCCCCTATAAAACACAGGAATTGGAACATAAGAAATATCAAAGTTTGATCAGTGGTAAGAGGATTTCAGTGCATGGGAATATTGACTAGGCTTTGAATATCTAAGTAAGAGATCATACTTTGCTGGCAAGATTGGTTACAAGACAGTTGTTTAACAGAAACTTGGTGGATTAATATTTTTTAATTGGAAGTTGTGATGTTAATTTCTCTTTCTTCTGTGATGGTTAATTTTGATTATCAGCTTCATTGATTTAAGAAATGCCTAGATTAGGAAACCACACCTTCATGTGCCATTTTATTTGTATTGATAATTAAATCATGAGGGCTCTGACCTAATCAATGAATTAATATCTGGATTCATAATACTGTGGCATTATTGAGAGGCAGTGAAGATAGGAGATAAGACCTAGTTGGAGGAAGAAGCTACTGGCACATGTCCTGTGAGCTATAATTTTTATCTGACCCCATCCTGTGTCCCTTTCTTATATTTGTTTCCTATTCACTGCTATGAGAACTCCTTTTGCATCACAATCTCCCCAACAGTATGGATAGACACCCTGAAAGAGGGGCCCAAACAAATATTTTCTTCTTTGAATTATTTCTGTCAGGTATTTTAGTCACAAGGATGAAAAGGTGACTAATACAAAAGATCAAATAAAGACTCTTTCTTTTCCATAAACCTGGAGCATGTCACAATGAGAATGTAATGATTGTAAACTTTATGCTGACAAATACACAAAAATATATTTTTATACTCAAAATATATTTAGTACCACTCTGTTGGAAGTAATACATATGGACTACAACATTTTCATGTCAATAATTCAATGCCTCCTTGTTTTACATAAGAACACAAATTAATACATTAAAAGAGAATGTTAAACTCTCCCTGATATCACTTTTTACCATAAACCATCCTCCATGTGTCTGATCATGTTAATCAAAGTCACCTGTTATATCTAGCATGTAAAACTGACTGAAGATGCAATGGCAAAGAGCAGTATAGTTTTGCTTCAAAAAGGAAAATCATATAATGCATTGTTTTGACAGTTTGCTTTATAAAATTTTCCTAGCAGAATCAAGAAAATTTTCAAATTCACTGCAAAATTAGGAAAATGTGGAAGATAATGGTAGACCAATTTTATGGTCTCCATAGTAAGTGGGGGATGTTAGAAGACAGGTTCACTTTTATATTAGAGGGCTTAGTTATATTGTTTAATATCTGTACATGTACATATAATTTACTGAAATTCTTAAGAAAATATGCTATTATTGTATTCAAATATATACCATATGATTAGTATAAGCAAATTATCTTTCTAGTATTAATATTCTCTTTCAATATTCATATACAAATTTTTACATTACCCATTGGTTTTCAAATGGGTACTCATCAGATTATTATGGTAATTATGTATAAACTAAATAACTGTACTTTAACCAAATTCTGATGAATCAGATTGTTTGAGGTGTGATCTCAATTTTCAATACACTTTAAAGTTTCCATAGTTATTTTTATGTTCATCTACAATGAATAAAAACATTTTTTCTTATATTCAGTGCCATCCAACTGAATTAGACAAAGATGAATTTCAATGTTGCTGTTATTTTAATTATCAGCAGCTTAAATCTATATAGTTAAAATTCAGTAAGTCCTAAAATGAATTGAATTGACATGGCATAATCTAACTTCACATAGTACTTTGAACAAATAAAAACGTGGTCACTTGCCTTAAAATCATCCAAAGTATGCATTTAGAACTGAGGATTTACAGGCATATCTATAACTTTTAAACTCAACTTTCTAGTGCTGAGCTCAAGAAAAACTGAGGACTACTCATGAAAATTCCTAATTACATTTTCCAGATGAGATTATATTTAAATGCTTGCAGATTGGTAGAGATAAAAAATTATCTAGATTCTACTTTCAATATATAAAGAAATAAAAAACAAGTTGAATGAAATAGCAGTTTCTAATGCTCCATTTGCAAACAATTGAATTGAGTGCACATAATTAGGTTTGGTAATGTAATTATGCAAATTTATACCTTAAAGTATTTCCTTAAATCTTTTGATATTGATAGTTTTCATTTCATCTTACTATTTTGTTACATTGAGTAACATCCTGAAGTAGTTCAAAAACTTGAGAAAGATTCATTTTACTTCCTCTGGTTCCAGGTTTTTTATTAGATTAAATAAAACTACTACTTTAAAAGTGATATAATTCTCATTTAACTACCATACTCTTCATTATAAAAAAACAAATTTCCATAAATTGTTTAGTTATTCATTTATTAATGTCTACTATAACCTAGACACAAAGCACTTAAAAATTGATAATGATTGGATTATTATGCACAATCAAGAAACTTAATATGATCTCTAAAGAGATTTAAAATAAATTTCACAATTTCAACAGTAATTCAAAAGAAAGAATAATTACTTTAGGATAGAGAATAACAGGGAAAACTTGCATCAGATTCAGTGGCATTTTTGTGTAGGTGACAAGTTAGCTAAGACCTGAAGCTTGAAAAGAAGCTGGAAAGAGTCAACTTTCCTTAGGATACTGGATCCAAGTGTTTTAAATCCAGAGGAGAAATCCATAGGAGATTTAAGAAATCAATGTGAAAACTGTACTTAGCTGAACAGTGGAAATTCTTTGTGAGGATGAGACAGCTATGAAAAAAAGACTATAGGGAAGAATAGGCCAGGATTATCAGAAAAGCATTCCCAGAAGTCAATGAAGGGGCTAGTTAATGAGGAAAAGGGTGAAAAATGGAAAAACTTACTGATAGACTAAATGGTGAGCCTATGGTAGATATGAAAACATATACATATTTGGCATTCTTTAGGAGGAATGTTTTTAAAAAGGTTTTCAGTATACCCTCACACTTTTGAAATATTAAATTTATAAAAAGAAGTATGCTTATAAGCCAATATCATCTCTCTATAAATTTACAAAAATATTCTTCAACTCTAGAGATACCAGTGCATTGAGATGCTAGGGTTCAAAGAATTCTTGTAGAGCATAGAATAACTGAATACCATTGCAAATGTTAATGTCCCATAACTACTGTGTACACCCTCTTATTTTCACTAATTTTACTGTAATTAACATACAACTTAAAATTTACCATTTCAGCCATTTTAAGTTTGCACTTTTGTGTTACATTCACATTTTTATGAACCTATCATCACTAAAACATTTCATCCTCCAAAACTTAAACTCTGTACCTACCAAATAATGCAGAATGAATAATTTTGAGAATCTACTTAATCTTTGATAGGGTGCTAGGATTTCACCATAAATATATTACTCTTAACTTTTACACAAAAAATGTTGTGACTTGTGTACAATAAAGTAATTGAATTTCAAAGAATTTCAATTACTTTCCAAAGATTAGAAAATAAATGTCAGACTAGATTTTCATACAAAATTGTCTACAAAGCCTAAATTATTTCTGTTTGTACCATGTAATTGTAGCAAAATGAGGTAAATGTATCTGCTTCTGCAATAGCTGGGACTACAGTTGTGCCCTGCTCCAACACACACTCCAGGCCAAATCTGTGATATATTTAATTCCAACTTGTAATTGTTATTGAGCTAAAAACAAAACAAAACAAATATAAAAATTCAGCTGCCAAGATTTAATAGTTCAGTGTCTAAACCTATCAATGTGATAATGATTTGAATTAGTTGCACCCTAATTCTAGGGCAAATATTTAGTTGTTATCAGAAAATCGTCTCTTCTAAAAATTAGACATCTTTCATCAAATATTAATATATGGTCTCATTTGTCTTTCAATCCTCCTCCTAAGAACATTCTTCAGGTACAAAAGGGAAAAGACATGTCTATCTATTCACATTGTAATAGTTTAGTTAGAGTTCAATAATAAAGTATTGTAGACTGTTGACTTAAACATCAGGCATTATTTTCTCACAGATCTGGACACTAGAAGTTGCTTCCCCTTGCCCCTCAATACCCTCTCTCTTTTATCTGTGTCTATGCATGCATCTTCATATTGTCTTTCCTCTGTAATTTGCCCTAATACCATTTTATAAGGGTACCAGTCATAACAGATTAGATCTGCCCCTAATGACCTTACTACTTACCAATAGCTTTAACATGCTTCAAAGGTCAAACTTAAGAACAAATCCTCTGGCTAAACACCTAGAAAAAAAAAACAGAAAAATAACAGCAGAAAAATTTCCAAATCTTAGGAAAGATGTGGACATCTAGATAAAGAAGGCAATTAGATCCCCAACTAGATATGAGCAGAAAAGATCCTTCCCTATTATACCTAAATAGCCAAAAGTGTAACCAAAGAAAGAATGTTAAAAGTTCTGAGTAGTATCTATAATACCTAGTCATTTACAAAGGAAAAGTGACAAGAATAACTGATTTCTCAGAATAACACTTAAATACGTGGAATAATATATTTCAAGCCACGAAGGAAAATCACTGTCACCCAAATTATTATAACCAGCAAAGTCATCTTTTCTTAGAATTAAACATAAAAATAAAATCAGAGAAATAAAAATCTTAAATCAGCACAAAGTAATGGAATTCATGACCACTCAGCACACAAAAAGTACTTAAAGGTATGCTATACAGTGAAGAAGAAACAAGACAAACACAATTGTTAGAGCAAGGCAAAAAAAAGTCACTAGAAGAGAAGAGAAGAGAAGCATAAAAGAATAAGGATAGAATCAAACATAATTAATTTAGTAAGTCATGAATAAGAAGAATAATGGAGAAAGAAATGAAAATGTATCATTCAAAACAACAAGAAGAAAAACAGTAAAATGTAAGAAACAAATAAATATCTTTCAATAATAAACTTAAGTGAAAATGGTCTTTTTTCTGAAGAGCAGTGGAATTTATGTTACTAATTCAAATTTCTAATAAGCTAATTAATAGTAGTTACATCAGGGCTCTCTGGGTCTTTCTCATTTTACTATGTGCATTATTAGACTACTTGAATTTGTTACCAAAAAACATATATATTTTCTCCTAGCAGGTAATTCTCTAAAACATTTCACAGAAGAGAACATATTATTGATCTGTACAGAACAATAAAGGTGAAAATATTCTTTGAATCCAAGTTTCTCAATATATAAGTAAACCTGAGCTGAGGACTAGAAGACAAATAAAGTAGATTATCTAGAAGTTGCATTTGGAAGCAGGAACAGGTTTTAAGGAGCTGCTGTGTTCTCTTCAAAGGAGTGACTATTAGATTTTGGAATTTCCTCTATACTTATCCAGGTGCAGTATCCATGGTGCATTAGTTCCTGTGATCAAGCTTTTGCCCTATGCCACAGTTGTGTAGAACACATTTTGATACATAGGTTGCTGTCAGGTGTGGTCAAGAAGAAAGGGTCTGGAAGGATGTTGGTCACTGACTGAACACCCCTTATTTTCTAAATATTCAAGAGTATTTGTTTCTATTTACAGTTACACTTACCAGCAACTCATATTAAGTCATAAGGACACTTTTTTCTTCACAAGCTCAGACAGAAAAGCAGTTGCCCTTTTAAAAGTTCACATTGCTAAAGATACAGGGTGTATTTGAACAGTGGTACTCTTGACTCTTTATTGGGTAATTCCATTGTGATGAATGCTATAGTGAATAGATAGCAAGCCAGAAGAAATCAAAGAATGAAATATAAATTTCTCAGACAGTAGAACAGATAGAAAACTCTGTGTGTGTGGGGGGGGGGGGTGGAAATAACATATATCCACATCCTGGATCTTTTGAGATTTTCTTACAATGCAATTCAGTCTGTGTTTACTGGCACATCAAAGACTAATCTGAATTGAGGGATGAGCTTCTAATTGTTGGCACAAGCAATAGTCTCCATAGTTGCCACTCCGTTGTCTAGAAACCTGGAAGTATTTCAGCTGCCTTCCTTCTGAGCTGTTCTCACCTTTCTTTTTACTCTCTTTTCTCTTCACAAATTTTACAAAATTCTTCTAAAATTTGATACTGACAGTCTTTCAGAATGCCCCAGCAGAAATAGTGTTAATTATACATTTAAAAGATAGAGAACTGGTAATTGGATTTAAAAGAAAAGATGCAACAATTTGCTGACTAGACAAACCACACATCACCTACAAACACACAAACACACACACACACACACACACACACACACACACACACACACACACTTACACATACACACATACACATTGCAAGCAAATGGAATCCAAAAGCAAGAAGCTGTAGCAACACTCATATCTGACAAAACTGACTTCAAACCAAAATTAGAACAAAAACCCCACTAAATAATGAGAAAGAAATAATCCTTCAAGAAGGGAGGAGGCAGGGGGAAGGTGAGAGAAATGACCCAAACATTGTATGCACATATGAATAAAAGAAAAAAAAAAAAAAGGATTCCAAGATGGCAGCTAAAGGGAGGAAGCAGAAAGCGAGCCTCCTATAGTGAAATCTTGGAGAGACACTGGAGACACACTTTGCAGGCAGAACCACCGAGAAGAGGCAAAATTTTGACCCCTCCACACCTCCAGGTGGCGCAGAGAATCTCCACTTCACGTTAAATGGAGAAACAAGGAGGGCCCCTGGGCCACCAGTTGCCCATGCCCAGATGGCTTGGGAAGACGTGGACAAGGTAAGCTTTGTGGTAGCACGGTACTCCCACAGACAACCCTGGGCCAGAGCAGCATAGCCCCCTGGACAGACTGAACTCCACCAGGGGAAAAAAGGGAAACTGACTAATAAGCAATAAGAACAATAAAGACATGTGGGAAAGAGGGTGGGGTGCACTGAGTGCCAAAGATTGGGGGAAGGGAATCCTTCCCAGAACTGCAAACAAACAAGCCAGGAGGGCTGGAGAGGCTCCGGTGGGAGCAGGGGTGCGTGCCCAGCAACCAGGAGTGGGAAAGCTTGTGAGAGTGGTGGAGTGTGGAAAACACCACAGGAAAGAGGGAAGACCCACTTCCCACGTGAGCTGTAAACAAACATGGTGGCTGGCAGGAGCAGCAAAACCACCCAGTAATCAGGAGCAGGAAAGCTTGTAAAAGTGGCAGTGGGAGGAAAACTGCACAGGAGAGGGGGGAAGATCCACCTCCCACATGAACTGTAAATAAACACGCAGGCCTGAGAGCTTGGGTGCAGTGTCACCTCCCCCAGTGTTCTTGGAAAGGGGAAAGCTTGTAGCAGAGATGCACAGGAAAACTCTAAGTAAACAAAGCCTGTGGGTCCAGGTGAGTGCTAAGCTCACCCCAGAGGTCTGCATAAATAACGCCTCCAGCAACAGCAGGCTGACAGAAGAGGGCAGGCAAGCCACAGCCGCAGATACCATGAACAGAACTGTCTCCAGACTCTTTTTTTTTTTTCTTTTTCTCCCTAACTTTGATGAGAGAACAACTGAAATACACCTGTATGCTGAAAAACTTACTGAAATTGTGTTGCATTTGAACTTGGGACACTTGGTGGGGTTTTTGTGTGTGTGTGTAGTTTTGTTCTACTTTATGCATCCCCTTTGATGAGACAACTGCAGAACAACATCTGAGGCACCATCTCCAGGATTGGAGACTGAGATAGACACCCAAATTATTAAGACTGAAACTTCATTGCATTTGAACTTGGAGCTTTTTTGGTTCTTTTGTTTTTTGGTTTTTTTTTTAATTTTTCTATTTTCACTTCATTTTATTTTATTTTTATATATGTAAGTATATTTCTCTCATTTACTTATTTTTTCTTTTTATTCTTATCCATATTTTATTTATTTTTTATTTTCAATCCTCTCTCTGTCTCTCTAATGCCTGTTCAGCTTACTGTCGATTACTACACTAATGCTCCCTGTTTATACCTTTGAAATTTTCTTGTCTGATTCCTTGTTCTGTTTTCTTCTTTTTGTCTGTTTCTTTGTTTTTCCCTTTTCTTTAACTTCTTGCTTTCCATCTCCTCTCACTCTTCCATTCTAAATATTACCATTGTTATTATTACAAGCTAGAAAATACTTAATTGCACACAGTACAGGTACAGTAACAATACCAAAGACAATGACAAGAAGACAGAAAAAACAGGGAAACCACTTTGCCCACAGCAAAAAATTAGTACAGGAACCAGAGGGGAATGAAGAAAACAAATACTCAGATCCAGATCAACAAAATGAAGATAAACTATGCCAAAGGACCCAATGAAGCCCACAAGAACAATTTAAAAGAAGATATACTACAGGTACTCAATGAGAATTTTATAGAGATGATATTGGATATGGTCAACCAAAATGTACAGGAGACACACAAGAAATTCCAAGACAACAAAAATGGAGAATTTGAAAAAGCAAAAGAAGAAATAAAGAAAACCATAGAAGCACTGTATAAAAACCAAAGTGAAACAGAGAACACGATGAATAAACAGATAAATGAACTCAGGACAAAAATAGACAACATTAAAGAGGAAACTACCTAGGATATGGAAAACCTCAGAAAAAAGAGTGAAACAAAATTGCAAAACAAAACGGAAGGCCAATCCAGCAGTATAGAACAAACAGAAGACGGAATCTCAGAACTTGAAGATGAAATGGTAATTAAAGGGAAAACCAAAGAACTATTAATTAAACAACTCAAGACCTGTGAAAAGAAAATGCAAGAACTCACCAACTCCATCAAAAGACCAAACTTGAGACTCATGGGCATCAAAGAAGGAGAAGAGGTGCAACTGAAGGGAATCCATAATATATTCAACAAAATAATAATGGAAAATTTCCCAAATCTAGAGAAAGATTTTCCCATACAGATGCAAGAGGCCTCCAGGACACCAAACAGACCAGATTAAAATAGAACTACCCCATGATACATCATCATTAAAACAACAAGTTCAGGAACTAGGGAAAGAACATTGAAGGCTGTAAGAGAGAAAAAACAAGTAATATACAAAGGTAAACTCATGAAAATCACAGCAGACTTCTCAACAGAAACATTAAAAGCAAGAAGACTGTGGGGTGAGATCTTCCAGGCACTGAATGAAAATAACTTCAGCCCCAGGATACTCTACCCAGCAAAACTATCATTCAAAATAGATGGAGCAATAAAAGTCTTCCATGATAAGCAGAAACTAAAACAATATGTGACCACAAAATCACCACTACAAAAGATTCTTCAAGGGATTCTGCACACAGAAAGTGAAACCCAACTCAACCATGAAAAGACAGGCAGCACAAAACCACAGGAAAAGAAAAAGCAAGACAGTAGAGAGTAACCTCAACTTAGGTACACACAATCAAACCTTCAAACAACTAAGACAACTAAATGACAGGAATCACCACATACCTATCAGTACTAATATTTAATGTTAACGGACTTAATTCACCCATCAAAAGGCACCGCTTGATGAAATGGATTAAAAAGGAAGATCCAACAATTTGTTGCTTACAGGAGACCCACCTCACTGACAGAAATAAGCATAGGCTTAGGATGAAAGGCTGGAATAAGATTTACGAAGACAATGGCCTCTGAAAACAGGCAGGATTAACAATACTTATCTCTGACAAAGTAGACTTCAAACCTACATTGATCAAATGAGATAAAGAAGGACATTCCATACTATTAAAAGGGGAAATAGACCAAAAGGACATAATAATCATCAACTTGTATGCACCCAATGTCAATGCATCCAATTTCATCAAACATACCCTGAAAGACCTAAAAGCATATATAAACGCCAACACAGTGGTTGTGGGAGACTTAACACCCCATTATCATCAACAGATAGGTCATGCAAACAAAAAATCAACAAAGAAATCCAAGATCTAAAATATGCAGTAGATCAAATGTACCTAGTTGATGTCTACAGAACATTTCACCCAACTTCTACACAATATACATTCTTCACAGCTGCCCATGGAACCTTCTCCAAAATAGATCATATCCTAGGGCACAAAACAAGCCTCAGCAAATATAAGAAAATAGAAATTATACTGTGCATAGTATCTGATCACAATGCAGTAAAAGTAGAACTCAACAACAAAAGTAAAGACAAAAAACATGCAAGCAGCTGGAAACTAAATAACCCATTACTTAATGAACAATGGATCATCAATGAAATAAAAGAGGAAATTAACAAGTTCCTGGAAGTCAATGAAAATGAAAACACAACCTACTGGAACCTATGGGACACAGCTAAGGCAGTCATGAGAGGAAAGTTTATAGCCATGAGTGCATATATTAAAAAGACTGAAAGATCCCAAATCCATGACCTAATGATACATTTCAAACTCCTAGAAAAACAAGAACAAACAAATCCCAAAACAAATTAAGGAGAGAAATAATAAAAATAAGAGCCGAAATCAACGAAATAGAAACCAAAAAACAATTCAAAGAACTGATGAAACAAAAAGTTGGTTCTTTGAAAAAATAAACAAGATCGATAGACCCCTGGAAACCTGATTAAAATGAGGAGAGAAAAAACCCAAGTTAGTAGAATCAGGAATGCAAAAAGGGAGATAACAACAAACACCATGGAAGTCCAGGAAATCATAAGAGACTACTACAAGAACATATATTCAATTTGAAAATTTTAAGAAATGGACAGATGTCTAGATACATATGATCATCCAAAACTAAACCAAGAGGAAATTAATCACCTGAATAGATCTATAACACAAAAGGAAATTGAAGTAGCAATCAAGTCTCCCCAAAAAGAAAAGTCCATGACCCAATGGATTCTCTGCTAAATTCTATCAGACCTTTAAAGAAGAACTGATACCAACCCTCCTTAAACTGTTCCACAAAATAGAAAGGGAAGGAAAACTGCCAAACACATTTTATGAAGCCAGTATTACACTTATCCCAAAACCAGGCAAAGACACCTCCAAAAAGGAGAACTATAGGCCAATCTCCTTAATGAACATTGACGCAAAAATCCTCAACAAAATAATGGCAAACCGAATTCAACGACACATCAAAAAGATTGTTCACCACGACCAAGTAGGATGCATCCCAGGGATGCAGGGGTGGTTCAACATACGAAAATCAATAAACATAATAAACCACATTAACAGAAGCAAAGACATAAGCCACTTGATCATCTCAATAGATGCTGAAAAAGCCTTTGATAAGATCCAGCACCATTTCATGATAAAAGCTCTAGAAAACTAGGAATAGAAGGGAAGTACCTCAACAGCATAAAAGCTATATATGACAAACTTACAGCCAGCATTATACTTAATGGAGAAAAACTGAAACCATTACCTCTAAAATCAGGAACCAGACAAGGATGCCCACTATCTCCACTCCTATTCAACATAGAACTGGAATTCCTAGCCAGAGCAATTAGGCAAGAAGAAGGAAGAGAAGGAATACAAATAGGTAAAGAAACTGTCAAAATATCCCTATTTGCAGAAGACATGATCCTATACCTTAAAGACCCAAAAAACTCTACTCAGAAGCTTCTAGACATCATCAATAGCTACAGCAAGGTAGCAGGATATAAAATCAACATAGAAAAATCATTAGCATTTCTATACACTAACAATGAGCAAATGGAAAAAGAATGTATGAAAACAATTCCATTTACAATAGCCTCAAAAAAAAATCAAATACCTAGGTGTAAACCTAACAAAAGATGTGAATGACCTCTACAAGGAAAACTATACACTTCTGAAGAAAGAGACTGAGGAAGACTACAGAAAGTGGAGAGATCTCCCATGCTCATGGATTGGTAGAATCAACATAGTAAAAATGTCTATACTCCCAAAAGTAATCTACATTTTTAATGCAATTCCCATCAAAATTCCAATGACATTCATTAAAGAGATTGAAAAATCTACCATTAAATTTATATGCAAACACAAGAAGCCACGAATAGCCAAGGCAATACTCAGTCAAAAGAACAATGCTGGAGGTATCACAATACCTGACTTCAAACTATACTACAATGCAATAACAATAAAAACAGCATGGTACTGGCACAAAAACAGACATGAAGACCAGTGGAACAAAATAGAGGACCCAGATATGAAGCCACACAGGTATAACCAACTTTTCTTTGACAAAGGAGCTAAAAATATACGATGGAGAAATAGTAGCCTCTTCACCAAAAACTGCTGGGAAAACTCGTTAGCAGTCTGCAAAAAACTGAAACTAGATCCATGTATATCACCCTATACCAAGATTAACCCAAAATCGATCAAGGATCTTAATATCAGACCACAAACTCTAAAGTTGATACAGGAAAGAGTAGGAAAAACTCTGGAGTTAGTAGGTATAGGTAAGAACTTTCTCAATGAAACCCCAGCAGCACAGCAACTAAGAGAGCATAGATAAATGGGACCTCATAAAACTAAAAAGCTTCTGTTCATCAAAAGAAATGGTCTCTAAACTGAAGAGAACACCCACAGAGTGGGAGAAAATATTTGCCAGCTACACATCAGACAAAGGACTGATAACCAGAATATATAGGGAACTTAAAAAACTAAATTCTCCCAAAACTAATAAACCAATAAAGAAATGGGCAAGTGAACTAAACAGAACTTTCTGAAAAGAAGAAATTCAAATGGCCAAAAAACACATGAAAAATACTCACCATCTCTAGCAATAAAGGAAATGCAAATTAAAACCACACTAAGATTCAACCTCACCCCTGTTAGAATAGCCATCATTAGCAACACCACCAACAACAGGTGTTGGTGAGGGGAAAAGGAACCCTCTTACACTGTTGATGGGAATGTAAACTAGTACAATCACTCTGGAAAAAAATTTGGAGGCTACTTAAAAAGCTAAACATTGATCTACCATTTGATCCAGCAATGTTTCTCTTGTGCATATACTCAAAAGACTGTGACACAGGTTACTCCAGAGGCACCTGCACACCCATGTTTATTGCGGCACTATTTACAATAGCCAAGTTATGGAAACAGCCAAGATGCCCCACCTCTGAGGAATGGATCAAGAAAATGTGGTATCTATACACAATGGAATTTTATGCAGCCATGAAGAAGAACAAAATGTTATCATTTGCTGGTAAATGGATGGAATTGGAGAACATCATTCTGAGTGAGGTTAGCCTGGCCCAAAAGACCAAAAATCGTATGTTCTCCCTCAGATGTGGACATTAGATCAAGGGCAAACACAACAATGGGGTTGGACTTTGAGCACGTGATAAAAGCGAGAGCACACAAGGGAGGGGTGAGGATAGGTAAGACACGTAAAAAATTAGCTAGCATTTGTTGCCCTTAACGCAGAGAAGCTAAAGCAGATACCTTAAGAGCAACTGAGGCCACTAGGAAACAGGGACCAGGAACTAGAGAAAAGGTTAGATTAAAAAGAATTAACTTGGAAGGTAACACACACGCACAGGAAATTAATGTGAATCAACTCCCTGTATAGCTATCCTTCTCTCAACCAGCAAAAACCCTTGTTCCTTCCTGTTGTTGCTTATACTCTCTCTACAGCAAAATTAGAAATAAGGGCAAAATAGTTTCTGCTGGGTATTGAGGGCGTCGGTGGGAGAGGGAGGGGGCAGAGTGGGGGTTAGGGAGGATGTGGGGACAGGGGGAAGAAATGACCCAAGCCTTGTATGTACATATGAATAATAAAACAGTTAAAAATACTTATATATATAAAAAGAAACATAATCCTGTAAAAAAAACATTGTATACACATATGAATAAAATAAAAATGTTTTAATAAAAAAAAGGAAAAAAAAAGAAGATATAGCAATTGTAAATATGCATGCATTGATGTTATAGCACCAAGTCTTATTAAATAAACATTATAGGACATTAATGAGGATATTGGCTCCAAGAAAATAATAGTATATGACTTAAATATTCCATTTCCACCAATATATAGATAATCCAGGCAAAAATATCAATAAGGAAACAGAAAACTTATGTGGTGATATAAACAAGATTTTGTAAGCATCCACAAAATATTCCATGTGTAAGTGGCAAAATATATTCTTTTTTAAGATCATGTTTATCATAAAAAATAATAGGATTATATTTGGCAGTTTTATTTATGTATGTATTGTACATTTTACATATTCACACATACCCAATTGCCTTCTGTTTTACTCCCTTTCTCCTTCAGATGTTTCTTTTATTCCTTCATTTGTTGTTGGGTATCTATGGTGACTCCATAACTTGGCTATTGTGAGTAGCAGCATGGTAAATACACATGAGCCGCCATCTCTCTTCTATAATCACTTTGGCTCCATTGGGTATATACACAGTAGTGGTATAGCTGGATAATATAGCAGCTGTATGTTTATATTTTGGGCAACTCCATACTGTAGGATATGCATTATTTTTACATGTAACCATTTACAAAACATATTATTTTAATCTCCACAAAAACAGAAAAAGGACTTCTTATGTCATATCAGATCATAGTGGAACAGCAAAAGAGTGTGTAAAACAGTCTGTCTCTACAGACATCTTAGGGAAGTTTTAAAATACATAGGAAATGAAAATAAAAACACCACATAATAGAGCATGTGGAATATGGTAAAAAAAGTTGAAGAGGGGAGCTTATAGCAATGAATGCCGATATTAAAATGGAGAAATCTCAAATAAATAATGATTCCTTGGAAGATCTCAAGAAAGAATGCGGAATTCCTACATCTCCCTCAAAATAGGTCAAAATCATAAGGCAAAACCTGAAACTTTGAATTGCTAGAGAAAAACTAGTGGCAAATGTTGATATTCAGACAGGCAATGATTTCCTGATATAGAGGAAGAAAAAATGCTGTTTATGATTATATCAGCCAAGCAAAGAAAATAACTGAGGAAAGACAATACTCTCTCAAATAAGAGAAAAACTACCAATTATTCTGTTGTGACCCTCTGATAGAGGATTAATATAAAGAATGTATAGAGAATTTTAGGATAAGAACAAGCAATCCAATCAACATATGAACAAGTTATCTGGACAGACACTTCTTAAAAGAAATACAAATGGCCAACATTGTATGAAAAAGGGCTCAATATCTTTAGATATCTGGGAAATGTAAATTAAAAGTGCATTGATATTCTCACCCCTATTAAAATGGCTATAATCAATCAATAAATAAATAAATAACAAAATTAAGTAATACTGGTGAATATATGGGGGAAAGAACCCTATCTCTTGTCTGTGGGAATGCAAATAATCCACTTTCTAAGAAAAACACTATGAATATTTCTCACCAAACTAAAAGTAGAACTACCATATGATCTAGCTATACTACTTCTGGGTACATAGAGGGAGAAAATAAAGTCAGAATAGATAAGAGATATCTCATACCCATGTTTATTGTGGCTGCATTCATAATAACTAACCTTTGAAATCAGTCTAAGTGCCCAACAGCAGGTGATTAGAAGAAGAAAATATGGCATATGTTTAAAATAAAGTATTTTTCAGCCTATGAAGAAGAAAAAAATCATGTTTGCAGGAAAATGAGTGGAGATAGAGATTATCATGTTACGTGAAACATGCCGGATTCAGAAAGGAAGCATCACATTTTCTCTCATATGCTGTAATTAGAAATAAATAGATGACAGGAAAGGAGCAGAGAGACCAAGATACCAGGAGTTAGGGAGATAGTGGAAAGTAAGAGGGTGTAGTTTGAAGGGTAGATATATTCAGTACATGACATATGCATTTATTAAAGTCAAAATGAACCATTTCGATATGGAAAGTTAAAATTCATGAACACTTATAATTAAAAATATTAGTAAAGAAAAACAGAAACAAAAAGTCTTTATGTAAAAATATATCTACATTCTGAGATACTGGTGGTTAGATTTGCAACATATGGATTTGACTCAGTCATAATTCTGCCTACAATATACATAAGGTTTATGTGTGGAACTGTCTCATATATATATATATATATATATAGCTTGAAACTGAAAAAAAGAAGAAACCCTGGAGAAGAATATCCACCCTTGTTGTTAAAATTAATAATGCATGCCCTAAAAGGGTATTTACAGAAAATGCACTTATGTAGAGGAAAGAATCTGCAGTCAATATGATTAATGTCAAAGTGCAGACTGCTTTCTGTCAAATAGTTTCATTATATTCATCCATGTATATACATGTGTGTACTCCATGATCCACAGACCTTCAGGTTCAACTTCTGAAAACCAAGAAAACACTAATTGAGCTCCACAGTGAACAAGACGAATAGATTTTGCCATTGCAGAAAAGATAGGTGAGGGGAGTCTCTCTTTTTCTGTTTCAGAAAATAGATGTATCTTGGCTACAAATCTTAAAAAAATACACAAAATTATTTCACTGTGTGCATTAAAGGTAAGCAAAGTGTGAAGAAAACTCATACCACTTTATTTATTATGATCATATATAATATACAGTAAGATTCAGCTTCTGCAGAGAATATTTATTCCTTTTTTGGGGCCAGAAGATCACTATACAGCAAGATTACCTGCTTGTCATTCAAGATTTCCCCTCCACATGGAAGTTCTGCCATTCCAGCAACACACTGGAAAGTTTTCCCTTAGCTATTATCAGGCTGAAATATTATTTAGTAATAGCAAGGAAGTGAGAAATTGTGTGTGTAAATGTATAAAACACAAGGAACTATAAATCTTTACTTCAAAAATGTGCAAGGATTTTTTATTTTTGCCTTGCCATATAAAGGATTTGAAAGACATTTCTCCATACTTTGCAACAAAAACTGCAATAACTGCAAACTACCAAATTTTCTTAGATGTAATAGGATATTGAGGCCCATGGACAAAGTACTACCTAAAACCTGAAAAGACAGGCATATATATAGAATACAGATCCCACCTTCCTAAAACAGAGGCTGCTAAAATGAACAAGCTCAGGGAATAATTTTTTGAAACTTCTGGAAGCTGTGAATGGACTCAATAGTCAAACTCCTGGGAAGGGGCAGTCCAAAGGTCATCCTAACAATTTTATTCGTTTACCAATAGGAGCCAAACATCCTCAGCTCCCTTCGAAGATTCAGAGACAACTCTCTTGGTGTTGGTCCAGGGAGAGGGTCCAAATAATCATTTTACAAAAGCTGGATTCCCAGCTAGGATAAGCAAATCACTATTCTCTTTCTGACATTCTAGATGATATGAAAAGTTTTAGAGCTTCTTGGATATCTTAAAGAACTAGGACACATTTTATGGGAATTAATTCTCAAATATGTTTATTTAATTTTAGAGCTATGATCCTTTTTCTTTTCTTTTTAAGAAAAATGTTTGCTTTATATGTCTTTCATTTTAAGGACTGAATTAAATTATGAGTTGAATTATATATATGTATATATGTGTATGTGTGTGTGTGTCTTTATTTTAAAAATATGCCATAGAAATATAAGAAGATGCAAAAGTTAATATTCTCTAGCAGTTGCGATAGTCTATCAAGTTCTCTTCATCAAATGTAAAATAATGCAGTATCGTTTGAATTTATCTGATCCTATCTGTTTCTAGCTCCATGCTCACTGACAACCTTCAATAGTGTTAGGTGAACTGTAAATATAAATTTAAAGATATGTACAATCCAAGAAGCTGTAATTCCACCTTTTTGGGAGGCAGAGATGGGGAGGACCACATTTCAAGGTTAGCCCTGACAAAAGGTAAGATGCCATATCAACAAATATGTAGAACAAGATGTCACACACTTGTAATTCCAAAACAATTTTAGGGGAATTGTGGTCTCATTCCAGCCAGGCAAAAACCACAAGATCCTATCTGAAAAATAACTAAAAACAAAAAGGGCTGGGGCATGGCTAACTAAAACCCCAGTACTGTTGAAAAAATGAAATGTGTAAAGATTTAAAGTTTTGCCTTCACATAACCATTCAGCAACAATGGAAAAAATTTTGTTATTCAATAATTTATACATTATATCCACTATTTTAATCTGATTTAATTTTCTCACAGGAAATATATTATGATTAAATGATCAAAATGATTTATCCTCTTTCACCCATTGTTATTCCAATATGAATCAAAATGAGCCTTGAGAGAAACATATTAAATGGTATTTTGTTTGACTTCCAGCATAAAAAGAAGTTTTATGAATTTTATTATTGTTCCCAAATTCCATTAGTTATTAAAATCAGAGTCAATGTGACCAATTTTATTTGAACTGTTTCATTGTGCCTAAATAATAATCAGCCCACCTGATGTGTGATCTCACACACCATTGAATCTTAGAATCGTAACTATAGAAAAGCAAAATGAAATCTATAATTATTAGGGTATTAATTATAGTACTCTATATTCTGTTAGTGTCTTTCATTCTGGGACTTCAAAAGGGCATAGAAGTGTTAATTAAACTTCCATGGAATTTTATTACCTTTTACATATGTGTGGAAAGGAATCACAATATCATGTATTTCTATGCTTTAGAAACACTGAAAAGTTTAGAAAAACTCCTTTATCTCTATTTTCTCTTCTTCTTAACTTTGAATATGTATGAGAGACTCATGATTAATAAAATATATTTCCTTTCAAAAAACCTGACCATATAGATTCCAGTATTTAAAACTTTATCAAAATTCAAGTAGTTCTACCATTATGGATAGTGAAAATTTCTGTAATAAATATTTCAATCATACTTGATACCTATTTTACACGAAAACACCAGTTTTACCCTTCCTTTTCTCCTCCATTTTCACTCTTTACTATAGGTCCTTTAAGAACATTTTAGTCTAACTCAGGTTTCTTATATTTCTCTTGGAAATGCATAATAGCTATTGTTTCTTGTCTTAGATCATCACCCACTCAATATTTCATGAGGACAATGCTCACACCCTCACATTCCAGACTTTGCCTACTGTAAAGTGCTGTTCAAACTGCCAAGAGGCACACAATAGCAAGACCAATTTCCTGGATGTAAGCCTCTGCTCATTCACTGACCATATGGACTTAAGTTTAGAGTGGTCTGTCAACGGATATTTGATGAGTGAATGAGTATATGAAGGAAGGAATAAATAATATCAGTGACAATGGTTTCTGGAAGTCAGATTAATAAGTTTATCTCACGTATATCATTGAATAATACTGGCTCCATTGACCTCTATCTCTCTTTCTTTCTCTCTCTCTCTCTCTCTTCTTTCTCTTCTTATAATGGCATTTTGGATAGATTCATTGTCATTTATTTATGAACAAATCTTATCAGACATCTTCATACCATCCGTGGGACCAAGATACCAAAATACCCATATTATGAGATAGCTCTCAGAATCGATACCAACTCACAGGGTATATTCTGTGTTCCTCCATACTCCTTCTCATGATGTTTTTCCAGTTGATAATACCGGAAATATACTTCTTAAATCAGGGTTGTAACTTGCATTAAGTTATTCTAATGAAAGCAAGTCTACTTGGCTGGTGGAAATTAAATATTTTGATTTTTTTTTTTTTGGTGGTAATGGGACTTGAAGTTGGGACTTCTACCACTTGAGCCACATTCTCAGCCATTTTTGCTCTAGTTATTTTCTAGATAGTGTCTCCTGTTTTAATGCTCTGGACTATGATTTTATTCCTTATACCTCCCCCATAAGTGGAATTACAGATATGGAACTCCATACCCACCTTTTTTTTTTTTTTTTGAGATGTCTCACTAACATTTTGCCCAGACTAGCCTGAAACCTTGTTCCTATAAATCTCCCCTTACAGAGTAGCTAGAATTATAGGTGTGAACCAGTTCTCCAAGTCATATGGGTTTTTTGTTGTTGTTGTTGATTTTTGACCCAGCAATTCTATATTTATTTATTATAGCACTCTACCTCAATGCAAAATTTCTATTTAGAAATTTATATCTGAAGACTTTGACATTTACATATATTTCTCCTATTCAATATTGGCATTATGTAACGTGCTAGTCATTTTATTAATCAGTTTGAGCTGCTACAGAAAATAATAGAGTGGATGCTCTACAACCAAAAAAATCATAGTATTGCTTCTAATAGTTCTGGAGGTTGTAAGACAGAGATCATCTACCAGCATGATTGCGTTATTAAGAGTCCTCCAAGTTGCAAACTGGAATCCACAAGTTTAGGGAAAGATAATTCTCTGACGTACCTTTTGTAGATAAGCGTCCAATCTCATTCATTCATGAGGACTCTGCCCTCACTACCAATTACCTCCCAAAGGCCTCACTCCTCAATAACATCACACTGGAACTTAGAATTTCAGTTCGTGAGTTTGGAAGGTGGGCACAAACCTTCAGGCCACTGCAATATTAAAGCATATTCCAGCATGTGTTAGCTGTATGATTTCTGGCTTCTCACAGGATCTTACTGATAATTTCATCACCCATAAAACGGTGTTAATCACACTTGCAACAGAGTTCAGGTAAGATACAAAGAAAATGAAGGATTTTATGATATGTTTGTTTTGTTATAAAACACTTATTAGCATCTTCACAGAGTCTAATATGAGCTGTATGTGTATGTGTGTGTTTGTGTGTATGTGTGTGTGTGTGTGTGTATGTTTGTGTGTTTTACAGAGAAGATAGGGACACTAGTCTTGCCCTAAGCAACTCGCACTTTGACCTTAGTCAGGAACACCTAAGCACTCAGGTGAGTTAGTTAATATACCACAATTCCAATACTTGAATTTCTTTGTGTTTCTCATCACAATAAGAGAAGTTGTCATATTTTAACCATGGTGTTGTTGACTTTCTGGAAATTCTGGTTGCTATGTTGGCTTTGGCAGCATAGAGTTTCAGTGCTGACAATTTCCTATTGTTTCCCCACAGACACCTTCACATGGGTTCCAGACGCCCATGACTCAGACTCTGTCTTCCTCCAAAGATTAAAAAAATCTCTAGATTAGTCATTAGTATTTCTAATTACATTGTTAGCAATATAACAATAATATATTCAATACTCACCTTTGCTGAACTCTTCTCCCTGGAAACATTGTAGAATAAAAACATTTGGGGGATGGGACCAGCCTGGGTGTGCAGTAAAGAAGTAGTAACACTGGTACAAGACTCATTGCTGTTTTGCTCTATGCATTGTTTACTCAGCTTTGAGGCCTTCTCTGTAGGCCACTCAGCTTACTTTCTTTTGCAGCTGATTAAGTACAAACCCAGCTACTGACCTTAGGGCGCTAAGACTCTGAACCACCAGGCACCACCCCTAATAAGCCCAAGATTAGGTATAAGAAAAGAAGGAACAGCTCCCAAATTGCAAAAGCCATGACATTAAAATAGCTAATTGAAAATGAATCCCTACCAAATATACTTAAACTCACTCTTCTATCCACACCTAAATTTCCTGTACTGCCCTCCTTTTTAGTTATCCTGCTCCTAGAAATCCCTATGTGGCCTCACACATACCAAGTCACTCTCCTTTGAAATTATAATAAAAAAATTCTTTCTATTTTCTGTCCTAATGTATTTTGTGTTGTCTTCACTATCAAAAACCACTATATCTTCACCTATCCAATTTTTGTAAAAGGCACCCAAAATATACAAAGTACAACAGAGAGCCTCTTCAACAAATGTTTCTGGGAAAACTGGAACTCTGCATACAGAAAACTGAAACTAGATCTATGTTTTTCTCCCTGTATAAAATCAACTCAAAGTGGATTAAGGAACATAATAAGTCCTGACACCTTGAAGCTAGTGTAGGAAAGAGCAGGGAATACAATGGAAATTATAGGTACAGAAAAACACTTCTTAGATAGAACTCAAATGGCTCAACAACTAAGGAAAAAGATTGAAAAATAGGACTGCATAAAAACTAAATATCTTTTGCACAACAAAACAAATAATCACCAGATTAAGGAGACAGTCCACAGAATGGGAAAAAATCTTTCTCAGCTATACATCTGAAAAGGGGCTAATAACCAGAATTTACAGGGAGCTCAGAAGACTATACTCCCAAAAATCAATGGCCCAGTGAAGAAATGGCAAATGAACTGAACAGAGCTTTTTCAAAGGAAGAAGTGCAAATGGGTTAAAAAAAAAAGAAGAAGAATAAAGAAATGCTCAACATCTTTGACCATAAAGGAAATATCAATCAAAACCGCATTAAGATTTCCACCTTACTCCTCTTAGAATGGCTGTCATCAAGTACACAAACAATAACAAGTGTTGGTGAGAATGTGGCAAAAAGGGGACACTCATATTCTGTTGGTAGGAATGTAAATTGTGGGAGACTGAGGCAGTGGAAGTGGGCCTTGACATGAGCATGGCTATGTCAAGGCCTCTTGGCTGATAGGCATGGATACAGCCAAGGGGAAGCAAGGTTCAGCAAGGCTGCCATGCAAGAAAAACAGAATACAATGGCCAAGTCAGGAGAGTTTGTACTAAATAACAGCACGCCACAACTGCCATGTTCCTGCTGCCTATGCAACTGGACCCATGAGAACTCAACACACTTTTCACCCTGCTTTCCCAGACATGCTATATAAATATATGTGCTTGGAGTAGGGGGTTGCTGTCATTGCTCATCAGGAGTGTCAGACCCACCTGATCCCAGCTTTTCTCTATGTCTGTCTTTGTGTCTTTTTTCCTAATCTCCAGTCACTCCCAGTCGGGTTAATGGACCTACTCACGCTGGCTGTGAGAGTAAATTAGTACAACCACTAAGGAAAACATAATGGAAGCTCCTCAAAATACTAAAAATAGAATTGCCATATGATCCAGCAATACTAATCCTAAGGATATACACAAAGGAATGTGAATCAGGTTAAAATTAAGGCACCTGCACACCTATGTTTATGGCAGCATTATTCACAGTAGCCAAGGTAGGGGAAAAGCCAAAATGTCTCACTACTGATGAATGGATTAAGAAAATATGGTATTTACATAAACTGGAATTTTATTAACCCATAAATAAGAATGACATTTTGTCAGTTGCAGGTAAATAGATGGAACCTTGAAACATCAGCTTAATTGAAGATAGTCAGGTTCAGAAAGGCAAAGACTACATGTTTTTCCTCATATATGGAATATAGGCCCAATACAAATACCAGTAATATTATGAAAGACATGTCAGGCTAAGGAGAGAACACTAACAGGAGAAGGAGGGTAAAAGAAGGAAGTAAACAAGATGAATGTGGATGATGCACTTTCTTTTTTTATTAGAATATATTCATTGACTCAATATAGTAAAAATGGCTATATGACCAAAAGCAATCTACATGTGCAAAGCAATTCCCATCAAAATCCCAATGACATTCATCATGGAGATTGAAAAATCTACCCTAAAGTTCATTTGGAAACAAAAGAGACCGAGAATAGCCAAGGCACTACTCGGCAAAAAGAGCAATGCTGGAGGTATCACAATACCCAACTTCAAACTGTATTACAAAGCAATAGCAATAAGAACAGCATTGTACTGGCACAAAAGCAGATATGAAGACCAGTGGAACAGAATAGAGGACCCAGATATGGATCCACACAGCTAGGCCCACCTTATTTTTGACAAAGGTGCCAAAAATACAGGATGGAAAATAGACACCCTCTTCAACAACTGTTGCTGGGAAAAGGGATTATCTGCCTGCAAAAACCTGAAATTAAATACATGTTTATCACCCTGTAATAGTCTCAACTCAGAATGGATCTTGAACCTTAATATCAGACCTGAAACTTTGAAGCTAGTACAGAATAGAGCAGGGAATACTCTGGAAGCAATAGGTATAGGCAAGGACTTCCTCAATAAAACCCCAGAAGCTCAGCAACTAAAATAAAGGTTGGACAAATGGGACTACATGAAATTATAAAGCTTCTGCACAACAAAAAAAATGGTCTCTAAACTGAAGAGACCACACACAGAGTGGGAGAAAATATTTGCTAGCTATAAGCAAAAAAGAACTGATATCCAGAATATACAGGGAGTTCAAAAAACTAAACTTCCCCAAAATCAATGAATCAATAAAGAACTATCAGAACTAAATAGAACTTTTTCAAAAGAAGAAATTCAAATGGCCAAAAACCACTTGAAAAAATGCTCACTATCTCTGGACATAAAGGAAATGCAAATCAAAACCACACTAAGATTCTACTTCACCTTGGTTAGGTGAATAACAAGGTATTACCAGAATAGCTATCCAGAATAGCTATCATTAAAAACACCACCAACAACAAATGTTGGCAAGGATGCAGGGAAAAAAGTACCCTCATACACTGCTGATAGGAATGCAAGCTAATACAACCACTCTGGAAAACAATATGAAAGCTTATTAAACAACTAAACATAGATCTGCCATATGATCCAGCAATCCCACTCCAAGGGATGTACCCAAAGGAATGCTACTCAGGTTACACCAGAGGCACCTGCACACCCATGCTTATTGCAGTGCTATTCACAATAGCCAAGTTATGGAAACAGCCAAGATGCCCCACTACTGTTGAATGGTTTAAGAAAATGTGGTATTTATGCACAATGGAATTTTACTCAGCCATGAAGAAGAATGAAATCTTATCATTTACAAGTAAATTGATGGAACTGGAGAACATCATCTTAAGGGAAGTTAGCTGGGCTCAGGAAGCCAAATATCATACGTTCTCCATCATATGTGGACTTTAGATCTAAAAGATATGCAGTAATATTATTAGACATGGGTCATAAGCTAGGGGGAGCACACATATAGGAGGAACAGGGAAAGGTAGGAAACTCAAAACTTGAGAGTGTTTGATGTGCCCACTGCAGAGGAGCTAATATAGTAACCTTAAAATGACAGAGGTCAATATGGGAAGGTGACCAGGAAGAGGTCTGGTAGAGATGAATCAGCTCGGATTGTAATATACTTGTGCATGGAAGCCATGCTAGGAATCTCTCTGTATAGCTATCCTTATATCAAGCTATCAAAAACTATATTTTTCTTTCGTTATAAGAAAAATTATATTTTTAATAATGTCTTCTCTTCATAAAAATTGGAGAAGAGGGCAGAACAGCTTCTGCCTGGAGGTGAGGGTTATTGGGGAAGAGAAAGGGGATGGAGGATGGGGGGGGTAGACCCAAGTAATGTATGCATCTATGAATAAATGAATAAAAAAAAAGTTTTTTAAAGCTTATATTCATTATACAGGGGGATTTATAGTGAAAATTCCAATAAGGCTTATATTGAACATTATTTACATTGCCCCCATTGTCTTTCCCTCTCAAACTCCTACCCTCTCAACTTAAAGTAATTGCATGAATCTTATTAGTTCTATTTCATATAGGTATATAAAATCCATTAACCATATACCATCACCTTAATCTCCATTATTCACCCTTCCCCCTCTCATTTGTACCCCTCACACACCCTACCTACTTTACAGTCCTATCTCTTGTTATTAATATTTAAATTGATGTTCAAAGGGGTTTCTCAATGTATCCCTGCTGTGGGTACACTTTACTTTGGTCTGTTCAATCCTTTCCATTACTTTTCCTTACACCTTTACCTCCCATGCCCCATTTTTCAACAGCTTTCAATACACATATCCTCTACCTTCTCAGACCTTATGTTTTATAATAGTACTGATGCTCTATCATTCTCTTTTCCTTTCTCTCTTTCCCTGAGTTTCATAAAGCAGTTCTCCTTTTACTAACATGTTCTATATCTGAGTTTGTATATAATCATGCTTGTTCTTGTGTATATGTGTATCTTTTCAATCTATCTACCATGCATGTCCCCCAATTGCATTCATTTACCTTCAAACAACATGTTATTATTCCTTATGGCTGAGTAAAACTTCATTGTGTACATGTACACCAAATAATCTTGATTGATTCATCAATTGAAGTACACCCATGTTGTTCCCAAAGCTTGTCTATTGTGAATAGTGCTGAGATGAACATCAGAGTAGAGGTGTCGCTAATGTATACTGACTTACATTCCTTTGGATTGATACCCAGGAGTGGTATTACTAGATCATATGGCAGTTCTTTAGCTTTTTGAGGAATCTCCATACTGATTTCCATATTGGTTGTATGAATTTTCATTCCCATCAGCAGTGTATAAAGGTTCCTGTTTTGCCACATCCTTGCCAGCAATTGTTGTTATTGCCCTTGATTATGGCCATTCTAACTCGGGTGAGAGGTAATATAAGTCCTGCTTTGATATTCATCTTTTTTTATAACAGGGAAGTTGAACATTTGTTCATGTATTTACTAGCCACTTGTACTTCTTCCTTTGAGAATTCCCTATTTAATTCATGTGCCCATTTCTTCATTGGGGTATTGATTCTTTGGGGCTTGAGTTTTTTGAGCTCCCTGTAGATTATGGATATTAGTCCTTTATGTGATGAGTAGGTGGGAAAGATTTTTTTTCCCATTCTGTGAGCTGTCTCTTGAGTCTATTGACTGTTTCTTTTGTTGTGCAGAAGCTCTTTAGTTTGATTCAGTCCCATTTGTTTATTTCTCTTAAGTGCTAAGCCTTCTGAGTTCTACTTAGGAAGTCATTCCCTGTACCTGTATGTTCCTTTGTATTTCCTACTACTTCCTGGAGTTGTTTCCACATTTCAGGCCTTATATTAAGGTGTTAAGGTCTTTGATTCTCTTTGAGTTGATTTTGACAAAGGGTGAAAGACAGGGTTCTAGTTTCAGTCTTCTAAAACTAGGATATCTATTTTTCCTACCAACATTTGTTAAGAAACTGTCTTTAATCCGTTATATGTTTTGGGCTCCTTTGTCAAAGATCAGTTGACTATAACTGAGTGGATTTATGTCTGGGTCATCTTTCTGATCCATTGGTCTTCCTGTCTGTTTTTGTGCCATTACCATGCTGTTTTAATTTTTTATGGCTCTTTAGTATAGTTTACAGCTGGATATTGTGATGCCTCTAGCATTGGACATTTTGCTCAGAATTGCTTTGGCTATTCAAGGTACTATGTGTTTCCATATGTATTTTAGGATTGACTTTTATGTTTCTGTGAATAATGTCATTGGAATTTTGGTAGGGACTCCATTGCACATGTATATTGTTGCTGTTACTATGGCCATTTTCACAATGTTTATTCTACCAATCCAAAAGTATGGGAGAAATTTCCATCCTCTGATGTCTTCTCAATTTCTCTCTTCAGTGGTTTGTAGTTTTAATTAAAACAGTCTTTGGTTTCTGTTGTTAAATTTATTCCAAGTGCTTTATTGTTTTTGAGGATATTGTAAATGGGATTGTTTCCCTGATTTCTTTCTTAGTCTGATTGTTGTTACCACATTGGGATGCTACTTATTTCTGTATATTAATTTTGTATCCTGCTACTTTGCTGAAACAGTTCATAATTTCTAATAGTTTTTTGGTAGAGTTTTTATGGTCTTTTAGTTATAGGATCATTTCATCTGTAAATAAGGATAGGTTTACAATGAGTGTAATGCTGGCTTCATAGAATGAGTTTTGTAGTGTTCCTTCATTTTCTACTTCCTGGAAAAGTTTTAAGAGTATTGGTATTAGTTCTTCTTTAAAGGTTTGGTAAAATTTGGCCGTGAATCCATCAGGTCCTGTGCTCTTTTTTTGGGAGGCTCTTTATTACTGCTTCAATTTCCTTGCTTGTAATAGGACTATTTAGGTAGCTAGTATTTTCTTGGTTTAATTTTGGTTGGTTATATGCATCTAGAAATGTGTCCCTTTCATCTAGATTTTCCAGCTAACTTGAATATAACTTTTCAAAGTACTTTCTAATGATCCTCTGAATTTTGTTAGTATTTGTGGTTATGTCCCCTTTTTCATATCTGATATTGTTAATTTGGTCTGTTCCCACCTGTTTTTTGTCATGCTGGCTAAAGGTTTGCTGATCTTGTTAATCTCTTCAAAGAACCAACATTGTGTTTCATTGCTTCTTTGTATAGATTTTTTAGTCTTGATCTCATTGCTCTTGGCCCTAATCTTTATTTTTCTCCAGCTAGTGGTTTTGGATTTGTTTGTTCTTGGTTTTTTAAGAGCTTGAGGTGCATAATTGGGTTTACTTGAGCAGTCTCTGTATTTTCTTTAACTTTCCCCTTAGCACTACGTTTGCTCTGTCCCACAGATTCTGGTGGGTTATATTTTCATTTTCATTAGTCTAGGAACTTCTCGATTTCTTCCCTCATTTCTTCAATCACCCACTGACCTTTTAGCATTATGTTGTTCAGTCTCCATGTATTATAATATTTTCTGTGGTTTATTTTGTTGTTGAAGTCTAATTTTATTCCACTGTGATCTGATATGCTATAGGGGTTATTTCAATTTTCTTAAATTTTTAGTACTTGGTTTTTTTCCTAAAATATGATCTATTTGGGAGAAAGTCCCATAAGCTTAAGAAAAGAATGTATATTGGCTATTTTTTCAGGTGAAATACTCTGCAGAAATTTAATATGTCCATTTAGTCTAATGTGTGAAGTAGCTCTGAAGTTACTTTGTGATCTTTTGCCTTGATGAACTATCTATTAATGACAGTAGGGTATTCAGACTCCACTGATCTCCAAGTATCACTGTGATATGTGATGTACTTTCTATACTAGAATAAATAAATGATTTTTAAACCTGCTGAAATAACCATAAGAAGGGGACTAAGGTAATAAGGAGAAAAATAGAGGGATTAAAGAATTTAGATTATAATACATATAAACATGGAAATGTTGCAGATAAGTCCCTATAAAGCTGTCTTAAACAAACAAAAATGTCTTTTTCAAAAACAGAGAATAGAAAGGTAAAACAGGTCCTCTCTGAGGAGTTGGGCACATTTTAGAGTGAATATATTCTTTTCCATCCCCCATTAAAATCTAATTTTATCTCCTTAAGTATCTACTATTTGTACAGGAAAATACAACAAAAAGCAAATACCCTAATTAAAACAATAATTTGTATCTATCTGAAGTAAATACTAAGTTAGCAAGTATTTTGAAGTGAATTATCCTCTTGGTTAGGCTGCCGTTACTTGCTGAGCTGGGTTAGGTTTCCCTCTTGTGGCTTCCTTCCATACACTCCTGCCATAACTGTTTTCCAGTTTTCTTGTTGTAGCCTTGTAGGTTTGAATACTGATGTCAACAGACCTCTTTGTTCATAAACAAAATGGTTACTCTACACCAAAATAAATATGTTTATTGACAGAACATCAGAATTTCACAATGTCAATGAAAGAACAAGAATGCAGGCATGGGAATGAATCCTAATCCCTAGGATTGAAGGCAATTATTGCAGCTGGAACTTCTGTACAAAGCCCCATAGTGGAATGAATGAACCGAAAAATTTGTGCATGTTCCTTATTCTATTCAATATTCCATTTCCAGGTATAGAATGTCTAAATGAATTCTCTTTGTTCATGTGACCATATCATGAGAAATAAAGGGAATGAGCTGTGATAAATACTCATGGGATATAGTCTGTTTATCTCATGAAAGAGAAATAAGATCTAATAAGGAAAATCAGTGCAAAATTTACTGGTTTGTTTTTTTTGAGGTCAGGTGTTTTGGAGGTTTTTTTTCTTATAAATTAGTTTCTACTACAATGTTGTTGCAATATAGTTGTTGATAAATAAAATCTTTTTGACTTATTATAGCTAGTTATTTCAATTGCCAGAGTTCAATTCTATCCTGCTGCACATAAGAACATTAATTTCCAGTCCTTCAGTATTTATTCTTCATTCTCCTCTGTATCCTAAGAAACAGATCATACAAAATGATGAAAAAGAGAAATGAACATAATAAAACATTTATGAGAGACACATGTGCAATTTCCAGCAGATTCAGTGAGGAATAAGACAAGATATTCTTCATCTGGGAGTTAATAGCCTTTCATGAAAGATGTAGGAAAGATGGAGAGGCATATACAATGTAAACCAATGTGCACCAGAGAATTTGCTTTAATGATTGCACTTAAAAAGAGCCTACAAATCCAATGTCTGAGAACACATTGAAATAAAAATGCTAAAATAACAGATGAGTATCATTTATACTTTTATTTGTATAAATTATATGTATTCATAAATAAAGACATTTTTAGATGCACAAGAGAAGTCCAGGATATGTTCACTCTTTATTTCAATCCATAAGTCAATGTGACAGGTGACTCACGGTTTTCCCCTAGAGACCAGAATAGTGCCTGGGGCTGGGTAGATAGTGGTAAAATGTTTGTTGAATGAGGAAGGTGTTTCTTGATAGTCCTGGGGTTTGAATTCAGGTTTTATTTTATTTTATTTTAATTAATACTCTTTTACTGTTGTGCTGAGTAAGGATACAGTATGTCATTTACAATGGTTCTTACAATATATCAAAATATTAGGTTTTATTTTTATTAGTTTTAGTTTTATTTATTTATTATTTAGTCTTATTTTTAATTTGTGTTCATGTGGTTACACTCATACTATGAGATAAATACAACTTACAGGAAGAATTGAGCAATTTATTTATTTTTATGATTATTCAATCTACATAAAAATATACTAAAATTACTGTCTATGTGATGAAATTCCTCCCTTTAGCTTAGATTACTTGTATAGTTTTTAAGTATGTGAATGTCAGGAAAGATGTGTTCTGGTCTCACTTCTGATTATCAGTAGTTTTATACTTTATGTATACATTTTCTTAACCACAGAATAAAGTGTACTTAATGTTACATAAAATTTGTTTAGAATGCGTACTTAAGATCTGACCCTTCTTCGAGTTCTGGTTTTTACTGCTCTTCACCCTTTCCTGGGGTTTCAAGTGCTTTAATTCCTTTTTTCTTTAAACTGAAGACCTCTTTTTTTTTTTACTCTTTTAGGGCAGTTTCCAAATTATGAAGGTTCAGACATATTTTCTCCAAACAAGAGAAGTGTACTTTTGTCACACCAAAGCTGTGGTCTTTAAAAAGGATTCACCAAGAAATTGTATTTCTATTCCAAACCTTCACTTCAACAATTGCTGTATCATTTTGGCACAGACCTAATAATCTCATTCTTGTCTATGAGAAGTGTTTAAGTGTCTATTTATTTACTACTCAATTCAGTCAAGATTTATTAGCAAAATATGGAAACCCACTTTCTTCCTCTGTGGTGTTATCTTCCTGTCTACCCTATAACAATCCAAACTACTTGACATTTTTAGTTTTTATATTTTTTATTGTAATTCAGATTCATTTCCATGTCTTTTCTCATTTCATTCTTCTCCTGGAACATGAGGAACACCATTCTTATTGCTCCCATAATCATTGAAACTTTTTAGTATCCCTAAAATTTCATTAAGAAATATATTTTTGAGCTGGGGGGGTGTAGCTGAGTGTTAGACCACTTGCCTAGTGGCTCTCTCTCTCTCTCTCTCTATTATTGGTGCCTCACAGATACTAAGCAAACACTCTGACACTGAGTCACATCCCCAGTACTCACTCCCTTCCTCCATTCCTCTGTGTCTCTGCTACATATGTATTATTTTTAAAATACATTTTATTTTTAAACAAGTTAATTTTTAATCAACTCTTTTGTGTGAGAGAGGGATATTGAGCTTTTTGCTTGCTGAGCATTTACTCTGCTGCTTTAGCCATACCCTCAGCTCCTTTATCTTCACTTATCTTTCAGATAGGATCTTACATTTTTGCCTAGGACTGATCTCAGACAGGCATCTCGTCATACTCTCATGTAGCTAGGATTACAGATATGTGCTACCATGCCTGGCTTTTGTTTGAGACAGGGTCTCAATAAGTTTTGCTCTCAGTTGGGTGGTCATTGAACTCTTATCCTTTCATCTCAGCCTTCTGTGTCAGGATTTGTTATCAACTCTCTAAAATAAAACATAATTATTCTTGTTTTTCTTTTCATAATGTTCACTCTGATTCATTTTGATGTTATTTATGTAAATAATAATCAGATTCTATAATGTATTTGAGAACAATCCATTTCTCATTTAATTTCTATCAACAACTTCTATCTCAACATATTGCCCTTTGTGAAAGCTTAAAGACTAAATATAATGTTTGATTTCCTACTTAATTAATCAATAATTTTCCTGATTAAGGGGGAAAATGCAGAGGGAAAAATCACAGACTAGAAGAAGGAGATCAAATCAAAAAGGAAAATGGTACCTTTTATGCAGATTGGTCCAAGTGTATGCAAGTGTCTATGCATGTATTCATGGAGACCAGGTACAGATAGACAGAATATTTGATAACTATTTCAGTAAATTAATGTATTACTTTATGCTATCATTGTAAAATGTCTTCTTTTTGCTAACTGTGAGAGTTCTTCTCTGGTGACATTTTAAGCTGTATCCAAATACTATGTATCTATGCAAACTTGTCCAGGCAGAAAAATTTAACTAAAATTTTAACTACTCCTAAAGATTGCATTTTTTTTAAAAAAGAAATTATTCTACAAGGCATCTGAGATTTCAGGCTATATAGTCATTATATTCTCTTAATAAAACAATTTTTATAAAATAAAATTTAATGCACTACAAGCTAATGGCAATGTGTATCTCAAAAATAGTATCTCAAAAATAATAATTGCACTATTGGCCTCAGCAGTTGGCTCAGATTTATTGCTTTAATTGAGCCTCTTATTGTCCTAATGTCACTTCGTTTCTTTTACTACTTTCTTCCAGTCTGTTAGTATTTCTGAATGGCTAAACACTAAAAAAGTAGCATGTTGAATAGATTAATGTGACTTAAAAATGAAGCAAATCATGATGTTTCACAGATTATTTTTCTCAACAGGTACATGTTTGTATGCAATTTGGAGGTCAGGTGCAACTTTTTCTTTAAGAAGAGACTGACAAAAGTACTTAGGTTTTCCTTTTAGACTCACCTCACTCTCTTTTTTTATTTTATTTTTTTTTGGTACTAGGACTTGAACTCAGGGCCCACACATTCAGGCCCTTTTATCTGAAGGGCTTTTTCCAGATAGGATCTTACAGAACTATTTGCCCTGGTTGGCTTCAATCCACAATCCTTCTGATCTCTGCCTCCTGAGTAGCTAGAATTATAGGCATGAGCCACCAGCACCTGGCCTCACCTCTCTTAATTCAATAACCCAGGGAGAGGGTCTGGACTTTATTCTATTAAAGATAGTTCTAATTGATAAAGATTCTGCTTTTCAACTATGCATTTGCCTTGGCTTTGCTGTGTTCTTAAGGGTTTTACACACAAGAATTAAGAGACTTGATTTAATGAGCTTCTTTTGCAATACAGCAGCATGTTACTACAGAGAGTGAGCATACATACAAACTCAGCCAACACTTGGCAATTAATCACCACTAAGCCCAAATCCTCCATTGGCTTACTAGGCAGGTACTCTCCTATTTGAGCCATGCCCTTTATTTTTTTTGGTTGTTTTTGAGATAGCTTTACATTATAACTGAGCCTGCCTGAACTACAATCCTATTTGTGCTTCCCAAGTACTAGATGACAGGCAGGCACGACTGTGCCCAGGTATTGGTTGAGACTTGGTGTTGTGAACATTTTTGCCCAGGCTGCTACCAAACCATGGTCTTCCAGATCTGTACTTTCCAAGAAGCTAGGGTCACAGGCTTAAGCCACCATGCCCAGCCTTCTTTTTCTCTCTTTTTAATTCCAGGCAATTATATTACTATAAGGAAACCAAACACACAAGAAAAGTTGTGGTCTAATTAAAGGCTTTTCCAAAAATAAGTTGCTACTTTTAGTTACAAGGACCTTTGACACATGCCCTTTTTAAGAAACTTTAATTTAACATACAATGTCCAAGTGAGATGTTTATACAGAAAACAAATATGTGCGTGTTTAACCATATAACCTTTCCAACTGGCAGATTAGTTGGTTAGTCTGTGATCTGAAAGTTTTGTATTGGTCAATATGATGATACCGAAAATTTCAAGATTATTTAAATTTTTCTATTTCCACTCTCATGGAGTCCATTCATTTAAAATTGTGAAAATGTGGGTACATTTTGTGCAGAGAGGTAAGACAGGGAAAGGAAGAGGAATTGAACAAACAAAATGTAACTGAGCTCAAATAATGGACAGTAACTATAATAGATAATATGTTTATAATAGGTAATACCTATTTTGTTATTAATCATCATATATTTTTATAAAATCCTTCAATAAACATTTAAAACAGACAAGTTGTATCCACTATGCAGAAGAAATTATGAGAAAACTAGCAAGGCAACTAACTTTCCAAGTTGATATGGATAAGAAATGGTAAAGGAATTTGAACCTGGAGTGAACTTATAATTCACTTTTTCACAAATTTATGTTACTGAAGAAAAAGGGTCAGAAGTTAACTAACATTATTTTCTACCTATTGGACATTTTGATGCATGTATTACATGGGTATTATTGTACTCATTTTTTGAGAAAGACCGAAGAGATCAATAGGGTATAAATTTGTGGTTTTCCTAAGAGTAATCCACAAATAGCTATATTTAGTAATAATGTTCTTAACAGTCCAAAAATGTGGAAAAATAACCCTTAAGAATGAGAAAGCAAGAGGAAAGTGAGGACTTTCCCATTAATCAAGCTCTTTATTTTAAAACATGCTAATGTAGTTTGATATTCTTTTTATGTTTTGGGTACTAACATGTGAATATTTAGATTTTTTTCTGATTTGTTTGTTTTAATATAAAATTTTGCTCTAGGCCATCTCCTGGTTTTGTTATTGGAGTACCAATAACTATCTCATAAAATACAAATTTAGGAACATATGTGTATACTAGCTTTCACTAATTTTCATAGGTTTTATTAGGTGAAGATAGAACCCAAATCCAGATCAAAGTAATTCTTTCCCTATATAAATGAGTTCCAAATATTATTTGTGAATACACCAGCATCACAATCCTTTCCTTCATGTATCATGGGTTGTTGTAAGTACAAATAGGTAGTAAGTAGAGTTTTCTGTAACTATAAAAACTATAACTCTATATTTTTTTATCTTGCATGTGTTTCTTATTGGATGATCATATTATTCTGGTAATATTGGTGGAGATTTGCATGTAAGAGAAGATGTGTAATTATTTTAATAATGATACATTCATGGTTAATTCCATTTCATAATTGGCAGAACCAACTGAACTCTACCCTACATCTTCTGTATAATTGAATGGATGAGCTGCATACTGAAGTGGTTGTATTTGTTCATGATTTCCTTATCAAGCTACATATTTATTATTTGAAGCTCAAATATATTTTCTAATCATGCTGAATTTTTAATGAATCAAGAAATTACAAATATTTTGGAAGACCCATGCTTCATTTTTCATTGTATATATATTTTTAAATCTCAAGCTTACCATTTTTACTTTCTGTTTAATACAGAAAGTAGTTCCTCCATAAACTAATTAAGTTGGATTACGATAGGGAAAGGAATCATTCTCCTTCAGCTTTCTCATTGCATTGCTTAGTTTGGGTAATTAATTGGCAGGATCTGAAAGTACTTAGATCAACCTTCAGGATTGACATCACAGCTATGTATGTTTGCTCCCAGGTGGGACTAAGGGCTCTGAGGCAGGGACTTGGTCACACAATTAACCCCAGCCTACTCCCTCCCACAGGGTAATAGGATCCCTGGTAGGTTTTATAGAAAGACTATCCAGGTCCCTCTGTTCTCCCTTGCCAAGACAGAACTCAGCACTTTGTTTTCTTCCCCTATCCCTGACACACGTTGGGGAGACCCCAAGGTCTGGGTGCTTGCTGCCCTTGAGGACACAAACTGGAGGACATGTAGAGTATGTGGGAAACTTGATGACCCCAAAGACTGCAAAGCATTGTGAAGACTGCAGTGGCTCCTGGTAAACTAAAAGGGAAGCTGTGTGATTAAGTTTATGATTAAGTATTTACATACTCCTATCCACCGTGTACAAATTACAATACATTGCTTAGTGCAATGTTTGAAAGAAAGGAAGTCATATAGGAATTTGTTTTGTTGTATGGAAAAAGATCTTGTATGGTTTAAAGTATACAACATGTAGAGCTGTCTTCTAAAGAACAGTACTGTTTTAAATATAATGTTTATGAATAAATGTATGGGTAACTTCTTCACAGAGACTTTGTTTCTATATATAGCAGTGTTTCTTTATTTTGGCACTATTAGGATTTGAAGTCAGGGTCTCCCATAATACTTGGTAGACTCACCTTCAGCTTTTCTGTGATTTAATGATTTTTCAAATAAAGTCTCTTGTTTCTGTTTTGTTTTTTGCCAGGAGCTAGTCTATGGCACCAATCCTCCTACATAGCTTAGATTCAAGGCATGAACCACCATTTCTAGATCGATTGTTGAAATGGGGTTCTCCCTAACATTTGTGCTTCAGCTGGCCTAGTGCCTCTAGTAGCTGAGAATACAGGTGTGTGACATCTATCTTGCCCAGATGCACTGGTTTTCTTTAAAGTGATAGACTAATCCTGTCCCCATCAAAATGTTATTATAACAGTCTAGCTGTATGGATTGATGTGAGTCTATTTTTAAAAATCTAATTTTAAAAATCCAAATTCAGAGTGGGGAGAAAAATGTAATTTAAGAAGAGGATAGAGTTAGAGATAGATAGATCCTGATACAGCACGTCAAGGAGAGACACACAGACATAAAAGTTAGTTTGATTTATTTTACTCTTTTATAGTTCTCTGTTTCTTATTTCTTTCTCTTTCTCTCCCTTCCTTTCTCCCACCTCTTTCTTCTTCTGACCCTTTCCTCATCATATGTGAATATTCTAAAGTATACACATTAAGAATTTATTGACCTTGCCTTGGGACTGTGACGAGTGATTGATGATAAATTTCTAGCAGGCATTCTCCAAATTGTGGCAGTTTTATGCTCTATGGTCAGGGCTTATTCAGTCCAGCTCCCTTCTGTCCTGCCCTGAAGTACCCAAGGACCTCTGCTTTGTTCATGGTGTTGAATAGCTGCTCCAGTCCCACAAAGATTTTGAATTCTAATGACTTCACTACTGCTCTTGCATGTTTTGAAGAAATTATAAGCAGGAGAGGTTTCTACTTAAGAAATTCTGTCACCTTGAAGTAATGATATTGTCATATTTTGTTTTTGTCTTTTTTATATTAACAGCTTGCTTTACATAGTCATTCTAATTACCAAAATAATTTATATTTTATGCTTCTATCTCATTTTTCCATTACTATATTTTTATTGTGTAAATTATTTTATCATAATTAGGGACTATTTATTTAAAATAAAAATTCCACAGTGAAAAAATTATGAATACAATTGAGATGTTTTATTTCTTTGACCAAAACATATTTGTCAATGTATTATTTCAATAGCATTGAAAGAGAGTGATTTCACTTCACCATACCACATCCAACAGCAAATATCATCACTGTGATTATTTGATAAGCTCACTAGTAATGATTTGAGTGATTATTTGACATGCTCGGTAGTAATGGTTTGAGTAACAGAAAACATGAAAATATCTGCATATCTGAATATTTTATTCAGAAATAAATTTCTAATAAACCAAACATAATAAAAATTGAAATAAATAAGCATTCATCACGTGTGTGTGTGTGTGTGCATGTGCAGTATATTTGAAGGAAATGTCATAGTAATGATACTAGGTAAAGTTACTGAGAAATTTCTGTGTTCCCAATACAGAATTTTTTTGTTGCTGTTGCTTTGCTTGTGATACTTGGATTGAACCCAGGACCTGTGCTTGCTAGGTAAGTGCTCGACCTCTTGAGATACAGTCAGCTCTATGGTTTTTACTTTGTTTTTAATATAGCATCTTCCTAGCATTGTCCATACTGGACTTGAACTCATGATCCTCCTGCCTCTACCTTCCATAGAGCTAGGAATACAAGTGTCAGTCAGCACACCTGCATCCAGATACAGTTATAAGCATTATGTATTGTTGGTTCACTTTAATTTTTATATAAACTCTGTGAATTAAGTTCTATTTTTATGCTCTTTCATTACCTGAGAAATATAGAAAGCACAGGACAGGATTGTTTATTAAGGTATTAAGTATTACCATTTTAAAGTACTGTCAGAAACTTGTGGTGATCAGTAAACTACTCTTTCATATTAAGAGAATAGATGAAGCCCACACCCAAATCTTTCTATTGCGAAATCCACTGTACTGAGTTGTAATTCTCATAGTTGTGAATGGCCATATTAGTTTCAGTTCATGCTACATTAAATAAAAGCTTTCTATTTTCATTATCTGCACTTATGTTTTGAAGAAAAGACACAGGTTACGTATTTGTCATTTCCCCAAAATGTTTAGCTCAATAGTCAATCTTAAAATAGTCGATATACATCATAAGGGTTTTGGTTAGGATTGACCAGTTACCTACCACATGGTAAACATTTTGTAATTGATTGTTTAATCAGTCTCCCAAGTAGTTACTTCCCTTATCCTTTCTCCTTAGTTCACCACAGAAGAAGAATCAGTTATGAAGTGTGAAAAGGATGCAGTTTTTTGTACATTGGCAAACAAAATCTCAAAAACTTAATCTCAGAATTTTGTCATACTAAACTATGATCTTCAATTAATAGTAGAGTATTTGAGCTATGACAATATATACATGGTAGACACATTTTCTTTTACATAATTTTATGAAGTCTAAAAGTTAAGGGAAAGAATCATCTTAAATACATCTGAATGCAGCCAATGGTTTTGATAGAACTTCTCCAAGGCAAGTGATGCCATTCAAAGAGTTGTCTAATATTAGACAATTCCAATGACAGAAACTTATCAATGTGGTGAATAAAGCATCAAATACTTAAATGGTTGTTATCAGGACAGAGGGATAGACTTGGTAGGAGTTCCTCCTTTGATTTTCCTAGGATGAGAAGATGAGCATTCTGAAAAGGCTAGATTGAGGCTTACACTAAAGATAATTTCTTAAATTTATACCAACCTCCAAATGGAATAACCTATCTGAAGGAAAATAGTGATCCCTTGTTCTGTTATTATTTATGTAATGCCAGAATAAACCTTCCAATGGCTATGATGTTTGATTTAACCAATGGAGACATTCAGATATATTTAAGATTATTCCTCACCCCAGCTTGGTATATTTACACTAGTCAATATTTAGTAGCTAATTTCTTTGTGCAGAAAATTGTTTATTAGATTTTAAGTAAAATCACATTTGAAGTTCATCAGCATTCAATGAGGTAAAATAGTATAACTAGATCCTATTAAACCTTCAAAGATATTAGTGATTGCTATGGATACAGCATATGCATAGTAATATGATAGCAGCTATGAAATTTTCACAATTAAAATATGTAATGAGCTCACTTGTATGAGTGAAGATCTGTGTATGAATAAATGCATATATTTTCATATGTTCTTATGTTCAAGATGATCATATATCCATAATTGCAAAATACATCTTTGAAAATATATGCACAGAATTTTGCATACATTGAACAAAACCAGTGAACATCAGTGTCTGTGTGTAAAATGAAGACATGTAATTTTCTTGCCTCCAAAAGAATACTCATAGTTTTAATTATCTAACAAAAGAATTCCTCAAGATAGTCATGTATTATACATGCATTCTATAATTTGAATGCATGAAAGATCTTTAACAAACCCTTAGACCTGTGACATAAAATGAACCCTCATTCATTTGCTTAGTCAAATGAATAGTACATTATACAAATTTATTTCTGGTGTCCTTGCAAATCATAAAATTTAATTAAGTTTAATATATTTTCTCTTTGCTCATATTAAAACAATTCAAAATGAAGATTTATTTTCAGAGATTTTGCTTACTTGTTAAAAAGTAGCATTGGAGATAAAAAGAAAATCAACACATTCCTTTTTCATAAACAATTATATAATATTCTAGTAAGATATATAAATCTTTAATAGATATAATGCATATGAGAAAGGGGACTTTTAATTGAATATTCATTTATCTGAGTATCTTTTTTCTAGTAGTGTTGTATAAGCTAGGTTCCACTGAATATTTTCACTGAAAAGTTGTATTTTACATTTCATACCACCTCTCCTCTTTCCTTGCTTTCAAATTCAATAATGACCTCATTGTAACAATACCAAGGAAATGTAAATTGGTGATAAAACAGTTATATTAAACAAAATAGTTATAATTCATATTTGTTTTGGAAAAATATATATACATGTATTTACCTGAATAGAGGCTAAAAGAAATGAAGTATATAAACATCAAGGTAAGTGTATTCAAAGGACAGAAAATATTAAAATCAGAGGAACTGAGGCAGCTGCCTAGCAAATTCAGAAAACAGAGCAGGGGTTACTATGATTTGAGCAGAATGAACCTGTCAGACCATGGAATCAGGTGAGGACAAGAAACATAGGTGAATGTAAGAGGGCCAAGTAGGCCAAAGAAGTTTTTTAAAGTTAAAGCACAGATTTTGCATAAGTTTTCAGTAAAATGTTACTGTGGTTTGGTATGAAATATCTCCTAAAAGGGCTCATACATTGAAGGCTTGGTCCTCAGCTGGGGATGTTATTGAGCAGTGATTGGTACATGCTACTTTTTTATTGAAAGTTCACCCAGAAGCTAGTGGGCTACAGAAAATTGTATGAATTAGGGAATTCTAAGGAGAAAAATACCAAAATGTTTCATCACTACTGATAGCTACATGTTTTTGACTCTTCATTACATTCTGTAACATTATGGCAAGTCTTGAAAATAACTTATATAATTCTCTTAATAATTTTATTTTATTTATAATTGATACATAGAGTAAGTAAGTTTATACAGCATATAATAGCACAATATGGATTCCTGTACAATACCACATACCCAGTAAATGACAGAAATGGAACTAATTTCAGATCTCAGATGAATTTGCTAACTAAAATGTCATCCACATTTCCTACTCCACCTCTCTACTCATTACAACATGCCTATCTGCATACCCATTATGTGATTTAAAATTGCATAAGTACTGATGGTATAGATCTGGATATTTTTCCACTAATCAAGACCTATTTCTTATAATGGGAGATTATTTTTAGAAACTATGGCAATTCTGAAGGGATGAGATTCGTCTGTGTGAAATTCCTGAAAGTCACAGTGAATGGCTAAAGTTAATGATGCAAACTATATTTTGTTATTAAACTATAATAACCTCACTTCATTAAGCTTCCTTTGGTGGGGCAAATGACACTCAACCCATGATCACTATTGCTTTTGATCTGAGGTTTGACAGTTTCTTAATTACCTTCTTGTTTCTCTATAAAAAGATTAAGTAATGCAAATGCAAAGACCATTTAGGCTGACATTGTACTATGATGAATTCCTAAAAGAGGTGAATCAAATGTTTAAATTGTTACTTTTTGACATTAGTCGTTTCACTATCAAACTATAATCAAGCAAAGGATGAACTCATCTATCTTTTTGAAGTTATTTCTCTTTTGATATTTAATTCACAAGATAAGCTTAGAATATTATTTCTTTGCTGTACTATTAGAGCAGAATATTTTTGGAAATAATTCTAATTTCAGAGGAGAGAGACTGATACATTAGCTACTGACCTTCAGGACTTGAGAGACTGGTGTATGTAATAACAAGGAAGTTGACATTGTATAGCTTCTTTGTACAAAATGATACCTTGAAATAATATACTGTCTAAATATATTGTTCTTCAAGTTCCTTTACTTAACTTGATTGTTATCCCTGCATGAATGGGAATATTATGACCTGAAACATCTTATGTATAACTCCCTGAGATTGTATTTGGCAACTTGCCTAATCCTTTTCTGATTTCTTGTTGTATGAAAGCTTGGAGTGGAGGATTCCAAGATGGCAGCTAAAGGGAGGAAGTAGAAAGCAAGCCTCCTATAGTGAAATATTGGAGAGACGCTGGAGACACACTTTGCAGGCATAATCACTGAGAAGAGGCATAACTTTGACCCCTCCACACCTCCAACTGGTGTAGACAATTTCCACTTCACATTAAATGAAGAAACCAGGAGGGCCCCTGTGCCGCCAGTGGCCAGCGCCCAGATGGCTTGGGAAGATGTGGACCAGGTGAGCTTTGTGGTACCGCGGTACTCCCACAGACAAGCCTGGGCCAGAGCAGCATAGCCCCTGGACAGACTGACCTCCTCCTGGGGAAAAAAGAGAAACTAAGTAATAAGCAATAAGAGCAATAAAGACACGTGGGAAAGAGGGAGGGGCACACCGAGCCCCGAAGATTGGGGGAAGGTAATCCTTCCCCGGACTGTAAATAAACATGCTGGGCGGGCCAGAGAGGCTCTGGTGGGAGCGGGGGCACGCCCAGCAACCAGGAGCAGGAAGGCTTGTGAGAGTGGTGGAGGGAGGAAAACTCCACAGGAGAGGAGGGAAGACCCACTTCCCACATGAGGTGTAAACAAACATGGCGGCTGACAGGAGCAGCAGCACCGCCCAGTAAGCAGGAGCAGGAAAGCTTGTGAAAGTGGCGGTGGGAGGAAAACTCCACAGGAGAGGGGAGAACACCCACCTCCCACATGAACTGTAAATAAACACACAGGCCTGACAACGTGGGTGCAGTGTCACTTTTCCCAGTGTGCATGGAAAGGGGAAAGCTTGTAGCAGAGGCTCCCGCATAGGAGAAATCTGAGTAAACAAAGCCTGCAGGGCCAGGTGAGTGCTAAGCTCACCACAGAGATCTGCATAAATAACGCTGAGAGCAACAGCATGCTGACAGCAGCAGGCAGGCAAGCCACAGCTGCAGATACCATTCTCAGAACTGTCTCCAGACACTTTTTTTTTCTTTGTCTCCCTACCTTTGATGAGAGAACAACGGAATTACACCTGCAAGCTGAAAAACTTACAGAAACTGTATTGCATTTGAACTTGGGACACTTGGTGGGATTGTTTTTTGTGTGTGTGTGTAGTTTTGTTCTACTTTATGCATCCCCTTTGATGAGACAACTACAGAACAACATCTGAGGCACCAGCTCCAGGACTGGAGACTGAGACGGACAACCAAATTATTAAGACTGAAACTTCATTGCATTTGAACTTGGAGGTTTTTGGGTTTTGTGGTTTTTTTTAAATTTTCTATTTTTTCATTTTATTTTAATACATTTTTATATATAGATTTTTCTTTCATTTACTTATTTTTTATTTTTATTCTTATCTTTATTTTTTTTATTTTTGATTTTCAATCCTCTCTGTCTCTCTAATGTCTGTTCAGCTTACTGTCAACTAGTACACTAAACCTCCCTGTTTATACCTTTGAAACCTTCTTGTCTGATACCTTGTTCTGTTTTCTCCCTCCAGTCTGTGCATTTGTTTTTCCCATTTCTTTAACTTCTTGCTTTCCATCTCACTCACCCTTCCATTGTAAATATTACTATTGCTATTATTACAAGCTAGAAAATACTTAAAAACACACAGTGCAGGGACAGTAACAACACCAAAGACAATGATGGGAAGACAGAAAAAACAGGGAAACCAGTTTCCCCACAGCAAAAAATTAGTACAGGAACCAGAGGGGAATGAAGAGAACAGAAACTCAGATCCAGACTCCAAAAAATGAAGATAAACTATGCCAAAGGACCCAATGAAGCCCACAAGAATAATTTAAAAGAAGACATATTACAAGTCCTCAATGAGAATTTTACAGAGATGATACTGGATAGGGTCAACCAAAATCTACAGGAGACACTCAAGAAATTCCAAGACAACAAAAATAGAGAATTTGAAAAAGCAAAAGAAGAAATAAAGGAAACCATAGAAGCACTGTATAAACACCAAAGTAAAGAGAGGACACAATGAATAAATGGATAAATGAACTCAGGACAAAAGTAGACAACATTAAAGAGGAAAACTGCCAGGATATGGAAAACCTCAGAAAAAAGAACAAAACAGAACTGCAAAACAAAATGGAAGGCCAATCCAGCAGAATAGAACAAACAGAAGACAGAATCTCAGAACTTGAAGATGAAATGGTAATTAAAGGGAAAACCAAAGAACTATTAATTAAATGACTCAAGACCTGTGAAAAGAAAATGCAAGAACTCACCAACTCCATCAAAAGACCAAACTTGAGAATCAGGGGCATCAAAGAAGGAGAGGAGGTGCAAGCGAAGGGAATGCGTAATATATTCAACAAAATAATAACGGAAAATTTCCCAAATCTAGAGAAAGATATTCCCATACAATGCAAGAGGCCTCCAGGACACCAAACAGACCAGATCAAAATAGAACTACTCCATGACATATTCTCATTAAAACAACAAGTTCAGAAACTAGGGAAAGAATATTGAAGGCTGTGAGAGAGAAAAAACAAGTAACATACAAAGGTAAACCCATCAAAATCACAGCAGACTTCTCAACAGAAACATTAAAAGCAAGAAGAGCGTGGGGTGAGATCTTCTGGGCATTGAATGAAAATAACTTCAACTCCAGGATACTCTACCCAGCAAAGCTATCATTCAAAATAGATGGAGCAATAAAAGTCTTCCATGATAAGCAGAAACTAAAACAATATGTGACCACAAAGCCACCATTACAAAAGATTCTGCAAGGGATTCTGCACACAGAAAGTGAAACCCAACTCAACCATGAAAAGACAGGCAACACAAAAACACAGGAAAAGAAAAAGCAAGACAGTAGAGAGTAACCTCAACTTAGGTACACACAATCAAACCTTCAAACAACTAAGACAACTAAATGACAGGAATCACCACATACCTATCAGTACTAACGCTTAATGTTAATGGACTTAATTCACCCACCAAAAGGCACCGCTTGATGAAATGGATTAAAAAAGAAGATCCAACAATTTGTTGCTTACAGGAGACCCATCTCACTGACAGAAATAAGAAAAGGTTAAGGATGAAAGGCTGGAGGATTTACCAAGCCAATAGCCCCCGAAAAAAGGCGGGAGTAGCAATACTTTTCTCTGACTACTAAGTAGACTTCAAACCTACATTGATCAAATGAGATAAAGAAGGACATTCCATACTAATCAAAGGGGAAATAGACCAAAAGGAAATAATAATTATCAACCTATATGCACCCAATATCAACGCACCCAATTTCATCAAACATACCCTGAAAGACCTAAAAGCATATATAAACGCCAACACAGTGGTTGTGGGAGACTTTAATACCCCCTTATCATCAATAGATAGGTCATCCAAACAAAAAATCAACAAAGAAATCCAAGATCTAAAATATGCAGTAGATCAAATGGACCTAGTTGATGTCTACAGAACATTTCATCCAACTTCTACACAATATACATTCTTCTCAGCAGCCCATGGAACCTTTTCCAAAATAGATCATATCCTAGGGCACAAAGCAAGTCTCAGCAAATATAAGAAAATAAAAATTATACCGTGCATAGTATCTGATCACAATGCAGTAAAAGTAGAACTCAACAACAAAAGTAAAGACAAAAAATATTTAAACAGCTGGAAACTAAATAACTCATTACTTAATGAACAATGGATCATTGATGAAATAAAAGAGGAAATTAAAAAGTTCCTGGAAGTCAATGAAAATGTAAACACAACCTACTGGAACCTATGGGAAAAAGCTAAGGCAGTCCTGAGAGGAAAATTTATAGCCCTGAGTGCATATATTAAAAAGACTGAAAGATCCCAAATCAATGACCTAATGATACATTTCAAACTCCTAGAAAAACAAGAACAAGCAAATCCCAAAACAAATAGAAGTAGAGAAATAATAAAAATAAGAGCTGAAATCAACGAAATACAAACCAAAAATCCATATGAAGAATTAATGAAACAAAAAGTTGGTTCTTTGAAAAAATAAACAAGATCAATAGACCCCTGGCAAACCTGACTAAAATGAGGAGAGAAAAAACCCAAATTAGTACAATCAGGAATGCAAAAGGGGAGATAACAACAAACATCATGGAAGTTCAGGAAGTCATCAGAGACTACTTCGAGAACCTATATTCAAATAAATTTGAAAATCTAAAAGAAATGGACAGATTTCTAGATACATGTGACCATCCAAAATTGAACCAAGAGGAAATTAATCACCTGAATAGATCTATAACACAAAACGAAATTGAAGCAGCAATCAAGAGTCTCCCCAAAAAGAAAAGTCCAGGACCTGATGGATTCTCTGCTGAATTCTATCAGACCTTTAAAGAAGACCTGATACCAACCCTCCTTAAACTGTTCCATGAAAAAGAAAGGGAAGGAAAACTGCCAAACACCTTTTATGCAGCCAGTATTACACTTATCCCAAAACCAGGCAAAGACACCTCCAAAAAGGAGAACTATAGGCCAATCTCCTTAATGATCATTGATGCAAAAATCCTCAATAAAATAATGGCAAACCGAATTCAACAACACATCAAAAAGATAATTCACCACAACCAAGTAGGCTGCATCCCAGGAATGCAGGGGTGGTTCAACATACAAAAATCAATAAACGTAATAAACCACATTAACAGAAGCAAAGACAAAAACCACTTGATCATCTCAATAGATTCAGAAAAAGCCTTTGATAAGATCCAACACTATTTCATGATAAAAGCTCTAAGAAAACTAGGAATACAAGGAAAGTACCTCAACATTATAAAAGCTATATATGACAAACCTAAAGACAGCATTATATTTAATGGAGAAAAACTGAAACCATTCCCTCTAAAATCAGGAACCAGACAAGAATGCCCACTATCTCCACTCCTATTCAACATAGTACTGGAATTCCTAGCCAGAGCAATTAGGCAAGAAGAAGGAATAAAAGGAATACAAATAGGTAAGGAAACTGTCAAAATATCCCTATTTGCAGATGACATGATCCTATACCTTAAAGACCCAAAAAACTCTACTCAGAAGCTCCTAGACATCATCAATAGCTACAGCAAGGTAGCAGGATATACAATCAACATAGAAAAATCATTAGCATTTCTATACACTAAAAATGAGCAAACTGAAAAAGAATGTATGTAAACAATTCCATTTACAATAGCCTCAAAAAAATCAAATACCTAGGTGTAAACCTAACAAAAGATGTGTATGACCTCTACAAGGAAAACTATACACTTCTGAAGAAAGAGATTGAGGAAGACTATAGACAGTGGAGAGATCTCCCATGCTCATGGATTGGTAGAATCAACATAGTAAAAATGTCTATACTCCCAAAAGTAATCTACATGTTTAATGCAATTCCCATCCAAATTCCAATGACATTCATTAAAGAGATCAAAAAAACTACCATGAAATTTAAATGGAAACACAGGAAGCCACGAATAGCCAAGGCAATACTCAGTCAAAAGAACAATGCAGGAGGTATCACAATACCTGACTTCAAACTATATTACAAAGCAATAACAATAAAAACAGCATGGTACTGGCACAAAAACAGACATGAAGACCAGTGGAACAGAATACCGGCCCCAGATATGAATCCACAAAACTATAATCAACTTGTCTTTGATAAAGGAGCAAAGAATCTACAATGGAGAAATAGCAGCCTCTTCAACAAATACTGCTGGGGAACTGGTTAGCAGTCTGCCAAAAACTGAAACTAGATCCATGTATATCATCCTATACCAATATTAACTCAAAATGGATCAAGGATCTTAATATCATACCACAAACTCTAAAGTTGATGCAGGAAAGAGAAGGAAATACTCTGAAATTAGTAGGTATAGGTAAGAACTTTCTCAATGAAACCCCAGCAACACAGCAACTAAGAGATAGCATAGATAAATGGGACCTCATAAAACTAAAAAGCTTCTGTTCATCAAAAGAAATGGTCTCTAAACTGAAGAGAACACCCACAGAGTGGGAGAAAATATTTGCCAGCTACACATCAGACAAAGGACTTATAACCAGAAATATAGGGAACTTAAAAAACTAAATTCTCCCAAAACTAATAAACCAATAAAGAAATGGGCAAGTGAACTAAAGAGATCTTTTCAAAAGAAGAAATTCAAATGGCCAAAAAACACATGAAAAAATGCTCACCATCTCTAGCAATAAAAGAAATGCAAATTAAAACCACACTAAGATTCCACCTCACCCCTGTTGGAATAGCCATCATTAGCAACACCACCAACAACAGGTGTTGGCAAGGATGTGGGGAAAAAGGAACCCTCTTACACTGTTGATGGGAATGTAAACTAGTACAACCACTCTGGAAAAAAATTTGGAGGCTACTTAAAAAGCTAGACATTGATCTACCATTTGATCCAGCAATACCACTCTTGGGGATATACCCAAAAGACTGTGACACAGGTTACTCCAGAGGCACCTGCACATTCATGTTTATTGTGGCACTATTCACAATAGCCAAGTTATGGAAACAGCCAAGATGCCCCACCACTGACTAATTTATTAAGAAAATGTGGTATCTATACACAATGGAATTTTATGCAGCCATGAAGAAGAATAAATGTTATCATTTGCTGGTAAATGGATGGAATTGGAGAACATCATTCTGAGTGAGGTTAGCCTGGCCCAAAAGACCAAAAATCGTATGTTCTCCCTCATATGTGGACATTAGATCAAGGGCAAACACAACAATGGAATTGGACTTTGAGCACATGATAAAAGAGAGAGCACACAAGGGAGAGGTGAGGATAGATAAGACACCTAAAAACCTAGCTAGCATTTGTTGCCCTTAATGCAGAGAAACTGAAGCAGATACCTTAAAAGCAACTGAGGCCAACAGGAAAAGGGGACCAGGAACTAGAGAAAAGGTGAGATCAAAAAGAATTAACCTAGAAGGTAACACACACGCACAGGAAATTAATGTGAGTCAACTCCCTGTATAGATATCCTTATCTCAACCAGCAAAAACCCTTGTTCCTGCCTATTATGGCTTATACTTTCTCTACAACAAAATTAGAAATAAGGGCAAAATAGTTTCTGCCGGGTATTGAGGGGGTAGAGGGAAAGAGAATGGGCGGAGTGGGTGGTAAGGGAGGGGGTGGGGGCAGGGGGGAGAAATGACCCAAGCCTTGTATACACATATGAATAATAAAAAAATATATATATTTAACTCTCTAAAAAAAAAAGAAAGCTTGGAAAATAGACAAAATTAAGTAACTAAATCAAATTCTCAAATGTATGGAAGAGACAAACTGAACAATTATGCTCCACCTCTAGAGTGCCACAACTGTTTTCAGCCTGGGATTGCTTTCTTTCTTAGACTGGACAAATAATTTCCTTCTTATCCTTGATCCTTTTTCTCCTCATTTGGTTTTCTGTCAGTAAACTTCATAAAATTAAACTTTTCAAAATTTCTCAATTCTAATGCATGTTCTTGTTATTACTATAGCCTCAAAGTCTCTTTTGGCCCCTTACCCTATACATATCTATAATCTGTATATTCCTGAAATGAGTTTGACTATGATCTCACTTAATTTAAAATGTTTCAGAGATTATCAAAGATTGTTCATAGCAATGTCCCTTCACCATTTGAATCATAAAGCCCCTGAGTACAGATGGGACTAACAGCTTACTAAAGGTATAGTGACAAACAACTCACTTTGCAGAATGACTCTTTTGTATTATCTAATTAGTTTTATGAATGCACAGAATTTTTTTTCTCCTCCTATGTAGAAGCAGCATTTGCTTTACTATTTTAGTTGTCATTTAAATTACTCAATGTGGAATAAGTGATACTTTGGAAAGTGGGGCCAAATTTAAAATGGCTAAATACTATAGCTTCTTTTTTTGACATGAGTCCCAAAAACCTATATTTACTTTAACTATTACTTCAGTTGAACAAATTATAGGCAGATATTATTATTGTCTCTGATTGTAGGCTACATAAGTCCTATAACAAAATATTAAAATTATTTTAATGTTAATTGTATAAACTCTATGATCTCTAGTTCATGTCTTGGTAAGATAATTAAAACTCTATTCTTTTAGATTATTACCTTTATGTGTCACAAGCAACTATTCATTTCTCATTCAGTCCAGGCTACAATTCTAATATTCAATGGCTTCCATGATGTAATATTCAGTTTATGTTTTTGTTATCTTGCTCCTTGTGGAAACTTTATTCCAATGCTCACAAGTGAATTATTCAACTAGTTATTTTGACACTTTGTGATATTGGCCACTATTAGCCAATTTTCACTTTTTAGAGCAATAAATATTTGAAAATAAATATTGTTCTAGTCATCAGAAAATCAACTATAGATATCCATCTTTAAAGATTTTTCCTTCCAACTCCTTCCTTTATTAAATAACATATTAATCAAGAAAACCATATATTTTAGTTGTAAGAGACAGAAATAATACATATGAAGCTGGTAACTGCCTCATTTTTGTTTTACAAATATGGAAGTCCATCTCACTTGTGAAACCACAATCCAGATGTATGAAGATAAAGCAATCTGTGAAAAGTAGTTTTTATCTTTCCAGCTCAATGACAAAGGAAAAGGTTAGAAGGGGTGGGATAAGATATTCTTAGTCAATAAACAAATCAATGCAATTTCACTATTCTCAAGGCATTTCAGTGGTTCTCCAATTCTCCTGCAATTTTTTCTCAGTAGACATCTTTCTCCCATGTGATCTGACTGGATAGCAATTTGTGATTACTCTGAATGTTCTTCTTCTGTTCAAACAACTCTGCTTAATGATGTTCTTTGCATGGTTTGAATGTCCTCTCGAAAACTTGTGTTAGAATTTATCTTCCATCACAGAAATATTAAATGACCTGGGCTCTGAGAGGCTATAAGTTCATGATGGACCTACCCTCATAAGTAGAGTAATGCTATTATACAAGGGTGAGTCAGGAATCTTGAGAATGGGCTCCTGCTGAACAAGATGAATTTAGATCTTTATTTTAATTTAGCATATTTTTTTCAAAATAGGATATTTTTCACCTCATATTAATCTATCTTGTAGTAGGATGCTACACATCTCCATTATTCAGAACTTCCATTACCAGAGTTTTAAGGTTATCCTTAAATACTCAAAATAATAATCCCCATTAACATATTTTATATGCTCCTATCTGACATTATATAGAATTTCTCAGCATCTAACATATTATATACTATATATTGATGTACATGCTTGTATTTGGTATTTTCTCTTTCCTTTTCAAGAATTTATGTACCATAATTGTAGACTTTGTAGAGTTCACCATTATATTTTCAATGCCTAAACAGTGCTTGTCACATTGTAGATAATCAATAAATATTTGTTGGATCAATGAGCAGATGGCTAAGCCAATGAATAAATGAAATGACATCACTTTGTTCTTGTGACCTGCATGAGCTTGTCCTAGAAACCTAACTGGGAGTGACAGGAGATTAAGAATGGACAAAAGACAGAAGGCAAACATGCAGAAAGCTGGAGTCAGGTAGGTCGGGTGCTTGGATGGAGACACACAACAGCCTGGTCCACCTCCAGGGAGTTTATTATATACAGTAGCAAACAAGGAGATGGAGCAACAGTTCTTTGGGGAGGAGACATGACCTTGTAGTTATCGGGAAACAGGAGAAAACTGTGATTGCTCCTCTCTGAATGTAAATATCTTGGGAAAAACAGCTGTGCTGCATTTTGCCCCCTTCTGAGGCTGGGTCTGTGCTAATTCAGCTTGCAGATTATTTGACACAGCTGTGCTTATGTCACGTTCTCATTGGCTTTTCATAGTCTGCTCCACACTTTGTAATATATTTGTGCTTTTACCTCAAATGCTTATTTTACTATCCTAAATTTCATTTCTCATCGTTTAAACACTCAGATTGTATCTAAACTCATTTTACTCTAGTACTTAAATATGGGCTATTTCCTTCTTAAAATTGTATATTGCTTGTCTAGTCTATGCTGTATCATTCAGCAGTCATATTCTTCACACTCTGCAATATGTACATGTACTATAAGGTTAGTTTTTTAATATACTTGCTCATGAAATATTAAGCTTCAGACAGTATTGTTCTCATGAATACATTTCACAGTTAAATAATCTTATAGGATAAACAAGCAGTACATCCAACTTAGTAAGAATTTGAGTTTAAATGTCTATGAAAAGAGCCACACAGTTATTAGTCACTATGTGCCAGTTTTACTTCAATAACTTTACGTCAAAATCTCACATAATCACAGTAGTTACTCTATAAAGTGGCACAAATATTATACCTGACTGCATATACAATGAAGCTGAAGAGTTGATGTATAAAAGTCAAAACCAAAAGTTATTCAGGTCTAGAGCATCTTAGAAATAGGGACAGAATTTGAACCTGCTCATCTGCCAAGAAAATTCACTAAAAAAGAAACTCAAGTGATGATCTATGAAACTGATGGAAGGAAAGGAAATCATACTAGTCTCTTACTCAAAACTTACATTACCATAGTTTTCATTTTGTTACACATTTATATTTAAATGCTACATAATATATTTAATAATCCTATATATGTATATGTTTCACCTTTGATCTACTTTATTATTGTCTATTTATATTCATACAGATCACAGACAGAAACACAAAGTATCTACTGTACTCAGTGTGCAATAACTATTTAAAAATTCAAATTTTTGTGTATATTTTAAGTTCACTAATGCTTGTGATATAAAAATATTGCAATTCATTTTAGAAGTTGTTGCTGGCAAAGTTAACCCTAACCACAGCTATCCATAAGAATAACTATTCTGTACATGCTATCCATAATCTACATTTTGGTCATATATTACTTTTTAATTTTAAGTAAAAGCTTACCTTCACTTATGTAACTGTGAGATCACATATCTAGGAACAATTACCAAATCTCTGCCAAATTCATGTGGCTTTTTTTTTTCTGACATATGTCAGATACATAACAGTGTATTAAGTAAGATATTAATATGCACTGATTAGCAAACATTTTATACAATCTATATAGACTTCAATTGCAAGAACATATTATTAAATATGCCTTTTAAAGGTTGAATTTTAGAATGATTCATGCCTAGCAAATGTGTAAGATGAGTGCCTTGACTATATAGCATTGTGAAAAACTTTAAAGATACATTCAAATGCACTTTTGGCATATATGGATATTTGTGCTATTTGAAAGTCTGCTTTAGAAAACCATATTTATTTTAGCCTATTATGCACTTTCTTCTCTTTTCCAGTACATTTTCAAAATTCTGTGAATTGGTACTGTTTATTAAAAAAAAAATTGAAAGTGGTATACAAGCAGGTAAATCTATTCTACCTAGTACTAAACAAGATGGTAAATTCAGTTTTTCTCGTGTCCTAACAGATTTTCAAAAAATAATATTTTCTCTAACTTCAATAAACCTATAATAACTGTTCACCTGTTTTGAGATACATTTTCATATCAAAAGTAACAAATCAGTTCACAAAGAAGACAGAAATTAATCTTAACAGGAAGTAAAGTGAAGTAACTACGAGTTACAATCAAATATGGCCTCCTCTAACTCAATTAACCAACTTCTTTCCATAAAGGTAAGTAAATAGTGACTGTGCATAGATATATTGTTAAACATGTTTGTGAAAGCAGGAAGAATGGGTGGGAGAGAGAGAGTACTAGTGAAAAAGGACAAACTAGTCTTTTACCCCGTGAGTTAGTTATATACTTTGAAATGATGCTACTGTTAAAAAGTTAATTCCAAAGTCCTAGAGAGTATTCTGTATATTTTCAGGGACCGCTCCATGATTGGTAGTGTTTTCATAACATTTAATAACAATGTGATCCATTCATGCAACCATTCCTTGAATATATTTCTTGAACAACTCCCTCCTGTCTTACCTTAGTGTTACGCTCCAAGCACCAAGAGTACCACTAAATAAACAAGATATGTCAATCTTAGCAGTAAATTCTACTTTGTTTTTATCTACTACAAAATGATACCCTGAATCTAGAAGCATTTTTCAAAAATGAACACAATCACTTTGCAAATAGAGCAAAGTTTAAAGGTTAAAACATGGTTTTTGTTTCATTTTGTTTTGTTTTAGCCAACTTAATCAGTCTCTAGTTTACTCATCAAAATCAGTCTTTAGCTTATGTGAAGCTCCTGCCAGGTTACTATCTTTGCAAATTCTATTTTCTTCAAGCTGTCTGCATGAAATTCTCAGAATTTGTGCCCTTGGGCTGAGTTGAGATTGGAAACTGCCAAAGAGTCTGTTAATGCAGTTTGGTCAAAGCTATTCTCTAAAAACACTTCCCTTAGTTAAAGTACACAGGATCTTTAGGAGGGATCCCAATCAGAAAGAGAATAAATTTGTAGTTACCTTCAGGCTACTCAAAGGGTTTCAGTCTTTTACAAAAACCCCAATCTGAAGCTTGTTGCAATAAGAGACTCTGTTGGGCTTTTCTGAAGTGGGGAGACTTGTGTATTTCCAGTTTACAGAAATATTATAGTAAATGAAACAGCAGGAAGAACCATTATTCTTTTTCATAATGACATCATTTAATCAAACCTCTTTCTTTGACTAAATATTCATTTAAATCTGGATATATATTTTCATATTTATATCAATAATTTTCAATTTCTGTCCTGCACCTTGTAAATGAAGTTACTATAAATATAGAGGGTAATTGCTTTTTAGTAGCAACAATTTCACTACTAACATGTCTTCCAGAAGTATTATATAAACAGATATATTGAAGGTTAGAGATACAATCTGGCTTTTATTGCATGAGATATACAATCTCAAACAAGTCTTTTTTATGGCCTTGGTCTCCCACCATTTCATAACTGGTTAAATGCGCAAACTATATTTTATTAGACACTCAAATCTGCTCTAGAGTTAATATTCACTGAAACAGAGAACTGAAGTGGCTCAAAGACCCTTTTAAGTGAAAGTGTATTAAAAAGATGTTAAAGGATGAAAATCCCTCAGAGGAAGGAAAAAAATAGGGTCCAAAGTAATTCTGTCAAATATGGTACCAAGGATCCCTAGTTACTATCATTTTTAAAGAATATTATTTTGATGTCTGTTTAATTAAAATGTCAAGCGATTGAAGGATTAATGTCCTCCATGTATGGGAAATTTCAATGTAGGTGGAGATTAGACTCAGCCCCAAATAAGGGGTAAAAAAAACAATGATAGAAAGGAACAGAAAATTTAAGGGAATTTCATGGGTGTATAGAGCAATCACAAGTCTGATAAGAAACCCATGTCACACTCAAAGATTTTTAACTGAAGGAAACAACACAGAGTTACTAACAGTAGCTAGAATATCAAGCAAGTTATATCAGGCCCTAGGGACTAAAAACATCAATAAATTGTTGCCATATCTACACAGAGAAAAGCAAGAGAAAGAAGTTAGTGAAGGTTAGTGAAGCCTGGAGAGAGCATAATGGCATTTTAAAAGGAAGCTTGCTCCTTATAATTCAGTAGAAACATAGTTTGCAATATTTTTTTTGGTTGAGAATGTTTTTGTTTCTTTGTATTCAGATAACATAGTATAATTAAAGTAACTAGAATGAGTACTACTAGAATACTAGTGGGATATCTAGACTTTCCTTTGCTTGCTATAATTTTTGCTCAGGATTTTTGTATTTGTAGTCAACAGAAATACTGGCTTGCAATTCTTTTCCTTTTTTCCTTTGGGCTTTTTCTGTATTTGGTAGCAGGATGATGATGGTCTCATAAAATTTTGAATTTCCCCTTTACAGTTTGGAAGAGTTTATGAAGACTGGTATTATCTATAAATGTGTGTTATAATTCACCTGGGAAACCATCCTTCCAGGTGTTTTCCAATGTTGGAAGTTTACCATTACTACTGCCTCAATGTCTTTATTTATTTATTGTTCTGTTTAGACTTTCTTTTCTGGTCATGACTTGGTCTATGTAGAGTGTCAACTTCTAGGAATTGCACAATTTCTTGTAGACCATTCTATTTCTCTGCGTATATTTATTCTCACATAGTCAACATGTTAACTAGTCTCCTTCACTATTCTACCTTTCATTTTTTTTATTATATTGACTCTTTCCTCTATTTTTGTTATTCAGTCTAAGTAAAGGCCTTCTAATTTTACTTATTCTTGATAGAAAGTCAGTTTCATCAATTTTATATTTATTATTATTATATATTATTAATAATATATATTATTATTTATATTATTATTATTATCAATTTTATATTATAATTTTATATTATATTATTATGTTTACATCTTCTTTTTTTAAATCTCCCCCTACCAGCTTCTGGGCAGAACCTGTTCTTCCCTCTTTTTCTGTGATTTTGTTGAACAGAAAACATAAAAGATAAGAAAGACATATAGTTTTTGCTAGTTTGGAATAAAGATAGCTATATAGAGAGATTCCTAGCATTGTTTCCATGCACTTGTTTATGGAAACCCGCATTGGTTTGTTTCTACCAGATCTGTTCACTATTTTCTGGACCCCTTCCCATAGTGGCCTCTGCCAATTTAAGATTTCTTTATTTGCTCCTCAACAGTGAGCACATCAACCACATTCAAGTTTTAGGTTTCCTTTCCTTTCCCAATTTCTCCCATGCATGTTCTCCCCTTAGTGTGTGACCTATGTCCAATAGTTTTACTGCATTTGTTTTGGGTCTGTAATCCACATATGAGGAAGAACATGCTATTTTTGGCCTCTGAGCCTAAATAACTTCACTTAAGATGATGTTCTCTATTTCCATTCATTCACTTGAGAATGGCAAAATTTCATTCTCCTTTATGGCTGTGTAAAATTCCATTGTGTATAAATACTACATTTTCTTGATCCATTCATTAGTTGTGGGGCCTCTTGGCTCTTTCCATAACTTGGTTATTGTGAATAGTGCTGCAATAAACATGGGTATGCAGGTGCCTTTGTAGTAACCAAAGGTCACATTCCTTTGGGTATATACCTAGGAGTGGTATAGCTGGATCATATGGCAGATCTATGTTTACTTTTTTAAGGAGATTCCATATTGGTTTCTAAAGTGGTTGTACTAGCAGTGTATGAGGGTTCTTTTTTCTCTGCATCCTTGCCACCATTTGTTGTTGTTGTTGGTCTTGATAACAGCCATTCTAACAGGCGTGAGGTGGAATCTTAGTGTGGTTTTGATTTCTTGCTGTAATCTTTATTGTTTCATCTCTTCAGCTAAATTTGGCTTAGTTTGTTCTTAATTCCTTGAGCTGTGAAATCTAGTTGATTATTTGATGCCTTTATTTGTAATGTATGCATATATTGATATAAGCATCCCTTGTAGTACTGCTTTTCACACACCCTATAATTTTTGTGTCTTTTCTTTGTTTTCATTGGTCTAGAGACATTTTCTAATTATCTTTAATTTATTCCTTGATTCAATTATTAGAATGGTGATTTTGAATATCTGCATATTTGTGCATTTCTCATTTTCTTTCCATTACTGATTTCCAGGTCCATTTCATTATGGTTAGAATTGATATTTGATATAATTATAGTCTTACTAAAGTTGTTAATACCAGACTGGGGGTTTGGCTCAGACAGTAGAGTGCCTGATTTGCAAGTGTGGAACTCTGAGTTCAAACCCTGGTTCCACAAAACAGAAAGTTGTGAATACCTGTTTTATGACTTAGCATGTAATTTATCTTGAAGAATGATGTGCGGTCATTTGCATATGTCTATTAGGTCCATTTTGCCTACAGTATTGTTTTGTTCAGTTGTTTCCTTATTTACATTCTATATGGATTATTTTTCCACTGTTGAGAGTGGAGTTTTGAATATTTTTGTTGCATTAATATCTAATTTCCCCTTATAGCTTTCAATATATACTTTGCATGCTCAGGTTCTTTGATATTCAGTGCATAGATATTCACAATATTTAAATCTTCTTGTTGTAGCAGTTAATTTATCAACACATAATGACCTTCTTGGCTCTTATAACACATTTTGGTCTTACAGTCTCTTTTCTAATGTAGGCATGACTACCCCTGCTCTTATTCAATTGCATTTCTATCCAATATATTTCACCTGTATTAGTCAGTTTTGTTCTTCAACATAACACAATAGGTGATATACACTACAAATAAAAAGGAAGGTATTTGTTTAACTGACAGTTTGGGAAGGTCAAAGTGCACGATGAGACAGCACCATTTGTTTGTCCTCTTTTAGTGCAGCTGGTGATGGCAGTCATGTTATGAGTGTGCATTGGAACAAGCATTCATATCTGTAACAATGGTAGAAATAAAGAAACTGACATCCCATATTTACCACAAGGGCAAGTACTGTTCTATTACTCCCTGCCTTTACTTTTTGCTGTTGTTGCTTTACATTTTTTATTAGCACATATAAGTTGTACCTGGAGCTTTCACTGTCATATACACATATGTGCTTACAATGTATCTTAGTTAGATTCATCCCTTCCATCATTCTCCTTCTATCCTTCCCCACTTCATAGAAAATTTCAACAAGTTTCATTGTTTTGTTTTCAAACATGTATTCAAAGCACACCTACCATATTTGCCCTCTTTCATCCTTTCTGTTTACCCATCTCACCTCACACTGGTGCCTTCATTTTAAACCATTTGTTGATTATTAAATGGGGTTTCCCATGATATTTTATGCATTTGTATATTGTATGCTAATCAGATTAACTCACATTATTACTCATTACTTTTCTAACACCCTGTCCCCTATTATTCAGTAGCTTACAGTACATTCCATTATGCTATCTTCATACTCAGATGCAATGTATTTCCATATTATTCACTCTGTATCATTTTTTCCTCTAGTTATGTCAGATGGACCGATTATTACAATCATGTTTTCTTTCACATATGTATATGTAAATGAATATGTATATTGTATACACATAACTATGACATATGTATATAATAATGTATGCATTTGTGTACACATTTATCTTTTAGTTCAAGCTTGCATGTGAAGGAAACCATGCAACCTATTTCACTTCTGAGTCAGTGTTACTTCACTAAGCATGATCTTAGTTCCAGCCATTTAAGTGCAAAAAACATAATTTCATTCATCCACCATTTCCCAATAGTACTGCTAAGGAATGAAGATTTTAACCAAGATGGGTCCTTGCAGGAATAAAGTCATATTTAAGCCATAGCAATCTCCCTTTACTTTTAGCTAGCTTTGCATTTAAGATCTAAACTGAGTCTCTTGTGGATAGTATGCAGTCTGGCCCTTGGTTTTTTTATTATTCCTTTAGTCATTCTGTGTTTTGTAGATTGTTTTTTAATTTGTATTTTAATTGTTCATAGCTAAAAACCTACTTTTGCCAGGTTATTAATTGTGCTTGCTGTTTTGTAGTTCTCTGGCTCCCCTCAGTTTGTGGTTTGACATTTTAAAAATTTTTACAATATTCTGGTAGCTATTATTTTCTCTTTATCTTTAGCACATATACTAAAGATTTTTAGTCATCATAAGGCTTGCTTCAGATACTCCATAACAATATATTTTAACAAAAAATGTATTTTAATTGGATAGCAATTATGGCATAAAGAAAATACATATTACTCCCCCCGATATTAATGTTGTCAAATTTTAGTTCTTTTTCTATTATATTTTCATTAATAAATTTTTATGATTATAGAAATAGGTATTATTAATACTTTTATCTTTTAAATTTTTTAATCGGACTTAAAGTGTTTAATGTAGCATTATTACATTATTATAATATTTTGAATTTTTATCGTATTTACCCTTGCTGGTAGGAGTGATTATTTCCTATGTTTGTGTGTTGATTTTTAATGCTTTCTTTTAACTTGAAGAAAACTGTAAAAAAATTTTGACTTGTCCTACAGTAATAATGTAAGGGAATTTAATTGAGATAATTCTACACGCATCTACAGTGTACCTGGAATAAGTTCACCCCCTCCACTGTATTCTCATTCCCCTTCTTCCTTTTCCCACTTCTTTGCTTTGTGGGTTTCTTTATGTTGTCATCATATATATATATATATCCTTTTCTTCCCTCTTCACTCCATCATTTCCTTTACCCTGCCACCCTCCTGCTGATCTTCCCTGTACAGTCCCCCATATACATTCATGTCCCGTTATTATTTTTATTATTATCCTCATCACCATTTTAAGTCTAGGTTCCACAAATGAGTGGCAATATGCAATATTTGGTCTTTTGACCTTGGCTTATCTCATTCAGCATGATGAACTCATTTCATCCATTTTCAGGCAAATGACATGATTTCATTCTTTCTTTATGACTGAAAAAAATTTTTCTACCCTTTAGTTGAGCACCTAAGCTGATTCCACAGTTTGGTTATTGTGAACAGAGCTGCAATAAACATGGGCATGCAGGTATCTTTCTTGAATATTGATTTACACTTCTTTGGATATGTGCCCACGAGTGGGAAAGATGGTAGGGTCATAAGGTCTATTTTCAGTTTCTTGAGGAGCCTCATACTGATTTCCATAGTTGTTGCACTAGCTTACACTCCCATCAATAGTTTATGATGGTCACTTTTCCTCCCACTTTCTTGCCAGAATTTGTTGTTTGTTTTTTTGACCGGGCTGCTGGTGACAAATGCCCTCAGTTTTTGGTTGCCAAGGAAAGTATGTCTCATTCTAAATGGAAAAAAAATGTGAGATAGAACATTCTTTGATGGGAAATTTTTTTTTCAATTCTTTAAATGTGTCATCCCACAGTCCCCTGACTTGCAAGAGTTCCGTTGAGAAATCTGTTAGTAAACTATGGGCTTTCTCTTGAATGTAAAGAATCAATATTTACCATGCTGCTTTTAAACTTCTCTACCTTTGATGTTTTAAAAAGTTACAGCTATCATGTGTCTTGTAAATCTCTTTGGAGTCAATTTTTTTTTAAGGAATGTTGGTCTTCATGAGTCTGGATGTCAACTTCCCTTCATAGATTTAAAAACTATGTAAGCCTTTTTCTTTCTGTGCATTTTTCTCCTTTTTGGAAGATTATATAGCATTAGGGTGGGTTGGTGGCATCTCATGTATTTCATAGACATTCTTCTAATTTTTTCATTCTTTTCTAAATTTTCCTCCTCTTTTCAGGCAATCTTAAATGATCTATTTTTAAGTTTGTTGATTATTTTGTTTAGTCAAGTATGCTTTCAGAATGTTGGGTGATGGAAGCTGTTGTCTGGATCATGTGTGCTGGTGGGACCAACTTTTAGATTCATAGTTGGCAGACTTGGGGCTGGGAGGTGCCCGTAAGGAAGCATCAGGTTGTATCTGCAGGCAAGAGATCTCTTGATGTCTTTTATTCTTATCAGCATACAGAAAGCTGTCTATTCCATGATATTTTAAAGAATCTAGAAAAAGTATATATTAAACTTAGTTTGCAATATTTTGAATGTAACAGTTGTTCATGGCCAGACCCACTTGGATTCATTGTACCTATTTAGGTTGAGCATTACCTGTTTTTTTTAGTTGCTATATACTTTAATATAACAATAACCTTATGTTGTCAGTTCTCCCTCTTAGGTAACTGTGCAGATGTTCCACAAAATAATTCAATAATAAATTATTAAACTTCTTCCCCCCTTTTTGAAATAATCATTTAGGGGAGGATCATTTGCTTAACAATCTTCTCACTCTCTACTACATGGTATCATATTCTGCTGCTATGTATTTGATATTTTCTTACAGTAACTTTACTATTTTGTTTCCTATGTGTATATTTACATATATATTATAATAACGCATTACAAAATACCAAAACTCAATCACTTCAAGAAATTTTTTTTCTAAATCATGCAGTTATATATCTTCTAAGGTATCAGTTAAGACAGGCTTAGCTTGATCAAGTGACTCTCCTTCTAGCTACACATTTAATTGTGCCTTTCAGGTCAGCTGTGGATATATTTATACTAGAATCCAGATTAAGGAGAGAGTGATTACCTGGGATACAGGCAAATTCTCTTGGACATAGCAGGATGCAACAGACAAACCGGAACCTTAGCATATTTTAATACTCTACTTAAGTTGCATGTGTTAACACCCTATTGTTTTCAGCAAGGCACATGGGTAATCCAGCTGGTAAAATTACATTTTATAAATGATTGGAGAGTGAGTGAATAATTTGAAAAAAATCTAAATTATCAAGGTGTCCAAGTCTAAATCAATGGATTTTATATGTATGAAAGTAGTTATAAATTTTATGCTTTCTATACACACTGGGAAATACAATCTTAACTCTCTCTATAGCAACTTCATGCTAGAGATCACCAGTACACTTGGACATTTTCTGACCTACAAATTATAGCTCTATCTTATGAAATTGGCAACTTTGTCATCCATTGGACCAGGATTCACTTCAAAGGCTTAGGATTTCTTTGTCATAATATATTTGGTAATACTTTCAAATAAAAATGTCTACTTATATTCTGTTGTGTCTTTCATCTATCTTTTTTCTTAAACACCTCTCTTACCATTTTTCCATCAAATTCTAGCATATCACCAAGAATAAATGCAAATCTGTCATGCATTTACTTATTTTAATGAGTTTATGTTTGAATTGTATACTTTGCTATCATTTTACTGTATATATTACAATGCTCACATATTTTCTTAAATTGATAATTACTGAAAGTGTACCCATTAAAAATGATCACCTTAAGATTGATCTCCAACCAGTGGAGCTATCAGGACTGATTATTCTAAGCTTTGTTACCATTGGGATGCGACCTAAAGTTTCTAATCAGTTTAAGTGGACTCTTAGTTTAGTATATTCTGCATTTAGTAAACCTAAGTTTTAGGAGAAAAAAAATTTTATGAAAATACCTAATGCCACTGGAGAAATGAATTGAATATTCAGAAATAGATCTTAAAACTAATGAACTATGCTGTTTTGTGAATCAGGATCATGTCACAGTGAGGATATTTAATCATTATAATGCTACACAGAAGAGCTTAATATCATTAGAGTATGAAGTCTTAAAAAGTTGGAGATGTTCTCTTACAGAAATTAAGACTATAAATGTCAATCAAGATATGATTTAATGAAAAGGCATTCAATGATTTAAAACTGAACAGTATTTTAAAAATCTATATTTAGTCTATTTTGCTGAATAGCTGCATTTTTAGGAAAAATATTTTATAATAATTGAATTTAAAATCACAGAAAAATGATGTATCTGTAAAATTACTTTATCCACCTTTAACTGGAAGTTGAACAAAAAGAGACATTCAGCAAAAGCTCTCCATTTGAATAAAATCAGCCTTTGATTAGCATACTATTGAAGAGGAATCTCTCCTTTCAATAGCTCTGCAGGCTAAAGCGACAAACCTATGTCCAGTCTTACCAAACACAATGTTCCCAAGCAGAGTGATACTGCTGACTTACATTAGAAATCAAGTGAATTATTTGTATGTTTATTTTTTTCCCACAATATCAATCTGTCTCAAGACACATAAACTCCCTAGTTCACTGACAGTACCTGTCATGGAAATTATTATAGGCAAGTGAGTAGGCAATACATGAAAGGAAATACTTTGGAGGTATGGGGCTAGCTGAGGATTGGAAAAAGCCAGTTGGAGATACTCATATGCAAGTTGAGGTTCAGCAGGAAATGCCATGTCTCCAACTTCCTGTACGTGAAACATTTAAAGACATTACTTTTGACAGTAGTTGATTATCACTTTTTTCCAAACACTGTCCTTGAGTAAAATGAAAACAAGACACTGTAGGGACTAAGGCCCTTAACTGAGGGGTAAATATTGACAAACTTATATTAATGATAGTGATACACAGTATTGTTCTCCATGCCTATGAAATATATTAAGGGTTTAATAAAATTTAGTTAATTCTGAATTAATTCTCTAATGAAATTCTTTTCTTATTTTATATAAAGAAAGTGATGGAAAATAATTGAATACCTTCATTAGTATACTGGTATCAAATGAAATTCCCTTTCAATCAAAATTTTAAATTCCTTTTTAATTCTACACAAATTATTTCATTTAATAGTCATAAGTATACATTGTAAAATACAGAAACTCTGATTCAATAAAGTTAGTCCTTATGTGAAAAATGTTAAATTGTCAAGATACTTGTTAATAAATATTTGGCAATTATAGTCATTTTAGCAATTAAATTATGTAAACTTAACTTTAGATATATTAAAACAAAGATAATACATGCTCAAAAAATCAAAATGTACTACTTTACTAAATTTATTATAAATGATGTTCTTGAGTTTGCTTAAATCTATTATATGTGTATGGTGAAGAAACATAAATCTTTCTAGCATGAGAGCTTTAGAGATGTCATGTTGGTAGGTTAAAATAGGCCACAGTATAAATTTATCAATTCACCAAACAGAAATTAGGAAATGATGATAATTAAGGCTTAATTTTTATGTTCCTTGTCTAGATTCATGGGGAAGATGTTAGTAGAGAAAATTAAGCTAAAAGTGCATTGTATCTTTAGCTATTACATTATGACAGCATAAGCATTGAAGATACATTCATCTATTCAGTATTGCAATATTTTACGCAGTTCTGTACAAAAGCCATTAAGATATATGAGTAACAAGTAAAGATTTTACATAGATCTATCTTGTTTCCTTTTAGCTTTGTGAATTAATATTCATAAACATTCATGTTGGAATTTCCCTTGGTTTTTTTTTAATTCTATCTATAAGTTAGCTATACAGGCATGTAGGAAAAAGTGGAATAACTTCATTACTGAAAAATCTATTAGCTCTGGAGACTTTACAATAAAGATTATTTGTAGTACTATTTGTGAATTATTTCTTTCCAAATTATTTTCCTCACTGTTTGTTTGATTGTCATCCAGGCCAGACTTAAGCTAAAATTGTATTCCCTTCAAAACCTCAACATGAAGATTTGTTCTCTATAATTCTAGGAAATGTCCAAAGATTGATTCTGTTGGACTGATTTGGGTCAGAATCATCACTGAGAATGTGATTATTGCCATGGGTATGATTTTCAGATCAGCCGGATCTGAAATACCTGCATCATCTTCTAGAGAAGTGTTGAATTTCAGTCTCATTTAAGGTATAAAGATTCACTATTGGGATGTGACATCCCCAAAGAATGATGTACAAGGTCATAAGCTTTTGTGCATGATTCACTCATTCATTTTAAATCCCAAAGTCTAAAATATGAATTTATTTTATGACATAAAAACCTTATGCCTATATACTGAGCTTTTCCACTAGCATCAAGCTTTTGAGGAGCCAGATTTTTTTCATTTTAATTAGCATACATTAATTGTACAGAAGGGAATTCATTGTGACATTTCTGAATAGGCTTACATTGTAAATTGGTTAGGCTTGCTCCACCATCTCTCTCCATCATCCCCCTCCCCAGCTGCCAATTTGTTCCTCCCCACCTCTCTCCTGCAACTACGTATAAGTTACTGTATTCATGGCTGTCTTTACCAGAATGGCATGTAGTTGAAATCATATATTATGTAAACTTTACTAATTGGCTTCTTTACATAGTACTGTTAGTTTGTTTGTTTTATATATTGTTAAATTCAAGTTACTAATAACTCATTGAGAATTATCATATGAATATAATGAAAAGTATTATTCTGTTGTTTCTTTTAGTGTGTATCTCTGGTTTTAGTATTATGGTAATGCTTATCTCATAGAATGCATTAGGAATTGCTCATTATCTCAATAAAGATTGTACAATCTTGATATACTTTCTAAATGTTTGGTAAAACTTACCAGGGAGATCAACTGATTCTGGTAGTTTTGTTTTAGAAGATTATTAATTAATTCAATTTCTTTAATGTAATTATAGACCTACGCAATTTTTATTTCTTCTTGTATAGCTATTGATATCAAATTTGTGGACATTAGCGTTGTTTTAACAGTAGTATTATACTACCTTTTTAATATTTATAAGATGTAAAAATTTATCCACTTTTATTTTTGATATTATCAACTTGTGTGCATTTTTTTTCTTAATTAGCCTTGCTAGAAGCTCATCAATTATGTTGATATTTGGCAGGAATTTGCTTTTGGTTTTGTTTATTTTCTCTATCAAATTTCTATTTTTTCATTTAATTGATTTATTCTCTGATTTTTATTATTTATATTTTCTTCAGCCTATTTTATATATGTGCTTTTTTTTCTATACTTTCTAAAGGTGGAAGCCTAAAAAAATCTTTTAATTTTATATACCTTTTGTTTTTATTTTCCTTAAAGTTTGATTGATGGTAACTCTCATAAAATAAAATAAAAATTTCACAAATAAGAACACACCGAATCTTAGGATTAGACTAGCTCAGAAATTAAAAAAAAACTCATGCCATTCTTTTGCAAATTATACTCCACTTTCATATTTCATAAATATATATCAAACATGCTTTTATCAGGTGTGCCAGACATGCCTGTAAAAATGAGTGGTTTCCAAATCAATCTTGATTTTTTGTTCTCATTGTAAATCTATCTCAACGAATTGAAGAAAAAAATTACCTTCTCATCTTTGCTTTTACTAATGTGTTAAGAGCCATTTTTGGGAGTTCATTCTCTGTGTGACTTTCTCTCTGGAGGATTATATACTTGTGGTTTTGAAGAGAATGGATTTCAATATACAAAATCAAAAAATTAGAAGTCATTTTTAAGGTCAAAATCATGTGGTTCTATTCAATTGCATCTTCTCTTTCCTAACTTTCCTTTCCATGGCATCAATACCCATTTTAAAGATATTCTTGTAAGCTTTTGTGCAGAAGTACAATCTCACACTTCAACAATTTGTGTAATCAAAAGGTAAGATTAACTGAGCATGAAGGTATCTGCCTGTGGTCCCAATTATTCTGGAGACAAAATTCTTACATGTAGGCCTGGCACAGATGAAATTATCAATAAATGTGAATTTCTTTCCTCTTTCCTCTCTCCCTTTCTTTTTTTTGCTTCTTTCTTTTCCCCTTTCATGTCCTCTCTCTCCCTGTCCTTAACCTACTTTCTCTACCAGGTGAAATAAAATTACTAACTCATCCCTACATTTTTGTTAATAAATGAAGTACTGAGATAAAATTTTTTAGATGATGCAAGCTCTCAAAGAAATAAACTGTAGTGTTGTGTGTGTATGTATGTGTGCTCAAGTGAGAGAGAGAGACAGAGAGATATGTAAGGATGAGGACTCTGAGAATACATTTATAGAAATATAAAATTTTAATTCCACACAGATATAAAAAGTTGATTAATGGATGTATTCTCAATACATTTTAATGACCCTTAGCATATTAAGTTAATTTAACTTCTATCTGAACTTTTTGGTTTTATTACCAATTATTGAAATAAATACAGGAATATGTGATTTTTAGTTAAGTGGAAAATATTGAATATATTTATTTGGGGAAATAAATCTATCTAAATTTTCTCTTTTGGATTAAAACCAAAGTGATATTTAATTTTCTTAAAAATCACTTCAAATAAATCAATAAGGATATGAATATTTAAAACACAAACTGCTTTCTAATGAAGATCAAATTGGAAAAATAATAGTTTTGATCAATTAGGGAGATTAAAAGTTTATTTCTAAAATGAAACTATGTCAAACAAATCTTCAAATATTTTGTCTATTTTGAAAAATATTAGGTATTTTTTATTTGTAAATAGTGAATCAATTTGCAATAATCCCAGGTAAAGATCCCTTGGTATGACAAATACTCATAAATTTTTATTAGCAAAAAGTTGTACAGGGATAAACATTATGAGTTTTGCATATGTGCTTTCAATGTATCTTATTAGATTTACCCCTTCCATTTTCTCCCTCTTCTCCATTCTCCCATTCATACAACAATAACAACATGTTTCAATCTTCTATTTTCATATGTGAAAACAAAAAGCCCCCAAACCTCTCTTCTGAGATAAGGTAATTTATATACAAAAAGTTTACAGAATAAGAGAATTACACCAAATCTATAGCTCAAGACATAAATTTTAATTCTTTGATGGCTTCAAAATTCTGGTGATATTAGCGGTAATTGAAAAGACCTAAAATAAGGACACTGAAGAAATAAGTTTGGAATTATTTCAAAATAATAATGTAAGTGGCAAAGGAAACAGGTGGTGCTGTAAATGAAATACAATTGGCCATTAGTCTATAATTATTAAAGTTGGTCACAGGAGCAAAAGGTTTCATTTTATTATTCTCTCCCCTTTTGTATTTGCACAAAATTTTTAATAATAAAATGCTTTTAACAAAAAACTCTACCTCATTCATCCTCACTCACCCTTTCTTTATGATTATCCACCTTCTACTCATACCCATCCCTGGAAAAGAACTCTTTTGCCTTCCTGTATTTCATTTCTTAAAATTGTATATTTATAGTTCAAGGGTATCTCATCTTGCCTCTTCAGGCCTGTACATATCAAATGCTTGAATCAAATTGACTCCCTCAATACTTACTCTTTCTCTACCACAAGCCCCCCTAATATTCAGCAGCTTTTGGTACATGGCATGGTATGATATGGTATGATATGGTTTGATATGATATTAGTATATAGATGGTTTGTTTCAATATTTTTCATTTTGTAGCATATTCTTTTCCCTCTCCTGCCTTTTGTATTCCTCTCAGACAAATCCACTAGTACAAATTTGTAGTCTCTTTCTCTCTCAATATATATAAGTATGCATATATATGATAATATATGTATCAATATTAAGAATTAATTTATAGGTCTAACTTCCACACATGATAAAAAAAATGCAATCTTTAACTTTTTGAGACTTGCTTAATTTGCTTAACATGTGGTTCTCCAGTTCCATCCATTTACCTGGAAACAACATAATTTCATTCTTCTCTATAGCTGAATCAAACTGCATTGTGTATATATTCCACATTTTGTAATCCATTCATTAGTCATGGTTAACCTGGATTGCTTCCAAAATTTGACTATTCTGGATAGTGCTGAGATAAACATGGGTGTCTAAGTGGCTCTATCATATTCTGTAATAAATTCCTTTGGATGTATATCAAGATGAAGTATAACAGGATCATATGGTATAGTTCTATTTTCTGTTTTTTTCAAGTGTTTTTCCATTTTTATTAGGATATATTAGTTGTACAGGGAGGATTCATTGTGACAATTCCAAATAGATTTACATTGTACCTTAGTTAGATCGCCTCCATCATTTACACTCCACCCCCTGCAGCCCCCTCCCCCCACCCCACTTACAGCAATTGCAAGAAGTTTCATTGTTCTACTTGGTATAAATATATGAAGCCCATCAACCACATTCCATCACCTTCATTTCCTCCATTCACTTTTCCCCTCTCCCAAAAGTAACCTCCTACACACTATACCTATTTTATAGTCCTGTCTTCTGTTATTAATTCCGAAGTCAATATTCAAAGGGGTTTCTTGATGTATCCCTGATGTGAGTATACTTTACTTTGGTCAGTTTAATCCCTTCCATTACTCTCCATTACCCCTTCACTTCCATGCACCATTTTTCAATAGCTTTGAATGCATGTTGTTATAACCTCTACCTGCACAGATATTATGTATTTCAATATTGTTAACTATCATACTCTTTTCCTTTTCTTCCTCCCCCACATTCCATACAGTAGTTTCACTATTAAAACATGATCTACAACTAAATATATGATCATGTTTGTTTTTGTGTATATGTTTATCTTTTTGGACCTTTCTTCCTCAAAGAGAGAAACATGTAACCTTTGTCTTTCTGAACCTGGCTTACTTCACTTAACATGATGTCCTCCAATTGTATCCATTTATGTTCAAGCCAAGTTGTTTCATTCTTCCTTATGACTGAATAGAAGTCCATTGTGGGTTTATATATATACATATATATATATATATATATATATATATATAGAGAGAGAGAGAGAGAGAGAGAGAGAGAGAGAGAGAGAAAGGGAGAGAGAGAGAGAGAAAGGGAGAGAGAGAGAGAGAGAGATAATATATCTATATGTATATTATATTATCTGAAACCATTCATCACTTGTAGGGCATCTGGATTTCCCTTATAGCATTGGCTATTGTGAACAGTGCTGCAATAAACATTGGTGTGCAAGTGTCTTCATTGCACTCAGATTTATATTCGTTTTGGTATATGCCCAGGAGTGGTATCAAAGTATCAGGGAAATTCTATTTTTAGTTTTTTAAGGAATCTGCATACTCCTTTCCAGAATGGTTGTACTAATTTACATTCCCACCACCAGTGTATAAGGGTTCCTGTTTCTGCATATCCTTGCTATCATTTTTTGTTCTTTGTGTTTTTGATGATAGCCATATAACTGGGGTAAGATGAAATCTTAGTGTAGTTTTGATTTGCATTTTTTATGACCAAGAAGTTGAGCACTTCTTTTTTTTTCTCATTTATTCATATGTGGATACATTGTTTGGGCCATTTTTTCCCGCATCTTCCACCCCTTCCCCCTACCCCTCCTTGCTTTCAGGCAGAATCTGTTCTGTCCTTATCTCTAATTTTGTTGAAGAGAGAGTATAAACAATAATAAGAAAGACAAAGCATCTTTGCTAGTTGAGATAAGGATACCTATACAGGGAGATTCCAAGCATTGCTTCCATGTACAAACGTGCTACATTCTAAGTTGATTCACCTCTAACTGACCTTTACTCTAGCTCCTATCCCCTTCTTATATTGACCTTTGTCACTTTAAAAGTTCTGTGTTTGTTCCTCTGCATTGAGGACCTCAAATACTATCATGTTTTTTGAGTTTCTTACCTATCCTCATACCTCCCATGTGTGCTCTCACCTAATCATGTGACCCAAGTCCAATCACATTGCTGAATTTGCCCTAGATCTAAAGTCCACATATGAGGGAGAACATATGATTTTTGATCTTCTGAGCCTAGCTAACCTCTCTCAGAATAATGTTCTCCAGTTCTATCCATTTACTTGTGAATGGTAAGATTTCATTCTTCTTCAAGCTGAGTAGTATTCTGTTCTGTATAAATACCACATTTTCTTAATCCATTCGTCAGTAGTAGGGCAGCTTGGCTGTTTCCATACGCTGTTGTGAATAGTGCTGCAATAAACATGGGTGTGCAGGTGCCTCTGGAGTAATCTGTGCTGCATTCCTTTGGGTATATCCCCAGGAGTGGGTTGAGCATTTCTTTATGTATTTATCACCCATTTGTACCTCTTCCTTTGAAAAGTTCCCATACAATTTATGTGCCCATTTCTTCATTGGGATATTGATTCTTAGAAGGTTGAGTTTTTTGAGTTCCCTGTACATTCTGAATAATTAGTCCCTTATTGGATGAATAGATGGCAAAGATTTTATCCCATTCTTTGGCAGACTCTTAAGTCTAGTGACTGTTTCTTTTGTTGTGCATTAGCTTTTAAGTTTGATGCAGTTCATTTGCTCTTCCTTTTTCTTATTTGCTAAGCTATTTGAGTTCCAGTTAGGAAGTCTTTACCCATATGTTTCAGTATATTTCTTACTACTTCTTATAGTTTCACTATGTTAAGGTATTTACTACTCTTTGGCTACTATATGTACAAGGGAAGAGACAAAATCTAGTTTCAGGTTTCTGCATGCAGAATAGCCATTTTATTCAACAATATTTGTTGAAGAGGCTATCATTTTTCCACTATATATTTTAGGCAACTTTGTCAAAAATCAAATGGGCATAGCTGTGTGAGTTCTTATCTGGTCTTTATTGTTTTCCATTGATCGTTATGTCTGTTTTGTACCAGTACCATGCTGTTTTTATTGCTATGGTTCTCTAGTGTAGCTTGAATTCAAGAATTGTGATACTTTCAGTGATGCTCTACTTGCTTAGTATTGCCTTGGCTCTTTGAGGACTTTCGTACTTCCACATGAACTTTAGAGTTGATTTATCAATCTCTGTGATGAATGTCATTGGAATTTTGATGGTAATTACATTGAAAATATAGAACACTTTCATAATATACATTCTGCTAATCTATGACCTTGGGAGATCTTTCCTTCTTTTGTAGACTTTGAGTTTCTTCTACAATGGTTTATACTTCCCATTGTAGAGGTTTTTAATTTCCTTTGTTAAATTTATTTCCAGTATTTTATTTTTTTGAAGGTATTGTGAATGGAATTATTTTCCTATATTATTTCTCAGTCTGTTCATTATTGGTATATAAAAAGGGTACTGATCTTTGTAAACCAATTTTGTATCTTGCTACTTTTCTGAAGGTGTTTATGATGTTCAGGAGATGTTGGAACTTCTTGGGTCTATTAGATGCAAGTTCATGTCATGTGCCAATAGGAATAGTTTGACATCTTCTTTCCTATTTGAATTTCTTTTGTTTCTTCTTCCTGTATTATTGCTAGGGCTAAGAATTCCAGGATTATGTTAAAGAGAGTGGAGAGAGTGCACTCTCCTGTCTCTATCCTGACTTTACAGGAAATGATTTCAGGTTTTCCCTATTTAGTATAATATTAGCTTGTCATATATAGCCTTTATTATGTTGACATAAATTGCTTATGGTCCTAATTTTCATCAAACTTTTCATCATGAAAGGATATTGAGTTTTATCCAAGGCTTTTTCTCAATGTATTGAGATGATCATATGGTTTTTCTTTGCTTCAGTTAACATGTTGTATTATATTTAATGATGTTGGTATGTTGACCCATTCCTGCATCCCTGGTATGAAACTGACATGGTCATGTTGCATAATCTTTTGGATATGCTGTTGAATTCAGTTTGCCAGGACTTTACTGAGAATTTTTCATCTAACCTCATTAAAGAGATTGGTGTATAATTACCTGTTTTGTATTTCATTGACTGATTTTTGGATGAATGTAATTGTGGCTTCATGGAATGATTTCAGCATTGTTCCTTCCCTTTCTATTTTGTGGAAAAGTTTGAGCAGTGTTGATATCAGTTCTTCTTTAAAGATCTGGTAGAATTCAGTATTGAATTAATCCAGTACTGGTCTTTTCTTTTTGGAAGCCTCTTTATAGTTGCTTCAATTTCATTGCTTCTTACAGATCTGTTTAGATGATTTATATCTTCTTGGTTCAATTTTACTTGGTCACATTTGTCTAGAAATTTATCTATTTTTTCTAGAATTTTCAATTTGTTTGAATATATGTTTTCAAAGTAATCTTATTGCCCCTGGATTTCATTGGTGTTGTCATCTACCCATTTTCATTGCTAGTTTTATTTACATTGATCTTTTTCCTCCTCATTTTAGTCATATTTGCTAGGGATTTATTGAAATTATTTATCATTTCAATGAGCTAACTTTTTGGTTTGTTTTTCTTTTTTGGTTTCTCTTTCATTGATTTGTCCCTTATTTTTACTATTTCCCCCCTTTTGCTAGTCTTTGGTTTAAATATGCAACATTATGTCATTTATTTGAGATCTTTCTTTGTTTTTAATATGTGCACTCATGGCTATGAACTTTCCACTTATCATTGTCTCTGGTATGTCCCATAGGTTTTGGGATGTTTGGTTTCATTTTCACTATCTTCCAGGAATGTTTTCATTTTGTCCCTTATTTCTTGGATGACCCACTGATCACAGAACCACGTGTTTTTCCATTCTCCAGGTGTTTGAAAATTTTCTGCTATTTCTTTGGATATTGAGTTCTAGTTTTATTGTGTTGTGGTCAGACATTATGCATGGGGTTATTTTAATTTCCTTATATTTGTTGAGACTTGCCTTGTAACTTTAAATATGATCTACTTTGGAGAAAATTCCAAGGCCTGCTTAGAAGAATGTATATTGTGTTGTTGTAGGATGGAATACTCTGTTGATGTCCATCAAGTCCATTTGATCTGTGGTGTCAATCACTTATAGAATTTCTAATTTGATTTTTAGTTTGGATGACTTATCTATTAGAAATAGTGGTGTACTGAAGTCTCATACTATCACTGTGTTGGGGTCTACCTGTGTTTTTATGCCCAGTCTTGTATGATGCATACAAGTTAACAATTGTTATTTCCTGTTGATCCTTTTATTAGTATGAATTGACCTCCTGTGTGTATCAAGAAATTTATCTATTTCTTCTTAATTTTACAGTTTACTGGAGTATAGGTTTTTAAAGTATACCCATATGATCTGAATTTCATTGGCATCTGTTGTAATATCCCCCTTTTCATTCTACTTTAGCTTTTTTGGATAAGATTTGTCAATCTTGTTTATTTTTCAAAGAACAAAATTTTTGTTTCATTGATTCATGGTATCATTGTTCTGGTCTCCAATTCATTGACTTCTGCACTGAGTTTTAAAATCTTTTTCTATCTACTACTTTTGGGAATGGTTTCCTCTTGTTTTTCTATGAATTTGAGATGTATCATCAGACTGCTTTTCTGAGACCTCTCTAATATTCTGAAGTGCATGCTCAAGGCTATAAACTTCCCTCTTAAAATTACCTTTGCTGTGTCACACAGGTTATGAGAAGTCATGGTAACATTTTTATTTGAATAAAGAAATTTCTTATTTTTTTCCTAATTTCATTGGTGATCAATTGATCATTCAAAAGTACATTATTAAAGCTCCCTGAATTTGAATTTTTTTTCTTTTGTGGTTTCCCTTGCTATTGATTTCTAATTTTATTCCATTTTGGTCTGTTATAGTACAGCAGATAAGTTTAATTTTTCATATTGAAGTTTCCTTTATTACCCAGGATGTATCTATTAAGAGAACATTTTATGGACTGCTGAGAAAATTTGTATTGTGTTGCCACAGGATAAAATATTTATAAATGTCTTTTAATTCTTTTTCATGGAATTGTTTAAATCTAGGATATCTTTGTTGATTTTTTTGTCTGTTTGACTTTCTATTGAAGAGAGTGGAGTGTTGAGGTCTCCCACTATTATTGTATGTGGTTCATATGCTCCTTGAAGTTTAGAAGTCTTTTATTGTGAACTTGGGATCACCAGTATTTGGTTCATATGCATTTAGAACTATGACATTTTGTGCTGGATTGTTCCTTTTATATAATGACCATCTTTGTCTCTTCTGACTGATTTTTGTGTAAAATCTGTTCTGTCTGACAGGAGAATAGCTACTATTCTTGCTTTTGTTTTCCACAGATCTTTTGACAACCTTTTACTTTTAGTTTTCCTGTTTCTTTTGTTGTGAGGTGTACTTCTTGTAGACATCAGATTGATGGATCTTGCTTTTTGGTCTAGTCTGACAATCTGTGTCTTTTCATTGGAAAGTTACATTCATTCATATTTACGTTTATGATTGAGAGGTATTTACTGATAGCTATGTTTCTCTTGCTCTTTGACCAGATCAAGTATTGTGATGATTATTCTTTACTTTTGATTTTGCTCAAATTCAGGTTTTGCTAGTTTATTGAGTTGGTCAGACTTGCTACTTTACTAGCTGTCATAGGCTCATCAATTCCTCTTTTGAGTTCCATTTTTTAACCTCTCCTATTTATGATTTTTTTCATTCTCTTTGTGCATACTACTTTTAAAATGCCTAATCTCATCTGATCTTGGAAGAGCATAAATTTTTTATAAACATAATAGATCACTAGGTAAATATGTAAAATTTTATGATCTGAAAAACATATCTCAAAAATTGTTATATTGAAAACATTCAAAATATGAGTAATTTCATAAAGTTAATATAAATATTTTTACAAGCTAATGTACAAATTTCCATGCAAAATTAAGAGTTAAGAATTGTCAAATGATTGTCAAATGATTTTTCAAAGCTAAAATTAAGGGCAGCATTTTTTCTGCATAAGTACATTATGTCAATATAACCAGTCAACTTATATCTATATCTATTAGCTCTATAATTACCCATTTCATAGAACAAGATCAAAATGAAAGTGTTGTCAATTCTAATGTTGATGTTACTTTTCATTCCCAATTATTAAAAACATTGCTGTATAATCCCATGACATTTAAAATTTTTTTAAAAATGTATTAATAATGTAATATTCATTGGTTTTAAGAAACATTAACATTTATAATTTGATTTGGGCATTTATTATGAGATTTTTGAAACGTATCTTTGTGACTTGGTTTAGAAGTGCAGTCGTGCTGATTTTCATCTTTAAGCACATGCTCTAGTATGTACTTATAAAGGTAGCTTGTTATAATGCATGATGTGTGGAGCCCTCCAAAATTAAAAAAGACTAATTTGCTTTAAGAATAAGATAAGACCTCTGTGGCTGCTACTAAGTATTCTACAGGCAATCAATTCACTTGTGGAAGCAAGACTTCCAGTGAAAGACAGGCCTGAGAATGACTAGGATCTCTTGGTATTTTGATTTTATTTAAAATTTCTCTCTAAAATATATTTCATTGATAGAAAATATCATGCATTGGAATTAAACTACTAGTTTTTGCATGGAAAGTCTCAACTCAATGTGCTAACTTTTAAAAATATGCTTAAATTTCAAATTTTCTGTTAGTGACATCCCACTTTTTTCATGACATTGTTTTTTGTCTGTTTCTACATTTAATTGTTGCTGTAGATGTAAATCATAAGTATAGTAGCATTCTAATTCAGTATTGATTTTTCTTGAAATGTGATCTTGATAGCATTGTATGCTGAACTTGTAGGAAAATGGTAACTGTTGTAACTATTCAAGAAATGGAGGCAGGAGAGTAAAGGAGAATAGTGGAGTGGGTGAATTCAAGTATCATATGTTTGAAATGTTGCACAAACTTTTGTAAATACTGCAATGTACCCCCAGAACAACTCAACAAAAAAGAAGCTCAATAATGATGAAACTATCAGTAACTTGAAGACAAAACACTAGACTTTATCCCTAAATAACAGGAACACTAGACTTTATCCATAAAAAAAAAACCAAGAAAACTTACATAGAAAAATAAAAGAGAGCAACATCTTTGCAATATGTGGGTAAATAAAATAATTGGCATTTGTAGTATCAGAATCCTAGAAATAAAATAAAATGGGAATAGTCAGAAAAAAATTTGAGAGTAATGACTGAATTGGTCCTGAATTTGGTGAAGATAAGAAGTTGTAAATTCAGGATGCAAAAATTACCTTGGAGTAGAATAAGCACAATGGAATCCATGCTTAAAAACATAATAATTGACATCCTTAAAATTCAAAATAAAGAAATATTCTTGAAAGCAATAAGAGAAAATAATTTATTAAATGTTGGAAATACTGATTTTAATGATAACAGAGTTTTAATATGCAACTTTGGAATCCAGAGTAGGTAGCATACATTTTTTTATGTAATAAAATTTGAATTAGGTACTTTTGGAAAATATCTTTTGGGATAAAAATAAAAAAAAAATACATTCTCAGAAGAAGGAAGAAACACTAATAAATTCATCACCACCTGACCTACCTATAAAGAAAGATAAAAATTAATGCAATAATAACAGAAGATTTGAATAATTCAATAAATGAAAATGAAAAAAAATGTATACAATAGTGATAAATGTCCTTATAATAAAATTTAAAAATAATTATTTGATGTTTCAAACAAGAATTAGGACACTATCAAACACATGTTACTCAATTAGCAGAGAGAAAATAGAATAATTCCATGAGCAAACTGAAGATAAATGAATCTAAATAGGCATAAACTTATAGATTTCATGGAAAGTGACAAAAATTTATTATCACTAGACAGTGATATGTATGTTTATAATACCTACAGAGTCTCCACGGAAACCCATCAATACATATACTGAAAATGTTATGAATATAAAAGTGGGATATTAAAAGCATTCAAATTGCCCTCATGAAAATAGAAAGTATAAAAGAAAGAAAAACCAAAAGAAATAGTTAAAAGCAACATATTAAATGTCAGAATTAAGTTTATTAGTGATTTTATCGAATAAATGTCATGATGCATTCATCATACATAAAAAGTATAACATTAAGAACGAACCTGAATATAAACTATAGACTTAGAGTGATAATGTGACATTGTAGGTTCCAAGCATAACAAAACTACTATTCTGGAAGGAGGTTTGGAAATGAGAAATGCTATACATAGGTATGTATGGAGACAGAGTTTTTGGAAATTTCTGTACCTTCTTGTCAATTTTGGTATAGACTTAAAAACTCTATGAAATATTAATCTTTCCAAAAAGACCTATGTTATCTATAAGAAGTTCATTTCAAATACTAGGGTATAGGTAAGTTGAAAAAGTGACAGAATAATAAACAGATGGATAATATTGTAAAAGAATTAGATGATTTCACTTCATTGCATCATGAAAACATAATTGTACAAGAATCATTTAAAACATATCTATCAAATTAGAGGATATGGAACAATTCTTTGTAAACTACAAGTTGCAAAAGTCAGTCAATATGAAACAAACAATCTAAAAGGGCATTTTTACATTAAAACCAACTTCTATAAAGCTTTATCTCAGAACACTTCTTTTCTACAAATTTGGTTTTATAAATAAGAAAAACAGAATAATAGGGATGAGGATAAATTCACAAGGCACATGAGTATTTTTGGCACACAACAGACAAGGCTGCAGATGTGTCATTTGCATCCTTAAGGCAAATTCCAATAGTCTCCAAAATCTTTGTTCCAAGATAGACCTGTGAATGGCCACAATTTACTTTATTTCCCTGAAATTTCAGATACTTTTACTTAAATAGCAGGACTTGTTTAGTAAGATGAATTGTGAGGAAGACATGAAATTGGGATTGCTTTGATTTTTACTTTCTCATATGAAGAAATCATTATTGTTAAAAAATCTTTTAAAATCCCTTCAATGTTGCAGAAAAGGGGTGTTTAAACTAAATGTCACACTTAAACTATTTAAAACATGCTATAAAAAGTTTTTTATATACCAATTTTAAGTATAATAAGTTATTAAGTATTTCCTGTATTTTCCAATAACCTACATGTTTTAATTCATTAGTATTAGCCTGTAAGTAAGAAGAGTAGTGACTGAGCCTTTCAGCAGACATGTTAATGACAGGTATTGTTTCTTGAAAATTATGCTTAAAATTAAATGTAAGCTTTTCCTTATTATTTGAGCATAATATTCAACTTACTAACATATAGAAACTTACACTTAAAATATTTTATTTCTTGATTAAATTTACAAATTATGAAGCAGTAAGGAAGCAGTGCAATGTAGAGAAAACACTACAATGATTCTGGTGTAAAAAATGTTTCTTTTTATAATTGTTCTGCTGGAGGGCATTATAACATTACAATGTATCACAGTTGAAAACTATGAATTTTGAACAGAACTGAATCTGAGGTCAATTTTCACCAACTACTGAGGCATAATATTTAAGCACTCTAGACATTAATGCTTTTATCTTGAATACCGGCAATGTTATCTATTGCACAGAGTTGCATACATTAATATGAAATCACCATAAGATATTCTGGAACATTTTATAGAAATTATTTCTCAAGGATACACATTATTAGGAAAGTAAAGAAACTTTCTATATCTATGAAACACCCACACTTTTAAGGTAAAAGTATTAAATATTAAAGTATAGACATGGCGCTCCTCCAGTACCTTGAGAATTTAGAAAGGCTTTTTGAGGATGAAATTCCTGATATAAAAGGATAAGAAGTCTTTGAGAAGCCTATGCCACTGTATTATTTTGGCTAGCCTTTACTTTCAAATCCCAACATTCCCAATACCAATTCCTACATTCTTTTAGCTTGTTTTCTTTCCTCATTACGGACCTCAATGTTCATGAAATTGAAAAGTGCTACAAATCAGGTTTTCTCACTCTCTTCTCCAATGCACCAAAAATAACTGTTAAATAGTCACCTTCACAGGGAAAGTTTTCCTTGAATATCTGAAGCCTATGGACTTTATTCACTTGTAACAATTCCAACATTGTGTGGTTATCTGATCTGTAGGAGCTGCAAGAGCTCATGTGAGAGTATTCAGAAGAAAAAGGCATTTACATTTTCATATCTGGCATATGGAGTGGGATGACAGAAGTATCCTTGGCTGCAGCACCTACATGTGTGACTTACTTATTTGGTGCGGACTTGTAGCATGAAGGGTGAATTTTATGAAGACTATCCTGAGCATATTACTGAGAGAAATTGTGTCACAAGAACCAGGGAAAATATGAATCAGGATCAAAGTCACATATTCTCACTTTTATTTATTCCTTAAGTCAAATAAAACACAACTCAACTAAATTTAAGGAAGGAATTAAAGACCATAATTGTCAAACTATTTTGTGTACTTTTTTTCTTTCTTACTTTTTTCTTTCTTCCTTCCTTCCTTCCTTCCTTATTTCCTTTCTTTCTCTTCCCTCTCTTTTTCTTTCTTTCTTTCTCTTTTTTTTCAGTACTAGGATTGAACTCAGGAACTGTCACTTGCTAAGAAAACACTTAAGCCATGCTACCAATACTTTTTTTCTTTTTAATTGGTTTTATAGATATGGCCTCCTGTTAACTTTGTCCAGGCTGTCCTTGAACCATCATTCTCCTACCTCTTTCCCCAAAGTAGCTGGGAATACAGACATGTCCCATAATGCCTGACCCAGGTTCTATTTTTTTAAATCACTAGAGACTAATAAGAACTTCAATACAAACATTATGTATGTGATTAGTGGAACTTTATTCCAGATCTGCAATTTATGAACTCTAACAGTTTTGGCCACATATATACTGATCATTGTTATAATATTTCCAAGTATCGGAAGCAAATGGTAGATACAGACATTGATAATTGTTACATAGGTAAACACAATAAATACAGAGATTCATGATGAAAACGTGTCACCTATCATGAAATACTCAAATCCATCAAATTGCAACTAATTACTATATTATCTTAAAAATGTTAATTTTTTAGTTTGTTAGTTTGGTAGAAAGGAAGCATTTTAGTGACTTCTACATCACTTTTTCCACAATAGCTATCACTTCAATGGTCAATAAGTCAATGTGGAAGTCTTCCAATTGTTAATTATTTCTGTTATATGTATGCATTTCAGAATTAGGTAAATAATCATGTGGATAAGTCAACAGTACAGTTATCCAAAACACCATTAATTGTCTGACTTTGAAAGTCATACTACAACTTCATATCAGAGTGGTTTTTGGACTTTTCATCAATTATATCAGTTCAGGTGTAAGTGTAGGAATTTTGTAAATGTCTTGGTTATTTTTCTTTATGTAAATCATCATGACGTTTTAAAATGAGTATATAATCCTTTGGAGAAAGCAAGGAAGACCATATAATATTTTGCATTATAGCATATATTTGATTATTCATTCACATTGAACCACATATTTCAAAGATTCTGATGTAAATTTGTGACACAAATTTACTTGAATGGATACAGGCCTATTTATTTCAGTCCAAAATTCTGCTTATAAATAAGCTAATTACAAAAAGTCTTTGTGAGCCAACAATGTTGAATATTGTTTGTTATTTCTGCCATTATAAAAGCCATGTTTACCATGTCTATGGGGGTTAAATGCCACTCCTTGTCCTCTGTCACCTTGCAATTAATCGAGTCATTTCAATAATGTATTTGTTATTAATTTCAAAGTATTGTCTCAAAATAATGCCTTAATTATAGGAGACCTCTACTACAGACGTCTTAAGAGTTGTATTGCCATTGTTTCCATGATGAGTATGTTTCTCCAAGCTTCGTGTCTGAATGATAAAAATGAAAGCTAGTTGCAAATCTTGATAGTACATTGACTTTAAAATTCTGATCTGCTTAATATATTGGATGCTGTTCTTTACTTTATTGCAAGGGAGTTAAGAAGTTTCAAGAAAATCAATGTAGCCATCATTTGGATCTATGATTGATCATCCTATCAAATAAAGCATCATGTCATCCTCAGACAAAAACTTAATATATCAATTCAACAACTGATATTTAATATACCCAAAAAATATTTTCACACAATGAAACATCACAAAAATTTCACTCTTATTTAATGTCTTTATCACAAAAAGATATATTCAGAAAAGATATACTCAAGGATTTTCTAAATATTTTTCCACCTACTCATTCATATTTGTTCAATTATACTTTGAAGTCCCAAGATTCTAGTGGTAATTGTAGTAAGATAATACATGTTTGCAAAGCCTTTATGAGGATCAATAATTTTCATTAAGAAAACTACCACAGAAGACTTCTAGGGAAGGCTTAATTACTGTTTGGAAGAGAATTTGCTAACTAGCAAAATGGTCATGAGATTATGTATGTATTCAATGATTTCCACTTCATTGAATTTTGCCCACATACCTCAATGCAAATAAGTTTAAAGAAAAGACTCTAAGAAACTAGAAACTCAATTTGCACAGTAATTTAGATAATCGAAATATTAACATAGATATTAGTTTGTAAAATTATGAGCTCTAGCTAGAGGAAGATAAGCATTTATTCCCAAAACATCATAAATATACTCTGATTCCTTACTAACATCATTAGCTATGGATACAAATCCCTGATTTTCCCTTGTTTTGTGGAGTTTTTTCCACACAATTAGTAGTAAACAACCAACAATACATTTATACTTTATTTCACCAACAACATGTCATTATAGCAATATATTGGTCTCATAAAATGTTCTACTTCAATCCAAGTGATTTTGCTGACAATTTAAGAAACGTTTTGACAGCATATCATGGATTTCATGTTTCACTACATTTTATGTTTCATGATTACTTTGAATTTAGCCAAATAAGAAAACAGTTTCAGATTCATTTACAGAGATATTTTCCTGGCACTACTTCATTCAGAGTCATGCTATAGCCATAGTTCTAAAAGGAATACAGACACACAAAATATTATGATATAAGGAATTTCTTTAAGAATTTGTCTTATGTAGTTGTAAAAAAAAAAAAAAAGATCCAGGGATGAGAGGTCTGGCAAGGAACTTTGGAGGATCGAGGTGCGTCACTTATTAACCAGTCCTCCTGAAGAACAAAAGGGAATAAAAAGTCATTCTTGATACCAATATCATTCATTAGTTGATGTGAAAATACAAAAAAAAAAACCCTGAGCTTATGTAGAGATCTACAAAAATCTTTTGCATCTATGTAACTATCTTTGTTCTGGATTTTCTGTTTTGTCTCTATTGGTGGGTCTGGCGATGTTACTAACCAGGACGACCATCTTTTGGAAGAACAAACCAAGTTTGAACAAGAACAGGGAGATGAATATCTGAGAGTATCTATATTTGATATCCTAGAACAGGTCTGATAACCAAAGGTTATCTATCAACATGGATGACTGCCAAGAACTTCTTCAAATCATTGTTATGTTTTAGTTCCACCTTCCTGATACCATGAGTTTCATAGTTATTGTATCAACTCTAACCTAAATTGAGTTAGAAATAGAACTACATAAAATTACATAGTTATGTTGAAAATAGTGCAAACCAGTATTTTATTATTTCCTTCTCTGATCAGACTTGACCTATTGAAATGATAGATGTCTCAAACTTCAATTAATTAAATGCGAATTAATCACATTTGAGTAGGGATAGCTATGATATAATTATTGCAAGTTTAACATTGAGACTTTAATATCACTGATAAATATTTTTATTAATTAGTGAACGTCAAGATTTGTCTTGGTTACTTGATTAGTGCTGTACAACAGTCGGTCAGTATAGTGACACCTCTAATTCACTTGCTTCCATTTTTCTGCAAAATCCATGCTCAATTTGTGACTTTTAGAGTCATTACTTGCAGACATGTTTTACTCCATGAATTATTATATTATCTTAGACAACTGAATAAATTATACCATTCGGATAAAATCTGGGACCATCATATCCTGGTTCTCAGAGACTGGATTCAGGACAAAGCCCTGGTTACTTTGGGAGCCCTGACATGCCATGTATCTTCTCTATGGACCAAAGAAGCAAAACAGAAAGCACTAATATTAAGTTGTAAGGAGATGTAGAAATTGGAGAAACAGTCTTAAGTTAGTGATGTAGTTTCCTTAGTCCATTTCTTTACTCATTTCCATAAAAAACTGAGTGTCTTTATATGAGATTCCCCTTATTTTTTTCAGCTGCCTTACATTGATTTCTATTAAAATGTCCTAAATACATTATCTATATTTAAATTTCATAATTCAGCAACACAATCAAGACAGACACTGGAGAGTCACTTATAATGTTCTCTCCAATGTAGCAGGAAAACACAGCAACAGCGATAAATTCTCAAGACTGTACACCATCCACAATTTCATGAAAAGGAGGTAGAAGTGTCTCTAATTGTCCAGAGATACACTAGCTTGGGTTTCTTACTATTTCTTGTTTAAAAATTTAAATACAAAATTTAGCAGAGTTTATTTGATGAAAGACCTATTCATGTCTGGTAGAGATGAACCAATATGTGTTATAATACACATATTCATGGTAACAACATTAAGAATCTCTCTGTATAGCTATCTTTATCTCAAATTAGCAAAATGCTATGTTTTTCTTATTATCTCTTATATTTTCTCTTCATGAAAGTTGGAGAACAAGAGCGCAGAACAGGTTCTTCCCGGAAGCTGTGTGTGTATGGGGAGGTGGCCCAAATAATATATAGACATATATGTAATGTAAAAATGATAAAATAAAATTTAAAAAGCTAGAGAAAAAATAAAATCAAATAAAAAAGAAAACAAAGCTAAATTATGAAGTAATTGTAAAAGGTTATAAATGTTCTAATCTTTGAAAACTATTTAAATAATTTTTGATATTCCAAAACCAAAATTATTTAGAATACACACAAAAAAAATTCATGAATCAGATAGTACCCTGAAAGAGTGGAATCTAACAGGACTGCAGTAAGCAGTGGGTAGAAAAAGTTTTTATAGGCGAGACACAGAAGCAGAATAGAGAAATCAACTGATTGCCTAGAACTAGACCTGTGCCCTATTTGGGCATGCTGTGATTAGTTGTGTCATGTGATTGTCTGCAATCTGCCTGTTTGTTATTGATGGACACTCAACTGTTTATTTTATTCATCAATTATACTTCACATTGTTTGGATAACTGGGTAGTTTCTTATGTAGGGAGGTTCAGAGGCAACCTCGTGTCCAATTTAAGTTTATTTAATGTTGTGAAAAGAAATAATATTAAGGCAAAAAAATACAACTGAGGAGCTAGCATGCCCTAGTCAATTCCTGGTTCTGCCACATATAAATTGTCTGAACTCTCATGGCTTATTCTATAACTTTGAATGTGATCCTTATTTTTTCATTTTAAAATAATGAAATCCATCTCTTAGTGTTGTAAGAATTAAGCAACTAAAAAATGTGACAAACTTAAATGAGTACCTTATAGAGTGCACATAGATTCAGTGATAAAGTTTTTTCTTATTTTAATATAATTATGTATGCCTAAGTCTGTACATAGATGCAGCCAATGTGACAGAAAAAATATTTACCCATGCAACCACCTGTGTCTGTGTATTTTTGTTAACAATCTTCATTGTGAGAAAACTGTTAATAAGTATGTCGCCTACTACTTTTCCTGTCTCCAAGCCCATTGACTTCACCAATGATCATTTGTTGTATATAAATCATGAAGTTAAATTTTTAAGAAAATGTTTTTTAAATTTTCTTATTTTTCTACATTCATTTCCTTCCCAATGGTGATGAGATATTTTCAGCAATGATGCTAATTGTTCCTTATTTTTCTGTCACTGGATTTTATTAAAATTGCTAAGGAATGAATCTACAGAGGTATCAATTTTAGTTAATGAGGATACTACAATTCCTGATGAATAGTATAAGTATCATAGTTCCATATTTATGCTTCTATGGATGTCAGAAAATTGTAGCTACTTTTAAACCACAGCACAGTTTTCCAAGAATTTTTACTCTCAGAAACATGTAAAATATAGAAAAAGAATGCAGAATAACAGTCTAGAATCATAACAATTTCATTAGGTATTTTAATTTTTGGACAATTGATGTTTATTTTATATCTCATGACACTTTAGAGAAATCTTGTTTTCAATGTCTATATGTCTCTAAAGTATACATATATATACACACATATCTATCTATCTGTCTATCTATCCCCACATGTATATTACACATATGTGTATATATATATATATATATATATATATATCCCCAAGTAAAATTTGTTTCTGAGGGCATATGTTTGTAACTAATACTAAGTTTGGTTGAATATATATGTTCTAATTTGAATATGTGCCAATCAACTCTCAACTGTCTTTTGGGTTTTAAAAATATTACTGTGCAAGAAATACCCAAGCCTTCGTGCTTTCTTCTAAAGATATGAAAAAGGCTGTAGGAAAGTAAGAAAATATGATGATGAAAGGGGCAAATTATGCATTTTGGATATTCTGTAATTCAGAGTTCTCTAGGGTCTTCAAGATTCTACTAACTCAGAGCATTTTCCCAGGATGTCTTCCAGACAAGATTTTAGAGTTATAGATCTCAGAGTTTTATTATAACAGAATGATCATTTTATAAATAAGAAATCCAAACTTCAGATCAAGCCACGACCTTAAGTCCAACACACAAACACACATACACACATGTATGATATATGTTTTTTGTGATATGGATTTTGTTTTTCTTTTATTGGTGTTTACTGAATTATACCATTTAAGGTGTTTGGTTATGATGTCTCCATACATGCATTTAATGTATTTTGATAGACCACCTCTATTGTGCTTTCTTACCTCTGCTCTTCCTGCCCTCCTTAATCTTTCCTTTCTCCCTCCTCATTGTTCCTTTTTTATTATCACAACCTTGATTTTTTGGTTTGGTTTTGTTATTACTCACTTCCCAACGACATAAAGAACACAGAGTGTATTTTTCCCTTTTGAGCTGTAAAGAAATCTTTTTTCTATATACAAATATGTTCCTATGATACTTTTTTTTTGACAGAACATCTTGTGCTTCTGAGACATGAACTTTTACCAATATTATTCTTCTAAAATATTTTTGTGACAGTCTCATTCTGAAGCAGGCAGGAAGATAGATGAAATAACAAGAAACCATTTATTTATAGGATTTTTTTTTTATTGACTGACATCTGAACTTGAAGGATATATGGTTTCATTTTTCCTTGATAGGGTGAATCACATCTGTCAACCTGAATTCTTCTAAGTCAAATATCCTCTATTTCATTTCATAAAACACAGAATGACTTCAGTGTCTGGTGCAAAGCATGAAACATAACTCCTTGTCCAAATAAAAATTATCATGATTTACCATTGAAAAATAAAAAGCCAAATAATGTCATTTTCATTTTTCTGTCTTTACACTAGTTGGTAGACATACTGGAGGGATTTGCCAAATAATTACAATTATTATAGTCTTTCAATTTCCTCTGTCCTTTTCATCTTTTTGGAACTTACACAGATTCTTACACTGAAATTGGCTACAGATCTCACATCAGTTATTAATAAGGATGAAATCTGAATGGGAGAAGTAAACATTTTTTAAACAACATGCAAGAGTAGACCAAAGGAAGTTGTTGATTATTATGTGCATTCAAATTTAAAATTTAAAAGCTATTTTAAAACCTTTTTGTTCATTGATGTTCTTTATAAAAATGAAAACTGAGATCAATTATTCTTCTAGCCAAAAGGCAGATACTAAATTATGTGAGTTGTAATTTATGAAACAGCAAGCACTGCATTTCATCTTCAAAGGTAAAATTAGTTATAATCAAACTAAATCCATGTGTTAAAAATAGTTATACCACTCAGACATTCTTATCCAAAAGTCTTAAAGCAATTAAATCAAAATCCTTTAGCTGTATAAACCAAGTGTTTGATGTTTTATTTAGTTGCTCTCTATTTTAATTGGTTTATCAGAGAAATAAAATAGTAACAGAATACTTTGAATATTGGGTAATATTTCAAATACTCAACCTACAACATATGACTTTTGAAATAGTTAAATGTGAACCTGATGCAAACATGTTCTTAAAAAGTTTCCCTTTCAGAAATACTAATAAAGGCTAATGAATAGTGAAAGAAAATGCAGGAATATTACCACAGGCATCAAAATATAGCTTATGAGTAATAAATGTTTTATATATATTGCTATATATCTATTGCTATATATATATATATATATATATATATATATATATATATATATATATATAGCTTATGAGCAATATATATGTTGAAAGGTATTTCATAGGAGTATAGAGTTTTCCCCACTAAGAAGTATCACATATTTTTGCTCACCTGTGGTGGAACTTAGTTCTGAAATGATAACATGATGAGGATGATGATAGTGGGCATGAATGTGAAAGGGGGACTATTGGAGGGGAAAATCAAAGGGGGGGAGAGGGATTAGAGAGGTTTCTGGGAGATGAAGATTTGCAGTATATTATGTGTATATATATGAAGATAGCTTAATTAAACACACATAATGCTTTTTTGAAAAAGAGTGGAGGAGAGAAAGGAGCTATGGAATACAATGGAGAGAGTGATCTTGTTCAAATTACACTGTAAGCATCTGTGGAATTTTTGCAGTGCCACACTCTTTGCTAGTAATGTTTCCTAATAACAATAACAATAATAAATGTGATTGTAACTGTTTTTCATGAATAATTAGTGAAAATAATTGCCTCTTTTTTATTATTCATTTATTCGCATGTGCATACATTGTTTGGGTCATTCCTCCCTCTTGCCCCCTGCCCCTGCCTTCTCCCCCGACCACCCTTGCTTCCAGGCAGAACCTGTTTTGCACTTTTCTCCAGTTCTGTTCAAGAGTAGAAATAAGCAATAATAAGAAAGACATAGCATTTTTGCTAGTTGAGATAAGGACAGCTACACAGAAAGATTCTTAGCATTCCTTTCATGTACAAATGTCTTACAACCCAGGTTGATTCATCTCTAACTGATCTTTACACTTGTTCCTGATCCCCGTCTTGTGTTGGCCTCTGTAGCTTTAAAGTTTCTGTGTTAATTCCTCTGGAGTGGGGACATAAAATGCTTTCATGTTTTGGGTTTTCTATCTAACCCTGTACCTCCTGTATATGTTCTCCCCTTGTCATATAACCAAAGTCCTAAAACATTGCTGTATTTGTCCTTGATCTAAAGACCACATATGAGGGAGAACATACAATTTTTGGTATTCTGAGTCTGGCTGACCTTGCTCAGAATAATGTTCTCCAATTTCACCCATTTACTTGCAAATGATAAGATTTCGTTTTTCTTCATGGCTGAGTAGGATTCCATTGTGTATAAATACCACATTTTCTTGATCATCAATCGTGGGGCATCTTGGTTGTTTCCATAACTTGGCTATTGTGAATAGCGCTGCAATAAACATGGATGTGCTGGTGCCTCTGGAGTAACCTGTGTTGCATTCCTTCAGGTATATCCCCAGGAGTGGGATTGCTGGATTATATGGCAGATGTATGTTTAGATTTTTTTCCAGAGTGGTTGCAACAGCTTGCATTCCCACCAGCAGTGTATGAGGGTTCCTTTTTCCCCACATCCTCACAAACACATGTTGTTGGTGGTGTTTTTGATGATGTGTTGCCTCTATTTTTTACCAAAATGGGATAGGAAGGAGAAAATGTTCCATCTGAGGTGCATATGTGTTCACTTCATGAGCATCAAAATCTAGTAGTTTCTAGGTTAAAACAAACCTGCAAAGTAATCCTGGAAACCTCTTTACATTATTTCAGTGTGGTCCATGGTCAAACAACACCAGCACCAAATGGGAGTTTTTAGAAATGCAGAAACAATATTCTTCATTCACCATTTATGCAGTCAGGATCTACATTTTAACATTTTATTTATTTATTTATTTATTTTGGATCTTCAGAAGTGACTAAAATTTTTTTTTATGGTTTTATTATTCATATGTGCATACAAGGCTTGGGTCATTTCTCCCCCCTGCACTCACCCCCTCCCTTACCACCCATTCCACCCCCTCCCTCTCCCCCCAAACCCCTCAATACCCAGCAGAAACTATTTTGCCATTATCTCTACATTTTAACATTTTAAAGGAATGTTTGTTGAGGCTAACTTTGAGAAGCACTATTTTACACTACCCTTTGCTATAATCTGATTTTTGTCACTTTGGGGAAAACTATTGTTGAATAATTCTAATCATTTTTAAATTGTTTCTATAAATAAAATAAAGGCAGCACCTACTAATCTGCTTCTTTGATACTCTTCTTCTTCTCCTTCTCTTGCTTTTTCTCCTCCTCTTCTTCCTTTCTTCTTCTTCTTCCTCCTCCTCCTCCTTCTTGTTCTGTACTGTGGTTTAAAGTCAGGGCTTTGCACTTCTTGACAGCATTCCACCCTTCCAGATCCTATTTCTGGTTTTTTTGGAGGTAGGGTTTTGCTTTTTGTTCAAGCTGGCCTATTTTAAACTTTCCAAAGTAGTTAGGATGACAGGCACATGATATCTTGCCCAGCTATTGTTTGGGATAAAGCCTCTCTAATTTTTTGCCTAGCTGGCCTCATATTTTAATCCTCCCAATCTGAGTCTCTCAAGTTGCTAGAATTATAGGCATTAGCTACCAGTTCCTTACTGTTTGATTTTTTTATCAAATCAAACTACCTGAAATTCTTCAATCCAGATTAGATTCAGTAGTCCATTTTGGGTCAGATATGGGGATATTGACCGTGTTTCTTTTCCATTACTCTTCTTTTGTTCTTTTAGGCATGCCTCAATTCATTTACTATTCACAACCTCTACTTTCTTAGATCTCCCTACTCTGAATTCTGTCTTGGTGATTGTCATTACAATGAGAGATCCAGAACTGAAAGCAGAATTCAAAATTTGTTAACTAAAGAAGCAAAAAAAGAAATTAACATTTACTTCATTCTTATACAATATACATATTTAAGAGAGCTATGTTTGAGTTGGTTTTACTTTTGCATGCATAGAGGAGAGGACATGACCCTGTTGTTAATAGTGAGTGTATAGATAACAGTATCCCATATCGTTTTTCATCTTCAGGCACAGTGCTAAACTGTGTCTCTGTTTTCATCCTTTCCTCTCTACATCTATATTTGATATGTGGGGCCAAAGATAAAACTTTCTACAGTCTAAAGTGCAAGGTTTCAGGCAAGTCACACCCTTCTCTTTAGTACAGGCTCATTGCAGTTCTTCATATTAATCCTTTTAAAGTATACAGTACATCAAGTCAGACAGCTTACATGACTTGAAATCATACATTTTTATCATAGGAAATTGCTACTCCTTACAATCTAATTTCTTTTAAAGCTGAAAATGCATGCCAATGTTAACCACATCTAAGAAATAAGAAATTTATTTTTTTAATTTTATTTTACCGTTTTTACATGTACTTGCATGTGTTTTGATATTACATTCTTAAAACTTAGAAATTGCATTAGTAAGTTTGACTGCACAGGACATAAAGTATTTTATCTCATATGTGAGGTGTTCTGAAGCTCATTATAACAGTGTCTTGTTGCATATGTGTGGAAAATACATACTTTGAAATGAGAAGACTAGGTGGTTTGAAGAGAGCTACTGTAAACCATGATTTGGGTCCCAGGACCTATCAAGCAATTGATGGGTTGTTTCCTTCCTAAGAATGTGACATTCTATTCACATGCTTTAATATCTTTAGGAAAATAGACTAGCTTTATAAAAAATATTTACTAAAAATGATTTTTCAGTTTGAATATTATCTCTTTTTATTTTGATAAATCTATGTAACATATTTTCTGTTTTACAGCTGACTTTATATTTTAGCCAGTTTTAATTTCATAGCAAAACTAAGCAGAAATTATGGGCTTCCTATATACCCTTTTCCAACACACGTGCATTGATTCCCTCACACACAAAGCATCCTCCACTAGAATGGCACACAACTTGCAATGGGGCACATTCACTAATGAACTATATAGAGAGTCCTTAGATTACATCTGATTACACTGTTGCTTGTATACATTTCTTTGGTCCAGATAAAATGACAGGTCTCTACCACTACAGTATCATACAAAATTGTTTCACTGCCTTAAGAAAATCTTTGGCTCCACATCTTCTTCCTTTCATCCACCTAAACACTGACATCACTGCTTGTTTACTTTATCCATAGTTTCTCTTTTCTAAAATGTCATAAAGTTGATATTTGCTTCAGATTTCCTTATTTCACTCAGAAATGTGTATTTCATTCCTCTATGTCTTTTCATGTCATGAAAGTACATTTTTTTAACACTAAATAATTTTCCTTGACTGTATATACAAAAGTTAATTTTATCAATTCACATACTGAGGAGGTATCTTTGTTGCTTCCATTTTGGAGCAATTATTAGTAAAACTTTTATAAATATTTGTGAGTAGGTTCTTTTATTGGCACAAAATTTCCTTTCCTTTGGACAAATACCATGGAGGGCAATGGCTAGATCTTATGGTAAAAGGGGTTTAGAACTGGGTATGGTGACCTTCACTGTAATCCCTACACTCGGGCAACTGAGGGAGTCAATTAGAAAATTTCAGACCAATCTAAGCTACATAGCCCTTTCCAGACAAGCCTGGACTACGTAGTGAGGAAAACCTATCTTAAAAATTAGAGTTTACCATCCCCAGCAATACACATACAAAATTGGATTTGTTTTGTAAAAAAAGCATTAAATTATCTTTGAGAGTTGTTGTATCATTCATTTTGCATACTCACCAGTTATAAATAAGAGTTTCTGTTTCTCTTCTGTTTCCGCATCCTCTGCTGCATTTGGTGGTATCAGTGGTCTGGATTGTAACCATACTAGTAAGGTGGAGTGGTATCTCATTGTAGATTTAATTTGCATTTCCTTGATGAATTATCACGTGTAACATTTCTTTATTATGTATATCTGCCATCTGTTTGTCTTTAATGAGGCAGGTTTGAAGGTCTTTGTTGAAGAGACTATCATTTCTCCATTTTATTGTCTTTTCTCCTTTGTCAAATATCAGTTCAATTAACTTATGTGGGTATATTTCTGTGCTTTCTGTTCTGTTTTTTTGATACATTTTTCTATTCTTTTGTCAGAATCACACTGATTTCTGCAGATTTACTTCAGGTCTTAAAGTTAGATGGTATCAGATTTCCTATTTTCTTCTGTTGTCAAAATTGTATTGACAATTCTGGGTTTTACCTTTCTATATATGTACTTAAAGTAGTTTAATTATTTTCATAAAATGACTTTATGAGTTTTTGACTGGATTAGTATTGAATCCACACATCGAGTAAGGAAGAACCAAAATTTTGACAATAGTGAATTTTCCTATTGTTTCTCTTTGATTTTATTCATCAGAGCTCTGTAGTTTAACTCACATGTATCTTATACACATTCTGTTAGCTTTAGACCTGAATATTTCATTGCAGGGTATACTAATGAAGTTGTATTGTTTTTTAAATTCTTAATTTCTCGTATTCACTTCTGGTATATAGGAAAGTGATTTGTTTTGTAAATAAGCCTTGGATCCTACAATCTGGCTTTAATCATTGGTAAGTTCCATGAGTTCTGCATTTTGATTTCTTTGTTCTTTATTACTTTCACATATTCTACATGGATAATTATGCCATTTGCAGACAAAGGATTCTTCTTTCTTCCTATCTGTAGCACTTTTATTTCTTCTTTTATTATATTAACTGGAACTTCCAATATAATGTTGATAAGAAGTGGTGTGAAGCAACAACTTACCTTATACTTAATTTCATGGAAAACTGAGTTTGTCACAGTTAAGCATGATGACATCTATAAGGCTCATTTGGAGATGTTATCAAATTAAAGAGGTTTCCTTCTATTTTTTACTTAATTATAGTTTTTAATATAAGTTACTGTAAATTTTGTTAAATTATTTTTGTGAATATCTTGATGTAATTATGTGTTCTTTTTTCTTTTATCATGTTGATGTAATAGATTCTTTTAATGGATTTTCAAGTATTGAAGAAATCTTGTATACCTGAGATAAAATCTAATTTATTGTGTTCTTTTTCCTTATTGTTATGCTGGGTGGGGGGTACTTTGTGGCATTTACAAAAGTTCTTAAAATATATCAAATACATCATATTTGAATTCATTCCCTCAACCCCTCTCCTTTATCCCCCCATTCCTGAAACAGTTTCAACAAATGTCATTTTTGCATTTACATACATGTGTACACAGTTTTTGTACTGACCCTCCCCACCCTCTTTCTCCACTACCTTCCCCTCCCACTGATACTGATATCCCTCCAACCCTACCTCAGTCAGCACCTATTCTGCTCTTCTATTCTCCAATTTTGTAGAAGAAAAATGAAAAATGATACATTTCTGCTTGCTTGAAATACGGTAGCTACACAGGAGTTTCCTTGTGATATTTCCATGTATATGTGTATTATAAACCCAATTGGTTCATCTCCTCTATTTTTTCTTCATTGTACCTTAGACCCATTCTTATAGTGGTTTCAGCTACTTTAATAATTCTATATTCATTCTTGTATAGAAAGTATATCAAGCATATTCATATTCATAGTTTCCTTCATCTACCCTAACCCTCTCGTACATGACCTCCCATTAGTGTGACCAATTTTTAGTGATATTTCTATATTTGTATTACGTCTTATTTCACATATTAGAGAGAACATTAAGCTTTTGGCCTTCTGAGCCTGGATAATTTCACTTACAGATGATGTTCTCCAGTTCCATCCTTTTACCTGTAAATGACAAAATTTGATTCCGTTCTTCTTTTTATATTGTATCGGATTTGAGTAACAAATAATTTGATAAGTACTTTTGAGTCTTCATAAATATGAAACTAATGGGAGATATTTCTATGTATTTTTGTATATAGTATTGTTTTTTCTGGTTTTGGTTATTAAGAGGATGATTATTTCACAAAATGTTTTAGAAAATATTCACTCTGTTTCTGTCTCTTAAAATATGATAGAATATTGGTATATTTTCTTTTTAAATTAGCTGGTGTAATTTGCCAGTGAGCATATATGAGTTTGATTCTGTTTTTTTTTTTGGAAGACTGTTGATTAAATTTATTTATAAACTAAGAGCCTCTTCAGATTGTCTATTGTTTTGTTGTAAGAGTTTTGTCAGATGATGTCTTCTAAAATACAAGTAAATTTCATCTTGGTTATCAAATTCTGGAGCATACAGTTTTTCATAATTTCATTTATTAGTTTTTAATGTCCATAGATCTGGAGTGGTATTCCTTTATTAAATTTCTGAGGTTACTAATTTTTATTCTCATTTATAAACCATCATAATGGCTCCAGGCTTATTAATTTTATTATCACTTAAAGATTATTCTTTTAAATTTTTTGGTTGTCTCTATTGATTTCCTGTTTTATATTTCATTAACTTCTACTGTAAGTTTTGTTTTTTTCTTTTTATTATTTCCTATTTGTTCCTTTTTCTTGTTTTATAAAGTGGATGTTTGTGATTACTTTTTCATTTTTTACTTCTTTGCTTTCAATGGTGTGATTTTTTTCCTTACAGAAAATTGATTTTACATTGTGTCTGTGTATAAGATGGAACACATCAATGCACTGAAATCTGCAGAGACAGAGGAGTGAAGCCTTTCAAGTACTGAAAGAAAAATAACAGTAAGCTAGAATTCTGTGTTGCATCAAAATATTCTTCAAAATGATGCAGAAATGCAGACTCTCCCAAGTTAGCAAGTACTGAGTTCATTCTTCATCTACAGGATAACCCTGAAGAAACTTTAGATTTTCTTCAGTGAAAATTACATACATCATAATTGATAAGAATAAAGAAGAGTGTCAGAAAACGAATAAATGAAGGTAAATGTAATCCTTTATTATCTTTAATATTTATGCATTCATTAATTTATTTTGGTGGTGCTAGGCTCTGGGATTCATGCATATGGCAAACTCTGTACTACTTGAGCTACACTTCCAACTCTTTTTGCTTTTGGTTATATTTCAGATAACTTTTGTCTAGTCCTAGCCAACGAGCCTCCTACCTATGCCTCCCACATAGATGGTATTGTAAAAATATACCACCATGCCGAGTTTATTTGTTGAAATGGGGTCTTGCTAACTTCTTGCATAAGCTGGACTTAAACCATGATCTTCCTGATCTCTGCCTTCCAGGTATGTGAAATTAAAGGTTTGAGCCACTTTTCCTTAATCGTTATTCATCTAAAAGATTACTATTGTTTATATTAATAATAGAAATACTATGTTTGATGATTTTAGCATATGTACCAGTGAAATGAATTGCAGTGCTGCAACAGGGAGGAGGGAGGATTTGAGAATGACAAGGAGAGGGTTATGTCAAAATCACATAGAAGTAGAGTGCAAGACACTTGAGCAACTTGAACTTCAACAGAAAAAATAAAAGTCTATTTTATTCCTACTCAAAATACAACAAAATATTCATATGTCTTTAGTAATCCAAAAGAATAACTGAATATACAAATACATGAGGGAAAGGAAACTAATATACAGTGTAGAAGTCTTTCAAATAATTTGTAGAGACTGTCTTCAAGAACACTAAGCACATATCACATTTAAATGTTAGGTGCACATGATGAATTTTTTAAAGAAAAAATAAAATTTGGTACACACACTACCTCAGCTAGATTGATCTAAGTCAACAGGAATAGTGATAAGTCATTTGGCAAGTGATAAAAATGTCATTTGCCCTCTGGATTGTCTTCCTCACAAAGATTCACCATCACACTCTAATCATTTTAGAGAAAACCCAATCAAGGAGGAAATTCTACAAAACACCTGACAGTACTGCTCAAAGTGTCAAAGTTATCAAAAACTAGAAATATCTGGGAAACTGCATTAGTTTCATATGTGACATATATATTTACTATTATAGATAGTTTTGATTATACATATTTATTATAAGAATTGGATAAGGAAATTATGAAGAGTAAAATGTTGACAATCTATAGTTGGCAAAATAGAGACCCAGGAAAGCTGATGGTAGGGTCCAGTCTGAGACTGAGTCTTAGTCTGTAGACTGGAGAAGACTGATGTTGCAGCTTAAAACAGGAGACAGGAAAAAAGAATGTTTTGTTGCTTAAGGTTTTACTCTATTAAGAACTTCAACAGATTGGATGAGGCCCTTTTCAACCAAAGAGGGAAGTTTGCTTTACTCAGTCTATTAATTCAAATGTTATTCTTACCCAGTACAACTTTCTAGTAATCATGTATAATAAAATATCTGGGAACTTTATGCCTTTGTAAAGTTCCACAAAAAATTTTCATCACATTGTCATAGCCAAGGATGCAATGATGACTGAACATAGTATAGATCAGTATATTTGAATAAAATATGAATTTTAGGTAATAAGAGTATGTCAATATTAGTTCATTAATTGTAAGGATGCCATTGTGACTTTTTCAGTCATAGGGAAAATGAGTTATTGGGTATGTGAAAACTTTTTGTAATATCTGTAAGCTTTTCTTATAATATACAAAGTCCTAAATAATGTTTATTAAAGATGAAGTAATAAATTAAAAAGTCAGTTCGTTAGTTGTTCTTGCCACATTTCAAATGTGTTTATAAGGGCTGGCTTCTTGGACATTTCATATGTTAACTGTCACGGTAAAATCTTTTTGGAACACACTGCATAGGTTCTGTGTTGTTATCCCATATACTATGCCGAAGACCTGACAGAGAGTGTGTCAGATTTATTGACTAAATTGATACATTATGTTTTGCTTAGTAAATTCTGTTATTATTTTACACCTAAATCCAGAATGTTTTCTGCAATGGGAAATCAGTATGTCTCTTTATACTCCTTTGACAAAGAGGGTAAAAATAGTGTTTCTGTCTTAGGCTCTTATCTGTGAAATGTCATTATGATCTGATTGTTCTTAAGGTATCCTGGATGCATACCCTTATCATGAGAAAATGAGAAGAATAATTCCTTCTATAATATGTAAACTTGAGAATATATTCGTATATTATGGTGTCTAGTAACTCACTAAAATTGCAGAGAAACTACTAGTGCTTGGCTGTATTTTTAATGTTGTCTTCCATCGAAAGAGGACACACACACACACATATACACACACACATTCACACACACACATTCACACACACATGTGTATGTATCTGTATTTATATATGTGAGTATGTATATACTCAGAACAGAATTCATGAATCAGTGGTTTTCATTAGTTTTTCAGTGGTATCTGTGTCTTAAAACAATGTTGAATTACTATCCTGGAGTTGCTTTATCGTGATGAAAATTATGTACCCACTTCCAATTGAAAGAATAATCACTTAAATAATTGGCCTCATTCCCTATTTGTTCAAATAAAGTAACAGCATTTTCTTAAGTAATTACTGTGCATAAATGTAGAGAGTAATATTATCAGAAGAGAGGTAATAATATGAATGAAACATAAACAAACTACCTCCATGAGTGCCCATTATAAATGCTCAATATTTGCAATGGATTCCACATATGTTGTAAATGAAAATGTTAAGAAAATATTGCTTACTTGAATGAAGGAAAAAGCTTCATCTGTTACAGTGGTTTAACAGCATTTTGGAAAATATTGCTGATTTATCAACAAAACCACATCTCTATTGATACATTGGCAAACAAAAGAGGATAAACTGGTATTTTACTATCAATCTAAAACTGTGATGAAAATATTATTCATTATGTTATTGAAGTAATTCTAAAATGGCTTAGAGTCTGACTGTGATTTCAATGCTCCATGAATTCTAAAACTCAATAATTAATCAACTTTGATCATCCCAACTATGACTATCTTTGTCACTATAGTCCAGTTTTGAATCAAATATAACAGTGTTTTAATTATTTTGTATTACTGCTTTTAAAGTTTATGTGAAGTTATTCAAATTCTTAATTTAAAAACTATAAAAAATTGTTACATTCTTACCTAAGGGATATAATATTGTTCTCTTCTCACCACTGTTTACCAGATCGATGGAAGCTTCATTATTCTACCGTGGATTGCATGAATAGTTATAATGCAGCCATTATGCAGCATTAGAGCTCCATAATGCAATGCACCAAAGAAAAAATAGTTAAAATTTATCAGAAGACATCTCTTTTAATTATCTTTATAATTTCATATTCCTTTCATTATTCTTTAAAATATAAATTCTGTCACTTAAAATGTGATGTGTTTGCTTTAGATTTCAAATGGAAAGTTATATTTAAATTGAAGATTTTTCTAGATAGCTTGTCAAAACCATTGATAAATGAATGTGCCTAAATGTAACAAAATTTAATTGACATTGAATATGGGAAATCTAGGCTTACCTAAATAGAAATATCCTCCAGTGAAAAAAGTCCTGACAGCTGGTTAGTTTCTGCTCTTATCACAGAGTATCAATCAAAAGCAATTAAAAACAGATTTTAGTTGTGATAAAAAATTATCCATGTTTAAGAAGACGTTCTAGCTAATGAAAGTTTAGGATTGATTGTTGACATGGAGCTTACAAAATGTGGCAAGGGCTACCTTACATCAATACGGAACCTAGAGTCAACATGGGAAATATCACTGGCAATAGGAAACAGGATGCCTTAATCTAAAACAAGCAGCTGCACAGCAAAGGCTTAGAGTTGGAGGACCCAATTATTTCTCTCAAGCACTCATTTTACCTTAATAATATCTTTGGTTGTAGATAAGAAGAACCTGGAAGTTGTGATGGGAAGCAGGGACACAATTTAGCACTCCATTATTGGTGGAAAATCTGAAAGTGTTTGATGAGCAAGCTAATCCTCTGTGATATTATTATGTTCTTGACGGCCAATCCAATAGCAAAGCCAAACCGGGCTTCCAGGCCTCTCCATCTTGATATTTTCTCCAATTTAATAGTACCTAAATTTTTCTTTATGTTTTCTTCTGCCATTTTTTTTAACTGAGTAATTCACAGGAAAAGAGGTATCTGACTTTTAAGAGATTGATACTCTAGGTTACAGATTTCATTAAATACCTCTCATTTAGCTACCTTTATCATGTAACTCTCATGGCAACTCTATGTGAATTATGAAATAATGAGCACAGGAATAAAACTGATATTCATTGGGGCCAGAAAGGTAGTAATTAAGTTTCTATGGGTACAATATCAAGATGTGATTATCTTTCTGCATGTTAAGCACTTAATAGTGATTAGTACTGAATACCTGCAATTAAAATGAAGAAAAAGGAGGGTGCTATTTCTGTATGCTAATCTAGTTATATCTGATCATCAAGGTTCCCTCCAGAGTTGTATTAAGAGTGTGACTTAAGACACAGAGTATCTTTTCATTAATTCCCTTTTCATTAAGAATGTCTGACTTTACAGCCATTGTTATTCATTTACTAATTAATGTTAATATATTGTTTTTTTGTGTCTAATATCCTCACCTAGATTTATATTCACCTGGTTACAAGTGAATACTTGAACATCAAGATGAGATGACATGGGGTCGTTTTCTCCAGAAGCAAACAATGCCTTGTAGACTAGGAGAATTTAGCACACAGGACCTAAATTTCCATCTGTAACAATATTAAGGGCTTGTACATACTTGTTCTGCATATATTGTTAGGTTTTTCAAACAAGACTCAGTCTCTTATAACTGAGATTTCTTAGTTTCAGTTTAGGTTTGCTTTTGCAGTCGCTAGATGGATCTTGTATTTTAATTACATGTATTCATTAATGTATAGAAATGTAAATGTGTGGTAAACATTGCTCTATGTATCTGAGACACATTTGTGATTTAAAAAGAGAATTCACTACTCATGTTTTACATTTTCTAATAGAATTTTGAGAAGTGAGAACTAAGGGATTTTATAAATCACTCAAGAATTTGTAGCTATTTTCTCTATAATGAGAAACAGAGGCTTTGTAACATGGATACAATGGGTATGTAGGGCACACAAAATTACCTGTGAGGGGGACTTTATTTGTCTTTGCCCACTTCAATTTTTAGCCCTTCATTATAAGAACAAAGTAGGTAATACATTTACTTATGGAAATGTTTAGATGAATTTTACCCTTACATTGTATAAGATCTTCAAGGAATAAAGAATGGCTGGATACAAAAATAATCTTGTAGTCACCAACAAATAATCAGAAGAGTGGAGAATCAAGCAGACTTCAAAAACCCATAATTATTTTTTCATACACAGTACAGTTTTAGAAGGCAAAGAGATACCTTATCATAACTAACTCAGAGGATCAAGGAACATTCCTTAGGGAGAAAATATGCATGCACCATCTTAACAGAGAATATTAATTTTAATATTTCAGAAAGTCATTAATAGCAGCAAAAAGTTTTCCTTTACTACAGCTCTCATTTTATTCTTTTTTTAAGTGCATAGTTCAATGGTTTTATTTATTTTTTCCTTTTTTCTTTTTTTTATTGTTTTTACATTTACTTACATGTGTATATGTTGTTTGTGTGTTTGTGTGACACCTTCCCCAACTTCCAGGCAGAACCTCCTTTGCTCCGATTTTGTTGCAGATAAGAGAAATAAGAAAGACATATTGTTTTTGCTAGTTTGGGATAAAGTTATACAGAAAGATTCCTAGCATTTCCATGTACTATGTATTGCAAATCATATTGGTTCATGCCTACCAGAACTCTTCGCTACTTCCAGGTCCCCATCCCATAGTGGCCTCTGCCAATTTAAGATCACTTTATTTGTTCCTCAACAGTGAGCACATCAACCACATTCAAGTTTTAAGTTTCCTTTCCTTTCCCTATTTCTCCCCTCTGTGTTCTCCCCTTAGTGTGTGACCCATGTCCAATAATATTACTGCATTTGTTTTGGGTCTATAATCCACATATGAGAGAGACAATGAAATTTTTGGCCTTCTGAACCTGGTTAATTTTGCTTAAAATGATCTCCTCTATTTCCATCCATTTACTTGCAAATGACAAATTTTCATTCTTCTTTGTGTCTGAGTAAAATTCCATTGTGTATGAATACCACATTTTCTTGATCCATTTGTTAGTTGTGGGGCATCTTGGCTGTTTCCATAGCTTGGCTATTATAAACAGTGCTCCAATAAACATGGGCTAGCAGGTGCTTTTGTAATAATAATAATAAATAATAATAATAAGTATATCCCTATGAGTGGGATTGCTGGATCATATGGTAGGTCTATGTTTAGTTTTTTAAAAAGTATCCATATTGTTTTCCATAGTGGTTGAACTAACTTACATTCCCACCAGCAGTGTATAAGGGTTCCTTTTTCCCTGCATCCTCACAAAAATTTGTTGGTGTTGGTGTTCTTGATGATAACCATTCTAACATGAGTTAGGTGGAATCTTAGTGTTGTTTTGATTTGTATTTCCTTTATGGCCAGGGATGGTGAGCGTTTTTTCATGTGTTATTTTGGCCATTTTGATTTCTTCCTTAGAAAAAGTTCTGTTTGGTTCAGTTGCCCACTTCTTTATTGGTTCATTGATTTTTGAGTAGTTTAGTTTTTTGAGCTTTCTGTACATTCTGGTTATCATTCCTTTGTCTGATGCATAGCTAGCAAATATTTTCTCCCACTCTTTGGGTGGTCTCTTTTATTTAGAAACTATTTTTTTTTTGTGTACAGAAGCTTTTCAATTTCATGTAATCCCATTTCTCCATCCTTTGTCTTAGTTGCTAGGCTGCTGGAATTCTACTGAGGAAGTTTTTGTATAGGGTGACCGGCATGGATCTAATTTCAGTTTTCTGTAGGCAGATAACCACTTTTCCCCACAACATTTGTTGAAGAGGCTGTCTTTTCTCCATCTCATTTTATTCTTAATACTCCAGGATTGATAACAAGTTTCTTCATATATGGACGGAATGGAAGCACTACAAATGGAAAAATATACATACATTTGGCTCTCAAAAATTAAACAAATTAAAAAAAATAAAAACTTGTTTGCTTGTTCATTGAACAGAGCTCTGGCATCCAAACGTTTTTTGAATCCAAGATGAAAGATTGATTCCTTTCTCTCTTAAGGTAAAATCTCAGACAGACTTCTTCATTATCATTTTACTTCTTTTTTCATTTTGTTTTGTTTTGGTGGTACTGGGGACTGAACTGGCTTAAACTCAGGGTCTTTATCATGAGCCTCTACATCATTCCTATTTTTGTGAAGGGTTTCTCGAAATAGGGTCTTGCGGAACTGTTTGCCCAAGCTGGTTTCAAAACAGATTCTCCTGATCTCTGCATCCTGAGTAATGAGGATTACAGACGTGAGTCATTGGGGCCTGGCTATTAGTTTACTTCTTTAGCCAACAACCTGTAAAGATTCTTTCAGAAGCAGATTCACTGTTCATGTTTTACCATGGTCATTTTATCTGTGTTAATTCATATTATCTGACATCGAAAACCATACTTTCAAGGAAATTAAATGAATTCTGGTAATGTCCACATTGAAATCATTAGTTTGTTTTTAAAATAAGGAATCACTTTGCCTAAAGTTTGAAGTAGATATGATTTGGTCCTTACCCCTATGATCTTTCATTAAGAATATCTTTTGTGCCTGTGATCATTCTTAACAAATAACAATTTATTAGTTTTTATATGTATGCCTGATTATTTAAAACAGTTATTTCTTTTGTTTTTAATAAAACAAATATTGGCTTATTGTTCTTTTAATCATTAACCAGTGTGTTTTATACAGTATTTTTGATTCATACAGTAAATGACTTGAGAAAGCATTTGTGGAAATAAGTAGCAGTTATTTTGGTATATATTGAGTATTTTCCATATTCTAGAAATTTGCATTAGACATTAGACACAGAGATTTATTGACAAGACACTTAAATGTTTTCCAAAGCCCATATGCAGGGTGCTAGCTAGCATTAAAATGTATAGACTAGAAAATCTCTAGGCAATGCTTTCTCTCTCCCTTCAATCAATATTGTTCTTTGAGCTATTTCGTTCTTGATATATTTTTGGTTCTTGTTGTTGCTTTTGAAAAATAGACTTTATCTACTTCTCAATACACACAACATTCACATCTTTTTTTCACTAATGCCACAGGTTCATTAACAGATTTCAAGAAGTCTTGAAATATCTTTGCAAGGAGTTATACAGTCATCTGTGTCCTTGGTTATAGGGTTATAGCTTTCAGTATCTCTCCCACGAGGTAATAATCTTAAAGAAGCTCATTGTGTTCCTGGCCTGTACTCTTAAAAATGTCAGCTGGAACTTCATGTTGGGAGGCTGACACATGTTTTTTGAAGTCAATCCTTTCCTCAGCATTTAGTTAAGAAGTAAATCATAAAGGTTTATATACTTTGCCCAAAGTGACACAATTGATTGACACATCCATTATTTAAATTCATCCTATCTTAATGTCTGAGTGCAAACAAACTCCAAACCCTACACAATAGACATAACTTGTACTTTTATTGGGAACAAATCATCTGTGGGTGAAAACAATTTCCTAAATTGAGCCATTTGTCATATAGCTGAACTTATTGCAAGTGATTTTGGTCTTATGTATCAGGTTCTGTACTGACCCATAAATTACTTCTTTGTGTTTCTGGTGAAAACTCTAAGAAAACCAATAAACATTTTATTATTGTGGACTAAAATTGTTAAAATTCTATTTCAAGGTAAAAGATTAAAACAATGATGATATGTTTAGCTGGGGATAGAGTTAACTTTCTTCTTATCCTGAGCATCAGGTTTGATGGAATTTTATGTGGATAAGTAGAACCACAAAACACAGTGGTAGCAGTGCTTTGTAGGGCTGCAGCCTACTAAAAAGTGTTTTCTCTATTAAAGTGATATATTTCCATACATTAAGGAATGTCTACAGTGTATTAATAAAGTAATCTGAGTGGCTGAGCTAAGCCTGAGGGGAATAAACTATGAGAAATGTTAGCTTTAGGGAGAGAGAATTTTCCATATGTTTATATAATTCAAAATTAATTAATGCCAGGAATTCCACTTTTCCTCTTGTAATTCTCAATAATCTGCTTTGAATTATTGAATATACATAATCCTTGATATGATAATGTAAATGCAAAAGGAAGAAAGTGAACAGAAAGGAAAGAAATTACCATATGAACAAAATCATCCCATCTCTACCTCATGGGTTTTATTTTTTTCACTTTCATTGTGTCAACCTAGCTAAAAATATCAGGCTACATGAAAATTTATTCAGAAATGCAGAAGTAGACTTTTGGGAGTAGAAGACTCTCTTGATCAAGAGGCATGATTTGATAAGTAAAATCTAGAGATTGTAACAGAGTTGCAAGTGTGGCAGTGCATTTATATCTATGCTCCAAATATTATTCTAATAATATTTGCAGAAATTTATTTATTATATGACACATTTAGTGAGGTTATTCTCAAAATTATTAGTTTTCTCACTGTGAAAAAATGGCTGCAGGATAACTGGTCATGCAAGATTATTATATTATTCTGAAAATGTAACAATAGTATATTCTTTAGCCAAATGAAACACCCTATGGATTAGATTCGTGGCTGCAAATAATGTGGATTGCATCTAGGAAAGCAGGTGCATTTATTAGCTTGTACACTTTGTTACAACAGAAATAGACTGTTCTATTGATTTCTCAATGATTCAGATGTCAGCTGATTTTATACGAAAATATTCAATAGTGAATGTGGGATAGGAAAATACATGTGCATTCAAAAGGTACATTGGAATTCTAGATTGACAATAAAAAATGAATCAATTAAAATGAGTTTTCCATCAGCTTGTCATAGAATTAAAAATCTGGCTTTTTCTAATCACTTTAAAACCATAGTGAAATTAGGTTCCTCAGAAGCCCTCTAATCTAAATTTAGTAATATATTTAATAATTTGTTAATATAATCTAAAATTTCAGATTATGTATAAATAACCACCTTGCATAAAGAAGCATAACATTTATTCTTCAATTGATGTCTGTGGAGAATATGAATTTTTCAGAATAAATTATATGAAACGATACAGGTATTATATCATATAGGTAACAAACATCACTCACCACTGTTACTATGTTTCCTTTAATTCCTCAAGGTACCATCTGTCTTAATATATTCTCACAGATATAACTAAATAAAATCCAAAAACTGTATTCATGGTAAATTATGAATGATACTGTTTATCTTGGTATACAATAGGATTTAGACATATGTAAGTAGGGAGGATGAAGTACAGCAAAAACTATACAGGAAATAAGAGTGGAAGATGATTAAGTCCACAAAAATTAGATAATTTTCTCAATAGTGTTCAAAAAAGTATTTTTGCTTACCTTGTATACAGCTGAAATTGATTATTATATAGTATATATATAGTATACATACATGTATATATATATATATATATATGTGGATATATATATATATATATATATATATATATATCTACTTCAAAATAGACAGGAGTTTAAGCCTTATATTAACCAATGGCAATGTCTACAACTTCTGCTAAATTGCATTTTTTTTCTCAGTTTCAATATTTTAACTGCAAAATTTGGATTTTTTTCTTTTATCAAGCAGTGCTATATCAATAAATAAATTATGAACATTAACTACAAAAAGAAGCTTGTGCCTCAATATTTTTATCAGAATTATAAAATGTTTCATATGATCAAAATAATCGCCATCATCTACTAGAAATATGTTAAAATATATGCACTAATCTTTGATGAGTAATCTATGATAAATAGTATTGTTACACATTCTATATGATTACAGGCAACAGGACTAAACTGCTGGCAGAATATAATTATTGAAATGGTTGTTATTATAATATATGTAGGCAGCAGCTTTCTAGACATTTGGCAGCTGTGATCCTGGAATTGCAGATTGATGAGATACCATAGGAGAGGATCTGAGAATCATAAAGCCTTGTTCTCTATTCCCAAAGACTTATTCGAACATACTCAGATTTCCCCATTTCTGTTCATAAACTGACCTCAAGTAAACCATATTTAACACTGAAACAATGAAAATAAGTTTTATGTATATTTCATCTATTTTATTTTAGAATCTGTGAAGCAGAATCCGAGTGTGTCCCAAAGAACTCTCTAGCCTCTCCTGTCTTCCTTCTTTAGAAATATTTCCATCTTGATTTGTCCTACTCTACTTTGTGCTTTCCTTGAAAAGCAGCTCACAGTCATTTTGCTTGAAAGAATGGATTTAAATGTAAGTAAATGAATTTTATTTAGTTTTTTTCTTACTGAGTTTGATCTCAGGACTTCGTAATTGCTGGGCATGTGCTCTAACACCTGAGCCATGCCTCCAGCCCTTTTTGTGCTGGTTATTTTTGATAAAGGATCTCATTTCTTTCCCAGGCTGAACAGGCATGCGGTCATCCTATTTTAGGTTTCCTACCATAGTTGGGATGACAAGCATTCACAACCACTTCCAGTTTTTTTTTCCATTGAGATGAGGTCTTGCAAACTATTTAGTCCAGCCTGGCCTTGAACCGTGATCTTGATTTTAGTCTCACAAGTAGCTAGGATTACACCAGTGAGCCATTTGCTTAACATATCTTGTTTGAAAGTGTAACATGAGGAAATATCACTTTAATGTTAAAAAAAACTATACCTGAAAGTGCAGTTTCTATTGGAATGCTTATTATTTTATTGAAATTAAGAAAGTCATTCATTTAATTCACTATTTTATCATCATAACTCTACATGGTAATTCATACTTATGTATGCCCTCCAAGAAGTGGCATGAAAACCCATGCCCTCCCATAGACTGTTGTCCTAACACAAACCAGTCATGCTATGAAGATTAAGCAGATAAAAATTTGAAGGAAGAATTAATATAAGAGCTTATATACACCAGAGAAAAAGTATCTCTTGTCAGGAATTGGCAAATATTTCTATTTTTACAGGAAAAATTGATCTATGTTTAACAATATCTTAATAACTGCAATATTAAGTAATTAGAGGAAAATTTTCATCCAAATTGCTTTATTTTATCCAAATCATCTAAATGAGACTCACACTCCAATAATGTAAGATGGTAAAGGAGGAGTGGAACTCAGAGTTTTTTAACAAAAAACATTTCACATAGATACTAGTATCTCAAGTTACTCCTTTGCTCCCATCCCCCAGGCAATGGGAGATGTGATCAGAATTTGGAAAGCCAGAGTGAGGAAAACTTAAGTCCTGTGCAGTTGTAGAACCCTCCTCCTCAAACAGTGATTGAAATCAGCCTTCCTGAACAAGCCTGTTGAGGATCCCTGCACTCTTATGTAAATTTGCTGTAATGATAAGCAGACTCCAAGAAAATGAGGCTGAAACACCAATGCTATGAAAGGAAAGGGATAAAAAGACTGTCACTAGAGACTATGTATATCCTTTCCAATACAGAAGAGGTTATTTAAACTGATATTACATGAAATCCTTAGAAAAATGTTCAAAAATGATTCCAAAAGCCAACATAAGCATATATTTAATTTAAAAAGATAAGATTATTTTATATTAAAATAAAATAATAGATAATGGTACTCTCCAGATTCTCTCGAATTTTTCTGGAATCTTCTAACTTTTGCATTATTGTCATTACAACAGCTATCACTTTTACTGGAACTTACTCTTGTTCTTACCATAGCATAAAGAAGTTTTCCATCATGAGTTCTTATCCACCAACCCATTCTAGTTCCAATTTGGAACTGCATAGTTTCATGCACAGGAAAAATTTTATTCAAAATTTCCTATAGAAGAAACCTTTATCACTTTCTCTGCATTTTATCAGATTAAATGGTAACAGAGGCTAACTTCTAGTGGGAAGATAGTAAATGAAAGGAATCTTTTCAAATAGTTTTTAGAAGTCATTAATTTCATACCTTCCATTAGTGTTAAACTGCTCCTTCATCCACACCTAGATTTGGTTGTATATTCATTTCTTGTAAACTATATGTAAGCTACTTATTGTAAATAGTAACATGGATCGCAATTGTTATGTAATCTCTATTTTTATAGCACTTTCATAGAGATGTTTAATATGTTTGCATGTAAGTGTGTGCATGAGTTCCAATCTATATTTTAAGAGCAATTCACATGTGTGGCTTTGTAATCACATGCAGACCTGAGATAGTATAGTAAAAATGCTTCAATATAGCTATACATCCTTCAATAGAACATTTACTAATTAATTTAAGAAATTAGAAATACACTTTATTGGGCAAATGTATGAAAGTCTACATATGTGAAATAGCTGGGAAGATTCTAAAGTCACCTGTGCTTCAATAAGAATCTCAAAATGTCTCTTGAGCCTCCTCTGCTCTTGGAGTAGATCTCTTAGTTTAGAGATCAGACTTGGTCTTGTCACTGTGCAACTAAAAGAAAATGTTACTGAACTGTTAAACTAGTCTTGCCTGATATTATTTATTGTTACATCTGCCGCAAGAGAAACTTCTCTGCAGAATGGCTTTTGGAAAGCCTCTGTGACAAATGACAGTTTTCAGAAATTTAAAACATGTTGTTTCATTGTTAAATGCCTTTAGAAAGAAATTTTTCCATGAACAGCAGAATCTAAACTAAAACTTGAATTTCATTAATGACAGCTAGTCAATTCAATTGAGATAGATCCTTTTTATGATTATGTAAAAATAAGTTTTAAAACCTACTGAATTGTATAATGCAAAAACAATAATTTAAAAAGTCAAAGTATCTTACATTATATCAAAATAATAATAGCAATAATAAGAAATATTATAAGCCAGACACTGTGTATTATGTTATCAGATTTAATTCCCAGAACAAAATATGCCATATTTAGAATTTCCTTCTCAATTCTTTAAGTCAAAAAGCACATGAAAACCTGAATATGTTATTGTAACTTTTGAATAAATATAAAATTTTGAGTTTGTATTACTTTTCTAAACATTCCCTCTTTGTTTTTGCTAGTTTCTATCATAATTATATCTTTAATGACAAGGCAATAATCATTTGCTTTCATGTGTCATTTCAATAGTTTTAACTGCTACAGTTATTTTCAGTCTTGTTTTCATCATTTAAATAATGTAAGATGCATTAATGATTACATTTATAAATTTTTTTTTATTCTTAGTTTTCTATAAATATAAAAACATGACATTCCAAGCAGCTCAATGTTTCCTGTCACTCTGAGGTAAGGTTACATAAACAGTTTTATGAGTACTACTATATATTACCTGTTGACTTGGAGGTTTTATTTGATGATACTGGGGTTTTGAACTCAGGATGTCATGCTTGAAAAACAAGTGCTCTACAACTTGAGCCACACATCCAGGACATTTTGCCTTTAGTGATTTTTCAAGTAGGGTAGCATCCTTTTTACCCAGGCTGACCTTAGACCACAATCCTCCTACCTCCACTTCCCAGGTAGCTGGGATTACAGGTATTATCCTGTTCTTTCAAATAGGGTTTCTTTCTTCTTTTTGCCCATATTATCAGCAAACCATAGTACTCCAATATCTGCATTTTAAGTAGCTAAGATTACAGGCATGAGCCACCATGCCTGCCTTTCTTAGTTGATTTTTTAAAGTTTTGACCCATTTACAATTTCTACACCTAGCCACAGTACTTTCATTATGCTCCATCTTCCAGAAATTAAAGCTATAAATTTAATATTATCTACTGTTCACAATATAGTTATGGTAATGCATGTGACAAAATATGCAATTCCTCAATTACTCCAATATACTGATATTTCATTTATTTGTTTTCTATCTATTTCTCTTTTTATGTCAATTGTCTTGTGTTCATCTACTTGAAACTTCATTGGAAAAGTACAGTAGCCATTTTTGTATTTGTCATTTACTTCAATAGGAAAAGAAAATGGTTTAATTGGGCATTTCTATTTGCAGAGATGTTATCTTCATTTAGATTACATGTCACAATAATTGACAGATAACAAGGAGTTTTGGAAAGTAAAGCTCAAGCCTGTTTAGCATTTTTGCTAAAATCTGATGCTGTTTTCTGCAAACTTTCTTAATGGCTAGACTTAAAACAGCTAAAAGGCAAAGTAATAATAAAAAGAAAAAATATCTTTGCAAAAGCACCTGACAGTTCATGACATGAGAGGAATCCAATCACATGTCCCTTGAAATGACCTTTTAAGTAGACACAGCATAATTGTTCTGAAATCTGAAATGTTGGTGTTAAATTCAAATCAGTTACATTTACATGAAAACATAAAGATACAGAAAAACAAAAATGGAACAATTAGTTAAAAGAGAGAAAGAGAAAATAGATTCTAAGTTGTTAAGCAAAGAATAAACCATTTATTTAAGTTTCCCAAATTTTTGCTATTTTATGTCTAACTGTAGCTATGTTAATGTGAATACACTGAAGGAATTAATAAATTGAGTATCTAAACAAGGATCTTTCCTTAGTTTTGATTTGCCTAAAATGTACATTAACTTGTCTGTAATTAGCACCCCTTCTTTGCTTCCTAAGGTGTAAGGCACAAGAAGAGCTAAAATAATTGTCTGAAGGATGGAAAAATCCCTGAAGACTGCGTCTTCCACTCTTTTTAAGCGAGCATCCCTCTAAAGTCTAACTGCTGCACTGATACTGCACATGATAAATGATGGAAAACTGTTTCTGTCATTACAACCATTCTTTTATCCCCAGGTTTTCAAATCAGTACCTTCAATGAAATGATTTGTAACTGAGAATGTGACTAATAGTAAATGAGGTTCCTGGAATTTCTATTTTGGGATGATTTCTGAGAACAAAGACCAATAAGTAAAATGAGACTAAATTATCCAGGCACATATTTCAGTTTTCAGGACTGCAAGATACTTTAGACAAAAGCTGAAATCCTACTTCATCATTCTTTGGTTCTGTGGTCTGGTAGCTGCTTAATTTTTCTTAGTTTAAACTTTTTCCTCATGCTAAAAATAACTATAAAATACTACATTGTATCTTTAGAAATATTGGAAAGGGACCCATTTTGTTGGTGGCAATGTAAACCAGTGCAGCTATACTCTGGAAATCAGTATGGGGGTTTTCCAAAAACTAAAAATAGAAGTTTACCACTCTTGGGGATATATCCAAAGGAATGTAAATTAGCATACAATAGAAAAACAAACACACTCATGTATACTGAGCACTACTAACAATTGCCAAGCTACAGAATCAGTTTTGGTGCCCAACAACTGAAGAATGAATAAAGAAAATGTAGCATATATACATAGTGGAGTATTAATTGTTCATAAGAAAGAGTGAAGCTATGTCATTTGCAGAAAAATGGATGGAAATATAAAACAAGTTAAGATTAGCCCCATTCAGAAAGACAAATTTACATACATTCTTGCATATGCAGCACCTAAATCTAAAATAACACTACAAGTTATAACAACAATAATAATAATATGAAATGAATATAAGGGGGATTGTTTTGGAGGAAGGAGGAGGGCTAAGGAAAGCTCTGCATTCCCACATCATTATATAATGTGATCAGGGAGAAAATTGCATGACCAATGAGATAAATTTCAAAAGTCATTGCAAAGACTTTCATGATATTGTGTCTTTGATGATATCTCATACATTTTAGGTCTTTGGCACCAGCTCATTATGTGAATATTTGCATAGTCACTCATACCAATTCTATCCTTATATTTTTTCTAACACAAACTTATCAAAAAGGCCTTCCATGATTATGGTATGCAAAGTTAAAATCCACTGTTTTCTTCATATGTTCTATTTTACTGTTTTCATAATACTATGATTCCTTAATATATTATGTAAATTATTTTTATGTGACCCCCCCATTGCAAGAACACAAAATTTATTATTTTAGTGTTCTTTTTGTCTTTTGTTTAAAAAACATTTTACATAAACCTATGTGCCAGAAACCTAATAGTTGTTGAATATTTCTGTATTGAATGGACAAATGAACTAAAGATAATTAAAGAAATAGCCTTCCATTTGGCCAAAAGCCAAAAATCACCAAAAATGAATTATTGTGACATTCTCAGTGATCCTGCAGACAAACCTGAGATGAATATATACTGTACCCTCCTAGAACTAAACTGGATAGTTTTGAGAGTGCAGTGAACTTGTGGTGCCCGTAGAAATAGAAAGACAGCCTATAATGTGATTATTGATGGGTATTTAACATTACAGATTATAGAGCTGTAGTTTTAACAATGAAACACAACCTCATCAGAAAATTCATTCACAGACACACATATACACAAGCATACATTTGATACACATGCATACTCATTTTACACAGGATTATTTCCCAGCATGATAACCACATGAACACATAATTTACGATTTTGATGCTATGCATTTGTAAAAATGCAGCATTCTTTCACAAATTGTTATATAAAGGTAGCAAAATCTTTTTCTTTTTTAAGGCCATGGAATTGTCTGTTCTATGAATTGTCTGTCAACTGGTTTATAGCAACCAGTTTGGGAATGTGAGGAAGTTAATAATCCTAATTAATTTATGTCTCCAATAACTCATGCAGATATTTATAATGTGTTACCTAAAATTTGAATGCTTACATCACTGTTAGTGAGGTATCAGAAGGAAGTAAAGAGCATAAGAAAAATCTCTATCTTTTTAAAAAATATCTGATTTGTCTATAATAGAATGCTGGTAAAAATAGGAACATTAAAATCACCACGGATGATCAATCAGTATTAAATGGGAAACACTCTATTGAAAACTACAGACCAAGATTTAGTTATATAATGCAGAAATGTTCAGTGATAAATCCTATAGTTATGCAGAAAGAAGAATTTGTAAGGTATGAAGTTAGATATTTAACTAAGGACATTTTTCAAGCAAAATGTTGAAAGTATTTTTTGGTTGCTTTTGAATGGTTATAGTAAAACTGAAGAGATAAGAAATAAATTGGAAGAACTCTTAAACAGGAAGAAACCAGAACTCGATGACTGAGGAAAATTCCTAGTCCATCTGCATGGTAAAGGGGAGAAAGTTAATATATTGACTGTCATGGATGTGTGTCTAGCGAAAGGGCCATGTATGTGGATGGAAAAATATTTACTACTGCTTACAAGACTAGACATGTGATTCACAGATCTCTTCAGTTACCTCAGCAGAATCTAAATATGATATGTCCAGAAAGAATCTTTAGCATCATAAAGTCACAACACACACAGGGGAGGAACAAGTTTTTGAGTCTGTTTTTCAAGAAGAAAACTGCTAGATTGCACTGAAAGGACAGGAGGGGGGACAAAATTAAAGAGGTTGACTTCCAAAATTGTTCAAGAAGAAAAAAAACTAATGAATCTTTTTAGAAGAAGTAAGCACTAACACTGAAGAAAAAGGAAGGATGTCTAACAAAGAGAAAGGAATTTGGAGTATTGGGAATGTAAGCAAAAACACAAGTACAGAGTTTAGTGAGCCACAAACCACAGAGGATTATTCCCAGATTTACTTTGCCCAGATGGATTTCAAAAATTAGTCATAGGTTATTCACTGATTCCTATCTTGCTTCCTTTTGCTATCTTTTGGAATGAAAATGTTATACTATTACCCTATATTTGGGATACCTATGATGTTTTCTAGTTTCACAGCTCCAAAAATATACATAAACTTTTCTACAGGGTTAATAACACTAACAATTTCACAGTCACATAATTTAGATTAATTAAAACATTATTTGGGGGATTTTTTTCTGTAATGGATTGAGACTTTTGAGATGCTTACATAGAATTAATGCATTTTGCATGTGGAATGCTTATGACTCTTTGCAGATAAGAGTATGATTAGTGTAGGATGAATGGTGGTCCCCAAATTATCCACATCCTAATATCTAGGACCTATAAATGTTAGTTTAGAATAAAATGAAACTTAAATATATGAATAAATTATCCAACATGCATATATTTTTCTGGTTTTCTATGTACTCTCATTTTAAGCCACCAAGGTTATGACAATGTGTTACAGAGAAAAAAATAAACTAACAATTTTCTGCTCCTGTATTCTAATCATGCACATATAAATAATAGAATTTAGCTATTGCTCTCAAGAAAATTAAATGTTTTAAAAGATATAATAAATGAATGTATGAATAGCTAAACAGTATTAGGTAGGGCGAAAATTTAGAGATGTTAATTGGCACAGATAAAATTTAAAGATGGTGATAACTGATAGCTAAAATTTGTTTAGAGTTTAGAATATGTGTTTATGCATTGTCCTATAAAATTTTCATGAAATCTTAATAATTCTAAGGGAAAGATTCTGAATGAATCTTAACTTTCAAGTAAAGGAATTAAAATTAATATGGTTAAATAACTCCTTAAATTACACAGCAGTTACTGAATGAAATCAACATTTTAATCCAAGTATGCCTGTCTACAGAGACAAAGTTATAAATCTCATGACTTCTGCTGAGATCTTGAAAGATCAAAAATAGCTTTGTAAATGGGATAGAAACTAAGTAGGATTTAATATTTGTTTAGTTTTATATTGGAGGAAGAAAGAAAAAGTAAAAAGTATGTCATGGAATATGGAAGCAAAAATCTTCATCTCTTAATTCTGGCCCAGGAGCCAAAATATCTTCTTTTGGCTTAAATTCTCAAGGTTTAGCAAAGGAGATTTGACTGTAAATAGTTTCATATTTACTGATGCTCTTCATGATTTGGAATGAGAGCAAAATGAATTTGAAAGATATTAGGCTTTTTGAAGTAATCTTAATCATAGCATATGGATAATACTCAGGAGAATTGAATTTGGAAGGAAATTCTTTTCTTTAATCTTCATAGTAAGAAAATGAAGAGAAAAATGATTTTCTCCTCTCCAGACAAATTCATGAAGCCTGATTTGATTATATGACGGATTCTTCATCCTGTCACCCCAGATGAAATTTCACAACTTATGCGTAATCATTCCCATTGCAGACAGAAATATTGAAGACCCAAAAAACAATTCAAGTTAATAAGTACAGTTACATTTCCATAAAAGATTACTGTGATAAACAGCAGATGTGCTATAAGGAAGCTCATAAAAGATTACAAGATTTAAAGTTTTAAGCTTAAAACCTGGTCCAATAGTTTAATGATTTATTTCCATTGATTACAAAGGTAGGACATTTTTCAGATGGAACATTCAGAAGGATTACTAACCATCAGCCACTAACTCTGATCTGACTTAATAGAAAAGTCAATATTACCTATAGGGAAAAAGTTAATCAGACCATTTTGCATTAGTAAGCTTGTGGATCAAAACTAAAAAGTCAGAAATACTGAGAAAATTAACTCACCATTTCATGTTTTCATTTTTAATTTATTTTTTGAACATAAATAACAGGCCAATTGAGACTAATATTAATGAAGGAATTAGGAAAAACCTGTATGTCTTGTATTTTGATGCATTATGAAAACATAATTCCAAATTTTAAAACACATATATGCATTTACTAGTAAATACTTAAAAATCTTTCTGTTTTAAAATAATTTTCCTTAATGCATATTTATTGTACAACATGAGGATTTCATTGTGATACTTCCAAAACAGCTTTCTTGAATTCTTGATTTTGCACATTTTTATTAAACATGAACTTTAAAAAATTCCCTGAAAAAAGTGAAGCTGTATAGAAGGAGTAACTATGGTTTTTAGGACTAGATGTCTGATACCCTGGGAAAATTTGTTGGAGGAGTAGCACCCTTCATCCATCCAGCTAATCAGTCTTGCTTTGCAGTTTTGCAAGTGATACTTAATTTTGTTATTATCTTTTGTTATTATGTCTCTTATTATCCTTTAAGACATATATATCTTATTTATTTCTAACTGAATTAGTTTCTAACTGGAATAATAATATAAAAATGCACATATTTATGAGTATGCACATGGTATTTCCATAAATTAATGATTGTGTAATGTCTAAAACAGGCTAAACATCTGAATTTACCATTTCTTCAAAGTTAAAACATTGAAAACCTTTTTTTTAATTCTATAAAAGAGATTATTGTTCCTTATAGCTACCTATAACTAAATAAGGAAATTCTTCTAGCTTTAATTTAGTACCCACTGACCAATCCTCCCTTCTTCCTACTCTCCCAAACTGTGGTAACAACTAATCTATTCTCAGCTTCTATAATATCAACTTTGTAATATTCCACATGTGAATGAGGTCATTTGGTACTTATCTTTATGCACCTGGCTTGTTTCACTTATCATAGTGATCTCCATCTCTATTCATGTTATTGCAAACAACAAGATTTTATTCTTTTTGATGTTGCAACAGTATTCCATTGTGTGCATGTTGATTATTTTACAGCCATGTATACTGTGAAACTGTCATTTCATTTAAGTGACCTGCATTTTCTAGAATTTACTGACTGCATAAATATATTTAGACTACAATGATGTCTGTCAATATAAAAAAAAGAAGTAACAAAATATGTCAATTAACACTTTAAAGTTATAAAGTAATAAAGGAGAAAATATACCTATTTACATACTAATAATTGCATTGTATCCATGACAGAAAATATTAACAAATAAAGTATAATTCATGCTAATCTTATGAGTCTAATGTTCTTCACGAATTTTAGCATATAATCAGCATAATTCAGAAATATTTTCCTTCTGTGAATTTAGATATATAAATATTTACTGAGGGCTTTAGTGAGGGTGGGAACTGTGTACAAAAAAGAGAATGGATTTATATATATTTTAGTTATGACGTTAGTTATGAAATTTCTTCTTGTAAAAATGCAGACAGGATTTTCTTGCTTGATTCTGACATTATTACTTTAGCTGTTTCATACACTATAGTTATAATAACTAATGGATAACCTTTATGAAGGGCTTACTATGTGCAGGGATGACTTCGCAGTCCTGTACATGCATCAATTGTTTAACCCTCATGACCATCATAAGAAGTATGCATTATTATTATACATTTTACAAATGAGATAAGAAGGTTCAAACATGAAATTAATATTGTAAAGTTGCCCTACTTTAAGTGGCAAACACTCCAGACATATATTCTTAATGACTGTACCAGCTAACACCATGGATTGTATTTAGTTCCTGAGTCTTAATCTGTCCTTTCACATCCCTGTGTTTTATTTTGGTGCTATTTCTGCTTATAATATATTCTTGCTGTATCCATGCCTTAACTCCAGAAATTTTCCAGTTCTCCACTATGTGTTACTCTTTGGTGACCTTGTTCTCAGTGTTAACAGCACTTCTCATACAGTAATTGAAGTACTTTTTATTTCCTTTTTAAAATTCTCAGAGCAATTTAAAAGAAGAAAACCTCAAGGAACTTAATATTTTTAGAAAAATCTTATATTTAATATGAAAAAAATCAGAATTCTATCCTAAGCTTTTATAACTCAAAAAATCTTATTTCCATTTCAGAGGTGAGGTGAGACAGGAAATTTAAGAGTTCATAAATACATAGTCCAGCTGAGAGACAGAAACATCAGAAACATAACCAACAGAGGAATTTGTTGATAAAAGACTGCTTACAATACAGGTGGATTGGTTAGGGATAGACATTCCCTTCTTCGACATTACCTGTGGTAAATGAAGCAATGCACCATGAAAAGGTTGGCAGGCAGCTGTTCCAGACTGATACCCTTGAGGCAACTGAGTTTGTGATGTTCTGAAAAGTGTAACAGTATTAAAGTATTATGAGGCTAACAAAACTAGGATAGACTAAGCAAAACAAACAAACAAATAAAAAAAAAAGCAATATGATTTAAGAGGTCAGAACCAAGCAGTAACTAAATGCCAATTGTCCTTGATGAGAATCTGGAGTACTTGACTTGAGAGTTAAAGGATCTGACTTTTTAAAAAAATGTATCAGTCTTAGTGTAGTGAGAAGAAGTTCCCACACGGGAAAAGATAATAAGCAGCTAAGTTAAAAAGTGAATTCATTAGTCTAAGTGGATGCTGAGGTGAGGTGATCTTGATGGAGATTGCTAATAGTAGTGATGATGAGAAGGAAATGAAATTGAAAAGAGATTTTTCTTGGCAAAGGTAACCTGGTTTGCTGACAAATAAGATGAAGAATACTGGGTAATACAGGCAGTGGGGTTAACATTAATTAAGACAGAATATCAGTTATTGATTGCCTTTGTGTAATGGTAAAAATGAGGTATTTTGCCTTAAGAAGAGTAAAAAGTAGTAAAAATAGTTTCTGCAGTTTGATAATCCCTGCTACTATTACTTAATAATCACAAGGTGTGATATCATAGATTAAAAATCAACATTCTCATGTGTTACATTAATACAGACAGTATGAAATGTGGCACATATTCAAATTTTAGTTGTTAACAAAAGGGAGAGGAGTTATTATAGGATAGCATTAACCATATTATAGCAATTTGGATAGTAAAAAAAAGATGAAGCCTGGTACAGATTTAAGCCATATCTAAGGTCAAATACACAAATACAAATATCTGTACCATGATAGATTGTAAAATCTGTGATCAAGTAAACAATATGACTGAGAACCTCAATTCAGTGCATTAGGTAGCTGCAGATAGATACAATGAGACAAAAACACAGAACCAATTTAGCATAAGCAGAGACAGAGGATTCTTGGTCCAGATAGGCAGTAGATATAGAGATCATTAATAAAGATTACTAGAGATGATGGATATTACAATTTCTACAAATGTTTTAATTTTCTTTAATCTTTTAATAGGTTCCCTGTCTGAGGCTTAGGAGACCATGCCTTAAGAACAGTACTGGTTCTAGTCATTTTGAGGCACAAAAGTGGAACAAGGAGCAGTTAGTGTATTCTAAGGAAAGCAGTCAAAGTTCAGAAGCCCCGAGCTACTTTACCAGAAGAAGGGCTAACTTGCCTGGGTAATTGTAGATAAAGGTCAGTCTTCTGTCAATATAGAGAAAAAAACCCCAAGAATATTCTGCACATTGTCCACATTACTTCTGAAAAATCTGTTCTTATTCTTTTTCTAGAAGTCAAACAGATTTCTCCAAATTAAAAAAAAATACAATTTCACCATTGTATTTTCATAAGTAACATCAAATGAGACAGATCCAAATCTGAATCCCAAAAGATCAGTGACCATGCATGTTCTTTAATCAGACAAAATTGGAGATAATGTATAATATAATAAACATAAAACACAATACAAGCCCACATGTATTGTCTCCTTTTACTTGGCAGGAGCCTTGGAAACAGAAAAAGTATTTCAGAGTGATGATATTTGATGTTCTGCTTTGTCAGGGATCAAAAAACACCAGAAAAGAAAAAAAGTAAGCTATTATAAGGCATAGAACATGCCTGAAGTCAGCTACTGGGAGGTTGAGGTAGGAAGACAATATAAACTCAGGAGTTACAGATGAACTAACTCTCTAACATTATGAGACCCTGTTAAAAGAAGGAAAAGATAAAAAACATAAAAACATGAAAAGAATGATCATATAAAGTTTAATGTAAAGTCTATTTACATAGAGGCAGACAAAATTAAGGTAAGTTAACAACTGAAGGGAAACACCATGCGGAGAGTACAGAGAGATGTAACCACCACTGTTTGACTTAAAGGTGAAAGAACCTATAGAACGATTATATAGTCATAAACTTGTTCAAAAAGATAAGCATTTGACTTATTCAGTATTACAAACTTCTTTTTTTTCAGGATTCAGAAGTATGTTTTGTAAATAAGAAACCCCATAACAAATAACTTAAGTCAGATGAAAATTCATTAAAAATTATTAACCAGCTCACAACAGTTGCTGAAATCCAAAAATTAGGATGCTAAGGCCATTTGACAGACAAAACTACTATAATGCAGTTCCTGGAAAGGACGCCCACATGCAGGATTGGGACCCACTCACTTATACTGCTGACAAGGGCAGTGAACTTTGGCCATTGACACTCAAGGCCAACTGCCCTTGGTACTATTTACATTGAAAAAATGAATTTCTTTAGAGATGTGCTTCCTCACATTGCTTTCCTTACATGAAACTCTCACACTAGTGACTCTGATTAATAGACCTGGGTCAAATACTCATACTCTAGCTGCAAGGAGAATGAAAAATGGATTTCTTATTTCCAACTTAGGAAGAAGACCAAAATTGCAGCAAAATAGTGAGAATATTGCTATAGGAATTCAATTTGCTTACACAAACATTATATATGTATACATATATCTATATACACATATAATTATATATATAAGAGGGCTCTACTGGAGCTTTAAGTATAAGTGTTCAAAATCCTGCATTAATATATAAAATCTTATGGTGATTGAAAAGAAAAGTAAGATTCTTCATTTTTGTAAGTGAAATGTATTTGATGTAAAACTTTTCAATATTTTTGTAAGCCCTTAGGGATTGAATGACACTACTCATGCAAATGGAAAGGTCATTCCTCTGCTTGAGCTACCCTATGAGGTTAAAAAAAATAAATATACTGCAGTATCATTTCAAGTCATGACATCCACCTAACAGTATGGGAAAAAATCAGCTTCAGTTTAAGCCAGAAAACAAAGATTTAATATGTTCATAGAACTGAAGACTGCCAACAAGAAGACTAAAATCTTTCTCACATTCTTTGGCAAATATTTGAAGGGTTGGAATAATGAATGTGTATATTGGCTACCTGAATGCTAAAGTGAAATACCTCATGTTTTGGAGCACTAGGGAATACAACAAAAGCCTAGAAATCAGCTATTCCATTAACATATTTAATATTTATAGGCCAAAAAATTAACTTAAAATTTATTGCTATTAGGAGATACTTGGGAAGCAAAAAAATGAGCAAAATGTTTAAATACTGTATACTTCTAAAGCAACATTCTAAAATTTAACTTATATGATAATGTCCTGTATAACCATGCTAATGTGCTCACTTAAAGACATTAGATCAGATGACTACTCTCATTTTTCATTTAAAAAATGTCTAACTAATACGTAAATGCTTTTCTGTAGACAACCCTTTGTGTATAAAATGTGCCTTCAATACAGGTTTTTCTTTTGAGATGAATCTAGCTATCTGCTTGCAAAAAGTTTTAAAACTTCTTTTATCACTAACAGAAAATGTACTATACAGCAAGAATTATTTAAACATAGCTGTTCACATAATGACAAACATAGTCATATTCAATTGCTGTAAAATTATTAAATTCAGCTTTATAGGAACAGGACAAGGGACATAACTGGCTGTATACCTACTATATAAGGATTAGGATCAAAGAAAAGAAGGAAGGAATGATTAAATTTGTGCTTGAGAGATGAAGAAGATAGCAAGGGTATGTGACAGTAGACATGATTATTTTGATTTTGGTGTCAAATGGCTTTGAAGCATCCACATACATTCCTCTTAACTGATTTTAGTAGAAGATCTTAAGTGGATCTTCTTAAATTATCTGTCAACTCTAACCAATTCAAGAATGGTTTCCACAGGCATTCAGATTAAATCATCTAACCACTGGTGAAGGTTAATGGAGATACATTTGCTACTCTTCAATTCCAGTGTAATACAGATTGCTTTGCCATAAATGAAGTATAGCAGTCCTGCAACTTTTAAAGAAAAAGTAGGATTTCAGTTCACAGAATCTTGCCCTGAACGATGCTATCCTATTAGTCTTTTTTATGCATATGATATTACCACATCTCTCTGAAGATCAAAGACAAATAGATTTTTCCAAAACTCAGAACTTACTCTCTATGTGGACTTAAACTTTCTAGTTTTCTCCCAGTTAGGACTTTAAAATTACTTCTTCATTCAAACAAACTAAGCTTTCAAAAGTATGTGTGGATTTATGCTGGTAATAGTTAATATAGTTCATGCTACATAGCGTACTTGGTTTTGTAAAATTATTATACTGAAATATAATTTGTTGCAGATTAAAATGAATTGTCACCTTTATACTTTGAGAGAAATTCATTGAAAACACAGACATGAAAACAGATCCTCCTTCAAGAAATAATGACCCTTAAAATTGTGTAATCTTGACTAAATTGTGTGCTGTCTTGAATAATGTGATTCTGTAGATGTGGGTTTGAAAGAAATGTGTGTTTTATGATTTATCAAAAAAATAAGTGTCAGTACCATGCTGTTTTTATTCCTATGGCTCTGTAGTATATTTGAAGTCAGCTATTGTGATACCTTAAGTGACAGAATAGAGGACCCGGGTATGAATCCTCACAGCTATGCCCACCTTATTTTTGACAAAGGCACCAAAAACATGTGATGGAGAAAAGACAGCTTCTTCAACAAATGCTGCTGGGAAAAGTGGCTATCTGTGTGCAGGAAATGTAAAGTAGATCCATGCCTGTCAACATGTACTAGTATCAACTCAAAGTGGATTAAGGACCTTAATATCAGACCTTGCAGTTAATACACAAAAGAGCAGGGAATACCCTGGAAACAATAGGAATAGGAAAGGAGTTCCTCAGTAGAACTCCAGCAGCTTAGCACCTAAGAGAAAGGATGGACAAATGTGACTAGATGAAATTAAAAACTTCTTCACAACAAAACAAATGGTCTGTAAATTGAAGACACCACCTACAGAGTGGGAGAAAATATTTGCTAGCTATATCTCAATGTACTGATAACCAGAATATACAGAGCTCAAAAATCTAAACTCCCCAAAAACCAATGAACCAATAAAGAAGTGGGCAACTAAACTAAACAGAATTTTTTCCAAGGAAGAAATACAAATGTCCAAAAAATGCATAAAAAATGCTCACCATCTCTGGCCATAAGGAAAATGCAAATCAAAACTACACTAAGGTTCTGCTTCACCCCTGTTAGAATGGCAATCATCAAGAACATGACAAACAACAAATGCTGGTGATGATGAGGGGAAAAAAGATCCCTCATACACTGCTGGTGGGAATGTAAGCTAGTACAACCACTATGGAAAACATTAAGGAGTCTTCTCAAAAAACTAAATATAAATCTGCCATATGATCCAGCAATACTACTCCTAAGGATATACGTGACTCAAGTTGTTTTAAAAGCACCTGCATACCCATGTGTTTTTGCAGCACCTATTTACAATAGCTGATCTATGGAAACAGCCAAGATACCCCACAACTGATGAATGGATCAGTAAAATGTGGTATGGAAGAATTCCAAGATGGTGGCTAGAGGGAGGAAGCAGAAAGAGTGCCTCCTATAGTGAAATCTTGGAGAGACGCTGGAGACACACCTTGCAGGCAAAACCACCTAGAAGAGGCAAAACTTTGACCCCTCCACACCTCCAGCCGGCGCAGAGAATCTCCACTCACGTTAAATGGAGAAACAAGGAGGGCCCCCAGGCTGCCAGTCGCCCATGCCCAGACAGCTTGGGAAGATGCAGACAAGGTGAGCTAAGAGGTATGCAGTACTTCCACAGACAACCCTGGGCCAAAACAGCATAGCCCCTTGGTCAGACCAACGCCCACCCAGGGATAAAAGAGAAACTGAGTAATAAGCAATAAGAACAATAAAGACACATTGCAAAGAGGGTGGGGCACACTGAACACTGAAGAGGAGGGAGGGGAATCCTTCCTGGAACTGTAAATAAACAAGCTGGGCCTGGCTGGAGAGGCTCTGGCAGGATCAGGGGCATGCACCCAGCAACCAGGAGCAGGAATGCTTATGAGAGTGGCAGGGGGAGGAAAACTCCACAGGAGTGAGGGAAGACCCACCTCCCACATGAACTGTAAACAAACATGCTGGCTGGCAGGAGCAGCAGCACACACCCAACAATCAGGAGCAGGAAAGCTTGTAAAAGTGGCAGTGGGAGGAAAACTCCACAGGAGGGGGAAAGACCCATTTCCCATGTGAACTGTAAATAAACACACAGGCCAGAGAAAGCGGGTGCAGTGTCCCCTCCCCCAGTGTGCCTGGAAAGGGGAAAGCTTGTAGCAGTAGCTCATGCACAGGAGAACTCTGAGTAAACAAAGCCCATGGGGCCAGGTGAGTGTTAAGCTCACCCCAGAGATCTGCATAAATAACTCTGCCAGCAACAGCAGGCTGACAGCAGTGAGCAGGCAAGCCACAGCCACAGATAGCCATTCACAGAACTGTCTCCAGACTCTTTTTTTCTCTCTCTTTACCTTTGATGAGAAAACAACTGAACTACAACTGCATGCTGAAAAATTTACTGAACTGTATTGCATTTGAACTTGAGACACTGTGTGGTTTTGTGTGTGTGTATGTGTGTGTGTGTGCAGCTTTTTCTACTTTATGTGTCCCCTTTGATGACACAAATACAGAACAACAGCTGAGGCACCATCTCCAGGATTGGAGGCTGAGACAGACACCAAAATTAAGAATGAAACTTCACTGCATTTGAACTTGGAGGTTTTCTTTTTTTCTATTTTTCAGTCTGTTTTATTTTATTTATATATACATATTATGTCTTTCATTTACTTATTTTTTATTTTAATTCTAAGTTTATTCTTTTTATTTCTTTACTTTCAATCCTCTATCTGTCTCTCTAATGCCTTTTCAACTTACAGTTAATTAGTACACAGTATATCCTTCTTTATATCTTTGAACCTTTTCTTGTTTGTTTCTTTGTTTTGTTCTTTTCTACTTGATTATTTGTTCTTCCCTTTTCCTTTAACTTCTTTGCATTCCAACCCCTCTCACTGTTACATTCTAAATATCACTAGTGCTATTATTATAAGACAGAAAATACTTAATTACACACAGTACAGGGACAATAACAACATCAAGGGCAACAATGGGAAGGCAGAAAAACCAGGGAAACCAGTTTCCCCACAGCAAAAAATTAGTACAGGAGCCAGAGGGAAATGAAGAAAACAGATACTCAGATCCAGACTCCAACAAAATGAAGATAAACTATGCCAAATAACCCAATGAAGCCCACAAGAATAATTTAAAAAAAGACATACTACAGTTACTCAAAGAGAATTTTATAGAGATGATACTGGATATGGTCAACTAAAATGTACAGGAGACATTCAAGAAATTCCAAGGCAACAAAAATAGAGAATTTGAAAAAGCAAAAGAAGAAATAAAGGAAACCACAGAAGCACTGTATAAATACCAAAGTGAAACAGAGAACACAATTAATAAAGAGATAAATGAACTCAGGACAAAAATAGACACGATTAAAGAGGAAACCACCCAGTATATGGAAAAAACCTCAGAAAAAAAGAACAAAACAGAACTGCAAAACAAAATGGAAGGCCAATCCAGCAGAATAGAACAAACAGAAGACAGAATGTCAGAACTCGAAGATGAAATGGTAATTAAAGGAAAAACAGAAGAACTATTAATTAAACAACTCAAGACCCATGAAAAGAAAATGCAAGAACTCACCGACTCCATCAAAAGACCAAACTTGAGAATCATGGGCATCGAAGAAGGAGAAGAGGTGCAATCGAAGGGAATGCATAATATATTCAACAAAATAATAACAGAAAAGTTCCCAAATCTAGAGAAAGATATTCCCATACAGATGCAAGAAGCCTCCAGGACACCAAACAGACCAGATCAAAATAGAACTACCCCACAACATATCATCATTAAAACAACAAGTTCAGAAACTAGGGAAAGAATATTGAAGGCTATAAGAGAGAAAAAAGAAATAACATACAAAGGTAAACCCATCAAAATCACAGCAGACTTCTCAACAGAAACATTAAAAGCAAGAAGAACGTGGGGTGAGGTCTTCCGGGCACTGAATGAAAATAACTTCAGCCCCAGGATACTCTACCAAGCAAATCTATCATTCAAAATAGATGGAGCAATAAAAGTCTTCCATGATAAGCAGAAACCAAAGCAATATGTGACCACAAAGCCACCACTACAAAAGATTCTTCAAGGGATTCTGCACACAGAAAGTGAAACCCAACTTATCCATGAAAAGACAGGCAGCACCAAACCACAGGAAAAGAAAAAGCAAGAAAGTAGAGAGTAACCTCAACTTAGGTACACACAATCAAACCTTCAAACAACTAAGACAACTAAATGACAGGAATCACCACATACCTATCAGTACTGACACTTAATGTTAACAGACTTAACTCACAAAATGGATTAAAAAGGAAGATCCAACAATTTGTTGCTTACAGGAGACCCATCTCACAGACAGAAATAAACATAGGCTTAGGAAGAAAGGCTGGAAGAAGATTTACCAACCAGTGGCCCACAAAAACAGGCAGGAGTAGAAATACTTATCTCTGACAAAGTAGACTTCAAACCTGCATTGATCAAACAAGATAAAGAAGGAAATTCCATACTAATGAAAGGGGAAATAAACCAAAAGGAAATAATAATTGTCAACCTGTATGCACCCAATGTCAACACAACCAATTTCATCAAACATACCATGAAAGACCTAAAAGCATATTCTAACACCAACACAGTGGTTGTGGGAGACTTTAACATCGCATTATCATCAATAGATAGGTCACCCAAACAAAAATCAATAAAGAAATCCAAGATCTAAAATATACAATAGATCAAATGGACCTACTTGATGTCTACAGAACATTTCATCCAACTTCTACACAATACACATTCTTCTCATCAGCCCATGGAACCTTCTCCAAAATAAATCATATCCTAGGGCATAAAGCAAGCCTCAGCAAATATAAGAAAATAGAAATTATACCGTGCATAGTATCTGATCACAATGCAGTAAAACTAGAACTCAACAACAAAAGTAAAGACAAAAAACATGCAAACAGCTGGAAACTAAATAACTCATTACTTAATGAACAATGGATCATTGATGAAATAAAAGAGGAAATTAAAAAGTTCCTGGAAGACAATGAAAATGAAAACACAACCTATCAGAACCTATGGGACACAGCAAAGGCAGTCCTGAGAGGAAAGTTTATAGCCATGAGTGCATATATTAAAAAGAGTGAAAGATCCCAAATCAATGACCTAATGATACATCTCAAACTCCTAGAAAAACAAGAACAAGCAAATCCTAAAACAAACAGAAGGAGAGAAATAATAAAAATAAGAGCTGAAATCAACAAAATAGAAACCAAAAAAACCATACAAAGAATTAATGAAACAAAAAGTTGGTTCTTTGTAAAAATAAACAAGATAGATAGACTCCTGGCAAACCTGACAAAAATGAGGAGAAAAAAACCCAAATTAGTAGAATCAGGAATGCAAAAGAGGAAATAACAGCAAATACCATGGAAGTCCAGGAAATCATCAGAGACTACACATCAGGGCAAACACAACAAGGGAATTGGACTTTAAGCACATGATAAAAGCGAGAGCACACAAGGGAGGGGTGAGGATAGGTAAGACACCTAAAAAATTAGCTAGCATTTGTTGCCCTTAATGCAGAGAATCTAAAGCAGATACCTTAAAAGCAACTGAGGCTAATAGGAAAAGGGGACCAGGAACTAGAGAAAAGGTTAGAGCAAAAAGAATTAATCTAGAAGGTAGCACACATGCACAGGAAATTAATGTGATTCAACTCCCTGTATAGCTATCCTCATCTCAACTAGCAAAAACCCTTTCTCCTTCCTATTATTGCTTATACTATCTCTTCAGCAAAATTAGAGATAAGGGCAAAATAGTTTCTGCCTGGTATTGAGGGGGATGGGGTGAGAAGGAGGGGGCAGGGTGTGTTGTAAGGGAGGGGGTGGGGGCAGGGGGGAAAAATGCCCCAAGCATTTTATGCACATATCAATAATAAAACAATTTAAAAAATGTCATATTTATATACAATGGAATTTTACTCAGACAAAAAGAATGAAATTTTATCATTAGCAAGAAAATGGTTGGAATTAGAGAATGTCACTTAAGTATAGCTAGCCAGGCTCAGAAGGTCAAAAATTACATGCTCTCTGCCATATGCAGACTATACACTCAAAACAAATGCATTAATAGTATTAGACACAGGTCACACACTGTGGGGAGATCATATATGGGAGAACTAGAGAAAGGAAACCTAAAACTTAACTGTGGTTGATGTGCTCCCTGTTGAAGAGTGAATATAGTACTCTTAAATTAGCAGAGGCCACTATGGGAAGGGGACTTGTAGAAATCAATCAATGTGGGTTGCAATACACAAGTGGATGGAAGCAATGCTAGGAATCTCTCCATGTAGCTATCTTTATCCTAAACTAGCAAAAATGGTATGTCTTTCTTATTATCTCTCATATTTTCTCTTCAACAAAATTGGAGAAAAGGGCAGAACAGATGCTGCTTGAAGAGGGGATTGAAGGGGAAGTGGCACAAACAATATATACACATGTAAGTAAATGAAAAAATGATGAAATAAGAGAAAGAAAAAAATAAGTAATATTACACTATATTGTACATAATCTGTTAATGTAAATTTTCAGACTGAATATAAATATTTGGTCAATCACTTATTTAATGCACTGTTTGTGAAGAAGATTATATCTGAGAGAAAAAGCTAGTGATTAATATTATTTAACCATAAATAATATTAATGGTTAAATAACATTATTTAACCATGTTCATTGAAGAAAATATAAAAAAGAATTATAATACAAGGTGAAAAATAGCATGACACAAAGTCAAGATATATGTGAAATTAATAATTTGAGAAAGTATTTGGAAAGAAAGTGATTTTGAATTAATCAGAAAGAAAACACATGTGGCACCAAATACTTATAATCTGAGCACTCTAGAGGCTTAGGCAGGATAATCCTGAATTTGAAACCAGCCTGGGATATATAGCAAGATCCTGTCAAAAATAAAAGATGGAGGAGGGAAGGAAGGAAGGGTGGAAGAAAGGAGAAGGAGGGAGGGAAGAAGGAGAGGGAGGGAGGGAGGAAGGAAGGAAGTAAAAGAAAGAAAGAGGGGGAAAGAGGGAGGGAGGGATGGACAAAGGGAGGGAGGAAGGAAAGAAGGAAAGAGAGAAAGAAAGAAAGAAAGGAAGAAAGAAAGGAAGAAAGAAAGAGAAAGAAAAAGAAAGTTTCTTAGCTTTTTAAGGTAGGCAAATTTTCACTAGGTTTAGAAGGGTGTGTTTAAAGGAGAATAGTATAGGCTTTGTAAAGTGGTGCTTAAGAGTCAAGAAATACAGACAGAAATGAGTAAGTTTTGAAAATAGAAAAGAGGTCTATATAGCATGGCTGTTAATATTTAATTGATCACCTGGTGCTATATAGTAAGCATGTGCTAAATAATGTTCCTTCATTATCTTAGCCCTCTGAGGTGTTCATAGCAGTTTAATGATTAATACACTAAGGCAAGAAAAATAAAGTAATTTCAGTAAGATTTTGGTAATTTCAAATTTTCAGTTTTCAGACTTGTCTATTTAACTTCAGAGCTCACACACTTATAATTCACCCTATAATTTTATTTGATCACAGACAGATGAGTTTTGAATTAGCAGGTTCATTCCTATAAAAATCTCCTACTGCATTACTCTTCACCATTACTTCATGGAATAACAGTGAATTTTCTCTTGAATTGTATTAATTAGAGGACATATTTAAAAAGTGTTTTTTGATAATTTAACAGTTATATGATTGTCATCTTTTACTGAATTCTGCATCATGTACATGTCTCATCAGAGTGCCTTGTATATACACAGCACAGCAATGACAAACTGATAATCTCCAATATGGAAGAACTAAAATAGATGTAATACTAAATGATGTATACATTCATAAGATAAAGTTAACTGGATATATGGAAAATGTGGATGTAGATTGTCAGTTTTCATAAGAAAAGCTTTGGTCTAGACACCCAAAAGAATATTTTGACATAAATGACACATGGAAGGCTTTTTGGGTAGAGTAGGTTGGGGTAGAAAGATCAAATGGTCATTTTAGAGTTACAAACTTTGACATGTTTACCATTTGAACTGCTACCTTGAGCCACACCCTCAGCCCCAAAATTTGACATTTTTAAACCCAAACAGACAGGCCATTTAGGTATTTTGAAATTTGGGAACTATTAGTTTGAAAATCATTTGTATAGATGATAATGAAAGCCAGTGCCTAAATGAGATCTCTAAGACATCACATATAGAAAGAGAAGGTCCAAGTACTAAGACATGCATTATTACCACATAGAAAAGATTGGGAAACAATCCAGGAAGTAAAGTGAAAAAAATACACTCCTCAGAAGTCAAATAGTGCAACAATAGTTAAGAAGACTGTAATGTAGTGTCAACATACATAGAAGCCCAACAAAAATATCTGTGGGTATTGATCAACTGTGAATTGTTACCACTGAAAATATAAAGATTGTATAAATAAAAATTTACCAATAGATTTGGCAATATGGAAGTCAATTAATAATGTTTGAAGTCAAGAATGAGGTTTTTGAGTTCTGTTGTAAGAATGCAGATAAAGAAAAAGCTTGCTCAATGTAACTCCAGAATAAGGAGAGTAACGGGAACAAAGGACAGACTATATTCCAAAGGAAGAAACAAGATAAGCTACAGGAATCATAAACAAAGTGACAAGGCAGCTTGAAAGCATGGAGAAACAGAAAGGATGCAAAGAGAAAAATAGGAAATAACCCACATTTCCAATCTATCTCATTGGGTGGAGTGGAAGGCAATACCACAACCGTAAGGTAAGCCAAGCAACCCTAATGAAATATAGTGGTAGCTTTAGCAGCTGAATAAGACCATAGTTCTCTCAATACTTAAATCCAGTGTGGGAATTTGGTGTGCCAGTGACTTTTTCTCTGTGACAGGTCAGCATTCCATTTGGAAGAAATCTATTTAGTCCCTACATTGTAAAGATCTAAAGCCAAGTACTATTTCTGGAGGGAGCTTAGTTGTTGAGACAGGATTATTTTGGGAACCTACAAACAAGGAATATTCACAAGTCAACAAGCCATGGAATACTCTCTCACGGCTAAGAGCAGCTAATAGATAATTAAGAGAAATACTTGTGGAGAGAAGGATGGTCAGACATGTTCTTGCTGAAAAGTTTAAACAGCAGGAAGCTCAGGCCATGAAGAGTGCAGGGGTCAATGTCCCTGCCCTCTGGGGCAAGGAGCAGGGCCCAGCACCTGTGTTCACAGCCCATGGCCAGCAGATCATATGGCCTTCACTACTGCCTCACTCATGCATTTGCTGTCAGGTGGGACATGAGCTCCAGCTCAGATCTGGTGGATTGTTTTATTTCTCTAGTCTCCTTGTGCCTGCAAGGAAGATCTTCAGGCACAGAAACTGGCAGGTAGAGTACCTTGGTTCTCCCATCCTTTTTGCAGATTTCAATGCTCTGCTTCTCCTACTCTCTGACACACTTAGAAGATAATGTAATCTTGGACATTTGCCACCCCTGGATGCAAAAACTGGGGTTCCTGTGGAGTGGATAGGAACTTGCCCAGCACACTAACAGCAAAGCCCCTTGGGGAAAGCACTAGCTCTGGGCATGTAAAAAAAGGGAGCTTCTACCACTTATGTGTCATGAAACTGACAAATAATCCTTTACTAGACTGGCCCTCAGCCCCAATAGACCACCAGTCTGAAAAGTGTTGATGCTGTCATTTGCTATTAACAGGAATTTCCATTTTCTCTAAGTTGTACTGGGGATTAAGCCTTCAAGAGTAGGCTGCTCAATAAGAAGTTCCCCATATCTAGAAGATATTTACATACCAGCAGATGCATCAATTACATCTAAGAAACATGAAAAGATAAAAAAGCAAGCAGACCTAACTATCAAAATTTCACAACTTTTCAACAACTGAATCTGAAGATGTTGAAAAGATTGAAATGCCAAAAACATCAAAGAGTCTGTTTTAACAAAAAAGATTGATAATTTCAAAAGAACTTATGGAAATGAACCAATGTAACAAGAAGTCAATTAAAGACTTAGACAAGAAAGTCATGAACTTGGGCAGAATTCAAAAATTTGAATGAAAATTTCAGCAAAGATATAGAAATACTGAAAAATAAAAATACTCCACAATAATGGAAATCTTGGAAATGAAAGATTCAATAAATAACATCAAATAAAAATAAATAGTGGCACCAGTAGACTAGCAGAAGAAAGAGTATCACAGATTGAAAACAAGGCTGAGGAATTATTACAATCAGATAACAAAAAAAAAAAAACAATCATGAGTGCAACAAACAAGTCATGTGGGATACAATTATATGGCTAATCCCACAAATTGCTGGATGTAAAAGAGCAGACCAAGATACAGATTAAAGACATAAAAAATTCATTCAATTAATTTAAAGCATAAAATTTTATAGGAATCTAGGGAAGGAAACAGAAATGTAAGTACATGAGACATTTACAATCCAATGCAAATGACAAAAAAAGAATAACATGAAGTCATATTCTAATTTAAATGCCAAGAGTACAGAACAAAGAAAGAATACTGAAAGTTGCAAGAGGGAAGGGCCAAGTTTCTCCAATGCCTGCTTATCAGAATATCAACAGACTTCTCAGCAGAAACCCAAAGGCCAAGAAATCATGAACTGCTGTATTTCAAGCCCTGAAACATAATAACTGCCAAACAAGATTCCTATGCCAGAAAAATTATCCTTTAAAATCAAAAGAGAAATAAAGCTCTTATGATCTACATAAACAAAAGCAATTCATGAAAATTAAAGAAACATTGCAGAAGATATGTAAGGGGATACTTCATACAGTTTATGAAGAAAGATATACTCTTACATGAGAGGTTAGGAAAGAATAAATTTCACTAGAAAACTAGAAAAACTATTAAAACAGGAAATAACTAAAAGTTATTAGCTCAGTAAACCAGCAAACCTCTGAGATGAAGAAGGATGTTAGCACTTACCATTAAAAATAAGCCTAAGTATAAACAGATCTAATTCTTCAGTAAAAAGATACAGTTCTACAATTAAAAGAAACTTCCCTTGCTTGTAAAAGACTCACAAGGCATGGACTCAAAGTGAAACAATGTTCCAGGCCAATAAAATGTGAAAGAAAGTAGCAATAATTATACTCATTTACTACAAAGGAGACTTAAAGCCAAAATTTGTCAGAATAGATAAATAAAGTCACTTAGAAAAAACCAACAAGAAGATGTAAAGGAGGATCCAAGATGCCGACTAGAGGGAAAAACCAGATAGAATGAGCTCTGTAAAGCAAAATCTTGCTGAGACACTGGAGACACACCTGGCAGGAAAAACCACCAACAAGAAGCAAAACTCCAACACCCTGAACCCTCAGCATGCACATACCTTCTCCATGCCACGTTACACTGAGAAACCAGGAGGGCTCCTGCACCACCAGATGCTGGCTCCTAACCTGCATGGGAGAAGTAGACCAACAGGTGAGCAAATAAGTGGCATTCAATACCCCCACAGCCACACCTGGGATAAACCAGCAAAGTCCCCTAGACAGTCTGACCTCCACCTTGGGGGTAAAAAAAAAACCTGAATAATAAACAAGGAACTGAAAACAACACATAGCAAAGAGGGCAGGGCACCTTGAGCATACCAGAAATGGGGAGGAGTCTCCTGTGGGAACTCTAAATAAACAAAGCCTGCAAATAAACAAAGCCTGCAACAGTAATCAAGGTGCAGGACTCTCCACCAGAGAAGAGAGGAAGGGCAGTCCCCGATGCTAACTTTAAATAAACAAAGCCTGCAACAGTAGCCAGCTTGTAGGAATCTCCACCTGAGAAGAGGAGAGGGGCAGGCACCCAAGTGAACTTTAAATAAACAAAGCCTGCTGGAGAAGATGGGCATGGCAGCTCTCCCAGCGAAATTTAAATACATAAAGCCTGCAACAGTAGCGGGCTGGCAGTAGTCAGCAGGTGAGCTGCAGCCTGAAACAGGGCAGATAGCGGTTCACAAAGCTGTCTCCTCAACCAACCACTTGGCGAGACAACAACAGTGTTACTGCTTAAATACCAACACCGGGACTGGATGCTGAAAGGAACAACACCAGAACTACTAAGATTGAAACTTCATTGTTTCTGGACCTGAAATTTTACTTTTTTTATAGTTTTATTTATCTTTTTTATTTTTTTAAATTATTTTCTCTTTTTCCATTATTATTATTAATTTTTCTTTTTGTGAGACAAAGACAGAGCTACTACGCAAATACCAACACCAGGACTGGATGCTGAAGGAAGAACACCAGAACTACTAAGACTGAAATTTTATTGCATCTGAACCTGGGATTTTTTTTTCTTTTTCTCTCTTCTTTTTTCTTTTTTCTCTTTCTCTCTAAATGCTGATGATTAGTTCACTGTTGATTAGTATACTATCTCTCACTGTTAATTTCTTTGGTTCTCTATTTTTTTTCTTTTTTGCTTTCTTTTTCCTCTTACTCTACCATACTAAATATCATGACTTTTACTATTCCAAGCTAGATAACACTAAATTACAGACAGTACAGGGAAAGTAACAGCAATCAAGTGGAATGATGGGAAGACAGAAAAAGGATGGAAACCATTCTCCCCCCAGTAACAAATTAGTACAGGAACCAGAGGGAAATGAAGAAAATGGATACCCAGATTCAGACTCCAACAAAACAAAGAGAAACAATACCAAGGAATCCAATGAAGCCAACAAGAACTTTCTGAAAGAACAAATCCTGTAAGTAAGCAATGAGAATTTTATAGAGATGATAGTGGATATGGGCAACCAAAATGTACAGGAGACACTCAAGAAATTCCAAGGCAACAAAAATAAAGAACATGAGAAAGCACAAGAACAAATAAAAAAAAATGTAGAAGCCCTGAATAAACACCAAAGTGAAGCAAAGAATACCATAAATAGAGAGATAAATGAACTCAAGATAAAAAATTGATAATATTAAATAGTAAGTGAACAATGATATGGAAAACCTAGAAAAAAGAACAAAACAGAAATACAAAACAAAATGGAAGGCCACTCCAGCAGACTGGAACAAGCAGAAGACAGAATCTCAGAACTCGAAAATGAAATGGTAATAAAAAGGAAAAACTGAAGAACTACTAGTCAGACAACTCAAGACCTGTGAAAGGCATATGCAAAAATTCACTGACTCCATCAAAAGACCAAACCTGAGAATCATGGGCAATGAAGAAGGAGAAGAGGAGAAAGCAAAAGGAATTCATAATATATTCAACAAAATAATAACAGAAAAATTTCCAAATCTAGAGAAATCTATGCCCATTTAGGTGCAGGAAGCTGCCAGGACACCAAACAGACTTGATCAAAATAGAACTAACCCATGACATATTATTATTAAAACAACAAGCACAGAATATAGAGAAAGAATATTGAAGGCTGTAAGTGAGAAAAAACAAACAGCATACAAAGGCAAACCCATCAAGAATACAGCAGATTTCTTAACAGAAACCTTAAAAGCATGATGAGCATGGAGTGAGGTCTTCTGGGCACTGAATGCAAATAACTTCAACCCTAGGATACTCTACCCAGCAAAACTATCATTCATAATAGATGGAGCAATAAAATTCTTCCATGATAAGCGGAAACTAAAACAATATATGACTACCAAGCCTCCACTATAAAAGATTCTCCAAGGAATTCTGCACATAGAAAGTGAAAGCAAACACAACCATGAAAGAGCAGGCAGTACCAAACCACAGGAGAAAAAAAGGCAAGCAAGTAGACTGTAACATCAATTTAGCTGCACACAATCAAACCCTTAAACAAGAAAAACAGCTAAATGACAGGAATCAACACATACATACCAATACTGACACTGAATGTTAACGGAATTAATTCCCCCATCAAAAGACACCATTTGACAAACTGGATTAAAAAGGAAGTTCCAACAATTTGTTGCTTATGAGACCCATCTTATCAACAGAAACAAGCATAGGCTTGGCATGAAAGGCTGGAAGAAGATTTATCAAGACAATGGTCCCCCAAAACAGGCAGGAGTAGCAATACTTATCTTGGGCAAAGTAGACTTCAAACCTACTTTGATAAAATGAGATAAAGAAGGACATTCCATCCTACTAAAAGGGGAAATACACTAAAAGGAAATAGCAATCATTGATGTATATTCACCCAACGTCAACACACCCAATTTCATCAAACATACTCTGAAGAACCTAAAAACATATATAAACTCCAATACAGTGCTGGTGGGAGACTTTAATACCCCCTTATCACCAATAGACAGGTCATCCAAAGAAAAAAATTAATGAAGAAATCCTAGATCTAAATCACATCATGGATCAAATGGATATAACCAATATCTACAGAATATTACATCCATCTTCCACACAATATACATTCTTTTCAGTAGCCCATGGAACCTTTTTAAAAATTGACCATATCCTAGGGCACAAAGCAAGCTTCAGCAAATATAAGAAAATAAAAATAATCCCCTGCATTCTATCTGATCACAATGCATTAAAACTAGAACTCAACAACAAGAATAATTGCAAAAAACATGCAAACAGTTGGAAAATGAACAATATATTGCTCAATAATCAATGGGTCATTGATGAGATAAAAGAGAAAATTAAAAGATTCCTGGAAGTTAATGAAAATGAAAGCTAGATTCTAGTAAATCTGAATCTTGATGAAATAGACAGATTTCTAGATACTTATGACCATCCAAAACTGAACCAAGAGAATATTAATCATCTGAATAGTCTATAATACAAAATGAAATTGAAGCAGCAATAAAGAGGCTCCTAAAAAAGAAAAGTCAAGGACTGCTGGATTCTCTGCTGAATTTTGGCAGACATTTAAGAAAGAACTAAAACCAACTCTCCTTAAACTATTCCACAAAATAGAAAGGGAAGGAAAACTTCCTAACTCATTTATGAAGCCAGTATTGCACTCATCCCAAAATCAGGCAAAGACACCTCCAAAAAGGAGTACTATAGGCCAGTCTCCCTAATGAACATCGATGTAAAAATCCTCAATAAAGTAATGGCAAACCAAATTCAACAGCACATCAGAAAGATCATATACCACAACCAAATCAGCTTCATCCCAGGAATGCAGGGGTGGTTCAACATATGCAAATCAATAAATGTAATAGAGCACATTAATAGAAACAAAGACAAAAACCACTTGATCATCTCAATAAATGCAGAAAAAGCCTTCAACATGATCCAACACTATTTCATGACAAAATCTCTAAGAAAACTTAGAAATAGAAGGAAAGTATTTCAACATTATAAAAGGTATATTTGACAAACCTACAGCCAACATCATACTTAATGGTGAAAAACTGAAACTATTTCCCCTAAAAACAGGAACGAGACAAGGATGCCCACTATCCCCACTCCTATTCAACATAGTCCTGGAATTATTAGCCAGAGCATTTAAGCAAGAAGAAGAAATAAAAGGAATACAAATAAGTAAAGAAACTCAAAATATCTTTATTTTCAGACAGTATGATCCTATACCTTAAAGACCCAAAAAGCTCTACTTAAAAACTCCTAGACACCATCAACAGCTACAGCAAGGTGGCAGGATATACAACCAACATACAAAAATCATTAGCTTTTCTATACACCAACAACAAACAAATTGAGAAAGAATATATACAAATAATTCCATTTACAATAGCCTAAAAAACATCAAATACCTAGGAGTAAACGTAACAAAGGATGTGAATGATCTCTACAAAAAGAACTACAAACTCCTGAAGAAAGATATCGAGGAAGATTTCAGAAGGTGGAGAGATCTCCCATGCTCATGGATTGGTAGAATCCACATAGTAAAAATGGCTATACTACCAAAAGCAGTCTACATGTTTAATTCAATTCCTATGAAAATTCCAATGACTTTCATAAAAGAGATTGAAAAATCTACCCTAAAATTCATTTGGAAACACAAGAGACTGTGAATAGCCAAGGAAATACTCAGCAAAAAGAACAGTGCTGGAGATATCACCATACCCAACTTCAAACTATATTACAAAGCAACAGCAATAAAAACAGCATGGTACCGGCACAAAAACAGACATGAAGACCAGTGGAACCGAATAGAGGATCTGGATATGAATCAGATCTATACACTTCTATATTCACCTTACTTTTGACAAAGGTGCTAAAAATATACAATGGAGAAAAGACAGCCTCTTCAACAAATGCTACTAGGAAAAGTGGTTAGCTGCCTGCAAAAAACTGAAATTAGATCCATGTTTATCACCCTGTACTAGTGTCAACTCAAAATGGATCAAGGACCTTAATATCAGACCCAAAACTCTCAAGTTGGTACAGGAAAGAGTAGGAAACACTTTGGAAGTTGTAGGTATAGGCAAGGACTTCCTCAACAGAACCCCAGCAGCTCAGCAACTAAGAGAATCTATAGACAAATAAGACTTCATAATACTAAAAAGCTTCTGCATGACAAAAGAAATGGTCTCTAAACTGAAGAGACCACACACAGAGTGGGAGAAAATATTTGCCAGTACATACTAGAATATATAGGGAACTCAAAAAACTAAACTCTCACAAAATTAATGAACCAATAAAGAAATGGGCAATTGAACTAAACATAATTTTTTCAAAAGAAGAAATTCAAATGGTCAAAAAAGCACATGAAAAAATGCTCACCATCTCTAGCCATAAAGGAAATGCAAGTCAAAACCCCACTAAGATTCGACCTCATCCCTGTTAGAATACCCATCGTTAGAAACACCACCAATAACAGGTGTTAGCGAGGATGTGGGGAAAAAGGAACTCTCATACACTGCTGGTGGGAATGCAAACTAGTACGACCACTCAGGAAAAATATTTGGAGGCTTCTTAAAAATCTAAACATAGATCTGCCATATGATCCAGCAATCCCACTCCTGGGGATATACCAAAAGTAATGTGACACAGGTTACTCCAGAGGCGTCTGCACACCCATGTTTATTGCAGCACTATTCACAATAGCCAAGTTATGGAAACAGCCAAGGTGCCCCAGTATTGATGAATGGATTAAGAAAATGTGGTATTTATGCACAATGGAATTCTATTTAGCCATGAAGAAGAATGAAATCTTGTCATTAGCAAGTAAATGGATGGAACTGGAGATCATCATCCTGAGTGAGGTTAGGCAGGCTCAGAAGACCAATAATCATATGTTTCCCCTCATATGTGGACTTTAGATCAAGGGCAAATACAGCAAGGTGATTGGACTTTGGTCACATGATAAGGTGAGAGCACACAAGGGAGGTATGAGGATAGGTAAGAAATCCCAAAAACATTATAGTATTTGATGGCCTCAATGCAAAGGAACTGATGCAGAAACTTTAATGTGACAGAGGCCAATAGGAGAAGGGGATCAGGAACTAGAGAAAAGGTCAGTTTGAAAAGAATCACCTTAGAATGTAACACATATGTACCTGGAAGCAATGCTAGGAATCTGCCTGTATAGCTATCCTTATCTCAACTAGCAAAAATGCTTTGTCCTTCTTATTATTGTTTATACTCTCTCTTCAACAAAATTAGAAATAAGGGCAGAACATTTTCTGCCTGGAATCAAGGGGTAGGGAGGGAGAGGGAGGGGTCGGGGGAGAAAGAGGAAGGCAGGGGATTGGGGATGGAGGGAGAAATGACCCAAACTTTGCATGCACATATGAATAAATGAAAAAAAAAAGAAGTAAAAATGTTAACTATATATGCACAAAATGTTTGTTCCCCTGATAACAAAAGAAAGCAAAGTTGTATTTAAAGGGTCAAATATGTCCAGAGAAAATAATACTGAGTAGATTCAGTAACCTACTCTCATCAATAGATAGGTCACCTAGAAAAAAGTCAAGAAAGAATATTCTGAGTTAAACATCACCACAGAACAAATGGACTTATCAGACATCTACAGAATATTCCATATAGTATCTACAGGATACACTTTCTTCTCAGAAGCCCATGGAATGTTCTCAAAAATGGATCGCATAAGTAAGTTCTCAGAAATACAAATCCATTGCACTAATTTCTTACATCTCATCAGATATTAGTGGAATAAAATTTTATATCAGTAGCAAGAAAAACAACAGAAACTATTAAACTCATGAAGATGGAGCAATACACCACTGAATGATCAGTGAGTCATTAAAGAAACCAAAGGTGAATTTTTTAAAATTTCTAGAATTAATGAAGATGAAAACACAGCTTATCAAAAGCTTTGAGATATAGCAAAAGGAAGTTCTAATACGGAACTCTGTAGGAATCAATGCCTATATTTAAAAAAATGAGAGATCTCAAATAAATGACCTATTGATCTTGAAAAAAGCAAGAACAAACTGAAACAAAAATTTGTTAAAGGATATAAATTATAAATATGAGAGCTGAAATTAATTTATACAATTCAAATGTACAATACAAAGAATAAATGTATTCAATAATAAAGAAAAAATATGTCATTTGCACGAAAATGGATGAAACAGGAGTTCATCATGTTGAATGACATAAGTCAAGCCTGGAAGCACAAATATTGCAAATTTCCCTTCATATGCAGAATCTAGGCCTAAACTAATAATAGCAATAATAATAATGACAATAGTACAAGTGGACATAAATGACCTAACCAGACCTATGCCCAATGAGATTGAAGCAATAATAAAGAATTCCCCAACAAAGAAAAGCCCAGGACTGAAGACATTCACTGATGAATTCTCCCATACATTTAAGGAAAACAAAAACCAATACTCCTCAAACAGTTCCGTAAAAGGAGAAAGAAAAAAATCCTGCCAAGTTAATTTTGTGAAGTATGACCCAGCTCTGAAAACTACATAAAGATGTACATGAAGCCAAAAATTCTCAACAAATTACTTGCAAATCAAATTAAATAACACATCAAAAAGAATAAACACCATGATCAAGTTGGTTTCATCCCAAGAATGCAAGAATGGTTCACCATATGCAAGTGAATAAACATAACACAGTTTATCAATAAAAAGACAAAAGTTGCATGATCCTCAATAGTTGCAGAAAAGGCCTTTGAGAAAAGCTAACATCAATTCATCATAAATGTCCTGAAGAAAACGGGAGTAGAAGGATCATACCTCAATATTATACAGGATACATATGACAAAACTATAGCCAACATTATTCACAATGAGGAAGGTTGAAAGCATCCCATCTAAAATAAGGAATGAGACAAATGTACACTTTCTGTATTTATATTCAATAACTTTTCTATATACCAATATTAAATAGGCTTGAAAGGAAATGAAAAAATGGTCCCATCAAACCAGCCCCCGCAAAATACCTAGGAATATTCCTAATCAAGGACTGACAGAACTCTACAATAAAAGCTATAAAACCTTGAAGAGAAAAAATGAAGAAGAACCTAAAAGACAGAAAACCTCCCATCTTCATGGATCAGCAGAATTAAGATTGTGAGAATGGCTACACTACTGAAAGTAATCTATAGATTCAATGCAAGTTCTATCCCAATGTCACTTTTCAGAGAAATAGAAAATTCAATCCTAAAATTTGGAACCAAAAAAAGGCTCTGAATACCCAAAGCAATCCTGAACAAAAAGAATATTGCTGGAGATACCATAATACCTGATTTCAGACCCATAGTAATAAAAACAGCATGGAACTTGCACAAAAAGACATGTACACCAATAGAATAAAAAAGGAAGTCCTAGAAATAATCCCACACAACTACCACTATCTGATTTTTGATAAAGTTGCCAGACAAATACATTGGAGTAAAGACAGCCTTTTAAACACAAACTGCTGGGAAAACTTGATATCCACATGCATAATGAAACTATATACCTTATTTCTCACCTTGTAAAAAAGTACATCAGTTTGAATCAAAGACATAAATGTATAAAATCTGAAACTGAAAGTATAAAAGGAAAATTCAGAGAAAATAGTTCAAATTAAAGGCCTGCACAATTAAGACTCAGTATCTCAGGAATTAAGTGAAATAATAAGCAAACATTATGACAGCAATTTAAAGAGTTGCACACAAAACAAACAATTACCAGAGTAAAGAACAGCTACAGAATAGGATAACATCTTTGTCTGCTAACATCATACAGGAGTTAATATCCAGAATGTATAAAGAATCATTAAATTAAAAACCAAAAGAGCAATCCAATCAAAAAGGGCAAATTGAACAGACGGTTCCCGAAGGCAAAATAAATGGATAATAAATATACCAAAAAATTTAACATCCTCATTCATGAAGGAAATGAAATTCCAGTCTACAATGAAATATCTTCTCACATCAATTGGATTGGTTATCTTCAAAAAAATCAATAAATGCTGGTTAAGATGTAGGCTAAAGGAGATTTGTACAATGTTAGTCAGATTATAAATTTGTCTAGCAACTATAGAAATCAGTATGGAGATTCCTCAGGAAACTAAAAATAGAACTAACCATATCATCTGGCTACACTATTCCTGAGCATAAAACAAAAGAATGTAAATCCACATACAATAGACATAACCTTCACATTCATGTTTATTGAAGCATCATTCAAAATAGCTACGTTAGGAAATTAGAGTAATTTTCTGTCAACAGGTGAATGGTTAAAGAAAATGTAGTATGCATACACACTGGAGTTTTAATCAGCCATAAAGAACAAAAATGTGCCAACTGCAGGAAAATGGACTGGAGATCATCAGGTTAAGAGAAATATATCAGACTCGAAAAGGCAAATATAGCATATTTTCTCTTATATGTGCTATCAAGATTTAAAAATTTTAAAAGGACATGAAAGTAGAAGGGGTCTATTTGGGAAGAAGGAAGGGAGGAGAGACAAGAAAGGGTAATTGTAGCAAATACGATTAAACAACTTTATATACTTGTGAAAATGTCATCATAAAATCCATCACAACCTACTCAAAAGAATCATGTAAAATTACTTATGAATTCTATTATGCATGCAGTTACAGCTTTCTCAAATATATAGAAATACATACACATAATTCACCATTGCTGTTAATTACAGAAGAGGAAAGGAAACAAAGGGAATTATGGTGTAATTGATAAATACAATCTTCTCTACATTTTGTGAACACTCTTACATTGTTTTACTGTTGCCCACATGAAATAAAAAATATTGCTGAGCTCATGATCTCCAGTCAATGCAATATTTTATGCCATAAGCAGAGCTAACTTATACTGATTTAAAATAACTATGGAGGTTATTTGATTGATATGCCCCTGACCATTGTTCCCTGCTTTTAGGTTTTTCAAGGAATGCTTATGGAATAAAAACTAAAACAAATGCATTGTACAAACCATCTTACTTCATAAATATGTAATTGTATTTTATTGTCAACTTTAGTTACACATGAGAGTCTAGACAGTAATCTATTAAGAGCAATTGTTCTCACCAATAAATTTTTGGTCATCTTTAACCCCTGTCCAGATAATAAATTAGATATTCTCTTATTCCATCCAGTAAATTAGCTTTGATGACCTTAGTATGTCTTGTTTACCAACTGTTAATTTTTACCCTAACACTTTAAATAGAAGCATATTTATGTATGATTAAGTTAACAAAAATAGGTAATATGTTTATATACATTTGGCCTGAAGTTTTAATGGTAAAGCTCCAAGAATTTTCCAAAAAGTTGATACAAGAGTAAGATATGTTTTTAATCACTGCAATCACCCAGCCATGTTTCTGTGATGAAATGATTTTATTAGCCTAGGGATTCCCAGCAGAACATCAAGGAAAAGGTGCCAGGTGTTCAGGCTTTAATTAGGTATGTTAGGGCAAAAATAGTTTCAGCATAATTATAGATAAATTAACTATTTTTCCTAATGATTTCACAGCAAATTCATCATGCTTAGTTACTGCTTCAGCTATAGGCTACTTCTTGGATCATAATATTTTATGTTGCCTGGCGGCATATGTTTGCATTGAAAAGGGAAAACTGCATTCATCTGCCAATAAAATCATATTAAGTTTTAATACAATGCAAATATACATTTTGATTATAGAAAGTTATTACATTTGTTTCTTTAAAGCAACAGATTCTGTGAATCCTTCTTTGTATCAATTACTTTTAATTGGCATTTTAACTAAGATGTTGGCCTACTATCAGCATCCCAGAATAAAAAGGAATAATGTATAAAAGGTTTTCATGTTTGTTAAACTGAGTCATTGCATCAGAAACTTTTCAAATGGACAAGAAGTTATCTAATAAATAAAAAAGATATTTTCATTTTATAGCAATTACTGTATACTATGATTTTCCTTAAAATTAACTCCTGATTCCTCATTCCTTGAAAATTTATACCTTTAAGTCATACTTATCTGTACTTTAAGAATTTAAGAAATGGTTAAATTCAACCAAGTGTGGATTTCAAACAGTTATGGGGTGACTTATATACAGCTACTTTAGTACATTTTAAATAGGAATTGCTTTCCACAGTAAGACATGGATGACTCAAGATTTAGCCTGAATGCTTCTACAGATGAATTATCTTTCATTTTGTTTTTTCTTTTTCATTTGTACTTTTATGTTCTATCTTCCTTATTCTACCAGACTGAAATGGAGAACAATGGCAGAAAGTTTACATGCATTTTAATGTAAACAACTATTCTGATGTTGAACAATTCTATACACCTACTGCATACATATAAGTATGGTGATTGGTACAGAAATATTGAGTTGATCAGCAAAAGCACTAACACAAAATCACACTTGCTTTTTATGGTGTTTAAATGTAGCAGATATGGGGACATTGATACAAACATTAAGAGGCAGAGAAAGGCATTATATTAATGGTGCAGGATGGACAGCTAAACAAATATGTGTATGATAGATCATATTCTCTTTAAAAAACTGAAATCAAAGCACTTTACTTGCAAATATAATGTAATATAGCATGAAGACGCAGATAAATGAGAAGAGATGAGAATTAACCAGTTGTGCATTTGTTTTACCTTCTACTCAGAATCTATATTGAAAATCAATATGGTATCAGATGAAAGGATAATGCTATTATGTGTGTAGAAAAGAAGGATAACTCAATTGAGAAATCTTAGAAAAACAAAATATTGATTGTGGTTCTTTTTCTCTGAAGCATTCAGAGCATTCATAGACTAGTATGAAAATCCTTTAAAACATGGAAGTTAATATAAGTGAGTGATGCTTATGCAACTGCACCTGCAAATGTAATACCAGATATAACTCAGGAAATTCTTTTACTTAATATATATGTAAATAGCAATTTAAAAACTATTTGAAATTTAATTTATGATACTTTACTCCTCAGGCTTCAAAAATAGTTTTGAGTATTCTTAATCTAGGAGATGCGAAGGACTTAATAGAAACAAAATCTCTAGAACTTGAGAAAAAGGATAGGTTGTGTATTATTTATAGAGTAATCACTTAATTACAGGAAGCTAACTACCTTTACCACAAGTTTTAGGAAATTAATTTTTGAATATTTACATAACTATCCTGAGTTTAATTATAAACATAATTCCACCATCAAATGTTGAATCAATGAGTTTTGAAAGTTAGGGACAAATTTCTTAAAGATATGACTCTAGTAAACAAACAAAAAAAGAATTAGAAAATTTAGGCTCCCCCTTCTGATTTTAAACATACACATGCCCATGTGTGCACACACAACATACATAACTCCTCAAACTTAATCAACTTTCAAAAAACAAGCCCCATCAGAAATAACATTTATATAGAGATTATCTTTTTGTATTAGCTTTTCTTTGTTTCATTTCCTCCCATTTTCCCCCCTCCTTTCCCAAATATTGGCCCTCAAAAGTCCATATATGTTAATTTTGTGAAAATCCAATATTAATTTCTTTGTGATAATGGGGATTGAACCCAGGCCCTTACACATGATAGGCAAGTGTTGCAACACTAAGCTATACCCTCCGATCCTTATCTTTAACTTTTGGACACCAAAAATAAATATTACACACTTTTGAGTACTGGACCTTAGTAAATGGGTCCCTTCTGAGGAATGTGCATCCTTTGGCTAGTAGAAAGAACTAATGTCAGACAGGATAAGTTTCACCACAGTATCCTCTCTTTATGTGACACATAATAGTGGTGAAAACTTATTTTAGATTTAATGAATCTTGAAAACATTTTCAGCTGCGTGGATGCAATGAAATCTTATTTAGCTTTAAACACAAGTGAGACACATATCTTTAAATTTATAATTTGTGGAAGTTTAGGTAGTTTGATAATAAAATTTGTCATGAAAATCCAATAGGGTTATATCATTTCATATTGTAATTACATATATTGTTTTAAACCTATCTCCTGATTTCAGATATATATTGAGATGCTATGGGAGGTCACATATAAGAAGGAGAGGGTAAAAGAAGGAAGCTAAAATGGTGAATACGCTTGATGTACATGCTATACAAGAATAAATGAAGGAGTTTTAATATTTGAAACTACCTTAAGAAAGGGACTAAGGTAGAAAGAAGAAAAATAGAGGAACCAATTTGGGTTATAATTAATATATACATAGAAATGTTACAAAGAAGCACCCTGTGTAGGTAGCTATCTTAAACAAATAAAAATGTCATTTGTTTTTCTTTTACAAAATTAGAGAAAAGGAGGGCAGAACAGGTCTTGCCTTGTGGGAGGGTGGTATCAGTGGGAGGGAGGAAAATGTGTGGAAAAGGTGTGGGAGGGGGAATATAGTGCAAATGCTATGTACACATGTATGTAAAGGGAAAAATGATAACCTATCTGACCACAATGCACTAAAAGTAGAACTCAACAACAAAAGTAAAGGCAAAAAACATGCAAACAGCTGGAAACTAAATAACTCATTACTTAATGAACAATGGATCATTGATGAAATAAAAGAGGAAATTAAAAAGTTCCTGGAAGTCAATGAAAATGAAAACACAACCTACCGGAACCTATGGGACACAGCTAAGGCAGTCTTGAGAAGAAAGTTTATAGCCATGAGTGCATATATTAAAAAGATTAAAAGATCCCAAATCAATGACCTAATGATACATCTCAAACTCCTAAAAAAACAAGAACAAGAAAATCCCAAAACAAACAGGAGAGAAATAATAAAAATAAGAGCTGAAATCAACGAAATAGAAACCAAAAAAAATACAAAGAATTAATGAAACAAAAAGTTGGTTCTTTGAAAAAATAAACAAGATCAATAGACCCCTGGCAAACATGACTAAAATGAGGAGAGAAAAAACCCAAATTAGTAGAATTAGGAATGCAAAAGGGGAGATAACAACAAACACCATGGAAGTCAAGGAAATCATGAGAGACTACTTTGAGAACCTATATTCAAATAAATTTGAAAATCTAAAAGAAATGGACAGATTTCTAGATACATATGATCATCCAAAACTGAACCAAGAGGAAATTAATCACCTGAATAGACCTATAACACAAAATGAAATTGAAGCAGCAATCAAGAGTCTCCCCAAAAAGAAAAGTCCAGGACCTGATGGATTCTCTGCTGAATTCTATCAGACCTTTAAAGAAGAACTGATACCAACCCTCCTTAAACTGTTCCATGAAATAGAAAGGGAAGGAAAACTTACAAACACATTTTATGAAGCCAGTATTACACTTATCCCAAAACCAGGCAAAGACACCTCCAAAGAAGAGAACTATAGGCCAATCTCCTTAATGAACATTGATGCAAAAATCCTCAACAAAATAATGGCAAACCGAATTCAACATCAAAAAGATTATTCACCACGACCAAGTAGGCTTCATCCCAGGGATGCAGGGGTGGTTCAACATATGAAAATCAATAAACGTAATAAACCACATTAACAAAAGCAAAGACAAAAACCACTTGATCATCTCAATAGATGCAGAAAAAGCCTTTGATAAGATCCAACATCATTTCATGACAAAAGCTCTAAGAAAACTAGGAATAGAAGGAAAGTTCCTCAACATTATAAAAGCTATATATGACAAACCTACAGCCAGCATTATACTTAACGGAGAAAAACTGAAACCATTCCCTCTAAAATCAGGAACCAGACAAGGACGCCCACTATCTCCACTCCTATTCAACATAGAACTGGAATTCCTAGCCAGAGCAATTAGGCAAGAAGAAGGAATAAAAGGAATACAAATAGGTAAAGAAACTGTCAAAATACTGCAGATGACATGATCCTATACCTTAAAGACCCAAAAAACTCTATTCAGAAGCTTCTAGACATCATCAATAGCTATAGCAAGGTAGCAGGATATAAAATCAACATAGAAAAATCATTAGCATTTCTATACACTAACAATGAGCAAATGGAAAAAGAATGTATGAAAACAATTCCATTTACAATAGCCTCAAAAAAAATCAAATACCTAGGTATAAACCTAACAAAAGATGTAAAAGACCTCTACAAGGGCAACTATACACTTCTGAAGAAAGAGATTAAGGAAGACTATAGAAAGTGGAGAGATCTCCCATGCTCATGGATTGGTAGAATCAACATAGTAAAAATGTCGATACTCCCCAAATAAATCTACATGTTTAATGCAATTCCCATCAAAATTCCAATGACATTCATTAAAGAGATTGAAAAATCTACTGTGAAATTTATATGGAAACACAAGAGGCCACGAATACCCAAGGCAATACTCAGTCAAAAGAACAATGCAGGAGGTATCACAATACCTGACTTCAAACTATATTACAAAGCAGTAACAATAAAAACAGCATGGTACTGGCACAAAAACAGACATGAAGACCAGTGGAACAGAATAGAGGACCCAGATATGAAGCCACACAACTATAAGCAACTTATCTTTGACAAAGGAGCTAAAAATATACGATGGAGAAATAGCAGCCTCTTCAACAAAAACTGCTGGGAAAACTGGTTAGCAGTCTGCAAAAAACTGAAACTAGATCCATGTGTATCACCCTATACCGAGATTAACTCAAAATGGATCAAGGATCTTAATATCAGACCCCAAACTCTTAAGTTGATACAGGAAAGAGTAGGAAATACTCTGGAGTTAGTAGGTATAGGTAAGAACTTTCTCAATGAAACCCCAGCAGCACAGCAACTAAGAGATAGCATAGATAAAGCTATCTGTTCATCAAAAGCTTCTGTTCATCAAAAGAAATGGACTCTAAACTGAAGAGAACACCCACAGAGTGGGAGAAAATATTTGCCAATTATACATCAGACAAAGGACTGATAACCAGAATATATAGGGAACTTAAAAAACTAAATTCTCCCAAAACTAATGAACTAATAAAGAAATGGGGAAGTGAACTAAACAGAACTTTCTCAAAAGAAGAAATTCAAATGGCCAAAAAACACATGAAAAAATGCTCACCATCTCTAGCAATAAAAGAAATGCAAATTAAAACCACGCTAAGATTCCACCTCACCCCTGTTAGCATACCCATCATCAGCAACACCACCACCAACAGGTGTTGGCGAGGATGCGGGGAAAAAGGAACCCTCTTACACTGTTGGTGGGAATGTAAACTAGTACAACCACTCTGGAAAAAAATTTTGAGGCTACTTAAAAAGCTAGACATCGATCTACCATTTGATCCAGCAATACCACTCTTGGGGATATACCCAAAAGACTGTTACTCCAGAGGCATGTGCACACTCATGTTTATCACAGCACTATTTACAACGGCCAAGTTATGGAAACAGCCAAGATGCCCCACCACTGACGAATGGATTAAGAAAATGTGGTATCTATACACAATGGAATTCTATGCAGCCATGAAGAAGAATGAAATGTTATCATTCGCTGGTAAGTGGATGGAATTGGAGAATATCATTCTGAGTGAGGTTAGCCTGGCCCAAAAGACTAAATACCATATGTTCTCCCTCATATGTGGACATTAGATCAAGGGCAAACACAACAAGGGGACTGGACTATGAGCACATGATAAAAGCGAGAGCACACAAGGGAGGGGTGAGGATAGGTAAGACACCTAAAAAATTAGCTAGCATTTGTTGCCCTCAACGTAGAGAAACTAAAGCAGATACCTTAAAAGCAACTGAGGCCAATAGGCAAAGGTTAACAGGAACTAGAGAAAAGGTTAGATCAAAAAGAATTAACCTAGAAGGTAACACCCACGCACAGGAAATCAATGTGAGTCAATGCCCTGTATAGCTATCCTTATCTCAACCAGTAAAAACCCTTGTTCCTTCCTATTATTGCTTATACTCTCTCTACAACAAGATTAGAAATAAGGGCAAAATAGTTTCTGCTGGGTATTGGGGGGGAGAGGGAGGGGGCGGAGTGGGTGGTAAGGGAGGGGGTGGGGGCAGGGGGGAGAAATGAACCAAGCCTTGTATGCACATATGAATAATAAAAGAAAAAGGAAAAAAAAAAAACTATTCCACAAATGGGGGAAAGAGGTATGAAGGAGAATGGTAGAGGAGGTGAACTCAGTTATAAATTTGATATATTTCTTATAATATTATAAGAGCTTTCGTAAATGCCACAATGTACCCCCGCCAAGCATAACAATAAAAAAAATTAAGAAAAGAAAACCACATGTCATAGGTGAAATGACTCTCTCCATCATTCTCCTTTTTCCCCCTCCCCCATTCCTGGAATACTTACAGCAGGTCTCATGTTTCCATTTTCATACATGAGTACATAACATTTCCCCATATTCACCCTCCTGCACCCTTTCCTTATTATCCTCCTCCCTCACACAAGTACCAGCACCCAGACAGAAACTGTTTTAACTTCCTGTTTTCTGTTTTTGAAAAAAAGACATTTTTGTTTGTTTACAGTGGCTGTCTATGTAGTTTCATTATGAATTTCAATGTTATTAGGAGTTAATATGGGAATGGTACAGGCTATAGAAACTATTTTTCTAAATAAAAAAAATCTACAAAAAAGTCTGCATCAGCACAGGATTTAAGAGTCAGCACCTGCTCCCCTGGCACCCCTGCCATCTAAGTTTTCACATAACAATGAGACGGCACAAGTTTTGCCAACAGACTGCCCTGAGCCTTATTCAGCTTTCAAATTCAATTGACCAAACCGTGAATGTTTTTAATTGTACATATTTCTGGATCTGTTTCCAGAGAGCGAATTGCTCTAACAGTGAAATGTTGGGAATAACATTTGGCTTAATGTAAACATATTACTTTACTCAATTGCCTAGAACTACTGGCCTCTGGAGTGGACCCTAGACATCCATCAAAATCACTGCCCATTTCTGGTGACCATGTCCAAGCCTGGCAATCTTTCCTAGGCTAGTCCAAGTTCATCATTCAAGAATATTATGGATACTTGTAGTGAACCCTTATGAATTATGCTGCCTAATTACTCTAGAATCAAAGAAAATAAATAAGGAAATACCAGTGAATATTTCTTTGCTTTAGCTGAAACAAATACTGTTAGTTCATTAGATTGTTTGAACTGAAATCAATATATTATATACAGATGAAAATGAGTGTGACACAAAGTACAAAAGGTTCATTCCAAATATACACCTATGAATTCAAATGATCACTACTAACAAATTCCAAAACTGAATGACTACATGCAAATATAAATCCAAAAATATGTTGTGTAAGAGAGTTTTCTAAAATTAAGGTAGGCATGAAAGCAGTTTGCATAAAAAAAACTTAAAAATTGACTTAAACTTAACTGAGGCAATAAAGATGTGTGATGTAAAGAGACTACATATGTAAATTATTTTATTAATCAAAAATTATTTCCTAGCATTATTTTAGTTGAATATTATGTAATTAAGTTGAAAAAATATTTTGTCTTTGAGAACTGATGAAGGATATAACCTCACAAGTTTCTGTGAACTTGGTTTTGATTACCATGAGTAATCATCATTAGTAAACTTACAATTGCTTGGTAGCTATTAGCAAATGGTTAAACCAATCAATCATTTAGACCTTATTTATCAATGAAAGCTCTTTGATAGTTAAGGTAAGTGGTGAGATAAATGAACAAAAGAGTAAGTAATGGAAAGGTTAATCTTATTGAAGTAACTATATGTGTGTAAAATACTAAGGCAAAACTCTGTGAACAATCAATATACACTTAAAACAATGTAAACAGGTGCTCCCTGATGAGGATTTCAGTGTATGTGTAGGGTAAACTGAGAGGGTGAAGGAGGGTGAATATTATGGTGTACTTTTATGAAAATAGAGCAATGAAACCTGTTGAAATTGTTCTAAGGGGGGAAGGGAGAATGAGGCAAGATGATGGAGGAGGAGAATCTAAATTGTACGTACATCTATAAATGTCATAATGAATCCTGTCTATTCAATTATTATATGCTAATGAATAAAAAGTATAATAGGGGCCCTACTTATATAAATTCTACAAACTGGGGTTACCATTTGTCCTGACAAGAATAAATGTTTCCATTTTACTATATTCTTTCTTTTGTCAATTTATCTGATTTGAATTTTTCAACTTAAAATAAATTGTACTTATAATTGTTACTATAATATACTTAGTAGTATTGAAATAACTATAATTACATAAACATATGGTTTATATGTACACATACATATACAACTACATTTATATAGTTAAATAAATATATGGTTTATATATGTATATATATGTGTTGTGGGGATTCAAAATCTTCTAATATTTAAATATTAAGATGCTAATATATATAAAATATGATTTTATAAGATAAGATATAATATGATTAATATAATGTAATATAATAAATATAATATAATATGAATATAAAAATAAAAACATGTATATATATATATGTGTATGTATGCATTTGTATATATATATATATATGCATATATATATGCGTGTATATATGTGTATGTATACACATATAAATTAGGAGGCTCTGAATCCCCACAACATAAAAATGTATAAACACACAATGTAAGACATGAAAGCCAGACATTGGGCATTTTAAAGGAAGCTAAAAGTATATTATAAATCTCAACAATACCCAATGATCTCATTATTAAGATACAGAGTCAAAATTATACTCTTACAGACCCTGGACTGAGTCTGACCTGCAACCTCTCTTTAGTAAATAAAACTTAAATGCAACACAGCTATTCAAGTTTTAAAACAATTTTACTAGCATGTAATAGTTCCACATTGGGATATATTTTTATAGTTACATATGTACTTAGAATATATTTTAATTAGATTCACCCCTTCCATCATTTTTCCTTATCCCACCCCCAACTTCTTCAAACAATTTTCACTGGTTTCATTCTTCTATTTTCATACACAAACATAAAATACATCTACCACATTCACTTTCATTCACCCTTTCTTTGATGTCCATCACTCTCCCACTGTCCTCACCCTTAGAAAAGGCCTGTTTTACCCTCCTACCCTTTGTTATTTAAGTGTTTATTGATAGGTCAAGGGGGGTTTGCCTTGTTTCTTTAGGCCTGCATATACCACACTTTAATCAAATTCATGTCCCCCTTATTTATTCTTTCTCTATCACCATGCTCCCTAATAGCCAACTACTTATGATGCATATTCATACTTGGGTTGTTTCAATATAGTTCATCCTCTAATATTTTCTTTCACTTCCCACCTTCAGTTATTGCCTCAGACAGACCCACAAATAGTATCTGTTTTCTCACTATATATACGTATATGTATATATATGATTGTATATGTATTTATATACATATTTAACTTATAGGACTAGCTTCCACTTGAGGGAAAAGATGTGACCTTTGCCTTTTTGAGACTCGATTATTTTGTTTAACATGATATTCTCCAGTTCCATCCATTTACCTGTAAACAACATAATTTCATTCTTCTTTATGGATGAATAAAGCTCCATTGTGTATATATACCGTATTTTCTTAGCTCATTTATTAGTTGTGGCACATCTGAGCTTTTTCTAATGATTGGCTATTGTGAATAGTGCTACAACAAATGTGGGTGTGCAAGTGGCTCTATAATAATATCCTAGAGAACATTCTTTCAGATATATGACCATTAGTGATATTGCTGGAAGTCTCCCTATCTATGGAGTCCACCCACAGTATTCTCTCTATAACATATTGCCTGTCACTGTTTTTGTGCCTAAAAAGGGTTGAATTATGGTTACAGAAACCATATGGCTATCAAAGACTAAAATATTTACTGTTTGGCTCTTCACAGAAAGTGTTTGCCAGACTGTAGACTAAGCTATTAATTTGCATTCATAATAGTGTTCTGAATAATATAAACTGCATAAATTTCACATGGTGAAATTTCTATTTACGAAAACATAGGACATGTATGACACCTTTTGTTACTACTAACTCACAGATTATGTTCATAGACAAACTTCCTAATCCATCCCTTTAAATGCTTATCTCTTAAGTGTGTCTGGATTCAACAGGCAATGTAATGTATTCCATCCTGACAAACAAGTAATACAGAAATTTGTCATTCAATTATGTGTTTTAGATGTAATGACCTCCCACTGGGTTCACAATCCTCCGAAATGTATTTAATTTATACATTCAAACACATTTTTTGAGCACCTCCCTTTGTCTATTCACTGAGCTCATTTCCTGAGTGTACATGTTTGAAGAAAACGTGATTCTAAAGCTAACTGGGCTCCCAGCCTGGTGAGAAGTGCCCATCTTGGAAGTATACCCATGATCTTGTTTGCTCACCAGGGGAGCACAGAATAATGTCTTTGAAGCCAGTGCAGTATTCCTGAGTGTCAAGACATAAGAGAAACAAACAGCTTAAATTTTGCTATAGCATTTATGGATAAGGCATTCTATTTGTAAGGAAGACATTCTCTTTCCAATTTTCGGGCAGCAAAATACAGTGCATGCTAATAAGTATATTAGGTCTTTTTAAAATATGGATGCAAGATGTTCAGCTTTTGCTAAATTAGGTAATACAACAACACAACATCTAATGAAGCTTTGAATTTTCTGTTCCTTTTATAGCAATGAAATTGTCCTCAGAGACAAAAAAGTTTCTTGAGAATCAATAACAAAGAGCCTGTTTCTTGTACTGTAAACGGAAAGAAAAAACAGTCATAGATTAAAGGTGTAGTTTGAGTGAGGAAACAGGGATTACATAGAAATAATTTTAAAACAGAAATCATAATTCAAGTTTTGTTACTGCAATATTAAATGTTTTTCTCTTTAGAGGTGCAGAAGTATTAATGTTCTAATGTACATACTATTTGCATACTATTTTCTACTACAAGCATATAAATTAAATTTGAAAAATATGGTTTAAATTAAGAGAACTATATTAAAATATTAATTTATTACATTTACAACAAAATCATAAAAAATACAATACCACCAAATCACATAAATATTTTCATCTGCATATCATAACTTCAATTATGTCCTTTTGCAGACAATATGAAATAATATTGCATAGATTTTCATATTTTAAGCTCCAATTTTGTAATGATATAAAAAATCTTCTGTATGATTATGTATTGATAAACAATACTTTTTAAGTATTTATTGATAAATGGAATAATAATTTACATATTTTTTGAATTTTTTTAAGGATTAATATTTGAATTCAGGTCTTCCTGCTTGCTAGGCAGGCACCCTAACACTAAGCCATTCCCCCAGCCCTTTATGTGTTGGTTATTTTTAAGGTAGGGTGTCGTGTTTTGGTATGAGGCCAGTCTGGATGACAATCCTCCTGCTTATGGTTCCCAAGTAGCTGGAATGAGAGGCACATGCCACCACATCCAACATTTTTTGTTGTTGAGGTAGATAGATGGTTTCTCACTATCTTTTTGCCAGGGATAGCCTCAAACTGTGATTCTCCTGATATCTGCCTCCTGAGTAGCTGGAACTACAAGTGTGAATCACTGTGCCTTTTTCAAATTTTTATATGAGAATAAAATGCAGGCCTCCTTCCAGACCACTAGGCACATGGTTAGTAGATGTTCAATTTTGATTATTAGTGCCCTATCTATACGCTTCGTTCTCCAAAACATTCACTCTGAAAACAAACGACCTCCCTGTCCATGTTTGTATTCCCACTACCCAATTCACTGAATATTTGGGAAGACATAAGATAATTAGTAACTGATTTGCTAAATGTAAAATTACAATCATTATTTGAAAACAGTTCAAAACAGAATGTTAATATGGAGGACAGGCTGGTCACAGAAAGTTTTCTGAAGAAAATGTAAGCATTGAAGGGAAAATAAGTATAAGCTAATGAAAGGAGAAAAGGACAACATGCAAAACAGGAGTTGTGATTGCTTTTGGAAATAAGTAACCAAATCAGCTTGGGTCTCAGTGGGTAATAAGCCTTTAAGCCTCTCCATCTGACTGTTGTAATAGAGACAAACTGACCCTGAGAATCCCTGCCAAAACTGCTAAGGCATGAGTAAAATATATGCCAAAGATAGAAATAACCTTGGAGTTAGAAGATGTACTACCAAATAACAGAATATGTCTTAGACAGTTACTCCAGAGAGTAAAGATGAAACCAAGCTTGATGGCTCCTCCCAACTGTTCTCAGCAAATCTGGCAAGACACATAAAAACATTCTTTTCAATAATTAGTCTGAAATAGATTATGGTACTGAATTCATGTCTCCAAAATTGGACATTTCTAACTCAGAAGAAGATGAAGATTTGGGACTGGTTGGTGAGCACTGTCTATCATCCAAGCTATTCAGGAGGTACAGGTAGGAAGATCACTGTCCAAGACTTGCCTCAGGCAAAAGTGTGAGACACTGTCTGATAAATGAAGAAAAGCAAATAGATCTAGGGGTATAGCTAAAATGGTGTGTTCATAGGAGTGTTTGTCTATGAAGCTTGAGGTTCTGAGTTTAATTGCCAGTACAACCAAGGAAGAAAAGGAGGAAGGGTGGTTGGGATACAGGGAGAAAGGGTAGAAGAAGAGAGAGAAGAGAAAGAAAAAATAGAAAATATAAAGAGAAAGAAAAAAAGAAGAAAATGAAGGTTCTGTTGAGAGGATCACAAAAGATCTTCCATAGAAATGGAATCTGATAGAACACAGGGATTAGGGAAATCATATACAAGTACCAGATGCAAAAAAGAGGTGACTACTATAAAATGTGACCAAGTGTGAAGAAGCTGAAAAAAATTTCTTGGGCTTAGTGAAAAAAATGTTTTTAGAATATTTGTGCCATATTAAAATTGCATGAAAAAAGTGAACAAAGGAAATGAATTTTACACATGTGGAGTGTGCTTATCTTTTTTTAATGTCTGAAAATAAAAATTCACATTATGTGATCATGTCTTAATTCCTCTTTAGAAATGTCTTGACTCATCCGGCCCAAATAGTGTGTCCTTGATTACTGTTGAATACCTCATATACTTTGCCTTTGTGTTATACTTCATAATTCATACGCATGTGGGAATATGCCTATGAATATTATATATATTGAACATTGTACACTGGATTCAAATAAAAGTCACATGCAACATAGTGTCTTCTCCAAAATAATGCTTTTTGTGGTATTGGGGTATGAACTCAGGACCTTGGACTTGATAGGCAAGTGCTCTCCCACTTGAGCCACACAGTCAACCCTTTTTTGCTTTGGTTTTCAGAAAGGATGTCACGCTTTTGCCTAAGACAGCATTGAACTACAGTCCTTTTATACCTGTGTCCCAAGTAGCAGGGATTAAGGCATTTGCCACAATGACCAGCCTTTGAAATATATATATATTTTAATTTACTGAATAACAACTTTACTATCTAGCTTACCAGGTTGGTTTCAGTAATAAATACCTGTCCCTGCATTGACATTCTGAGGAATTTTAGTAACTACTCTATGTAAATTCTGAAGATCAGTGCTACACCATTCACCATATTGAACAATGTGTGGAGACTGATGGATTGTAGTCAACTGATAATTTTTTGTCAGTGCTTTCTGAGACAAGAAAAATAGTTTCATGTACCACTTATTAATCAACCCAGTCTAGTTATTTTAGTGTTAACTAGAACATTCAATTACTGTCAACTATTCTCTTTTGCTTCTCCATCAAATACACCTAATCTTTATCATTCCCTGTTTATTGTGGTAGAAATGTAGTTCACAGTGAGTGTGATCTTTCTTCCTCTAGAGAGTTAAGATTCAGAAAGACATGCTCTGACCTAGTTGTAGATAAATTTTTGAAAATAGCCATAGCACTGATTCAAATATGCAATCCCTGAAAAGAAATCCTGGAGATAAAATATATGCCAATAGAGTAATAACATTTAAAAAATCTACAGACAAAAACTGTACACTAATATTGAATATTTATGAATTCACTACTGCAAAAACAAACTAAATATTCCATAAAATGGCTGATGTGCTTTTCATGCAAAAGGAAGAGAAGTTTTAAGAAGAGTGGAAACAACAAAGAGATGTTATCTATTTCATAGATGAGAAGAATGAAGTAGAAATTCACCAAACTCATTACAAAGTCATTGTAACAAAACTTAAGTACATATTTATTTTCACAGTAAACTGTGTACTTATTAAAACCATGAATCTATGACGATTTTAAGGCTTAAAACAAGTAGCTACATAAGATAGGTGGGTATATGGTACATATGTAGATTACAGATGGTAGCTAGATGATAGATGGCTAGATAGATTGATTTATTGATAGATAATAGCTGGATATGGACGATATACTGATATTTCTTCTTATTAAATTATATGTTGAATAGCAAAATGAATTTATAGTTTGACTTCTATGTAGTATGCAATATCAAGAACCTATATAATAAATTTAATATATACTAAAAATGCAGAAGCCTGACATACATTATTGGAGATCTTGGTTAATGATATGGAAATATATCAAAGCTTCACCAGAATCCAGTGCAGTTTCTTAACAACATCAACATATTCCATATAAATATGTTGATTTTTACTACAAAGTAAGCATTGATTTGAGGAGATAATTTTTTTAACACACCTATGTCCTTCCTTCCCACTCCCTCCAAGTTCTTGATTAACAGTAAATTCTTTAAATATGTACAGTAAGAGTTTAAAACATATCATGACCAGGAAATATATATAAAAGCAACTCTTTGGGGCTTATTGCTACTATGGTCAAAGTTTAAAAGCTAATTAGAAAGTACACTTTGTCAGAAAAGTTCAGAGATCACACTTCATAAAGTGTGTGTGTGTGTGTGTGTGTGTGTGTGTGTGTGTGCTTGTTTGTATAGAGCTGGTTATTAAACTCAGGGTCTTGAGCATACTAACCAAGCAAGGTATCACTGAACTGTATCACCAACTGCCTACTATATTTTAAAAGCAAAAAGACAAAGGCAATGTACATGTAGAAATTGAGAAACTATGGGTTTGTGGAGTGGTTGAAGTGGCAGAGGACCTGCCTTGAACCATGAGGCCCTGAGTTCAAACCCCAGTACTGCCAAAAAGAGAGAGTTTGAGAAATTTAAATAATACCACAGTTTAATTATCAATTTCTTAGCTTCAAAGTGTTCATTTTTTATTTATTATAACTACTGAAATTATATTTTCTATACTGTAAGACAATGAAAAGGGCTCTTTTTCATTGTAGATACCATTCTCTTTAGTCAATATATATATTAGTCTTCAGTTTCTGTCTTTTTCTGTTTCTCCAAATTAGTTTGCTAGTTTGTGAGTTGAGGCTAGGGCTTTCAATCCCAAATTTTCAGTTGTTAGTAGCAATTTATGGAATGGAATATCAACCTTAAAAAGCTGACTCATAAACTAATGTTTCATATTTCTATGAAATATTTACTATACATATAAATATAGAGATGTATATGATTGTTTTGCTAATTCATATTTTCAAAAACATCATTATAAATATAAAAGGAAAATATAAATATTCCTTTATATAATCCAGAAATGATCACATATTTACAGCTATTAATACATACAAGCCCTTCCATGTTCTTGTTTCAGGCTTTGCTGGAGGTTGATGACAATCTTTTCAATGTGAGTTTGTATCCAGGCTTAGAGTCTTTGTCAAACAGGACATTAAGTGTTCCTAAAAAACCATCACTCTTGGATTCCATCATTGTATTATTATCATCACTTAGAGAGTTCTAAGAGATGTGTCCTGTGTCCAATTCCAGAAAGCTTCTGCATGAAGATTTGTTTATCATTTTCTTCTGAGGACCAACAATCACATTCATTAACTGTAATCCAGACATTAGGTAGAAAATGACTGGAAGCTATAGAATATTAGACAGCCAGACAGAAGTGAAAGTCTTTTTACAGAGGAGGACAAAGAAGTAAGCGTTTGTCCTAATTGTAGAAAATTTTCTCACCATGCTGGAGAATTTTAGTTTTGGCCTTCCTTCTCAAAAAACACCTGTAGTCTTAGCTACTCAGGAGGCGGAGATCAGAAGGATCGTGTTTGGAACTCAGTCCTGGCAAATGAGTTCCGCAGGACTCTATCTCGAAAAAAACCCTTCAAAAAAAGGGGCTGTGGATTGGCTCAAGACAAGTCCCAGTACCAACAAAAAAAGTCTGAAATAGCTGAAAGGCAATGAAAAGCATGAAGTCCATACAATCAAAATCAGAAAACTCAGGACTATATTATACACAATGTGTAGCTCCACAGTTCAGCACATTTTTAGATATTAGAAGGTGTCATTTTGAAAGTGAATTTTAAACTTACTTTCAATTTATGTGTCACTTATATTCTGCTAAAATGAAATTTTGAACCTATATTTAAAAAGAGGAAGAAGAATAAGACAATCACCTTTAAAACCAGACCTACACCTTAGAAAAAGAAGGAAGAATTGAAAGAAAAAAAGTCTACTATGACAACATGTATTACTCTTCTCAAAATGAATTGTTTATTGAAGTAGTTCAACCACATTATAAAAATATCATTAAAATCAAAGAATTGCTTACCCTGAACCACCAAAAAGAGACATCCTATGCATGAAAAATTTGATAGGTCAATCTTAACTAATTCTGAAAAGTGTTTCTAGAAATTGAAAATCTCCGTATTAAATGATCATGAAAGTCCCTCTAGTTCATCCTCTGAGAAGAATTATTTCACCAGCCCCTAGTAGGCATCCTTTGTGCCTCTCAGTTAAAGGGCTTTTGCAAACTCATAAGGGTCGGGGACCTCTTTTCCTGCCTTCTTTTTCATAGGGCTGTGGAACCTCCATACAATACAAAAAGAAGTACGATTTTATAAAGTCCTGTAATAAACACCACTGGAAAATTCAGCGCACTTCTATGAGAAGTGATGTCTTTTGGAAGCATGTCTTCTCCTTCCAGTTTCTCCTCTTGTTTTCTTCACTATTCTTTATCTCTATCTACCCATTCAGTTCTCTATGCTCACTTTCTCTAAGAAGAATTTAAGGCACTGGTGAAAGTAGTTTCCATTACTAGGAAACTACTTTATGTAAAAGATAAGAGTAACCTAGAGGTGGTGCAATAGCTCATACCTGTAATCCCAGCTATATAGGAAGCTGAAGTGAATCACAGTGCAAGAGAGAGACCTCATCTCAACAAATAAATCAAGTGTGGTTCATGCCTATGATCCCAGCTTAACAGAGGCATCTGTAGGATGAGATAAGTCTGACCTAGGTAAAAATGCAGGACCTTATCTGAAGAATAATTAAAGCAAAAGTGAGCACTTGCCTAGCAAGCATGAGGCTCTGTGTTCAAACTCCAGTACAGCACAACCACATACAAAAAAATCACTTGGAAAGGAAGCAAATATTCAGACAGAGTGTGGAAATTATTGTCAGTGCCCTATCATGACTCTTAGGCAGTAGTTAATTAGTAAAACCATATGAAACTTACACCTTTCCCCCATCTTCTCCCTCGTTTTGTAAAGTCTATTTTGGAAAACCAGTTATTGCCACTCTGCCTCAAAAACTAGAGTTAAAGATATGCTCTGAGGTTGATGCTATTTTCAGATTATCTTGAAATATTTGACGTGTGAAGACTCTGAATTTTAAATCACCTAAATGGTTTTGTGAAATTAATGCCGCTCCATATCCATCAGGATACTTATTCTATAATTAAGAAGCATCTAGTTTGGGTCCAGGTCTTCACTACAGAAAAATGCCTCTAAGAAAACTTTATAACAATGTGTCAGGATATTCCACCCACTAAACCACATATTTTAAATCATACACAAATTTAACATTTTCTACTAACCATTTTGACATGACTTCTTGCTTAGCAAACATAACTTCATATGGTTAAGTAATTATGTGGTCAAAATCTCGGTTCTTCCTCAACTCTTCAATTACCTGACAGCTGGGCACATTCACGTCTCTTAGCCTTGCTGCTTATCAACATGCCTGTTTGTAAACTGGGATGTTACTATTACGCTACACTCAGAGTTGTTAGAAAGGAACAAGAGTGATTATGTTTGTAAAGCCATCTTGCAAGATATCTTATTGTACAAATGTAAGAATCTTTAAACATATAAAATTATATTTTCACCTGTAAAAATGGTTTGTTATTTTTTTTCCTGAAAAAATGTTATATTCAATTAATTTTGTGGTTGCTTTTTGTTATTTAACGCAATACTCTTTCTCTTAATTAATATGCCATTCTGTTATAATTCTGACTTTTCAACTATTAGAATGTATACAAATATAGTAAATTACCATTTTGTTTTGTTTTGGTTTGGTTTGGTTTGGCTTAGTTTGAGTTTCTTTTTCCCTCTCTTTTCTTACAGAAGTAATTCACCCCGATTACATGAAGCACAGTTTTTTGTCTTATTTTTTATTGAACATTAGACTGCAAAAGCCTCTTGAACTTATTCAGTAGAATCCAGAGTTCATATACCCTGTTGTTTCTTAGGTTATTACAATCAGAATTGCAGCTTTACAGAAAGTTTATCATTATGACTATTTCCTTGATAAGGGTGATAAGGATTCCCATGAGTTCCTTTGTTAAAAAATATCAATGGATTATATATCAAGCACTAAATTTAATTTATGAAGATAATTTTATTGGATTTGCATCTGGAGACAGAGATCTGAAAGATTACATTCTCATTTCCAATGATTTTTAACATTCTAGCATAGAAAAAATGTCTTAAACTTTCTGAGTGTATTTCTTCAACTGAATAAAAAACACAACTATTGTTTAGTTTTGTATCCAGGATCTAAACAGACAGTGTTTATAAAATTACTGAATGACAAAAGTGGGATATAGTAGGCACTAATTAAATTCTAACCCTTTCCACTTTTTTCCTATTTAATAGAATTACGTTAGATTATTGTTTATTACTACTGACAAAGACAGTGAAAAGTGAACATCACTTTATTTTTTTTATACTGCACAGTAAAATCTGTTACAGGCTTGGCTTATACACCTGTATTTTAAACAAATGGTACAAAACATCCTCAGGTGATTCCCTGAGAATAGTGTCTCATTGTCCTTTATTGCAACACAATTGCTGAAAGATTGTATGATTCCAGGAGAGTGATACATAACAGCTGTGCCAAGGTTTATTAATTCATTCCACTTCACAACTCTTAAGTCACCTTTTACATCATGGTTGTATATGCAATGTTTTTTTTCCTGTGCTAAGTATTTCAAATCATTGCTAGTATTTCTGCTTCCATTTTAAATTCAATAAATAAGGAAGTTGTTTACTATTGCCTTACCTCTGCTAAGAGAGAAAATAATTGTGATTCATGAGTTTTAAATGTGAGAGCAAACAAGATAGGTACAGAGGTTATATTTTGTAGCAGTACAGCTGAGTTCAAGTAGAAGTTAATTCATTCAACAGATTTGTATTGAGTACTTGGTCATATAATAATACAAAAGCAAGAAGCTTCTGAGAATAAGCAATAATATTGCATGAGGACTCACATCTAAAACACTACCTTACTTGTCTGATGCTTTCATACTTCAATATTTCACATGCCATACAACCACAAATCTATTAATAGACTTGAACTTGGCTTCTTCTATAGCAGACAGAAGGAATAAGTTGAAATCAACCAGAAAACATAGTTGCATGTCTATAAACAATATTTATTTGCATTGTTATTTTTCCACAAATTAACTTCTATCTATAAAATGTTGTTAAATAGCTCAAAAACAAAAAGAAAACAATATAAAAGAATGAAAAGAGAAAACCCATGGAATCATACACTAAAAATGCAGTTTTGGATTGATGATTCCTTTTGGTCCACTAAAAAGTCACTTCGAATTTGTCTTTGTAGCACATAAAAACTATGATTTTCAGCCTTTATTTATGGCCTCCTATTTTAGGAGACTTTTATTTTTATCATGATTTTTCACTTATTCTTACATTTTAGCATGACAGTTAAGAGCTGTTCCGCATAATTTGAAAAATTTGGTTATCAATATTTAGTCTGTTAGTTGTTGCATGACTTAGTCATTCACTTAATATCTGGGCCACTACTCATCTGTAACATCAAGATGAATTTTGCTATAATGATTAAAAATGGGAGTGCATGTAAGCCTTCATCTCAATTCCTTGCACAAAATAAGTAAAGTGTTTTATCCTGTTACTAACAGTATTTGTAAAATAATTATTTATTTTTAATTAGAACCTCTTTTTCTGGCTGGTACTGGTACTTAAACTCAAGATCTGGCACTTACTACATAAACTCTCTACCACTTGCAACATACTCTACAGCTCTTTTGGCTCTTAGTCATTTTTAAAAAAGGTTCTTGTGGTTTTGCACAAGTTAACCTTCCCCCTGATCTTCCTAACTCTGCCTCTCCTTACTTCTTAACTTGGGGATCTCCCTAACATTTTGCCTGTGCAGTTGTTAAGCCATGCCATGATCCTTCCAATCTCCATCTCCTAAGTAGCTTGAGTAATACCTTCAGACCATTTTGCTCTAGTTATTCTGGAGATAAAGTCTTGCTTTTTGTCCAGGCTGGCTTTAACTGCAATCCTCCTGTTTTACAGATCTTCCTTCCCTTAATTGGGATGACAGGTTCAAAACACCATATCCAACTTTTTAGGCCAAGCTGGACTGGAATCATAATCCTCCCAATCTTAGCTCCCTGTGTAGCTGGAACGATAAGCAAGTATCACTGTGACCAGCTACTGGTTGAGATGGGAGTCTTGTGAGCATTTTACTCCAGCTGACTTCTTATCATAGCTTCCCAAGTAGCTTGGATTATAGGCATGAGCCAGTATTACCTAGATTATATGTAGTGGCACAGGTATTCACTCTCATTCTTCTGAGTCTCATTTATTCCTCACTATCTAGCATTGTCATTGTCCTAATATCTGTATCCATGACCCTTAGTTGTGTAAGTCCCTGAATTTAAAGCAGTATATCTAATTTTTCAATGATATTTTTGCTGTATTCAATCAATTTTTAAATATCTCTGTTTCTATGCTCAGAAATATTAAGAATGTAAGTATAAGAAACTAGGACAAGTTTTTTTTTTGTCAGTACTGAGATTTGAACTCAGGTCTTTGCACTTCCTAGGCAGGCACTGTACTCCTTGAGCCACACTTCTAGTCTTCAGAACTGAGAAAATAAATGTCTACTGCTTAACTCAAAAAATTGTTCAAATGCCAATCTTATATATTAGATGAGTAGCCATATTGGTATATTAAGAAATCCTAGTAAACTTTGTGAGGGACCTGTAAAGATTATTGAGCTAGCCACTTGAATGAACTGGTGAAGGATATATTTATGCAGGGGAAGAGAATTAACAACAGCACAAAGCTTTGATAGAGCATCAGAAGTTTGGATCTTTCAAGTTGTAAAAAGAGGCCAGGGTGACATATTAAATGCTGAAAAGGAGAATGATGGTAAAATGGAGTGTTCAGGTCACTTACGGTAGGAATTTACATGTGTATAGAAGCTTTAAATTTTATGATTTATTAAAGCTATGTACAATTCAACTAAACATTAATGCAGATTATAGGTTTTATCAATAGATACCCATTATAAAATTGTTTTTGAAAGTGACTTTTAGAAAGCAGCAGAATATCAGTCTCCTCTTTATCTGGATGAAGTCTTCTGCCAATTTTAAACTAGATGAAACTTGCAAGAGTCAAATTTGTCCTAAAAGATACATATTTGCCTCTTAAAATTATACCAAGATGTGAAAATACATAATTCTCGCACATTATCCCACACAACCCTGAAACAGGAAAACCTAAAGGAACTGAAAGAGATTTTCTTACTTATCTAACTCAGGAAGTTAGAATTCTGCAATCAAGACGTTGCAATAATTAAGAGATGATTACATCATGATTTAATGATTATTTATGGCCTTAGGGAAGAGCCTCACAAACTTTATTCTCTTAAATATTTTTTGCATCCCTACATTCTCTGTTCCAGCCTATTCCATCAGTTCATCCTCCAAATCACTGCAGCATCTACCTATTGGAAGTCCTTGTCATTCTCCTTGACTCCCATATTGTCCATCTGGAAGCTAGAAGAGTTTGCCTCAAGGAAATTTGCCTCACAGCCTCCTCTCAAAAATCTTTTAACATTCTAACAGTTCCTATTAAATTAAATTTAGTTTTTTAGTACACCATATAAGTGTTCCATGAACTTCCTCTTTACTCTTTCTTCATCATCAACCCTGACCTACCCCAAGCATTTTACAATAACAATTTCAAATTGTATGCAGTTTTATGTGTATTTTATTTCTTCTTTTGATTTCTTTCCTTTTTATCTCCTCTGCCCAAAGTATCTTCTTAGCAGTTATTCACCTGAATATTTCTTACTCTTTCATACAGCTTCAATGTAAATATCATGTTGTCCTAGAAACCCTGCTAGGTTCCAAATTTTGGGTAGGGAATCTCTCCTCTTTTCATACTTATCATTGAAAATATATATTTATGAGATAAGCCAAGCTCAAAAGACCAAATATCACATGTTCTTGCTCATTTGTGGAAACTAGACCTCAAACAATGATGATGATCATAATAAAATAATAATAATAATATGAAGAAGAAGACATGATCCTATATGGAGAACTGTCTGTGTGGATCAATGGAAGAGGGAAGAAGGAAAGGAAAGATAATGAGGAGTGAAGAGGATGTATATATACACATAAAGGAAGCATAATTAAACTCACCTAACATTGTTTGATAAAAGGGTGGAAGAGGGAGAGCAGGAATGGAAACACAATGGAGGGTGAACTTTTTCAAGGTATACTGTGCACATGTATAGAATTATTATAATAAATACCCTCATGTTATTAAGGTGTGATAAAACAAGAATTAATAAAAGAAATTATGTGTTTACATCGTTGTACTGCTCCCAGTTATGATATTTTTGTGTCTTCCCCAGCCATCCATCAAGTTCTAGAAAACACTTACAATTATAGCATAACCAATGGTCAATACTTTCCAGAATTCCATCTCTGGATACAAACATCAAGTTCTCTAATAGTGCTATGAATTGCTAGTCACATGAACATGTATATATTTTAGATCTTTCCATATTCTCTTCAAACAATGTATTTGACTTCTCCTCCACAATAAGGCACTGTTTTATTTTCATGAGGATCTAAAGTCCATGTGATTTTTAGTACATAGTAGATGCTTAGTAATTAATTTAAAATAGACATAAAGAGCCAATAACATTCATATAAAGTGAAACTTTCATCTAGATTGAATATACATCATTGTCTTCAAGAAGCATATGGTCTTCAATCAGGTATTAGTCTATAATTTAGTAGATGAAATATTAACATAAAAAGAATAGGATTAGGAAATAACTGACAGTGCTGAGAAAATGCATAAGGGCAACTAGATTGTGAGAAGGGTCAAGGAAGAGATCCTTGAGAAAATTATAAAGTGATGATATTAAAAGGCATGTGGAGACTGGGCACTGATGACTCAGACCTGTAATCCCAGTTTCTTGGGAGGCTGAGATCAGGAGGATCACAGGTTGAGGCCAGCCTGGATAAATAGCTCTGGAGATCCCATCCACAAAGTAATCAGAGTAAAATGGACTGCAGGTGTGACTCAAACTGTACAGCACCTGCTTTACAAGCTTGAAGCCTGAGTTCAAATCACAGTCTCAAGAAAATAAGTAAGTAAGAAATTAAATAAATAATGTGTAGGACTAGACATTCTAAAAGGCCTACATTAATTAAGGAAACTGAATCAATACCATATAAGCATAGAAAGCAGAAAACACCAGACCAAGATGAGGTTGCTAGTTAATTTTAAAGAACGTTAAAGAAAGAAATGCTATGAATTACTTCAATTTTTTCCTGAGACAGGAGGAAATATATCCTAACTCACTTTATGATGATCGCATTACCCTAAAACCCAAAGCAGAAAAAAATTACAATGAAACAATCTTCAGATCAGTATTTTTGTGAACATAGATTAAAAATCAGTCAACAAAATTTTAGTAATTAGAGTAAAAACATGTTCAAACAGTTATACAAAGGAATCTAGTGAGGCTTATTCCAACTCTGCAAGGCTGTTTCAATACTGAAAAATCAACCAGTGTTATCTACTACACAATGGGATCGATAAAAACATCACATGGAGGCATTCTGTGAACTCTTATACATACAGTGGTTAGGGGTGAAATAATGTTAGCAAGCTCCACAAAAGAATGCTGCAAAAGAGAGTGGTAAAATGAGGCTATGAGAAAACAAAGTACCTTAACATCTTTATACTGCTATATATTCAAAAAGTGATCAGTGCATTTTAGATTCTTGGCTGTCAGCCTCCCATACCTATAGACTGGGTGAGAAATGAAGACTGGCCTCAAAGATTTTCTTCAATATTATCCATTCTTGGAAAATGAAGGAACAGGTTCCCCTGAAACTCTGAGGAAAATCTATTCTGAAATTAAACACTTATTTTCCTTTGATAAATATAAGCCAGTTTCAAATGTATTGTTCTCTTCTTCACTAATATCAGTAAACATTATTTTTTCATTTTTATTAGGCTATGTTCATTGTACAGGGGGGATTCAATGTGACAGTTCTAAATAGCCTTACATTGCACATTGGATAGATCACCCCCATCATCTTCCTCCCAATGCCCTCCCCACCCCACTTAAAGCAATTGTAAGAGGTTTCATCCTTCTGTTTTGTATATGTGTATGAAGACCATTAACCATAGAGTATCAACTTCATCTATTCCATTCACTCTTCTCCCTACAAATACCCCTATACATACTATTTTGTAGACCTGGAATTAATAAGAGTATCAGTAGACTTTAAATGTGTATATTTATTGCATGTTTTTAGTATGGTGATATTAAATTAGCTTCTGCCTTTGGATTTAAAGTGGTACATTTTATGCTAAGAATGCTGAACATTTGTAAGTGTTCTGAGCTATGCTGGGGGAAATACTCTATTGACTGAAAGCTGTATCATCCGCTTTCTCTGAATCAGTTGAGTCCTATACTGCCTGTATACCAAAATCTATGTGCAAGCATTCAAATATATTGATACTCTATTGAAGTATCAATATTCTCATTTGGTACATTTAGTTCTAAATTTGAATAGCTATACTCTCCTCAAATACATGAAATCAGTTCTCTATGCAGCCAGAAATTACAATCATTTATGTAAAGCATCATTATTTAAGTAAAAGATAAATAGTTGCACATTAGTCTGTTCTTTAAAAGTTACAAAGGAAGCAATTAAATGGCAACCAAGGGTTATATTTGTTTAAACAATAACTTTAAGATAATTATCCAAAATTATTATTTAAGATAATTCACCAAAAGGTGAAATTGACAGCTTTTTTACACATTAGATTTTTTATTATTTATTCATTTATTCATATGGGTATACCTGGTTTGGGCAATCTCACCCCCTGCCTCTTCCCCCTCCCCTCACCCAACTGCCCTCCCTTCTAGGCCTCTTCTCCAATTTTGTTAAAGAAAAGACATAAGAGATAATAAAAAAGACATAGCATTTTTGCTAGCTTGAACTAAAGATAGCTATACAGAGAGAATCCCAGCATTGTTTCCATACACATATGTATTACAACCTGAATTGGTTCATCTCTGCCAGACCTCTTCACTACTTACTGGTCACCTTCCCATAGTGGCCTCTGTCATATTTAGATTACTTTATTCTCTCCTCTACAATGGGCACATCAAACACTTTCAAGTTTTAGGTTTCCTTCACTTTCCTTTTACTTCCTGTACACATTCTCCCTTAATGTGTGACCTACGTCCAATAATATTACTGCATTTGTTTTAGGTCTGTAATCCACATATGAGGGAGACCATACAATTTTTGGCTTTCTGAGCCTGGCTAACTTTCTTTAAGATGAGTTTCTCCAGTTCCACCCAAAATTTCATTCTTCTTTGTGAATGAGTAAAAATCCATTTACATATCATATTTTTAATTTTCAACAGGAAAATTTTGTTTGCCTTAAAAGTTAATAACACAGGGACAATGCAATTGTGATTCATATTTATATATTTAAAACTGTGTAAATGAGTTTGATGGATTTTTCATCGGGGAAATCCTTACAAATACTGAAAAATATAATATTATTGTCATATAAATAAACCTATTATTCTCAGGATCTTTAAATATTTAAGTAATTAATTTAAAATTAAAAAAAGTCATGAATTTTTTATACCATTTCTTAATATCATCTTTAATACTGTCTAGATTTTAAAATAATTTTGCATTTACAGAAAATTTAAGACAATACAGAGAATACCATGTATTGCATGCTCGGTTAGTTTCCTCTAATATTAACATATCAAATTAGTATGGTACATTTATCATAATTAATAAGCCAATATTGGCAGATAATCAATGAACACTATATTTTTTTGAATTTTCTTAGTACTTACATTCTGTCTACTATATACACCAAGATCCCATTCTAGTATCACATTTAGTCACCATGTTTACTTATGCTGCTCATGATTGTGAATGTTTTACAGACTGAACTTGTTTTTGATAATCTTGGCAATGTTGAAGATTACTCATTTAGTTGAGATGTTTTTACTGTTATAACACTGGGACTATAGATTTTTAGGGCAAAGATCATTTCACAGCAGTGATGAACAATTTTCATCACATAATATTGAATATGCATACTGTCTAGATGACTGTCACTATTGATGTTGACTTTGATATTGCTTGCCAGAAGTAATGAACATCTGGTTTCTATAGTGCAAAGTTACATTAATATTGCCTTTTCCATTATTTGCTCCTCAGAAAGAAGTCATTATGCATTTAAGGAGGAAAAAACTTATCTTCCACCTCTTTGAGGGCAAAGCACCAAAACGAATTATTTACAATTCACTTACATAGGAGATTTTCTTCTTCTTTCCATTTATTTATTTATTTATTCACTAAATTCTTTGAGAATGACCTCCTTTTGTTCCTTTCCAGTGCAAGTTTTTTTCACAGCTTCTGCTGAGTGGATGAGTGGGGAATGAGACTGAAGTAATTTAAAATCCCACAATGTTTCTGTTTTATAGAAGTCATTCTGAATGTTGTATAAGTTATGGTCATTAAATCAAGTGTCTGAAGAAATTGGTACCAAGAAATCAATTGATACGTCAACATTTGTGTCATGGTATTATCTGGGTGTCTGGCCAGTAATATGAAGGATATGAAGAAGGTTCTCTGATAGGCTATTTTTCCCAAGTCTAGCTTTTACCTTGTGTTATTGTTCACATGAGAGTATATCTAACCATTTAAGTATGTCTGCAGTTTTCTGCAAAGTAAAGCAGGATCTAGAGAATAGATGTTATCATTGGTATTAGATCAAAAAGAATTAACCTAGAAGGTAATACCCACGCACAGGAAATCAATGTGAGTCAATGCCCTGTATAGCTATCCTTATCTCAACCAGCAAAAACCCTTGTTCATTCCTATTATTGCTTATACTCTCTACAACAAAATTAGAAATAAGGGCAAAATAGTTTCTGCTGGGTATTGAGGGGGGGGAGAGGGAGGGGGCGGAGTGGGTGGTAAGGGAGGGGGTGGGGGCAGGGGGGAGAAATGACCCAAGCCTTGTATGCACATATGAATAATAAAAGAAAAATGAAAAAAAGAAAAAGAAAAAGTGAAGGGATGAGACACCAATCAAGATAAAAGGACAAACCTGGGATTATCTCTTTTAAATTATCAAAATCAGAAAAAAGTAATCTAAGTACTGAATTCATGTATAATGATTAAAAGAATTTAATCCTGGAACAAGAGAAGAGTTTTACAGAAACAGAGTAACTAGAAAAATGAGTAATGAGGTATAGAAATGGGCTGTGTACTTATTTATCAATGTAAGGTCAATTAAAGAATGTTGGAAACCAATTTTGTTCACAAAAAAAAAAAACAGTCAATGACATAAGCACAGCCAAAATGAAAGATAAGAATGAAAAACAATTTGGAGATGAAATGGAAATTTAAAAAGTAATCACATTGCATTATTAGAATTCATAGTTCTTCCCACAATACCAACCTTTCATTCACAGAAGAGAAACCTGTTCAATTCATTCACATAGAAGCCACTGGCAGAGATAGTTACAGGTCACAGTTTAAAGACTATGACTACTGAACATGCTTAGTTGGACAAGGGTCATTTATTAACTTTTCATATTTGTAGAGAATGTCATGTTAGGGCACCAGGCCCTATCCTGGAGCTGGTAGACATCAGTGTGAAAATTGCATTCTGCTTGGCACCTGAAATCTTCAAGTGAAGAGTTTTTGTATTTGTGTCTTCATTGCCAAATGTCTGATGCAGATAATTTTCCAAGAATATTCAATAGGTGCACATGGAGTGATCCTAGATCAGTGTGCTCAACCTGTGCCATGTGTACTAATCATTGTGAAACTGTAAAAATTTTCCTGAAAAAATTCTCTCTTCAGAGATGCTGACTTAAGCCAGAAATTTAAAATTAATATGAATATTGCTTTTTTGCTCACATGCAGAATATATGTATGAAATATATGCAGAATATATATGCATATATGTGTATGAATAAATATGTATGTATTAAACTCATTAAAAACTATTAAAAAGGAGGGAGGGAAGGAAGCAAAGAGGAAGCAGGGAGGTTAAGAAGAGTACTAGAGGATATGAATTTGATCAAAGTAAATTATATGCATGCATGCAAATATCAGAAAGATATGTTTAATTAATTTATCTAATAAAGCAAAGAAAATGAAAACATTAATTAAAAATGACCTTGGCCAATTAAAATATGAGCACCTTAAAATTTCAAACTGAATATATTATGGCATCAAATTTACCTGAACTTGCTTCCTATTTGAGGTCTCAAACATCATTTACCATAGACAGAGATAGTAGCTAATCACATGAACCTAAATAATATTGCATGCAAGCAGAGAGAAGATAAAACTGTTTTTAAACATTGGTTGGTGATGATTTACAGCTGTGTTTGCCAGGCATTTGCAATCTGCATTCATGAGGCCTCCTTCACTCTCTACCCTCTTTTCTACTTCATTGCCCTGAAGAGCTGTGTTGAAATACTTCACTAACTGCCTTTTATGCTATGATACAAAGGAATTTATCATCAGCATTAGGAACCAATATCTACCATCATGAAAAGAGTGCACAATATTGAGCTTCATAGACTTTATCTATTCCTGTTCCCTGCTACTTCATTTCAGGATCCGTGTGATTTTGCACAACTTAAGAGAAATGTTTCCTGATCTATGAAATATAGATGAAAATACAGTAACACTGGACATAATACAAGAGATGTATTTGTTACATTTCAAACAGTCTCTGGAATCTAGTATTCTTAATGTTAAAGAGTAGACTGACTCTACACTTTCTCTAAACTGCACCTGAGTTAAATCTAAGTTCTGCCAGATACTAGGTGAATATAAAAGGAAAAAAAAAAACCTCAGCATTGGAAGAAAATAATACTTTTAAGACTACATGAGTAACTACTATAAAATGCTTAGAACAGGAGAGCATTGTTTAATTATAAACAGTTTGACAAAACCACACTAAGATTCCATCTCACCCCTATTAGAATAGCTACCATGAAGAACACCATCAACCACAAATATTGGCAAGGATGTGGAGAAAAAGGAACCCTCATATACTGCTAGTGGGAATGTAAGTTAGGTCAACGACTATGGAAAACAGTATGCAGGCTTCATAAAAAACTAGAAATACATCTGCCATACTATTCAGCAACACCACTCGTAGGAATATGCCTGAAGGAATGTGAATCAGGTTCTTACAAAGGCACCTGTACACCTGTTTATTGCAGCACTATTCACAATAGCTAAGCTATGGAAACAATCAAGATGCCCCACTACTGACAAGTGGATTAAGAAATTGTGGTATTTATACACAATGGGATTTTATTCAGCCACAAAGAAGAATGAAATTTTGTCATTTGTAGGTAAATGGATGGAATTAGAGAATATCGTCTTAAGTGACATTAGCCAGACTCAGAAGGCCAAAAGCAGCATGTTCTCCTTCATATGTGGACTGTAGACCTTAAACAAATGTAGCGATATTATGGGACACTGGTCACATGAAGGCGAGGCTGTGAGAGGGAAGGATCAGGCAAGGGAAAGAAATCAAAAACTTGAATGAGGTTGATGTATTCACTGTACAAGAATAAATACAGAAATTTTAAATTGGCTGGGGCCACCATTGGAATCAGACCAGGGAGGAGTGAACAGGACTGTAAGAGACAAATCACCTGGAGCTGTAATAAACACAGGCATGGGAACAATACTAAGAAAATCCCTGTGTAGCTATTTTATCTCAAAGTAGCAAAATGTCATGCTTCTCATTTTTACTTTTATTTTTTTTCTCCTTCAAAATCAGAGAACAGGAGGGTGGAACAGGTTCTGCATGTGGGGATGGGGGTTGGAACTGATGAGAGGGGGTAGGTGGCAGGGAAAGGGGTAGGAGGATGAATACAGTGCAAACAATGTATACTCATGTATGTAAATGCAAAATTGATACCTGCTGAAACTGTTCCAGGAATTAGGAGAAGGGGGATGGAGGAGAGAAAATGCTTGTGTGTGTTTGTGCACACAGCTCTGTGTGCATTTGAATACTTGTACTGGTGCAAAGGGTAAGAAAGAAGAAACATGCCGAACCACAGTGATCATGCAAATGGTTTCCAGATGGCTTTCAGATCTAAAAGCACACCCAGGCTACTTATGATGCTTTATTCTGTTTGTCCTTACTACTTTCTTACAATGAAAAGTTAGAGGGTTTTTTTAAAGAATACTGAATAATCTTGTAACATTGGGAGAAGCAAGGATGGGTCACATCATAAAGACAGATATGGAAAATTAGATTGGCATTAATGTTATGTCCATCTCCAGGTTCTCATACAAAGAGCTATATGTTCCTGTTTCAAATTGAAGTTAATCTTAGTGCTGCATCTTAAAAGTGTTTTTGCTATTTTTTTATTTTATTTTATCATTTTTACATTCACTTACTGTGTATACATTATTTGTGGCACCTTCCCCACCCTGCCCCCTGCCCTGTGCACTCCTGGCAGGAGTTCTTCTTCCTTTTTTTCTCTGATCTTGTTGGAGAGAAAACATAAGAAATAATGTTAAAAACTTTTAAAGACCACAAAACACAATAGTTTTTATACCAGGATAAGTTATTCCAGGTATATGATTTATATTTTTTCACATCTCCTGCTATAAGTCCAATATTGCAGCACGGGTGAAGTAGTGCTCTCTCTTTCATGTGAAATGGTAAATATATGCTCATGTCCTCTCCACTCAACCACTACATTCTCGAGAAACTTCTAACACATTGGAATAAATTTGGAAATTCAGAAAATTAATTTGAAAATCATTATCAATTCATAACTCACTAAATGGTTCAATGAAAGTTTTTATTACTTTCTAATCTATCTGGGTAAATAAAATGCTAAAAAATAACTTATGAAAAAGTGTCCACAGTAGAATTCTAATTGGATTCTGAAAGCTTTAAAGCTTTAATTAAAAGAACTTCCTAAATCATAGGAGACAAGATACTTGTGTGTGTTTGAAGTGATTATAATTTTTAGATCACATAATTTCATGGAATTTGCCTTATTAAAATTGATAGATATACAATTTTGCAAAGGTAAGTTGAGGTAGTCATCTTGTTTTTCCTCAAGATGTGTAGGTGGTAAAATCAGTCAAGATTTTGAAAAATCAAGCAGATATTTGGAGTTTTCAACTTCTTAATGTTCTGAAATATTTGGCAGAATGTCACTCCATTTGATAGTTATCTTCCTTCATATCTTTCTACTTTGTTTTAACAGTTATATATACATTTTTTCAAAAAGTAGAGCAGCCAATAGAGTAGGAGATTAACAGATTAACTCTGAATCCCTTTACTCTTCATTCAAAGAAATATTAAACCCACTCTGTCTGTCTGTCATATGAGGGTTGACAAGGAAGACCATTCTTTTTTCTACTAGTAAAAGTTACCATGAAAAATATAAATATAAAATCTTTCCTAATGGGCTATCTATGTATCATCATCTATCTATCAATCAATCTATCTATCTGTCTATCTATCTATCATCTTCTATTTGAAATATTTACACAAATATACATAGCCAAAAATGTTCACTATAGGGACATAACTAGTAGTAGAGCACTTTCCTAGCATGCACAGGCTCTAAATTCAATCCTCACACACACCCACACACACCAAAAAGAATAGAAATAGGGAAAGAGTCTTAACTTAGGCAAGTCTAGATGGCATCTGACAATTATATCAAATCAAGAAATACTAGAAATTTGTACAGTACATGTCTAGCAAGCACAATCCCCTGGGTTCAAAGTTCAGTAACACTAAAAAGAAATTTTGAATTTAATAAACGTGGGTGTGCAAGTGCCTATGGAGTAAACTGAGTCACTTTCCTTTGGATATATTCATAAATTTCCCTGACTCTTACTGATTCTTTAACCTAATTATACTGCCTGCTACCTTCTGCCTGGTTCTCTCCAGGGAATCAGCAGCATCCACGTTGTTGACTGCCACAATGAGGACACAATGACATAGATATGGAAACAGCAATCATCTGTTGATATTTTTGAGTAACCTGTGGGATCAAAGCCAAATCCTTCATTGGGACCTCACACTCCAGCCTTTTCCACCTTAACGTTTTCGTTTTTTACCACTCCACTTCAAATTCCCTGGGTGGGCATTGGTGTCTTCTCTCTCTTCTTTTTGGTTCTAAATGGAATATCCGGAATTACTCTTCTCTGCCTGATTAAATTGTCTTTTAAGACCCAATTCCAATGTCACTGTGTCAGCAAAGTCATTCTTGCTCAGTATGAATCTCTATGCCACCATATTCACAAGAATAAGTAATTTCTTCTCTGAACTTCTTTGCTTTCCTAAAAAAAGATTCCTGTTTGTCCCATGGAATATGAGCCTTTTCTTTCCTTGTTTAAATATGTCTAATTCCTAGATATTGAGTTCTGGGAATAAGTTTTCTTCATTGTTTTGCCCCTATTGTCACCTCACACAGTACCTGACCTATGGTAATCACTTCATGAGAATTTGAGGAATGGATACAAGAACCATGAATGGTAACAAGTGGATTCATTTATTCACTAATGAATAAAAGTAACTTTAGTTGTAAAATGATATATAGTATGATTACTCCTGTAAAATAAGATATAGCATTGTATATTTGAATATGATACAAATGATTAAATATTAACATACTAATTTTTGAGAGAGGATCCAAGATGGCAACTAGGGCAAAGAAGCAGACAGCGTAAGCTCTGTGAATCAAAAACTTTGTTGAGACACTGGAGCCACACTTGGTGGAAATAAAGGACCAAGAAAATTCAAAACTATAACACCCTGAACCCTTATCCCATGGAAAGCTACTCCAAGCCACATTACACTGAGAAAACAGGTGGGCTGCCACTGCAGCCAGTTACCAGTTCCAAACCTGCTTGGGAGACATTCAGCAGACCAAAGAGGTGAATGCCAAGCATCACACAGTATTCCCCCAGCCACCCCTGGGACAAACCAGAATAGCTCCCTGGGCAGACTGACCTCTGCACACAAAAAAAAACCTGAATGATTAACAATGAACTGAAAACTAGAACACAGCAGAGGGGGTGAAGACTCTGAAAGTGCACTGAAGAAGGGGGGAGGGGCAAGGAGGTAATCTCCACGTGACAGCAGGCAAGTGATAAGCCACTGCCTGAAGTAGGGCTGGTAGCAGACAACAAAGATCATCTCCTGAGCCAGTGAACAACACCCAAAGTCTAATGGCTCTGCAAAATTGAAAAACGAACAGCAAACCATCACAACAAACTGACAGCAGGGAGCCAGCTGATGGATCACTGACATTGCCCCAGAGAAAGGAGAGAGGCAAAGAAACAAGTCCCCAGTAAACAAGCAGAGGGACAGCTGGTGGGTTACAGATCTGATCTCCTGAACCTGAGGATAACAAGCAAACATAAATAGCCACACCGCACTGAGGGAGGAGTTGACCAAGCAGCTGCCACTGAAAGACACACACAAAAAAAACACTACCCACAAGCCAAACAACTGGTGAAACTATGACAGAGCTTCCATGAGGAATAGATATTGGAGGAGCGACAATATAATATAAATTAAGACTGAAATTCTATTGTTCCTGAATCTGGAGTTTTTGTTTGTTTGTTTTGATTCTTATTTGTTTGTTCATCTCTCACCATTGATTTCTTGAGTTTTTGTTGTTAGTTTTATTATTGTGAATTAGCTAACATTACATTACACCCAGACTGAAGACAGAAATACCATATACATACTAAGCTAAAACCCAATACAGCTAAAAAACAAATTAATCCAAGAGAAAGAAAGCAGGTGACTGAAACCACCAACTTGCCTATCTAGAACATAGTTGCACGGTACAAAGTGGAGTGATGGGAAGAAGAAAAAGGGCTGGAAACCATTCTCTGCCCCAAAATAATTTGATATAGGATTCAGAGGGAAATGAAGAAAACAGAAACCCAGTTCTGGACTCCAACAAAACAAAGATAAATGACACCAAAGAACCCAATAATGTCCACATGAACACCCTCAAAGAAAAAATCTGGCAAGAAATCACTGAAAATTTCATGGAGATGATACTAGACATGGTTAACAAAAATGTACAAGAGATGCTCAAGAAATTTCAAGACACTAAAAAATAAAGAATATGAGAAGACACAGAAACAAATAAATGAACTCATAGAAGCCCAAAATAAACACCAAAGTGAAATAGAGAACACTATAAATAGAGAGATAAATGAATTAAAGGCAAAAATTGACAATATTAAAGAGGAAGCTACCCATGATATGGAAAACCTCAGAAAAAAGAATGAAATAGAAATACACAAAAAATAGAAGGCACTTCAGCACACTAGAACAAGTGGAAAACAGAATCTCAGAACTTGAAGATAAAATGGAAATTAAAGGAAAAACTGAAGAGCTATTAGTGAAACAACTCAAGACCTGTGAAAGGAATATGTAAGAACTCACTGACTCCATCAAAAGACCAAACATGAGAATTATGGGCATTGAAGAAGGAGATGAGGTGCAAGCAAAAAGGATTCATAGCATATTCAATAAAATAATAACAGAAAATTTCCCAAATCTAGAGAAAGTTATGCAGATTCAGGTACAGAAAATCTCCAGGACACCAAACAGACCAGACCAAAATACAACTGCCCCACGATACATTATCATTAAGACAACAACCACAGAGAATAGAGAAAGACTGTGGAAAGCTGGAAGAGAGAAAAAAACAAATAACATAACAAGGAAAACTCATCAAAATCACAGCAGATTTCTCAATGGAAACCTTAAAATCAAGAAGGGCATGGAGTGAGGTATTTCACAGAATGAATGAAAATAGCTTCAACCCTAGGATACTCTACCCAACAAAACTATCATTCAAAGTAGGTGGAGTAATAAAAGACTTCCACAATAAGCAGAAACTAAAACAACATATGACACCAAGCCACCACTACAAAAGAATCTCCAAGGAATTCTGCACAGAGAAAATGAAAGCAAACAAAACCATGAAAGGACAGGCAGCAGGAAACCAAGGGGGAAAAAAGACAAGGAATCAGAGAAAAACATTGATGCAGCTGTACACAATCAAACTCTTAAACAACAAAAACAACTAAATGACAGGAATCACCACATACCTGTCAACACTAACACTGAATGTTAATGGTCTTTACTCCCCCATCAAAAGATGCCTTTTGGCAAATTGGATTAAATAGGAAGATCCAAAAATCTGTTGTTTTCAGAATACCCATCTCATCCACAGAAACAAGCACTGGCTTAGGGTGAAAGGCTGGAAGAAGATTTACCAAGCTAATGGACCCCCAAAACAGGGAGGAGTGCAATAATTATCTTGGAGAGACAAAGAAGACTTCAACTGATATAAATAAGGACAATCCATATGAATAAAAGGGGAACTACATCAAAAATAAAAAACAATTATCAACCTCTATGCACCCAAGGTCAGTAAAACCAATTTCATCAAACATTCTCTGAAGGACATAAAAGCATATATAGATGGCAACACAGTGGTAGTGGGAGAATTTAATAACCCCCTATCACCAATAATCAATACGTCACCCCAACAAAACATCACTAAAGAAATTCTAGACTTAAATCACAGCATAGATCAAATGGACCTAGCTGATGCCTACAGAATATGTAATCCAACTTCTGCTCATTATACATTCTTCTCAGCAGCCCATGGAACATTCTCCAAAACTGATCAAAACTCAGGGCACAAAGCAAGTGTCAGCAAATATAAGAAAATAGAAATATTCCCAAGCATTCTATCTGATCACAATGCTTTAAAACTAGAACTCAACAGCAGCAACAACGTAAAACCACAGAAAATATGCAAACAATTGGAAGCAGAACAACACATTGCTCAATGATTAGTGGGTCATTGCTGAAATAAATATGAAATTAAAGGGTTCCTGGAAGTTAATGAAAATCAAAACATGACTTAGCAGAACCTATGGGACACAGCAAAGGCAGTGCTAAGTGGAAAGTTTATACCCATGAGTGCATATATTAAAAGGACAGAAAGTTCTCAAATCAATGACGTGATGCTACATCTCAAACTCCTAGAAAAACTAGAACAAGCAAAACCCAAAACAAGTAGGAGAGAAATAATTAAAATGTGGACCAAAATTAATGAAATAGAATAAAAAAAAATACCATACAGAGAATCAATGAAACAAAAACCTGGTTCTTTGAAAAATAAACAAGATTGACAGACCACAGGCAAATCTGACTAAAATTAAGAGAGAAGAAACCCAAATCAGTAAAATAAGAAATGCAAAAAAGGAGATAACAACAAACACCACAGAAATCAGGGAATCATCAGTTTTCTTTTAGAACCCATATTCCAATAAATTTTAAAATCTTGAAGAAAGGTACAAATTTCTAGATACTTATAACTATCCAAAATTGAACCAAGAGGATATTAATTACCTGAAAAGATCTATAACAAAATGAAATTGAAGCAGCAATAAAGAGGCTTCCAAAAAAGAAAAGTCCAGGACCTGATAGATTCTCAGCTGAATTCTATCAGATCTTTAAAGCAGAGCAAATACCAACTTTCTTTAACCTTTTCCATGAAATAGAAAGGGAAGGAAGACTACCTAACTGATTTGATGAAGCCAGTATTACACTCATCCCGAAACTAGGCAAAGACACATTCAAAAAGGAGAAGTATAGGCCAATCTCCTTAATGAACATCGATGCAAAAATCTTCAATAAAAAAATGGCAAAATGAATCCAAAAACACATCAGAAAGAACATTCACCACAGCCAAGTCAACTTCATCCCAGGGATGCAGGGATGGGTCAACATACGCAAATCTATAAATGTAACACAGCACATCAATAGAAGCAAAGACAGAAATCACTTGATCATCTCAATACATACAGAAAAAGCCTTCAACAAGATCCAACACCACTTAATGATAAGAGCTCTAAGAAAACTAAGAATAGAAGGAATGTACCTCAACATTGTAACTGTATATGAAAAACCTATAGTCAACATCATACTTATTAGAGAAACCCTGAAAACCATTTCCCCTAAAATCAGGAATGAGACAAGGTGCCCACTATCCCCACTCCTATTCAACACAATCCTGGAATTCCTAGCCAGACCAATTAGGCAAGAAGAAGAAATAAAAGGAGTACAAACAGATAAAGAAACTGTCTAAATATCCTTATATGCAGATGACATGATCCTATATCTTAAAGACCAAAAAAATCTACCCTGAAACTCCTAAAGACCATAAACCACTACAGCAACCTGGCAGAATAAAAAAATCAACTTACAAAAATCATTAGCTTTCCTATACTCTAACAATGAACAAATTGAGAAAGAATGTTTGGAAATAAATCCATTTACAATAGTCTCCCCCAAAAAAATCAAATATCTAGGAGTAAACTAAACAAAGGATGCAAATGACATCTACAAGGAGAACTACAACTGCCTGAAGAAAGAGATAGAAGAAAACTACAGAAGATGGAAAGATATCCCATGCTCATGGTTTCATAGAATTAACATAGTAAAAATGGCTATACTACCAAAGGCAATCTACATGTTTAATGCAATCCCCATCAAAATCCCAATGACATTCATCACAGAGATTGAAAAATCTACCCTAAAATTTTTTGAACACACAAGAGACCACAAATAGCCAAGGCATACTCAGCTAAAGTGCAATGCTTGATGTATCACAATAAATGACTTCAAAGTATATTACAAAACAATAGCAATAAAAACAGAATGTTACTTGCACAAAATCAGACATGAAGATCAGTGGAACAGAATAGAGGACTTAGATATGAATCCACACAGCTATGCCCACCTTATTTTTGACAAAGGTGCCAAAATCATGCGATGGAGAAAAGACGGCCTTATCAATAAATATTGCTGGGTAAAGTGGATCTTCCTAAAAAACTGAAACTAAATTCATATTTATCATCCTATACTAGTATCAACTCAAAATGGATGAAAGACCTTAATATCAAACCCCAAACTATGAAGTTATTAAAAGAAAGAGCAGGGAATACTCTGGAAGCAATAGGTGTAGGCAAGGACTTCCTCAATAGAACCCCAGCAGCTCAGCAACTAAGAGAAAATATGGACAAATGTGAATACATAAAATTAAAAACCTTCTACACAACAAAAGAAATGGTGTCTAAACTGAACAGACCCCCACAAAGTGAGAGAAAATATTTGCTAGCTATACATCAGACAAAGGACTGATAACCAGAATATACAGGGAGCTCAAAAAACTAAACTCCCCCAAAATCAAGGAACCAATAAAAAAAATGGGCAACTGAACTACACAGAATTTTTTCAAAAGAAGAAATTCAAATGGCTAAAAAACACGTGAAAAAATGCTCACCATCTTTGGCCACAAGGCAAATGCAAATCCAAACCACACCAACAGTCTACCCTTTTAGAAGAGCTATCATCAAAAACACCACCACCAACAGGTGTTGGCAAGGATGTGCAAAAAGAATGAGGAAAAAGGAACCCTCATACACTGGTGATGGGAATGCAAGCTAGTGCAACCACTCTGGAAAACAATATGGAGGCTTCTTAAAAAACTAAACATAGATCTGCCATATGATCCAGTATCCAACTACTAGTGATGTGCCCAAAGGAATGCAACTTATGTTACTTGAGAGACAACTGCACTCCCATGTTTATTGCACTGGTATTCACAATAACCTAGTTATGGAAACAGCCAAGATGCCCCATTACTGACGAATGGATTAAGAAAATGTGGTATTTATACACAATGGAATTTTACTCAGCCATGAAGAAAAATGAAACTTTATCATTCGCAAGTAAATGGATGGAACTGGAGATCATCATCCTGAGTGAGGTTACCCAAGCACAGAAAACAAAACATCATATATTCCTCCTCATATGAGGACTTTAGATCTAGGGTCTATGCAGTAATATTGTTGGACTTCGGTCACTTGCTAAGGGGAGAGTACATAAGGGAGGAATAGGGATAGGCAGGAAACCCAAAACTTGAAATTTTTGATGTTCCAACTGCCATGGAGCTAATACAGTAACCCTAAAATGGCAGAGGTCAATCTGGGAAGGTGACCAGGAAGCAGTGAAAAGGTCAGTTAGAGATGAATCAATTCATCTACAGCCATACCACCCGGAATGCTCCCGATCTTGTCTGATCTCAGAAGTTAAGCAGTGTGTCACCTGGTTAGTATTTGGATGGGAGATGAATCAGTGTGGGTTGTAATGCTCTTGTGCATGGAAGCAATGCTAGGAATCTCTCTGTATAGCTATCCTTACCTCAACTAGCAAAAACACTGTCTTTCTTATTATTGCTTATGTCTACTCTTCAACAAAATTGGAGAAAAGGGCAGAACAGGTTCTCCCTGGAAGTGCACTGGTTGGGGGGAGAGGAAAGATGTGGGGGGCAGGGAGAGAAATGGTCCCAATAATGTATGCACATATGAATAAATGAATAAAGAAAAAACTTAAAAAATAAAATCCTAATTATTAAAGTATACAAATAAAAATAGAAATAATATGTGTGTATGAAACATACTTTTTATATTTTTATGATGTGCAGTGGTAATTTTACAGACATTGATATTGATAATTTTATAGAAAAGTTTCTTAACCTTTATTATGTTTACAGATTTCTTGTGACAAAACAAGGAATGAAATGGAGAAAATTAGTATCTTCCAGTTCTGATGCGTGAATCATGACTGGTTTTAAATGCCAGGACACAAATCTTTCAGTACTTGTTCCCAACTATAAGACACAATAAGGATATGTACTTGCTAGCAATAAAAATAGAAATTGATTAATACCAGTGTGTACACATTTCATGTATTCTTTGCTACCAAAAGTAAAGCAATCCCTCCTTCCAATTTTGTCATATATATCTTATGCTCTTGTTTAAGTAGACTGTATCATTTACCTTTTAAATCACTCTCATATGACATTGCTCTAAGGGAAATAGTTTTTACTGATACACTGTTCAGTTACTGAGACTTCATTCACAAAAAACATTTTATGGCATGGTTTCTGGCATATTTTATTTTGGTTAATGAGAGAATGGCATTGTCTTATGATACAGTAGAAAATATTTTCTTAAATTTATTATCTCTGATTTGTACAAAAGTTGTTTTCACAATATTTGACAATTACTCTCACATTATAAGAAAAAGCTTTTATTTGGTCTCTATTCATTGCTGCTAGATGCAACTGAATGAGAATTTTTAGAAAATAAATGATACTACCTTTTAAATGCAAATTCTGTAATATTCTCTTTGTCATTATCATGATAGGAAAAATGGAACTATTTTTTTAAATGTATTCATTTATTCATATGTGCTTACACTGTTTGGGCCATTTCTCCCGCCTGGTCCCCCACCGCCTCCCTTGCCTCTCCAGTCCCCCCTTGCTTCAGGCAGAACATTTTCTGCCCTTTTCTCCAATTTTGTTGAAGAGAATACATAAGCAATAATAAGAAACACAAAGCATTTTTGCTAGTTGAGATAAGGATAGCTATACAGAGAAATTCCTAGCATTGCCTCCATGCACAAGTGTATTGCAACCCAAATTGATTCATCCCTATAGGACTTTTTCACTACTTCCTGGTCACCTTCCCATATTGACCTTTGTCATTTTAAGGTTTCTGTATTAGCTCCTCTGCAGTGGGGACATCAAATTCTTTCATTTTGGGTTTCCTGCCTATCCCCATTCCTCCAGTATGTGCTCTCCCCCTAGCATGTGACCCAAGTCCAACAACATTGCTGCTTTTGCCCTAGGTTTAAAGTCCACATATGATGGAGAACATAAGATTTTTGGTCTTTCCAGCCTGGCTAACCTCACTTAGAATGATGTTCTCCAGCTCCATCTATTGACTAGAGAATGATAAAATTTAATTCTTCTCCATGGCTGAATAAAACTCTATTGTGTATAAGTGCCACATTTTCTTAATCCTTTCATCAGTACTGGGGCATTTTAGCTGTTTCCATAACATGGCTATTGTGAATAGGGCTGCAGTAAACATGGGTGTACAGGTGCCTCTGAATTAACCCAAGTCACTTTCCTCTGGACATATCCCCAGCAGTGGGATTGCAAGATCATATGGCAGATCTATGTTTAGATTTTTAATAAGCCTCCATATTGTTTGCCAGAGTGGTTACACTAGCTCGCATTCCCACCATTAGTGTACAAAGTTTCCTTTTCCCCCACATACCTGCCAATACCTGTTATTAGTTGTATTTTTTATGACAGCTAGTCTGACAGGGGTGAAGTAGAATCTTAGTGTGGTTTTGATTTGCATATTCTTTATGGCTAGAGATGGTGAGCATTTTTTCATGTGTTTTTTGGCCACTTGAATTTCTGCTATTGAGAAAGTTCTGTTTAATTCCCATTTCCTTATTGATTCATTCATTGCTTATTGCTTTCTAATATAGCTTGAAATTGGGTGTGGTGATATCTCCAGCATTGCTCTTTTTCCTTAGTATTTCTTTGGCTATATGTGTTCTCTTGTTATTCCAAATTAACTTTAGGGTAGATTTTTCAATCTCTGTGATGAATGTCCTGATGGGAATTGCATTAAATATGTAGATGGCTTTTGGCAGTATAGCCACTTTTACAATGTTGATTCAACCAATCCATGAGGGAGGGAGATCTTTCCACCTTCTGTGGTCTTCTTCGATGTCTTTCTTCAGGGGTTTGTAGTTCTCCTTGTAGAGGTCATTTACATCTTTTGATAAGTTTACTCCTAGGTATTTGATATTTTTTGAGGTTATTGCAAATGGAATTGTTCCCATGTATTCTTTGGCAATTTGTCCATTATTGGTGTATAGAAAAGCTAGTGATTCTTGTAAGCTGTTTTTTTTTTTGTCCTGACACCTTCCTGTAGCTGTTTATGCTGTCTGGGAGTTGTTCAGGAGAGTTTTTTGGTCTTTAAGATATAAGATCATGTCATCTGCAAGTAGGGATTTTTTGACAGTTTCTTTGTCTATTTCTATTACTTTTATTTCTTCTTCATACTTAATTGGTCTGGCTAGGAATTTCAGGACTGTGTTGAATAGAAGTGGGGATAGTGAGCACCCTTGTCTCGTTCCTGATTTTAAGGGAAATGGTTTCAGTTTTTCTTCATTAAGCATGATGTTGGCTATAGGTTTGTCATATATAGCCTCTACAATGTAGAGGTACTTTCCTTATATTCCTAGTTTTCCTAGAGCATTTATCATGAAGTGGAGTTGGATATTATTGAAGGCTTTTTCTGCATCTATTGAGATGATCAAGTGCTTTCTGTCTATGCATCTATTAATATGCTGTATTACATTTATAGATTTGCATATGTTGAATCACCTCTGCATCCTGGGATGATGCCAACTTGGTCATGGTGAATAATCTTTCTGATGTGTTGTTGGATTCAGTTTTCCACTACTTTATTGAGGATTTTTGCATTATAATTATAATTATATTATATTTATATTTAATTATATATTATATAATATTATATATAATATATAATTATATTTTAAGGCCTTACATGTAATAATTGAAAATTATGTGGTTGATTTCCTAATATGTTCATACTTTTTGCTTTTCTAAAACATTTTTTAAAAAGAGCTAGTGGGATACCTAGGTAATACAGTGTTTGCACAGCATGTGAAAAATATGTAATTAATTAATATGATTAATATAAGAGTAACTGATTTTGAGGTCCATTGATGTTATTATTGAGGAAGAACTGGGTAGAATATTGTAATGATCGAGACCACTGTGATATCCTTCATGTTCTTAATGGTACCTTTCAAAACCTGAAATGTGTTTGTCCATTTGTTTCCCGGTCCCACTGAAATGGCTAAGTCTGGTTAAGTTAGTTGTGCTAACTACCATGTACCTTAGTAACAAAATGTTCAAACTTCAGGTTCCATAGATAATTCAAATCATTTTATAAAATTTAAAAACTGTTAGTGAGTTCTAAGAGTGAAGAGAAAAAATGCCTTTATTGGAGAAATGTCATTCATCAGTAGATAGTCCAATATTGTGATGGTCATTTTCTGAGCATGGTACTTAGTAAAAGTCATTATTCAGGAAAAAACAATTTCACTGTACAATTATCAATTATATTGATCATTCAACCTCCTTATTTCTGTTCATCATATTGTCTTTCAGCATGATTTGCTATGTTTGTCTTTGATTTACTAACTATAAAGATATACATATGTAACTAAATATAAAGATTTCAAAATATGCCCTATTATTCCTCAATTAACTGGTCATATTTTACCACCATCATCTCTCTTTAACATATACAGTGTCAATTCTTCTGATGCCAAGTGCCAAGAGTAAATTTCACAATACTGCTGAACAGGGTAAGAAATGGTTTGCGCAGTTACCAAGCATTTCAGCTTTGCTTTGATTCAAAATTTAGGATTCTTCAAATAAAATTTATTTTCCAGTGCCCTCTAATGGGCATTGCAAATAAAATGTAAATGGATGCATTTCAAAAGACCATTCATAATTTTATAATTCACTTGTGTTTTGTGCAAAACAATTTCCTTGGAGATTTATTTAATAGCTTCTTTAAATATTCCATTGTGTTTACTTAACTCCTACACTGATACAACATGAAGTAATTTTTATTCTTTGTGAAATTAAACTTTTCCTGACTATATTATGGATATGTGAATATATGCACATAAAATTTTATATAGCACAGTATTATCTGTCTCCCTTTAAAATATTTTATACCCGAGCCTCATTATGATATATAAAAATGGGTGCAAAATTCTTAATTCATAAGCTGGTTTGCATGCCTCAGGGTATATTGCTTGGCTTTCATGTTCAAGACCTTGGGTTCAATCCCTAGTACTGTGAAAAAAATCTTACTTTGTTGGTAATGTTAGACTTTGAACTATCACATAGGATATATCTCTTGCCTCTAATTCCCCATCGAATGTTGAAATCATCTCTATCACGTTAATACCTAAACTATAATCAAACTGGCCAATGGTCACTACAGTTCTTGGAGGGGTAGGTATTGAATAAATGAAACATACAAGCATTTTTAAAGACAATGAAAGTTCTCCAAGTGACAATCTGATGATGGATATATCTCACTATTCCAGGACTTAAAACAAGCAATGCATCTTAATGAAAACAAATTTAAAAAGAAATTATTTAGGAGTCTGAGTGATGCCAGGATGGAATACAGAACGCAACAGCATGGTTTAGTTGTATTAATAAATGTAAAATAATCTCACTGAATGATATAGAGGGAAAAGGTTTTGACGTAAGTAACTTCAGAAATGAATAGAATCTGTAAATGAATTTGAAAAAAGCATATGTGAGCTTTGTACTCTAAAAAGCAAATTCCCCTAAGTTCACAGATGAACACAGTCAAAACTATTATATGTGTTAAATGAAACAGAATAATTGAGTAAATGGATGGTGGATAATAGTATCCTGGTCTTTCATTATTGGAGTCAATGTTTTCTGATACGCAGGAGGAATGCCTAGAATGATTTATGTGATAAAGGTTTGAAGTAGGAGAAGCTATTATGAACTCATGTTTATCTTAATATATGTCCATATGAATATGCATAAAATTATTTTTAGATATGTTTATGTCTGTGGGTTGGTATACACATGTATATTCCCTTGTTCTATCACAAAAGAGTGCTTAGAAATAATTACATACCAATAGTAATAAGCAAACCTAGCATTGTCAGTATAAGTTCCTAATACCATCCTTCAGGAAAATAAGACAGGGTCCCTGAAGAAATGGCTAATTACAGGACTAGGATGGGAAATAAAAAGAAGAACCTTAATATCCTTATCAAGAAGGGCTCAGAAATATGAGTATATGTCAAAGCAATGTAGGAAATACCTGAAAAAGCCCTGTGCCAAAATATATTTAAATCATTCTATATAAAATAAGCTTCTATGAGTCAATACTTATAAAAACAAATAACTTAATGAATAATTCCTCTCCCAAATTCCAAATGATTTATGTTGATACTATACACTCAAGATCAAGTAGCTAAATCCCACTCTTTAAGTGTGGAATACATACAGCAACTTTCTTTAAGAGAGAGCAGTATGGAAGTGGGAAGAATAAAGTGTGATAGATACCCTTCCAGGCAGGTGATCAAATCAATGTCAACAATATCTACTCATGTTGAGAGAATGTGTATTTGATATGATTTGAAGACAATGGTCTTTAATTTCTTCCTCCCAAAATACCATAACATCGGACTCATCATGGGGAAAAAAATAAAAACAAAATATCCCAATTGAAGAACCTTCTACGAAATACCTATCCAGTATACTTCAGCATCATCAAAATTACCAGACTTGAAAGATTGTTAAAAAGTCTAGGAGATATGACTGACTACTATATGTCATTAATCATGTAAATAAGATTTCAGAATAAAAATGTATTAGTTGAAAACAAAGAATATATTAATAATATGTGGATTTGAATGATAATGAACCGATATTAGTAATTATGTCATTGCTCATGAAAACTTATTGGAAGCTGGGTTGTATGTATATCAAAACACTTAAAATAAGTATACAAAAAACACACTTAAAGTATAAAAACACTTAAAATGAGTGTACAAAGAAAAGGAAGCACACATTAAATTTGCATGCACACTGATGTGGGCAAAGATTAAGTAAAATCACCAAGAAGTGCAAATAGATATTATTACGGTAGTAGATGAGTTTAATTTTCTGTTTCTTTCAATGCTTTTATAATACTGTTAGATAAAAATATACTTTAAAAGGATTTTTTCAATATTCTTATTAAAAATAATATAAATAAAATAAAATCATCTTTTCTTGTTCTTATAATTTTGTGCTATTTTTAATTTATCCTTTGGATAGGTCTGGTTTTCATTCTAAAGGTATGGGAGAAATGGTTGTTCATTTCTAGTGTATGTAAACCCTCCTGATTTATTGTTGGATTTGTTCTCTGGAAGACCCTACAGGTAATAACAAAAAAGTGATGGATACTCATTAGATTTCACCCAAGGATAATGACTGCTTTTAACTCTTGCCAAGTCTTGGTTTTTACAGCACAATCATAATGTACCTGTATCTAGGCATTCTGAAGTTTAAAACAATTTTAAACCATCTTCTTTCTTAATCTTTCCTTTCCCCAATTTTCTTCAGTTCTGTTGAATGTCCTAAATTTTACAATTTCTATTTTTTTCCCAAATTTTGGGCTGTTGTCTACTTTCTATGAATTTTATCTCGTTTCCATAGATATTTTGATTCATATCTTTGTTATCTCAATCTGTCTTATTGTTTTTAATAACATTAATTTTAGACCAGTTTTATCTTAAAGATAAGTTGAGCATACAGTACAAAGAATTTCCATACACTCCGTTGCTATACACACACATACACACAAACACACACACACACACACACACACACACACACACACACACAGGAACTCTCATACCATCAAGAGTTTGCCAGGGATTATCGCCGTATTTACCACAAGCCTGCTGCCATTTCTCAGGCTACAGAGCTCCAGCAGCTTTGTGAAATCTTCTGGCTGCAGAACCATAGGGAGGTCACCAGGATGACTCAGAAGTGGGAAAGGTCAGATGGAGGTTACTTTTACTCCTCCTATTCTGCAGCATGCTTCTGTTTCCTCTCCAAGACTGGCCTTCTGAGTGAAGACAACAGAGACAGAAATGGACAAGGAGAAATGGAAAGAAAAGTCTACTCAGGTCACACTGTCAGTTTTTTCATCTTCCTGAGGGACTAACATGGTCCCAGAACTGCAAACACAAAATGAAATGCAAATCTAAATGACATGTGGCTGATGACTGGAGGTGAATTCTTTTACCAAGAAGTGACACCAAGAATCCCCATCACTCTCCTTATATGCCTTTATCTTGGGTAGAAGTGTGACCACATGTGCTGTTTGCTGGTGACATTCCTCCATATTCCTGAAGTATTGTGATATTTTGGAAGAGAAAGGTGATCCTATTTTTGCTTCTGTCATGTGTAAGCTGTGTCACCACCTTCTGAAGAGGACATACACAGAATATTCTAAAAAGATCATCAACTTTGGTAAATTCTGAGGTTCACAGCACAAGCCTTGGGAATCCACACCTTAATAAGGATTTTAGTAAGGGTTTTAGTGCTCTCCTCACCTAATGCCAGAGTTTCATGGTGTATCTGTTTGTGCATAATTCCTCAAAGCAGAGTTTTGGGTGATTTTATTACACAGGCAGTACCACCTCAGAGAAGAAGTGCTTACATGTTCAATTTATTTTCTTATTCAATGATTGAACTCTCCATGTACTGTTAAGAAAGGAAAACAATCAGATTTTGTAAACATATGTTATGCAAAATAATGAATTTTAAGTCTTTGCACTTGCTGAGAGAGGGCTGTACCACTTCAGTGACACCTGTAGCCCTTTTTTCTGTGACTATATTTTTGTTTGTTTTTATTATGCTTTTATGCAAATGTGTATAATTGTTTGGGTCATTTAAACTCCCTCACCCCTTCCCCCTTCACCTCCTGGCAGAACATGTTCTGTCCTATCTCTAATTTTGTTGAAGAGAAGACATAAGGATAATAAGGAAGACAAAGCATTTTTGCTAGTTAAGGATAGCTACAGAGAAACATTCCTAGCATTGCTTTCATGTACAAATGTGTTACAACCCAAGTTGATTCATCTCTAACCCTGGTTCCTGATCGCCTTCTCATGTTCTCCTCTGTTGCTTTAAGGTTTATGTATTAGTTCCCCTGGAATGGGGCTATCAAACGCTTTCATGTTTTGGGTTTTCCACTTATTCCCATCCGTATGTGCTCTCCCCTTGTCATATGACCCATTTTTTAGATCACATAGTGTTCTCGACTGATCTGGGATCCATCCTCCTCATCTCTGAATGCAAAGTACCTTAGATTATAGGCATGAGCCATTGATCCCTGGCTCAGTATCACATTTTTATGTATTTATATACTACTTTCATCATATGCACTCTCCTCTCCACTTTCTTCTCACGGTCCTCATGCTTGTCCTCTTCTTTTTTGCCAATATCAATTCAATATCCATCCAATATTAACATAGTACTAAGAAATAAATGTATACACCCAAAAGATTTATTTTCATATACTTTCAAATACTTTAATGAGTTCTTACTTTCCTTTCATACATGTGCCATTTACAATTCTATAATTTAATTGACTCCATAGGGGTTTTCCAATTGTGTTTATTCCATTGATTTCGACTTCTATTGCAATATGACTTCAAATCATGCCTTATGTGATTTAAATTCCATTACATTATTGTATTTTAGTTAGGAACATGGTCTTGGTTAGAGTTGGGGAATATGGCATGTCACTTTGAAGGATATATACTCTGGTGTTGAATACAATATTCTGCATTGTCACTCTCACAAAAGATATGAAAATGTTAATTAAGAATGAGAATTAGCAAAGTGGCATGCATTATGAAGCCAGTTAACCAGGAGAACATTAAGATGAATGAAGAAGAAAGAAATTATTTGCACCTGGTGCCACTTGCCTCCTATTTCAGGACTAGGGTAGTTGAGATAGGCGATTCATGAGTTTGAGACTAACACAGGCAATAGAATGATTTTGAATAAAGCCTTGGATACATAACAAGACTGCCCAAAAACTGAAGAAGAAATGCTTGTTTGTGAAGCACAGGATAGGTACTTTCGGGTTTTATTAATAAAAATCCCAGAAATAAAAAGAGTACTGAAAAGAACTAAAAAGATACACTAAGTCCTTTCTTTCCTTTGGAGTAATGGATCTTTCACAAAGTCTCAAGTCCATAAATCATAACCCTTGTGGTGAGGTTGACCCAGAAGAGTTTGCTCATTTTAATTATGTAATGTTGCCCTATTGTTCTACACTGTTAGGAGAATATTCTTTTTGAGATTGGTGCTTTGTACTGTATGAATAATGGAAATTTGTTAGGAAGTTTTGATAGTGTATGAATTTATCTGAAGTATTGTGGATATTTACTTATTCTGAGATTTGCCAGTATGTGGAATGTCCTAATTTATTACACTTGTCCACTTAGCATTAAACAGCTTCTTTGCATGCTGTTGCTTGCTGTATACTGATAGTCTGTGCTGTTCAACATTTTTCCTACTTGTTCCTTCATGTTAGTCTGTCCCCCCATCTTATGCCTTCCTCTTCCTGTCATTTTTTTTTGCTATTCCTTTGTTCTTTGTAAATAGTGTTCTTTTATTTACTTGAAGTTCAGATGGTTATTATAAATTCACCAAATTCAAGTGTTGTACAATCTTGCTGAAATCCTTTATATACATATTTATTTACTTATTTATTACTTAGGGTCTTGTGATTGTTAACGCACGTACTACACCACTTGAGCCAGTCTGACATGTGTGGTACTTTATGAATCATGCTATCACATTTTATGTCCCCCTTTATGATGCCATGTATGTTTAAAATGTATTGTTAGTAATTTCCCAAACATATGAAATCCTTTTCTATGTAAGCTACATGCATTTCAAATAAAGATGTGCTGCTTCATGGACAAAAAAAAAAAAAGAGTTTGCCAGGAACAAATTAATTTCAAATCTTGACACATCATTATGATCCAAAATCTATAGCTTACATTAGGATTCATTCTTGGTATTGTACATTTTATTCATTTTGATAAATGGATTATTACATGTCATTTATCCAGTAGTGTAATATCATACAGAATAGTTCCATTGCTCTAAAATCATCTGTAGCCGTTGTCTTTACTTTCCACAACCTGAATTGGTATATTCCTATTCTGCCCACAAATTGTTGCCATATCATGTTTGCAACTGCTCTAATCATTTCACATATCTGCTGTGGGAACTTCCAAAGATTCCCCATGGATTTTCAATCAAGTACAAACTGTGCAGATCAATCTTTGAACTCTCTACTTACCCTTGCAGCAAAATCTTCCATGACTACCCTATTCCATCCTGCAGCAATCAAACTAGCTGACTTCCTGTTCCAGGTCACTTTGTTTATGCTTTTGCTCCAGCTGTTTCATTTACCTGGAATGACTTCACATTCTTTCCTAATCATCAAGTCCCAGCACTTCTTAAACAATCATATCAAGATATTTCTTTGCACATTAACTTTCTTGTTATCTTAAATCAGTTTGATGTCCTTTCAATCCTAATACAACATTTTTTACAATGTTTTGCAATACTGCTTTGTATTGTAGATACTCTTACAAATAATTATGCAAAATTTGCTGAAAAAAGTACAAAGCTTACTCATCTTTGTATCCTGAAAATTGCTGTCTCCATACCCTGATTTCCTTATGTCTTACTGTTTTATCTTAATAATGTTGAGAAATCCAATTATGAGAGAAGAAATTTACTTTAATGATTTTAGTTTTTTGGTAGAACTGTTTTACCACTTGTGCCACACCCTCAGCCAAGAAAAACTGCTGAATTTTGTATGTTAATTCTATATTCTGCAACTGTGCTGAAAGTCACTATCAAATCAATGTCTGTTTTTAGGGTCTTTTAAGTATAGAATCATATCCTCTGCAAACAGTAATAATTTGTCTTCTTTCCTATCTGCACCCTTTTTATATTCTTTTTCCTAATTGCTGTAAAAATTCAAGCACTGTATTAAGCAAAAGTGGAGAGAGTGGACTTTCACGTATGCTCCTGATTTTAGAGGAAGTGATTTCAGTTTCTCTCCATTTTGTGTGCATTCGGCTACAAGATTGTCACATATAGCATGTCCTATTTTCAAGTATGTGCTTTATATTGCTATTTTCTTCAAGAAATATATAATAAAGGGATGTTGAATTTCACTAATAGTGTTTTCTGTATCAATTGAGATATTTGTGTGGTTTTTTCATTGATTCTATTTATATATGGTGTAATGTTTACTGATTTGTGTATGTTGAACCATTCTTGCATATCTGGAATGAAACCAACTTAATCATTGTATATGATTATTTACATACTACAGAACTTAGTTTGCAAGTATTTTAGTGAGGATTTAGGAATCTATGTTCATTAAGGAATTGGCCTATAGTTTTTTATCTCTAATTATATTGAGTCTTCTCTCTCTTTATTTTGGCTACTTTACCAGGGGTTTTCAAATTTTATTTAGTTTCTAAAGAACCAAATCTTTTTCCTTGATTCATTGTGTTGTTCCTTTTAATTTCTTTTCATTATTTTCTGTCTTGTTCATTATGATTTATTTCCATCTACTACATTAGGATTTTGCTTGATTTTCTCTTACTAAGCTTGTGACGTCCATCATTTGGTCATTTGGTTATTTATTTGAGATCTATCTGAATTTTAAATGTAAGCACTCATATCGAAAAATTTCCCTCTTAGAACTGCTATTACTTTATTCTATGGGATCATTTATGTTGTCTTTTCATTTTCTTTTAATTTTAAGATCTTTTAAATTTTTCTCATTATTTTTTCAATGACTTACTGTTTATGCATAAGTGTATAATTCAATCTCCACATGCCTGTAGAGTTTTTAGTTTCTCTTGCTGTTGATAACTTTTATTCTATTGTGCTCTGATAAGATAGAAGAAACTGCTTCAGTTTTCTTATATTTGTGAAGATTTTATTTATTGCCTAAAATATGAGCTATTTTGGAGAAAACTGCATGCACTATTGCAGAGAAAGTGTATTCTGTAGCTGCTAGATGAAATAGTTGTTAGGTGTTTGTTAAACCCATTTGGTTTATGGTAAAGCATAACTCTGAAGTTTCTTTGTTGACCTTTCTTTGTCTAGATGATCTATCTGTTGATGAGAGTAGCATTTGAAGTCACCTATATTGCTGTAGCTGAATCTACCTTTAGTTTTCCATTTACATACATATGCACACAGTATTTGCACCATATTCACCATTTCCTATCATTAAATCTTCTTGATGAATTATCCCCTTTATTAGAATATAGCGATCTTCTTTATCTCTTTGATCAATTTTGGCTTCAAGTCTATTTTTCCAGTTATGAGCATAGATAATCTTTTCATTTTTCTGTTGCCTTGATATCATTATATTTCCTTTAAGTTCCAATCTGTATGTGTCTTTGACAGACAGTTATGTCTCTTAAAGACAGCAAAGGTATAGACCTTGTCTTCTAAGTCAAGCAGCCAATATGTGTTATTTAATTAGAAAGTTAAAATAATTTACAATTTGTTTTTTTATTATGAGACATGTTCTCTGATAAGTTTAACTTGGTTGTTTTGTTAAATAACCAAGTTTAACTTGGTTATTTTTGTTTTCCTTGTTGATTCAAATACTACGTTTTTGTCCCCTGTTTCTTTGGGGAGTTTTCTGATTCTGCTATTGAATTTTAATTTTTCCTGACATTGCATTTTTATGACTGTCTTTATTACTCTTCTTTGTGAATAATTCCTTTAGAATCTTCTGTTAAGACAGGGGTTTTTTTTTGTTCTGAATTGGTTTAGTTTGTTCTGTCTTGAAAGGTATCTATTTATTCATCAATTTTAACACATAACTTTCTTAGATATAGTAACCTTGGTTGGCAGTTACTTACTTCCAGGGCTTGAAATGTATCTTTCCATCTTTTCATGACTTTTAGGGTTCCTGCTAAGAGGTCTCACATAACTCTGATTGTTTAATGTTTGTTAGTAATTTGATATTTCTCTCTTGTAGTTTTCAATACTTTTAATTTGTTCTGTTGTCTTAGCATATGATTATAATTTAATAAGTAGAGTTTTTTCCTAGATATGTCTATTTAGGGTTCTTCATGACATCTATGTTTGTATATTCATATTTTTCTCTGGTTCTCTATAATGACCTTTAATAGGTTTTATATGATTTAATCTCAGCTCCTTTTTCTACTCCATGTATTCTAAGGTTTGGACTTTTGATTATGTTTCAAAATTGTTAAAAGATGGCCTGGCACCTGTGGCTCATGCTTATAATCCTAGCTACTCAGGAAGCAGAGATAGGAAGATCACTATTCAAAGCCAGCCCAGGGCAAATATTTCACAAAATTGTATCTAAAAAAGCCCATCACAAAATAAGGGTTGGAAGAATCACTCAAGTGTTAAGAAAACCTTCCTAGCAAGCAGGAGGGCCTTAGTTGAAATTCCAGAGCTACAAAAACAACCAAAAAAGAAAAAAAATTACTGAAAATTTTGGTCATGCTTAATTATTTTTTTCTCTATTTCTGTATGAATGCAATATTTTCTTGGTCTTATCTTAAATTCCTGAGATTGTTTATTCTGCTCAAGCGTATGTGCTGCTGATATTTTCTACTGTTTTTAACATATTTCATTTAGTTTTTATTTCCAGTATTTCTGTTTCTTTTTTGTTTTGTTTTGTTTTTTCCAGAATTCTTCCTTAATTATTCATCCATGTTTCAGACCTCCTCTCCAGGTCCTGCATTGACTTCCTTACTCATTCACACATTTGTGTGAAACCTCTTTGAAGTTATTGATCTTTTTATAAGTAGACTTCTGAGTTCTTTGGTATTTTACATGACAAAATTTCAGTTATTAAAAAATTAAGAGCTTTTTGAGGAGTCATATTACCTTGTTTTTCATCATTCTTGTATTACTATGATATGATTTGCACATCTCTAGAGATGGATATCTTCCAATTTTATTCAGTTGACTTCTTACTAAGCAATCTTTTCTTGAGGGATTAATATCCACTACATCTCAGTGAGGAGAAAGTAAATCACCATAACAGCAACAACTGCATTCACTTTAGAAATGAAGCCAGGAGCTGGTGGTTCACACCTGCAATCCTCACTACTGAGGAGGCAGAGATCAGGACAATTATGGTTTGAAGCCAGCCTGGGCAAATAGTTCATGAAACCCTGTCTTCAAAATATCCTTCACAGGAAAGTGCTGATGGAATAACTCAAGGAATAGGCCCTGAGTTTAAGCCCAAGTGCTCTAAAAAATTAAATAAATAAATAAATAAGAACCATTATTCAACAAAAAGTACCATAACTATAGCGTCAAATTTGCTAAGAGTCAGGTGTCAAGAAAACCAACACTATAACTAAATAGTTAAAACCAACCTTAATTTTATAGTTTATTGAACCAAATATACAAAGTATTACCATTTCAGTATTTATTCAATGTAAACATTATCAATATCTTACCTGGGTTTTGTTCTGACTCATCAAAATCTGGTGTTTAATTGAGTCTAACAGAACATTTTGATTTCAATGTTAACTTCTTTGTGCATGTATTTTATTGCTACTTAAATTTCATAAAATATTAAGTTAAAAAAATAATTTTAAATACCCAAGTTGTCATGAAGATGGTTAAATTTTCCAACAAATAGAGCAGCAGTTTTTACAATTAAGTTTATTAAAATTAAACAAAAATTAAGACTCATTTCCCCAGTTGTACTAGTTAAATCTCAAATAACCACATGTATCTTTTGCCTACTATAATGGACTACTCAAAAGTGGAAACTCTTGAGTCATGTGTTCTCATCCCTGGTGTCACCTGGTTTTGAGATATTATATTCTAAGTAGATGAAGGACACGTAGATAAAAGTCAAATGTTTATGTGACAGCATCTCAGACTTCCCAACCAAGAGAAGACATAGAAGAGACCCATACAACTTTTCTAACACTTAGGAAACCCTGGACTTCATTTCATCTAAAAATTTCATATTGAAGGTGAGGAAATTGAAGACTGATGAAAAAGACAACTTACTTGTGAAAAAGACAACTTACTTGAGAGTACCACTGAAACACAGGCAGAACTAATAACACAGAGAGGAGCTTTGAGCCCCAAGTCACTGCTTGCAGATTTCACTGCTAGCAGCCTCTTCCAACAAGCAGCCCCAGGCAAAGCATAGTGCCCATGGCAAAGAAGTTTCAAAGGATTAGGTGAAAAAATGTTCAAAACTAAATTTTGTAAGAAAAACCTCTATATTAGAGCAAATATTTAGGAGTGTTCCTATATCTTGTTCAGACCTGTTTTTTTTCATACCTAAAAAAGAAAAGATAAGTTTATTGCAAAAATTATTCTAGTGTTAATTCAGGGCTTGAATAAAAATATTATTTTAACACTTGAATCAATATTCTTTCCTTCTACCCCCAGAAAGATGATGAAAACACTGAACCAAGTCTCCTAAAATAGCATCTGTTATGACTCCTATTTAAAGTTCTAAATAACTGTTCTCACTACTTTTTCAATTACCAATTTTGAGACATTCCACAATGCATTTATTTTAAAACAATATTATATGTATATGTATATATATGTATAATTTCATTAGTCAATTAAAATATTTTAACATCCTAATTGTTGGGTATTAGACATGAACAACAGTACTTGAGTAATTTTGCAAAGTTCTTTACAAACAAAATAATCATTCTATATGGAATGATTTATTGGATTATCTCTTAGAGTAGATACATTTAACTCCAATTAATTCACATTAATGATCAGTGTTGATTGCCATTTTACAACTATAGAGAGGATTGGCTCTTGCAAATGTTAATGCCTAAGACCTAGAATTAAAACATTACTGTATTATTTTATGAGAAAGTGAATACTTTTGGGGTGTGAAGTAATCAAGAACTTCTTGAGAAGGTGTAACCTGGCTTTTAGTGCTTCATAAATGTAATGGCCCAAACAATGTATACACATATGAATAAATGCACAAACAATAAAAAAATTTCTGAAATACTTGCCTCCCCCTACAAAAAAAAGATGAATGGATAATAACCAGGCTCAGCCACTGAATCATGGTTATATCCACTTCATGAATGCTTCTGAAATATGAGAAAGAAGGGTGTGATTCTCTGTTATTTTCCACAGAGTAAATATAACCTATTATTTTAAAACAAGATAGTTTTACTTTGAAAAGAAGTGTAAGGGATTTTTTTTGAATGTGAAATCAAATCCTGCTTCTATTTTTTCTTTTATTTGCTTTTTCACAGAAAAGATTTGTTGCAGTTTTAATTCTAGGACCGTCTTAGTTTTAAGCTTAGAGTTCTACTCTATTTAGAATTTAAGCAAGCAAATAATGACTACATTGAAGGGCCTCAGTACCAGATCTTCCATGCAGTTGAGAAATTTAAAAGGGTACATGAGAAACAATTAATGCTTAAAAAAATCCAGATGCTTCTGAGTAACTGAGACAGACAACAAAATAATTTGACAAATTTAAGTTCACTTTCTTAGACTGGTTGCTGGGAAGATTTTTAAAATGTGAGTGCATAAGGAATCTTACCATAAAATCTCAGATCTTTGCACAAGTCCAACAATAATCATACAAGATAAAACATGACCAGTTAACAAGAAGTAGTATTCATTAAGGAAGGTAGGGTTTACTTCAATGAGGCACAAGAAAGAGTAATGCAAGAAGGCTTTAAACAAGAGAGAACCCTCGTGGTGTACCTGGAAAGGTTGGCATATCTTTGAAAGTGTGAAGGAATGTACAAAGCCAAGTGATTCCAGGATTTCTCCTCAAAATGAATAAAGTATACCATACGTACGGGTCAATAGTGGAATATCAGCTTACAAAAAGGGAAGTTGGAGGTTCTTAGAATGCAAGCTATTGAGTTTGAAGTAATGACAGAGACAGCAGATGTTTGTCAAAATTTGTGCGTAAATTTGAGACATGGTCATAATTTTTATTGTAGGGCTAGAGATAAATAGCTTCACATGTGCACAGCCTGTGCAATTGCATGGCGATGTCAGTTAACAGTACCCCATACTTGGGCAGTCACTGCCTTAAAATTATAATGCTTATACCTTTGATCTGTAAATTAGAAATAAAGGGAAAATAGAGACTGTTTCAGAGCAGACATACTGCAATATTCACCTTTCCTTAAAATCCTGTTTGCAATAGCCCTCACTTCTGCATGAGCCAGGCTTTACGAATTTTCAACAACAAAAAAAGAAGCACAGTGAGTATAAGATAAGAATTTCAGGTCTCTGACTAAGTCAATTGAGGTCCTAGAAGTCCTGAAAGGTCACACTTTCCACTTAAACCAGAAAGGGCATCAAACATTAAAAGGAGACAATGCTTTTCTATAACTCCTGTGATATTTCATTGAAACAGCCAAATGATATGGAAAGGAAAGATAACCCACAGGTCTTTTTCCTTTGTAACTTTCCTTACGCACTAGTAATCCAAAAACAGAGTATTGTAGTAAAATGTGTATATGCAAAGAATTAACTAAAATTACTTGAGTTAGTTTCATTCAGTGTTTCATTCTGACAACAATGACATACATATGCAGGTGAAAGCTATAGAACATGAAATGTATACATTCAGAGAGTCTGCATACAAGTTAAATGTCCTGTATTTGTGTATAAAATTGACATTATGAAAACAAGATGAACAATAAAGTTAATAATAATAATTTAAGTTTTATTTAATTTAAAATTTAATTTTCATGTTGGTTGTTTATTTCATTTACAGTAATCTTAAATGGCAAATTTTTTAAATGTGCAGGAAAAAAAGAGTTGAAGTAGTTGATGGACTTTACTCATAATTACCAAATATGTAAACAGCCCAGAATTCTTCAATAGATAAATGACAAAGCAAACTGGTTTATCCATACTGAGGAATAACATCAACTACAAATAAGAATGAACCAACCCTGATACACAACTTGGGTGGATATCCAGAGAATTATGCTAAATCTCAAAATAAAAGGCTAATCCTCAGAAGGTACATACTATATGATTCTATTTCTGTATCATTTATGAAGTGGTAAGATTATAGAAATGTGTTAATGATTAATGTGTGACAGGATTAAGTAGTAGAAATGGAACATTTGGAAAGAAAGAATTCATGGCTATAAAAAGTCAATATGAGGGTTCCTTATTATAATGAAAATGGTCTTTTTTGTATTAATTTAATATCTTTATAATGATAGTTGAAATAGTTTTGAAATCCTTATGGCTGTCTTAATGACTTCATTCTTTGTTTTATGTGTAAAGAATAGCATCTGTTCAAAATTCCAATTCTACCTCTCAAATTATTGCCATTTCCATCAGATGTCTTTTCCTCTCTTGTCTCCACTCCTATCACTAAATTCTATAATCTCTCTCTGTTTCATTTCACCAGTACTCTGAGAAATTTCTCTGTCTAAATTTGTCCAGTGAAATGCATCTTTTTTGTCTTTATTTCCAAGAATTTATGCCTTCCAGTGTAGGGAACATTCAAAATTCAATCTGTAAGATCAAATAGATTCAATGAAATTGAATGAAATGATATCTTAGAAGAAAGTAACACTGGGGACTATTTTGAATGTTTGCAAGGCTGGGTCAATAGTCCATTCTGATTGTATAGTAACTGCTCCTGTGGGCTTTTATAGTATACTAATGTCAAGTAAAAATTTCAGAATAGTTAAACTAGAATTTCTTTGAGACAGAGTCAGGACAGAGTATTTTGTTAATTATGCAGGCGAACAGATGAGTAAATAAAGTTTAAAAAACATAATCAAATGATCATAAGTGTGAGTAACTATATGAACTATCTGAAAAGATTTTCAAAATGAAGATAACCCAGGCAATTTCTCAGGGAATTCTAAAACAAAGAAAGATGTAATACTTAGAAACCCTCACTTTGGGATTCATTCCCTACTGTCCCACATCTCAGATGATTGTGCGGCATACTGCCTGTTTGACCAGTATTTCAAGTAAACTATTTCAGATAAAGATTTCCTAGGATAATTTCAGTAACAGTTGTTCCACATTCCCTTAAATTGAGAAATTTTAATAAGCCTCCTAAACTGTGGGTTTATAAGTGGAAATAATAGGTGATGGCATGAACTTCTGTACTAAGTATATGGAACTAATCCCAGAAACTTCATTTGCTATGAAATTACCCATGTTCTAGTGTGATGTTGAAAGACTAACCACAAAGCAGGTACCGCAAGAAGTGAATCTTTTATAACTTTACCAGGAGAATGGCATTTAATTATGTTAAGCTTAGGGGGAGAATGGTACATCCAGGTAGGGTACTATGTAGGGTCACAGCTGGTCTATAGGTTTTGGATTTAGTACAACAAAGAAACATATTTAGGTTAGTAATTATGTTAATAAAGATTCATCACAGGGTAGAAAGAGGGGTCACAACGCATCTGGAGCACACCAAAATGTAACGTTAAAATGTCTGTTCTTCCACAGGTATTTGCTGAACATCTTATATAGGTAATCCCATTTAATTCCTATCATCCTCACACAATTTTGAAAATTTGTTTGATTGTTTGATTTTGACAGGACTAGGGTTTGAACTCAGGGCTTCTTGCTTGCAAAGCAGGCTCTCTACTGCTTGAGTCACTGTTCCAGACCATTTGGCTCTGGTTATTTTGTAGTGGGGTCTCTCAACGTGTTTGCCAGGGCAAAGCGACAATCCTCCCACTCTCACCTAGATTTATAGATGTGAGCCACCAGCATCTGGCCAATGATTATGTTTTCTTTAATATGTAAAACAAGGTAACTCATAATTAAGAAGGTTATATTGTTCCCAAGGGCATGAATTGATGATTACAGTAAAAATAATAGTGGTGATAAAAGTCCACACACTGAGGCATTATTCTATTCAGAATCTTATTTTATTCAAGCTGTATAAAAACTATATGCCTCACAATTACCTCAAGATATAGTATAGGGAAAACAGATACAGAGACATATTAAGAAATCAGTCTGAAGACGCTTATTAGAAATGACACCTGTAGGAGTGGAATACAGGGAGTCTGTCTCCAGAATGCTTTTATCACTTCCCTTCAATGATCACAAAGCTGGACTGTCAGAGAACAGGTACTTGGCAAATGCTAGTTTCAGCACATTTTTGTGATCTGTTTTTTATAAAATGATCTTAGATTATTTTTGTGAATAGATATATTTGCTAATTTTCAATGTTTTTTATATTTCTTGTTATTCTTTTTAGGTGGCAGAACATAGATAGGCTGTAGCAAGAGAATGTAGTAGAAAATAATTTAAACCAGTTTTAAAGGATGTTTTCAGACACCAGACACTAGTGAAAGACCCTTTCAGCTCTAGTGTCTTATGACCATCAGAGACCCTGGTGACAGCAGGTGGAAAGAACTCAATCTCTTAATGGAAAAACAGATGTCTAAAAGGATTAGACCAATTTGGCTTTTGTTTCAAATAATAATCATAATTGTCTTCCTTCAAGAATATTTATCTGCTCTTGTCACCTTCATATGGAAATGTAAGCAAGTTAAATACACAATGTATTGAATTTCAATGTGAGGTGAACATTCTTCACTTAGGAAAAAAGGAAAACTAAAGAACCCTGGTAGTTGCTCATGAGTAGACGGTGACACTGAGTACTTTCTCGTGTAAAAGATGCTCACTGTGGTTCTCAGGAATGACGAGCAATGCAAGTCATTTGACCTCTATTCCTCATGTCTAACACGGGCTCACACAGGAGAACTCTTCAGCCTTGGCTCAAGAGGGCATGATTTCTAATTGCATTTTCTTAGTTAAGTATGTTCATATTCTGAGTCCCTTCTTATCTACACAAAGACACAAATCGCAAACTGAATAGTGCTTAAAATTTTTCCCAACACATTTTTTGAAGCCTATGTACAGATTCCCTTATTTCTCAAAATATATGTGTAGGTTTGAAATAGGGTCTGGAATATAAAACACATTATGTCAAGTATTTAGACTAGCTCCAATGAGTGATATATGGTCATGCTTTTTCTTTTTTTTTTTTTTGTTTTGTCTTGAAAGTACTGGGGCTTTGAAATCAGAACCTCACAGTTGCTACACAAGTGCTTCACTACTTGAGTAATACCCCCACCCCTTCTTCCTTTAGCAATTTTTCAGATTGTGTCTTATGTTTTTGCCTGGGCTATTGTCAGACCACAATACTTCTACCACTGCTTCCTGCATATCTAAGAATACAGGAAAATATAACAAAAACTATGCCTGGCTTATTCTCTAAGATAGAGCCTCTCTTTCATTTGCTCTGACTTGCCTCAAACTGTGATCCACCTCTGTGCACCTTCAAGGAAGTATGCTTATGCTGTGTAATAATGACTTGGCAGTATGGCAAGTGCATGCCTATAATCCCAAAACTCAGGAGGCTGAGACATCAGTTCATGACCAATCTATTTTCCACAGCAAGTTCAATGCCAGCATGGGCTCCTTAGAGAAACCAAAAAAAAAAAAGGAAAAGGGAAGAAATAGACAATGCCTATCAAGTTTATTATGCTTATTATGATAGTTATATATGCCACAGTTATATTAATAATTTGTTCTCACAAAATAACTGTACAGAATTTTAATAGTAAAAGTTTGTGACCCGTGGTCAAGGTTCTTAGGTTGGTGGCAGGGATCACTCACTTTTTATATAACTTCCTGATTTCCACATGCTGCCTGTATCCTTCTAAAAGAATACACAAGTATCTTCGGTCCTTTTGACTCTTTTTAACAGACTTAGAATGTGTGGAAGGGATCATCACGAGTTTAGGGAACTATTAAAGTTTTAGTTGGAAGTGTATTTAAATTACTTTTGAATGAGTTGTTATGCTCAGCAGTTTTGCGTAAATGATAACATTAAAGTCAAATGAAGGAAGAAAAGAATATCTGTTCCGTCATCCCATTTCCTCCAGCTTGTGAATGTTCCCTATATTGTTTAATAGCATATCTTCAATTAAACAAATTGTGTATTTTATTTTCACATTGGAATTAAGACTTAATCTCAATTTAAACAGGTTTTGCAATTTTTCTAGCTTCTAGAGGTAAAAATATTATTTTTTCTTAATGCACTGAGGAAATGAAAAGCAACAGTGATTTTTTGCTTAGCACAGGGAGACCTACTCAGTTTTCCATTATTATACTTGCTTGCCTCTCCCTGACCAGAAGGAGTTTATTCAACAGACTAGGATTTTCTAGGGACAATGGAAAGAAGGACTATCTATTAAGTCCTATAGCAGAGAATCTTTTGCCAGCTTTTTCAAGTTTAAACTGAATTTTGGCAGGGATTTGTGAAATCTTTGCTTGTCATTATTCCATGTTTATTGTGTGGCATTTGCAGACTCCATTGAGTTGTTGGTAGACACTGGATCATGAAAAAAATCAAGTAAAAAATAATCCCTAGGCCATTCCCGCCTTGTTTCACTGGACAGAGAACACATACTATTGTTACTTTAGACAACAATTCATCAGGCCAGATGAACAGGTGGGCTTTACAAATGACATTCTCAGACTGGCAGTTTTCAAGTGGTTGGTTCACTTCCAGATATGGCAAAACTGATAGATACCTCCCAAGATCTTCAAACCAACTGGCTTCTTTCTCGCTGAATGTTCATCATATAACACCTGAATTTAGTGTGCCAAAATGTTAATCTTATTTTCATGCAATAAATAAGGGAGTGTTTATAAATTGAAAGAATACAATTATACATATAAAATCAAGAAAAATCTAGAAGAAACTTTGCCAAATTAATTATGCACCAATATGAAGTTCAAGCTAATAGTTTTTTACCTACTAAGACCATAAACCCTACCACCAGATTCTTAGTGGGTACTTCCTTTGTCTCTAGAGAACTTTGGTTCCATGAGTATTAGAATCAGAACAGAGCCCAAGTGTATTATTTTATAAGGTTTACTTAGTTATTTGAATAAGTAGTCTCTGCTTACACTATTGGAACCTGAGGTGGCCTGGCATAGCTCTCTCCATGACACTGCTTACCTCTGAAGGGAGGCGATGAGAAGCTGGCTCTCACTGTTAAGTGTTTCCATGTATTTTTTGAGCCATCTGGTCTAATTTTATCCTGATATTGTTTTATACTGATATCATCGATCTTTATGGTGAAATTTTTCATATTTCCTGCACGCAGAACAAAAATATAATGAGAATGTAATGATTTTTCTAGGAAATTTTTCTCTATGTTTTCAGAGTTAAAATTTCCTTTCCCATTCATTTTTGAAAAACTGACAAACAGATAGTAGTTGGGATTGTGAATGTTTATTTTTTAAGTGAAATTTTAAAGTTAGCAATTACAATATTCAATACTATAATGATTTTACTCTATGTAACATGCGATTTCAAAGAGAAAAGATAGGTTGGTTTCTAATTAGATAAAGGAATGAAAATTTAAATTCACAAGTTTAATTTCACACTTTACTGAAAACAAACAAAAGTCTTAAAACTCCAATAAAGTGATCAAAAAAACCATATTGCAAAATTTATGGTACAAATTATTTTGCAAGCTGCCATCTCTTTCTTCAAATGAGATTTTTATTCTTGCATGAGAAATTGAGCATTTAGTTTACTTTTCAATTTTTCTTCTTCCCAACTTCAAAGCTTCAAAACCTAAAGAGCTTTTTAAAATTCTTCTCATTCTATAACCCACTTCTTATAGGATCCTTTGTGGGTAGAACTTGTCTTCATACACATTAAAATTTTTTTGAAAGAATGAAATGAGACACATAGTCTCTGTGGAACTGAATGATTCATGAAAGTTTGAACCTCACAAATTATTAAAAGGAAACCTTTTAAAACTTCTTGAACTACTAATCTCATAAATTTTCACTCTATTTTACTGTTATTCCAAAATCTACATATCACAAAAGTCTTAACATCTCTTTTCCCACAAGTACAAGGTCATAGCACCTCTTCTGTAAAACTCTCCAATGGCTTTCCATTAATTGATAAAATACTGTCGTTGTGGTCACATATTAGTCCCCACTGTGTCTTTCTTGGCCTGAGCTCCTATTACTCTCCATTACTCCCCCCATGGCACAATCAGCATCCTTCACTCTGTCATACTTCTTTGTAACTCAGTAACCTCTTTTCTCAGGGCATTTGAATTCTTCTTTAAACTACTGATCCTCCAAAGTCAAATTGCTCATTCCCATTAAGAATCTTCTCAAATATCACTCTATCCCAGAATAGTACTATTGAAAACAGCATCTCTTCCACTCATATGCCCCAAATCTGCCAGTTGTTATCAGTATATCTTAATTTGTTTTCATATCGCTTATTACAATTTGACATTGCAGTCTATATTTATCTTTTGCTTGTTTAAAATACAATCACTCTAAAGCAGAAACTATCTCTGTTGTTCATGTCTGTAGTAGTTCTATATGTGTTAGTCAGCTTTTTGCAACTATAAAAAAATTCCTGAGATAATCAATTTATAATGGAGAAAGGTATATTTTAGCTAACAGTTTTGGTGTATTTTAGCTCACAGTTTTGGAAATTTCAGCCCAAGACTAAATAGTCCTGTTGGTTTGAGTTTATGATGGTATACTACCTCATGGTGGAAAAGCATGGTGGAGTGGGTATTAATGACAAAGAGGAAAGCAAATCAGAAAGAGAGAGAGAGAGAGAGAGAGAGAGAGAGAGAGAGAGAAAAGACCAGTTGCAATGATCTAAGACCTTATATTGTAGTCCAACTCTTAAAGTTCTCTACCCTTCCCCCAACAAGAGTACTACGCTAGGAAATAAGCTGTTAATGCAGGAGCCTGGGAGGTCGTACTACAGCAACATAGTTTGGCACAAAAGAAAAGGTCAATAAAAATGATGCAACACATTACGAAAAATTTCATTTTCTCACTGATTGCCTTGCTTCTTTGTCAAGCAAAACACTACAGTAAGAATCATTCTAAAATTGGCTTAAACTGTTCTAAGTCCAAGCCCTGGCTTTGTGCATTTCAAGGTAATTAGCCTTGTGAACTAGAAGGTCATTCAGCCACCCTGAAATTAATTAACCTGTAAACTAAGAAGAAACACAGTTGTCCTTATCAGCTTAGAGGATTGTCATGAGAACCAAATGAGGTAACAAAGGCAAAATGCATTGTAAGCACACTTTTTAATGAATCAAAATTTAAACTAGCAAGTAATTATGTAACAGGTATAACTATCATGTTTATGTACTTTAGTTTTTCTTACATGATGCTTCTTAATTTATTCACTTTATAATAAATATGATTTTAATACTTATGTATAGTCAAATTGAAACATCTTTCTTATAGTTATTATCAATTGTGGAAATCTAGAAAAGTCTTTACAACTCATAATTTTTCAGTTGTTATTTTTATATGTAGTTCAAAATCTTGTTAATTTATAAAAACAAGTTGATGCAATGAACACTTTTCTTATGACTACTTTTTATGTATTAAATGTTAGACACAACTGATGACAACTTTATCTTCTTTTTTTTGACATAGTTAATACTTCTGACAGATTTACTCTTTGTATGCATATATGTGTGCACATATCCACAACTGTACTTCAGATATAAAAAAATATTGTTCAGGAGTCAGGGATGGTAGCCTACATCTATAATTCCAGGACTTAGAAGTCTGAGGCAAATGAATCACAACTTCTGGGTCAGCCTGGGCTATGTAGTGAGTTCCAAGTAGGCTTAAGTTAACTTATTAACTAATGAAGGCACTAGTAGGATGTAGGTACCTATACTAAGAGCACTGGAGGAGGTAATAGTACATTCAAAATTCACAAAGAATTTGCAGGTTTAGAGTGATTAAATAAATTTAATGTCCAATTGTACCAAACACCATATCTTTGCAGAGTATCTGTTCTACAAAAATAATTTAGGTACATCTCTACCTGATACAAATCTGAAAATTTCTATTTACCCTTTTACTATTCAATAATAATCTGGTTAATATAAGTTATTTCAATAATTCAAAACCAGAATTGTACTGAAAAGAGACTCAGAAATCTCTTTGGCTTTTTCCAAGTTTCTTCAAACTTTTTGTCAAGAGTGTGGAGGAAACAAGTGTATGGAGCTAAAATTTTGTCTTCCTCTGACTAAGGATGAATTGTGGAGAAAACTGTGTCAGTACCATTTTGTGTAAAAAGCTGATGAACAAAGAATTTTCAATAAGCCAGCTGTTCGGCAGATGATTAAAGGACCTGAATTCACATGATTTCTGAATACAACATAATGTTTTCTTCAAACTCTTCTTTGTCTACAAGGAAGATTAAGAGTACAACTGGGCTGGAATCCAATAGAGAAATTCTGCTTTGTATTCCCTAAGACAAAGCCAAATTCTATAAGTGATTCTCATTTCAACTTCAGAAACGGCCTTCTGAGATGCCATATGCATAGACACCTTACACTTAAAATGCCAACTTCAATCTTTTTGTTGTTGTTGTTTGGAATTTAAAAATTTTTTATTTATTTTATCATTTTTGAATTTACTTACATGTGCACACATTATTTAGGCCATGGCCCCTCAACTCCCCAGGCCTCACGGAAGAGCGTGTTTTGCCCTCTTGTATTCTGATTTTGTAGAAAAAAACATAAAAATAATAAGAAAGACACGGCATTTTTGCTACCTTGAGATAAAGATAGCTATACAGAGAGATTCCTAGCATTGCTTACATGTACATGTGCATTGCAGTGCATATTGGATCATCCCTACCAGACTTCTTTTTTTTTTCTTTATTCATATGTTACATGGTTTGGGTCATTTCTCCCCTCTACATCTCACCCCTTCCATCTTCTCCCCACACCCCCTGCGCTTCCAGGCAGAACCTGTTCTGCCCTTTTCTACAATTTTGTTGAAGAGAAGACATAAGCAATAATAAGAAAGACAAAGCGCTTTTGCTAGTTGAGATAAGGATAGCTATACAGAGAGATTCCTAGCATTGCTTCCATGCACAAGTGTGTTACAACTCGAATTGATTCATCTCAAGCAGACCTCTTCATACTTTCTGGTCACCTTCCCATATTAACTTCTGTCACTTTAAGGTTACTTACTGCATAAGCTCCTCTGCAGGGGGGACATCAAACACTTTCAAGATTTAGGTTTCTTACCTATCCCCATTCCTCTTTATGTGCTCTCCCCTTAGTGTGTGACCTAAGTCCAACATTACTGCCTTTGCCCTAGATCTAAAGTTCTAATACAAGGGAGAACATATGATTTTTGGCTTCTGAGCCTAGCTAACCTGGCTCAGGTTGTTGTTCTCAAGTTCCATTCATTTACTTGTGGATGATAAGATTTCATTCTTCTTCATAGCTGAGTAAAATTCGATTGTGTGTAAATACCACATTTTCTTCATTCATCAGTAGTGGCTCATCTTGGCTGTTTCCATAACTTGGCTATTTTGAATAGTGCTGCAATAAGCATGGGTGTGCAGGTGATTTGGGAGTAACCTGAGTCACATTCCTTTGGATGTATCCCTAGGAGTGAGATTGCTGGGTCATATGGCAGATCTATGTTTAGTTTTTAAAGAAGCCTCCATATTGTTTTCCAGAGTGCTTGCATTCCCACCAGCAGTGCACAAGGCTTCCCTTTTTCCGACATCCTTGCCAACATCTGTTGTTGGTGGTGTTTTTGATGATGGCTATTCTAACAGGGGTGAGGTGTAATCTTAGTGTGGTTTTGATTTGCTTTTCCTTTATGGCCAGAGATGGTGAGCATTTTTTCATGTGCTTTTTGGCCATTTGAATTTCTTCTTTTGAAAAAGTTCTGTTCAGTTTAGTTGCCCATTTCTTTATTGGTTAATTGATTTTGGGATAGCTGAGTTTTTTGAGCTTCCTATATATTCTGGTCATCAATCTTTTGTCTGATATATAGGTAGCAAATATTTTCTCCCACTCTGTAGGTGGTCTCTTCAGTTTAGAGACCATTTCTTTTGTTGTGCAGAAGCTTTTAAATTTTATGTAGTCCCATTTGTCCATCCTTTTTCTTAGTTGCTGAGCTGCTGGGATTCTATTGAGGAAGTCTTTGCCTATACCTATTGCTTCCAGAGCATTCCCTGCTCTTTCCTGCACTAACTTCAGAGTTTTGGGTGTGGTATTAAGGTCCTTGATCCACTTTGAATTGATACTTGTACAGGGTGATAAGCATAGATCTACTTTCAGCTTTTGAAGGCAAATAACCACTTGTCCCAGCAACATTTGTTGAAGAAGTGGTCTATTCTCCATCCTATGTCTTTGGTGCCTTTGTCAAAAATAAGGTGGGCATAGCCGTGTGGATTTATATCTGGATCCCCTATTCTATTCTATTCCACTGTACCATACAGTATGCCTGTACCATACAGTGAGTTCTTGCATATTCCTCTCACAGGTCTTGAATTGTATGACTAGTAGCTCTTCAGTTTTTCCTTTAACTTCCATTTTATCTTCAAGTTCTGAGGTTCTGTCTTCCACTTGTTCTACTCTGCTGAAGTGACCTTCTACTGTGTTTTGTATTTGTTTCATTCTTTTTTCTGAGGTTTTCCATATCATGGTACACTTCCTCTTTAATATTTTCTATTTTCATTTTTACTTCATTTATCTCTCTATAGTGTTCTCTGTTTCACTTTGGTATTTAGTTAGGGCTCCTATGAGTTCATTTATTTGTTTCTGTGTCTTCTCATATTCTTCATTTTTGTTGTCTTGAAATTTCTTGAGTGCCTCTTTTACATTTTGGTTAACCATGTCTAGTAATATCGCTATGAAATTCTCATTGATTACTTGCAGGATTTCTTCTTTGAGATTGTTCTTGTGGGCATTGCTGGTTCCTTGGCTTTATTTGTCTTGGTTTTGTTGGAGTTCAGAACTGGATATCCATTTTCTTCATTTCCCTCTGAATCTTGCATTAAATTATTTTTGGGGGGAGAATGGTTTCCATCCCTTTTGCATCTTCCCATTGCTCCACTTGGTACAGTGCAACTATGTTCTTGATAGGCTAGTTGGTGGTTTCAGTCACTTGTTTTCTTTCCCTGGGTTTAATTTTGTTTCGTGGGTGTATTGGGTTTTAGCTAAGTATGTGTGTGCTATTTCTGTCCCTGATCTGGGTGTAATTTAGTATTTGCTTATTCACAATAGTAAAGCAACTCCCCTCCACAAAAAAACAAAGAAATCAATGTGGAGAGATGAACAAACAAACAGAAACAAATAAGAAACAGAACAAGCAAACAAACAAATTCTAGGTTCAAGAGCAATAAAATTTCAGTCTTTGTCTAAGTTCTGGTGTTACTCCTCCAGCATCCAATCCTGTTATTGGTATTTAAGCTGAAGCTCTGTTGTAGTCTTGTCAAGTGGTTGAGTAGTGTTTTTTTTTTTTTTTCTTTTCTTCTGTCTTTCATCAGCAGCTGCTTAATCAGCTCCTCCCTCAGTGAGGTATGGCAGTTTAAGTTTGTATGTTGTTCTCAGGTTCCAGAATCAGCTCTGTAGCCCACTAGCTGTCCTGCTTTGGCATTAGGTTTTCACTGTGCTTGATTACTGGAGGCTTGTTTCTTTGCCTCACCCCCTTTCTCTGGGACAAGGTCAGTGATCCATCAGCTGGCCCCTTGCTGTCAGTGTTATGTGATGGGTTGCTGATTATTTTTCAATTTTGCAATGTCATTTGACTTGGATGTTGCTCACTGGCTCAGGAGATGAGGTTTGTGGACAACTACCTGCCCTATTTCAGGCAGCAAATTATCACCTGCCTGCCACACACTGAAGTCAAAATAATACCAAGGGTCTCTGCAGAGAACTGGAAGACTGCTCAGGCCTTTAGAAATACCTCTTAGACTTGTTTCTCTGTGGTGTATGGCTTAGAGGGAGAATTTAGTTTCCCATCCTCCCACTAACACATAGTAAACAAGTTTCTGCAAAACTTATGAATTATGAAGGAATGAAGTTGGCTAAATTAAATAGAAGATGTAATTCAGAGATGATGAAAGGTAAGATTATTTTTTTTTGATGTGATATATTCCTTGCTTCTATGTGAACTAGTGTGTGACTTTCAAAGAGGAATACATTACACAAGACAGGCATGCAACAAGTCTATGCATAAGGCAGTTAGCACAAACTTATTATGTTAAAAGAAAAAAAATGATTTGTTTGCATTTCATTCAAGAGCATTCAGTTCAATTAAGGACACTAACCAATATGAAAAATTTATAAGCATATGTCTGTGGCCTGAATGGACTTCCCCAAATTCATATGTTGAAGTTGTAAACTTACAAGGTGATGATCCTAGGAAGTGGGGCTTTGGGAGGTAATTATGTGGTGATGATGGAGCCTTTATATTATTATTTTTAAATGTTTTATATTTACATTTATATTTATGTTATATTATATTTATATTATTGCCTTTATATAAAAAGGTCTAGGGAGACCTCCACCCTTCTTCTATGACTGGACACAGCAATAAGATAACATTTATGAACAAGCAAGATGGTTCTCACTATACACTGAATCTGCTAGTGCCTTGATTTTTTTCTTATTCTCAATATTCACAACTGTGAGAAATAAATTTCTATTGTTTATCAGTCACAGTCAAATGGAAATTTGTTGTTTTAACCCAGATAGATCAAAATCCTTATCAAAGAAACACTGGAGAAAAAGTCTTAGTTTGATATTTTTTCATTGATGATACAATATAACAGAAGTTTATAAATGTAATGTAAATCAAATCTTAATTCACCATTATATTTTTCATGATAAAATATAAAATGCATTTTCACATTAAATGTACAATATTTCCTATATATTGATCAATCCTTGTAAGCAGTTTATGGTATCCTAAATCCACATGAAGTTTGTTGAATGTGTATAAAATAGACTTGTATTATTCTTTATTAACAGCTGTAAAAATTTTAGTTTGACAATTTTACAACATTGTTCCTTTTCAAGTACCACAACTAACAGCAGTAACAAGTAAACTGCCATTTAAGTCAGAATTGCAAAAGAAAATAAAAACAAAACAAGTAAAGATTTGCATATTTACATATATATATAATGTAGGATGAGACACTAGCTTTAGACATATCTATTCCACATTAATTTTAAGCTGCTAATAAGTATAAAGAATTGTTTATGTATTATTCATTGTTATTTTGCCTGTAATTTTAAAAAATCAAATGAAAAAAATAACCATTGTTGATTTAGAACTATCACTAATGCTATCACAATATCAAATTTGCCTATAAGTACAAAAAGAAAAAAATTAGCTTGATTTGAAAAAAAATGAGTGAAGGACTTGATCTGATATTCCTTCAAAGAAGATATAAAGATCACAAACACATATATGAAAAGATACTCAACATCACTAATCATTAAGAAAATTCAAATCAGAAGGAAAATGAGGTATCACTTCATAAGTGTTAGGAGCATCATTCCTTAAAATACCTAGAAAGTAATAATTGTTAGCAAGTATATCAGAAAATTGTGTCCTGTAAATACAAAATTGTGCAGCTAAAAGGGACAATGATATGTATATCCCTCAAAACATCTTAATTGAACTTCAGTATAATTCAGCTATCCTACTTTTATTTCTTTATTCAAATGAATTTCACATTTCTTATAGTATTATTTGTAACATCAGAAAATGACCTAAGTATAGGTTGTTGGATGAACAAATGAATAAAATTTGGTATGTACCTACTATGGGATACTAAGCAGACCCAAAAAGAAGGCATTTGATAATTTGGATGAACATGGAGAAGGTTTGCTTAAGCCAGTCACAAAGAGACCAATACTGTATGATTCAACTATATGAGGCACCTAAAGTAGTCAAAGTCATAAAAATGAAAAGTAGATGAGGGGAGAAGGAAACTGAAAGTGGCTGGGTAATAGTTGTTGAGTCTGAGTAAAGCAAGTTGAAGATGTCCTAAATCTTTTGCACTTGTTCATCTTGTATCAGTTTATCCTGTAAATAATATAGTGCCTCTTCTTAATAATAACCTGATGTGTTTTTACACATTTATTGAGAGGATGCATCTTAAGTTAAGTGTTATTTTCACAAATAATGATAATAACAATAAATATGCAAGGAAGAAACTTTCAGAAGTGATGGATTGGTTTATGGCATAGATTATTGCATTGATTTCATAAATGTATACTTTTCTGCAAACTCAAAAAATTGTATGAATTGCATATGCTTGGTTAGTGCATGCTCCTCATACCTTACTAAAGTAGTTATAAAAGAGATGTTTTGTGCAACATTGTACACTGTTAAAATTTTGTTTTATATTTTTATATCACATCATCATGAAATTATATAATAGCTAAAAATTCACATGAGTAGTTATTTAAAAAAAAAAAAAGTGCTCAGCCACTGTGGGTGCAGAACAGTGAGAGCAGTGAATGGTGAAAGATTAAGCCAGATCTATGTTGATGTTGGGAGGATTTCAACACTAAGTAATAGGGAGCTTTTGAACATTCAATAGCAAAACTTGGCAAGATCTGATTTTAAACTTGATTTTCTTTAGTTCTCTATCTCTTGATTAAAGATTGAAGTTGGAGCGGATCCAAGACGGTAACTTGGATCTTGTCTGCAGAAGCAGACGGCATGAGCTCCATAACTCCAAAACCTCACTGAGACACTGGAACCACCCTTGGTGGAAAAAAAGCAGAAATTTCATGTATATTTTACATTTTCTTTCTCAGAGTTAATGTATAGGAAGCCTAAGCCCAACTGCCAGATCATCTCCATCTGTTTTTCCTAAACTTTCTGTGTATACACAGCTTTTCTCTGTTTAATTTTGTGTTTTGTTTTTCTTGATCTCACTCATACCCCAGGATCTCTACTGTTCTGGCAGTTTATAAAGAGTTTGCTAATACTGTTTCCACAAAAGCTCCTATTCACTGAGAAATACTTCCCCAACAGAATGCTTGGAAGGACACTGAGACTCCCATGATCAATGCCTGTGAAGGACAGGAGGTCTCATATATCTCCTCTGTCATAAAACCTATTAGAGGGCATGAAGAATGACAAAAGATATGAGGCTTGTCAAAGCCAGAGCTGCTAGTGATGTTTCTGATCTTTAGAGAAATATTGTTATAAACACTGTGATTCTGGCTAGCCAGTTTTTGTTTCCAGAAGCTTAAACTTTCGTGAATTCCATTCTCCCCTATCAGCAAAACTTTGCACTGCAGAGGACCATTTCTATCTTCATATGTATAATTCTACATTTTCCTAGACAGTCCTTGCCTTACCTCTATAGTTACTAATATATCCATGTAGATTAACACCACATACATGTGTATACATTGACAAATATATATGTATATGTGAAATTCAAAGATAAACCTACCAACATTAAGCTTCTGAAGAATTTATCTGAGAATCAAAGGATTCAGGAATCTGACAGCATGAACTATAAAGGGCTTTGCACTCCCCTGGGTAGGAGGTGGGAGAGGCAAGAAAGAAAAAATTTTAAAGGTCTTCACTAAAGCAAAACAAATAAAATATATTTCATATCCTGAAGTAGAAAGTCCTTTGATAGAAACTGGTCAATTTTGTTAGAAAATGTTAAGCTTCATTTTACTGTTTAAGCTTTGGTTTACTTCAGCAGCATGTCAAGAAGTGAAAGTCATCTTAGCCTACTAGCCTTTCAACACTTTTTGTAATATATGTATGAATGTATATCTATTTGTATACAGGCATGTGTATATATTTGTAAGATGCTGTTATAATAAGGGCAGTTCATAGACAAGAATCAGAAGCCTCTTCTCATGTGAATGGTCTTATTGCACTGGAGACAAGGGCCCACAACAGGTTTTGCTGCTCGTAAGCATTTGTTTCTGGGTCAGTTAAGTGAAGAAACTGTACAGAGTGATCACTAAGATGTTTTCCCAATCTAATCACCAGTCTATGGATTTAAGGTGATCATAGCAGTTAAATGACTCTGTTGAACAATCATGTAAAAACAGTATTTCATAAGGAAAGTTATGCTGTAACTCATAAGCCAGAAGTTATACTGTTACCAATATTTTACCATTTATGCAACATGAATCCTGAATCTTTTCTTTTATTATTTAAGAGTTGAATATTTAAAAATACACTTTCAGTGCATCTCCTCTTAATAGGTAGTTATTTGAATCGTAAACATATCACTAAATTTTTACCATAATACATGCTAAAACTCTCCAATTGTAAAACTTGAGTTAGTAGAAATGGACAAAGCTAAGGGAAACAATATTTGGAGGAAGCATCACAGGATAACCTTCTGAATTGCTGAAATAGTCAGGCAACCAGTAGATAGGAGCAGACACGCAAAGCTTTTATCTGAAGGAAGTCTAATGAAGGTGCAGTTAAAGACATGCAAGCAAGACTTGAGTGTTAGTTAGGCAGTCACATTGTGAAATTATGAATAAGAGAACTAATATGAAGTGTGAAATGGAAAATAGCAGGAAATAGCAAGACAGGATTACTACATCTAGACCTAAAAGACAAAGAGGTGTAAACAGCATTACTTCATCCATGAAAATAAGATGGAACATAGATATCTCACATAAGCTGGTGTCATAAATTCACAGCAACTATCGGATCCAGAGTAAAGCAAGAAAAAAATGACAGGGACAGGTTGGGTGAATTACTACCACAGCCTTTTATTCTTTTTACTTTTTGATATACTGCCAAAACCTCACATAGACTGCATGCACTCAGAAGGTTACAGAGCTAAGATAATGTAGGTTATAGAAATTACAGCAAGAAAATAAATATTCAGCATACAGCATACCTAGCTCAACCAATCTTTTATGTACTCATCAGCCATTCATGTCCTTTACTATGAGGCAGAAGATCTCAGCTCCCTTTACTCTCCAAACATAAAAAACATAGCCTCAACAGTAAACAGTCATACTGGGAGTATGTCAATTCAATCATGCTTATAGCTGGAATTTAAATTGTGAAGTGAGTCTCAGAAATACTACTCATATCAGATGGCACAGAAAAATTGTTAAAATAAATAACAAAAAATAACAATAGCAACAACAAAAGAAGCCTAGTTCCAATCATTCTGTATCTCTAGAAGTATATTAGCCAATTAGATTACCATAAATTCATTATTCCACCTGTTTTAATTCATCAACAGATTGGCTTCACTATTGGCTTCACTATTCTCCTGGTAAAAGGCACAAATCATCATTACATCTGTGTTAATGCACCTTTCTTTTTGGAGAAAATAGATCTCATCAAAAATTATTTGTAAATAAATTTACTATACTATGACCAGTGAGTTCTGTTGATTCCAATCATAACTTACCTTGCCACTACTGAAGAGCAGAAATCCTATTTTTCTTGAATATAAACCACACAAAAGGCTAAAATATTATTAACATTCAAATCCATGTCAGACAGAGATTTGATTCAAAGCTTTCTTTTCCTTGAAAATCACATCATTTCTAGGTCTATAATGCAAAATACTATACAGACTCTAATGGGATTTCTCTTCTAATTTCATTTAAAAGATAAAAATATTAACTTCCAATAGTTTTTCCCAGAGTAATTTAATATTTCCTCTGAGATACTTGACAGAATATAAGAAATTATTTTAAATTATAATATTAATAAGACATTTACCACTATTTTATAGGTTAGGGACATTGGTCTGTATTAGTTTCATTATAAACACATGTTGAATGAATAAGTGGTATTTAACTATATAATCTCCTTGCTTGCATATATATATTTTAATATTGATATGTATTCAAAATCCAAGGCCTAATCTCCTGAGATTCCATGTGACAAATCTGACCACTTGCCCCTAAATGCCAAATAAAAAGTCATGGTGAAGCCAGAGAAAAGAAATATGCCATGGGAAAAGGAAGAGGAAGGACTCAGCTCATCCTCAGCTGTTTTGCTAAGTCTTAGCAAGGGACAAAGATATGCAATCCCAGCCACAGGTGTTTTCTTTTTGACCATTATCTCAGTCCAAGTGTTCTAGGAAAGGTTCCAGAGATTTTTATCTGGACTTATTGTCAACTGGTAGGTGGTCGATCCTGAGGAAGGTCTACTGCTAGGGTAGTTTCTGTACCTTGTTATGAAGATGTTGTTGATCATTCCTCTCCTTCCTTGACTACAAGGTGATTCCAAGGTGACTGAAAAGATAGATACAAAATGAGGGAGAGGTGCCATGCTTTTTAGTTAATTCATGGTTCCAAGTGAGGAGTCAGTGTTTTCTAGCAACAGCAGTTTGAGCATCTCTTACAGTTTTGTTTATGAGCAAATCTGAAAATCAGAAAAAAAAAAAAGACGTCTCAAGGCCATCCCCTCCATGATTTTTACAAATTTTACAATGGTAAAAATAATATACCTATAAGGTTTCATTTTAAAATATAAAGTTTATTATTTGCATTAATGTTGATTATTGTATCTTTAAGTCGTACATGTAACAAAAATTTATAATTCAGCAGAAACTTCATTTAAAAGATAATTTGACTTTACTTGAAAAATAATTTGGAAATCTAGGAAAAGAAATTGAAGCAAAACTTGAGTATCCTGCCAGGTTTGGGTCTTTAATAACCGTCATTACATACAAAGGAGTCAGCAAATGCCTAAAAGTGAAAGTTTAAAAGTTAGAAGATGCTCTGTAAAACATGCAAAATTTCTAAATGGTAATCCATAGATGATTCAATAATGAGGCAGGTAGTGATTTAAAATGGCATTTTAAAGATTATATTTAGGGTAATTTGTTAGGAATAACAATTACTTTTTAAAATTATATTAACAATTGTTTTGAAAATTCCATCTGTGAATATTGTATCTGCATGACTTATTTCATACAGTTTAGTTTTACTTTTATTTATTTACATACTTATTTGTAGTACTGGAGATTCTAGGCAAGCACTCTACCATTTAGTCATGCCCCTAAATCTTTTGCTTTTAATTTATTTTTCAGATGGGTTGTTATGCTAACTTTGCCTGGGATGGCCTTAAACAAGGATCTTCAAGCTTCCACCTACTAAGTTGCTGGAAATACAGAATTGTGACATTACAATTTTTAGTTTTTTTGAGACAGTCTCACTATGTAGCCTAGATCAACCATAAACTCTATGTAACCCAAGCTTGCCAGTAGCTCAACACTCCTGCCTCAGTGTTCTGAATGCTGAGATTGCCACCATGCCCAGCTTCATCCAATTTTAAACAGAAGTTATAAAAATATGAGTATTTGAGGAAACATGTGAATGAAATGATTCTAATCATATTTTATAGGCTATTGAAAAGCATCTTCATGTCTGCATGTTTGAATGACTTTCCTTGTACAGAGTAATCTATAGCTACCCATACTAAAGAGAATGCATTCAAATTGATGCTCGTAATTCACCATTTCCTAGGGAGATTTGTTCCTTTATTTCCTGGGCTCTCAATCAAGTTCCCTCAAGGTAATTGCATGACTTCACTGACAGAATCACCCACATAGTAAATGTGAATATATCAGCAATTCACATAATAAACTTCCACTTACCCAAAAGTTTTGGGTACCACAGAACCAAGATTATAGGAAACTGACTAGTCTTACAGTTGGAAGGTCTGTTTTAGTCAAGTGATTGTTTTATACTGGAAACTATGATATCTTTTTTTAAATTGTTTTATTACTCATATGTGCATACAATGCTTGGGTCATTTCTCCCACCTCCCCCCACCCCCTCCCTTACCACTTACTCTGCCTACTCCCTCTCCCCCTCACCCCTTCAATACCCGGCAGAAACTATTTTGCCCTTATTTCTAATTTTGTTGAAGAGAGAGTATAAGCAATAATAGGAAGGAACAAGGGTTTTCACTAGTTGAGATAAGGATAGCTATGAAGGGAGTTGACTCACATCAATATCCTGTACATGTGTGTTACCTTCTAGATTAATTCTTTTTGATCTAACCTTTTCTGTAGTTCCTGGTCCCCTTTTCCTATTGGTCTCAGTTGCTTTTAAGGTATCTGCTTTAGTTTCTCTGGGTTAACGGCAACAAATGCTAGCTAATTTTTTAGGTGTCTTATCTATCCTCACACCTCCCTTGTGTGCTCTCAGTTTTATCATGTGCTCAAAGTCCAGTCCCCTTGTTGTGTTTGCCCTTGATCTAATGTCCGCATATGAGGGAGAACATATGATTTTTGGTCTTCTGGGCCAGGCTAACCTCACTCATAATGATGTTCTCCAATTCCATCCATTTACCAGAGAATGATAACATTTCGTTCTTCTTCATGGCTGCAAAAAATTCCATTGTGTATAGATACCATATTGATCCATACACCAGTAGTGGGGCATCCTGGCTGTTTCCACAACTTGGCTATAGTGAATAGTGCTGCAATAAACATGGGTGTGCAGGTGCCTGGAGTAACCTATGTCACAGTCTTTTGCGTATATCCCTAACAGTGGTATTGCTGGATCAAATGGTAGATCAATGTTTAGCTTTTTAAATAGCATCAAAATTTTTATCCAGAGTGGTTGTACTAGTTTACATTCCCACCAATGTGTAAGAGGGTTACTTTAGCCCCGCATCCTTGCCAACACCTGTTGTTTCTGGTGTTGCTAATGATGGCTATTCTAACAGGGGTGAGGTGGAATCTTAGTGTGGTTTTAATTTGTATTTCCTTTATTGCTAGAGATGGTGAGCATTTTTTCATGTTTTTTTTGGCCATTTGAATTTCTTCTTTTGAGAAAGTTCTGTTTGGTTCACTTGCCCATTTCTTTATTGGTTCATTAGTTTTGGGAGAATTTAGTTTTTTAAGTTCCCTATGTATTCTGGTTATCAGTCCTTTGTCTGATGTATAGCTGGCAAATATTTTCTCCCACTCTGTGGGTGTTCTCTTCAGTTTAGAGACCATTTCTTTTGATGAACAGAAGCTTTTTAGTTTTATGAGGTCCCATTAATCTATGCTATCTCTTAATTGCTGTGCTGCCGGAGTTCTGTTGAGAAAGTTCTTGCCTATACCTACTAACTCCAGAGTATTTCCTACTCTTTCCTGTATCAACATTAGAGTTTGTGGTCTGATATTAAGATCCTTGATCCAGTTTGAGTTAATATTGGTATAGGGTGATATACAGGGATCTAGTTTCAGATTTTGCAGACTGCTAACCAGTTTTCCCAGCAGTTTTTGTTGAAGAGGTTGCTATTTCTCCATCATATATATTTAGCGCCTTTGTCAAAGACAAGTTGGTTATGGTTGTGTGGCTTCAGATCTGAGTCCTCTATTCTGTCCACTGGTCTTCATGTCTGTTTTTGTGCCAGTACCATGCTGTTTTTATTGTTATTGCTTTGTAATATAATTTGAAGTCAGGTATCATGATACCTCCAGCATTGTTCTTTTGACTGAGTATTGCCTTGGCTATTCGTGGTCTCTTGTAAATTTCCATATAAATTTCACAGTAGATTTTTCAATCTCTTTAATGAAGTCATTGGAATTTTGATGGGAATTGCATTAAACATGTAGATTACTTTTGGGAGTATAGACATTTTTACTATGTTGATTCTACCAATCCATGAGCATGGCAGATCTCTCCACTTTCTATAGTCTTCCTCAATCTGTTTCTTCGGAAGTGTATAGTTTTCCTTGTAGAGGTCATTCACATCTTTTGTTAGGTTTACACCTAGGTATTTGATTTTTATAGAGGCTACTGTAAATGGAATTGTTTTCATACATTCTTTTTCAGTTTGTTCATTATTAGTGTATAGAAATGTTAATGATTTTTCTATGTTGATTTTATACTCTGCTACCTTGCTGTAGCTATTGATGATGTCTAGAAGCTTCTGAGTAGAATTTTTTGGGTCTTTAAGGTATAAGATCGTGTCATCTGCAAATAGGGATATTTTGAAAGTTTCTTTACCTCTTTGTATTCCTTTTACTCCTTCTTCTTGCCTAATTGCTCTGGCTAGGAATTCCAGTACTATGTTGAATAGGAGTGGAGATAGTGGGCATCCTTGTCTAGCTCCTGATTTTAGAGGGAATGGTTTCAGTTTTTCTCCATTAAGTATAATGCTGGCTGTAGGTTTGTCATATATAGCTCTTGTAATGTTGAGGTACTTTCCTTTTATTCTTAGTTTTCTTAGAGCTTTTACCATGAAATGTTGTTGGATCTTATCAAAGGCTTTTTCAGCATCTATTGAGATGATCAAGTGGTTTTTGTCTTTGCTTCTGCTAATGTGGTTTATTACATTTATTGATTTTCGTATGTTGAACCACCCCTGCATTCCTGGGATGAAGCCTACTTGGTCATGGTGAATAATCTTTTTGATGTGTTATTGAATTCAGTTTGCCATTATTTTGTTGAGGATTTTTGCATCAATGTTCATTAAGGAGATTGGCCTATAATTCTCCTTTTTGTAGGTGTCTTTGCGTGGTTTGGGGATAAGTGTAATACTGGCTTTATAAAATGTGTTAAGCAGTTTTCCTTCCCTTTCTATTTCGTGGAACAGTTTAAGGAGGATTGGTATCAGTTCTTCTTTAAAGGTCTCATAGAATACAGGTCCTGGACTTTTCTTTTTGGGGAGAGTCTTGATTGCTGCTTCAAAAGCATTTTGTGTTATACATCTATTCAGGTGATTAATTTCCTTTTGGTTCAGTTTTGGATGATCATATGTATCTAGAAATCTGTCCATTTCTTTAAGATTTTCAAATTTATTTGAATATAGGTTCTCGAAGTAGTCTCTGGTGATTTCCTAGACTTCCATTATGTTTGTTGTTATCTCCCCTTTTGCATTCCTGATTCTACTAATTTGGGTATTTTCTCTACTTGTTTTAGTCAGGTTTGCCAAGGGTCTATCAATATTATTTATTTTTTCAAAGAACCAACTTTTTGTTTCATTAATTCTTTGTATGGTTTTTTTGGTTTCTATTTCATTGATTTCAGCTCTTATTTTTGTTATTTCTCTCCTTCTATTTGTTTTGGGATTTGCTTGTTCTTGTTTTTCTAGGAGTTTGAGATATATCATTAGGTCATTGATTTGGGATCTTTCACTCTTTTTAATATATTCACTTATGGCTATAAACTTTCCTCTCAGGACTGCCTTTGTTGTGTCCCATAGGTTCCAGTAGGTTGTGTTTACATTTTCATTGACTTCCAGGAACTTTTTAATTTCCTCTTTTATTTCATCAATGGTCCATTGTTCATTAAGTAATGAGTTATTTAGTTTCCAGCTGTTTGCATGTTTTTTTTCTTTACTTTTATTGTTGAGTTCCAGTTTTACTGCATTGTGATCAGATAGTATGCACGGTATAATTTCTATTTTCTTATTTTTGCTGAAGCTTGCTTTGTGCCTTAGGATATGATCTATTTTGGAGAAGGTTCCATGGACTGCTGAGAAGAATGTGTATTGTGTAGAAGTTGGATGAAATGTTCTGTAGACATCAAGTAGGTCCATTTGATCTATTGTATATTTTAGATCTTGGATTTCTTTATTGATTTTTTGTTTGGATGACCTATCTATTGATGATAATGTGGTGTTAAAGTCTCCCACAACCACTGTATTGGAGTTAATATAAGCTTTTACGTCTTTCAGGGTATGTTTGATGAAATTGGGTGCATTGACATTGGGTGCATGCAGGTTGAAAATTATTAGTTTCTTTTGGTCTATTTCCCCTTTTATTAATATGGAATGTCCTTCTTTATCTCATTTGATCAATGTATGTTTGAAGTCTACTTTGTCAGAGATAAGTATTGCTACTCCTGCCTGCTTTTGAGGGCCATTGGCTTGGTAAATCTTCTTCCAGCCTTTCATCCTAAGCATAGGCTTATTTCTGTCAGTGAGATGGGTCTCCTGTAAGCAACAAATTGTTGGATCTCCCTTTTTAATACATTTTGTTAAGCAGTGCTTTTTGATGGATGAATTAAGTCCGTTAACTTTAAGTGTTAGTACTGATAGGTATGTGGTGATTCCGTCATTTAGTTGACTTAGTTGTTTGAAGGTTTGATTGTGTGTACCTAAATTGAGGTTACTCTTTACTTTCTTGTTTTTTCTTTTCCTGTGGTTTGGTGCTGCCTGTCTTTTCATGATTAAGTTGGGTTTCACTTTCTGCGTGCAGAATCCCTTGAAGAATCTTTTGTAGTAATGGCTTTATGGTCACATATTGTTTTAGTTTCTGCTTATCATGGAAGACTTTTATTGCTCCTTCTACTTTGAATGATATTTTTGCTGGGTAGAGTATCCTGGGACTGAAGTTATTTTCATTCAGTTCCTAGAAGACCTCACCCCACACTCTTCTGCTTTTAATGTTTCTTTTGAGAAGTCTGCTGCGATTTTGAAAGATTTACCTTTGATTTTTTTTTTCTTTTTATTTTATTATTCATATGTGCATACAAAGCTTGGGTCATTTCTCCCCCCTGCCCCCACCCCCTCTTTGTATGTTATTTGGTTTTTCTTTTTAGAGCCTTCAATATTCTTTCCCTAGTTTCTGAACTTGTTGTTTTAATGATGTTATGTCATGGGTTAGTTCTAATTTGATCTGGTCTGCTTGGTGTCCTGGAGGCCTCTTGCATCTGTATGGGAATATCTTTCTCTAGATTTGGGAAATTTTCCGTTATTATTTTGTTGAATATATTACACATTCCCTTTGCTTGCACCTCTTCTCCTTCTTCAATGCCCATGATTCTCATGTTTGGTCTTTTGATGGAGTTGGTGAATTCTTGCATTTTCTTTTCGTATGTCTTGAGTTCTTTAATTCATATTTCTTCAGTCTTTCCTTTAATTACCATTTCATCTTTGAGTTCTGAGATTCTGTCTTCTGTCTGTTCTATTCTGCTGGATTGGCCTTCCAGGTTTTTTTGCAGTTCTGTTTCATTCTTTTTTCTGAGGTTTTCCATATCCTGGGTGGTTTCCTCTTTAATGTTGTCTATTTTTGTCCTGAGTTCATTTATCTCTTTATTAATCATGTTCTCTGTTTCACTTTGGTGTTTATACAGTGCTTCTATGGTTTCCTTTATTTCTTCTTTTGCTTTTTCAAATTCTCTATTTTTGTTGTCTTGGAATTTCTTGAGTGTGTCCTGTATATTTTGGTTGACCATATCCAGTTTCATCTCTAGAAAATTCTCATTGAGTACCTGTAGTATGTCTTCTTTTAAATTCTTCTTGTGGGCTTCATTGGGTTCTTTGACATAGTTTGTCTTCGTTTTGGTGGCATCTGGATCTGAGTATCTGTTTTCTTCATTTCCCTCTGGTTCCTGTACTAATTTTTTGCTGTGGGGAAACTGGTTTCCCCGTTTTTTCTGTCTTCACATCATTGCCCTTTGTGTTGTTATTGTCCCTGTACTGTGTGCAATTAAGTATTTTCAGTCTTATAATAATAGCACTAGTGATATTTAGAGTGGAAGGGTGAGAGGGGATGGAAAGCAAAGAAGTTAAAGGAAAAGGGAAAAACAAATAATCAAGTAGAAAGAAAAAAACAAAACAAAGGAACAAATGAAAAATTTCAAAGATATAAACAGGGAGAGACAGTGTACTAATCAATCGTAAGCTAAAAAGGCATTAGAGAGACAAAAACAGGGTTAAAAATAAAAAGAATAAAGATAAGTAAAAAATAAAAAATAAGTATATGAAAAATATATATATAAGTAAATTAAAATAAAACAAAATGAAAACTAGAAAATTAAAAAAAAACTCCAAGTTCAAATGCAATGAAGTTTCACTCTTAATAATTTTTGTGTCCATCTGAGCCTCCAATCCTAGAGATGGTGCCTCAGATGTTGTTTTGTAATTGACTCACCAAAGGGGACACATAAAGTAGAACAAAACTGCACACACAAAAAAAGTGTTCCAAGTTCAAATGCAGTACAGTTTCAGTAAGTTTTTCAGCATGGAGATGTAGTTTGGTTGTTTTCTCATCAAAGGGAGAGAGAGAGAAAAAAAAGAGTCTGGTGACAAGTCTGTGAATGGCTATCTGCACCTGTGGCTTGTCTGCCCACTGCTGTCTGCCTGCTGTACGTGGATGCATCATTTATGCAGATCTCTTGGGTGAGCTTAACACTCAACCTGGCCCCACAGGCTTTGTTTACTTAGAGTTCTCCTGTGCAGGAGCCACTGCTACAAGCTTTCCCCTTCCCAAGCACACTGGTGGAGGTGATACTGAATCCGCTTTCTCTGGCCTGTGTGTTTGTTTACAGCTCATGTGTGTAGTGGGTCTTCCCCCTCTCCTATGGAGTTTTCCTCCCACTGCCACTTTTACAAGCTTTCCCTCTCCTGCTTGCTGGGCGTGTGCCCCCGATCCCACTGGAGCCTTTCTGGCCAGGCCCAGCTTGTTTATTTACAGTTCCAAGAAGGATTCCCCTCCCCCCCTTTGGTGCTCAGTACACCCCACCCTCTTTGCAACGTGTCTTTATTGTTCTTATTGCTTATTACTCAGATTCTCTTTTTTCCCTGGGTGGGGGTCGGTATGTCTATGAGGCTATGCTGCTCTGGCCCAGGGTTGTTTGTGGGAGTACCACGTACCTCTTAGCCCAGGGTCCTCCTGGTTTCTCCATTTAAAATGAAGTGGAGATTCTCTGCGCTGGCTGGAGGTGTGGAGCAGTCAAAGTTTTGCCTCTTCTTGGTGGTTTTGCCTGCAAGGTGTGTCTCCAGTGTCTCTCCAAGATTTCACTATAGGAGGCATGCTTTCTGCTTCCTCCCTCTAGCCACCATCTTGCTGATTGATTTCATTAAAAATTTCTAGTAACTCAAAACAAGCATAAAAAGGGAATTTACATGGTACATTCCATATATTTTCTTTATTTCATACTGTGCAGAGGAGGAAGATACCATAGCATAAACACCATCCTTATACTCATCATGTTTAGGAAAATTCATGCTAATTATCTATTTCTGACTCAGAAACTATTGGTTTACATGAATCCCAAGAAGATGGCCCTTTTAGCTATCCATATTTATATTTAGTAAAAAATAGATGTACGGAGGTTGTATAACTTCCTAAGTGTATTTGTATACCAAGTGAGCCCTTTCCTTCAATTGGTATATGCATGATCACATGCACATTTATAAATACAACATGTTTGTAACTACATGGCACTCAAGAAATCCTATCACCAAAGCTGTAAAAACTATTCTACAAAATCTAAAGGGAGGGAACTCTACAAAACTCAGTATTATCCCAACACTAAACCTGGATAAGGACACAATAACAACAAAATTATATACCAATTTATTTGGTAACATAGATGACAATATTATCAATAAAATACATGTGAGTCAATTCCAACAACATATTAAGATCAAACTGGTTTCATTCCAGGAATATAGGAAGGATCAACACATGTACATCAATAAATGTAATACACAGATGAACAGAATCAAGAACAAAAATTCACATGGCTTATTTCAATAGATGTAGTAAAGGTCTTTGACAAAATTCAACACCCATTCATAATTAAATCTCTGAATACAGAAGATACCAGCAATAAAAATAATGTATCTCAAAATAATGTATCTGTATATGACACACATTTAACCAACATTATACTAAGTGGAGGAAAACTGGAAGGATCTCCTTAAAATCAAGATCACAAGGGTGTCCAACCTCCCCATGTTTATTCAAATACTGTTTGAATTACAAGGAAGAGCAATAAAGAAATATGAATAAATAAATGGGGTACAAATAGGAAAAGAGAGGTCAAGTTATCCCTAGTTACATATAATGTAATGTTAGACTTAAACACCAAAGAGCCACCACACATTCATAAATATGATAAAAATTTTGTGCAAAGTAAAATACAAAATCAACAACAACAACAAAAATAAGTAGCATTTCACATACCACCAAAGAAAAATACTAAGAACACATCAGAAAAACAAAACTATTAACAATAGCTTCAAAAATAAATAGGAAATGGAATCTTAGTGTGGTTTTGATTTGCATTTCCTTTATGGTCATGGATGGTGAGCATATTTTCATGTGTTTTTGAGCCATTTGGAATTCTTCCTTTGAAAAAGTTCTGTTTAGCTTGGTTGCCCACTTCGTTACTGGTTCATTTGGTTTTGGGGAGTATAGTTTATTGAGCTCCATGTATCTGAGCTCCCTGTATTTAAGCTAGCAAATATTTTCTCCCATTTCTTGGGTGGTCGCTTCAAGTTAGAGACCATTTCTTTTTTTGTGCAGAAGATTTTTAATTTCATGTAGCCCCTTTTGTCCATCTTTTCTCTTAGTTGTTGGGCTACTATAGTTCTACTGAGGAAGTCCTTGCTTATACCTATTGCTTCCAGTGTATTGCCTGTTCTTTAGTGTACTACCTGCAAGGTTTCAGATCTGATATTCAGGTCCGTAATCCACTATGAGTTGATACTAGTACAAGGTGACAGGCATGGATCTAGTTTCCATCTTTTGCAGACAGATAACCACTTTCCCCAGTGACATTTGTTGAGGAGGCTGTCTTTTTTTCCATTACATGTTTTTGGCACCTTTGTCAAAAATAAGATGGGCATAGCTGACATATCTGGGTCCTCTGTTTTGTTCCACTTGTCTTCATGTCTGTTTTTGTGCCAGTACCATGCTGCTTTTATTGCTATAGCTCTGTAGTCTAGTTTGAAGTCAGGTGTTGTGATACCTCCAAGCACTGCTCTTTTTGTTCAGTATTGCCTTGACTATTCACGGTCTTTTGTGATTCCAAATAAACTTTAGGGTGTATTTTTCAATCTCTGTAATGAATGTCATTGGGGTTTTGATGGGAATTGCATTGATGATGTAGATTGCTTTTTGTAGTATAACTATTATTACTATGTTGATTCTTCCAATCCATTAGCATGGGAGTTCTTTCCATCTTCTGTAGTCTTCCTCATTCTCTTTTTTTAATGGTAAGTAGTTCTCCTTGTAGAGGTCATTTACATCCTTTATTAAGTTTATTCCTAGGTATTTGACTTATTTTGAGGCTATTGTGAATGGAATTGTTTTCCTTTATTCTTTCTCAATTTGTTCATTGTTGGTATATAGAAAGACTACTGATTTTTTGGTGGAGTTTTTTGAGTCTTTGATGTATAGGATCATGTTATCTGAAAATCAAAATATTTTGACTATTTCTTTACATACTATTCTTTACATATTCCTTTTATTTCTTCTTCTTTCCTTATTGTTCTAGGTAAGAATTCCAGGACTATGTTAATAGGAGTGGGGAGAGTGGCCATTCCTGACTTTAGGAGAAATGGTTTCAGGTTTTCTCCATTAAGTATGATGCTGGTTATAGGTTTGTCATATATATCCTTTATAATGTTGAGGTACATTCCTTCTATTCCTAATTTCCTTTAGCTTTTATCATGAAATGGTGTTGAATCTTATTGAAGGCTTTTTCTGAATCTATTGAGATTATCAACTCACTTTTGTCTTTGCTTCTATTTATTGATTTGCATATGTTGAACCATCCTTGCATCCCTGGGATGAAGCTTACTTGGTTATGGTAAATAATCCTCTTATATGTTCAGTTTGCCACTATTTTATTGAGGGTATTTTTATCAATGTTCATTAAGGAAATTGGTCTGTAGTTCTCCTTTTTGGATGTGTCCTTGTCCAGTTTTGGGATGAGTGCAATGCTGGCTTCACAGAATGAGTTAGGTAATGTTCCTTCCCTTTCTATTTTGTGGAAAAGTATAAGGAGAGTTGTTATGAGTTCTTCTTTGAAGGTCTAGTAGAATTCAGCAGAGAATCCGTCATATCCTGATCTTTTCTCTTTGGGAGACTATTTTAATTCAATTTCATTACGTATTATAGATCTGTTTAGGTGGTTAATATCCTCTTGGTTCAGTTTTGGATGGTGATTAGTTTCTAGAAATTTGTCCATTTCTTAAGTATCTTCCAAATTATTCAAATATAGATTCTCAAAGTAGTTTCTGATGATTTTTTAGGTGTTTGTTGTTATCTCTTCTTTTTAGTTACTGATTTTATTATTTAGGTCTTTTCCCTCCTCATTTTAGTCAGATTTGCCAGGGACTTGTCAGTCTTGCTTATTTTTTCAAATGACCAGCTTTTTGTTTTGTCAATTCTTTGTCTCTACTCCCTCGTTAATTTCCACCCTTATTTGTATCATTTCTTTCCTTCTGCTTGCAAGAAATAACCAACAACAAATGTTGGTGAGGATGAGGGGAAAAAGGAACCCTCATACACTGTTGGTGTGAATGTAAGCTAGTACAACAACTTTGGAGAATAATATGGAGGTTTCTTAAAAGACTAACCATATATCTGCCATATGATCCAGCAATACCACACCTAGGGATATACCCAAACCAATGTGACTAAGGTTATTACAAAGGCACCTGTACACCATGTTTATTGCAGCACTATTCACAATAACCAAGCTATTGAAACAGCCAAGATGACACACAATGAATGGACTAAGAAAATGTGGTATTTATATAAAATGGAATTTTACTTAGCCGCAAAGAAGAATGAAATTTTGTAATTCTCAAGTAAATGGATGGAACTGGAGAACATCATTTTAAGTAAAGTAGCCAGGCTCAGAAGACAAAAAAAATCACATGTTCTCTGTCATATAAGGATTATAGACCTAAAAATAAATGCAGCTATATTTTAGGACACACATCACATAGTAAGGGGAGAATGAACATGGGAATAATAGAAAAAAGGAGGGAATCCTAAAACTTGTGTTGATGTGCTCACAGTAGAGGAGGGAATATTGTAATCTTAAACTGGCAGAGGTCACTATGGGAAGGGTATCAGGAAGTAGCAAAGAGGTCTGGTAGAGATGAACCTATTTTTGTTGCAATACACAAGTGCACGAAAGCAACCCTAGGAATCTCTCTGTATAGCTGTCTTTACCTCAAAGTAGCAAAACCTTTCCTTATTATCTCTTATGTTTTCTCTTCAACTAATCTGAGAACAAGAGGTCAGAACAGGTTCTACCCTGAAGCTAGGTGGAGGGAGGGAGGGAAAGGGAGATTGGGAGGAGTGGGGAGGTGTCCCAAACAATGTATACACATGTAAGTAAATGTAAAAATGATAAAATAAAGGGATAAAAGAAAATAAATAAAAAATAAATAGGAAAAAAGGAGGTCAAAAACCTCAGCAAAGAAAACTCTAAATCATTGAAGAATGAAATTGAAGATGCATGGATTGGCAGAAAAAACTTTTGGAAAATTGTCCCACTATTGAAAGAACTCAATAAATTCAAAGCAATTCCCACTGAAACATGAATGTTATTCCTCACAGAAATATAGAAATCAATTATAAAATTTACATAAAAGCAAAAAATACCTTAATAGTCAAAGTAATCTGGGGCAAAAAAAAAAAGCTTAAGGTATCACAATACTGAAATTCAATTTTTACTAAAGAGCAATATTTAATAAGTAGAGTATGGTAGTGTCACAAAACCAGACATGTAGACCAATAGCATAAAACTTGAGAAATAAACTCACTCAGCTATATTCATCTTATTTTTACAAAGGAACAAGAAACATATTGGAGAAAGTATGGCCTCTTGAACAAATGGTGTTTGGAAAGCCAGGTATCCACATGAAGAAGACTGGATCTAACTCTCTATATCTAATGCTTTACCAAAAAACTTAATTAAAATTGGTTAAAGACATTAATAAAATGTCAAAAATATTGAAATTACTAGAATAAGATATAGAGGAACCCTATGAAGTTATAGGCATAAGTAATGTCTTTCTGAATGGGACTCCAATTGCTCAGGAATAAGAACAAGAATTGAAAAATGGGATTGTATCAAATATAAAGCCCTCAGTACTTCAAAGGAAACAATTAACAGAATGAAGAGACAATGCATAGAATGGGATATAATCTTTGCCCACCATTCATTGGACAAAGAATTAATATCTGGAACATATAATCTGATCAAAAAAATTAAACACCAGAGAACAAATAATCCAATTAAGAAAAGAACAAATAAAAAAAACAGTTCTCAAGCACAAATACATGAAGAATTATCCAACTTCCTTAACCACAAAGGAAACATATATCAAATTGATACAGATCCTATCTCATCCAAATCAGAATGGCTATCATTGAGAAAACAAACAACAAATGCTGGTCAATAAGTTGGAAGAAAGGAACACTTATGCACTATTGGTGAGAATGTAAATTAGTGCAGCTACAATGGAAATCAGTATGGAGTTTCCTCAAAAATCTCTTAAGTAGAACTACTTTATGACTCTGCTGTGTCACTGATAAGCATTTAATCAGAATATAGATCAACATACAATAGAGATATCTGCACAACCATGTTTATAACAAAACCATATTTATAGTTCACAACAGCTGAGATATACATAACCCTTTTTTTTCCAAAACTAATAAATAGATAAAGAAAATGTGGTTATATATACAAAATGGAGTTTTATTCAGTCATAAAGTAGAAACAATAGAACACAAAAACAAATTCCAAGAAAATACAAATAAACAGGTGAAAAAGTCAGGGGGACAAGACAGGACATAAACCACTAACTCAATAAGGATGAGGAAGTCCCAAAGAAAATCTAATTGGAAAGAAAAAGGTCAAAAAGTAAATAAATAAATAAATAAACTAAGTTGAAAGGCTTGGGAATAGACTGGATCAAGTAGAAAACCATAGGATTATAAGAAATAAACAAATTAGAGATAAAGTTTTAGAAGTATGAAACAAAGAACTTATTCAATAATTAAATATGTGAAAAAAGCTAATGCTTAGCTATGCTAAAATGGTCAAATTTTTGTTCTTATATTACTTTTCCAATTGAATTAGCATAAACTAACTAGATAGAAACTTTGGTTTTATATTTCCACATATGCATATAGTGTACTTAGATCTATTTCACCTCCACTAGTACTCCTTCTTTTACCACTTTTTACCTCCCCTAATTTTAGCAGTATTTACTATTCTTCAATACATATATTCATATATATATGTGCATACATATATATGTTATACTCAACCGCATTCATTCCCCCAATCATCTTCTTCATTCCCCCCTTCAACTGGTCCCCTCCAGTCTTCCTCTTGAAATCATGTATCATCATTATGATACATTATGATACATGTCCAAAAAATCAATCCGTGGTTGTGTGATTCACTGATTACTTTATGCACTGCACTAAACAGATAAAGAAAGTCTCATAAAGTGTTTGTATGCCCTGACTTGGGAAACTTCTACAAAGTACTATGTGTACAATAGGGACAACAAAGAAGTCATATGCTTTAATTTACTCTTTATAAAGATCACTTTCCAGGTGATTTAGGTCTGCAGAATACACACACTAAGATAAAATTAGAAATGCAAGAGGTTTGAGGAGAGTGATTCCTGTGAAAGATAAAAGTGGGAGAAAGCAGGATTGAGAAAGAAAAAGACTCCAGGGTATGAAGTACATAAAAAGAATAGAAGAAATCAGAAACGGGCCAACATTATGCTGATGTTGATCTGACAATAAATTGATCAATTCAACATTGACCTCTAGAGCTTCAGAGGTGGTTTCACTTCAGTCACTCTTAGTTTTAGTGGATTGTGTGTGCATTTTCATTCTTGCGACTCTGAGGTCTTCAGGGTTAGGGGTTAGAGGTTATAGAGGAAACAGAAATTACTTGCTACTGCCTGAATAATGTGTAATACTTTGAAAAGGAACCAGCATGCAAACAGAGGAGTCACTGTTCTTGCATGAAGAACTTTCCCTGATGAACCAGAGAAGTTAGGGTAGGCATTACATACTTGAGTCAGTGAAGACTACATGTAGAGCACAGGTGATACATTTGGATATTCCATAGTAATCTCTTGTCCAATGGGGAATGTGAATGGTAGATACAACAATCTGGATAGGAAACGGTGTGTTCTACAAGATCTCAGACTCTTCCAGCATGATGATTTCAGCCACATCACCATATACTCAATTGAAAAGTGAAGTTTCAATGGTAATAGAAATTAAAAAAAGGAAAGTAGAATAGGAAAACAAAAGAATGCAAATTATCAACAAGAAAGCACTGGAGAGCTGTAGTGAGGGAAACATAATTCATTCTATAGAACTCCATTTCACTGGAAAGACCCCCAAAAACATTTGGAGACTTATCTCTGAACATTTATAGAGAAAAGGATGCATGAAGCATAAGGGGATTACTTCAGAATTTAAGGAGATCTTCTATTTTTATATCCATTCAAGAAATAAGTTTTGTTAGTTGAAAGGAAGTTCATTCAAAATCCACCACCAAGGTCAAGGTGGTGGCATTACAATTCCAAACAGCTCCATACATTTCTACACTAAGCATGTCTTTATTATTATTATCATTATTACTATTCATTTATTCACATGTGCATACATTGCTTAGGTCATTTATCCCTCATGTGCCCGCCCCCACCATCTACCCCTTCCCCACCATCTCCCCCCTCCCCCCTCTCTTCTAGGCAAAACCTGTTCTGCACTTTTCTCCAGTTCTGTTGAAGAGTAGAGATAAGGAATAATAAGAAAGCGTTTTTGCTAGTTGAGATAAGGACAGCTATACAGAGAGATTCCTAGCATTGCTTTCATGCACAAATGTGTTACAACCCAGGTTGATTCATCACTAACTGATCTTTATACTGGTTCCTGATGCCCTTCTCATGTTGACCTCTATCACTTTTAAGGTTTCTGTGTAAATTCCTCTGGAGTGGGGACATCAAATGCTTTCATGATTTGGGTTTTCTATCTAATCCCGTACCTCCCGTACATGTCCTTCCCTTGTCATGTAACCTAGGTCCTACAACATTGTTATATTTGCCCTAGATCTAAAGACAGCATATGAGGGAAAACATACAATTTTTGGTCTTCTGAGTCTAGCTAACCTTGATAAGAATGATGATCTCCAGTTCCATCCATTTATTTGCAAATGATAAGATTTCATTTTTCTTCATGGATGAGCAAAATTCCATTGTGTATAAATACCACATTTTCTTGATCCATTTGTCAGTAGTTGGGCATCTTGGTTGTTTCTATAACTTGGCTATTGTGAATAGCGCTGTAATAAACATGGGTGTGCAGGTGCCTCTGGAGTAATCTGTGTTGCATTCCTTCAGGTGTATCCCCAGGAGTGGTATTGCTGGATCATATGGCAGATCTATATTTAGATTTTTAATAATCCTCCAAATTTTTTTCCAGAGTGGTTAAACCAGCTTGCATTCCCACCAGCAGTGTATAAGTGTTCCTTTTTCCCCACATCCTCTACAACACATGTTGTTGGTAGTGTTTTTGATGATGGCTATTCTAACAGGAGTTAGATGCAATCTTAATGTGGTTTTGGTTTGCATTTCCTTTATGACTAGAGATGGTGAGCATTTTTCATGTGTTTTTTGGCCATTTGAATTTCTTCTTTTGAGAAAGTTCTATTTAGTTCAGTTACCCATTTCTTAATTGATTCATTGATTTTGGGAGATTTTAGTTTCTTAAATTCCCTGTATATTCTGGTTATCAGTCCTTTGCCTGATGTACAGTTAGCAAATATTTTCTCCCACTCTGTGGGTGGTCTCTTTAGTTTAGAGACCATTCCTTTTGTTGTGCAGGAGCTTTTTAATTTTATGAAGTCCCATTTGTCCATTCTTTCTCTTAGTTGCTGGGCTGTTAGGGTTCTATTGAGAAAGTCCTAGCCTATACCTATTAGTTCCAGAGAGTTTCCTGTTCTTTCGTGTTCTAACTCTTTAAAGTTTGGGGTCTGATATTTTAGGTCCTTGATCCACTTTGGGTTGATCCACTTTGGGTTGATCACTTTGGGTGATAGACATGGATCTAGTTTTAGTTTCTTGCAGATAGACAACCACTTTTTCCCAGCAACATTTGTCAAAGAGGCTGTGTTTTCTCCATCATGTATTTTTGGCCCCTTTGTCAAAAAATAAGGTGGGTATAGATGTGTAGATTTATATCCGCATCCTCTATTCTGTTCCACTGTCTTCATGTCTGTTTTTGTGTCAGTACCATGCTGTTTTTATTGCCATTGCTTTGTAATATAGTTTGAAGTCGGGTATTTTGATGCCACCAGTATTGCTCTTTTTGCTGAGTATTGCCTTGGCTATTCACAGTCTCTTGTGTTTCCAAATGAACTTTAGGGTAGATTTTTCAATCTCTGTGATGAATGTCATAGGAATATTTTGACAGTTTCTTTACCTATTTGCATTTGTTTTATTTCTTCTTGCCTAATTGCTCTGGCTAGAAATTCAATTACTATTTTGAAATAGAGTGGGGACAGTGGGCACCCTTGTCTTCTTCCTGATTTTAGAAGAAATGGTTTCAGTTTTTCACTGTTAAGTATGATGTTGGCTGTAGGTTTGTCATATATAGCCTTTACAATGTTGACGTACATTCCTTCTGTTCCTAGTTTTCTTAGAGCTTTTATCATGAAGTGGTGTTGGGTCTTGTCAAAGGCTTTTTCTGCATCTATTGAGGTGATCAAGTTGGTTTTGCCTTTGCTTCTATTAATGTGCTCTATTACATTTATTGATTTGCATATGTTGAACCACCCCTGTATGGCTCTGATGAAGCTGACTTGGTTGTGGTGTATGATCTTTCTGATGTGTTGTTGGACTCTGTTGCCATCATTTTATTGAGGATTTTTGCATTGATATTCATTAACGAAATTGGCCTATATAGTTCTCCTTTTTGGAGGTTTCTTTGTCTGGTTTTGGGGTGAGAGTAATGTTGGATTCATAAAGCAAGTTAGGCACTGTTCCTACCCTTTCTATTTCATGGAAAAGTTTAAGAAGGGTTGGTATTAGTTCTTCTTTAAATGTCTGATAGAATTCAGCAGTGAATCCATCAGGTCCTGGACCTTTCCTTTTTGGGAAATTTTTAATTGCTGCTTCAATTTCATTTTGTGTTATAGATCTATTCAGGTGATTAATTTCCTCTTTGTTCAGTTTTGGATGGTTGTAAGTATCTAGAAATCTGACCATTTCTTTAAAATTTTCAAATTTATTAGAATATAGGCTCTCAAAGTAGTCTCTGATGATTTCCTGGATTTCCGTGGTGTTTGTTGTTAGCTCCCCTTTTGCCTTTCTGATTTTACCTATTTGGGTTTTTTCTCTCCTCATTTTAGTCAGGTTTGCCAGGGGTCTGTCAATCTTATTTATTTTTTCAAAGAAACAGCTTTTTGTTTCATTGATTCTTTGTGTGGTTTTTTTGTTTCTATATCATTGATTTCAGCCCTTATTTTAAGTATTTTTCTCCTTCTGCTTGTTTTGGGGTTTGCTTATTCTTGTTTTTCTAGGAGTTTGAGCTGTAGTATTAGATTATTGATTTGAGATCTTTCTGACCTTTTAATATATAAGCATGTCCTCTTGAACAGGCGATCTTTTCTCTGGAGTTCAAGCTTGTATTGATCAATATATTTTTATATCAACATCATCATAAAGCCCTTTTTCTCTTTCCTGATTTCTCCCATTCTTTTCACATAATTTGGTGTCTTTTATTTCTCAATCCTGCTTTCTCCCTTTTTTCTTTCATAGTATTCCCCTAACTTTGAATCAATGTCTGCATTCTGGATGTACAAATCATATAAAAGTGATATATGTAAAAGTAAAAAGGATAATTAACCCTAGAAATCCAATAAACAACATAAAGACCAAAGTTAATGCAATTGTATTTTATTAGAGATTTCATTAAATATGTAAATTTTAACTATTCTTGTCAAAAAAGAAAGAAACTATATGACATTACTGTTAATTTGTTTCAGTATAATAGCATGTTTAGTATTCATATGTTGCTCATAACATCATTTTGTAGACCTCAACTATACACATTATAATTTATTTTTTTAAAAAGATGCTCAGACAATAAACATAGCAAAGATAGTAGCTGAGGTAAAATCCAATAATAAAAAAGAAACAGATAAAAAAGATAGCCATGATACTTTTTGCTTATACTTTCAGCACTAGGGAAATAGAGGCAGTGGAGTCAGTAGTTTGAGGCCAGCCTGGCGACATTGAGAGTTCCAGGTCAGCTTAGGCAGTATAGCAAGATCCTGTCTCAAAATAAATGAATGAATACATAAGTAAATAAATAAATAAAACAATAGAACACAGGTCAAAGCAGGAACAGCATAAAGATAAATGCAAATGCAATACCAGGGATAATTGTAGCAGCAAATTAACTATGTTAACAAACTCAGATTGGATGATAGGATGTAGTTCTTAATATAAAACTAAAATTATAAATGGAAAAAATATATATTTTAAGACTATATAAAGTGTGTGTGTTTGTGAATAAGACTGTAATGTAATATACCTAATTTTTCTGAATGGAAGTTAATTACATGAATTAATTTTCCCCAGAATTTAAATAAGATATTGCTATGCTCAATTCTTCAGAGAGTTCTATATGACCTATTATAAGACTAAATAGTATTTGACATAACAAAGGAACAAAATTGAAACAAAAGTTAATTTTTTTACAGTTTGAGTGACATATAAGCATATTAATTTCCTAACATGTAAAGAGAGGCATATGAGAAGTTTTTAATGACTAAATATGTTGCTTTTCAAATTTTGTATTAATGTAATTTCAAGTAAAAAATTCCTTTCAAGTTTGTGAAACATGTATATATATTTTCACTAATATTGATGTCATCCATTAGTATAGGAACTTTTATATTGCATGAAGAAGTATTTTCAAAGCTGTAAACCTGACTAAACTGTGAAGAAAAAGGTGAAAATGACTACATTCTACTTGACTGGTATAAATACCATCATATAACATAATGAGTCATCTAAGTGCTTGACTCAAGTTTTATAGAAACTGTATTATTTTAGCTATGAATGGATAAAAAGGGTGATATTTTGAGAAAAGCACCTGGGTTTAAACAAAGGTTGACAGATTTTCTGAGTTCATGGTAAAGGCATGGTTGAAATATTTTCTTTTATGAGTACACTATAAAGTGTTTATAAAGACTGTGCATGAATGTCTTCTTTAGAGGTAAAAATAAGATAAAATCTTACAGATAAATGCATGGTAAAACTTTATATTTTGAATTTCTTGATGCTGAATCTTTCAAGTAAAATGTATATAAACTAAATACCCCATTAACATTCTTATTATATGCAATGTAACCACAAAATTGTGTTTCTTGTATTTGTTGCTTATATAATTTTAGAATTTGTTGGTTTGTAATAATCTTTCAGGCAAACATTTACCTGAGGGTCCAAATGGAAAAGCTGAATAAATTGACAGAAGAGTATTATTTCTAGTGAAAAAAATGAACATCTGCATGTTCTCAAAGATCCTCTGGCACTGAATATGTCAAGCGTGGTATAAACAGCTGTGTGCAAGACAAAGGAGCCAATTCACTTTGTAATAGCTCCTGTTTCTCTACCAGAAAACATGAGCAAGTGTAAATTTGAACTGTCACTCATGTCACTTGTAAAGAGATCTAACTGGTTTGTTGGAGACACTATGTGTTTTTATGTAATTAACAACAAACAAACAATACAAACATCCTAGGTCCACAGGACTAGTGGCCTTTTGAGATTGTACGTATCTACTGTTTCATTTTCTTCTCTTTTCCCATTTTTGCTCCTTTTCCCTTTTGATCTCTCTCTCCTCTCACTCTCTCTCTGTTTCTCTCTCTCTCTCACCAGTGAGTTTTCATCTCCTACAGTCAGTTTTACATCTTCCTGCTAAAACTATAAGTCTCTGTCTTTCAAATCTCCCATCGGCTAAGAATCTAAATATCTGTATTGTATAACTTAGATCTTATATATTCCCCAAAGGCCATGTGTTGAAGGTTTGGTCACAAGCCTATGGTGCTGTTGAGAGGTAGTAGAACTGTTCCAATTTGAGCATAGTGTAAGGAACCTAGATCAATGGATATCCCTTAAATGAGATATCAGGACCCTGACACTGCCCTCTCACTTTCTGCTGCTGGACTACCATGAGCTGAACAGCAGTGCTCTGCTACTCATTCCTCTTGATGTTCTGCCTTGTCACAGACCCAAATGAATGGGACCACATGCCAATGGAGTAAAATCTCTAAGACCATGATGAACCCAAAGTTAATCTTTCCTTCTTTAAGTTGATTATCTCAATCATTTTGTCACAGTATGAGACAACTGACTAATATACTATGACAGCTGAAAATAATTTCTAACCCAGGAAGGAATAAAATTTCAATAACAGTTATGGTATTTGTGAACTTTACAATTGTTCCAAAACATGAATTCTAGTTCATGTCACTTATCTGTTGATTCTTCAGATGACAATTTTACTATAGTCTACATCTGATTTATGTTCTAGATAATTGATGTACTTGGAACTTTTTTACATAAATAATTGTGCATACAGTACACATATAATGTATTTTTACTGATAAGTAAGTTTTTTTCCATTATATTAAAAAATGGAGTATTTTATTGTGCAAGTAGTTCAATATTTATTTTGATATTTTTATTCTGATTCTATTAGTTATTAGTACATAATTTTCTTCAAGCTGAGGAGCCATTTAATGCAATATTTAAATTAAAATCAAATGGATTTTTCAAAAAAGAGTTAATTTGTCCTACTATAACTTCAGCATGAATTTTGCAAATTGATACCTTGTCTACATGACATATCATAACTTATTTTCATTTAGACATTTTGTTATACACTATATTTTAGCCACAATAGTGGTAAGGATGACAAAACTTATTATTCTATAGTTTCTAGAGTTGCACAGGGATTGGAAGTGAGAAAGGATACACAGAGGTGCATTGATTAAGTTGAATGTGCCAAGGTAAGTAGAGATGATCTTTGGCACTTCTCTCCTACTAAAATGGGCACTGTAGCAATGGGAATTCTATGAATCAAGACAATAAGGGAAAATCAAAAGCTATTCAGGCACAATAACAAAATTCCATAAGCTGGGTAAATTTTGCATAACAAAAAATTTATTCCACACAGTTTTGTGTGCTGAAAGTCACCAGGTCTGCATGCCAGTATGCTTCAGGTTCTATTGAGGGCCTATCTCTAGGTTACACATTAGCATTCTGTCATTGTATCCCCATATAGTAGAGAGCGAGAACTCTCTGAGATCCCTCTACAGGCCCATCCCTATGCCCTAATTACCTCCTAATTACCTAATTACCTCCACCCCCTATTATTACCAAATTTGAGTTTAGGATCTTAATATGAGTTTGTGGATACAAAATTATTCTTGTAAAATTGTCTTATGATAGTCTTCTTTTAAAGTAGACAGAAAAATAGATACAATAACTAGAGATTATTTAATTATTGACATTAAAATGCAAAAAATATATGGTTTCATTTTCTACCAATATGATAAATCAAATCAATAAACCTATATTATTCTCAGCACACTATCTCTTTCATCACCTTAATATAGGAGAAGTTTTCCATTAATCAGAGTTTATTAATTCAATTGATATATTCACTATTTACCATGAGTTTGGATGTAATTTGGAACATGTCCATTAAATTTTGCCATAGTTTCACTTCCTAATGACTAGTAGGTGATGCACTGAAAATCAAAGCCATGAACTTGAACATTTCTTTTTGTATTTATTATTTTCAAAGGAGCTGTCTGGAACTGATTGATACAAATTATTTCTTTAAGTTTTTGTGCAATTCTTAGCTTGAATACTGATGACAGGAGCTAAAAATTGAGCTACGTTAATAGCACTTTTTAGTATGATTAAAATTAGAAGTTCAAATTAGAGTATAAGGTGGGAAAGAGAAAAATTGTTTTTTCCACTGTGTGACAGGTTTTGGGACCTCTTAAAAAATCATACGCTTTTCCTTTTTATTCCTTACACAATAAAACCATGACTAGACTCAATCATATGGAAGTTAAAACACTACTACTTACTTCAATGGAAACTTTCTTAGTGCAGCATAAACTACATTGCATTAGTCAACAAAAATTTTAATTAAGGTCAGAATAAATATGATTTATAATCTATCTATTAATGAAGACAAAATACTCAGACATTTCTGTCTGGAACATTTATAAAATTCAGTCTCCCTGCTCTGAAGCTTCTGAGCTATGATTTACAGCTGGACCATAAAGTGAATAAAAATAGCAACAAAAGGCTTTGGAAGTTGAGTAATGTTTCAGTTTCTTGCCTGCCACATGTAATTTGCCAAAACTCATTTGGCATTTAAGCATAAACCCAAATATGAACATCTCAGTAAACAATTTTGCTGCAAACATATTAAAACAAACCAAGGAGCAATTATATAAAATGAAATGACACTACTAAAGGAACCAGAAAACTTTTTGATCACCACTTACTGCTAAAACCTTAACAGAGGAGTGTAAATAAAACAGAGTAATGAGAATTGCAGAAATTCCCAGTTGTCTTCTTTTTTAGGCAAGATAATCCCATTTTCTCTGACAACTCTGTCTTTTAAAGTTTGACCATTTTCTTTTCCCAGCATAAAAAGCATGATAAAAATTCCATAACCAAGAAAGCAACTATGTATGTGTCTTCTATGTGAAATAGGATTTAGTAACATGTCATGGGTGAAAGAAATCTTAGATGATCAATTCATCATGCTCTAAAGTCCATGCAATCCCTCATTGCTACTCAAAGTGTGGTCTGAGTACCAGCTGCAATCTGTATCCTCTGGGACTTGTTAGAAATGCAAATCTTGAACCCACTTTCCTGATTCAGAAACTGCATTTATATAGCAAGATCCCCAAGAGGTTGAAATGTGCTTAGTGTTTGGGAAGCACTGCTGTTCTGTAATATCACTTTCTAATACTCATCTAGGCCTACTTAAATGGCTCTGCTTACAAAGAAATCATTCTGCAGAAGAGTTATCAGTGTTGAATGACTCTCACATTCAAATGAAGTCATTTGTTACATTAATTAAGGCAAAGATTTGCCTCTCTGTTAGTTTTTAATCAGGGAAGAATTTCCCTCCTTAAAGTCACTCAGAATAAATCTAAGTCCTTTCTCTTTCAGGAAAGTCTTTTCAAATAATAGCAAATAGATTTTCTTTTGTCCTCTTGCTCTTTTTTAGTTATGTGAACTATATTTCAAATGTCATAATATTCAGCCCTCTAAACTTGTTGAGTTCTGTATTATAAAACCTACCCTACTCTTTCCTATGAAAGTATGATTTCCATAATTGAACACAATATCCTACTTATATTCAGTAAATGCAAAATTTAGGGTTATCTCCTCATATACTCAAAAAAGTCTATCTCTATTAATACAAAATAACAATTTTATTGTTTTATTGAGGGTAGGAAGTTATAAAATAATATCTAAATAACTCATACTGAGTATTTAGATTTCTAGAATTCTAGTTATTTTCCAATGAAAATGCTATGTCTCCTGCCCTATTAGCCATGTCAAATTAATTATTTGGTGAAATATTTCAAAAGTCGGAGCTTCAAAGACATTGACAATTTTCTGCCTTCTTACAGTAGCAACTACTCATAACAGTTTTCCTTATTATTCTCATTCCTAGACTTTGTCAACCAATCCAAATAGATTATTTAAATATGATTTTTATATTTTTTGAATTTATTATTTCTTGTAATGTATTTTTAAAACAATATGATAAACTATACTACCAGCCATCATTCTATGAAAAAGAAAGCTTCAAATATTTGATCTTGTATAATAGTTCTTCAAATGTGTGACTTGGAATACTCTGGGTGTTTATGGTGAAATGGGTTTTCCTTGCTGGCTGGTGTGTAAATGCCATTAACAAATAAACATGATTGGAAAATATGTTCTTTGATTTCCAAAGCTCATGATTGGCCAGTAATCTCTGAAGAATTGCTCTGTGAAGCAAAACGCCCTCCCAAATATCCCCATGGCCTTACCTCTATAGAGTGTGAATATGATTTGTTACATGGCAAAATGGGCTTTGGAGATGTTCTTAACGTTATTAACTTTAAAAAAGGAGATTATTCTAAATTTTCTGGGTCACCCAATATAATCTTATAAGAGCAGATAGATACCTTTCTTTTCCTGGAAGCATAAGAGAAGAGGCAGAAGAAGTAGGAGAAATTAGAAATATGACAAAGACTTGGTATACCTTTGTTGCCTCCAAGATTAAAGAGAAAAGCTGATGAGGAAGACAGGGAGTGTTGAGAGTCTCTCTGATAACAGCCAGAAGGAACTAGGGTTCTTTCCATGGAATTAAATTCTAACAAATGTTTAACAGAAATGCTGCTCTGCTGGAATCTTCTTTTTTTTTTTGTGGCATTAGGGCTTGAACTAAGGGTTTACACCTTGAGCCACTCCACCAACTCTTTTGTTTTGTGATGGGTTTTTTTCTTGTTTTTTTTTTTAAGATAGTTTCTCACAGACTGTTTGCCTAGGCTGCCTCTCTGTCTAGCTCCTCCTGATCTCTGCCTCCTGAGTAGCAAGGATTACAGGCATGAGCCTGGTGACATCTTGATTTCATCCTTGTAAGATGTTTCTAAACCAAGGTCCATGCTGTACACTTCTCACAGTTCTGACCTTAAGTGTGAGATAAGTGGGTGTTGCTTTAAGCTACTAAGTTTTTAATATTTTGATTTTTTTTCACAGCAGCAGTAACCAAAACAAGTGGGTTCAGAGCTTCAGGAGCTCTGTACTTTCATTCTTAAAATCAATAGCACACATTGCTAATTCATCACAGCATACTTTCCTCAGACTCAGCTCAGACCGGCCTTAAAATCACTCATAGAAAAGGATAGCTGGAAGCCATTAGAAAGCATTCAGATCTGAAACTTCAGGTGAAAGTTACTGACCTCTGCATGACATTTAGTGGGAACTACTGGTATAAGTGGATCATCTATAATTACCTTTTAATTCAATTACATTGCCATGGAAAGAAATAATGAGAGAGAGCCAAAACAGAAATAGGGAGTACATATTTGAAAATAATGTATATTGAGGACAAGATCTGAGTCTCTGTAAGTTATGTAGGCTTAAATGAATTTTAAATCTGTCTAGTTTTTAATTTCTTCACATGTAATAGAATGGATATGCACCAAGAAGCTTAAAATATGAAAGGCTTTGATTCTTTTTCCCTTTCTTCCTTTCTCTCTCTCTCTCTCTGTCTTCTTCCTTTCTCCCCCTTGCCCCAATAATGCAAATTCACTCCACCAACTGAGGACACCATGGAACGGCTGTGATGCCTTGAATTTCAAAAATTTTATTGCAAACTAGTAAACAAAAATTGCTTCACGTGGTTTTTGTTGTGGTTTGGACGTGAAATGTACCGTCAAAGCTCACATGTAGAGCCTTGATTCCTGACTGGTGCTGTTGAGAGGTGATTGCATCATAAAGACACTAACTTCATCATTGGATTACTCCATTGACTTCTTCACAGCCGAATGAGCTATTAGATGCTGGGGTAGTTTTGCCTCCTGCCTCAACACAAGCCCAAGTAAGCACAAACTTAAACTTCTGAAACTCTGACCTAGCCAGGTGCTGGTGGCTCATGTCTGTGATCCTAGCTACTCAGGAGGAAAAAAGAGAGAACTCTAATGCAAAGTAACTTTTCCTCCTTTAAATTGAATTTCTAAAGATTATTTTTCCACAGGAACAAGTTTGGCCAATCTAATTTTCATCTCCAATGTTCTAATTTTAAAACTACATATATAAAGAAAATTAATGAAAATGAATTCTTTGTATTTCACTGATTGTCATGCTCCATTCACGCCTAGATATGGCACTGCTTAATTATCATGAGCAAATATTTATGCTTAAATGCACTTATTCAGCATGTATCATTGATTATAAAGACTAATGTCTACATCTAATGTCTATGTTCTCTGTTTTTTATATATATGTAGACATATAGATTTATTAGTCCACTGAAATATTAATAATCCAAGGTCAGAGATCAGTGGTTCATTTATTTTGTGATGTTTTTTCTTTTGGGATTCATTATTTATTTATTCCTAAAGCATATTAAATGAGAAATTAATACTCTATCTGGTAATAGCTATAAACTTTAAAATTAAAAGTGATTTTTTTTCTAAAATACTGATAAAATATAAACTTTTGGCCATGTACATCAGCCTTCATCTCTATTTCCAGCTATCCAGGAGGCAGAGATCAGGAGGATCATGGTGCGAGGCCATTCCTGAGCAAAAGCATAACAACCTATAAAAAAAATAACTAAAGCAAAAATGGCTGGGAGTTTGTTTCAAGTGATAGAGCACCTGCCTAGTAATTGCAATGTCCTGAGTTCAAATCACAGTACCATCAAAAATACTGAAGAAATGAGCTTTTAATGTAAATTAATAATATTAACAATTCATCAAAAAACACTGAAGATAATGTTACTGTAGTTATTTCAAGTATCATGACAGGCAAATCATCTTGGTTGTGTTATTGAGTAAAGATTAATACTATGCTGTTACCAAATTTTCCTCATTTTTTCATAGTTTCTTCACCTTTTGGTGTTACTGGGGTTTGAACTCAGGTTCTCATGCTTGGTGGAAGGCACTAACCACTTGAGCCACCCCACCAGTCCTTTTCTTTTCTTTTTTTAAATTTTATTTTATCATTTTTACATTTACTTACATGTGTATATATTATTAGGGCCACCTCCCCACCCTGCCTCACTCTCACCCTCTCTCCACCCTGCTTCCAACAGAGCCTATTCTGCCCTTTGTTCTCCAGTTTTTTTGAAGAGATAATAAGAAAGACACAGTGTTTTTGCTATTTTGAGATAAAGACAACTATATAGAGAGATTCCTTGTGTTGTTTCTATGCACATGTGTATTACAACCGAAACTGGTTCATCTCTACTAGTTCTCTTCATTACTTCTTGGTCCCCTTCCTATAGTGGCCTCTGGCAGTTTAAGATTACTGTATTTGTTCCTATACAGTGAGCACACCAACCACATTCAAGTTTTAGGTTTCCTTTCCTTTTCCTATTCCTCCCTTGCATGTTCTCCTCTTAGTGTGTGTCCCATGTCCAATAATATTGCTTCATTTGTTTTCATAATCTGCATATGAGGTAGGACATATGACTTTTGGCCTTCTTAGCCTGACTAACTTCTCTTAAGATGATGTTCTCAAGTCCCATCCATTTACCTGCAAATGACAAAATTTCATTCTTTATGTCCAGCCCTTTTCTTTACCTTTTAATGTACAAATTATTTAGAATTCAACATTTTCAAAAGTCTAGTAGACTCTGTTAAAAATTATCTCTGTATCTAAAACACTGGATTAATTGATGAACTAATCTTAAAACAATAGTGGCCAATTTTCACAAAACACATATCTTTTATGGCTATTAGGCTACCCGTTAGCATATCACTACATTTCATCTCCTAGTCATTGAACTGTCTGTTCCCAAATGTAATACATATTTTGCGATTATGTTGCAATTATATAATTTAATAAATGCAGTGATAGTTTTAAAATGAAGTTGAGATTTGTTTAAATATATGGAAGAATTGGAAAATCAACCCATTAAAGTGATTTTAATTTTTATTAGAATTTCAATTTTAAAAGGAAATATTATCTATAAATGTTTTGCATTCACACAATATTTCAAGTATTTTAATTCTTGACTTTGATTGAAAGGTACCACAGTGGGGACTGGGTCAAGTAGTAGAGCTCCTGCTTTGCAAGAGCAAAGCCCTGAGTGTAAACCCCATTCCCAACCCCCAAAAAATGTATCAGAATGCATTATAGCTGTGTTTATTCTAGAAAGGTGATGTGGACCTTAGATGCAGATGACAATTAAATATGCAGATATATCATTTATATGAAAAGGAAATAGGTATAGTATGTCATTATACACATAGGATGTTTACCGATTAAATGACGGTTTTATTGAGTTTAATTCAGTTTTTTCTTAACCAATCTACTTTTCAATTTGATTTCCTTGGCTAAAACGTTTCCTGTAGTATATAAAAGAAAAAGTTTAGCTAGCCCAATAAAGTCTACCTAGATAGATAACCCTTCACAATGGAAGCAGAAGGAATTGGTGGGAAGGAATGGAAAAGGAGATTTATTCCTTGATCTCTCCATCACAACAGTTAATATATCTGAACTTTCTAGTATATCAGGAAATGAAATGTTATTTTCATAGTGATTTTAATTTTAGTAGCAGGTGAAGTTATAAGCAGATTATCTCAATAGAGCATTTTATATTTCAGCACATATCATGGTTAGGAAGTATTTTTATTTCCAGATAATTTAAAGCTAACAAATTATATCCTCAAAGCCAATGAAAAAAGCAATTATATCAACAAAATCAATGAAGAGTAGAAATATGCAAAAGCGTTAACACTTGATACAGAAGTTCCAATGAAATAGGCAAATTGTTTGGAAAGAACAATTTTATTTTAAGTAACCTATTAAAACCACGTTAGAATGCTAAAATGATTTTCATGAAGATACTAAAGCAATATTTCATGACCCTTTGATATTTAAATGTCCTATCCATTTTTTATTCTTCATAGCCTTTAACAAAAGGATATTTCAGAATTTCAAAATAAAACCTCATAATTTCTTATCCAAGGATTAAGTTATTTCATTACCTGTATCAAGTGCAAATAAGTTCAAGTAAAATAATTTTATCTTATATCTTAGAAACAAAGTCAATGTTCTATCAGGCTTCCTAGAATCTATCACATCCAAATAGAATAAGCGATATATTATATTGACATCCATTGTGCCTGGCAGAGACAGACCCTGGTTAAATATACAGTGATCATATTTCATTATAGGATGCCTATAGGAGTTCTTGTCCCTGTATTTCAATAAGAATGAAAACTTCCGACATTCTATATGCTGGCATTAGATAGCTTCGTGTCTATAGGCATCACTGATATCTAAACTGAAATTATTATTACATCCGTATTAGAAACTCTAGCTGGTTTTAATATTTTTGTAAGATTTTTGGGGTTTTGGAAACTTTTTCTTTGCCTCCATAACAATTCAATCACCAGATTTTCTTTCCATTTGTCCAGCTTTAAATGTAGTATTTGAATGTCACACTATTTACCTGGGTGTCATATGGCTTCTTCTTTACATGTCTGATCTATACTTACTCTCATTTGTTCTCTTCTATACATGACTCACAATCATTTTATTTCTTTACTGGGGAGCATATTGCTTCAAATTCTATTGCTAAAAAGTCCATTCTCTTAGTTTCTTTGCCTGACTCTAAATACAGTGATCCTTTTGTTAGGGCTTATGATGCTCTATGATCTCCTTCCTGCCTCAGTCTCTGATCTAGTTTTGAACCATGTGGAGAGCTCTTGTGCCTATCATTGTTACCAAAATAGGGCAGACTTTATAAAACCTTAAGTCCTATAATATTTTTCTGTTCTCTTTGTTCTTTTCTTATGTGACTTATCTGCCATATTTGTATCTTTCAGGTTTCCAAAGTTGATTTTTCTATCACATTGCTATATATTTTATAATTTTTATAATATTTATTTTCTACCTGTTCATTATTTATCTAACTAGCTTCCAAAAATCATGAAAGCTAAACCCATTGTTGTTTCGTCATGGCTTTCTCTCTAGTAACTCACTACTGCAGTATATAGCCTATAGTACAAGTACACTAAACATTTATTAAACAGATTAAATTAAAGAGAGGAAGTAAGTCACTGTTCATGTACGTATCTTTAAATCATACTCTTTCAGAACATGAGACAAATATATATTCATTTTTCCAGGCAAATTTTCTAGTAAAAACAAAAGTGTTATTTGTGTCTGGACTCCTATTTAGCAAATGCTGATGTGCTTTGTACTCTCCTTTACATAAATTTATAACTTACAATTAATTAGAGATGTGCTTGAAATTCCCTGAAATTACAAGCAAATGATGCATAATGTGACTATGTCTGTGTATTCTCCAGTAAAGAACTCATAAGTATCACCATGATTTTAGATATATGACTATTCCCAGAATTTGGCCAAAAGCTAGTAGAAATAGTTCACTTCTGAACTATTTGTAAAAGTGAATTTCAAATCAATCAATGATACTTTTATTATATATCCAAATTGTACAAATATGGAATACATGTGGAAATAGAGAGTAGAGATGAGGTTATGATCCAAGAATGAAAAATCCAGCTGCAGAACTTTCTTCTTGAATTTTTTCTTATTAAATGAGATTGTATTATTTACATACAATGTTATTCTATATATGTTATTACTCAAAAATAGGCAAAGTACTTCATTATATATACAATGGTCATAAAATATTTGTTGCCTTAACAAATTAACTATAATTTTTTCAAGATTCTTTGCAATATAGATACTGATTTCTTGGTAATCAACAAGCTAAAGCTACAATGCAAAACTTATTCATTATATTATGTGGGCTACTACAAAGTGGTCCAAAGTCTGGCATAACATTATTCCCCTGTGGTGTCCTGGACTCAATAATTAATCATCTTGGCTTGTCCCAATAGATTCTGTGGCTGATTTTAAAAGATACTGTAATTGCAACCAAGACAACTTTCAAACATGTTCTTTAGTTGTCACCACTTTTAAATTGGAAAACTCTGTTCACAACTTTTTTCTTGTTTTAGCAAATATCTTGCATTTGCAAGGGGATATTGATATATAACTTAATAAAATTAAAACTTTAGATGCAAATAAGCAGTATAATGAAAAAGATGAAAATTAAAGTGCGGTTTTAAGTATAGCTAATGAGTCCAAGGAGACAGTATTTAGAAAGTATATTGATATCAGTCTCAACATGATTAAAATTCAAAGCAAGCTAAAAGCATTAACAGAGCAAAACATTTTCAACTAAAGTACACAAAGCAGATACATGCATAATAATAAAGTAAGTGGTACCAACTTTAGCTTCTCTTCTGAAAACTACGAAACTTGGTGTAGATATATCATGCACACCCCCCACAGAGACATTTAATAGTGGAAATTTCCAAGCTGTGATCTCTAAGAAAAGTAGAAATTAAGGAGAACCCATATAATCACCTCTGGTTTTCTGAGTCATATTCCAGGGAGGGGAATCCAAGCAGAGCACTCTGGTTTCAACAAGCTGAAGACACAGAGACTAAAGTGCAAAAATGTGGCTGCACAGTATCCCAGGAATGGAGCTACTCAGAAAAAAACATGTGTTTTGTTGAACACTGTTCTGTACATGCAGAAAGTAAAACTCCATAGGCAGGTCAGTAAAAAACATGACACTCTGAAAGTGAAATCTTCCCAAACATTAAGCAAAGTTTGTAAATGTTTCAGTTCCAATTAGCATCCTAGGACTCTCAGTGAAGATCCAAGGAAAGTAATGCCATAATTATAAAATTTAAGTATATCTATAATAAAGGCTCTCTAGATCTATCACAACAGATTTTTAAAACCAACGTAATACCTAATATGAAAATTATTTATTTTAAGACTCAACAAATCACCATTATTTAAATGAATATATAAAAATTCAACACTCCGCAACCTAACATTGAAACATTCCTAAAGGTTTAAGATGCAAGACAATTTGTAACTGAAATAAAAATCAGACAACAGAAAAAAAAGCAACAATGAACAAAGATAATGAAATTAAAGGATAATGACTTTCAAACCTTGTTATAAATATGCTTAGGGAAGTAAGAGAAAAAAAATGGGAAAAAATGAAAACATTTTAAAAATACAATATCTATAACTAAAAACAAAAATTTGAAAGATTCATTTGAAGTACTTAATAAGCAAATTAGCCACGAGCAAAAGAGATCACTGAGTAGCTTAGAATAATGGACTCCTGCCACAACTCCCCTATCCTGCCCATGACCTAATCCCTGGAATCTTGAATATGCTATATTACATGACAAAGGGGCAATAGGTAGCAGAGGGACTGATTAATTATAAAATGACCGTAAAGTAAAATCATTCTGTATTATCTGGGTAGGTCCATTCTAATCATCAAGATGCTTAAATGGGAAACAGGAAAAGCACAAGTTTCAGAAACACAGGGAGTCCACTTGATATAGACTTGATGAGTTACTTCTGGCTTTGGAGATTGGACAAGAGCATAAGCAAAAGAATTCAGAAGGGTGTAGTAAAAGCAAGAAGATGCATTCCCTGCAGTTCTGCCAGCACCTCTATAATCCTTAGAGGTGCTGCTAACTAAGCACCCTTCCAGTTCAGCTACACCCAGTCCTTTTTCTTTTAACTTGGTTTTTGAGATAAGTCTTGTGCATTTCCCTAGGTAGATCTCAGACCATGATCCTCCCAAGTAGCTGGTATTATAGGTACATATCATTATGCACCTCAGTTTGCTTTTGAGACAGGGTCTCTCTAACTTTTACCAGAATTTTCTCCTCTTTTTGACTCTCAATTAGCAGGGATTCTGGGCATGGACCACCACATCCTATTTTAAACTTTTTACATTTAGAACTGTATGAGAGTGATTATTCTGATTTTACATAACTAATTTTGTGGTAAATTGTTGCAGCTTTATTAGAAAAATAAACTTGAATATATACCAGCCAAACGTTCAAACAATCATAGAAAATAAAGAGAAAAATTGAACAGAGCTTCAGTCTTCTGTGAACAGTGGCCTAAGATATCAAACTAAAATTGATCACATAAGTAAATGCACTCTCATAATATATGACTTTGGAAGAGGAGTTATCAATAAAAATAAAAACAAAAGAAAAAAGGTCATATTTCTTAAGTTTGATTAAAAATATGGTGAATCATAACATATCATAAATATATTCCTGAAAACCACTGAATGTTTGTTTTTTACTGTTAATTATATTTTATTGTTAAGTATATTTTATATCTTTTTTTGCAGGTTAGTCAGGGATAGTGACACTAAGGGAAAGTATTTATGGCTTTTCAGATTTGATTCTGAACTCCAATCTCACACACAAACACTATATAACTAGCACATGAGAACAATACAAGTTTCTTGGAAAAGAACATTGGATGGATCATCTTATGGGAAAATTACACTGTTGTTTGTGAGAAAGTCAGTGGCATGTCAGAGGATTGTAATCTTGACAGACGGCTTGTGAATTAAAAACAAAATAAAACAAAACATTCTTCAAGTTTGGAAATTAAGTATATGCCAAAAAAATATAAAGATACACACATGCATATTTGCACAGCTGCGTGTTTCTAACATTTATATATCACTCTTGATTCCATAATTGGATTTGTTTGACTTAGTGAATATTCTCAATCTAATTTTTGTTACTAAAGATGAAAGATTGCCTCCTACCTATGAAGCCATCTCTGAGGATTCTATCTCTGTCTTTCCAAAGTTAATGTATGGTTAGTAGACCATTTGGTGGAAAATTCATAGATAAAACATTTATAATTTCCTTTTAGGATATCTATATAGGCTATTGATTCATACTCATTGACATTTAAAGCTAGATGGCCAAATATATTGCATAGCAAATCAAGTACAATCTCCTAACTTACAAATAAAAGGCAACATGGACTTAGAGGTCATTCTCATTTCGAATATGGGTGGGTATGTGACATTTCATTAAGTTTACATGAACTCTGATGATCTAGCTACTAAAACCTCATATGCTTAGAGCCATTTGCCAGAAGCTGAAGGAAGACTACTAAAGTCCTATCATTTTTTCTATTAAAAATATATCCCCCTTTGTGAGTTTGAGAATGTTTTTCTTCCTTTCTTGTAAAATAAATAGTCAAAGACATAAGTGTTAGTACATTACTTCTAACCAATTCATCCATGTGTTAATGTATTCCTCTGTTGTCCATGGAATGTTGGAGGAAGTTTGCAATTCAACAACAAATTATAGTTATATTTTAATCATAAAATATGTTTGAAAAACATGAGTTAGAAGAAAAACACTGAGAAGAGGACAGAACAAATATACTCAGGCTAGAACATGGTGGATAGTTATAAAATTGAGCTATGCTATGCTTTTTGTAAATGTGTCTAATGATTACTTGCTATGGACCCAACAGCATGTTGCCCATCATTGTCAACCCTCAACACATGCACACACATGCACACACACACACACACACACACAGTGACACAAACACACACACAAATTGATACAGACAGAGATGCACACGCAGACAAAAACAGAGATACAAACACACACAGACACATACACACACAGAAAGACATATACATTGACACACACAGAGACACACACATAGAAATACATACAGACACACAAACAGAGGCACACAGATACACATGCTCACATACCACATCATGTCAAATCACATCTGAGTGGATATTTCACATACAAAGAGAATTACCTATGCTTTGGCCTTGTCTATGTTTCTCTTATTTGAAGCTTTTTAAATATGTATTGGAGTTCTTCATTGTTTTTAATTATGGTTGTATATATAGCATAAAACTTATCATATTAACCAATTTAAGCTTATAGCCCCATGTTGCTAATTAAATTCACTTCGAACTGTCACTATGTCATCACCATCAACATCCAGAATTCTTTTTATCTACCCTAAATGGCAATCTGTACCCAATAAATAATAATCTATTATTTCCAGCCTTTGACATCCAGTCTCTTATAAATATAATTCTACTTTCTGTCTCTATGAAATTGACTACTCTATTTCTTATAAAAATAAAGGCATACAGCATTTGTCCTTTTATGAGTGGTTTACTTTACTCGACACAATTTCTCCAAATTCTATCCATGTTATAGTATTTGTCAGATTTTTCTACCTTTATAAGGCTAAATACTATGTACCCTGAACTTAAATGCTTCCTAGATTTGTTTTAAACAGCTGTAGAAAAAGTGCTGATATAGAAATAGATGAAGAAATTTTGTGCTTTTCATGGGACAGAGTGAGTAAGATCGGATTAGCAGCCTAAACAGGTTTAGGATTTCCTACTAGTAATAATTTCAAAAGGCTCCCACAAATAAAGACTGTGTGTAGTTGTCAGGTATCTGGGTTTGAAGAGCTTAAGATAGGTAGGTAGTGACCCAGAGATTAAGAACCAGGGAAAAGGGTAGCTGGGAGTGGACTCTTTGAATTTGCTGGTTTGCATAGCACTACTTTAAAGACTGAATGGGAAGCATATATTACATATAGAATTACAATTACAAATAGAATCTTGTATCTTTTGACTATGGTCTTTACTCACCCTATGTAAGAATACTGAACTCCTGGTAGATACCACTTATCTCAATATCATGATTATTTGTTTCATTTTTTCTTACTTATCTGTCGATTTGTGTATTTATTTTTGTAGTGTTAAAATACCTATAATATATACTTTGCCATTTTGACCAATCTCTAGTATAGAATTCAGTACTGCAAAATATATTTCCAAATTTGCCAACCACACTACTCTCCATTTCTGGAATATTTTCCTTCATTTTAAACAGAAAATCTTTCATTTCTATATCATGACAGCCTTTGTGTTTTTCACAGTAGTGCTATATGTGGTACATTTCTAATGGACATGTAGTAAAGAGCCTTTCCTTACTGAACGTTTAATATTGATAAAGTAGTGTCAGCAGCAATAATTCTACAGAATAGTTAAAAGAGTTCACAGTTTTCTGTGATCAGTCATTTAACAATCATTTTCTAGTCACAAATTCAACAGGTTGTAATTTTCATGTCATCATCAATAGTGTATTCTCCACAGTTCTGTGTCATTTTGTGCCTACAGTGGTAAGATAATATTAGTTGATCACTGATTTTATGCAATGAAATTTTAATGAATAATCATATAACTCATTTGTGACTGGGATCATATTACTAGCATGAGCTAAATGAAGTGAATGAATTGTTATAATGAAAATCTTTTTAATAAGTCTTGACTTGATCAATTCTGGTCCTTAATCTACTGTGGCTAAGAAGGGAATTGGACTTAAGCGAACGCAAACGTTGCTGATAAATAATTATCAATTTACTTAAAACTGTAGGTTCCATGTGTAGTATGGTTCATAGAACTTTCATTAGGGTCAAAGGAAATCATGTATGGAAATAAAGCATAACATCTAAGTAAAAGTGGAGCAAACCCAAAACTTATAATGGGAATGTAAACAGGAATGATCCATATATTTTGCATAAAAAAGTGGCTCTGTCCTAAGAAAAATGTAAAGTAAAAAAAATTTAACTAATGGATTCTATGTATATATTTCCATGACTATGTTTTGTGGGTGGGAGAGAAGGAAAGCAGTGTTCGTAGAGAGTTGATCTGCATGGCAATAACTCAGTTAACAGGATAAGGATAAGGATACACATACTGTAGGGAAAGGCCTGGAAACTGAGTGAGGGCTTAACACAAAAGAATTTTTTGTCAGTAGGATTGCTTAAGAAATCTCAGGACAGGTACATATAATAAAGTCTATGATATAGTTTACTTTTATTCTCAGAACTGCATAGGATCTCAACATGACAGCATTATCCTGAACCATCTGTAAGACATGCTTTCAGTAACTGCTTTAGTTGATTGCATTTGAAGAAAACCCTTATTTTGATTGATATTGTCAGAGAGGTGAAAATATTCATAAAAGTCCTGATAAAATATCAATCCAAACACGTAAATTAATAAGAAATCAAAGTTGGAGTTCCTATGAAATATTCTTTGTGAGTCCACAGACCTGTTAGTGAGGAATTAGATGATCCAATTATATGTGAGAAGAACCCATGACAGTTTTATACGTGTTCTTATGAGCACATATTAAAGAAAAGGTGATAAAGAAAACCTGGGTAACTTGATAACTAGAATGAATATAGAAATCTTAAACTGACTGAAATCACCATAAGAACAGGACTAAGGTAGAATGAAGAAAATTAGAGACTCTGAGGTTAATACAGGAAAGAGCAGGGTATATACTCTGGAAGCAACAGGTATAGGCAAGGCCTTCCTCAATAGAACCCCAGCAGCTCAGCAACTAAGGGAAAAGATGGACAAATGGGACTACATAAAATTTAAAAGCATCTGCACAGCAAAAGAAATGGTCTCTAACCACCCACAGAGTAGGAGAAACATTTGCCAGCTATATATCAGACAAAGGACTGATAACCAGAATATACAGGTAGGTTCAAAACTAAACTCTCCAAAAATCAATGAATTCATAAAGAAATAGTCAACTAAACAGAACTTTTTCAAAAGAAGAAATTTAAATGTCAAAAAAACACATGAAAAAATGCTCACCATCTCTGGCCATGAAGGAAATGCAAATCAAAACCACACTAAGATTCCACCTCACTCCTGTTAGAAGAGCCATCATCAAAAACACCACCACCAACAGGTGTTGGCAAGGATGTGGGGTAAAAGGAACCTTCATACACTGCTGGTGGGAATGCAAGCTAGTACAACCATTATGGAAAACATTATGGAGGTTTCTTAAAAATCTAAACATAGATCTGCCATATGATCCAGCAGTCCCACTCCTGGAGATATACCCAAAGGAATATCAGTTTACTCCAGAGGCACCTGCACACCCATGTTTATTGCAGCACTATTCACAATAGCCAAGTTATGGAAACAGCCAAGATCCCCCACTACTGATGAATGGATTAAGAAAATGTGGTATTTATACACAATTGAATTTTACTCAGCCATGAAGAAGAATCAAATCTTATCACTTGTAAGTAAATGGATAGAACTGGAGAACATCATCCTGAGCAAGGTCATCCAGGCTTAGAAGACCAGATATCATTTGATCTCCCTCATATGTGGACTTTACATCTAGGGCAAAAGCAGTAATGTTGTTGGGCTTGGGTCACATGATAAGGGGAGAGCACATAAGGGAGGAATGGAGATAGGTAGGAAACACAAAACTTGAAAGTGTTTGATGTCCTCACTGCAGAGGAGTTAATACAGTAACCTTAAAGAGACAGAGGTGATTATGGGAAGGTGACTGGGAAGTAATAAACTTATACATGAAAGCAATGCTAGGCATCTCTCTGTGTAATTGTCTTTATCTCAACTAGCAAAAACACTTTGTCTTTCTTATTATTGCTTATGTCTTCTCTTCAACAAAATTGAAGAAAAGGGGAGAACAGGTTCTGCCTGTAAGTGAGTGGGGGAGAGAAGGAGGGGGCAGGGGACAGGGGGAAGAAATGACCCAAACAATTTATGCACATGTGAATATATTAATAAGGAAAATTAGAGGAGATGAACAAATTGGGTTGTAACGCATATATACATGGAAGTCACAAGGAAACTCCCTGTGTAGCTACCTGTAGCTCCAACAAGCAAAAATGTCATGTTTTTCTTTTTATCTTTTCTCTGTTTTCTTCTATAATATTCAAACAGGTCCAGGAGGGGAAAAGGGATTGGTGCCACTGATAGTGGAAAGGTGGTAAGGAAAGGGCCTAGAAGGGTGAATATAGTGCAAAAACTGTACACACATGTATGTAAATGATTAAATAATACCTGTTGAAACTATTACAGGAATGGGGGAGGGTGGATAAAGAAGAGTTGTGGAAGTGGTGAATTCATGTATGTTATATTTAATACACTGTAAGAACCTTTGTAAGTGCCACAATGTACCTCCACCCAACACAACAATAAAGGGAACAAAATTTTAAAAAACAATGAAAAAATATAATAAAATCTAAAGGGGAATATTCAAAAATCATTGACAGTTTGGGGTCTTATGTTCACATCTCTTTAAATTATTATTATTTTTAGTATCACTAAGGATCTAACTCAGGGCCTCATGCTTCCTAGGCAATATCTCTACCACCAGGGGTGTCTCCCCAGTCCTTTTGTAATGTAGTTGGGATTTTCTTTTCTTTTTTTTTTTTTTGATAGAGTGTCAATTTTTTTCCTGGAGCTGACCTCAGGCCATGATTCTCCTGCCAATGGCCTCTGCCGGACAACACCATGACTAAGTTAATTGATTGAGATAGAGTCTCACTAACTTTTTGCCACAGCTGACCTCAAACCATGATCCTTCTACCTACTGAGTAGCTGCTTGTGTTCAAGTCTTTAATCCATTTTGAGTTGTTTATGCTGTGAGTTAAGGCCCAATATGCTTTCTTTCTTTCATAAGTGAATATCCAGCCTTTCCAACACATTTTATTAAGAGACTAATCTTTCTCTCATTGTATATTCTTGGTATCCTTTCCAAAGATTAGTGATCATATGTGCTTAGTTTATTTCTGGAGTCCCTTTTATATTCTACTGCCTTATATGTCTATTTTTATGCCAGAACCTTACCATTTTTACTGATAGAGTTTTGTAATATATTTTGAAATCAGGATGAGGAAAAAGATGAGGAAGTACAGGAGAAGGGAGTTACACTGATTTAAGCACAATGAATGTGCAGGTATAATAGGAAAGCAAAATTGCCACAGAACAACAAACAGACACCTAAACAAGGAAGGATAAGAGAAAAAAAAACAGGTAATGCCAAGGGGAAGGCACTAATGGGTATGAGAGGATAAAATAAGGAAGTTAAGAAGGTGAATATGGTTGATATGCTTTCTATACAAGAAAGACTATAGAATTTTTAAATCTGTTGAAGTCACCATAAGAAGGGGACTAAGGTAGAAAGGAGAAAAATGAAGGGGAAGAACCAATTTGGTATATAATGCATATATACATGGGAATGTCATAATGAAACTCTTTGTATAGATATCTTAAACAAAATATTTTTTTCAACAACAGAGGAGACAAAACAGGTCTTGTCTGAAGGTTGATACCTGTGGGAAGGGTAGGAGGGTGAATATGTTGAAAATATTATATACTCATGTATGAAAATAAGAAAAGAGATCTGTTGAAACTATTCTAAGAATGGGGGAGAGAGGATAAAGTAGAATGATGGAGGAGTGAATTTAGCTAAGATATATTATAAGCATTGTTGTAAATGTCACAATGTACCACCAGTAAAATATAATAATTAAAGAAATGAAAGACAGGTAGAACAGGTCCTGGTTTATACTAGTAGTAGGGGGAAGACAGAAGGAAAGGGTGGGGGAGGCCAAATATGTTGGAAATATTATGTACTCATGTATGAAAAGAGAACTATGAGACCTGTTGAAGCTACTCTAAGAAGGGAGGAAAGGAGATACATAGAATGATGGAGAAGGTGAATCTAATTAAGATGTATTAGAAAAACTTTTCTAAATGTCACAATGTACTCCCTGTATAGCAATAATATGCTAATAAAAATTTCACAAAGGAACATAGAGAAAAAGGAATATTTTGCCACTGTTATAAGGAGTGTAAAATAACCAATCTAGTATGGAAAACAGTATGGAGATTTCTCAAAAAAAAATTAAAAATGGAATCTCTATATGATCCACCAGTCCCAGTCTTAAGTTTATATAGCCACAGGAATTGAAATAAGGATCTTGAATAGATATGTGTACTCTAGGCCTAACAAAACAAAAGAAAAATGAAACAAATTCATGAAGTTAGAAGAGAGACTACAATGGAGGCAGTAGTTTAGGGAAATTGGGGAGGTCAGGGGAAGATAAAGAGTAATAGGGGATGAATAAGGTCAATATATATTATATGCATATGTGTAAATGTTGTGATGGATCTTGCAATTTAATATGTATCTATAAAAAGATACACTACACTCTAATTTTCAGTTAAGCAGCTGCCCACAGTAGTCAAGCTATGAAGCAATCTAATGCCCATCAGCAGATGAGGTATTTTTGAAAAATGTGATACTTTTTTGAAAAATGGTACCATTTTTTGAAAAATGGTACACCACAGGGTACCATTCTACCATCCAAAGAAGGAAGCCTTGCCAGTCGTGATAATATGTTTGAAACTGAAAAGTCTTATGCTAAGTTAAATAAACCCGGTGTAGAAGACCAAACGCTACATGAAAACAAATGTGTGATGAATCTGAAATAGTTAAACTCATAGAAGTGGAGAAGTAAATGGTGGTTGATACAGGCTGGGAGTAGGAGAAAACTGGTAGTTTTCAAAGAGTCCAAAACATTGTGGGCTCAGTCTTTCTGAGACCCCAACTCACCCACACAGGGGCTTTTCTTCTCTTTTTCCTTCTGTTTAATATACCTCTGCACTTAAAGTTAGCAATACTGTAGTTTATATTTTAAAATCTTCCAAATGGTGGATCTTACATTGTGTACCTATTATAAAATATAAAATCATAATAAATAAGTAGATAAAAAACAATAAAGGAATTTCAGGAAACTTTTGGAGGTGATGGATTGCTTTATGGTATTGACCATGATGTTGGGTTCACTGGTGTATACTTATCACCAAACATGAAGGTGTATAAATTAACTATGCATAGATTTTGTATGCTAAGAAATAAAGTAATTGAGACAAGTTATTTAGAGAAAATTTCACAGAGGACTGATTCATAATATCTAACTTTTATCCTTGATTACAAAAATGAGAAAAACTACCAGTGTTTGTCCAAAGTATCACCTCCTGCTCCAAAGCAAGTTAAAACCAGAAATGCTACTTTCTTCAGACACTCTCAGTTGATTACTTCAGGTTTGACAGCATTTTCTTTCAAAAGGCACAGCTTACAATGAAATGATGAGAACTCTTAAGGGAATCAAATGCTTGCTTTGCTAAAACCTAAAATATAATGCCATCTATTTTCTCTGGTATCCTGGAAATATTCCCAACTGTCTCTGTGAATTTCTTCTTGCCAACATCAATAAAATCCTAGGTACATTAGTTTTGTGCTCCTTAGCTATCAAATAATATAAATAAATTCTACATTTCATTTTCTAAGGAACAGGAACTGATGCAAATTACTGAGAAAATATATGTAAAAGTCTGTTTAATGTCAATAAAGGTAATATTGTTTGATATTGAATTTAATGGAAAACTATTCTCTTGTTTAAGTCTATCATCTTAGCCCTCATTTTGGTTTAGCTAAATTTGCACAGGAGAGACTTGGAGTATTACATAAACTATCAAGGATTTAATCTCTCCTTCCTTTCCTCCTCTTTGATCTCCTTCTCCATTATTTCTCCCTCCATTTTTACCCTCTTATGACTGAAAATTTTGATATTTATAAGCTATGTGCAATGCATCTAATTAGCCTACAAAGAATTACTAAAGCAGAATAATGAGAAATTCAGAAGAAATTCTTCTTAGTTTTATTTATTTACTTATTTATTGTTTATTCATTTATTCATATGTGCACACATCGTTTGGGCCATCTTTCCCTCACCCACCTTCCACCCCCTGGCTTCCAGGCAGAAGAGAAGACATTTTGTTGAAGAGAAGATATACTTTGTGAGAACTATGAAATTGTATTCTACTGATACAGAGTCATGAAGGCCATTAACATTTTGAATGTGATATATCTCATTGATTACTCATGTTATATAAATTAATAATAAGGATTATTTAATTTTACACATGGCTTGCATACTTGTTTTATTTTGTTTTTTAGTTGATAATATATAACCTATATTCTCTCAAAAAATGGTTGAAGGAACTTGTTATAAAACACTTATGACTAATAATGACAAGACAAAAATAAAACAAACCCCATAAAGAATATGTAGGGATTATTATCTTCCCAATTATTGCCTCTTGGGCTTCTTTATATTCAGGCTTAGGATAATATCTGAACTTTATCAGATCTGAAATAATTACTGACCCTTTGGTAAACATTACATGCATCCTATAATTTAATTAAAATTAACAACAAACCTGTGCAACATGAAATATTATGAGTTTTTTCCAATCAAAATTAGAGATGTAGAAAAGTCAAGTAACTCATCCAAGGTCACAAAACTAGCATGCAGCAAAGACATGGAACAAATTAATCCACTGTGTTAACACCTGAGCTTTAAAAACCATTTCATTTTTCTGTAAGGGGATATAGGACTTCATTTGGTGGTGGTCTATTAGATGTTTTAATCAGATTAATCCCCCATTACTTACTCTTTCTGTATCACCATGCTCCCCTAACATTCAACAGCTTAGAGTACATTACATTATATTATATTCATGTATAGATGAAATGTTTCAATATTTTTCATTCTCTAACATTTTCTTTTCCTCTCCCACCTCCTGTAGTCCCCTAAAACAGACCTAATAATACAATCTTGTTCTCTCTCACCATATATGTGTGTGTATTCATCAAATGTATTCTTAAGTAATGAATTTTAAAGTAAATGGAAGATAATTTCAACATGTTTTTTCCTTAATAGTCACAATATTTAGAGACACTCTGAAAGAACTGTAAGTCCTCTTTCCTCAAAACCATATCCAATTCATAGCAGTTACGAACTCATGAATGGACTAATCTATTGATGAAGTTAGCACCATCAGGGGCCATAAGCTTCTCAATGAGTGCACATCCTGTCTGGGAATCAAGCTTTCAACATAGGAGGTTTTAGGGGGAACTTTGCATACAAATCATAAGAGGTGGATAGTACGTAAAATATCTATAAATGCCTAAATGCTGTGAGAGAGAGGTCTGGGAACACAGATGTGAATATTGCTTCTTCAAGTACCATACCAAATCAGAAGTTATTCACACCTGTCTTACAAGAACTTGAACTTGGTTATAGACATAAAGTAGAAGAAAGCACAGTAAGTGGTCTTGAATTGGAACAAAGACAGTAATGTTCATAGATGGTGAGCAATGGAGACTGAGGATCACTGTAGAAGGAAATGCCTGGCCAGAACTACAAGGAGCTGAAAAAAAGAGCATCCTCACTGGAGAAAAATACCAATACAAAGACTGTAGATCAGAAGGGTCATGCGTGAGACTTCTAAGAGAATAAATTTAACAGAAAGAGATCGCATTGCCTCAATCTCTAAGGGATTCTGGAGTTGATTAGGAAATTAATCCGAAAGGTTTGTATACTTTGCTAAGACCACAGAGCTCATTAACAAAAATTTACATCAATTTGCCATGACTTTACAGTGGAACTTGTAAGTGACCGAAAAGATATAAATGAGAACCCACTAATTTCTGTTTGTAAAAACAAATGGAGATCTATAGAGGTAGGAATATAGAGCAATGAGGAGAAAAGAAAGGAAAAGAGAGGAGCAAAGAAGTGCAGATAGGAGAGAAGCAGTTGAAAAGTGAGGACAGCACATGATGGGGGAGAGAAGAAAAGAAGGAAAGACAGGAAAAAAAGAAAGCAGAAAGAAGCAATACTTTCAAACAAGCAGTTCTTCAAATAGCCTCATTTTCAGAGGACCTTCAAGTCATTATCTTGAATAATTTTTCAATAGGCATAGCCCTATGATCATGACTACTCCTTTGTTAGAACATTTATTCTAAAAAGTGCTTTAAGCTATAAGCCTTTTTGAAAGTTTCTTAAAGATAGTTTAGGGCTACTTTTCTCGATATAGGAGCTAGGAGCCATCATTTGAAATGTCATCTTCAAAGAAAACAGCACCCATATCTCCCAGTCTCTACAGGAGAGTAGGAACCTAACTTGATTGGTACATTGCTTCAAGTTGTAAAACCATTTCTTTTCATGAAGAAAAGTGAGAAAGTTTAGCTTTTCTTAGAGTAAGGACTGTCAGCAGACAGCAAAAATAGATGGTCCATGGTCCTCATAGCATATGTTTACTCTTTCACTACCTCTTATCTTTCTAAGTGCTCTGTTTATTTATTTAAAAAGTACCTCTTTGTTTCAGAGGTTCTGAAACAAAGTATTCAGACTGAGTATTGCCCTTGCTACAAAAGGCTTCTGATTTCACTGTGTCCATTTTTGTTCACCTCATATTTGATCCCATCAGGATTCAATAGGTCCTAATCTACAACCATTAATTATGACTTTATCTCACTTTTGAGTATTCTAAAAAATCCAATAAGCAATGTATTATTAAGTAAAAGAAGTCCCAAACTTCTATTTCAGTTTGGAAGACACAATAATGTTATGTTTAACCAGAGACTCAGGATGACCTTCTAACCTTGGATATCAGGTTTCATGAGATTTTGTTCAGAAAAACAGAAACATAAATCATACTGATAGTCACATTCTCTAGGTCTGAGATTCACTGGTAAGTACTTGTTTTTATCAAAATGATCATTCCTGTATATTTTGGAACCACATTCCTTATAGACTGCTCACAAAATATATTTTGAGTGGCTTTGCAAAGCATACGACAAGCTCAATATTGTTTAGTTTATCTTTAGAGAGACTATTCCACATGTCTATGTGACTATTTATGAACACATAAATCCCTGGGCCTGCTTTTCAGTTCTCAACACTATTCTGAGTCACACAAATATAAACTATATATGACAAGATGCTATATATATATGGCAGAAAAAATTAAAGATAATTCCAAGTGTAATACAAGTTATTGGCCATCTCCTTGCTTCACATAAATAAAATATTATGATAAAATCAGTTTCAAAAGGGAGATATCATACACAACTGGTAGCCATCAGCACCAAAGATCAAATGCAGAGGTTGGAATGTAAATTTCCTATAACTATGCCCTGAAAAATACAGTAAATTTAAATAGTCTATTCATGTAAACTAAAGCAGATTTATGGTTGAATGTTTTAAAACAGCCAAGAAGTTAGATTTGATCTTGAAACATTAAGACCTGATATTTGATGAGTATCATATTAATTCTCTAAAATATCACAATTTTATAAATTCAAGGAATATGAACTTTTCAGGTAGTATTGGTATGGACTATGGGATGTGTCCAAGAAAACTATTAATACTTGAATTAAGATCTCTTATGATTTACATTTTTGATAAGAGAGAGAAATAAAATCACTTCCACTTTCTAAAGGACAAACTAACATTCCATTCTAACCTCACATGAGTCACAACCCTGAGACAGCCCCATTCTCACTTTAATAGCAATAAATATTTTCTGACAGCAAAGCAACAGCTACGAAAAAGTGTAATGAAAATAGTTTTTAGCTGATGAATTTGGCAAATATGAGAAATAACACATTGGCATTTCTGGGCACATAGCAAATCTCAATAACATCAACACTAAAAAAATGATACAGGAGACAGATCCAAGATGGCATTTAAGGTAGAGAATCAGATATCCTAAATACTGTGACTCCAGAAACCAACTTGAGATGTTGGAGCTTCACTTGGGTTATTCTGGTTGTTTCTAGCCAATGTAATAACCCATCAACACATTAGGTGGACATAAAATTCCAGGACTTACACTTAAAACAGCTTTTGATGGCACCTAACAGCTGGGAAAATCCTGCAGCACAGCCAGCAAGGCATGTCCTGACCTGGGAAAAAAGGCCCCTGGCCATTTCTTTTATCTTTTTTTTTTCCCTCTTAACAAGCAGAAGATAGAGCATCAATCACAATTGAACTCTGCGTCATCCCAGACCCCTAATCAATGGGAAGCCTCCCTATGCAATGCTGTGCTGAAACAGTACACCATTTCTCCCTGCTAGCTGACTCCAAAGCTGCTTGCATGAATCTGCAGAATGAACAAGTGGGCATTCATGCAACATGAGCAATTCCCCTACTTCCCCCCAGAGAACAAATCCAATGCACCCCCTGGGCAGATTGAATTCTCTCACCCCCAACAAAACTGAAAAGCAAAAACAGGGAATTGTAATCTTACACCAATAGCAGGGATGGGTGGAATGCTGAACCTGCCAAGGAGAATAGGGGTGAGGCAAGGGCGGGGAAAACAACAAAGACTGAAAGTGGGGGTGGGGCAACAAGCCAACCTCCCAAAGTGGGGCAGGTGGTGTGGTGGATCCTGGAGCTGGTCTCCTGGGACAGAGGACAGTACTCAAAACTGAACTGCCCTACCTTTGTGTGAGGAGCCAACCAAACTCAAGTGCAGCTGTAGTGCAATGGAGCTACTGCCTGGTGAATACAACAGCTCTGACCACCCTGCATGAGCTGTCAGTGAATTATCTAAACTCCCAATTGCAACTTGCCCTGTGGACAGAAAGAACACAAGTCAGTCACCTGGTGTGACCACATCAGAATTCCTGTTTGTATGCCAATACCAGGATTGGACACCAAAAGGAATAACTCCAGAAACTTTACCAAACAACTGAACTTTTGGTTGCTGTGGTGTATGGTGGTTTTGTTTGTTTGTTTGTTTGCTTGTTTCTTTTTTTTCCCCTGCTGTATTATTAACTTTACCATCAGTATTTTCTTATCCCTGTTCTCACCCCCTTCACTTTTCCCCCTTTTCCTGTACTACAATCCATTTGTTCTCCCTCCAAACTATTCTTTCTGCCCCTTCTCATCCACTTTCTCCCCATCTTCACTTCCCTCCCCTATCATTCCCCAACTTGTCATCACATTAGTGCTCCCTCCTACACACTCACCACCCTCTGATTAGCCTACTGTACCAACTATACAACCCACAATTCCCTGTAATCCCTGACATAACCAACCTCTACTACAACAACAGAAATACACCCAAACACATACAAGGGCCACAAAAACCAGCAGCCTTAATACCTCTTCCACCACCTACCCACTCATTTCCTGCCTCTCCCCTTTTTAATGCCACCTTTACCAATTACCAAAGTTTCTATATCTAGCCTAATAACCATTACCCCCCAACTCCCATTGTTTATAGATATAATCACCAAGGGGTTTTCTACATAATATGTAAATACCTCATCTGGCATTGAACCTGTGAATTTGCTATTGCAAAATTACACCTCCAGGCCAAGTAACAACCAAGTAGGTCACAATGCAAAAACTAACTCAAGGGAAAGAAAACAGGTAATTAAAACCACCAACTAGCCTATCAAGAACATAGTAGCACAGCACCAAGTGAGGAGATGGTAAGAAGAAGGAATGGAAATCACACTCTAAAAAAATAATTATAATAATAATAATAATGAAGAAAATGGATACCCAATTCCTAACCCCAAAAAAACAATAAGTGCCATGAAGGAGTCCAGGGATGACTACAAAAAAGTCCTTCAATAAAGAAATCTTGGAAGAAATCACAGAGAAACTCATGGAGAAGACATTGGACATGGTTTAGCAGAGTGTACAAGATGCACTCAAGAAATTTCAGCAAAATTAAAAGACATGAAAAGACCCAGAAACAAATAAATAAACTCAAAGAGGACCAGAACAAACATATGAAAAACCTCAGAAAAAAATCAAACACAAATCCTGGAAATAAAAATTTCCTTTAATTAAAGAAAAAACACAGTGGAAGACCACTCCAGCTGACTAGAGCAAGTGGAAGACAGAATCTCAGAGCTCAAAGAAAAAATAGAAATTAAAGAAAAAACAAGAAATCTTAGTTAAACAACTCAAGAGCTTTGAAGGTAATATGCAAGCAACTCCATCAAAGAACCAAACCTGAGAATCATGGGCATTGAAGGAGAAGAGTTGCAAGGCAAAGTAATATGTAATTTATTCATTAAATGATAACAGAAAATTTCCCAAATCTTAAGAAACTTGTGCCCATTCAGGTACAGGAAGCCTCCAGAACACCAAATAGACTTGACCAAAATAGAAGCTCTCCATACATATTATCATTAAAACAACAAGCACAAAGACTAGAGAAAGAAAATTGAATGCTGAGACAAAAAACAAATAATGTACAGAGGTAAACACATCAAAATAACAGCATTCTTCTCGATAGAAACCTTAAAAGCAAGAGGGAGGCATGAGTGAGGTATTTCAAGCACTGAATGAAAATAATTTCAGCCTTAGGAGACTCTAACCAGCAAAACTGTCATTGAAAATTGATGGAGAAATAAAAAAACTTCCACGATAAACAGAAACTAAAATAATGCATGACCTCTTACAGAAGATTCTACAAAGAATTCTGCACAAACTAAAATAATGCATGACTCCCAAGCCAACACTACAGAAGATTCTGCAAAGCATTCTGCACACAAAAGATGAACACAAATGAAACCATCAGAGGAGAGGAAGTATTAAACTGTAAGGGAAGAAAAAGACAATTAGATCGTAGCACTGATTCAACTGCACACAATCAAATCCTTAAACAACAAAAACAGCTAAATGACAGGAAACAGCACATACCTATAAATATTAACACTGAATGTGAATGAACTCAACTCCCCTATCAAAAGACACCATTTGTCAAACTGGATTAAAAAGGAAGATCCAACAATCTGTTGTTTATCAGAGTCTACGTTATTGACAGAAATAAACACTGGATTAGGGTGAAAGTCTGGAAAAAGATTTTCAAAGTTAATGGCCCCCCAAAACAGGCAGGAGAAGCAATACTTATATCAGACAAAGCAGACTTCAAGCTTACATTGGTCAAATAAGACTAATAAAATGGGCAATACATCAAAACAGAATAACAATTATCAACCTATATGCACCCAATGTCAGTGTACCCAGTTTCATCAAGCATATACTAAAGGACTTAAAAGCACATATAGACTTCAACACAGTGGTAGTGGGAAAGTTTTATACCACTCCATCACCATTAGATAGGTCATCCAAACAAAAAAAACAACTAAATGACACCAAGATCAAACGGACCCTAATTTTTCATCTGACAGCAGCACAATAAAACATTCTTCTCAACAGCCCATGGAACTTTCTCCAAAATAGATCACATTTGAGAGCTCAAAGCAAGCCTCAGCAAATATAATAAAATAGAAATAAAACCCTGAATTGTATCTGATCACAATGCAATAAAACTAGAACTCAACAACAAAGGTAACAGCAGAAAATATGCAAATAATTGGAGGCCGAATAACACATTGTTCAATAATCAGTGGTTCATAGAAGAAATAAGAGAGGAAATCAAAAGGTTCCTGAAAGTTAATGAAAATGAAAACACCAAGTAACAAAGCCTATGGGACACATCAAAGGCAGTCCTAAGAGGATAGCTTATAACCATGATTGCATATATTAAAAGGTCAGAAACATCTCAAATAAATGATCTAATGCTATATCTCAAACTCCAGGAAAAGCAAGAACAAGCACAACCCAAAATGAGCAAGAGGAGAGAAATAATAAAAATAAGGGCTAAAATTAATGAGGGAAGAGAGACCAAAAAAAACTATTCAAAGAATCAATGAAACAAAAAATTTGTTCTTTGAAAAAATAAACAAGATTGACAAGCCCTTGACAAATCTGACTAAAATGAGGAAAGAAAAGACTCAAATTAGTAAAATTAAACACAATAAAGGGGAGATAACAAAAAACACCAGGGGAATCCAAGGAATCGTCAGAGACTATTCTGAAAAACCTATACTCCAATAAATTGCAAAATCTTGAAGAAATGGACAAATTTTTAGATACATATGACCATCCAAACTGAACTAAGAGGATATTAACCACCTATAAAGATCTAAAACATGTAATGAAATTGAGTCTCCCAAAAAAGAAATGGCCAGGAACTGACAGATTCTCAGCTGAATTCTACTAGACCTTTGAAGAAGAAATAATACCAATACTATCCTTATAATTTTCTACAAAATAGAAAGGGAAGGAACATTACCTAACTCATTCTATGAAGCCACTTTACACTCATCATAAACTGGATATAGGGTCACATCTAAAAAAGAGAACTATAGGTCAATCTCCTTAATGAACATCAGTGCAAAAATCCTCAATAAAATATTGGCAAACTGAATCCAACAACATATGAGAAATATAATTGACTATGACCAAGTTGGCTTTATCCCAGGGATGCAGGTATGGTTCAACATAGGCAAATCAATAAATATAATACAACACAGTAATAGAAGCAAAGACAAAAACCACTTGATTATCTCAATAGATGCAGAAAAATGTCTTCCATAAGAGTCAACACAATTTCATGATAAAAGCTCTAAGGAAATTAGGACTAGAAGGAATACACCTCCATATTTAAAGGCAGCATGTGATAAACCTATAGCCAACATCATAATTAATTGGGAAAAACTGAAACCATTTCCCCTAAAGTCAGGAATGAGACAAGCGTGCCCATTCTTCTCACTCCTATTCAACATAGTCCTGGAATTCCTATCCAGAGAAATAAAGCAAGAGGAAGAAATAAAAGGACTATAAATAGGTAAAGAAGTAGTTAAAGTATATCTATTAACAGACAACATGATCCTATACCTCAAAGACTCCAAAAACTCCACTCAAAAATTCCTGGATACCATAAACAGCTTCAGCAAAGTATGAGAATACAAAATCAACTTACAAAAATCAATAACCTTTCTATACACCAACAGTGAACTAAATGAGAAAGAATATAGGAAAACAATTCTATATACAATAGTCTCAAAAAAAACCCAATTACCTAGGAATAAACTTAACAAAAGATATAAATGACCTCTACAATGAGAACTACAAACCACTGAAGAAAAAGATTGAAGAAGACTACAGAAGATGGAAAAATCTCCCATGCTCATGGATTGGCAGAATCAACACAGTAAAAATGGCTATACTACCAAAAGCAATCTGCATGTTTAAAGCAATTCCCATCAAAATCCCAATGGCATTCATCACAGAGATTGAAAAACTAACCAAAAATTAATTTGGAAACACAAAAGACTGGGAATAGCCAAGGCAATGCTGAGCAAAAAAGAGCAATGCTGGAGGTATCACAATACCCAACTTCAAACTATACTACAGAGACATAGCTATAAAAACAACATGGTACTGGCAGAAAAATAAGTATGAAGACCACTGGAATGGAATAGAGGACCCCGATATGAATCCATTCTGCTATGCCCACATATTTTTGACAGTCTCCAAACACATAAAATGGAGAAAAAACAGCCTCTTCAACAAAAGTGGCTAGTAAAAGTGGTTGTCTACCTGCAAAAACCTGAAACTAGACCCATGCCTGTCACCCTGTACTAATATCATATCAAAGTGGATTAAGGACCTTAATATCAGACCTGAAACCTTGAGGTTAGTATAGGAAAGAAGAGGGAATACACTGAAAGCAGTAAGTATAGGCACGGATTTTCTCAGTAGAACTCAAGCAGCTCAGCAACTAAGAGAAAGGATGGACAAAATGGGATTACATGAAATTAAAAAACTTCTGCACAACAAAAGAAATGGTCTCTAAATTGAAGAGACCACCCACAGAATGGGAGAAAATCTTTTCTAGCTATATATCAGATAAAAGACTGATAACCAGAATATACAGGAAGCTCAAAAACCTAACCTCCCCCAAATTCAAAGAACCATTAAAGAAGTGGGTGACTAAAGTATACAGAAGTTTTTAAAAGGAAGAAGTCCAAATGGCTAAAAAACACATGAAAAAGTGTTCACCCTCCATGGCCAGATAGGAAATGAAAGTCAAAACCACACTGATTCCACTGATTCTTGTTAGAATTGCTACCATCAAGAATACCACCAACACCAAATTTTGGCAAAGATGTGGGAAAAAAGACCCCTCATACATTGCTGGTGAGAATGTAAGCTAGTGCAACCACATGGAAAACAATATGGAGGCTTCTTAAAAAACTAAACAGATTTGCCACACGATCCAGCAATACCACTTCTACGGATATACTCAAAGAAATGCAACCCAGTTTACTATAAAGACACCTACACACCCATGTTTATTGCAGCACTATTTACAACAACCAAGCTATGGAAACAGCCAAGATGCCCCACTACAGATAAATGGATTAAGAAAATGTGGTATTTATACTCAATGGAATTTTATTCCACCACAAGAAGAATGAACTTTTGTCATTCACAAGTAAATGGATGGAAATGGAGAACATGATCTTAAGTGAGGTATGTCAGGCTCAGAAGGTCAAAAATTGCATGTTCTCCCTTATATGTGGATTACAGACCTGAAACAAATGCAGTAATATTATTGGACATGGGTCACACACTAAGGGAAGAACATGCACAGGAGGAATAGGGAAAGGGAAGAAAACATAAAACTTGAATGTGGAATATGTGCTCTCTGTATAGGAGCAAATATCTTAAGTACACCTGCAGAGACCACATGGGAAGAGGATGAGGAAGTAATGAAGAGGTCTGGTAGTGATGAGCCAATGTGGGTGTAGTACACATGTACATGGAAACAAGGGTAAGAATCTCTATAGCTTTTTTTGTCTCAAGCAAGCAAAGACAACTGTTTTTTTAAATTATGTTTTATGTATTCTCTTTAACAAAATTGGAGAACAAGAGGGCAGAACAGATTCTGGAAGAACCCTCCTCTTCCAGGAGGGGGAGAGTGGCCCAAATAATGTACATGTAAGTAAATGTAAAAATGATAAAAAAAAAAAAAAAGAAAAACAAAACCTCATGTCTATATTCCAAAGATTGGATGAAATTCTTACTCTGCCTTTTTCTGTGACATTCCTGTACGGTTTTAATAAACCTCTTTCTCTGACCTTCAAAAACAAAATTATACAGGCTCAGGGTGAAGCTCAGTGGTGTAGTATGTGTCTAGCATATATGAGGCACTTTTTAAAAAGAGTGATGGGAATGTTTTCAGGAAGACTTCCACAATGAAGATTTGGTTATTCCAGCTTAAGTGGGTCAAAAATATATACTTCTAAATTAGACAAACCTCAGCAAGATCAGATAAATCTTTACTAGACTGTAGAATTATTTAACTGTTGAAATTCTTAATTCTCTCTTTTTTGGCATAATGTAGAGTCTTGCATTATCAGAATACTTTTTGGCAGGCATCAAGAAATATAAAATGGTGATTTTTATGAAAGAATTTCTAGAGTTTCTAAAACACTAAGGGTAAGTATAATCAAGAATCAGAGGAAATATTCAACATTAACACTGGCACCAAAGAGACTGCCACTCATCCTTCCATTTCCTCTTCTTTTAGATGTGCACTTTATTCAAAGCACTAAATACTACTCAAAGTAATTATGTACATGGAAATTAGAATCTAAAGGAATGCTGAAAGCAAAATAACTACAATTAAACATGGCTTCCAGACAGATAGTAAAATTGACAATAATGGTATTATGAAATTATAAATAAAACAAGTTACATAAGCAGAACAAGCTAATTCATGGAAGCAACAGCATTTATTATGCATACTATGTGTAAACATTGTCCTAATATGGGGTATACAGCAGTGAATAAATTGGTAATCTTTCACTCCTGATGCTTTTTTAAGAACATACAGAAGGAAAATGATTTAGGATAAAAACACAAACATATATAAGTTTGAATATTACATGAAAGCCACAGGCAGGAAGCAGAGCCAGCCCTGGATGGGCCACATGGACTGATGCTGGAAAAGCCCTCAGAATGAAGCTACCCAAGCCCTTGGTAGCTTGGCTACATCTTACTGCCATGTACCCCAGATGCTGGACAGGGAGCTCAAAAAATATTTGATGTTTTGTCTGCTGGATTTCAGATTTGCTTTGGTCCTATCTCTCCTTTTTGTGTTCCTATTCCGCCCTTTGCCGATAGGAATATTTACTCTGTGCCACTGTGTTCTAGAAATATGTAACTTCCTTTTTGATTTCATAGGATCTCATAGCTAAGATTTAGCCTTGACTCTCAGAAGAGACTTTGGACTTGGACTTTTTAACAATGCTAGAACTGCTAAAACTATGAGGATACTTGGGGATGAGCTAAATGCCTTTTGCATTATGATAACCATGGGCTTTTGGGGCCCAGAGTTGGAATGCTCTGATTTGAACACAAAATCTCTCCTTTAGGCTCATTATGTGGAGTGCTTTGCCCCCACCTGGTGGTACTATTTTTGGAGGTACAGAAATTTGGGACAGTGTTGCCTAGCTGGAAGATCACTGGGAGTGTGGCTTTGAAGGGTATAGCTGGTTGCTGGTCCCTTCTTCTCTTTCTGCTTCCTGTCTGACACAAAGTAAACATCCTCCTCCTCCCCATGCTCCCCCTACCATGGCAGTCACCCTTGTGTCAGCCCAACATAGTAGATAAAGCTGGTTATGGACTATGCATTGAAACCTCTGAAACTACGCGACAAAATAATACTCCTTCCTTTTAAGTTGTTCTCTCAGATGTTTTGGTCACATCTCCGGAAAACTAATCAGTACAATAAACCATAGTAATTCTATAAATTAACTAAAGATCATTGTGAACCACTGACAGAAGTTGCCTATGTTTAAATTAAGGAGCTATAAACTCATTTCAGGAAAAAATAGCATGAAATAGGAGTTCCTGGATGCATTCTAGTTAACAAAAATAGCATATATAAAAGTTATCCACTAGGAAAACAACCATATTTTAGAAAGTAAAAAACTAAAGCCTTTGTGACTGAAATTATGAGAGATATGAATTATGGCTATAAAGTTAGTTTTAGAGGGAAGCAAACAGTTAAAAAAATTAATATTTTACTCTAAAACCAGTGATAGTTGTTAGCTTATAAACAGGAAGAGGCATGATTTGGCTAAATAGCCATCTATTTTTCTATCTACCTATCTCTGCAGAACATTTGGGGAAAGTATACAGAATTCACGAAAAAAGGTGAAGTATACAAAAGAGGCAAATTAGAACTGTTACCAGCATTTTGTGGGGGAACTGGTGTGTCTTTGACTTGCACAGTGAACCAAGAAACCACTTCAGAGCAGAAAAAAATTAGCAGAATTCTCACTATAGTAGACTTGTTTGAGATTAAGAGATCTGAATATAGAGGAAGGCCTCACTTCAGTGTCACTAAAGAGGAGACGCTTAAAACAGGATAGCACATCACTGTAAGCATGTGTAGTGAATAGTTATGTATGAATTAATGGGTTACTCAACAGATAATTTTGGATATTAGAAGGAGTAAAAGTTTTCCTTGAAATTGCAAGAAGAAAACAGGAAATATAAAGAAGACAGCTGAGTCAACATTCAGGACCTCATTATCAAATAATTGGAAGTACTGATTCTTTAGTCATGATTACCTGGGACATAGGCAGAGCAGAACAGTGTGTAACATGAAAGTCACTCCCCAGTACTCTCCTTACAAAGCCACACATGTTCCTCTAGCACAGAATAAGATCTGGGATGCTATCTTACACAATGTAGAGCACCTAAAATATGAAAGATCTTCTTTGTTCTGTATTATCATGTGTCTCCTCAAGAGAGTCATGCCTCGCAGAATTTGGCTTTGTTTACTATGAATAAGGTGCTAGTCAGAAACATCTTGCTAGGAGCATGCAATAGAGAAAGTCTGTTTCTCCTGGTAAATACCAATATCCAAATATACACTCTGCAAAGGCATTAGGCTTGGTGACTGTGAGGATTAATTTTAGATAATAAGTCTGACTGGGTTAAGGGATATACAGGTAGCTGGCAAACACTGTTGTTGCTGTGTGGGGATTTCTGGGGAAGAATGGCCTGAACTACAGTCATTTCTATGGGAATGGATGGAAAAATGCACATACATTATGTATTTTTCAACATAATTCTCTATGCTTTCATACATGATCTAGTTCAAAATGGAATGATAAAACAAATATGAAGAGGTATCATATCAAGGGATCTGGTTTTCAAAAAACTTGAATATGTTTCCTGACTCTTAACACTTACTGGATATATAACCTAGGAGAAATAATGTGCTTTTCCAGGTATTTAGATGCACCATCCGTAAATGGAAACAATTAAAATATCTAACTGCTAGAGTTGAGCATACGACATTAACCACAATGATAGCTGAAATCTATACTAACATTTATAGTTACAGGAATTTAAATGGAGTTATTGATTGTATTATTGCATAATGTTGCTAGTCACATAATTTTGAATTTCCTCAGAAATCAAAAATAGTCATAGAACAAGGGGACATATTAAAAATAACTGTCTTATTATTGATGTCCAAGTACAGTATTGCTCCTGTTTGAATATGGGCCTTGTTCTCCAGTGGTCCAGGTGCTAAAAGCCTGTCTCTGGCTGGTGCTATTAAGAGGTATGGTGGACCTTCAGAGAGAGGAGCACAATGGGAAGTCCTCAGGTCATTGGGATGTGCTTCCAAAGGAGATTATTGGTCATTCCTTCATCCTCTCTTTGTCTGTTTCCCAGCTCATGGGATGAATAGTTTTTTTGACACATGATTTCCACCACTGCCACCTGGCATGCGCAATAGAGTCCCAAAGAATGATGTCACCCAATCTTGAAATGGAACCTCTGGATCTATGAACTAAACAAAATATTTTTTCTCTTTATAATTTAATTACCTTAAGTATTGCATTGAAGGAACATAAATCTGAGTAATACAATTATATTCACAGTGAAATCACAAAAGCTGAATGTTACATATTAACACAGTAGAACAGACTGGTTTTAATTTATTAGGACATCATCTGTGACTCTTAACACTCTGTGCCCACAGAAGTATACAAAAAGTTGAGTCCTCAGTTGCTCAGAATTCAGCTGACTTGTAAAGGAAACTGACAATTATAGGTCCAGATATGAAAATGAAAATATATTAATAAGTGAGTATTAGAAATACTGGACTAACACCAAAAACTCAGTGGAATTATTTTCCCAGGAAGCAGTTAGGGGATTAAGATAATTTTATTTTATAGCCTCTATGACTTATTATATTGATAAAAATTCTATCATAAGAGTCTAAATGTCTAGGTTATGAACAATCACATTTTATTAGAATATGTGACATGCACCTCTACATTGACCTTCTTATTAAAATATTATATATTTCTAATAAATTGAATTAAACAACTGATTTCTGCTGAAGAAGAACTGTCCTACTAGTGTAGATACAGGACACAGGGCTGATGATAGTAACCAACATTGCTGGGACTTCTTTCAACTTCCCATGGCTCTACAAGAATAGTTCAGTGGTATTATTTACCTATGTATTCCTTTGTATTAAACAGTTTGTCTTCCACAAGGCATCTTTCTACAATCTTCCTTTAAAAAATGAAAAATTTAAATGTTATTTATGTATTGTAAATCAAGTGCCAGTGCTGTGCAGTACATAGCATTCTCAATTTTTGCCCTGAAATTTGCTGGAAAGTACCAAACACATCATTGTTATAATTGTTTCCAGTTGTCAAACCCATATAAGAATGGTAGAAAATTGAGATCCCAGAATTTCCCACATGCCAGTACATAGGAGAAGGTTTCTATGATCATGAGCATCCATACTCCCTTCATGACTTGGTTAATTTTCTGTTTCTTTTATAACAAAATTTACCTTCAATTGAACTTGTTGGAAGTGAAAGCACTACAGCACAGCTTTGCTTTTACATCTTCAGCTGCACTGAGGAAGCTGTGAGGTATATTTCAAAGTCAGAGCTCTCACACAAGTCTGCATGGAGAGAGTAGTCAGTGCTCCTGAGAACTTCCAGGGTTTCCTTTCTGATTTTATCCCTAATTGCCCCTTTCCTCCATTAAATTTGTCATGTGAATAGCTTCAAATCATCAGCATTTCAAGAAAATGAAATAGTTAGAAGATCATAGTGATAAGTATAAATTCTATTTGAAACACAAATTCAATTTGAAGCACATAATGATGAATACACATTTCATTTGAAGATGGGCAACAGTTTACCTGCTCTGAAATAGCTTACCATAGATGCTTGTTACGAGTTGTGACTGTGCTGAGTAGAAAAATACTAATGCTGCTTGTGAAGACCCAGATGCTCAATTGTGTCACTCCTCTACTTGCTGGAATTGAGATCTAAGGACAGGGAGAGTGGTTTTCACTGATTGCTATGAAAAGAATGACATTGTCCTTGAAATGATAATATCTCTAGTTTTCAAATACACCAGAAAAAGTCATACATTTTATAGCAACACAAAATGTCAAGCCACTAATATTTAAAGTACTATTGTGACCTTCCATTTTCATTGACCATAAAATGCAGTTAGAAAGTAATTTATTAATTACAGATACTTTCTCAGCATAACATTATAATAATTTTCACATACATAAATTAGGTTCACTTTTATTAATATTGATTGTACAAATAAAGTACTCCCTGCTGAAATTTACTTTGATTAAATAAAATGATTAATTCATTGCTTTACCTCTTACTATCACATTCTCACAGGACTTCTTATCAGTCTGTAATCATTATAAATGAAAATTATTAATCAAGCTGATCTTGCTGATAAGAACTATAATTATATACAATACTTATATAAAAGGAGTTTTTATTTTTATACAAATAATTTGTCCCTAGGAAATGTATTTCCCATATAACATGCTTTAATGTATACAAATAAGATATTAGTGAAAATATTGATTTGAAGACAAATACCGTGTGGCTGCAAAAGGTAGCTCACATTTATCATCCAACCAGAAGGTGAAGATTAAAAAGATCATGGTTTAAGGCCATCCATGCAAAAAGTAACCAGACCCCATCTCAAACAATAAGCTGTTCATGGTGGTCTGCACATGTCATCCTAGCTATGATGGAGATATAAATAGGAAAATTGCAATACAGGGAGGCTTGAACAAGACCCTATTAAAACTATTATTGAAGCAAAAGAGTTCAAAGCATGGCTCAAGTCATAGAGCAACTGCCAACCAAGTACAAAATCCTGATTTTAAACTATGGTATAAAAAAATAAAATTAGTGTGCCATTCAATGATATACATTATTTTCTATTTTATATATTATTTGTACAAGCAAGTGTCATTATAATATTTATATACATTAATATAATGTACTTTTATTCACCATTCTATTTCTCTTATTCCCCTACACACCCTTCTTTTTACAATTTTTATGGGTTTCATGCATATAATATGCTTTGATCAAATTCACCCATTCCTTTCACAGTCTCCCATTCTGTTGACCCTCCCAAAGAATTCTCCTTTTGTCTTTCATGTTTTTTTTGTGGTTCTAGATTCTGCATATAAGAAAAATAATACATGATATTTCTCTTTGAGATCTTATTTCATTTAACATGATGATCACCAGCTCCATCAATTTTCCTGCAAATAGTATTAATTCTTCTTTAAGGCTAAATATATGCATTATATTATATAAATATATGCATTATATATATATGAATGATATAATATATATATGGATGATATAATTATATAATTATATAAATGTATAATATATAATGCATGAATATATAATTATATATATATTCACAAAAAAGAGGGCATCCATCCACAAATTTATGACAGTCAAGACATGTCTGAAGAATAGGAAGAATATAAGGTTTTCTGTCATTCATGACAGAGATCTGTTTAGCTTAAATTTAATTAGTACATTGTTTGCAAGAGAAAAATACCAATTTTGTAAGGAAATGGAGGAAAATGTACATCCAGTTGCTTACATTTACTTGCTTACATTTAATTGGACACAGATAAAATTAAGACGAGTGTGAAGGCATATCTCAGAGGCTGATTTAACCTAAAATGCCTCACTAAAATGTTGAAAATCCTGGGCAGGGGATTGATGCCTGAACATCAGAAACTGGGAGGGAAGAAGGACAGGTGAAGGTCTAGAAAGCCTCACATTTGGCTAAGATGAATGTCTGCTCACTAGCCCATTGTTGACCACACTATTAAAATGGACATGAAAAGAGAGGAAGAGTCAAAGAGGAACAAGGCTGATAACCACCTTCAGCTGTGCTGACTGAACAGCCTTTGAGATAACAGAACATAGCTAGGAGTTGGAAACTTAGGTACAGGTCACTGAAACCACCAGAGGAGAATGTTTAATACAATAGTACATAAAATTACTAGAAGGCACTATAAGAATGATTTCATGGGCTCTGTAGAGTTCAAATTGATATATTTTAAAAATTAAGTAGATAAGTATATAGACACTAAAATTCTAAAATCAACTAATTGTGGTAATCATTGTAATTAATCATATGAATCTCTACCATCTTCTTAGAGAGGATTAATGACACCATTGTTTGGGTATGGAAAAATGAAATCACATGTTACTAATTCCACACAGACTCTTTCTCTAACTTATCATAATTTTATGTCACTGCCAATGGTCTGCTGATTCTTGGATAGCAGTGTTAACCTGAGTATTTTCTGATACTGGGACTTTCATACCAATTATTATAAATTCTCAGTGTCTCTGTTCATAGGGCCTCAAGAAACACCTGTGCTATATCTCACTGTTGTTTTGCCTGTTCTAATTCCTATTAGATAGTGTTGGATTAATATAAAGCCGATGTTTAGGAGATTTTTTCATCAAAAAAATCTGTAAATATTCTTTGGACCACTTCCTCTGTTGCTCTATAATATTAGGACTTGTAGCAGTAGCAAAATATAACTAAATTCAATAGCTTTTACATGCATGTTAAGTAAGTAAGGAAAGAATTTGACTACTTCATTGTTAAACAACAAAGTCAGCCCATTACAATAATATTTTGATATGCGAAATTATTACAATGATTTCATTATTAATAACATTCGTCATTTTTGTGCAGACAGTGTCTCATCTCCCTGTGGATTTATCAGGTCTTAAATCTACTTTGGGGACAGCCGTATAAGACAGAAAGCTCTTTAATCATGTGTACTATAAGGGTTTCATCTATGACTTATCAATTCTTCCCTAGAATGATTGCCAAATACCATAGAGAGGTTAGTAGTGCTCTCACCCAAAGGTGTTGTTAGTGCACATAGGTTTAAGAAAGAAATCAAAACAGCAAATGTATCTTACTATTGCCTTCTTACAGGACCTGAGAGATGAGAACCTGGCCAAAGTTCATGTAGCCTGAACTACCTTACTATCTTACTAGCCTTATTATCTTAAGGTAGGTAACATGCCCTCTGTCAAAGAGAGGTTTCCATGCCTATTCAACCAGAAAAGTTTGTTCAAACTGCTATAATAAAGGTTTCAAAGAAACCTTTAATGAAAGTTATTAGTGGTATTCCTTGAGATTCAAAACTAAGATTTCCTCAAGTTAAAAGATTTAGTACTTACCACGTCAAAGCAACTTAGTGTTACTGGGTACAGTGGAGCAGTCTGTGTGCTGCAACTCATCACGCATGAGTGGTTGTTAGAAACTCACGATATCAGTCACAAGGAACCCACATCCTAAAGGGATTGAAATCAGTTCATGGTAATAATAACAGTGATCATCAGCATCAATGAAGTGCTTGCTGTGAAGGAGACACTAGCTTAAGTACTTAAGGTCTACCATCACTTTAGTCTCCATAATGAACCAGGAAAAAAGATTCAATTTTATTCATAAGCTAAGTTGACAAACAAGCTTACACATGTGTAAATTTATTATGTAAACATACTCATTTCAACTACTTCAGTTTATGATTGTAGATTCCTTTTTGGTAGCATTGGGTTTAAACTCAGGCCTTCTCACTTGTTAGGCAGGTGCTCTACCACTTATGCCACACTACCAGACCACTTTTGCTTTAGACATTTTTCAAGTAGGGACTCAAGTATTTTGTACAGTGCCAGCCTCAGACTGTGATCCTCCTACCTACAACCTCCCACATAGCTGAGATGCACCACCATACCCAGCTTATTAGTTGAGATCAGATCTCACTAACCTTTTGCCTAGGTTGACCTTGAACCTCAATCCTGCTGATCTCTGCCTCCCCAGTATCTAGAGTAAGAGATATAAGTGTGAGCCATACTTGGCCTTTAAGATAGGATTTTAAAAGCTCCTTCCTCTTAGTGTTCTGTTTTGATTTTGTAATAATTAAACATTTAATGACTACATAGAGTCTACTTAAATTAATGTACCATTTTGTAATATTGTACAATTCAGTTTTTATAATATTTTCCTTTATATATTTAGTAAGAGATAAGTAATTTATATAATAAATTTATATAATAATTTCTCCATTAATTTCTTGGGTTTCTGTTGAATTATAATTAAATTCCAAAAGACAAGGTAACTAAATCAGAGTGTATAAGTCCCTGTGTATGTTTGTTACATAATTACAGGATGTTTATTTTAGTTCCCAGGCCCAAACTCTTGGGTGTCATATATCAGGTCTGGCTACTCACCACAACACATAACATAAAGAGAAAAGTAATAGTGAAGGACAGACAAAGGAAGTTATTGTGAGGCAAAGCTCCATGGAAAGAAGATGTTTGAGATAGACACATGAGCTTTTGAGTTGAATAGAAAAATAAACAAGACAAGAGATATACAGACTAAGAGTCCCAATCAGGTGTGGTCTGATAGAAATCATTATCTCATCCAATAATTTGGGAGACTTTGGGAGTTGTTATTGCTGCCACTTCTTGAGGAGTGCATTCTGGTTAGGATAGGCAAGCCATTGTTGCCTGGCAAGTCATCTGTCCTGCAGTCTCTGTTTTTCCCTTCCTCAGGGGCAGTTTCCTCCACACCTCCTTAAGAAGAGGTTATCTGTGATTAGTTCTGTCCTTCCTGGACTCCAAGGTGGCTAAAAAGTGAATAACTCAGAAAAAACACAGATACAAAAATGGAGGCAAAGATGTCATCCTTTTTCATGTTTTAAATTAAATAATGGGTCTAAGAAAAGATTCAGAACTTTTCAGCAAAAGCAGATGAGGTACCTGTTACAATATACCTTCTTACCTTTTATAAAGAATACATAAATTTACCACAGCAACAGTAATGACTTGATACATTTTTTCTTTATTTTTCTTTCTTTCTTTTGTTGCAGTGCAGGGATTGAATTTAGGGATTCATGCTCCCAAGGCAGGATTTCTACCACTTAAGCCATCCATCCTGATCCTCCTAATCTCAGCCTCCCAACTAGCGAGGATCAGACATGAGCTACCAGTTCTTGGCTCCAACAGATCTTTTAAATGACATTACTTTTATTTTATTAGAATAAAATTGGTGCTGGAAGATTGCTCCAATAAGCATTTGTTTGATCAGTCCTAAGGATAATTTACACTGGTTTATATTAATGACCTCTTCATTCATATATTTATATAAACTTAAGGATCAAGGGCACAGAGTTTATTTAAGAATGTTTCCTAATTAGTTGTTTTTAAAAATTTGAAACAATGGGGAACACAGATGAAAATATTTTCCATCAGTAAGTTTTTGGTGTTTCTATGGTGCCAGATATCCAATTGTCTGAGCTTAAAGTGGTAAAATAGCAAAATAAAAGTAGAGAGAAACTATTTTAAATGACATTTAAAGGTGAATTCAAGGGCATAAATGATTCACATTTCGTCTTTGAAAATACATTTGAAAAAAACTGATGATAATTCTCCAATAGTACATAAAGAAATAATACAGCAATTTTTTGTGGTACTTGGGTTTAAACTCAGGGCTTTGTGTTTTCTAGGCAGGTGCTCTATCACTTGAACCATAGCCCAGCTCTTTTTTCTCTGTTTATTTTTCCCAGGACCACCTGTGGCATAATCTTCCTATTATATGCTTCCCTCCATTGCAGAGATGACAAGCTCCTGCCACCATGTTCAGCTTTTTTCCATCGAGATGGGGTCTTGCAAACTTTTATCCCTAGGCTGCCTGGAACCACAATTCTCCCAATATCCACCCTCTGAATAGCTTGGGATGACAGGCAAATGCCACTGTGCTCAGGTTTTGGTTGAGATGGGATCTCATAAAAGCTTTTTACGTACTTAATTATTATTTATTTATCTGTTTATTTACTTATGTATTTATTTAGCCTAGCCTGACCTTGAAACGTGATCCTACCAATTTCAGCCTCCTAAGTGGCTAGAATTACAAGTGTGAGTCACTGATGCTTGGCTCAGCCTTTGGTTTTAAATTATAATAGATTTCCTTGTTTATAAGAAAATATCAATAAGTAAAGTGACAACTGTATGAAAACAGAGAAAGGATTCTATTATGTAAATAATGAAGCAAAGGTGGGGAATCTTGGTGCATGCCTGCAATCCCAGCTCACACAAGGCTATGGTGGGAGGCTTTTCTGCTTGAGGCCAGCCTGGGCTACCAGTCTCAAAATGAACAAACAAACAAACAAAAGCTCACAGATAATCAAATAATGATCTGAATATCTGATTTGTTAAATAGGTCTACTCACTTAAGTATCTCTAACAGCTAAAGTGATTATATAATATGATATATATCAATGAATATAATACCTAAGCAAAGGGCTCCAGATTTGTGTTTCACTAGCACACACTTTCTTATTTTCTGCCTCACTGAACAGGAAAGTTCAGCCAAATTTGCCCTCTTAGCTGCTAGATGAAACTGGGGTTCAAACAGGTGAAGGAAGGTGATAAGGTGATACAACAATGCAACTTTAAATTAAGGCCTAGAGTTCAGTGTTTCTGATTTAGCCAGGATGAATATGTTATCTTATGTGTTTTTGTCTTCTGTACATATAAACCTAATGATCTTTAATGCCCACAATATCTCTCTTTACCATTGTTGTTTCCTTCAGTTTCAACTACCTAACACTTTGATTGAGACTAACAATAAAAATGCACCTTTCATTTGATTAACTATCCAATCCTGCAATATGCCATTCAAATAGAGATTATAGTGCCGACATGAACCCAACCCAACTAGAAGATAAAGCATACCTGTGACTATGGAGATCGTGGGTAAAAATATGTATGAAAATTTGAAGCTCATCGTGCTTCCCTTCTTGAAATTAATAGGTTTTCACTCTACTTTGCCATTTTTCCATCATATCTATCCTGGTTTCAAAAAATATAGATAGGAATACTGCTTTCCTGCACTCAATTTACAAATCTATACAGGTTATAAACTTACATTGATTCAAGAAAGAGAAACACACCTTTGGCAAAGGAATTTTTGGAATTCATCAAAATCTCCAGTCTTCAGTTTTGCTGCTTCAAACAAGGCTTAACAAGAAAAAAATGTATAGAGCATAGTCTCCATAACTTAATTCAATATTAAATATATACTTTAAAGATCAAATAAACTTATAATAGCACAAATGATTTTAGATATGGGTTCAATTCCACTAGCTATACAATATTAAGTAAAATAAATATTTTCTTGCAATTAAATTTACAGATCAAATTCAATGGTGACCGTAACAGAGAGAAGAGAATATCACAATGTCAAGATTTTAATGAAACTATTTGAAAATTGCATACTTAAATTTTTGATTCCAATGAGCAATATGTTTCCTTTTTTGAAAATGCTAAATGGTAATAGCAATGAAAAAAAATCAAGAATAATAAACTATCATGAAGGGGATAAATAAGGTTGAAGAACCATGTGCTTGTAGGAAAATAGAATAATGAAATCTCTTAAAATGTTTTTAAAAAAGAAGGGTTGGTGAAGAAACTGGGCTAGGGATGGTGGCACATACTTGTAATCTCAGCTATTTAAGTGGTGAAGATAGAAGGGTCACAGTACATGGTCAGACCATGCAAAAAATTAGATTTTCCATCTGAAAAATACTGTAAAGCAAAAGGACTGGGAACATGGCTCAAGTAGAAAAGTACTTACTAGCAATCACAAGCAATCTGAGCCCAAGATCCAGTACTGCAGGAAAAAGAAAAGAGAAAGAGGGAGTGAGTTTAATGAAATTACAATAAAGGCAAGATTGGAAATATCAATTGTATAAATTGTACAATAAATATATGCTAATAAAAAAGAAAACTAACCAAATGTAATTAGTATATTTACATTAACATAATAGCCATGATTCAAGATTTATTCTGAAAATAGAGAAAACTTTCTTCAATGATACTTCAGTGTTATTGTGTATACATTTGTAGAGAGATTAGGACAGAGAGAAATACATACATATGTATGTATATTTATATGTTTCTGTCCTCTTAAAGATGGATTGAAAACATGTTTTATAAAGTTGTTATAATGTTTTGTTTTACAGATGTATTATAGAATATTTATTTTTATGTTTTTAGATAATTTACTTTCATTATTTCAAAAAGAGGAATATGAGAAAAATTTGCACTATGAATCCCTTCCCTGTATACTGAATATACGTCCTATTAAGAAATTTACAAGAAAAAAGAACCGTGGGGAAATCCAAGATGGCAGTTAGGGTAGGGAGTCAGAATTCCTGAGCTCTGTGACTCCAGATAGCATATCAAAACATGGGAGCTACACTTTGGTCATTCTGATTTCTTCTAGCCAATTTCATAACTGCTAACACATTAGGTGCACATAAGATTCAAGCACTGACCCTTAAAACATCTTTTAATTGCATCTAACAGCCAGAAAATACAGCACAGCATTACCAACAGGGTGTCTGCCCTGGGAAAAGAGACCCTTGGTCATTTCTCTGTCTTTCTCTCTCTCTCTCTTTCTTTCTCTCACTCTCTCTCTCTCTCTCTTTCTCAATAAGCAGAAGATAAAGCATCAATCAGAATCAACAGCTAAAGCAAGGTAGCAGGATATAAAATCAACAAGGAAAAATCATTAGCTTTTTTATACACTAATAATGAACAAAATGAGAAAGAATGTATGAAAACAATTCCATTTATAATAGCCTCAAAAAAAATCAAATATCGAAGAGTAAACTTAACAAAGGATTCAAGGAGTGTGCCTCAATTTACCATTTGCCTATAGACAGACACTACACATTTTAAATACCTAGGAATTTATTTGGCCTCACTATCTACTCAACCAAGAGCAAGCATCTCTAGTTCAAAAAAAAATAGTTCAATAGAAACTCCATGCAGACTTTTTTTTAATGAAGCAGGAAGGGAAGAGAATTCACCTTTAATTATTCTGATGGAAATGTGTCCAATGATAGCTACTATCATAGCCATATCCTGGACCCCTAACCAATTGAAATCCCCCCATCCTCTGCCATGCTGAACCCAGTCCTGATAAGATTCTGCCTTGAGAAAAGTGGCACACCATTTCTCCTCACTGGCTGGTTTCACATCTGCCTGCATAAACCTGCAGACCAAACAGGTGAGCAACACACACCACACACAACCTTCCTACCCACTTCTCAGGAACATAATCCAGTACAGCTCCTTAGCAGATTGAACTCACCACCCTGCACAAATCTGACAAGCCAAAACAGAGAATTGTAATCTAACACTGATAGCGAAGGTGGGGTGGAATGTTGTACCTGCCCTGGAGAACAGGGATAGGGCGAGAAGCTGAATTGTCAGTGAATGAAGGTTGGAAAAGCAACAGAGAGTGAAAGCGGTGGGCAATATCCCAAGCTCCTAGAGTCGGACTAGTGGTGGATCCCTGAGCTTGTTACATGGGACTAAGGGTAGACCAATTGCCACACCTTGCTGGGGAAGTTGACAAGACAGAGTTGCAGCTGTAGGGCAGCACAACTGCCATCAGGCACTAACAACAGATCAGACCACCTTGCACAAACTGGCAGTGAGTTACCTCAGGCCCCAATTGCAACCTGCCCTATGGACAGAAGAAACCAAATACTACTCACAAATCAGTCACCTGTTGAGACCATTTCGGGCTCACACATGCAATGGACAGCCTATAAGGCCAAGGAAAGCAGAAAAAAAAAAAAAACTTTAAACTCTCCAGCCATCTCCACCCCAAACTGTCAGACATAAGTGGCAGCACCCTTCCCCACAAAACCAAGAATACCAAGCAAACAACACCAGGATCAGACACCAAAGGAATAACTCCACAACTTTGACCAAGCAGACTGAACTTTTTGTTGTTGCTGTACCATTTTTTTGTATTATTAACTTTAACATCACTATTTTCTTATCCCTATTCTCTTTCACTTTCTCTCCTTTTTTTGGGGGGGGCGCTACAATCCATTATTCTCCCTCCCAACTACTCTTTGTGCCTCTTCTCATCTAACATCTCCTCCATTCTTTACCTCCCCCTCCTATTCTTTCCTAACCTGTAACTACACTATTCCTCCCTCCTACACAATCACCACCCTCTGACTAGCCTACTGTACCAACCATACACACCTCTAGCTCTCTGCAGCCCCTGACACAAGCACCCTCCACTGGCATAGTAGAAATACACCCTAACACACAAAAGGGCCAAAAATCCCAATAGCCCTTATACCTCTTCCCCACCCACATTTGTCAAGTCCCCTTTTTAGTGCCATCTTTACCAATTACCCAAGTTTCTATCTCTAGCCAAATAACTATTACCCTCTCAACTTCCACTGTTTACGGGTATTATTACCAAGGAATTTTCTATATAATATGTAAACAACTGGTCTGGCACTGAACATGTGAATTTGTTATTTCTAATTCATACCTACAGGTCAGGGACAGAAATAGCACATCAACCTAGCTAATAACCAAGGAAGTCACAACGCAAAAATTAAATCAAGGGAAAGAAAACAATTAATTAAAACCACCAACTAGGCAAACAAGAACAAAGTTGCACAGTAGCAATTGGAGCAATGGGGAGAAGAAGAAGGACAGGAAACTACACTCTTTAAAAAACAACTCAAAAGGATGTCCTAAGTAATGAAGAAGATAAATACACAGTTCCTGATTCCAACAAAACAATGATAAATGTCATGAATGAGTCCAGTGATGCAAACAAAAAAACCCTCCAAGAGTCAATTATGAAACAGATCACTGAGAAACTCATAGAGAAGATAGGAGACATGGTTAATCAGAAACTGGAAGATGCACTCAAGAAATTTCAAGACACCACAAATAAAGAACACGCTAGGTAAAGAACTACTCAAACTATCCCTATTCACAAATGACATGATTTTATACATTAATGACCTAAAAAACTCCACCCCAAAACTCCTATACATGATAAACAGCTTCAGCAAAGTAGCAGGATACAAAATCAACTTACAGAAATCAGTAACCTTTTTATACACCAACAATGAACAAATTGAGAAAGAATATAGGAAAACAATTTTATGCTATTTTTATGCTATTTACAATAGCATAAAAAAAATCAAATTCCTAGGAGTAAACTTAACAAAAGATGTAAATAACATCTACATAGAGAACTACAAACTATTGAAGAATAGATTGAAGAAGAGTACAGAAGTTGGAAAAACCTCCCAATTTCATGGATTGGCAATATCAGCATAGTAAAAATGGCTATACTACCAAACCAATCTACATGTTCATTGCAATTCCCATCAAAATCCCAATGACATTTATCACAAAGATTGAAAAATCTACCCTAAAGTTCATTTGGAAAGACAAAATCCAGGAATAGCCAAGGCAATACTGAGTAAAAAGAGCAACTCTGGAGGTATCATGATAACCATCTTCCAACAATATTACAGAGCCATAGGAATAAAAATTGCATGTTACTGGCACAAAAACAGGTATGATGACTAGTGTAACAGAATAAAGAACCTGGATATGAATCCACACAACTACACCCACCTGATTTTTGACAAAGTGCCAAAAACAAACAATGGAGATAAAACACCTCTTCAGTAAATATTGCTGGGAAAAGTGGGTATCTGCATGTAGAAAATTGAAACTAGACTGATGCTAGTCATCCTGTATTAGTATAAACTAATGTGGATTAAGAACCTTAATATCATACCGAAAACCTTGAAGTTAGTACAGGAAGGATCAGGGAATACACTGGAAGTACTATGTATAGGCAAGGACTTCCTCAGTAGAACTCAGGAAGCTTAGCAACTAAGAGAAAAGGTTGACAAATGGGACTATGTGAAATTAAAAATATTCTCCACAAGAAAAGAAATCATCTCTAAATTGAAAAGACTACCCACCAAATAGGAGAAAAACTTTGTTATCTATACATCAGACAAGGACTGATAACCAGAATATACAGGGAGCTCAAAAAACTAAACTCCCACAAAATCAATGAACTAATAAAGAATTGGGCAACTGACTTAAACACAACTTTTTTAAAGGAAGAAGTCCAAATGGATAAAAAACACATGAAAAAATGCTCAGCATTTCTAATCATAAAGGAAAGAAATGCATATTAAAGCTACACTAAGATTTAACCTAACTTCTGTTAGAATTGCTACCATCAAGAACACCAACAACAATAAATGTTGGCAACGTTGTGGGGAGAAAGGAACCCTCATGCACTGCTGTTGGGAATGTAAACTAGTAAAACCACTTTGGAAAACAATATGGCGGTTTCTTAAAAAACTAAACATAGATCTGTCATATGATCCAGCAATATGACTCCTAGGAATATACACAAAGAAATTCAATTCAGGTTATTACAAAATCACCTACACACCCACGTTTTTTGCGGCACTATTCACCGTAACCAAGCTATGGAAATAGCCAAGATGCCCTACTACTGATGAATGAATTAAGAAAATGTGGTGTTTATTCACAATGGAATTTTATTTAGCCACAAAGCCAAATAAAATTTTGTTATTTTCAAGTAAATAAACGGAATTGGAGAACATCATCTTAAGCAAAGTTAATCAGGCTCAGAAGGCCAAATATCGCATGTTCTACCTCATATGAGGATTATAGACCTAAAACAAATGCAGCAATATTAGGGGACATGGGTCACCCTAAGGGAAGACTGTGAGAGGGAGGAATAGCGCAATGAAAGGAAACCTAAAACTTTAATGTGGTTGATGTGCTCACTGAACAGGAGCAAATATAGTAATCTTAAACTGGTAGAAGCCACTATGGGAAGGGGACTGGGAAGTATTGAAGAGGTCTGGCAAAGATGAACCTATATAGGTTTAAATACACATATGCATACAAACAACACAAAAAAATCTCTGTGGATAAGGGCACAATAGTTTCTGCAGGGTAGCAAGAGGTAAGGGGGAGTAAGGGAGGGAAGAGGGGGTAAGGGAGGAGGGGTTAAGGGGGGAGAAATGACCCAAACATTGTATGCACACATAAATAAAATAAAAATTAAAAAAAATCTCTCTGTATAGTTATCTTTATCTCACACTAGCAAAAGTACTATGTTTCTTTTATTGTCTTTTATGTTTTTTCTTCAACAAAATAGGCAACGAAGAAGGTGAAAAAGGTTCTACCCAGAAGCGGGATGGGGGGTGGAAGTGTCCCAAATAATGTATACACATGTAAGTAAATGTAAAAACAATAAAAAAAATTTAAAAAAACAGAAGAATCTTGATTTGTGTGGCCAAATTGTTTCCTAGTAACTTTTAGATCCATCCATCTTGAACAGTTCTTTCATAGTGCCTAAATCCTGGTGTCATCTACTTATTTCTAAATGCTTTCTGAATAAAATATACTAGTGAGTGCTGATCCTCAGGGACCCTGGAGAATCTGATCCTGCTTACCTCTAAAGTTATCCCAAATCACTTCCCTTTCACTCACTCTCCTCTGTTTACTTCCCTTGACTTTGATTTCCTGTATCTGGGCCATCTCACCTGCCGTGTGTGTGCAGTGCATTTATTGCTTGATTTCATTATTGTGAATTTAGCTTAAATGTCACACAAGCTAAAATACCACCTACCTAGAGAGATCTTTCTAGACTTCCTTTCCAAAGGTGACTTTAATTACCCTCGGTGGTCACTAAATTTCTTTCTAGCTTGTCTATAATTATCTGTAATTTACAATCTATAAATATTTTAATAATCATTAACCATTAAATTTCTGTTTTTTTTTTTTATTATTCATATGTGCATAAAATGCTTGGGTCATTTCTCACCCCTGCCCCCACCCTCTCCTTTACCACCTACTCCACCCCCTCCCTCTCCCCTCATCCCCCCCACCCCCACCCCCACACCCGGCAGAAACTATTTTGCTCTTATCTCTAATTTTGTTGAAGAGTATGGCAGTAATAGGAAGGAACAAGGGTTTTTGCTAGTTGAGATAAGGATACCTATACAGGGAATTGACTCACATTAATTTCCTGTGCATGTGTGTTACCTTCTAGGTTAATTCTTTTTGATCTAACCTTTTCTCTAGTTCCTGGTCCTCTTCTCCTATTGGTTATTTTTATGTATGTTGCAGCTATGCCTCTCTGTAATTTCTTTGCAATTATACTTCTACTTCTGGTGAAGTATATATATATATATATATATATATATATATATATATATATATATATATATATTTGCATTTTTATAGTGAATTTAGTAAAACATCTCAGTTGTTTAATTTCACCTTTCATTATTTTATGTCTAACCTGAGATTATTAATATTTTGTGATTTCATTATTTTACACTTAAGACCTCACTCTTTATAAATTTATTTTAGAGTAAGTTAATGGCTTATTGTTTTCAGATGTTTACTCTACTTGGAAATTGCTGATATTATCCTTATTTCATGTTTGATTTTCTGCATGTCCAGCTCTCTTTTTGATTAACTTTCCAGATATATTTCAAATTACCTTTTACTTTCCAATTTATTTCGTTGATATTCTGATTGGCTTTTTGGAAAAATAAATTACAGGTTTATTTGTGAAAACTGACTTTTATGCAGTATTTATTTACTGTTATCCAGGACAAAAATAATATATTCGCCACTTAAATGTGACATTTTCCATCTAGAATTAAAGTGGAACTTTAATAAGCATTATGTTTGTACTACTATGTTTATCTCTTCTGAAATCTGACTAAGTACAGCAGTAGAGCACAAACAATATTCTAAAACTAGGACGGTGAAACATGGAAACTGACAAATAAACTAAAAAACAAAAGAACTATTATATTAATAAAACGCAAGGAGAGTGATAGATCTTAATTCTATGTAAAAGCAATAACCAATAAGAAACACTATCCTTTTATCTGAATAGACAAATCACACTCACACTAAAAATGATAAACTCACAGAATAACTCTCCAAAGGAATGAGCATTACCAATTGTCCCCATAATCTATTTCAAGTGAGCCAGTATCTATCTCTCATGCAGACTTAAAGGAGATATCATTTTGTGAGATTCTCATTTCACAGCCTAACCCTCAGCATGATGATAATCACAAACGGAAACTCAGAGTGGAGTTAGATGGGGTCATAGCAGCAGGGTACTCATCATGGGATCACTGTTCTAAGAAGCTTGACCTCTCTTGGTCCGGTGGTGGCAGAGTATAAAGCACCATGTGAAACTAACCATGCTCACTAGAAACTAAGCATGTTGCCAGCCTGAACTGAGAATTACTGTCTCCACCATTACTAGGAAATACATGATCATTGTTTCAGCACCAAGTTACATTAGTCCCCTAAAAGACGAAGGTGTACATACATACACAATGCATGTGCAAATGTATACACCTTTCATTCTACTTCAAATAAATGCAAAAAAGCAATATCTTATCTCATATTAAAGATAATTGAAACAATTTAAATGTAAGTGGGAGGAAAATGAACACTTTCATAATTGGAATAAAATTAATGCAATGTGTTTGGAAGTCAGTTTAGTTTTCTACTTCAAAATCCAAAATGTCCAAACCGATGGACCTGTTTATAACCTTACAGATAATTTTTACCCTGTGGATATATTCTCAGACTCTCAAAAGGTCATGTGTACAAGAATACTTATTGTAGCTTTGTTTTTATCACCCTATCACTAGAAAGCAATGAAACTACTGATTAGAAAGTGTATTTAACACTGAGTGGTGGATCCTCACCATCAAACACTAGGCAACTGTGAGACAGAGCTGCACATTTTGATTGTCTCACCACTATTCATGTCTAAAAATTTTTCATGATCCTAAACTGAAACACTATACTGAAAAATGGTAATTCCACATGTTCTCCTCCCTGACAAATGAAGTAACCATTACTCTACTATTTTATTTTATTTTATTTTTTTTGCAGAATTGGGGTTAGAACACAGGACCTACTCTTTGAGCAACTCTGCCAGCCCTGTTTTGTGATAGGTTCTTTTCAGGATAGGGTGTCAGGAACTATTTCTTTGGGCAGGATTTGTACCTGGATACTCCTCATCTTTCACTTCTGAGAGCTAAGATTACAGGTGTGAACCATCAGTGCCTAGCTTGTCTTTTGAGATCAACTTGATTTTCATGGGTACCTTACATAAGTGGTTTGATACAGCATTTGTTCTCTAATGTCTGATGTCATCAAAGTACATCAACATTGCAGCATGTGTCAAGCTTTTTATTCATTTTTAAAGGTGAATAATGTTCCATTGTACGTATGTATGAACAGACATGCTGCGAACACTAGTGCACAAACATATGCCTGAGTTCCTGTTTTTAATTCATTTGGGCATAGTATAGAATCAATTGAAATTGCTGGATCATAAGGTAATCTGACACTTAATTCTTTAAGATGTTGTTATGCTGTTTTGCAGTATATTTTCACATGGAATCTTTTTAAAAATACATTTCCTATAAAAACACAAAGGGAAAAAATGCATGTGGCATGTGATCTACTTTGTTAAAAATTAGAAGGGTCCCTATTTACATATGTATATGAAAGAGGGAGATAGGATTTATGTGATTATATGCATGTACATACTTGTAAAAACTAATTTGAGTAGGGTTAAATTTACAAAGAAAGACTATAACCTGGTAGGACTGCTTTCATTTTGCATTATATAATTATAGCATTTTAACATTTTAGCAGTTAAAAACATATTAATTTATTACAAAACATGATTATTTAAATGGCAGAATTATGGCTCCCTTTCACAACCTCATTTTACTTTTGCACATCAGAATTAAAAGTATCAAAGAATACACTTCAAAAGAATCCTGCCAAAATCTTCAATGCTTACTTCTTCAAATTTATAAGAAACCAAGTTTTAACCAGAATGCCGACTTGTAATTCTTCACAAAATTTCTCCTAAATTACCAATGCTGATTATTATTTCACTACTCCATTGTGTATCTATCATGGTCACAACAAAAGCTCCACAAAGCAGGACCTTGGTTATTCTTGTCCATTACTTCATTCCCTAAGTATAACAACAACAACAAAAAATATGTGATAAGTGTTCACTATGCAGTTGTTCCTTGAAAGAAGTGAATTAAATGTATTGAAGAACATATTCACACAGACATTAAAGATTGTTAGAGAAGATAATGTGTCTAAGTGTAACAGATCAGTTTAGGAGAAACAAATTTAGCAATTGGTATTTAGTTCTTGTGTATTCAATATGGAACTTCTAAAATTCCAGGTCTTCCTGAGGTAATACTTCCTAAGTCTTTACTTATTTCATTCTCAGCCCAAAACAATGTCTGAAATCTCTTGCACCTGGACAATATTGAATCTTTCTGCACATCTCAGTATATCATTTCAGCAAGGATATGTTACTTTACATCTGCCAAATTAGGTTAGTTCTACATTCTGTGACCAACTGACACCTTTCTCTCTTTCATTTTAGAACATTTATTCAATATTTATATATCTCAGTAGAAGATTTGCTTGGGTATGGAATGGATCATTTTTTTGTTTAACATTGTGTACTGAACATTATGCAGTTCTTACCTATATTTGAAAGATGGATAAATGTAGACAGCCAATGACTGACACTTGCAGAACTCAAGTGTTACTACCTGTGTTCTAAGTTCTGAGCTCTGTTTTTTTCATAGTAACTCTAATTTTCTGATACATATATTATCCTTCAAATCTAAATAGACACAACTCTAGAGTAAAGCAGTTGAAGTACTTTCTTCAATACTTATCAAGATTAGGAAAGGCTATTGTAAATGGAATTGTTTTCATACATTCTTTTTCAGTTTGCTCATTGTAGGTGTATAGAAATGCTAATGATTTTTCTATGTTGATTTTATATCCTGCTACCTTGCTATAGCTATTGATGATTTCTAGAAGCTTCTGAGTAGAGTTTTTTGGGTCTTTAAGGTATAGGATCATGTCGTCTGCAAATAGGGATATTTTGACAGTTTCTTTACCGATTTGTATTCCTTTTATTCCTTCTTCTTGCCTAATTGCTCTGGCTAGGAATTCCAGTTCTATGTTGAATAGGAGTAGAGATAGTGGGCATCCTTGTCTGGTTCCTGATTTTAGAGGGAATGGTTTCAGTTTTTCTCCATTAAGTATAATGCTGGCTGTAGGTTGTCATATAGAGCTTTTATAATGTTGAGGTACTTTCCTTCTATTCCTAGTCAATACTCCCAAAAGTAATCTACATGTTTAATGCAATTCCCATCAAAATTCCAATGACATTCATTAAAGAGATTGAAAAATCTACTGTTAAATTTATATGGAAACACAAGAGGCCACGAATAGCCAAGGCAATACTCAGTCAAAAGAACAATGCAGGAGGTATCACAATACCTGACTTCAAACTATATTACAAAGCAATAACAATAAAAACAGCATGGTACTGGCACAAAAACAGACATGAAGACCAGTGGAACAGAATAGAGGACCCAGATATGAAGCCACACAACTATAACCAACTTGTCTTTGACAAAGGAGCTAAAAATATATGATGGAGAAATAGCAGCCTCTTCAACAAAAACTGCTGGGAAAACTGGTTAGCAGTCTGTAAAAAACTGAAACTAGATCCATGTATATCACCCTATACCAATATTAACTCAAAATGGATCAAGGATCTTAATATCAAACCACAAACTCTAATGTTGATACAGGAAAGTGTAGGAAATACTCTGGAGTTAGTAGGTATAGGTAAGAACTTTCTCAACAAAACCCAAGCAGCACAGCAACTAAGAGATAGCAGAGATAAATGGGACCTCATAAAACTAAAAAGCTTCTGTTCATCAAAAGAAATGGTCTCTAAACTGGAGAGAACACCCACAGAGTGGGAGAAAATATTTGCCAACTATACATCAGACAAAGGACTGATAACCAGAATATATAGGGAACTTAAAAAACTAAATTCTCCCAAAACTAATGAACCAATACAGAAATGGGCAAGTGAACTAAACAGAACTTTCTGAAAAGAAGAAATTGAAATGGCCAAAAAACACATGAAAAAATGCTCACCATCTCTAGCAATAAAGGAAATGCAAATTAAAACCACACTAAGATTCCACCTCATCCCTGTTAGAATAGCCATCATTAGCAACACCACCAACAACAGGTGTTGATGAGGATGTGGGGAAAGAGGAACCCTAATGCACTGCTGGTGGGAATGTAAACTAGTACAACCACTCTGGAAAAAAATTTGGAGGCTACTTAAAAAGCTAGACATTGATCTACCATTTGATCTAGCAATACCACTCTTGGGGATATACCCAAAAGACTGTGACACAGGTTACTCCAGAGGCACCTGCACACCCATGTTTATTGCGGCACTATTCACAATAGCCAAGTTATGGAAACAGCCAAGATGCCCCACCACTGACGAATGGATTAAGAAAATGTGGTATCTATACACAATGGAATTTTATGCAGCCATGAAAAAGAACGAAAGGTTATCATTCTCTGGTAAATGAATGGAATTGGAGAACATCATTCTGAGTGAGGTTAGCCTGGCCCAAAAGACCAAAAATCATATGTTCTCCCTCATATGTGGACATTAGATCAAGGGCAAACACACAATGGGATTGGACTTTGAGCACATGATAAAAGCGAGAGCACACAAGGGGGGGGAGAGGATAGGTAAGACACCTAAAAAAATAGCTATCATTTGTTGCCCTTAACGCAGAGAAACTAAAGCAGATACCTTAAAAGCAACTGAGGTCAATAGGAAAAGGGGACCAGGAACTAGAGAAAAGGTTAGATCAAAAAGAATTAACCTAGAAGGTTACACCCACGCACAGGAAATCAATATGAGTCAATGCCCTGTATAGCTATCCTTATCTCAACCAGCAAAAACCCTTGTTCCTTCCTATTATTGCTTATACTCTCTCTACAACAAAATTAGAAATAAGGGCAAAATAGTTTCTGCTGGGTATTGAGGGGGTGAGGGGGAGAGGGAGGGGACTGAGTGGGTGGTAAGGGAGGGGGTGGAGGCAGGGGGGAGAAATGACCCAAGCCTTGTATGCACATATGAATAATAAAGGGAAAAAAAGATTAGGAAAGGAAATGATACAGATGGAAATTATTCAAGAGAAAGAAATCTTTAAAATTTATCCCCATTTCTAGACACAGGTGCTTTTAACCATTAGGGTTTCTAAAACCTGAAAATAGATTACTTCTCAAAGAGCCCTCCCTCTAGAATAAAATGCTCCCCAATACACATGAAGAATTTATCACAGATTTGGGCCTCTGCCGTGATTTATCAGAGTTAGAAATGATCAATTTTTGTAACATTCACAAAGAATTCATGATGCCAAAGTGTGAAACATCAGAAAGCTGCAGGAGATAAGGATGGAAGTAAAGCTATTGTCCAACTTTCCTTCCACAATAATAAATCATTAATATATTGGCCAAATAGATTGGTATATTATCTTTCCTTATAGGCTGTAATGAATAAACAAGTGATTAAATTAAGAGTTAAATTTAACAGTAAGCACATACTCTTACCATTGATTTATTCTTCATTAGCCAACCAAAAGATTGAGAAATGGTCAGAGAGTATATACTTTGCTCTTGAATATACTAATTTGTTCTTTACATAAGAAATGAGTTTCCCATGTAATTTACCTCTGAAAGTTACAAAAGTAATTCAAAATGCCAAATAGACATTTCTTAAGGAAAAATGAAGTCATAAAAGAAGAAACACAGATGGCATCCTAAAGAACAAAATTATTTTTTATCATAATAAACTAATTTTTCCTAAACCAATTTTCATTGTGTATTTTCCCCAGAGAAGACTTACTACAGCTGTGACAATATATGTGTCATGAAAATATTTTTAAATATGCAATTAATGCAATTATCTTAATAATCTGTACATCTTTACCTTGCTTTATGTTTCCTAGGTTTATGCAAATGCCTTATTTGGTTTTTATTCTCATAGCAATCTTACTGGAGAAGCAATATGACCTAAAGTTACACTTGGGAAGCTGGCCTTCAGTGAAGTCAAGAAGTTGTTCTTGGTGGTACACTAGACAAAGATGAATCCAGAGCCCGCATTCAGACTAACCTTAGAATCCTGAAATTGGAAGGTCTGTGAGACAAGCCTGAACCTTATTCCTGGTTCTGCCACTGGCTAGCTCTATGGCCCTTGACAATTAGGCAATCGTGGAGTCATTTAAATAATAGTTTATAATTCCTTTAACCACATATGTTGTTTTTTCCTTTTTCATATGCCAGTATATTTTCTCTGTTTAATATTTGTCAGTTTAAGAAAGCAAAATAAAAAATAAATAAATCAAAAATTTACACACACAAACAAGTAAGAAATACTGTTATCAAATAAGCACAAGAAAGGATATTCAACTAATTTATCATCAGGAAAGTCCAAATGCAAACTATAAGATGATACTTTTACCTGTTCATTAACTTGAATTAAATTTAAAAGTATAGCAATATTATGAGTATGTTGTGCTGACAATGAGGTAGAGGACACATACACATATATCACATGTATATATACACATATATATGAAACAAATAAATACATTTCCTATTGATTTCAGCTCAGAAATCAACAGGAAATTTACTGCTACAGTCAGAAGCATAAATGAATCTTAACAATGCCCTGAGTGAAAGAAGCCAGACATCATGGAATACTTTGTAATTCCATTAATACAAAACACCCAAAAAGACAAGTGTCATCTATAGTAAGATTATGCTTTAAAGTAAACTTTCACTCCCTCTGCCATAGCTTACTCTTCCCAAGTATGGGTTTCAAGCGGCAGCTGCCACTTATAAACAATCCCCTTTTGTTTGTGAAGGCAAATGCTGCAATTTCTTCTGATCATGATGAATTACAGTGCTAATGTGGCAATGAGTTGCAGATGGGTTCTTTGTGAGCAATGTTTTTTCACACTGCCCTCAACTTTTAGACATTTTGCTATGTGCTTGGGATAAAAAGCTAGCATTATTATGGTTACTTTCATATGGGAAATTAACTACTATGCCTAGCAACAAATAGCACTGAAAATTTGTCAAACAATCTTCTCTGCTCATTAGTATCTTTGCAACGAATTGTATCACAGCCACTTGACTGGGATGCTAGAATGCATTCTTTACGGTGCATATCAGGATTTCATATCTTTAGTTTCATATAAAATTAACTGATTCAGAGAATAACCATAAATAATTTACTCATGTCTTTCAATAATCTTAGAAATTCCTATAGAAAATACAAGGCAGAACTGATTTGTTAAAGAAATATTTATAGAGATATAAAGATATGATGGTTAACAAATTCTATTGCAAATTACTAGGAAGTAGTCCTCTTTATTTTGTAAAAGGGGTTCAAATTCCAGAATTAATAGGTACATTACAAATACCAATTACTTCCCTCTTAACTTCCTTGTGTAACAAAGAGGTGATTTAGAACTCATGGTGATTGATGAATTCCCTTCAGCACAATTTATCACTGTTCTTTCCAGGCATTTCAATGATGAGTAGAAATCGTGTGTGTACAGTCCAATCTAAAGGAATGATTTCATCTTTTGATAGATACTTACAAAGTAATGTAGAGGGGCCATAACTGATATGAAGTAAAGTAGATGTCATGATACTTTCAAAAAAACATGTACTATACAAACTTTTAGCTATATTCTTTTTGTGTCAGAAGTTATGAAATAGAGAAATAATATGATTTTCTGAAAGAAAAAAGCCAAAGAACAATATTTATAAAACCTCTATTTTATAATGGTTAGGTGCCCCTTGCTGTAACACATGCCAAATCACTCTTGAAGTTATGCAGTGCTTAAGTCTATATCTATGTCACTCTGTATGTTTTCTCCTTAAAAATTTCAAGAAATACTGATCATTTTTCCCATATTCATTGGTGAGTCACTTTAGACTTCTTTGATTTACCTGACCTTGAAAAATAAAGCTAATGAAGTGTGAGTTAAATGAAGTATTCTGAACAAAATACAAAGTGGTAACACATGAAGAAGTGCAATTTGTCTGTAAGTGATACAAAATGAAATTAAATCACATGCAAATATCCTTGGTCAGTACTTCATCTCTGGTGTATGCTTTTAAGTGGATAAATGAAGACACCTTTCAGATTAAGTGAAATTCAACTCCAACTTCTCATTCTTTTTGAGTTTCATTAAAGTCAGAAAATATCTTCCATTCTGAAGGGAAATTCCACTCTGAATACTCTGAATATAGTTTTAAAATATTCTTTTATACATGGAAATTTCAAGAATGCGGTAAAACTCATTAAACTTAGTGGAAGAATGAAGATTTTTAATTTTTACTCCATTTTACAAACAAAAATTGTTTAAATGTAAATTTATAATGTGGATTCTGTTGTTTTCTTTTTAAAGAAAATAATGGATTTATTTTAAGATACCTCCTAATTGGAATAAAGGAAAATTTTAATTTTATTTATATGTGTATATTCTTCACTCTGAAGAACAATAGATAGAAGCTATAGTTTTTATTTGTAAGATTTGCTTATTATAGTACTAGGGTATAGTTCAGTTATAGAGTGCTTGCCTAACATGTACAAGATCCTGGGTTTCATCATCTGCATTGCAAAAAGAAAAACAAACACAAATACAAACAAAACAAAACAAAATAAAAACATCTTTCTATAGAATTCATGGTTAAATTATCATTATGTCAACAAATTATTTTGAAAAATTCTAGTCAAATGTATACACAATTTATGTGTTTACTCACATCAAGAAGAAAGGTGTTCAATACAAAGTAGCATTGTGCCTGATTTTTTATTTATTATTTGACATACTAATGATCCAATTTTCACCATTAAATTATCTTATGTCTGACTTTTAATTTTGACATTCAATTCAATAAATGAATAAAGTGGTTGATGGCAGATCAATGCTGAGATGATGTCATGAAGATAAAATCATTAGTCTATATTTGTGCACCCAGAATTCAAAAATGAATAAACAAATAGCCAAATAACTGATCAATCCTTATTTATTAGTTTCTGTCACTGTTTTATTGACTCCATGGTCTATGTCAGTTCAGGAACTTAGGAAAAAGTTTTAAACTCCAACAAATCTAAAATAGGGTTGGAGGTCTAAACTCCTCAATAGGTTAAAGTTATCTCTAAGACCAAAATCAGAGATTCTCAAAAGAGAAATAAAGCCCCAAGTCTTATGGGAACTCCCTAGTATTAAGGAATATGTTTAGGATCCTGGTCACCAGCCAGTAGTAATAAAGCAAAATAAGGAGAAATGGGTCTATCCCCATCCAAGTATCTTAGTGGTAGTGGCACTTCTTTTAACATCTAAATCCTTACTAAGGGTAATTATTACCTATAAACTTCTACATCTGCTATGAACTCACTTGTTTATGCCTGCATAAAGCATGACACTCTATTGGTAGTACAGTTTTCTCTCTTCAGTTGGTTGAAGGTGTCTAATCATTCAAGTTTCAGTCCATATTGTATCTGAGACCCCTCCACTGTATCCCAGGGTGCAAAGTGCTGCTCTCCTACCTCCATGGTTGTGTTCTGAACTCTGTCATGGCACTTTATGGCCTCCTTCCCCTTTTCAGTCTTTTCACCAAAGCTTGAAGTCCATCAGGTGAAGTCATAGCTAGTTAACATTTGTATACTCAGTGCCTCTTAGCCTATGCTAAATTAATAAATGGAGGAAACTTTAAAATTAGGTACCAGGTCTCTACCTGATCCAGTTATAAGTTTTGAAGGTGATGACTTCTATTAAGAAGTAAAGAGAATACATAAATATGCTTTATCATAGCTAACTTCAGAAAAATGCACTACTGCTCAGAACTCTAAACTATTCCTGTAAATTCTTTTAAAAAACTCTGACCTTCTGATTCATTTTCATTCAAACTTATTCCCACTGTTACTTTTCACATATTATGGAAGAGATTAAAATAAAATTTTGGAATTCAAATTCTACCCTATTGTTACTGTTACTCTGTAGCATATCACATAAAGGAGTAGCAGAATGAGAAAGATCCCTAATATAATCTCCATCCAATAAATCCTCTTTCAGGCATCAATGAACATGATTTGTTTACTTACAGAAAACAGACTACTACACAATTTGTGTAATCCAGTGTAAAATAAAAAGGCAGAGCCCAAGAGAAAAAATATCATTATAACTAATAATGTACAGATATTTGAGCCATTTTGTGAAATTACTTTTGGATTATCAATAAGTCTGCAAGTAGCAATTTATGTTTGATTGATATAACTGAGCACCATATCAGTTGGTGTTGTCAAATGCAAGATCAGAAATATAAATTACTGTTTCTGGTGATGCAGTTATTAGTGGAGCTATAAGAATTTTTATATTCTGTAACAATATTGGGATAAATTTCTAATACATTATTTCAAAATGTAAATTTTATGCATCTACAGCATGAATCTCATGGATCAACTTTTCTAAAAATATTCTCCATACCAATCAGTTGTTTTTTTACTTTAATTTAAAATATAAATTTTCACAATGGCATTTTTATATTCTTAACATTTTCTGAACTTGTGAAGGCTCCACAAGGAAACAAAAATTGATTCATAATTTCATATAATTCACAGAGCCTGCTTATTCATTCTATCATAGTACCTGCAATTACAAATACCTGAGGACCAGAGCCTGACAGTGCAGAGACTATCCAATCTATCTGCATATATCTATGATCTCTCTATACCCTTTCCATCTCATTTTACTGTAAAAACACCCTTTCAGATAAAAAATTATCAAGAATTTCAACACATTGACAGCAGATTATTTAACTATTTATGGAGCCCTTCTGAGAAAAGAAGTCCTATGTGATTAAGCAAGACCAACTTTAAGAAGTTTACCTTAGTCTCACATTTAATGTTGCAAAGAGAATTCTTCTCTTTAGATAAAACCAAGGAGCCTCAAAACCACTAACATGCCTGATGACATAGATGAGTCAATTAGAGCCAAAATGCTAATTCCTGTGGGTTTATCAGATGTGAGGCGGGAATGAAAGTAGAGAGCATGTTTCCTGACCTTACAACAGGAGTAAAGCTGCTACCTAGAATTCCCTTCCTCCAAAGAACCAAATTAAAGATCATTACAAAAATGTAATCCAGGCAATGGATGGGACATTAACTAATCAATTTTGGTAGTAGTTCTCCTTCCTTGGAGAGGATCCATCCAATGAAGTATTATGAAGCATGCCTGTAATAAAGTTTTGGGCCTAAGTTTTCCCATACTTAGAAACTTTCCCAAACTTATTCTGATTTCAAAATAATGAACCCAATAGCTCACCTCAAACAACAAGGTCATTCAGTCATAATGTGTTCATTTTAAATAAATAATCCAAGGAAATGAGTATATTACTCATATTGCTTTATTCTTAAATGAAAAATGCCAGTGGTATCTTACATCAGACAACTGGATGTGAATTTGCAGAATTACTTCAGAGCCCAGTATTTCTTAAAATTGAACTCTGCTATTTAGGACAGGGTGAAAGAAGAATTTTACTTTTATTGTAAAGCCAGAAGAGATATGCAGAGAAAAAGATGAATGTACATGGAATAAAACAGAGAAGCAGAAAAGAGGTTAAAAGGTTGGAGTAAAGAGCCTAGTGAAGATGTGAGTAGCCTCCTGGTTAGAAATGAAAATGTGCTATGCTAAGTCACTGAATACTATATAATTGTAAGTATCATTGTAGTATATAATTATGGATAAATATTCTAATAATGTGTACACATATATGTAAATGCAAAAATGATAGTTGTTGAAACCATTCCAAAAAATGGGGGAAGAAAGGGAATAAAAGAGAGCAGTAAAGGGAGTGAATTCATGTACGATATATTGTAAGAACTTTTGTAAATGCCACAATGTACCCCCACCCAGCAGCGCAATAAAAAATAGATATTGAAAAAGAAAATGAGGGGCGGAAAGACAGTGTGGTTTGATAGCATTCACTGAACAATATTAGCTTGTGAATAAACATATTATGAACACAGATGTGGTTGTTGTAAAGAGAGACTACTGAGAGACAAAGAGGATGCGGACTGTAACTACAGTATTTTATATTTTATATCTTAAAAATACCTTCAGTGCATACGGAGCAGTGTTAAAATCTATTTTAAGAAAAGTCTGTGTCTTCACTAATAATTTAACTCCTGGGAATTTATATCACAAAAAGTAAAATTATTAACATATCAATACTGGACTCATCAAATCTTTATGATGAATTTTATAATACCTAAAAACGTGGAAATATTTCCATAGAAAATCTTGAGGAAGAAATATGTCAGAAAAGCATATATATTAATACCAAAGCTTAGGTGGCAATGATAATTAGATTATCTAAGAGATCCAGGAATCAGGTTGGAATCATAATTCTAAACTCAAATATTAACTGCAACTTATACCTCTTCATTTTACCAAGTTGGTTCCAAATTATGTTAAATACTGTAGCTGGAGAAAAACTGTTAGGAAAAATCTCCAAAACAAGACAAGTATTGAAGGTGCATATGGTTTATACTATCTTCCATGTTGCTCAGTTTTACTAACTCCTTTATTTGAAAATATAAGTATGTAAAGCAAATCTGAAAACCTGCATTAGGACGTTAAAATCATATGTACTTACTTTATGTTATAATGTCTGTGCAGTTACTTAAAATTTATATAACGACAAATACGGTGGAGGACAAGATGGTGGATTGTTGACATCCTTATTGCTCAGCGGTGACTACCCAGAAAAAGGAAGATCAGAGCACCCCAAAAAGCACACATGGGGTCCTATAACCATCAAGAAGCAAAATTCTCTCTACATCCACAAATAGAGAAGCAACTAACCATGGGAAGAACAACTCAGAGCTTAACCCTCCTGACTCCCTTCCCCTGAAGTTGCCACATGGCTCCCAGCTCCATTATTCAATGCTGGCTTGGAGGTAAATCCCGGCTTTCTGTGCTGCCTGAAACCCATGCAAGAAATCAAGTCCCAGGACTCCCACTACCCAAAGGCTGATTTCCCCCATGCTTACAGCCCCCATGCTGCACTACCTTCTTGGAGCCCATAGGACTATTGCTGCCTAAAGGCTGATCCCCCCACATCTCCAGCAGTTACTGTGGCTCCAGGTAGCCCTGCACCAGCAAGCAAGCCTCAGAGCTCTCACTGTCTGCAAACTTGGGTCCCTCTTGCCTGCAGCAGCTGCTGTGACTCCTGGAAGTCCACTCCCCAACACAAGGAGACCCCAGAGCATCTGCTGTCTTGTTGACACCAAACAACTCAAGCTCACTGGCTTTGCTGCCCCATGGGTACCCTCAATTTGCTTCTCAGTACCAGGAACATGCCACCAGACATCTAAGTGAACCCCAGGCTCTGGGCTTTGCTATTCTGCTGGTGCTAAGAGGCTTCCCTCTCCATAGAACACAGAGCACTAGCACTCCCCACAGTCCATGATAGTGAAAGATCACTCTCTCCCCCATCAAACAGCAAAAATGCCAGATTCCCCACTAAGGGGAAGAAAGCTATAAACTGCAACTCTGTAAATGGCACCAGAAGTACTGTTCTGTCAATGTACACAGAAGCCCAGTGTTTCACACTGGGTCTCCCTGCAGGAAAATAACATCCCTTGTGCCCAACAGCTTGAATCTCAGCTCCTCCACTGAGTGGCAATATGTTATTCTGCTGGTGCTAAGAGGCCTGCCCCTATAGTGCTCAGAAACCCAGTGATCCTCAATGTGACTGCAGGAGAGACCCTGCACCACCATCAAAGAGCAGGAACTCCATCCTCCTCACTGAAGGGAGAAAAGAGGTAATTGGCACCACAACAAGAACCCTGCAAGGGGTAACATATCAGCCTACCCTTCTCTTAGGAAAACTGCTGGAGCTTCAGAAGAAAAACCTCAAAACCCAACCTACAAGGGCACAAGGAATTGAAGCCCTAAGAAAAAACAAGTCCAGATACGTAAATCTCAATGCAGAATGAAACAACAAGACAACTTTCTTCCAGCAAAAACCAATTACACAACTAAAGATCCAAATACCTATGTAGTGTAAGAGCTATCAAATAATGATTTTCAAAAACCAATAGTAAAAGTGAGTAATGAACTCAAAGAAGAAACAGAAAAGTTAGTATTTAACCTCAAAGAGAACATGAATAAACAATCATATGAACTCAAAGATAATACAAACAGGTGAATGAAATTAAGAATACTATTCAGGATATGAAAAAGGAAATAAATAAAGATATGAAAGCCCTGAAAAATAATTAACCTGAAATAAGCAACTCAATATCCCAAATGCATATCACAATAAAAAGCCTGGCAAACAGAGTGGAGCAAATTGAAAATAGGGTATCAGGAATGGAAGACAAAGTAGAAGAATTAGACCATACAGTAAACAATCTTGAAAGAATGCAAAGAAAACATGAATGCAACATGGAAGATATCTGGCACAACACGAAAAGTGCAAACCTATGAATCATGGATGTAGAAGAAGGAGCGGAGGCAATGACAACCTATTTAATAGAGTAATAGCTGAAAATTTCTCTTACATTTAGAAAGAGAGAGTCACCCAGGTGCAGGAAGCTTACAGAACACCAAACCATCAGGACCCAAAAAGAAACACCCCAGTCACAACATAAACAAAACACACAACACATAGAACAAGGAAAGAATTATGAAAGCTGAAAAAGAGAAAAGGCAAGTCACATATAAAGGCAAACCCATTAGAATAATAGCAGATTTCTCAGTTCAAACTCTAAACACAAGAAGATCATGCAAAGGCATAACTCAGGCCCTGAAAAAAAGCAACTGTCAACCTAGACTAGTCTACCCAACAAAACTATCCTTCCTAATTGAAGAAGAAATTAAAACCTTCCACAATAAGGAAAAACTAAAGGAATTTGTAACCACCAAGCCAGAACTTTTATATACAGTAGAAGAAACTAGAGTGAGACAGGAAGACTCAAGAAAGAATATACAATTTTGAGCAAGCAGACCAATAAAGAAGGAATAGGTAAAACTAAACAGCAGGGGAACAAGAATAACTGGAAAAAACAGGCACCTCTGAATATTAACACTGAATGTAAATGGCTTCAATGCCCCATTCAAAAGATATAGAATAGCAAATTGGGTTAGAAAACAAGACCCAACCATATTTTGCTTGCAAGAGACTCATCTAACTAACTAAATAAATAAATAAACATTGGCTTAGAGTCAAAAGGTGGAAAAAGTTTTCCAAGCAAATGGACCCCATAAACAAGCAGGAGTATCTATACTCTTATCTGACAAAGTAGACTTCAGACTAAAAGCAATCAGAAAAGATAATGAAGGTCACTTCATATTAATGAAGATCCTAGAAAAACAAGAATAAACCAAACCCAAAGCCAGCATATGGAGAGAAATAATAAAGATCAGGGCTGAGATCTATAAAATTGAACTCAAACAAACTATACAAAGAATCAATGAAATAAAAAGTTGATTCTTTCAAAAGACTAACAAGATTGATAAATTCTTAGCCAATATGACAAAATGGGGGAGGGAGAAAACCCAAATTAATAAAGTCAGAGATGAAAAAAGGGGACATAACCATAAATACAAGAAAATCCAGAGAGTCATTAGCAAGTGATTTAAAACTTATATTCAAGTAAATTGGTAGTTCTAGATGAAATGGATAAATTCCTAGACTCATATAACCAATCAAAATTGAACTAAGAAGATATTAACACAAAAGTAGTCCTATTACATACAGGGAAATTGAAGCAGTAATAAAGAGTTTCCCTACAAAAAAGAGTCCAGGACCAGATGGATTCATGGCCAAATTTTACCAAACCATTAAAGATGAACTAATATCAACACTCTTCAAACTTTTCCAGGAAATTTAAAAGGAAGAAACACTACCAGACTCATTTTATGAACTCAGCATTACACTCATTCTGAAACCTAAGAGGCAACCAGAAAAGAGAATTATTACCAGTATCTTTAATGAATATAGATGCAATGACTCTCAACAAAATAGTGGAAAACAGAATTCAACAACACATCAAAAACATCATACACCATGACCAAGTAGGTTTCATTCTAGGAATACAAGGATGGTTCATTATATATAAATCTATAAAGTTAATACAGTACATAAACAGAAGCAAGGACAAAAACCACATGATTTTCTCAATAAATGCAGAAGGAGCCTTTGACAAAATCCAACACCCTTTTATGATAAAAGCGCTGAAGAAATTGGAATAGAAGGAATGTTCCTCAACATAATAAAGGCTATATATGACAAATCCAGAGCCAATATCATATCGAATGGAGAACAACTGAAACTGTTTCCTTTAAAGTCAGGAATGAGACAGGGTTCTCAGCTTTCTCCACTCCTATTCAATGTAGTTTTGGAATTCCTAGCCAAGATCAATAAGACAAGAAAGAACAGATCTATGTTTAGATTTTTAAGGAGTCTCCAAATATTTTTCCAGAGTGGTTGTGCCAGCTTGCATTCCCACCAGCAGTGCATTAGGGTTCCTCTTTCCCCACATTCTCTCCAACACATGTTGTTGGTGGTGTTTTTGATGATGGCTATTCTAACAGGGGTGAGGTGGAATCTTAGTGTGGTTTTCATTTGCATTTCATTTATGGCTAGATATGGTGAGCATTTTTTCATGTGTTTTTTGGCCATTTGAATTTCTTCTTTTGAGAAAGTTCTATTAAGTTCAGTTGTCCATTTTTTAATTGGTTCATTGATTTTAGGAGAGTTTAGTATCTTACGTTCCCTTTATATTCTGGTTATCAGTCCCTTGTCTGATGTATAGCTGGCAAATATTTTCTCCCACTCTGTGGGTGGTCTCTTCAGCTTAGAGCCCACTTCTTTTGTTGTGCAGAAGATTTTTAATTTTATGAAGTCCCATTTGTCCATCCTTTCTCTTAGTTGCTGGGCTGCTGGGGTTGTATTGAAGAAGTCCTTACCTATACATATTAGTTCCAGAGTGTTTCCTGCAAACATAGATCTGCCATATGATCCAGCAATCCCACTCCTGGAGATATATCCAAAGAAATACAACACAGATTACTCCAGAGGCACCTGCACACCCATGTTTATTGTAGTGCTATTCACAATAGCCAAGTTATGGAAACAACCAAGATGCTCCACTATTGATGAATGGATAAAGAAAATATGGTTATTATACACAATGGAATTTTACTCAGCCATGAAGAAGAATGAAATCTTATCATTTGCAGGTAAATGGATGGAACTAGAGAACATTATTCTGAGTGAGGTCAGCCAGACTCAGAAGACCAAAAATCATATGTTCTCCCTCATATGTGGACTTTAGATCTAGGGCAAATTCAGCAACGTGGTTGGACTTGGATCATATGATAAGGGGAGAGCACATTTCGGTGATATAGAAATGGGTAGAAAACCCAAAACATGAAAGTGTTTGATGTCCCCACTCCAGAAGAGCTCATATAGAAACCTTAAAGCAACAGAGGTTATCATGAGAAGGGGGATCAGTAACCAGGGTAAAGATCAGTTAGAGATGAATCAACATGGGTCATAACACATGTACACAAAAGCAATGCTAGGAATATTTTTGTATAGCTATCCTCAACTCAACCAGCAAAAACACTTTGTCTTCCTTATTAGGCTTGTCTCTTTTCTTCAACAAAACTAGTGATAAAGGCAGAACAGGACCTGCCTAGAACTGAGGGGGGAAAGGGGGAAGAGTGTGGAGGAGGGGGGCAGGGGGAAAATGACCCAAACAATGTATGCACATGTGAATAAAAGAAAAAAAAAAGACAAGAAAGAACAAAAAACAAAAGGGATTCAAATAAGGAAGGAAGAAGTCAGACTATCCCTATTTGTAGATTACATGATCCTATACCCCAAAAACTCTAACAAAAAACTACTAGAAATCATAAACTCAGCAAAGTATCAGGATAAAAAATTAACATACAAAAATCATTAGTTTTTCAATACACAACAATGCATAGACTGAGAAAGAAATCAGGGAAACATCCATTTACAATAGCTTTAAAAACAATAAAGTACCTTGGAATAAATTTTTCAAAAGAAATCAAAGAACTTTTTAATGAAAACTATAAACCACTGAAGAGAGAAATCAAAGAAGACCTCAAAAGACAGAAAGCACTTCCATTCTCATGGATGAGTAGAATCAATTTTGTGAAAATGGCCATACTACCGAAAGAACTATACATGTTCAACATAATGTTTATCAAAATTTCAGTGGCATTCTGAACAGAAATAGAAAAAAAATCGTGAAATGCATATGGAAAAACAAAAGACCTTGAAATAGCCAAAGAAGTTCTGAGCTAAAAGTCCAATACCGGAGACATCAAAATATATGATTTCAAGCTATATTACAGAGCCATAACAATAAAGACAGCATGGTATTAGCATGAAAACAGACAGGAAGAACAGTGTGTCAGAATAGAAGGTCCAGACATAAATCCATGCCTCTATAGCCAACTGATCTTTCACAAAGGATCCCAAAAGACATTATGGGGAAAAGATAACCTCTTCAACAAACGCTGCTGAGAAAACTGGATATTCACATGTAGTAACTAGAGCCCTGTCATTAACCCTTTGCCAAAACCAACTCAAAGTGGTCCAAAGACCTTAATACAAGACCTGAAATGTTGAAACACCTCCAAGAAGCAGTAGGAAACACACTGGAACATACGGGTATAGGGAAAAACTTCCTAAACTGAACGCAAAAGGTTCAACATCTAAGAGAAACAATGAACAAATGGGACTGCATCAAACTAAAGAGATTTTGCACAGCAAATTAAAGGTCACCAGACTCGAGAGACAGCCCACAGGATCAGAGAAAATATTTGTCAGCTACTTATCCAATAAGGGACTAATATCCAGAATCTACAGGGAACTCAAAAATCTCATCCCCCAAAAAATCAATACCTCAATGATGAAATGGGCATATGAATTAAGTAGGGAATTCTCAAAGGAAGAAGTATAAGTAGCTAGTAAATACATAAAGAAGTGTTTAACTTTCCTGGTTATAAAATAAGAGATGAAAATCAAAACAACACTAGATTTCATCTTACCCCATATAGAATGTGCATAATCAAGGGTAATAACAGCAAATGCTGGCAAGGATGTGGCAAAACAGGAACCTTTACACACTACTGGTGGGAAAGAAAATTAGTGCAACCACTATGGAAAGCATTGTGGAGGTGACTCAAAAAACTAGAGCTAGAACTGCCATACAACACAGTGATACCACTCCTAGGCATTTACCCAGAAGAACATAAGATAGAATACTGTTGAGACACCTGTACACCAATGTTCATGGCAGTACTATTCATAATAGGCAAAATTTGGAAACTACCCAGGTACCCTACAACTGATGAATGGATCATAAAATTGTGGTACATATACACAATGGAGTATTACTCAGTCACAAGGACTAATGACATGGGATTTGAAGGTAAATGGATGCAATTGGAGAACATCATGTTAAGTGACATTAACCAGGATAAGAAACACAGAAGACACCTGTTTTCTCTCAGAGGTCGAAAATAGATAAAAGATAAACAAATACACAAAACCAAAAATGATTATATACAAACTCAGATATAGAACATGTCTGTAGCAGTGGAACTACTCTTTGGAACTTAGGGAACTAGGGAAAGGAAAAGAGAATGATACAGCATCATTGATATAGCATACCATAAGATGCTATATTAAGAAATGTGTATTGAAAACTGTTGAAAAATGGGGGTGGGGAGGTAAAGGAGTAAAGAAGGATATTCAATGGGATTGAACAGGCCAAAGTAAAGCAGACACACTGTGGGCATACATTGAGACTCTCCTTTGAATGTCAATTTAAATATTAATAATGAAAATCAGGATTATAAAATATGCACAGTGTGTGTGGAGGTACCAGTGGAAGAAGGGACATGGAAGGAAGGAGATTAAGGTGATTGTATATTGTTGCTGGACTTTATATCCTAAATTAAATAGAACTCAAAAACCTCTTGGAATTGCTTTCAGTGGTGTGGGGAGGGGGCTTAGGGGGAGAGATGATGGGTGCAAGGTAAATAATGTACAATAGAAGTCTATTTGGATATGTCACTATGAATTCCCCCTGTATAATGAATATATACTAATAAAAATTTATAATAAAAGAACAAATGTATCTCAAAAATAATGATAATTTATATAATACAGTATTTCATATTAGTGTCAAAGCTAGTAGACAATACAGCTCAAAACAAGGAACAGAGTGCTGACACTTCATTTGGCAATTAAAAATAACAGTGAGGATAAAAGAAAAGATATGTGAAGCAGGGAAAAGTATGAATCAATGTTATGTGTTACATTCCTGTTCTAGCAAGTGTTACCTGTTACACCAGTTGGTTATTTCATTCATTCTCTTCTCTCCCACCTTCCTTCCCCTAGTCCTCTCAAACAGTCCTGCTATTATGAAGTGTTCTTTCTCTCTCATTCTCTCTTTTTTCTCTCTCTCTCTCTCTTTCTGTATGAAATGTATATGCACACATACAAACATGCCCATTTATATGTATATATATACATACATGTGTATAAATGATCCTGTATTATTCATATATATGTTTATATTTTACAGCTAGCTTCTACATGAGAGAGAACATATGACCTTTGTCATTCCAAATCTGAAATAGTTCTCTTAACACAATTACCTCCAGTTCTATCTATTTACCTGCAAAAGACATAGTATCATTCTTCTTCATGGTGGATAATACTCCATTCTGTCTATATATCAAATTTTCCTAATTCACTCCTCAATTATAGGACATTTGGGGTGTTTGTGTAGCTAGACTGTTATGGTTAGTGCTGTATTAAGCATGGGTGTGTTATCATTGGATTGTATGCTAAGTCTAGTTTTATTTTTTTTGAAACCTCCATACTGCTTTCCATTATGGTAGCACTAATTTACATTCCCGCCAAAAATGTATAGGGGTTCCATTTTCCTTGCATCCTCATCAGGATATGCTGTTTTTTGTGTTATCAATGATTGCCATTCTGACTTCAGTGAGGTAAAATCTCAATGTCATTACAATTTCTATTTCCTTTTGGCCATGTATTTATTTATTTATTTATTCTTTCTCCTTTTATTTTATTGTTTTTACTTCTTTTGATAATTGTCTTATCAGTTCATTTGCCTATTTGTGAATTGGATTGTTAATTCTTTGGGAGTTTAGGTTTTTTTTAATTCCTGCATATTCTGGTTATTAATCTAAATATATTGCATTCGTGCATGAAAATGGCATAATGAAACACACTGAAGGCTGTTGAAATATGGGGGAAGGGAAGGACAGACTAATACAGGAAGTTAATCTAAATAAAGTAAAGTATAGTCATGTGCAAAAATACCATAGTGAAACCCGTATGAACAATGAATATACATTAAGAACATGATGGACAGGAATGTACATATCTCATTCAGGATGAGTACTAGTAGGAGGTGAATGCAGCGGGGAGATGAAGGCTGAATATTATCACTGTGCTTTATATACATGTATAGAAGTAGAAGAAAGAAGACTTTAGAGATTGTTTTCAAAAGGGGTATATTAGGGGATGTGAGAATGATGGAGGTGATGGATCTAATCATGGTACATTGTACATATATGGAAATGTTATAATGAAACCTTTGTGTATAACTACTATATACAAATAAAAATGTTTTTTAAAAGTCTGTTTTTAGAATCTTTGCTCCAATTTCTTGTGTGGAGAACAGGAAAATTTTTTCTCTCTTTCTCTTCCCTCTAGACCAGGTTGGTCTTACTCTAGAGACAACCCACTTTCAGTCTGTTTAAAGTGTAATTCTTTCTTAATAAACTTTACTATTACTTTTACTGAGTCTTTGCATCTTGCTTGAATTCTTCACCTGCCAAAGGCAGGAACTGAGCCCACCCCAGGAATCCTCCAGCTAGCCTGGAGGAGTCTGTTCTGCAGGAGCTAAAACCAACATCTCAGTTGCAAAGATGATCTGCCAATTGCAGTCCTGGACTTTTCCAGACAACTAGAAACACCTGGGTGGAATGACTCAATTGGTAGAGCACCTGCTTAGCAACTGTGAAGCCCTGAGTTCAAACCCCAGTAGTACCAAACAGACAAACAAAAAGTTATAAAGGTGGGAGCTTCTAATCCTAGCTACTCAGGAGGCAGATATGAGGAGGATCTCAGTTCTAAATCTGCCCAAGCAAATAGTTCATGAAACCCTATCTCGAAAAAATCCATCACAAAAACAAAGCTGGTGTAGTGGCTCAAGATGAAGAAGTGAAGGCCTTGAGTTCAACCCCGGTACCAGCAAACAACAACACTAAAAGATTTAAATTAACTTGGTTGCTGATGTTTCTCAACAAATACAGCTCTTTTATCCAAGTTGTGTCACTTTAAAAACAGACTACAGTTTTATCTTTGAGGATGATAAAGAAAATCCTTGGGAAAGTCTGTGTTTTATATAGAAAACATGAATTCCCAGATGGAATAAAGGGCCTGTACAACATAATAGACATTGATGGGAACATTTACACCCAGTCAGCTTCCAGAGTCTCAAATGGACCTATCACTGAGAAACCAAGGTGGCATCCACTATGGGAAATTTAGGAACATGGATATATTTTTGACATTTTGAGAAGAAAATGGAACCTTACCACAGATGGCAGTTTTTATGCCTGAAACATTTTGCAGTTTGAATTAATTATGATCTCATGGAATGTTAACTTCAATAAAATTTCTAACACTTACTAAATAAAAGCATGTTTTTAGAGTTTACATTGTGTGTAGTATTTGTTTTCTCATATATGTCATTGTTGATATGCCATTTCAATTTAAATTCTCAAGTAATCCTAAATTGCTTTAAAGCATTTAAATACCACCTTAACATTTTTGTGGCATAATTGAAAAATACTGTACCTGTGTACAGGGAAACTGACATGAAAATAAAGCTTGTTATCAAAATAACAACAACAAAATCAGTTTAAAAGAAGGCCATTGAGGATCCAACAATGAAGCTATTTCTGAGTTCACAATAATCAGCTCTGACAACGCTGAAAAGCAAGCCTAATCCAATAATTAACTGATGCTAGATAATAAAGGCAGCCTCGTCTCAGTCCATCTTAAGACAACTCTGGCTGACCATTTTAACTCCAGACAAACTTGATTATAGACAAAGGCTTTATTTCTTCTATGGCCTATTCCTGCTTCCTTCTTCTTATAAGAATGATGATCTCAAGGGCACTGCCCAATAAAAATCTTGCAAGTATGCTTCTTGGGAAATCAAACCTATGGTAGAATTTATAATTTCGTATGTAAAAATTGATTCACCATGAAAGCTAGTAACCTAAAGAAAGGAGGGCAAACTTCCTATTTCAGTGTCCTCAGTAAGTACTTATTAAACACACCACATATGCCAGATATAGTTTTGTGTGCTGAACAGAGCTACAGATGCAAATTTCAGAGAGCTTACAGTCTAGTGGTACAGATGAGCAACAGTCAAATTGCCACAGAGAGAGACTTCTTAGGAGAGTAGTTTTGAAGTGAGATATGAAAATATGTAGTAATAAATGTAGTTAAAGTACAAGAAAGAATTGATTATAGAAGGAACACTATAGAAAATGGCAGAAAAGAATGCAAGAGCCAGGCACCAGTGGCTCACACCTATAATCCTAGCTACTCAGGAGGCAGAGATCAGGATTGAGGTTGGCAGTCAGTCTTGGTGAATAGTTTTCGAGACCCTATCTCAAAAAACCCTTTACAAAAAAGAGCCGGTGGAGTGGCTTAAGATGTAGGCCTTGAGTTCAAACCCCAGTACCATAAACAAACAAACAAACAAACAAATAAATAAATAAAAAGAATGTAAGAGACTACAAAGAAGAAAACATGGCTTTACAGCTGGATTTCTAGGAAAATGTCTAAACTTGTAATGTCCTGGAAAAATATTTTAGCTTTTCACATACAACTTCAGAACAATGAAAATAAATTGATGGGTTTGTGATGCAAAATATATAGATATAGATGTATTGAGATGTATATAAAGGGAAATATGAAAAGAAACTTTAAACATCTCAGAACTTGATTTGCACAATAAGAAATCTGTGACTTTGTGTTTCAAACATCCTGTAATTGCTCAAGAATGCTATCAAGATTCCAGACACCTATTTTTCTGCTCCATAATCCTCACCTCAATGGTGTTTATCTTCAGGCATTCAGTATTATTGCTGCCTTCTATAAAACATGAAATTTATGGATCACATGTTTAAAATGGTAAAATAGAGATGGTCACAATGGGAGACATTTCTGAATACACCTTATTTGCCAGAACTCATTAGGAATGTATAGTGTGCCTCTCCCTGGATGCACAATGTCTAAAGAAATTGAACGATTTTTATTTTTCCAGATTCTTTGTATGGTTATAAGAGAACAATATCTCTAAATGAATTCTGTAGTAGGCAATAGAAGAAAAATCCAGAGAAGTAGGAGGAAAGTGAAAAGAATATGATAAATTTACAATTTAATTGTGGGTGGAAATATAAAATAATCTAGCTTTTAAAAAATAGTGTGGGGGTTTCTCAGATTTAAGAAATACAACTGTCATATGACCCAGCAATCCTATTTCTTAGTATATATCCCAAAGAATGGAAATAGGGATTTGGAAAAGATTCCTGTACTTCCTGTCCACTACATAACTATTCCCAGTTATCAAAATATAGAAAGAACCTAAATATTTCATTACAGATGAATGTATAAAGAAAATGTCACATACACACAAAACACACACACAGGAATATTATTTATACCTGCAAATGGGTAAAATTCTGTAATATGTGACAAGATGGGTAAAACTGACAGCATTGTGCACAGTGAAATGTCATTTGCAGAAGGTTAATAATGTATTTACTTGTAGAACATATTTAAAATAGTCAACATCATAAGACAGTGATGTTGTAGTTGTAAAGGCCTAAATAAAGGGAGAAATGAGCAACTTCTATTTAATGGGTATAAAGTTTCAGTTATGCAGGGTGAATAAAGTCTAATTATCTGCTACATAACATTGCATTTACTTGAACACTGTACACTTCAACAATGTTAAGTAGGATGGATTTCATGTTGTTTTCTTACAACAGTAAAAAAATAAATGATTACTGTGGGAAAAGAAAAAAGCTAGGTTTCTGAGATTGTCATAAGAAATCAGTATAATTACTTCTTTAGAAGATAGACTAATTTAAAAAAATATGTACACTTCAATAGAAAAATTATCCTGCAGAGTGCTACTCAGTTTCCTGTGTCTTTTATGGGTCTAGAAAGCAAAAAATGTGTGAAATAACTATCTCTTTAGTTATGATTACCTCTGAAGCCTCATCTTGGGAACTGTTTAATAAATGTTTGGTTTTTTTCAAATTATGGTATTATAACAGAAGCATCCACACGACATCATTAAACTGATACAGATACACATTGCTGCTTTGTTTCCAAGATCAGTACCTTCAGGCACATGGCATTATTTTTGTTATAATTCTAATATAAGCAAATTCAAGATAGTAATCTATTACTCTAAGGATTTTTTCAAGTGCTAACAAAGACCTTGAATGTTTTCACTAAACACAGTGCTTGAAATTTATTAGAATCAGCATGCATCAGCATTGTTTTTCTGGTATATTGAGTAAACGAAAGTCCAGAGATAAATTCTTTTATATATGGTCAATTGGTTATAATCAAAGATAATATTTTAATGCAACTGTGAGCAAAATCTTTGCAACAAAGTATTCTGCAACAGTTGTATATCCACAAAGAAAAGAATTAACTTGACTTTCTCAGCTGGCAGGGTTGTAGTTGATGACTTTCCTATACAAGAATGAATACAGAATTTTAAACCTATTGAAATCACCATAAGAAGGGGACTAAGGTAGAAAAGAGAAAAATAGAAAAAATGAATCAATTTGGGTATAATATGTACATAAATGGAAATGTGACAAGGAAACTCCCTGCATGACAAAAATGGCAGCTTTTTAAAAAAATTGGAGAACAGGGAGGCAGAACAGGTCCTGCCTGTGGTGTTGGCTCCAGTAAGAGAAGGGAGAATATGGGGAGAGGTTGTAGGAGGGTGAATATAGTGCAACTACTATGTACACATGTATGTAAATGGAAAAATGAGACCTGATAAAACTATTCCAGGAATGGAGGGATAAGGGGATAAAGGAGAATGACAGCAGGGGTGAATTTAACTATGATATATTTGAAATATTTGACAACTTTTATAAATGGAATCATGTACACTCAGTACAACAATAATAAAAAAATTGAAAAAAGGAATTAACTTGAATCTCTGCTTAAATCGATGAGGTCTGAAATGAAGGAACTCAAACTACAGAACTCTTAAAAGAAAACTTAAGGATATAATCTTCACAAACTTTACCTACAACGTTTTTTAGATCAGACACTGGAAACACTCGTCACTCAAGTACCCAATTCTAGAAGGTGTTCTAATGTATTAGATTAGTGATGATATCAATGATGGATATAATAGGGTGTAGCATTGTGGTGGCAGAAAATATTTATAAGAAATATAATATTTCCAAAAGTAATTCATTTTATAGAAAGCATTTGTTCTGATATTTATAGCTTTTTTTCTTAAAGACATAAATCTATATACTTTTCATTATCATGTATCAATTGTACAAAATAAGGGAATTCATAATATTTCCATACATTGATTATATGCACTCCCTTTATTACTCTTTATATCTTATCCTTTTCTTTCTTCCCCTTTTCCCCTTCCACATGCCTAGTGGTCCCCCTTTTAATTTCATATCCTTCTTTTTATTTCTTTATAATAATTGCTGGATAGTAGAAAGTGGAATAATCCAAACCTCAAGAAGAAGCAAAATGTTTTAATGATCCATAAATGTCTTGTTAGTAAAAGAAGTTTCTGATTTAAGTTTCCAGAGTCATATATGGAAATTGTTTTTCATAGTAAAGGCTGTCTAGATCATAACTTCTGATAAATGATTGCATACCTTGTACATAGCATCATAATTCACAGTGCTGCTCGTGGCATTGAGTAAATGACACATTTGAAAATAATTTTCCTATATATACTTGACATTTGTCTTAGGCAAACTATCCTGTTTGTGTTTTATCTGAAACTGTTCCTAATGAGATAATTTCTTCATTTCTTGACATTTTACTTTCAATATTCTGTGAAAAATTAAAGCAATGTCAATAATAATTATTGTTTACCTAAGTCACAGTAAATGGAATGTTTATAAGAAATTAAGTACCTTGTAGGTTGGAACAGATTGAACAAATTTAGAGAAATTTTAAAGGAAGAGAAAAAAATCTGACCTTAACGTGGTCTATGTGACAAAAAGGATAACAGCAGGGAGTGAGTTTGTTCTGTGAATTAAACATATTTGTGGATACAGTTATACATTTATAACATATCTTCATAGCAATAATGCAAACTTAGTAGTGCTTAAAATGCTATAAATGCATTTTATGAGAAAAGTGATTGCTTGGGAAATAGATTGTCTTCAACTATGGAAGTCAGAAAATGATGAATATGGAAATTGAGCAATATACTGGAATTCTTTCATTAATTTCTCCCCGTGAAAACATTCGCCGTGCCTGTGGAACATTTCAGTGACCCATGTGAAAACATACATGGCTCCCTGGCTGCTCACTTGTGTCTGGACTCGGTTAGTGGAGAGCACCAACAATAGGCAGAAAAATCAAAAGAGAAGTAAGGTCAATATATTTGTTTTCCAAGCTCTTTCCTTGCAGAGTTGCTTATGAATGTTTTTTCCTTTTCTTTCCTTTTCTTTTCCTCTTTTCTTTTTCCTTTTCTTTTCTTCTTTGTTTTCTTTTCTTTCCTTTTCTTTTTCTTCTTTACAATACAGAAGATTGAACTCAGGCTTTGTGATTGCTAAGCAAGCACCCTACCTACCACTTGAGCCATGCCCCAATCCTTGTGTTGTTTATTTGTTTGTCAGATAAGATCTCATACTTTTCTCTGCATGGGACTTGGACAGTGATCCTCCTACCTCTACCTCCTGAGTAGCAAGTAGCTAGAATTATAGGCATTTACCACCAAGCCTAACCTGTCAGGGAAAATCTTAGTCAAAGCTTGTTAATCCCTTATAAAAGATCACAGTTCCCTTCAGATGTCCTCTCCATAAATATCTGTTTCCATGATCAGATAACTTGTCTGCTCTGGTGTTATCATCCTCTTGGTACTGTAAGGATACAGTAGTTTATGTGGTTATTTATAAATTGCTCCTTTACCATAAAGTCTCTTTAAATACCCACTTTGAATATGTCTCTGTTTCTTGCTCTAACAGCAATACAAAACACATGCTCTGCATATTCCAGTCATTCCCTTCCCTCACTCATCGTCCTCATATTATTCCATAACATAATCCACACAATATCAAAGTCGAAAACTAAGTGTCATGCTACAGATTTTTCTTCTATTTTTTCATCAAACTAACACCTAAGTATGAATGAGTGATAGGATTCCTTATGGAGATCCCTCTTTTTGAAGTCTTTTTTTTTCCTGGAATATTTCTATTTTAAGTAGTAGATCAAATAATTCATCTTCCAACAAGTTGATTCTGAAGCACCCTTCACGCCACTGCTTCTATTTTTGTTGGGCTGAGTTTTGCATTTTCATAGTATGCTTTCCCAACCAAAGAACTCCTTGAAGGTAGGGGACTGCACCCATAAGTTTATTAAAGCGATTAAGACAGTGTGAATGCTCAGTGTAAAATTACCTCAATATCTGGTTTTTTGTTCTCATGCAACAGTCTCAAGTTGTTAGAATTGACTGACCCTCGTTACTGTAAGCTAGGTAAGTGTGCTTATTATTAGTGGCAGGTAGTAGAAAGGGGAAGGTATTCACTAAGATGACAAGGAAAAAAACACCAAACACAGAAGAAAAGATACCTTGAAACTCTCCAACTGTGACAACATGTGGATGACATATATAACCAATGCTATAAACAATTCATACAAATTACATCCTAACTTTATCCTTCATCTAACACTAAATGACTTTGGCTTCAAAATAAATTCCTGATACCTTAAATGAGTCACCTTTTTTAATGGGATCCATCCAAATGTACAAATAATAATTTGTCACAGCTTCCAGTTGATTTCACTGAGTCTGATCTATCCTACTACTTTCCCCAAGTGTTAAGTACATACTTGTCATATTTTGACACAGGCATAATTTATTTTGGCAATATGTACTAGCCTTTCATCTACATTCTGACAGACTTTACTTACATTGTGTGATTATTGAAAAAATATTAAAAGAGAGATATTTACTAGTTATTTTGAGGTTTTTTAATACAACAAATAGATCTAACATTTAAACAGTGCTATATTTTTAGCAAAGTAAATATTCACCTATGACACTTTGGCATTGTAGAGCTTAAGGGCTATGTAATGTGTTCAAAAAATCATTCCTGTTAACTGAGATAGCAGTAACTTGTAATTGTCTTTTCACCCTCTACACAATTAATACCTAAGACTAGACATTTTAATTGCATTAATTTGCGTAAAATAGAACTGTGGGTTTTATGTTGACACATATAACTTTTACCATATTTATTATATTCATGTTAAAGCTAAAACTAAAAATGAAAAAGACAGAGTCTTTCTATAAGAACCCACTTCAATGTCTGGACCCCAGGCTAGTTGCTATGGAAGCAATCACTTCCAAACTATGAACGATTGACTATTCCAGAGCATAATTTTTTTGTGTGGTACTGGAGTTTGAAATTAGAATTTTGTACTTGCTAAGTAGGTGCTCTACTACTTGAGCCATGCATGCCTTCAGCCATTTTCCTCTGGTTGTTTCTGAGATACGGTCTCACTTTTTTCCTGGGCTGACCTGGATCCTACTTAAGCTTCCTGCAGTAGGTGGGATGACAGGCACGCACACCATGCACAACTTTTTCTGTTGAGAGTGGCTCATTCAAAACTTTTGCCCAGTCTGGTCAGGAACTTGGATCTTTCTGATTTCAGCCTCCAGTATAACTGAGATGAAAGGCATGAGCCCCCTTTGCCCGGCTCCAGAAAAGAATTTTACTTTTTTGATATGATTTCAAAGAAAATATTTCTCCTTATCACAAAGAGCACAGCCTAATTTAAAGTATAATTTAATACTTTTCTTCATATTAAAAGATAGAGGAATCAGACATTTTCCCATGCTTTTCTGTTTTCAGGAAATGAAAAATTAAGAACAATGCAATGCTTACTGGCACAGAGAAGAAAGGCTTTTAATAAAACTCTATAGTCTGTCTTCCCAAACTCAGGTCAAACTGATGTTTTAAATTGAGATAAAGTTTGCTGGAGTCCTTATCTGGTTATTCTACATATTATTATCTGGAAAACTTGATGAGTTAAGCTTTTTAACTCCTATTCCTTTACTCTCCTTACTTAAGTTCCTTCTTCCCCAAGCTCCTCCTGAAATTTGCTCTTCAAAAACTCTTATTTAATATTCCAAAAGTTTCCTTAGTGATAATCACAGGGTTTCAAAAGTAAAGTATCTTTTATTCTCTGCAGAAAACAAATGCAGATATTCATTTATAAATGATTTTAAAGTTTTCATGAGTGAGATCTACTTTATTTAAAATTTTACAGAAATTCATGAGAAATGCTAGCAGCAGAAAGGATGGAGATAGACTAGTAAATACCCTTTCTACCCTTTCTATTACATTGTTTGTAATTATTTTTAAAAGTCAAGTTGACACTCTATGAATAAAATCCTAAAAAGAAAAAATAACTTCTAAGTACAACGTAGCTGATGGGTATATAAAGCATGTAGGTGGCATTATTTGAAGGAGCTCACTGGGGTTTTGGATTTTTACAATTAAACTAATGGAGTTTGTGTCTGAATTGGATGAACTGTCATAATAAACCTGTAAGTCAAATTCAAAGAAATAGATTGCTAATAAAAAATTAGTAAGAGAAATAAAACATCAATGTTTCTTCACTTATTCACAATAACAACACATTTAAAATAGTCCTTCAGTTTTAATATCAGTATTATTATTTTAATTCATATGTTCCTTACAGGGTATATGTTGAAATACAGATAGATAAAATGTTTGCTACCATATCCTGTGTGGACTCTATTAAAATATTATGCTGACACTGTCTCCCAAGAATGAGTTGACAAATCACAACAATTCTATATAGGTTAAAGTTGTTTTCCAATCACCAGTAAACTTTGAGTTCCTCCTCACAGTTGCTCCAAATATCTCCAACCAGAATGCCCTTTCTTGCCACTTCTCTACACCACATCTACTCTTCACAGATTGATCAAAGTTTGTGCAACATAATATATTATGTGACATATGTCTTATGTTAATGTTATGCAAACACTGAAAATCAGGTTTATAATGTTAAATTGAAGTTTTAAATCTGAAAACTCTTTGAAGTCTTGATTTTTTGTCCATTATTCATGTTTGTTTCTCTGCTCATGGTCCAAGGTTCATCATAGTGCTATAAACATCAATTTTGATACAACAAATTCTACTCTAAAAAAGAGTACAGGTGTAAAATACCAGATTGCCTTAGTTAGCCAACTAATCTGGGCATCAGGAAGTTTTATACTTAAAATATTATTTCATTTGGTAAAATTAAGTATATATGTATGTATGTATATTCAACATAGATTTCTTTATACAATGAATATATTTTTATATTATCATATCATAAATGAATTTGATGTTAACAAATCTGCAATAAATAATAATGGAAGGTTCTCATGGAACGAATATAAGATTGAAACTCAGATCTTCAGAAAAAAATAAAAAGTGTCAATATTACAAATAGATATGCAAATAGAGCATATTATCTTTCACTACTAACTTCTCTAACATACATATTAATAAAGATATTAAAACATTGAATTGTTTATTTTATAGCATGTGTAGATATACTGCATATAAGAAATACGCTGCAAATAGCAGAAAGTTTGTAAGTGGAGCTATGCCTTTTCTTTCTTTTTTATTGTTGTGCTGAGAGGAGGTACATTGTGGCACTTACAAAGTTCTTACAATATATCATAGTTAAATTCACTCCCTCCATCATTTTCCTTTATCCTTCCATACCCCCATTTCTGAAATAGTTTCAACAGGTCTCATTTTTCCATTTACATACATGTGTACACAGTATTTGCACTATATTCACCCTCCTACACCCTTTCTCCACATCCTCCCCCCTCCCACACAAATCAACCCCCCCCGAATAGGTCCTGTTATGCCACCCTGTTCTTTTGTTTTGTAAAAGAAAAAAAAAGAAATATTTGTTTGTTTAAGATAGTTACACAGGGACAACCACTTTATCTTTGAGATGAAATGGTACATTATTTAGTCTAAATCTATTCTCAAAATTTAAGAAAACATTTCAGTTTCTAAAAAAGCTACTAAATTAAATCAAGTTAAATAATGAAATAGTCAAGAATTAATAGGAAATTTAAGATGCAATTATCAATAATATTTACTTAACCCCAAAACAAGAAAGATGGAAATACAACCAAGGGTCAGATTTTTGTAGATTTCAAGTACATTCAGACAAAGTTGAGGTTACCAGGAAGATGGAGAGTTCTAGCACAGTTTTCATCTTTGGGTAAGGTTTGATCTGACCTTTATGGGAATTATTCCAGAAAATATTCAGAGAGAAACTTAATAAAAGAGCACTATGAGAGGAACATAAAACAATGACAGAGTCATTATGGAATTAAAACAAAAATCATTAAGCCTGAATTATGGTATGGGCAATGGTGTTGAGAAAGAAGGAAGACATATCAATAATTTTGAGAAAAGAAATTATTAGATCTAGAGACTGATTTGCTTCAGGGTTATGATGAAAGATTGGAAAATTTAAATAATTTCAGAGCCTTGATGGTTGTGGCTTATTTAATATGACAAAAAATTTTAATAAAATTCTGGATCTTCAGTATGAATGAACATTTTCCTGAGGAACATACTAAAAATGCTTACCTCCAGAATTTCTTGGGGAATGTGGTTCAGGTTGAGAACTCTAGCCTTCTCTTGTTGAAAATAGCATGCATACTGAGTTTTCAAGTCCAATAGAGCAAATATTTCTTGAATGTGGGTTACAATTCCAGCATTGATGAGGCAATTTGGATGATTTACCACATCATTTTGTCAAAGACATACATATGCACAGATTTTAGGATCTCAGCAAGATGAAAGATAGATCATGAAACTCTTAGATAATTACAAAAGGCAGTTATTAAATGTTAAAATGAGTGTTTGTAAATTGTGAGAAATACTACCATAAAAATAATGATATTTTAAATGTATTTTTCTGGATATTATTTACTGGGATTAAAATTGTTTAAGGACCTAATGTCCAGCATGGCAACTAATTTAATAATCTTCCACTGTACACTCAAAATTGCTAAGAAACTAGATCTCAAGTGTTGTCTAAACAAACACTCACACACATATATATCAAAACATCATGCTGTATATTTCAAATATATATACTCTTTATATGTCAGACCTCTCTCCATAGAGCTGGAAAAATAGGTGCACTTTAGGTGGCAAATTACGTGAGGCACTCTGGATGAAGTAAATGACTATCAACTTGTTCAGACAATAAGACGCCCATCTCATAGACATTACATCATGAATGTTAAAATGTTATGAAAAACTGAGTGGAAATTAATTAACTTTGGTTTGTTCCTACATCTGTGTGGAGTGGTAGTGGTATAAAAATAAAAGGAAGAATAAACGTAAAACCATCACTACACATGACAGATTGTATGGCTCCTTGCTATTCATCTCTTTTTCTCTTTCTTCCTTTCATTATTAATAATAAAACATCTCTTTGCATTTTCAAATGAAAATCCCTGCTAGTACTATTTTAATGTTTTAAACAATCTTCTTTCTGTTGGTACTGAAGTTATAAATTGAACAAGTTATTTCTTTATGAACAACTTTGGCTACTTAAGGTACTCTTTTTTCACAGACTGATGTGAAAACAGTAATTTCTTCAAGACCTTGTACCAAGGTAATAAGATCTTAATATTTGGATTTAGGTTTAGTACTATGAAGCATGCAATTGGAATTTTACACATGATCCAATCTGGGCCATGATGGATTTTTACATTGTGATTTATGAAGCAAGCCCCACATAATAGTAGAATATGTCAAGCACTGTTACCTAATTGCCATTCTTCCTTGAGCGTATGACCCTTATCAAGACATCAAAGTGAAGCCAAGCTCAAATATAGTTGGAGAAAACATGCAAAGACATTTCTTACACTCAACCCTCATTCTTTATAAAGTGGTGTTTTTATAATCACCCAACATTTTCTTAATTATTAAATTCCACCTTTTTTACATAACTATTTTTATATACTCTTCTTTCCTGATAATCCAATATCTCTTGTTCTTCTTTCTCTGATTTTCTACTTGCTTTCTCACATCTACCCAAACAGTTACACATTTACCCAATTTCTCTATCTAGTCTCCAGCTGTAGGAGTAAACAGTTTTCTCTGATAGCAGATAATTATATCACTTGTGCATTGGATTTTATGTACTCTTACCTATGAATGACTATTGCTTTAGTGATTATACTTTCTTTCATGTACATGTCAATTTTGTTCTATATATTATTTCTTCAGGATACAAACTAGATTCTCTTCCTTACATCCTTAAATGAATTCTCTCTGTTTATATTCTTCTCTTTAAGAAAAAACAAATCCACAACCACAAAAAATTCCCTCAAAAAGCAGTCTATATGGGATCTTTTCCCATTCCATCATGAGCACATTTAATCAGCTTAGTATTTTTTCAAAGTGACAGTCCTCAAGATTCACATTGTGTTCTACTTTCTTACATGTTATAAAGTCATCATTAGTAAATGACCTTATTAATCCTCTTATCCTCCTTGCCCTTCTACTTCCTCTTTCCTTTCTTCCACTTCCTTCTCTTTCTTTTTTTCTTCTCCTCTTTCCTCCTATAGATCTCTTTCTTCTTCTCATTCTCTTTTACTGGTCATTTCTCATATTTCTGATGATTTCACAATGGAATTCACTCCTTCCACCATTCTCCTTTATTCTCCCTCCCCCAATTCCTGGAATAGTTTCAATAGGCATCTTTTTTCTATTTACATATTCAAATCATTTATTAATTCTCTCCACCACCCCACTCAGTTACTACACCAGCCACTTGTGGCATCTCTACTATCAAAAGAGACAGTCTACCTGAATCCAAAAAGCAGCATTTTTCAGTCTTTTAACAATAAATTTGGCTTTTATTCTGACAGAGAAGGAAGATTTTTAGTAGAAGAGTAATCTGATTAACATTAACAGGATCACTTTTGTCACTCTACTAAGAAACACACACACACACATACACACAGATTAAATGTAAAAGCAGTAAAGTCAGTGAGGAGGCTACTGCAGTAATTGTATGAAGATGAGGTTGGCTTAGATGTGGATGTTGGTAATAGTAATCAAAAGAAAAATTAGTTAAGACAGAAAACATTCTATACTGAAGGTTCCAAACTCAAAGGCAACTAACCTGTGAAGGGTAAAGAAATAATTTGAAAACAGTGAAATTCTGGGGGACATTAATAACAATCTACTGCACAAAGAACTTAATTATACCTTATAAATAAACAAGCATGCAAACACAAGCAGCAGTCATCTTAGGCCAATAGTAGAATGGTTGAAACATCAGATTAGCTTGATATGAAGACCCATGGGCTAGTTTTCCAAAGATTCCAAATTGATGTTGTGCTTTTCATTTAGTGAGATTTATATTCTGTGAGGAAATTACTGAGGTTTCTTCATTAGTTCTTTTAATTTTAGCCTGCTGATCATTTGCACACAGTTTTTGCTGACTACTTTGAAATTCTATATATGTGCTGATATGAAATTCTAGTAATTCTTCCACCTTAGCATAGTAGTGACTTCTGTTGTAAATAATTTGAAAATTTATTTCAAAATATTTTCAAATATTTGAATATTGAAAAAAATATTTTCAAATTAACTTGAAAATAAGTTAAACTGGCAATACCCAAATAAAATGAAACTTGAAGATGTTTATACCATCATTAATAAGTAATATCTTTCAGAATTACAAGGTTCTTTAATGACAGGAAGGGTAAAGCATAAAAAAGTTTGTTCTAAGTGGCAAACTTTGTTTCTTTTGACCATGTACTGTAATTGGAGAAAAACATGAAATTAACATTATTGATTTCACATTTTTCAATGTTCTGATATTTGAAATGTTAACAATTATGTTTTGATTTGAATTTATGTCATCCCAAACATCAATAGAGTCAGGTGAGGGATTAAAATGAAACAGAGTAAATATTGCTTCCTATAGAGTTACAAAAAGAAATTGAAGAATATGTGTTGGCTGGGAGTCTCAAGCCTATATTCCTAGATACTTAGGAGGCAGAGATCAGGAGGATTATAATTCTAGGTCAGCCTGGGCAAAAATATGAGACTGTATCTGAAAAAATAGCTAAAGCCAAAAAGGCTTTGGTATGGTACAAGTGATAGAACACCTGCCTAGAAAAGCAGAAGGATATGAGTTCAAACTCTAGTACAAACAAGAACAAAAAAAATTCAGGAATATGAGAGAATTAAAGAAGAACTCACAAAGGACAAAAGATTCAACTAAATAGAAGATGACTGCACTTAGCAAGGGATAAGTTAATGTCTTGGGTAGTTACAGTAATGGCAGCATTTCCAGTCTAGAAGTTGGGTACTGAAACTATTCTCTAATATTTATCACTTGAACTTCCTTGCATTTGAACTCATTTCCAATCTAGGCCAGTAGGACACATCAGCAGAGTTTTGAGATGGAAGGGAAGAGAGTTGGAGGATTTATTCCAAGAACTCCATTTTTTCTAGTCCATGGTTAGTAATGTAGGAACCCTCTGTTATAAGCCATACAACTAGATCTTTCTCTATCTAGTAACAGCTCCCCCTTGTGGCTTAAGGCCTTAAGCATATTTTCTGTTGCTGCTGGAATTATTCACCCTCTCTTGTTTTTTTCAACTCCATTCCTGACTTTTAAAAACATCACCTTCATTAAACTTAAGTTATTTCTACTGATTGTGTCATTTTTTTTTCTGCAGAACTCTGAATTTTATAGTAATTGGTCTGGCAGCGGCCCAAGGAAACACAAATCTGAAATTAGAAATATGAGATTAGTTTTCTCTCATAATTGATGAGTGTTTGGATAATTGCTGGAAAACTGTAGACAAGTTGTCATTCATTGCTTCCAGGGCCATTAATAATTGCTCAAATAATCACTGGTGTGGCATGGGAGTAATGCAACGTGTTGGACAAGATATTGAGTTGGCAACATGGTTGTGTCTACCAATCACACATAGTGTTAAAATAAATTGTTATGTGGAGTATTGTTTCTGATAAAACAAGAAGGAGACGTAAGAAAAGAGGACAAAGTAAAAGCTATGAGTGCACAACTCAGAAAATAAGAAATTAATTCTTCTATGGCTACATGTCCAATATAGCTACAGATCAGTCCTAAGGTCAAAATATAAGATTTATTGGTTTAAGCACCAGAAGTGGCCAACTAACCAGGTCTCTTATGTTAAAGATACCAGTGAAGAAATAGTGGGATTCTTTGACAAGAACTATGCCAACTAGGTAGCATAGGAAAGGCTCAGATCTTTGAAAGCCCAAGTCCTCCCCAACAGTTATTCTGGTGAGTATTATAATGACAGCCAGATACCAGTGAGGATGAGTCAATAAGAGTCAGACCTGATTTGTATTGAGATAGGAAGGATTACTCTAGAAGTGCTGCATGGTTAAGTTATACTCACTTAGATCTTTTTTTTTTTTTTTTGGTTGTACTGCGGTTTGAATTCAAAACTTTATTGTGTCTAGGCAAGTTCTCTACCATATGAACTATAGCTATAGCCGTTTATTTTCTGGTTGTTTTTGAGATAGGGTCTCATTTTTTGCTCAGGTCAGCCTCAGTCAGGATTCTGCTCTTTTGCTTTTCCTGCTGTAGCTGGGATAACTGGTGTCGCAGCATTTTCCATTGAAATGGGGTCTTGCAAACTTTTCTGCCTAGTCTGGCCTGGAAATGGGATCCTCCCAATCTCAGTCTCTCAAGTAGCTATGATTACATGCTTGAGACACTGTACCCAATATGATGTTAGGTTTTTGTAACAGAAATTTTCTTTTATTTCAGCATTCTTTGTTTTCTTTTATCACCATTTTCTAATGTTTACCAGCAGATATTGTACATGGAGTTTTAACATTTTATTTTTAAGTGACAAATAATACTTCTAGATATTTACTGGGGACAATGTAATATTTGATATAAATATGCACTATGGACTGATCCAATCAGACTAATTAATATATTCATCATCTCAAATACATATTATTTCCTTGTGGAAAGAACATTTAAACTCCGTTATGTATGTTATTTTGAAATACAGAATACATTATCATTAACTAGATGACTGTATTTTTCATGTTCACTGAAGCATTATCCACAATAGCCAAGATGTGGAAATAATCAATGTGACCATTAATGGATGAATGTATTTTAAAAATTTGGTCAATACACACAGAATGGATCTATTAGATTTTCTTCACTGTAATAAGATATCTGAGACATTTAACTTCAGAAGGGAAAGATGCATTTTGACTCCTGGTTTTGAAAGTTTCAGGTCACAATCAAGTGTCTTTGTTACTTTGACCTCAAACAACATGGCACATCATGACAGAATTCATGGAAGAGCAAAACTGCTCACCTCATGAGACAAGAAGGAGATAGAATTGCTAGAAGGGTACTCCCTCAAAGACAAAAGGACCTCTCATGAGAGCCTCACTTCTAAAAGATTCTGCCCTCTCTCAGTATTGTTTAAGACATGGATATCTGGGGAATATTCAACACCCAAACAATAGCAATGGAAGACTAGTCAACCTTTAAAAAATCAGAAAACTCTGTCTTTTGTGACAATATAGATGAATTTAGAGAACATTATATTAAGTAAAATAAGCCAAGCACTCAAGGGCAAAGAAAACATGATCTTTCACATGAATGTGATCTAAAAACATTGACCTTAGAAGTAGAAAACAGAAAAGTGAGCAGAAGAAGCTGAGAATGGAAGGGTGAGAAAGGAAAGAGGAGATGTAGGACAAAGAGTATAAAATTTCAATTAGACTAGAGGAATAGGTTCTGGTGATCAAACTGCACTTAGGGAGACTATAGTTAATAATAATTTATTGTGCAATTTGAATGTGAAGCTTACCTAAGAATATCTAAGACACCTAAAAAACTAGCTAGCATTTGTTGCCCTTAACGCAGAGAAACTAAAGCAGATACCTTAAAGCAACTGAGGCCAATAGGAAAAGGGGAACAGGTACTAGAGAAAAGGTTAGATCAAAAAGAATTAACCTAGAAGGTAACACCCACAAACAGGAAATCAATGTGAGTCAATGCCCTGTATAGCTATCCTTATCTCAACCAGCAAAACCCCTTGTTCCTTCCTATTATTGCTTATACTCTCTCTACAACAAAATTAGAGATAAGGGCAAAATAGTTTCTGCTGGGTATTGAGGGGGGGAGCGGGAGGGGGTGGAGTAGGTGGTAAGGGAGGGGGTGGGGGCAGGGGGGAGAAATGAACCAAGCCTTGTATGCACATATGAATAATAAAAGAAAAAAAAAAAGAATGACTTAAGATTGTAAAGCATTTCTCAAGTACACAAAGTCCTTCATAACAACTCAATAAGCTTTAAGGAATGCAAAAAAAAAAAAAAAAAAAGAATATCTACCTACAATTCCAGTGCTTTACATGATTTCTTATATTTCTCAATACCTTTAGAGGTTTAATTATAACTTCTCTATGCTAATATGATGCTATTAATTAAATACAATAAAATGTATAGAACATTATGTTAAATGTACATCAATTTAACTAAATATTACCAAAGATACTCTTTATTAATTCACTCAATAGAAAAAATAGTGATTAATTTTTAAATCTCAATTTAAAGTTGCTTCTTCTCTAAGCACACATTTCTTTCCTTCATTCTTTACATTTCTAACCTTTAAGCAAAACTTACTGTAAAGCAATTGAAAAAATATACTAAAAGCAATCATTTCTCATCACCCTTAATATCAATAGACTCTAGCCACCATCAACTTCCACCCAATTTATTATAACAAGTTTGTACTCAATATCCTTGGACATATCCTAACATAGCCCCCCCCCCCACCACAGGTTAAAAACTCACAAATAGACTAGATAGGATCAGGCTATATTTATTTCTGTGGCTGAAATACATGCATCTCCTCCCTTGCTTTCTCTGGTCTGACCATATGAACTTCTTTCAGTTCTGGACCATATCAATCTCAGTTCTGTCAAGGATTTCTTCCCCTAGGACTAGGATGTGCTCAAATTCACCTGTCAAAAGGGGCTTTTGTAAATTAACTACCTAAAATGAAGGGACTCACCTATTTTTCCAAACTTTTTATTCACACTTATTTTCCGGAATTCATGTTGCACTGGGATTTTAATTGAATTTTATATTACCATGTTTGCCCATGAAATATATGCTTTGTAAATCAAGAACTTGGCTTTATTCATTTTGTTATTCTAAAATTTTGACAATGTCTGACATTTTGTCATTACTGGATGTGAATATTTTGGATAGTTGTCTTTATCCCCTTTGATTGGTATGAGAGTGTGTTAATGCTCTTTATATCTTTGAGAAGCTTTGTCTAGATTATTCAATTTTCTTTGAACCACTTTCATCATTTGTAAAACTAAGAAAAATAAATACATGCCCTGGATCTCTGTAATTATGTGTGCAAAAGTAAATAAATAAGTAGCAAAACTTTTATTTTATATTTTTCAATTTTCTTATTCTCATCTCCTAAAATTCTAACTCAAAATTACATTGCAAGATATATAGCCCCAGGAATTTTATTAATCCACTTTTTCTCTATCAGAAACTATACTGCTCTGAAAATAAATACCAACTATTTTGTGGTATAGTTGGTGCTAGGTAAAATTTAAATCTTCTCTTAAAATTGGAAATAAAAGCTAATAAAAAATAGCTCTGCCTGTCTTCTTCAATCTCCTTTTTCATTTGTAGCACAATGCTTTCCTTTTCATTTTAGAAAATAAGTCATTGTCAACATTGAATAGTAAATTTATTTAGTCATTAGATAATTTTGCGATCCAAAATTAGAAATAGGACTCACAATTAAAACAATTATTGACTAAGTTACACAGGTTTTTTAACAATCTTGTATTAAATTACTATAATTGCCTTAGTTCCCATTATAAGTAACATTAGTTATGATGACTTATGCAGCTATGCCCAAATTAAATTGGCTTAAACATTGGCTTTAATTTGTAATTTTTGAAAATAAAAAATATAATAATTAGCAAATTATTTCATAATCACTAAATAAAATCCAAGCTACAGTGAAAAGGAGAAAGTAGACAAATTGGGGTTGAACACTGATATGCAAAATTCACAATTTTTAAAGTATTTTTTCATAAGATTTTGCTTGCAGTAAGGTTAGTTAGTTTATATTTTTGAATAATATTTCAAGAAATCCTGGTAAAATGACCTTATCAAGGATTCAAATGGCAATATCAAAAAGTAAGTAAATATTTCCAGCTACTGAAATTGATGTATGTGAAGCATACAGCTGGTAAAAATAAAATAAAGCCACTGCTATTTATCATTTTATGATGACTAGTTTCCCCAGAACACACATGTAGAAATGCTTTCTCCTAAAGTGCAGCAGTGAATATTCTGCTCATTTATCATGTTTCAAAGACATGTTCCATAGTGACCTGAATAGCAGAGAAAAGGCCATATGACAACTCAGATAGGTAGAATAATGAATATAGTGTGTGTGTATAAATGTACATATGTATATATGTGTGTGTATAAATAGTTAATATTAGATTAGAATAATTAATTCAGTTATGTGCAAGTTACCACTGAATTGAAATGAAATTATTTTTATTATATTTTTATTTTATGTACTGTGAAATAGGTTTATTGGCATATTAAAGATAAACACTTCAGTTTCCCTTAAGGAAGCATTCTTCTACAGACCTATCTTGGAAGGCTTATAATGATACTTCTAGTTCATTCTATTGGCCAAAACAAATCACTGAAGCTGGTGGCAATGCATGGATAGGGGAATTAAACTCACCTCTTCATAGGAAGAATATTAAATATTTTTCTGTCATCTTCAACATGTCATAATCACCAAACACAATAATTTTTGTATGGACTAATATCATTAATTTTAATTCTGTTCCACAATATTCCTACAATGATCTATTTTGAATAGATCTATATTTCCTAAGAGAATAATGAATCAGGGAGAAATCCTTGATATCAGTAAAAGCAATAGAGAACAGCAACAACAACAACAACAAAATCTTGCACAAACTATTCAGTGTTGCCTAGAAATTCAGCCTTTAAAGAGAAAAGTCTCAGAGGAATGAAAAATGACCAGACTTTAAATATCAATCATGTCTAGATGGGGAAGAGACACAAAAGCACTCAGGGTATCAACACCTAGGGTGTTTACAATGCTGTTCCTCTAGGAACACACTGGATAAGGGCACAATACTTTGACACAATAGTTTCCAAATTTTTGGTGCAATACATCTTATGGGAAGGGCTCTGTGTTAGTGTGTGACTCTCATGTCACTGTGGCAATGTTGAGGTACTGCACAAACATTTAAGTAGAGGAATTATAGATGTATGTGTACATAGTTCACATCTATGGATAAACCAGTCTAAGGACTGACTCTTCTTAAAGCTAGCACAATAATTAATAAAGGGAAGGATGAGGTAACTTGATGACTTATAATCAAGACAGTTTACCAACCATTTGGTAAAAACAAAAGCAGATCAAATGAACAAGAACTTTATATTGTACCCACAGCTGCCATCTAAAGGCAAAAATGAAAAGTGAGCAGTGGTATAGAAAGAACCTTACATACAGCCTACCATGGAATAAATATCAGCTGTTATCTTGGGATATCTTGGAAAAAATCACTAAATTTAAGTATTGAAACAAAATACAGATCTGCTGTAGACAATGAAGATACTTTTCTTCACCATGAAGATAAACATCAATATCAAAACTAAAATAAAAAGATACCTACTTCCTATCATCAAATCATCTGTATTATTTGAAAACAGCTTTTTATGGTTTTGTTTTGTTTTGTTTTATTACTTTTTCTTCTGATGCTGACTCACTGGACAGCTACCAAATGTAAGTGTGGTCAATCACCTTGCCTTTAGCACCATTATTAACACTAGAAATTCAAAGAATGTTAAGTAGTTATTGGCTACAAAGCCTCCACACTGCAATAGGGAGAATTTTACAAAAGGATTTCCTGCAAATTATTTAAGTGCCTGGAAAACACAAAAAGAGAGGAAGAGAATACTGCACATTAGTTCACTCATCCAATAAGCATTTGGGAAACGAGGAAGTAAATTTCAAAAAGACATGGTGATCTTGGGAGAAAATGCCTCATAGATATTTCTGCTTGGTCTAGTCATTATGAATGAATTATAAAAAAACATTGAGAGTTAGATATACTGTGTTTTTCTGTAGGTATTTAAGTTCAAATATCCCTGGAACCTTTTTTATTTATATATATATTCATGGTAGAAGCATTCCCTCTTTCTGAATAGGACTTGTTCACATTTCAAGTCAGAAATATCTCTCCCTCTCTTTTTTGATAAAATGGAAGAGACAAAGATGTGCTAGCTGCCCCACATAAGCTGCTAATATTCTAATTTGGGAACTCTGTTTCTGTGGTAAATCTTGCTTCTACTTTGTTACCCTGCAGGAAAGAAGGAGTGGGGGAATGTCACAAGATACATATTCTCTGTGAGCAAACAGTCTATTCTCTAATCCAGAAGTGTCTTATGTGAGAGCATATGAACATACACACATATCCACCACACATATTTGCATATATGCATACATACACACAATGACAAACATTCATTGGCTTGAATATTGGAAGTACAGAAATATCTCAGATCCTTCATATTTTTAATCTTAACGAATTACTGTCCCCAAGGAACTTACAGTATAGCTTCTGATGGCTCAATATCAACATTAAAAGGAATAAAAAGCACATCAGCATTCACTTTGTATTCTGAGAAGTGCTTTGATAGATATAAATATGCATATATCCATGTGATATACTCTGATCAAATTCATACCATCTATATTACTCTTTCTTAAACCCCCTCCCTTCTCATTACCTTTTAAAACACTTTTAGTGTGTTTCATTAGATTATTTTCATGCATGCATAAAATGTCCTTTGATTATATTCACCCTCCATCAAACTCTCCTTTCCTTTCTGACCCCTACAGTTTCTCCGCAAATGGTCCCCCTTTTACCATGTCATATTATTTTTAATTTCATTATTATTACTGTCATTATTATGATGATGATTAGGTCTGAATTCTTCATATCAGTGAAAATGTGATTATTTGTCTTACTGAGCTTGCCTTATCTTACTCAACATGATGGTTTCCTGCTCTATCCATTTTCCTGAAAATGACATGATTTCATTCTTATTTATTGCTGAATAATACTATATTGTTTGTATATAGTAATCAATTCATCAATTGTCAAGGTAGATAATTCTTTAGGTGTTTTGGAAATGAATTAGAGTTAGGTCATGGTAATTATTACACATCATTGTAAATATTCTAAAACTGACTTATTTGTATAATTTTAAATTATATAAATGAGGAACTGTATGTCATTTTTAGTTTTTAATTGAATGATGTGAAATCAAGTAGCTTGTGTAGATGGATAGATGATAGATAGATGATAGATAAATAGATAGAAGGTAGATAGACAGATAGATAGATGATACAGATTTTTATTTAAGGAACTGGTTTGAATGGATATGGAAGCTGAGAAGTCCCACAATAGGCTGTTTTCAATCTGGAAACCCAGTGATGCAATACTATGACTCCTTGAAAATCCAAAACTTCAGAACCAAATAAGTTAATGATGTAATGCTATGTGAGATCAAAGACTAGGGAACCTGAGGGCTACTGATGCAAGCTACAGTGTCCAAAGGCCAGGCAACCTGGAGTTCCAAGGACAGAAAATGAAAGTTGTCTCAGCTCCAACAAACAGTGAATTTGTTTTTCTTCTGCCCCTTTGTTCTACCCAGGCCCTCAGCCAAGTGCATGGCATACACCCACATTAAGAGTCGATCTTCCCCACTCTGTTCATTGACTCACTTGCCATTGTCCTCTGGAAACAATTTTCATAGACACATTCAGAAATAATGCTTTATCAGGTTCCTAAGTATTCCCTAATCCAGTCAAATTGACATCTGAGTATAACCACCACATTAAGATGTTTTCTGCCATCTATATGCACTTCCCTTTCTTATGACCTGTGTTGTTTCATCTATTATATTATTAATAATTATTCCCATTACATCTGAGAAATAGCATAACCAAATACTATAGAACACATTTATTAAAAATACAAAATGCTTCTCGAGTTTTCCCAATGGAAGGGCATGAGCTTTTGCTTAATGATCTGTGATTCTTGTAGCTGAGCTGAGGGGGTTTGCATTATTGTATCTTTTGTCCATCTTCAAATTGTACTATTGAACCACAGTCATAGTCACTAAGGTGCTATTATGGCTATTGTCTCCATTCTCCATATTTACATAGATAACCAATTGAATCACATGAAATTTTGGAGACTCCAAAGAAATTATTTATTTAATGTTGAAGCCAACAAAAGTTTCCACTGTTTAATTACTTACATAAGATGATATCTCAGACCTGAAGCATAAAAGAAAAAGGGTTCTAATCTTTAACTACATACACAAGATGGGATTTAAGATTTGAAGCATAAAAGACAAGGAGATAGTGTTTCTATTCAAAAAGAGAATGTTTAAAGATAATATGAAGGCAAAGCAAGGCCACCTGGCTAAGAAATGTAAGGACTATTGCTTCTCTCCTGGTTTTTCTCCTGTATGTTGGATGTTAAGATTTCTTTAAACATATCAAAGTGTCATTCACTATTTTCATGTGAAGCCTACAATATATGCACCAGTGTGTTTGGCTACTGGGTTTTTGATTGTACATCTCACTAAGACATTCACTGACTTCCAGAAACTGGTCAGAGTTTTGTGTGTGTGTGTGTGTGTGTGTGTGTGTGTGTGTGTGTTTGTGTCTGTTTGTTGTGCTTATGACGGCATTCCAGAGTGTATTATGTTCCCCACCAACCATAAGACAGAGCATCTTTTTATTTTCTCTTCCACATTTGTCTTTATTTTTAACTAAAATTAAATCAGACTTAATGATTCCATGGCTGGTACCAGATACTTAGTTCAAAGAAAAAATTTACTTCTAAATACATCAGTTGAGGTTTGCTACAATTTATGATAACGTGTCTAAATAAAATCCATATCTATTTTTTCCTTGGCTATACGGGATCAATCCTGCCTGTCACAATAAAGTTTATTATGAGAAGAGGCTGATGTGGGGACAGACAGGTACATCTGGGTTAGGTGGCTCAGGTGAAGTAGTGCATCTTCTTCACATTATGCCCTACTTGCTGAGGGCACGGCTCAAGTCCACCACAGTTAGAGTGTACTTGTGGTTCCTCATTTTTGCTTCACGACCTGCAAGAGTTCGTATCTTTCATTTTGCAGCGCTGTAGGGCCTCTTCGGCAATATCTGAGATGAATTTTTTGGGCAACTATTTGTGGGTTTGACACCTCAAAGACATCTTGGTTCAGGTAGTAACCAGTAACTACATCTGGGATCATAGGGATATAATCCTCCAGGTGCATCAAGAAGTCCACTAGAGGTGTGATGGACACCAACGGCTTCACATCCGTTGGCCAAGCTTGACAAGACATAAACTCCATTAGACATTGACCCCTCGGGGGTGACACTCTGCTTGGGTTGTTCCCGGAGGGTGCTGCACCGGTACAGTGGTACAGTGCCTGAAGTCACAGCTCCAGTCTCAGTTCCCCTGTCGTCCCCGAGGGTCTGACCTTGTTCTTAGCGATGCTGAGGGGCGGTGCCGTGGGAGCCCAGAACAGGGGCAGGCCCATTATATCTTATTTTTAACTTCAACTTTAAAAATTTAATCTGGAGGGCTACTTTTCCTACTAAATTCTAACATAAAACCCGTATCTTTGTTAATGCAAAATAAGCAACTTGAAATTGATTTGTTTTCTATGTAGAGATAAAAGTGAGTAGTACCAATAGAACAGAGAAAGAGGTGATCCATTTGGGTCACAAGGATGTGACCCATATTACATGTAAACAAATCTGTTGCTCCTCCAATGTCAAGACTTGTCTTCCAAAATTTATCATGTCTGAACTTCTTTAAGTACTTTATAATTCATCTTTTAAAGTTATTCTATTTAGACATTACTGTATCACTCACTAATCTAAGTTGCTTCTTGAGTTTCTCCACCAAAAATTGTTTGCATTGATTGCAATTACAGACTACAGAATTGCCACTAATCTAAAAGAATGATGAATCCTGTAGACACCGAAACACAATTGTATATATTTGGATGGACAAATTTTTTTCTTTTTTATTTGTATACAATGATTCTAAGATAAAGGACTCAACCCCCTTCTACCCCAAATTTTCCAATAACAGTTTTTTGCAGCATTTGAATAATCATTAAAAAAAAAACCCTGATGTCTGTCAAATTCATTCTGTCTTCATCCCATCCATGAGGAGAAATAAATATTGAAACAACGATATTTATTTAGAGTCAGTTTTCCAATGCTAATTGATAGAATTACTGCCCAGGCAAAAGCTGTATGATCATGTTACATTATACAGGTGATAAATCTACTGTACTATCACTGGGACAGAGCTGCAATTTTTTTCCTGTTTTTTCCATCAACTTAAATTTTAATATCTTTCAAGACCTACTAAATTCTATTCTTATAGGAAGATACTCTACATTTTTTTGGGGTGAGGAAGCAAGGTGAGACAGATCTCACTGTGTAGTCCATCCTGATCTGGAGCTCTTGTCTCAACTTCCCAAGTTATGGAGTTACAAGTATGTGCCAACCACACCTGGCTTTCTGTCCATTTTAGTTCCCCTCAAAAATAATATGATTTAGAAGCAAGAGACCTGGAATGAAACCCTACTTCATCTTACAACAAATAAGTAAATTTGGCAGATAGGTGAACATCTCTCATCTCGGTTTCCTCATTAGAATAAAAGGAATTCTCCCAACGTATTTCTTATGAGGTGGTTGAAATTTTCACATTGCCAAAAATATAGGACTGTGTAGCATGACTTAATAGTCTGCTTCGATTATTGTCATTGTTTATTTTGATTTGAACCTGAAATTGGTTTTAAAAAAATAAAATACTTGAAATAAAACACACATATATTAAAAGTAAGAAAAAGAAAATGAAAAAGGGAAAGAAAGAAAGAAATAAGTAGTCAAGCCATGAGACAATGATTAGCATTTCAACATGCATTCTTCAGGACTGTGCCTCTGAATCTTTTTGTACTTCTGTCTTTATTTCAAGTTCCCTTTCACTCATTTTTGTTAAGCACTGTGGGGATTCCAGGTTCTGCAGTTCTTACTTCCTGCATTTAAATTATTGTGTGTCACTCCTCTTTGCATCTCAGTGAGACTCAGAGCTTCTAAACTCTCTTTTATCCCATTTCTAGGCTTTAAATACCAAGCATGTGCCAGGCCTAAGCTAAGTTGCATGGGATATAAAAAAATGTCAAATGTAATTGTTGCCCTCAGAACCTTGATGTGTGTGTACTTACTGATTTCTTTCTTTCCTCTTATGCCTTACTTTAGACTTTGTACCAATTTTGACATGAGCCACCGGGCTTTATCTTCTCCGTCATTTCAACTCAAGGAAGACGTCAAGATCGTATTTACTTTATTACATCATTAAGGTCCTTAATTATGTATCCAGGTTTCAGAGGTGAAAACTTTAGAAATCCACAGATTTCACCTTCACGTAACACTCAAAAAATATTAAACCTATTACAATCAAATGTGCATTGATTTCATATGTCACATATTTTTACCAATTAATTTTAGACTCATAATCAAGAATATTTATTCCTGTGAGAAATAGTTATTATAAGGCCAGAGTAGTAGAATGTAATAGAAAAAGACTGAATGATCTTTTTTAATATCGGGTTTGAAATTGTTTGGCTACGTACTCTGCTTTCCAGATTCTGACAAATTTGATCTCACAGAAAAAGTATAGCATTCAACCTCCATTTACTTTCAAGGTTGTTCAGCCCCTCACTCTATCCTTACTTCAGCATTATAAGACTTTGCAAGTAATAAAAGTTGAAATGACAGAATCATAAATTCTAAGGTGTACAAAGGCTTTTAAAAGTCTTATTGTTCCACATTTTATTTCTTTGGTTGAATATCTTCTAAATCATATAAAGTTAACATTGGTGACTGTGTACTGGTGAAGAATTTGTAATCAAATTTAACAATTTGTATAGACAAAAGGCTTTAGACAAATCAATTCTCTGAGTTACTGTCACATTATTTTAAAATGTGGTTCTTTTCCCAATCATGCCAGATTGTTATAATTACTATAACAATTAACTTTGCTTTAAAATTTGTAGGTAACACAATCTAAAATACATTTAAAAAACTGAATAAGCACACAACCTTATTTGTAGTCAGTTCTTTTGGGCTGTAGAGAGGTAAAATACCCATCGATTTAAAAAATAATAGAAAAAAAACTGAAAAATTTCAAAAGAAAAGAAAAAAAAGGAGAGGAAAAACATTACTCTTTAAATCTTAAATATCAATCTCAATAAAAATAATTGAGCAACTTCTATTATACTTTTCTTCTCTACAGACTTAAAAATGAATTGTACCATATGTGCTCATTTGTACCTGGCTTTTTTCACTTGGCATAATGTTTCTGAGTTTCGTCCTGTTTAATTTGCACCAGCATTTCATTCCTTTTTGTTGTCAAATAGTATCACTATTATATAATAGTTGCACATCTTATTTACCAACTTATTGCCTGATGGCATTGAGGTTTTTTCCCCATCTATCAGCTATGTTTTTTTTTTCTTCTCATTTTTGCTGTCATGAATATTCTACTATGAACAATTAGGTATGTTTCTTTTTATGAACATGTTTTCATTTGTCCTGATTATATGTATATGTTTTTCAAAATACCTGTACCATTGTACAACTACACCAGCAAAATATGAAAAGCTTCCTTTTCACATGTCTGCAAGATACTGACGTTATTAAAAGGCATTTATTTTTAGTTCTAGCTTTTATTGATTAGTTTTATTATTACGATTATTAAAATAACATATTCATTGTAAGAAATAATGAGATGTACTGTGATGGTCCCAAAATGTTACTATGTATTTGATCATTTCCACAGAAAAACATATGATACTTATATTCTGTGTATGGCTCACTTTGCTTAACATAATGATCTTTGGTTCCATCTATTTTCTTGCAAGTGACATAATTCATTCTTCTTCATGTATGAATAATACCCTCTATTGTGTGTGTGTGTGTGTACCTTCTTTACCCTTTCATCTGCTGATGCATAGCTAGGCTGATTCTATAACTTAGCTATTATGAACAGTACCACAATAAACATAGATATGCAGGAATTTGAGGTATACTGACTTTATTTCCTTCAGACACATACCAAGGAACAGTATAGCTGGATCATGTAGTAGTTCTGTTTTTAGTTTTCTGAGTACCTTCCATAGTGTTTTGCATAATGGCTGTACTGATTTACATTCCTACTCATAATGTATAAGGTGTCTTTCCTCCCACATCCTCACCAGCATTTTTTCTCTTTTCTTGATTTGTTTGTTTGTTTGTTTTGGGTTTTTTTTCTTTTTGTTGATATAGATCTTCTGACTGGAGAGAACATGCCCTCTCAGTGTAGCTTTCATTTGCATATCCCTAATGGCTAAAGATGTTGAGCATATTTACATATATTTATAAACCATTTGCACTTCTTTTGAGAAGCATCTGTTCAGTTCATTAGCCCATTTTATTAGACTATTTATTCTTTGGATGGCAAATTTTTTTTTTGCATTCTTTATATATCCCAGATACTAATCCTCAGGCAGATGAATAACTATAGATTGCCTCTTCATTCTGTTGTGTACTTTGTTGTGTAGATGACTTTTAATTTGATGTAACCCCATTTGTAATTTTGCTATGTTTCCTAGGCTATTGGAGTCATATTCAATAAATTGTTGCTTATGCCAGTAACTCAAAGTGTTTCCTTCACTTTTTTTTATTGTTGTGCTGGGTGAGGGTCCATTGTGTCATTCACAAAAGTTCTTTTGATGTATCATACTTGAATTCACCTCTTCCATTATTCTCCTTTATCTCCCTCCTCCCATTCCTGGAATAGTTTCAACAGGTCTCATTTTTCCTTTTATATACATGTGTATATAATATTGGCACCATGCTTACCCTCCTATACCCTTTTCCCACATTCTCTCCCCTCCCACTCTTACCAAGAACCCCAGGCAGGACCTGTTCAGCCTTCCTGTTTTCTTCTAATAGTTGCAAATTTTTTGAATTTACATTAAAGTCTTAGATCCATTTTGATTTAATTTTTATGAAGGGTGAGAGAAAAGATCCAATTTCAATCTTCTACGTGGACATTCATATTTTCCAGTACCATTTACTTAAGAGTCTGTCTTTTCTCCAATGCACTTTTAACACCTTTGTCAAAAACCAGAGGCTGTAGATGAGTGGGTTGTTTTCTGAGTCTTCTGTATTGCATTGGCCTATGTCTATGTTCCAATGAAAATACCATGATTTTTTTGTTACTAAGACAAACTACCTCATTCATAATAACATCAAAAAATTATAAATTTATGGCAATTATCCTAATGAAGGAGATAAAATACATGTAGAACCAAAAGTATAAAATACTGAAGAATGAAACCTCATGTATAACTATTGTATACCAGCAAAAAAGTTTTTTTTTTTAAATGAAGGACAGGAAGTCAAAGCAGGTCCTGTCCGGGGGTAAAATGGGGATAACGTAAGGAAAGGGTGAAAGAGGGAGAATGTGGTGGGTGTATTTTTTATTCATGTATGAAAATAGGACAATGAAACTTACTGAAATTGTTCTAAGAAGGGGGAATGAGGGAGGAAGATGGCGGAGGTGAATCTAATGCAGACATATTGTAAACTCATATATAAATGTCACAATGTATCTCCCTGTGCAACTATTATATACTAATAAAACAACACTGAAGAAAGAAATTGAAAAGCCACTAGAAGATGGAAAGAACGTTGTTCCTGGACTGGGAGGATTAACATTGTTTAAATGACCGTACTACTGAAACCAATTACAGATTCAAAGCAATCTTTATTAAAATGTCAATGTCTTTTTTCACAGAACTAGAAAAAAAAATCAGAAAATTCATGTGGAAACACAAAGGGCCCCTAATTGTCAAAGAAATCCTGAGTTAAAATAGCAATGCTAAAGGCATCACAATACCTGTTTCAAAAGCATACTACAAAAGTTTTTGAAATGAATTAATACTTACTAAATTTTAATGACAAAAGTTGGTTTTAACAAGAAAAATTGCCAATAATTCCTATTATGTGCATGTGTGCTTCAATTTAGAAATAGAAGAAACCAAATTATTAAAAGGATCCCTCATTCTGCCTTCCAACAATATTCATGAAGTTGATGATTTGAAGATTTAAAAGAAACTAGGAAGTTACACAAGTGAAAGCCTTTCTATCAAATAACAGTATCTCTTCCCAAAGGCATCTACTATTAAGTGTTTCTAATTTTTCCTTTCAGAAGTATTTTGATATGTATAGATCTATATGTATACACACAGTATAGACACTCATATACACATACTTATATTTTTCTATTTTGTAAAAATGACTCTTGCTTTACATAGTCTTATGACTCCTTCATTCTTCAACTGCATATCTGCTAGAATATGTTTCATAACAATGTATAATATTGTAGCTCATTTAAAGCCACTCAAATAGTCTTTCATTGGAAGGAGGTATCAGTGATTTAAACTGTTCCTTTTTAATCTATTCATTGGTAGTGGAGCATCTTGGCTGTTTCCATAGCTTGGCTATTGTGAATAGTGCTGCAATAAACATGGGCATACTGGTGCCTTTGTAATAACTTGAGTCACATTCCTTTGGGGTATATCCATAGGAGTGATATTGCTGCAACATATGGAAGATCTATGTTTAGTTTTTTAAGAAGCCTCCATATTGTTTTATGAAATGGTTGTACTAGCTTGCATTCCCAACAACAGATTTTTCTCCTACACTTTGGGTAGTCTCTTCAGTTTAGAGACCATTTCTTTTATTGTGCAAAATCTTTTTAATTTCATTTAGTCCCATTTGTCCATCCTTTCTCTTAGTTGCTAGGCTGATGGAGTTCAACTGAGGAAGTCCTTACCTATAACTATTGTTTCCAAAGTATTCCCTGCTCTTTCCTGTACTAACTGCAAGGTTTCAGGTCTGATATTAAGGTCCTTAATCCACTTTGAGTTGATACTAGTACAGGGTGATAGGCATGAATCTAGTTTCACTTTTCTGCAGGCAAATATCCCACTACCGATGAGCACATTAAGAAAATGTGGTATGTATAGACAATGGAATTTTATTCAGCCACAAAGAAGAATGAAATTTTGTCATTACAAGTAAATGGACAGAAATGGAGAACATCATTTTAAGCGAAAATAGCCAGTCTCAAAGGGCCAAAAATTGCATGTTCTTCCTCATATGTGGATTATAGACCAAAACAAATGCAGTAATACCTTTGGACATGGGTCACACACTAAGGGGAGAACATGCATATGGGGAATAGGGGAAGAGAAGGAAACCTGAAACTTGAATGTAGTTGATGTAGAGGAGAGAATATGGTAATTTTAAACCTTCTTATAGGAAGGTGACCAGGAAGTAGTGAAGAGGTCTGGTAGAGATGAACCGATGTGAGCTATAATATACATGTGCATGGAAGCAAACCAAGAAATCTCTCTGTATAGCTATCCTTAACTTGAACTAGCAAAAACGCTATGTCTTTCTTATTATGTCTTATGTTTTCTCTTCAACAAAATTGGAGAACAAGAGGGCGGAACAAGGGAGGGGGTGGCCCAAATAATGTATACACATATGAGCAAATGTAAAATCGAAAGGATAAAAAAAATTTTTTAAAGAATCATTATTACAAAATCAACCAATTTCTTCTACAAATTTACTGCAGATGTTAATAAAAGTCCTGTCTCCCTTAAAAAAAAAATAAAGAAAAGTTCCTTTTTTGAGGAACATTTAGCTTCTTTTTTATTATTGATTGAAACAAATATTGCTACAAACCTATCTTGGTAACTCTATGTAAATATATTTGAGTATTTTTAATAGAGGATATTACACTAAAATATATGGATATTTCAATTTTAGATATGTAAAACTTGTTTAGATATATAAAACTTGTTATTTTCTTCTGGATATATGGTCTCAATTTATAGTTCAACTACACACTTTTAAATCTCTTTCCTTCTCTAAGTAATTTAAAAGTATATTTGCAAAGACTGTGTTTAGCTTTCCTCTTAAATAGTTTAATTAACTTTGCTGTTTAATTATAATAGTATTGATAGAGAGGCATATACTGAACAGAAATGCACTTATATTTCATTTAATATTCAAAAAGGAAAAGAAAGATAAAAGTGCCAAATACGTTTATTTAAATGTAACATGGAAAAAATAAATTTCCACATTTCATTTTTTTCTGCTTACAATTTAGGATCAATCAGGGATGAGAAATTGAACTACTGCTTTGATCTATTTTTCTGCATACTGCTTACTTATCTTTGAACTGCAGCAAATGATACACTACTCCACATTATTTTGTATGGTGGTAAACAGTGATCCCCAAATAGGATTTATTTCATAATTGAAATGGGTTAAATACTGTGCAAGTATACAGATAGTAGAGGGACACAAATGCACCCCTGAGAGTTCAGGAGAAGAAAGCATGAGCCATCTTCAGATGAACTCTATTGTGTTACACTGGTTTCTTTCCAATTACTCTTCTTCATCTATTTTGTGAGAACAAACATAAGTATGATGTCTACCTGTACTTTCTTGAATCTTAAACTGAACAAAGGATTTTAAATATTAGAAATCTCAGCAATGGTAACTGACTTAAGAATACACTCCAGCCCTGCTGCCACCATTTCCAACATCAGCAAATTTAAGACAATGGAGTTAGCAATCAAACATACAAACACATGTCTGTATAACTTCAGTCCATGATGACTCTGTGGTGGATAGCAGAATGATTAAGATCCCATTCCATCTCTGAATGTTTTCCTTCAAAAAACAACCCCAAAATTTCAAAGTACACATTTATTCAAAGGAAGTCCTGCTTACCCCAACTATATGAAATTTTATTAGACTGATGATTTAATAGATTTCAGGACTACAGGAAGACATGACTCTAGCAAAATTGTCTAAGTTATACCCACTCCATATTTCGAAGGAGTGAGTCAGGTTCAATGGGGAATCAAACAATGAAGGGGGTGTTTTCTTAGGAAATGAAAGCTTAGAGTTGATTTTCTACAAATTCAGAGCACTATTGCAACACTTGCCTTTTGTTTTATGCAACAACTGAGAGAGAAGCATGTTTCATTAAAACAATATAAAATTATAGGGAGTGAATAATATTGAAATACATCACATCTATGTAGGAGCAAGCAACCCTGAAAACTGCTGAACAACATGGTGAAGGTGAGGAAGATTAATAGAGAGGTTTAGGATGATTAAAGTGCAATGTATTTACAGGTAAAATACCAAGGGAAAAACACACTGAACAATAAACAGACACTTAAGCAATGAAGGACAATAATGTAGAACAGGTCACGTTAAGTGGAGTGCACTAGTCAGAGAAGGGAAAATGAAGAGGGTAAAAGAGGATGAATATGGTTGAGGTATTTTCTACACATGTATGAATATGGAACATTGAAACCTTTCAAAGTTACAAACTCCTGTACAACTATTATACACTAATAAGAGTGCTTAAAAATAAAAAAGCAAGCAAACAATCAAAAACACTGCAAAATTACACCACGGGCTAGCTATTCTTGGGAGATTATATTTCAGGATACCACAGCTAAAGATAATGAATAATATGAATGAAAGTTCCATGATTTTGTAACAAGTGATGATCTGTTTTTATCATTCTTATGTCTAAATCCTAATCTATATCTTTTGTATGTGTCATCATTGTTTTGCTAGTCTCTTGATTTATGTTTTCCTGGGAAAGTTGCAATCAATTACATTTAAAATCCACTGTTTATATTATTTGTATCACATATTTAAGGGAATTATAGGCTGTCTTTGAAATAGGTACTGATGGGAAATAAAGCTATGTTCTTTGAATTTCCCTTTTAAATACTATCTTTATAATTATCTGTCCAATTTTATTCTTCCTTTAAATTATTTTAAATCTAGTCAGTAAAGCAGATTTCTCAATGGAATTTTTTGAATCCTGGAATTACTCAATAAGCTTTGGGAATTTTTACTGCAAAATTCCTTGAGATTTTTCAGATATCTAACATTATACTTTTATGTGTTTATTTATGTGTTTATTTATTCCTTCTTTAGGGTAGCAGGATATTGGAGTTTGAGCTCAGAGTCTTAAATTTGCTAGGCCGGCACTCTACCACTTGAAACATACCAACAGCCCTTTCAGTTATTTTATTTTTTGGCTAGAGTCTTGTGATTTTTGCCCAGGGATGTCATTAGACTACAATGCTCCTATCTTTGCCTCCTGTGTAGCTGAGATTACATGCACATGCTACCATGCCCTCCAGCTTGTTGTTTGAGTTAGGTTCAAGCTAAGATTTTGCCTTAGCTACCTTAAACTACAATCCTCCTCACCTCTGCCTCTCATGTAGCTGGAATTATAAGTGTTCACCACCACTTCCACCCTTAGGCACCATTTAGTCTATTATCTATTCTCATGGATTTTATAATATTAGAAATGGAAGTATCAAGTAAATCACTTTAGTTTTTAAACTCCTACAAGCCATTCCATACTTCTCAAACAGAAAAAAAGTACTTAAATGTATTCTGCCATATTTGGTGGAAAAATATGAAAATTTAATGCAAAATGATCATTCACAATAAGAAGAGAAGGTAGTATACAAAATCAACCTACAAAAATCATTAGCTTTTCTATACACCAACAATGAACAAACTGAAAAGGAATATAAGAAAACAATCCCATTCACAATAGCCTCAAAAAAAATCAAATACCTAGGAGTAAATTTAACAAAAGATATGAATGAATTCTGTAAGGAGAACTACAAACTTCTGAAGAAAGAGATCGAGGAAGATTACAGAAGATGAAAAGATCTCCTGTGCTCATGGACAGGTAGAATCAACATAGTAAAAATGGGTATACTCCCAAAAGCAAATCTACATGTTTAATGGAATTCGCATCACGATGACTTTCATCACAGAGATTGAAAAATCTACTCTAAAGTTCATTTGGAAACACAGGAGACCACGAATAGCCAAGGCAATACTCAGCAAAAAGAGCAATGCTGGAGGTATCACAATACCTGACTTCAAACTATATTACAAAGCAGTAGCAATAAAAACAGCATGGTACTGGCATAAAAACAGACCTGAAGACAAGTGGAACAGAATAGAAGATCCAGAGATGAATCCACACAACTATGCCCACCTCATTTTTGACAAAGGTGCCAAAAACATACAATAGAGAAAAGACAGCCTCTTCAACAAATGATGCTGGGAAAAGTGGTTATCCATCTGCAAGAAACTGAAATTAGATCCATGTCTATCACCCTGTACTAATATCAACTCAAAATGGATCAAGGACCTAAATATCAGACCTAAAACTCTGAAGTTACTAAAGGAAGGAGCAGGAAACACTCTGGAACAAATAGGTACAGGCAAAGACTTCCTCAATAGAACCCCAGCAGCCCAGCAACTAAGAGAAAGGATGGACAAATGTGGACTTCATAAAATTAAAAAGCTTCTGCACCACAAAAGAAATGGTCTCTAAACTGAAAAGACCACCCACAGAGTGGGAGAAAATATTTGCCAGCTATACATCAGACAAGGGACTGCTAACCAGAATACACAGGGAATTTAAGAAACTAAACTCTCCTAAAATCAATGAACCAATTAAGAAATGGGCAACTAAACTTAATAGAACTTTCTCAAAAGAAGAAATTCAAATGGCCAAAAAACAGATGAAAAAATGCTCATCATCTCTAGCCATAAAGGAAATGCAAATCAAAACCACACTAAGATTCCACCTCACCCCTGTTAGAATAGCCATCATCCAAAACACCACCAACAACATGTGTTGGAGAGAATGTGGGGAAAAAGGAGCCCTAATGCACTGCTGGTGGGAATGCAAGCTGGTACAACCATGCTGGAAAAAAAATTGGAGACTCTTTAAAAACCTAAACATAGACCTGCCATATAATCCAGCAATCCCACTCCTGGGGATATACCCAAAGGAATGCAGCACAGATTACTCCAGAGGCACCTGCACACGCATATTTATTGCGTTGCTATGCACAATAGCCAAGTTATGGAAACAACCAAGATGCTCCACTATTGATGAATGGATCAAGAAAATATGGCTATTATACACGATGGAATTTTACTCAGCCATGAAGAAGAATGGAATCTTATCATTTGCAGGTAAATGGATGGAACTAGGGAACATCATTCTGAGTGAGGTCAGCCAAGCTCAGAAGACCAAAAATCATATGTTCTCCCTCACATGCGGACTTTAGATCTAGGGCAAATGCAGCAATGTGGTTGGACTTGGATCACATGATAAGGGGAGAACACATTTTGGTGATATAGGAATAGGTAGAAAACCCAAAACACGAGAGCGTTTGATGTCCCCACTCCAGAGGAACTAGTACAGAAACCTTAAAGCAACAGAGGTTATCATGAGAAGGGGATCAGTAATCAGGGTAAAGATCAATTAGAGATGAATCAACATGGGTCATAACATGTCTACATGAAAGCAATGCTAGGAATATATCTGTATAGCTATCCTCAACTCAACTAGCAAAAACACTTTGTCTTCCTTATTAGGCTTGTCTCTTTTCTTCAACAAAACTAGTGATAAAGGCAGAACACGACCTGCTTGGAACTGAGGGAGAAAGGGGGGGAGAGGGCGGGGGAGCAGGGCAGGGGGGAGAAATGACCCAAATAATGTATGCACAAGTGAATAAAAAAAAAAGAAAAGCAGGTAGTAAAAGCACAAAATTAAAATATCCACATTTGAGAGAGATAATAATGTTTATCAATGTAGAATTGAGATGAAAGAAATTTGCATTAACACACTGTAAAAAATTATCAAACTTTTGACATTATAAAGTGTTTTTGAAAAAGCAGTAAGGAAATATGTAGCAATAGCTCCAATTATTTCATAATCTTTTCCTAGGAAATGTATTCAACAATTTCACTCTAGAGAAGCAAGGAGTTTCATATGCAGTAAATTACCCTAGGGCATCGTTAATTGCTAAATAGGAAACAATATGAAACTTGGAATTATATATCATTGAAGTAATACATTAACAAAATGTTACCATACATTTATTAAATTACAATTACTATAAACAATAAACAGAAACAGTTATCATATAAGAATTACAAGCATATATTTGTATTTGTATATATATATTTACAGATCTGGAATGGAGGTAGAATATTACGTACTTCATAATTTTGTAAGAACTAAGGTGACAGTGCACATAGTGTTCATAATGTATTGTGCATCAGAGTAAGACTTCTATAAATACGGTCCATTACCTTTCTTTATTATTTTATTTATTTACAAAAGCCAATTTGAACTTTACTACTACTGTGAATCAATTTTGGTAGATGTGGCAGTTCACCTCTAAAATTAATTTCATTGATCCTGACTTTTTGGTATCCATGCCCTAATTTGACTCTCTTGAGTATGATTTGAACCTAGTGACCCACCTCAAATAAAGTACCCCAATAGTATTGAAATGTGACTCTTGAAATTATGTTACAAAAGGACCATGATTTCCACCTTTGTTGTCCTCTTTTGGTTCTCTTTTTTTCTGCCTCTTGCTCAAATAGATAGAACGTTGCAGTTCTGAGCTTCCAAATACAGAGGCCCATGTGGTTGGAAACTGATGTCTCTTTTCAGCTAAGCCTCAGAATGGTCACTTGAGTGAGCTTGTAGGTAGATCATGTTAGTTAATTAAATCTTGAAATAATTTCAATCAAAATTTAATTCTAACCTTGAGAAACACCTTGACTCTAAGGATTTAGGTAAGTCAAATGTAGATTCCTCAATCACAAACTGTAAGATGCTATGTGCTGTTTGTAGTTCCTAAGAGTTCAGGTTATTTCCTAAGAAGCAATAAGTCACTAATAGATTTCAGTGGTTTCATAGACTTATCATTTGAAGATTCTTATAAGTCACCACATTCACAACCTTCCTTGATGGCAGCATGTTTAAATAAAATAAAGTCTCAAGTTGGATTTTGTATACAATTTTTTTTCACTAGCAGAAAAGGGTACAACTTTGCCATTAATTCTTTCTGGTGGTACTGGAGTTTGTACTCAGGACCTAGCACTTTGTCAGACAGATACATTAAATTTGGGCCATTCCCCAACCCTTTTTGGCTGTACTTAATTTGCAGAAAGCATTTTATGTTTTTTCCCACGCTGGCCTTGGTCTTCCTACTTATGCTTGAGCCACCCCATCCAGCCCCTACAACCTTATCTTTTAAATTTAATGTAGCTTTAGTTCTCATGCTTCTTGAAACTGTAGCAATAATCTTGCATGAAAAATACTCTTGAGGTACATGCAACAGTATTACAACCAATCTTAAGCTCAAATTAGGCAATATGAATTTTGATTATTTTCAGTGCTAGGAATCGAACTCAGGGCCTTGTGCATTCTAGGCAAGCATTCTATCACTGAGCTACATCACCAGCCCAGGAAATGTGAATTCTGTTTGGTGCAAAAAGAACTTTCTATCGTTGCCAAATAGAACTCTCTGAGATAATGGAAGTTTACGTGACATTGGCTGTCTAATACTATAGCTATTAGGTATATACTGCCTTTGAGCACCTGAATTGTAGTAGTGCAATAGATACTAAATTTTAAACTCTACTTAATTTTAGTGAGTTTATACTTACATAGCTTCATGTGGCTAGCTTGTGTCAAATTAGGCACAGCTTTAGTGAGTGGTGGGGCTAAGAGCTCCCTTGGAAGTATTAGCTGTTAAAACTCACCTGATTTTTATATTTTAAATAATATCAAAGCAGAGAGTAAAATATTTACAACTAACCCATATAGTTTAATATCACTCTGTTTCAGCAATGGCAAAATGTTTATCATCACTTACTCGAGCAACCACCATCTAGCAAAGAACATATAACAACATTAATGTACTTGTAGACAACACTCATAGAAAGTAGAGAGTTGATTAAAGAGCTTCCAAAATTAAATAACTTCCTATTACAGAGATGACAATGAATACATACAAGCATTTTACATTGATTATGTAAAATGCATTAAATCATGTTACATACAACACAATAGACATTATTATTTACAATTTTATTTCACAAAGAAGTATAGAATTAATCATTGCACAACAAAATCCTCCACTATTATGCTGAGAAACATGGGAGATAAGATATTATAATGCATGATACAATAGTGTCAATAACTTCTACACAGCTTAAGATAACTTTGTAGAGATAAATCTGTTTAGACACAATATGCCTGCTAAGAAACAGACTCCATTATATTTCCTGATTAGGTTGGGAGAGTACCCCAGATATATGTGACAGGAAATTTGAATATCAGGCCTCCTAAACCCATGATTTATCAAATGTGTGCAGCAACTAATAGGAACTGGGTAAGAAACTTCAAAATAGCCAATGGAGACCCTTCCTAAGCAACAGAAAGACGCAAGTGTCTTTATAATTAATGCAGATGTCTTCCTGCAAAAAAAAAGTTATTTCATTGCAAAGTGCTATGAAATTCTAAAGATCAATGAGCAACCTGTACTTATATGAGTTAGGAGGGAAAAAGATGTAGATAGCATCAGGTCTGTACAAATTCCTTTCATAAAATATTGGTCTAAATTTTAGATCATATTTAATTTTTTCAGCCAAAGGTAGCAACAATAAACTACTTGTGTCTAGGTTTCCTCAACTGTAATTTAATAAAATAGTTGCATCTATTTTATAAGATTGACATTAACATAAAATATCATAGCGTATGTTAATGTTGTGATGTATAATAATAACTTTGAGATAATCATATTAATATTTGGTTTAATTAAAACATGACATATGTAGTAAACACATTTAAATTTCTCTCATAAATATTTTGTGTCCAAATACCAATTACTTTTCTATCATAAATGTGATGTTAAAATATAACTTGTTAATAATCTCAATTTTAACCAAAGATTGTTGAGGAACATTGTTGTACAATTTAGTGAAGATAATCACCATTAGCAGTCTGTAGAAAAATTTTAAAGAATAGATTAAGCACTTTACTTCACTGAAGTTTATTTCCTTTAAAAGATAATTCCTAATATCTAACATTAAATAAGTGAGAATAATTTTCACAACAACAAATGGTATTTCTAGTATTATTCTTTAAAAGTTGCATTTAAAATTATTTTATAAAATATTAGCAAACATAGAGTTGTCAAAAGTAACTATATTTATAATTTTCAATTTTTTAACTTTGTGAAGAGTATAACTTTTTTAATGCAATTTCAAAACAGAGAAGTGATAATTGTAAGCTCAGAATCAGCCATCTCGTAACATTACGTGGGAACCACTCCTGCTTTGTGAATCTAAATTTAAGAACATAAGAACAATCAAATTGCAAACAGATTCATTAAAAAAGTTTTCCAAGTCTCACTATCTTATTAGTTATCATGCAATCACAAAATTCATAAAATGTGTTGTTTCCATGCTTACCAATTCTGGAAAGTAGGCTCCTACACTTTTTCCATTTCACATATATCATGCAATTATAATTTTACTACATTTAGGATTTATTCCACATTTTGTACAAGTCAAAATACTTTGAAATAGCTTATAATGCAATGAAAATGAGGAACAGGAATAAAAGCAGACACATATTTTTGCAATCAATATATAGTCAGGAGGACTAGCTAAGAGGCTAGATCCCTATCCCAGAGAAATCTCCACATTACATTTGGTCATAGGCAAGCCAGTACACATTTTCTTATAAAAAGAAACAAAGAAGGTAAAATTGTACTAAATTGCATTTAATGCTACTAACTAATATTGTGTAACTGAATAATTTTTTATAGGAAACACAACAAAAATTTCAGAATTTAGCATGAAAGATATGGATATGACCTTGTAATCCTCCAATTGATTTTCCTTGTATAAAGTGGACTAAAATTCTAGATCCTGACCTTTTTCCATTTCCTAAGGCATTTCAGTTAGAAAATTATTATCTTAACTGTGCATTGAGTACACATTTTTTGCAAGACATTTGGGGTGACTGATTTATGGACAAGTTACAACCAAGTTGTACAACTGTAGAAGGGCATCATTTGTGGGGGATCATAGGAATTATTGATTATAACAATCTGGCCAATGTTAAAAAAGTGTATTGAGAAGGAAGAGTCTTTACTTGATTCATACAAAGTTGCTATATAGGCTAGCAGTGCACTGATCTCTGATAAATATTATTTATTACATTTTTACCTTTCAAGTAGTATCCTCATGAAGAAATATTTAACCTGATTTTTCAGATTAAGATACCGAAGGTATGAATGGTCAAAATTTATCCAAGATCAAACAGTTGGACATTGAAAGAGCTAGGATTTGAAAAGAGAACATTGTAATGTCAAGACTCATAATTTTATTTATTTATTTATTATTGTTGTGCTGGGTAAGTGTACATTGTAGCATTTACAAAGGTTCTTACAATGGATCAAATATATCACACTTGAACTCATCCCCTCCACTGCTCTCTTTCATCTCCCTCTCCCCTGATTCCTGGAACAATTTCAATAGGTATCATTTTTGCATTTATATACATGTGTATACATTATTTTTCCATATTCATCTACCTACCCATTTCCCTTTCACCTACTCCCTTCCCACCAGTGCCAACAAACTCACGCCCTAGCCCTGACACCACAAGACAGAACTTGTTACACCCTCTTGTTCTCCAATTTTATAGAAGAAAAAACATAAAATATAAGAAGAGAAACGTGACATTTTTACTATTTTGAGATAAACATAGCTATATAGGGAGTTTCCTTATGTTGTTTCCATGCTTATATGTATTACAACCCCAGTTGGATCATCACTACCAGTCCTCTTCACTTCTCCCTAGTCCCCTTCCCATGGTGGCCCCTGCCAGTTAAAGATTTTTATATTCATTCCTATACAGTGAGCCCATCAACTACATTCAAGTTTTAGGTTTCTTTCCTTTACCCTATCCCTTTAGTGTGACCTATGCCCAATAATATTGTTGCATTTGTTTAAGGTCTATAATCTGCATATGAGGGAGAACATGTGGTTTTTAGACCCATAATTTTAATCAAAGTTCTACTCTGAAAGAAAATGCAGAGTCTCAGATATAACTATTTTTGTGAAAATAAAAGGCTTACAATTATACTAACAGCACATGTGGAAACACATACAAAAGAGAAGTTGAAAGGTGCATAATCCATGTTGATAGATGGTACTTTGTCAACCAAATAGTAGAAGACATCTACAAAGCAGGGGTCTCTGTGGAGAAATAGGTTGTTTCACATAATTTACTATAATTTACTATGAAGAGGTTACTGTGTGAATACACACCACTTTTACTTATGAAATGTTATTATTTGTTCCTAACCTATGAACACAGATCAATCCAAAAGGGTTTATAATAAATGTATTAAGCAGAGTAGCTGTAAGGGATAATTTTCTTAATATAATAACTCATTGATGGAACAATCATTTTGGTTTATATTTGCAGCTGGCTCATAGTTTTCAATTTTCATTTTTAATGCATCTACATTTTCACATCTTGCGTAATTGGCTATTTTTGAACTTTTGAGAACTCACATTTCCAAAAAGCTTCTGTAAGCATAAAGTGTACATTTCATACACTGAGAAATATGCCCTATAACACATTATATGCAGTTTGAATATTTACTTCCTGATTTTGTTGATTCAGCTGCAGAATGTATTATGCTTAGAATTTCTAGAACAACATCTCTTCTATCCTTTGTTAATGGACTTTCATTACACAGTGGTGAAAATCATTGTTGCAATGAATCACATTATCTGAAAATTGTAATATTAGTTTTTTATTATTATTAGATACAATAACTTGCAGCGTTCATTAAATAAATCTCCTAGATGCTTCATCAGATTTCTTTGAAGTGTCGCAATAGACATAGGATTTAATACAATAAAAAAGAACATTTTATTGCAGAAGAAATTAAGAGAAAGGCAACGATGTAATTAACTTAATGACACAAAGTTTTCAAGTGCAGGAATCAAAAAACAAATACCACTTCCACACTTTTTTATTTCAAAACATTCGCTGTCAAGCTTTATGATCTTTTATATACTGGCTTTCTATTTCATCAATCTCTTTTAAAATTTTTTTTGTGAGTAAAGCAGAAAAGTACATAGCAAGAAAGTAGAGCCCCCAGAGTTCAGGGGGAGGAGGTCCCAAGACAGGGTGCCCTCCTTTGTCTTTTAATAAGTTAGCTAATCATAGAGAAACATTGTCTGAAATGTATCCTATGCTTGTGTTGTTTCACCCTTTCCAAAATAACCATTTATTTTATTTTACTTATTTTCTCATGTTTTAAAAGCTTTATTGAGGTATGACTGTTTTGCAAAACTCTTAATGATTATGAATATGCTCACACGTAAATACTTGCTTTACTATCACCATAAGGAAGGTATTAAACATTCCCATCACCTCCAAAAGTGTCCTTGAATCCCTTTGCTTTTTGTTTGCTTATTTCTCGTGGCTAAGCAGATCATTAGTAAAATTGTCCAAGTTCAACACCTTAACATTTTATTTTTGCCTTTATTATTTTAATTTTATCAAATTTACTATTATTAGATAAAATTTTCTTCTAAATTTCTCATTGACTTCTCTTTTTATCTACATTTTAATTTCCATGCCTTTATGATGTTGTCACAACTTCTTGGCCAGCCTCCTAAATCTATCATTGAGGTAGCCAGATTTGAACTGGTCCCTATGATCTTCATTTGTTATTCATATCCTTGTATTTAGTTTTCCTTCAATGCATTGCCACACTAATATATAGGAAATGAAGTATGTAACTTATAATATTACATTATGCAAACACATCACCTTCCATTTTGCTTTCTTGTTCTCTTTTTCAGTCTAAGATCACTCACCTTCATGGAAACCATCATGTCGTAAGAATTTTCTGACAGCCTATGTAGAGATCAAAATGACAAGGAATGGAAGCCTCCCAGCGAGTGAAAAACTTGGGCCTATAAACACCTACATGACTAAACCTGGAAGGAGGTTTTTAAGCCCCAGGAAGTTTATGGCTCTAGCTGACAGCTTGACCATAACCACTTACTTTAGGTCAGCAAAATTCTTCCTAGGAAACAGCATTCTTTCCAGATTCTCCTAACCAGGGCAAGTGCACTGGTCTTCTGAAAACATTGCTCTAATTACATAATTGCCCTCCTTATAATACTAGATGTTTCTTCAATATCTACTCACAGAACTAGCTCCCCTAACTCCATGGTCTCAAGCCAGGATTATCTGAGAATTACCTATGTAGTTATTTAAATGTAAATTTCCAAGACACATTCCCAGAATATGTCTTCAAAAGGAGAATGATGGAAGGGATGAATTCAAGCATGACACATCTGATATACTGTAAGAACCTTTGTAAATGCCAGAAGGTACCCCTACTCAACACAACAATAAAAAAAAAGAATTTGTATTTTTAGTAAGCAACTTTTAAGAAGTACTCTTCCAATCTAGCATTTATTACTTACCGTCTAAAATCTCTATTTCACACACTAGCCTGACTACCCATCCCTTGGAATATACACTTTTTATTTTGTCCTGAATTTCTAGTGGATAACAATTTTGAAAGGTGACTTGATCAGGTGTGGTGGTTCACACTTGCGATCCAGCTACTTGGTACCTATACAGAGAATGATTTGGTTGGAGGCCATCCTGCAGTAGACCCTATCTGAAAAACAAACTAAAAGTAAAAACGACTTGGGGGCATGGCTCACATGATAGAGTGCTTGAAAGGCCTGGAGTTCAATCCCTGAACTTCAAATAAAACGATAATAATATATAAATAAATATATGCTTAGATTCTGAATTCAACATGAACTGTTATAACATTTCCAAACAATAGCCCCCTTCCTCCACTAACTGCCCACTCTTTCCTTCCTTCCTTGAACTCTGTCATGTTTTAGTATTGTGTGCTATATTAACTTCATGACGATGAGTCAGATAACAGGATCATATGGTAGGTTAGAAGAGTTTACCCTACAAATGAATAGTCACTCAGTCACATACATATGGTCCTCTCCCTAAACGTATGCTTTCCCAAACCACTGGCATTACACTATACAATAACATTACAAGCAATTTGAGTATGCAAAGTGTAGAGTACATTAATTGAACATGTATGCATTAGTAAGTAACTCTGGGTCCTATTGCCCAAGACTGCTAACATGTGTTATTGTACATGTACCCACATACAGCATTGCATAAAATCTCATCAAAATTTTGAGTGTGGGGCTGGGGGCATGACTCAAGTGCTAAAGTGCTTGCCTATCAAGCATGAAGCCCTAAGTTCAAACCCCAGCACCACAAGTAAAAAAAAAAAAAAAAAACTTTTGAGTGTGGAAAAGTAAACTGATTCTTTGGTTGAATGGAACATCAACTTTTTTCTTTTTCCATGAAACAAAAATTTAGTAAATTTTCCCAAAGAACAAAATTGTAATTGGTTTCCTGAGTATTTTCCAGTGACAATATGTAATTTAGTATGAGTACAAGATTTGATGCATTAGTATAGTTCTTTTATTTTAATTGCAATTATTTGATCCATCAATAATTTTTTTGAATTTTGTTATAGTAAATACCATTTTCTTTCATTCTTTCCTTTTTCCCTTCATCCCTTGTTTTGTTTCCTTTTCTCCCTCTACTTCTCCCTCCTCTTGCTTCTGTCTTACAAGTATTTTTCTTCTTCTCCTCCTCTTCCTCCCCTCCCCTCTCATTTTTCTCTTCTCTCTCTCTCTCTCTTTCTCTCTCTCTCTCTCTCCCTCCCTCTCTCTCTTTCTCATGAATGACAAATCACAGAGTCCCATGTCTGTTTTATAAGGAGTCTGTTTAATCAGCCTTTAAACTTATGGCAAACTAGATGCAAATTATAGATGTTGTAATTAGTGTCATTGCCTGGATTTAATTCAATGTGTAACAAATTACCACAAACTTAGAATTTTAAAACTACATCCATTTGTTATTTCATATTTTGCATTAGTGAGAGGTCTAGGCATAATTCTCTACTCAAGTTATCACAAAGCTATAATGTAGGTATCAGTGAGCTCTGAGATATCACTTGCAAATCAGGACCTTCTTCCAAGCTTAAGTGGTTGCCACAAGAAATAATTTACTTGCAGCTGTAGGATTCATGGAAGCTATATATTCAAGATGAGCAGGGGAGAGTATATCTGACCTCCAGATCTCCTTTATTGATTCATTTTGTTTTGTTTTTTGCGACTGGGTCTTACTATATAACCCAGGCTGGCCTTAACTCTGTATGTATCCAGGCTGACTTCTAATTTGTAACACTCTGGCTTCAGCTTCTGTGTTCTGAGAATTCAGGCATGAGTCACTCTGCCTGGACTTCTAGATCTTAATTTTAAGAACTTACTTGACCTGCAGAGCCAATGAATAATTTCACATTTAATTAGTTCAGCTAATTAAGAACTTTCTATTCTATTTTGCCATATAGGATAGCATAATCAAAATTACAAGCTCTTGTACTCAAAGGTCTCACCTTCAAAGATAAATAATTTATAAGGATGTGCAAAATTGGAAGTTATATATTCACCCTACCACAGTGATCAACTACAAAATCTCTATGTGTTGTAGCTTCCTGCAGTGGATCTCTTTTGTATGTTTGTATAGCTGGCAATGCTACTTTTTCTCTGAAGACTCTCTTTCAATGAAATACTCTAGAATCCATAACTTTTCATCAAAGTCATATCAATTAGATGGCTAGTTGACAGATAGCCCAGAAGACTCAGGAATTTGGAACTGGTATTCATAGACACTTTAGGACTAAAATTTCCTATTTCACTAAAATTAATGAGATGAAGACTTGACTGTTGCATGTATCAAGAAGGAGAGAAAGATAATTCGTTATGATTGGCAAAAGGAATGAATTGCTAGTTTAAAATAGTCTCTCATGTTTAAATTCAAACTTTCAAAATTCTCATTTATCACATTCAAAATTGAATTACCTTGACTTGATATGTCTATAAGAGTTCTTTGTGTTTTCCTCTGCTTTCTTCACCTTCAGTTTTATGTTCTTCTCTTATCACTTTCCTTTAACTTGGTATTATCTTCTCTGGCTGCTAATCATAGGGTTCACAAACTATATTTCCTTGTTCTGCTCCTACTTTGTTTTCTATCCTTGGTCTTGGTTTTAGTTCCTTCCATTTTTCCTGAAGGAAACCAGAGCATTCTGTAGACTAGAAAAGTGTTTCTGATTAACATATTCCAAGTCCAACCAAATTATTTGTATAAGTGGCCAACCAATACAATATTGAAAAGAGTTGTTGTAATGTTAGAAAGGTTAGGGTGAAAGACACTTCAAAGCACTTGGGGCACAATCTTTTCATATCTGCTTTTTGCAGTGCTGGTACAATATTGACTGTGTGATCTTTTTTTCTTTTTGTAGTGCTGTGGATCCACCCCGGGCCTTGCGCATGGTAGGCAAGTGCTCTACCATTGAGCTGCACTCCTACCATGACCACTGACTATTTGGAAGGGAGAAATTAGGTATAGAAATTTTAGTTTTAGGTAGGCACCAGTGGATCACACCTGTAATTCTAGCTACTCAGGAGGTAGAGATCAGGAGGATCACAGTTCAAAGCTAGACCAGGCAAATAGCATGTAAGACCTTATGTCAAAAATTAAAAATCACCAAAATGGACTGGTGGAGTGGTTCTAGGTATTGGCCCTTAGTTCAAACCCCAGTACTGCACACACACAAAAGATTAGTTTTAAAATCAATATACATTTATTTGAAATCATTTATATAATTTTATAATCAGGACCAAAATTTAGTTTTACATTTCATTGCACTGAACAGTTCCCTTTTTCCTATTTGAAATATCTGATCATTAGATATAAATTACACATCTTCTAACTTCAATATTTTCATTTTGATTTTGAAAATTAAGCCCAGGGTTTTACTTTCAAGTGCCTAGCTCTTGCAACTGAATACAATAATTTCAATAACTATCTACACTATGATTTATAAATGTCAAATTAGGCAAAGATAAAAAGGATTTGACCTTTTCTTTCTGTAAAAAACAAGCCTTTGGCCAGGCTTATTGACACATGACTGTATCCTTAGCACTTGTAGGTACAGGCAGGAGGATCTCAAGTAAGAGGACAGCCTAGGGTATATACGGAGTTCCAGGCCATGCTGGGAAACACAGTCAGACCCTACCTCAAACAAGTAGAAAATAAAAGCAAGAAGGTAAAAGAAAAAACACTTAGCCCTTAGTTAAAGTAAATAAATAAATGAAAGCAGAAAAAATTACTAAGAAAAAAGTAAGATTACAGAGTAATATCACTAATAATTTTATCAAAAGTAATAATTTATGAATTACAATACAAAACACATTAATAATACTTGAAAAACAGTCATATATTGCTAAATTTATAATTTTGAGGGCATTTATGTTACTTAAGATTCATTTACATAAGCAGAATCATTATCAATATTATGCAAATCAACGTTTATATAAGAATTTGACCTTTACTTTTGGGATGCGAAACCCAAAGCATAGACATCAAAAGCAAAACAACCACATGAAATTACATCAAAGTAAAAACAACCAAGTGAACAACCAACCAAGGGCAGAGACAACCTATTAAATGGGTTAAGATATTTGAAAACTATACATTTGGTAAAGGTTAATATTCAAAATAAATAATATTTTAGAATGGATAAAACAGATTCAATAGAAAACTAACTCAATTGTGAAATGGACAAGGGATGTAGACAGACATTTCACACAAAAGGCAACAAAATGTTCAATAGATATAGGAAAATACTCATTACTTATAATGATAAAAATGCAAATTAAACTCATCTCACATGTGTTAGAATTGTTAGCTAAGATTGTAAAGAAAGTACAATTTTAAGTGTTCTCATTAAAAAATTATAGTAAGTGTGGGAGGCAATGGAAATATTGATTGGTTTGATTTAGTCATTCTGCAATATTATACATATTTCAAGACAACATGCTGCATGTGATTTATATATATAACTTTTTCCATTTAAATGAATATTTAAAAGTTAAATTTCACCCCTAGGTGAAAGCTGATGGAGAATTGAAGATGTGAAAGGGTAAATTGAAGATTATAGAATGATTCACTTCATCAGAAGTCCTTACTTGGGAGGACAAGTTGGAGCATGCAAGATCATCTGAAAAAAAGGTACACTAATTAATTAAGATGAACTGTGAAGGAAAAGTTTTACATAATCCATGGGAAGCTGCTGCCTCCATGCATGTACTGTCTGTGTGGGATTCTAGAAGTCAAGTGGTAATCCTCTTCATGCTATTCTTAGGTTTGGAAGGAAAATTGAATTCCAAGCCAGTAAGTTTTAGTTAAAACAGAACCCAAGGAACACCTCTGTTATTGTTGGTCCCATATCTAAATTCAAGGATTTCCCAAGCATATTGCTGCTGTTTTATTTCTGACTCTCCAATTTTATGGATGTTCCTTTTTGGACATCTTTACTTAGATGCATAAAGAAAACTTGATGCTAGGAACATAGTTTCAGCTTCAAAAATTAGATTGTGCAATCCAGCAGAATATCAGTTTAATGAAAACATTAACATGGGCAAAATTAGCACTAGTTACAATAGCAGTAAAATCAGTGTGCTGTTAGTTATTTAGATGTTAATAATTTGGAAAGGATATGTGAACAGCTTTTATGCATTGGGTTCTCAATTATCATGCAATCAAGAAGAAACTGTTAAGAGAGAAAAAGATTTGGTAAATTATATAATGGGTAAGTCACTCAATTAGAAGATTTGTACATATTATCTTCTTCAAATATAAAAACACACTTTTATGTTTAACTGTAAAGTTTCTCTGAAATATATCAAAACTGAGGCTGAGTCACATGGAACAATGTAAAACTCAGAAGCTCCTTTAATGGTGTCAAATTATTTTTGAACAAATTAAATAAAACCTGTAAGAAAATCTACATGTTCTACTATTAATGGTTGGAATTGCTATTTTTTAATTTTAATATCAAACAAGATTGATTTCATGATTTTTATTTGATTCATAGAATTTGAAATATCAAATAGCTAAAAAGTTTGAGAATTGAATTTTATACCAATAGGTTTCTTTGATTATTCTTACCCAAAAAAAGAAAATAGTAAAAATAGAATTGTAAACAGTGCCATATATAGCTCGATATTCCCAAATAGAGTATGCGTAAAATGTACTTCCCAATGGATAAAAGATCAAAATTAATGACAATGAAATGTCCTTTATTTGTTACATGCTTCTGACATTTAGAAACTGAGGAACTTGGATGAGTTACATAAACATTTACAAAACTCTGTTTTGTTATATTATAAAAACATTATTAATTAATATCAAACATTAGTTACGATAAAAAATAAGAGGAAGATGATTATTCACAATGTCTAAATGAAATTAAACACTAAAATAAAGCTAGCAACTATGAGTAAAATGAACAATAACAGAATAATCTTATCTACTTATCTATCCTTGTCTACCAAGAAACTCAGCAGGATAAATGTAATCTAAACTACAGTTATAATATTATTTCAGTAATTTTTATTGTAACAACTATATGCCTTCTATGTTATTTTAATTTATTTCCACCTCATCAATACCACTCCATGTGCCTTTTATGAGTAACTGTCTCCAAAAAAATATCCTGTGGATATAAGATAGGTAAGAAATCAGTAATTTAAAAAATACCATTAGTCTTGTCTGCTTGGACAACAGTTTTGTTCATTGAGTTTTGTATTACTTCTACTTATGATAATTTAACATACTTACTGTGCTTCCAATCAAAATATTAGAAGCCTTCATAACTCAACCACGTAAAACTCAATGGAGCATTCCTCATAATAGCAAGGACAAGGTTTTGCAAATCTATCACTAACATGACTCAATAATTTTCCTGCCTTCACAGAGCTGATCTAAGCAGATTATACATACCAATCCTTTGAATTATGAGTCATGTGAAACAATATAAAATATAAGCAGTGCATTCAATGGTGCCAATAGCTTCTTCAACAGATTAAACTAATCAAGTAAGAAATCCCAGATGATATACTAGAGATGGCAGAAATTGCTTTTCATTATATTCACTATCAGATAAGATGGATTTTATTCACTATGATTAAAGGTACTTATTATCTACAATGCTCTAGTAACATAAGGATCCCTTGTCCTTTAATGAAGCAATAGGATAGAAAACTTAACCGTACTATTTCATGGCTGAGTGCAACAAAACTGTTGCATCTAATAGACTATTGATTGAGGTGAGCAGATATAACAAACAGTTGAGAATGTTCTCAGGACACTTGAAATCTTAAGTGGCATTACAATTTAGATTTTTGTGAAGTCTGTATTCAATGCATATAAGAGTTGCTGCTGCACAGTTTCAAGCTGTTTGCTTAGAGTGAAAATGCTGACAAATATGTAGGAAGTAATCAAGTGCTCCTGAAAACAAGTTCCTCTTCCTTAACATAGTTCAAAGTGACTTTCTTTATAATATTATTTTTTCCTCTTTTATATGGATGAACTAGATCTTTGCAATTGTGTTTTGGTGGTGCAGATCCTAAATGTTATTTTTTTGAAATATTATTTAAAAGATATTGACTATCACTTAAAATAAATTAAATATTTTTTAAAAGAAACAGGACATTTTTTTAAATATAAAATTGAAATAGCTTTTAAATAGTTAGTTTTTTCTTCCATCAAATGAAAACAAAAAAGATTAATGTAAAAGTCTCTTTCAAGAATTAAGTAAGCTAAGATGTATGAATGTCAGTTTTTAACAATGCTAGATGTGTGGATTCAGAGTTAAATGAAGAAAAAGGATACCCAGTTCTAGACTCCAACAAAACAAAGATAAACTATGCAAAGGAACCCAACAAAGCCCACAAGAACATTCTCAGAGAAGAAATCCTGCAAGTAAGTAATCACTGAGAATTTCATGGAGCTGTTATTAGACATGGTCACCAAAACTTACAGGAAGCACTCAAGAAATTCCAAGACAAAAAAAAGAAGAATATGAGAAGACACAAAAACAAATAAATGAAATCATAGGAAACCTAATAAATACCAAACTGAAGCAGAGAACACCATAAATAGAAAGATAAATGAATTAATGAGAAAAATTGACAATTTAAAGAGGAAGTGACCATGATATAGAAAATCTCAGCAAAAAGAATGAAATAGAAATACAACACACAATGGAAGGCCACTCCAGCAGACTAGAACAAGCAGAAGACAGAATCTCAGAACTTGAAGAAAAATAGAAATTAAAGGAAAAACTGAAGAGCTATCAGTCAAACAACTCAAGACCTGAGAAAGGAATATGCAAGAACTCACTAACTCCATCAAAAGACCAAACATAGGAGTCATGGCCACTGAAGAAGGAGAAGAAGTGCAAGCAAAGGGATTTTGTAATATATTTAACAAAATACTAATAGAAAATTTCCAAATCTAGAGAAAACTATGCCCATTTAGGTACAGGAAGCCTCCAGTACACCAAACAGTCTTGACTAAAATAGAACTACCCCATGACATATTATCATTAAAACAACAAGCACAGAGAATAGAGAAAGAATATTGAAAGCTGTAAGAGAGAAAAAACAAATAACATACAAAGGTAAAGCCATCAAAATCACAGCAGATTTCTCAACTGAATGAAACTAACTTAAACCCTAGAATACTCTACCAAGCAAAACTATCATTCAAAATAGTTGGAACCATAAAAGTCTTCCATGATAAGCAGAAACTAAAACAATATATCACCACCAAGCCACCACTAAAAAATTCTTCAAGGAATTCTGCACACAGAGAAAGGACACTACATATTAATAAAAGGGGAAATACACCAAAAGAAAGTAACACTTATCAACCTGTATTCACCCAACATCAATGCATCCAATTTCATAAAAAATACTCTGAAGGACCTAAAAACATATATAGGCTCCAACACAGTGGTAGTGGGAGAGTTTATTACCCCCCCTATCGACAATATATAGGTCATCTGAACAAAAAATCATTTAAGAAATTCTAGAGCTAAATCACACCATAGATCAAATGGACCTATCTGATGTCTACAGAATATTTCATCCATCTTCTGCACAATATACATTCTTCTCAGAAGCCCATGGAACCCTCTCAAAAACTGATCATATCTTAGGGCATTAAACAAGCCTGGCAAATATAAGAAAATAGAAATAATCCCCTACATTCTATCTGACTACAATGCATTAAAACTAGAACTCAACAATAAAAACAACAGTAAAAAATATGCAAATGATTAGAAGCTAAACAGCACATTGTCAATGATGAATGGGTCATTAATGATATAAAAGAGGAAATTAAAAGGTTCCTCTAAATTAGTGAAAATAAAAACATGACATACAGGAACCTATGGGACAAAGAAAAGACTGTCCTAAGAGGAAAGTTTATAGCCATGAGTGCATATATTAAAAGGAAAGAAAGATCTCAAATTAATGACCCAATGCTACATCTCAAACTCTTAGAAAAACAAGAACAATCAAATCCCAGAACAAGCAGAAGAAGAGAAATAATAAAAATAAGAGCTGAAATTAATGAAATAGAAACAAACAAACAAACAAACAAATGCAAAGAATCAATGAAACACAAAGCTGGTTCTTTGAAAAAATAAATAAGATTGACACACCCCTGGCAAATCTGACTAAAATGAGGAGAAAAAAACCCAAATAGGTAAAATCAGAAAGGCAAAAGGGGAGATAACAACAAACACCATGGAAATCCAGGAAATCATCAGAGACTACTTTGAGAACATATATTCTAATAAATTTGAAAATCTTGAAAAAATGGACAAATTTCTAGATACTTATGACCATCCAAAATTGAACCAAGAGGTTATTAATCACTGGAATAGATCTATAACACAAAATGAAATTGAAGCAGCAATAAAAAGGCTCCCAAAAAGGAAAAGACCAGGACATGATTGATTCTTGCTGAATTCTATCAGACCTTTAAAGAACTAATACAATCCTCCTTAAACTGTTCCATGAAATAGAAAGTGAAGGAATACTGCCTAACTCATTTTATGAAGCCAGTATTACACACATCTCAAAAACAGACAAAGACACCAAAAAGGAGAACTATAGGCCAATCTTCTTAATGAACATTGATGCAAAATTCCTCAAAAAGATAATGACAAACCAATTAGAGCAACATATCAGAAAGATCATTCACCATGACCAAACTGGCTTCATTCCAGGGATATAGGGGTGGTTCAACATATGCAAATCTATAAATGTAATAGAGCACATTAATAGAAGTGAAGACAAAAACCACTTGATCATCTCAGTAGATGCAGAAAAAGGCTTCAGGAAGATCCAACACCACTTCATGATAAAAGTTCTAAGGGAACTAGTAATAGAAGGAATGTACGTCAACATTGTAAAGGCTATATATGACAAATCTACAGCTAACATCACATTTAATGGTGAAAAATTGAAACCATTTCCCCTAAAATCAGGAATGAAACAAGGGTGCCCACTATCCCCACTCCTACTCAACATAGTACTGGAATTTCTAGCCAGAGCAATTAGGCAAGAAGAAATAAAAGGAATACAAATAGATAAAGAAACTGTCAAAATATCCCTGTTTGCAAACAATATGATCCTACACCTTAAAGACCCAAAAAACTCTACCCCAAAACTCTGAGACACCATAAACAGCAAAAGTAAGGTGGCAGGAAAAAAAGTTGACTTACAAAAGTTATTAGCTTTTCTATACACCAATATCAAACAAACTGAGGAATATATGGAAACAATGCTATTTAAAATCTCCTCAAAAAAAAATCAAGTACTTAGGAGCAAATTTAACAAAGGATGTGAATGACCTCTGCAAGGAGAACTACAAACTCCTGAACAAATAGCTTGAGGAATACTACAGAATGTAAAGAGATCTCCTGTGCTCATGGATTGCTAGAATCAACATAGTAAACATTGCTATACTACCAAAATCAATCTACATGTTCAAGGCAATTCCCATAAAAATCCCAATAACAGTCATCACAGAGATTGAAAAATCTACCCTAAAGTTCATTTGGAAACACAAGAGACCATGAATAACCAAGGCAATACCCAGCAAAAAGAGCAATGCTGGAGGTATCACAGTATCCCACTATATTACAAAGAAATAGCAGTTAAAGCAGCATGATACTGGCAGAAAAACTGACATGAAGACCAGTGGAACAGAATAGAGGACCCAGATATGAATCCACACAGCTATGCCCACCTTATTTTTGACAAAAGCGCCAAAAACATATGCTGGAGAAAAGACAGCCTCTTCAGCAAATGTTGCTGGGAAAAGTCATTATCCGTCTGCAAAAAACTGAAACTAGATCCATGTTTATCAACCTGTACTAGTATTAACTCAAAATGAATCAAGGACCTTAGTATCAGACCCAAAACTCTGAAGTTAGTATATGAAAGAGCAGGGAATACTCTGGAAATAATAGGTATATGCAAGGACTTCCTCAATAGAACTCCAACAGTTCAGCAACTAAGAGAAAGGATGGACAAATGGGACTTCATTAAATTTAAAAGCTTCTGCAGAGCAAAAGAAATGGTCTCTAAACTGAAGAGACCACCCATAGAGTGGGAGAAAATATTTGCCAACTATACATCAGACAAAGGACTGATAACCAAAATATACAGGGAACTTAAAAAAATAAGCTCTCCCAAAATCAGTGAAACAATAAAGAAATGGGCAACTGAACTAAACAGAACTTTCTCAAAAGAACAGATTAAATGCTCACCATCTCTAGCCATAAAGGAAATGCAAATCAAAACCACACTAAGATTCCACCTCACCCCTGTTAGAATAGCCATCATCAAAAACACCACCAACAACATGTGTTGGAGAGAATGTGGGGAAAAAGGAACCCTAATGCACTGCTGGTGGGAATGCAAGCTGGTACAACCATGCTGGAAAAAAAATTGGAGACTCTTTAAAAACCTAAACATAGACCTGCTATATGATCCAGCAATTACACTCCTGGAGATATACCCAGAGGAATGTGACACAGGTTACTTCAGAGGCACCTGCACACCCATGTTTATTGCAGCGCTATTCACAATAGCCAAGTTATGGAAACAGCCAAGATGCCCCACCACTGACGAATGGATTAAGAAAATCTGGTACTTATACACAATGGAGTTTTACTCAGCCATAAAGAAGAATAAAATCTTATTATTTTCAAGTAAATGGATGGAACTGGAGAGCATCATTCTGAGTGAGGTTAGTCAGGCTCAGAAGACCGAGAATCCTATGCTCTCTGTCATATGCAGACTTTCGATCTAGGGCAAATACAGCAATGTTGTTGGACTTGGGTCACATGCTAAGGGAAGAGAACATACGGGATGTTTGCAGATATGTAGGAAACCCAAAACATGAAAGTGTTTTATATCCCCATTGCAGAGGAGCTAATACAGAAACCTTCATGAGACAGAGGTCAATATGGGAAGATTACCAGGAAGTAGTTAAAAGGTCAGGTAGAGATGAATCAAATTGGGTTGTAACACACTTGTGCATGGAAGCAATGCTAGGAATCTCTCAGTATATCTATCCTTACCTGAACTAGCAAAAGTGCTTTGTCTGTCTCATTATTGCTTATGTCTTCAACAAAATTGGAGAAAAGGGCAGAACAGGTTGTGCCTGGAAGGCAGGAGGGGTAGGAGGGAGAGGGAGGGAATGGGACGCAGGAGGGAAACACGACCAAAACAATGTATGCACATGTGAATAAATGAATAAAAATAAATAAATAATTCAAATAAAATAAAATAAGAAAATTCTATCCAGTTACTCTAAACAAAATAGCATAATCGTAAGCAATAGTAGTATCTATGATTACTTTGTCAAGTGGTATGTTATTTTTTACTTTCACAATGTTTTATTAGAACAGAATTTATAGGAAGCCTTGAAGGGTGCATATAGAGTACCAAAACTATGATGTGGAATAGAGAACTATATATGCAAGTTGCAAAATTATAGTTAAAATATTTTCTCAGCTTTATTGAGGTATAATTGACAACTAAAAACTGTTTTGTGGGCTGGGATTGTAACTTAGTGTTTGAACACTTGTATAACATGCATGAAGCTCCAGGTTTGATATCTAGCACTACCAAACTACCTGTTTTGATGGTAGTATATGCATATCAATATACACATTATAGATAGACAGAAAGATAGATGATAGATAGACAGATAGATAGATATGGAGAGATATAGATAGAAACAAATGATCACCTCAAGCAAGCTAATTAAATATCAACATACCTATATGCAGGTACATTTTTTGTTGTTATACTGGTAGCATGTATGTTAACTTTCCTAGAAAATTTCAGATATACAGTTAAGTGCACTCACTATAGTTATGGTATCTACCCAGGATCTCTAGAACATATACATCTTTCTCCAACACCCTTCCATTAAGAGTACATTTTTCATTAGGTATAGTGCTTCATGTCTGTAATCCTAGCTACTCAGGGAGTATAGATCAGTGATAGAGAGGATTGTGGTTTGAGGTCACCTCAGGCAACAATTAGGGAGACTACATCTCAACAATACTAGCAAAGTGTGTTGGTTAATACAAGTAATCCCAGCTACACAAGAGGTGTAGGTAGGAAGACAAAAATCCAAGTTTGACCCTGTTTAAAAAAAGATCTGAGCTAAAAAATAAACTAAAGCAAAAAAGTGCTGGGGGTATAGCTCAAGTAGTAGGATGATTGCTTAGCAGCATAAAAACCAGAGTTCAAACTCCAGTACTAGCAAAAAAGCATGTTTTTCTACTCAAAAACAGAAAATGAAAATGTATTATTGATGTGTAGAAGATTAAGAGTAAAATATATGCAGTGACTATTTTTTGGTTAAAAATTTTTGTGTGTGTAAGTGATGAAAAGCCAACTAAGAGTGGATTAAACAAGTATGTTTATTTTCCATATGAAATCCAGTGTTAAATCATTGTCAGTAATTATTTAACTGCTCTTTGTAGCTTGTAGAAATTGGGCCATTTCCTTTTTTCTACCACATGTCCTTTCTGCAGTGGATTTCTCTAAATAGACTGTCTACTAGTGATCAATAACAAAGAGGAGAACATCTAGTATCAGCCTTAACTATATCATCGTATTAGTGAACAATGCTTTTTAAGACTCTCTACCCTGCCCAATATTTGCACTTACTTGTCATTGAGAAAGGATTGGTCAAGTAGCTACCTCTGCAAGTAAAAAAGGCTGGAAAATCAGGAAGTCTGATTGCCTTGGTTGCTATTGATAAATGATGAGCTAAGACATAAAGAAAACATTTTACATCTTGCAATAGGAATTGGATACATGTAGGTCCTCGAAAGAATATGCTGAGTTGCTGTAAGAATTAAAGGAGAATATATGCAAGCTTTGTTTAGTGAGTATTATTTTAATACTTATATCCTACTTGACAGCTGAAACTCCTTTTAATCATTTTTCAGTGCCTCTTACTACTTAGCATATTAACTTAAAATTAATCTTAGAAAAGAATTTATATATATAGTTTATTTTTCACTTTATCTAGTAAGCACTGATCAATTAACACTTACTGAAACCTCCAAAATTACACTGTATGATGAGCCTAATGAGGCCTCATAACCATCAAATTTTTTCCAACTATATTGTTCAGAGTGTTAAGTCATCAGAATGTGTCAGCATTAAGTATCAAAAGGAGTGGGATGATACATCTTAAAACCAAACATAATTTTTACTTGGCATCTTTAAATAACACAGCATGTTGATTGATCAGGTTTCTCAAAGTTTTCTGGATAAAATCATATTATTTGATTTGTTATTTGCCTCAGAGGGTCTCCATCAAACTTTTTAGCCCACAATACTATTATATTTCTCATACATACTGCTGACTCACAAAGAAACACATCCATTATCTGAAACAGAACAATATAAGTAAAAGAAACATGTCCTTGCAGATCTTTAAGTTAATCATTAGTTATTCATGGTCTGCTAATATTTTGGGGCCAGTAGAAAAACCACACATAACTATAGCCTTCTTCTTATCAGATACAGATTGTGAAAGAAAGTGTTGGAATAGAAAAACATGGACATGTACTAAGTCGCTCTTGAAAGCAAATTGTTATGACCAGCATTATCTAAAACCTTTTCAAATGAAAACCCCTTGATTGCTATTCAATGTGAAATTCTTTGAGAGGCTTGAGATGAGAAGATTTTGAGTTTGAGGGGAACTTGAGTCTCACAGCTAGTTCAAGCCAGCCTGAGGTACATAGCAAAAATTTGTCCCAAAAAAAAAAAAAACCCCACAAAGAAATAGAAAAAAAACAGGTCAGCAAATACGAGAAAAAAAATCAGAGAGAGAGAGAGAGAGAGAGAGAGAGAGAGAGAGAGAAAGAAAGAAAGAAAGAAAGAAAGAAAGAAAGAAAGAAAGAAAGAAAGAAAGAAAGAAAGAAAGAAAGAAAGAAAGAAAAGAAGGAAAGAAAAGAAGGAAAGAAAGAAAAAGAATGAAAAAAAGGAAAGAAGAAAGAAAATAGTATTCTGAGGTACCTCAAGTTTCGGACAATTGAGTGTCGAGACAATATTATTTGGGAATACGCATTTTAGGTTACATTATTGTAAACTACACTGAAGTAGCTTGTAAATAAATATATCAAATTCACAATGACAGAAATATTAAATTATTAACCCACACCGATTTTTTTTCTATTGGCAATTGCTGATATAACAACCATCGAGTGCACTACATATGATTTCTAATTCATTTAAACTTGTTCAAATATATTTTATCGCCCAGTATATATTTTATTTTAGCAAATACATCACATGCATTTAAAAATTATTAGCATACAATTATTGTGCAGGGGATAAATTGTGATATTTACATATATTTTTACAATATATCTTAAACTTACCCTCTCCATTGTTCTCTCTCTCTCTTCCCTTCTACTCCAATATTTGAACAATTTCAACACATTTCATGCCTCTATTTTCATCTATGAATACAAAATACATCCACCACATTCACCTTCATTCACCCTTTCCTTATGTCCACCCCTGGAAAAGAACTATTTTATCCAGTGGCCCTTCATTTTTTGATAAGTGCATATTGATAGTACAATGATACTTTAGGCCTTTATGTATCTTTTTTTAATCAAATTAATCCCCCCATTACTTACTCTTTCTCTGTCACCATGCTTCCCTAATATTTAGTCAGCTGGATTGTTTGGTAAGTTGTATAATTTTAATTTAGGTAATTACTTTGCAATGCTTAACTTTTTATTTAACAAATAAAATTATATATATTTATGATTTGCAAGATGATATTTAAATGTACATACATTGCAGAAAAACTAAATCAATTAATTAACACATTCATTATGTAAAGTACTGATAATTTTCATGGGGAGAACCTTTTTTGGCACCACTGTTTTTCAAAAATACAAGATCTTATTTACTAAAGGCACTATGTTTTACAACATATCTCCAAAACTGATTCCTCTGGCCAAAAGAAGATATTCAAAATGCCTTTGAAGTCTTCTATCCATAACACATTGCTGCATATTTTTATCCATGTTTAGACAAGAGTTTTACACATAAAATTAATTATCTCCTTTCAGTCTAGCAAATTTGCTTCACCTATGTCATGCTTGTTTTATGACATACACATCCAAGTAAGGTTATGTACCCTAATGAAATTGACCCTCTCTTTATCATTAAAATGCTTAATTTAAAGGTGTTTTGTATATCTCCATCATTAAGAATAAATGGTATTATGTATATTAATTCTCTGTTTTTATCTTTAGTTTACAGTTGCTCATTCATTTAATACAATCTGACATTATCTGAACAGAATTTTTAATTGATCCCTTCACTTATGTGGAGCCCTTGGATGACTGGGAAGTATATTCAGATAAAATTCTTTTTTCGTGTAATTCTAGGTCATTTAGTGAAAATTATTCTGGAACACGATTCTAATTTTAAAATAAATTGAACATATAATTTCAGAAAACAGCAAAACCATAACAAAGTTATGAATGGTTAATTTACCTTATTTGTTTATAGTTTGAGAGTATTTTTATTTTGGATTTAAAATTTTAGAAAAACAGCTGAATTCCCTACAATTTTTTTCTTTTACTTTCTCAGTTGTAATATACACCATTCTGAAGATAGTGGAACTAGATACTTTAAAGTCTAGTTTTATAGCTAAAAATTCTTGCACTCCATTTTTCTTATTGGTTTTAAGCACTCTCAATGGTTTAAAGTCGTGTGCATAATTCTGTTACTCCATCTCAAGAACCCATAAAACAAGGTCTTAAAATATCAAACTCTACTTATGCCATCCTGAATAACCTAACATGTGACGCAGGAACAGCACATATTCTATATGGCAAAACCCTATTACCTAAAGGATTGGCTTGAGAAGTGGGAATAAAACAAGCTTCTTTTCTTTATCTCAAACACTCATGGACATGCTTCATGTTACAAATCCTCAGTGCCAGGGATCACTATTAAAGAGGACTAAGAAGATTATAAGTAGATGAATTGATGATACATTAAGTCTTATTTCAGTACAAACTTCTCCATCAGCTAATAATTATTTAATTTTAAATATGATTTCAAGTTCTGAGAGTTGAAGCTAAAGATGTTCTTTGGCTAAGGGCCAATTTACTGAATTATCAAATGTTTTTCTTTATGTATATAAGAAAATAGAATTATGAACTACATTAAAGTTGTTTATAAGGGGGAGGGAGAATAAGATAAAGTAATAATGGGGATGAATTTAATCAAAGTACATTATATAGATGTATGGAAATATTGCAGTAAAACCTTTGTGTATGATTAATAAATGCTAATTTTCAAAAAATTGTCCTTTCTCCAATGCTCCCAAAGATGACAGACCTTGATATAATCTATATACACAAAGAATATTTTCACAGTCAAAATACTATGGAAATGCATTGTAAAAATGCAATGGATGTTTTGAATACTAAATAAAAAATGAAAAGAAAAATGGGTTTATGGTTCTATACTTGAGTCTAAATTTATCCAATTAGGAAATATCACCTTTAAGTAGCAGATTTTAATGGTTGTTTCAGAGCCCAAGTGATTTCTGAGAAACAAAGAACAGTAAATTATAAAGAAAGCTATTCAATAGATTTAACTGGCTTCATGTTTTAGCATTCTTGTTTCTATTTGAATATTGAATTTCCATATATATCAACGGCAACCCTAAAATCTTGAAGAATGTGCAAGATGGCTGCACTTTGAATTTTTTAAAGTACCTGTAAGCTTTGTTATTTATTTTGACAATTTACCTATTACCTCTGAACTCCAAATCCATTTTTGTGAATTCTTCTCTGTTATTGGCATAGAACTAGCCTGGGATATTTCTTAGACCTCTTTCTCCCCTCTATGTCAAATAAAGACATGTCTAAACATAAGTGAGGAGAAACTTTATTCAAAAAAATCTTTTGCAATAGGTGCAATACTCTGACACTTGGATTACTGAGTGCTAGAATAAAGGATGATTTACCCACTCTCTGGTATTTTGTTACGGCAGCACAAATGTCTCAAAATTATACAGAAAAAGTGCTTTTCTTTTATAATAATAGGTAAGCAGTTATAGCAAAAATTGAGAGAAAATTTCACAGAAAGTGGAAATGAACTCACAGCATGTTCAGTCTGACAGGAAATGAATCTCATGCTGATCAGTGCGACCAGGAGGCACTGTTGAAAGAATACTTTGAATGCCAGTACTCTTTGTTAGATTCGGCAGTACCCCCAAAAGTCTGGTGTCTGCAGAAAGACAAGGAAACGACTAAAATCTGGTTAAGCCAGGATAAGGGTAAATAATGAACAATCATGGACATTGGTCAGTACCTCTTGTTAATTACAGACAAAATCTATCACTAAATACTCTTAGGAGGTAGAACTCTGTCACTGTTGGTCAAGTTCTCTGATGGGCAGCTGTTGAAGGGTCTTAGATATCATCCACTTGATGAAAGACTTTTCTGGGGATATTATAAAGAATACATTTCTTGAAGGTTGAATCCAATATCAAAAATAAAAATTTATGACTTAAAGAGAGCCAATCAAGAAGATTCCATGACACTGAACCAAAGTATCACTAGATAGTCTAGTGGTTATCTAACAAATTTTCCTTAGGAATTCAGAATCATGTCTAATGTTGGGCAATTATAGAGGAATACTCACTAGCATTTTTGTTCTCTTGCAGTGATGTCAGTGATTTCAGAAATATTTTCCACAGTCCTGGTTATTTTATGTAGCAAAGCATGGAGAATGAAGGAGTTCTAGTGAACTTTCTGAGCAGCCCACATGGCAGTAGATCTAGTACAAAACGTATTCATTCATGTAGACCATTTGGATATTCTGGTACCTAGAAAAAATACAAGGATAATAGAGTTGTTGATGTAACAAGAAATGAGATGGCAGCCTGGTTGCATATTTGATAAGAGCTAATAGTATTAGCTCAATAAAAGGGTATAGTTCAATTGGCAAAGAATAATAAGCATGATATTAAAAAAAACGGCTATCCAGGTTCATGGAAATGATTTCCCTGGGGAATGATACCTTTGGAGTTCATATGAACACACACATATATATATATATATATATATATTATACAATTGGGGAAAGGGAAATTCTCAGAAGTCCTCAAATTTTTGGTTTACAGGATAAAAAATTTTCTTAAGAGAGAAGAGAGTTGGACTAAAGGCCTTGTACTTACTGGGCAAGTGCTCTACCACTTGAGCCATGCTTCCAATCTTGTTTTGTTTTAGCTATGGTGTTGCATGGATGATATTTTCAAGGTTATCATAAGGTAACCTTATGTTCTTATAATTTGAATACTTTGCTTCTTCCACAATTTATGTTGGAACTTTTTTGGGCGGGGCGGCGAACAGGCTTTGCACTTGCAAAGCTGGTGTTCTGCCACTTGAACCATGCTCCTGTCCATTTTGTCCTGGTTATTTTTGAGCTGGGATCTCCCAAACTATTTGCCTGGGATAGCTTTAAACTACAATCCTCCTGATCTCAGCCTTCCAAGTAGCTGGGATTGCAGGATTGAGCCACCTTCACCCAGTTCATGTGGGAACTTAATCCCTAATGCAATAGTATTTCAAGGTGTAGCTTTGAGAGAGGATTGAGTTATAAGAGCTCCACCAAATAAGTGATAGTAGGTATCCAAATAAAAGGCTTGATTGAGGGTGTTTATACATTTTTTTTTGGCCCTTAGACCATGGGAGGATGTCACGATAAGAAGAAACAATTTATCATCAGATACCATTTCTTGTACCTTATATTAAACTTTATATATTTAAGAACTGTGAGAAATAATGTTCTGTTTTTACACATTACCCAGTCTATGGTGTTTTGTTTTAGCATCACAAGTGAATTAAGACATACTTTATCTTAGCACTACTAGCACTGAGGTCTAGTAGACACATAAAATATCTTGTTTCCCATAACAATAACATAGGTGTGTATAAAATTGGAGAAAATATTTATAATTACAACTAATTAGTCAATGAGATGACCTAAAAGCATGTTATGATGGAAATATAGATTGCTTTTCTAAAACACATAAAGATTTAAAAAGATTCTTTTAAAGAAACTTTTAAAGGATGGTTAAAGAATACTGAGTCTTAGAATAAAGGATACTTTTGAAAAGTTCTGGGAACTTAGGGAAAACTAGAAGTGAACAAAAATAAAACTTATAAACAGCAAACAGAAAATTACTTGGAGTTGAGTGGAAGAATGCTATAGGTTTGGGGGAAAACTTAGGTAAGTGGAAGAAGGTGAGAATAACAAAGTAAAGTCATTATGGACTATTGTGTATGTAAAGGAAGGAAGCTATGTAGCTAACAAATGTGATTGTGTATGAGATGGAAAAGGATGATAGACAAAGAAGTGCAATAAATAGGAGGAAAGAAATAGAAACAAAATCCTAGAGAGTCATGTTCTGACATTTTGTGCAGAGTTTGACCACCTTGTGATGTCATAGGCTTGCTCTAAATACCTTGGGAAACTATCTTAAGCCACTATTTTCCTGGGGGTTTTGAAGAGAGACTTAGTTTAATATTGCTGATTGGAAAGGACTTCCACTCAGAATAGCTCTTGTATATTTTTAGTTAAGAGAAAAGAATCCATTTTTGGACCCTATAAATTTGAACAACAGTTTCAGTAGTAAGGAGGACAATACAAGAGTCTTCCAAATGCAGTTTAAGATTAGTTTATTGACAATGTTATTTCCAAAGAACTAAGCCTCAATTTCTACATTATGAAATCATTTGAATGAAATAAATGGAGTAAAATAGGCCTCAGCCTGCTTATGATATGTTCTGGATATATTGGAAAAGTTTCCTTGCAGTATTGTAATATGATGTAATTAGCCAGGTTAGAATCTTTGAGTGTTGAGGCAGAATAGAAGATTCTCATTGGATATTCAGTTATTTTATATGGCAACAGTTGGTTAACCCAACAGAAGAGATAGCCAGATGTGGTGAGGTACACCTGTAATCCCGGCACTCAGGATAATGAGGCAAGCAGATAGAGAGTTCCAAGTGAGGCCAGCCTGGGCTATATACCTATCTTAATAAATAAGAAAAAAAAGAAAGAACAAAGGACAGAAGCTTATGCCAAAGGATATAGGTTCCTTCTGTCAGGTTTGCAAGATTTATTGTTTTTTAAAGATTATTTTTAGAGCATTTTTATTTTATTGGCAAAAGAAAGGAAAGAATAGAGGAAGAGATATCCCATATGCCCCTACCCTTACCCATACAGTACACTCATAGAGTGGTACATTTCTTATACTTGGTGAACCTGCATTGACACATTACTATCACCCAGACAGCATCTGACTGCAAGTTTTAATTTTAATTGTCCATTATCTCCATCACTTCAAATGAATGGGGTTGGTAAGGAAATATAATTTTGGAGAAAAAGAATAATTTGGATTTGTTGATTGACAATAAATGAGTCCCTCACTTATTTGAAAAAGACCATCAAATACCCCGAATGTTTTCAGACTAGAAAAAATTTAGTAACAGTCCTGTCAATGACTGGTTTACAAGGGTAAGTCTGAAGCCAGTAAAAGAGCAAGCATTATGGCAATAAGAATATCTTCATAGAGCACACTTGGGAGGTATGAGGATAGGTAAGACATCCAAAAAACTAGATAGCATTTCTTGCCCTCAATGCAGAGAAACTAATGCAGATACTTTAAAGTGACAGAGGCCAATAGAAGGGGACCAGGAACTAGAGAAAATGTTAGATCAAGAAGAATTAACCTAGAAGGTAACACACATGTACAGGAAAGCAATGTGAGTCAACTCCCTGTATAGTTATCCTTATCTCAACTAGCAAAAACCCTTGTTCCTTCCTATTATTGCTTATACTCTCTCTTTTACAAGAGAGAAGCGAGGGGGTAAGGAAGGAAAAATGACCCAAACATTGTATGCACATATAAATAAAAGAAAAAAAAGAATATCCTCATATACTATGTATAAGGAGGTGAATCAAATTTAATTGCCAGTGAAAACACGTCTTGTTAGAGGTATACCATGTCCTTGCTTTAACTTTATGGTTTTGCAAGGATGGTAAAAACTAAAATTTCTCAATTAGTGCTGACAGAAGAGTTAAATTTACTTTCAGTTTTTGTGGTGCTTGATCTTGATCTTTTGATTAGAGACAAATCAGGCCAGAAACAGTCTGGAAATCTAGAAGGTATATGGATGTCACCAACACTGATATGTTTGGGAAAAATATCCAAATTATTTCCAACTTGCAGTTTCATGTTTGGGGTTTCAAATTAGGAAATAATCAAATTCCCCAATTTGAGAATCTTTTTAAGTTCCATAATTACAGTACCAACAGCAAGGATTATACACTCACATACACATATTTTGTCTATCACTTATGTGTGTAGATATAGACATATACACATACATGTGTAAAAGTAGGCAGTGTGTCTGTGTGTATCTGTGTGTGTGTAACAGAGAGAAAGAAGGAGAGTTTTTCAGAGAGATAGAGCTCATATAATAATATGTTAGTGACTCAGGAAACTGGATGTAGAGTATACAGTTCTTGACAATAATTAAAACAATGTCTTTGTACAACTCTGAAGGCATCATAATACCTAATTAAGATGAATACATGAAATACATATGAAGCATTATATATGCAAAAGTAATACAATGTAAGGTGAGGAAATATAGAATTATCACACACAATAGAGGGACTAACAGCATTACCAAAATTCTAGATTATTTTTGACAAAAATTTGTTAATATTTAAACAATGCATAAAATCTATTTTTCCCTTAGTGGGTTTTTTGTTTGTTTTAAAGCATTTTTATGAGCTTATATTAGTTGTACAGTGGGAATTAATTGTGAAATTTCTGTATCTGCCTGCAATGTTTCTTGCTTATATATGCGACCACCATCTCTGTTTCCCATCCCTCCCCTCTACTTAAAATGATTGTAACAAACTTCATTTTTCCATTTCATATAAGTACATAAAGTATATCAACCATATTGACCTTCCTTTATCTCCTCCATTTACTCTCCCCCTTTCACAAGTACCCAGCCCCTCACAGGACCTGTTTTACAATCCTGTCCTTCATTGTTCTGTCCATATTAATTGTTCAAAGGGGTTTCACAGTTGTATTTCAGCTGTGAATATACTCTCACCTTTTTCACTCTCCTTTACGCTTTCCTCTACCCCTATTATCCCATATCTTTCAGTATTTTTTTTTATTGTTTTATTATTCATATGTGCATACAAGGCTTGGGTCATTTCTCCCCCCTGCCCCCACCCCCTTCCTTACCCGGCTGAAACTATTTTGCCCTTATCTCTAATTTTGTTGAAGAGAGAGTATAAGCAACAATAGGAAGGAACAAGGGTTTTTGCTAGTTGAGATAAGGATAGCTATACAGGGAGTTGACTCACATTAATTTCCTGTGCGTGTGTGTTACCATCTAGGTTAATTCTTTTTGATCTAACCTTTTCTGTAGTTCCTGCTCCCCTTTTCCTATTGGCCTCAGTTGCTTTTAAGGTATCTGCTATAGTTTCTCTGCGTTAAGGGCAACAAATGCTAGCTAATTTTTGAGGTGTCTTACCTATCCTCACCCCTCCCTTGTGTGCTCTTGCTTTTATCATGTGCTTAAACTATACTACAAAGCAATAACAATAAAAACAGCATGGTACTGGCACAAAAACAGACATGAAGACCACTGGAACAGAATAGAGGACCCAGATATGAAGCCAAACAACTATAACCAACTTGTCTTTGACAAAGGAGCTAAAAATATACGATGGAGAAATAGCAGCCTCTTCAACAAAAACTGCTGGGAAAACTGGTTAGCAGTCAGTAATTTTTTAATGCCATATTTTTCGTTTGTGGTGCTGCAAATCAAATCCAGTACATTACACAGGCCCGCCAAGCACTCTACTACAACTTCAAGTTCCTTATGCAAAGTGACTCAAAATTAGAGGGAATTCTTACCAAATATTTAGAACATTTGTATTGTTTAGGGAGACTATATTTTCAATTCTATATACTAAGCAAGCATAAGAAATTTTGTCTTTGAAATGCAAATTGTTTACCTTGCTTTATCCTTGTTGATCATTTTTGTTACATGTTTAGTCTTAATCTGATTCAATGGCCCAATCTAATTTTGACATTAACATATTGAGCTCCTAGTATATTTGTTCTCCTTCAGTGAGTCCTCTCTTCTTCCCAGAATGAAGGACAACAAAATCTACACCTTCTTTCTTCACAGGTCACAGATCTTTCAAGAAAACAAAAAGAACTTCCAGGTATGGATTTATTAATATTCTAAAAAAAGCTCCACAATCACTTGCCTATCTACAATTTGTTCACTGGGCCTCCATTTCTACTGAATTTAATCACAGCTAAAGCTGTTAACTTGGGACACTTACTTAATTTGTCTAAAGAAGCCATGTATGCTATACTATTCCTTTAGGGGAATGATGACCCATTCTAACTGAGGCAACTTCAGTCAGAGTCTAGAGTTTAATTGCTCTAGCATCCTAATCCTACACTCTTCCATGTATGCTCCCTGATACATAAGGCAAACTTGTAGTGACCTATCAGATCCTATTATTTGCCCATTTGTTTTAATTTGGCCAATGACATACTATCAAATATGCTGAAAGCAAGTTCTTAAAAAGTGCATACATTTATTAACCTGGTTTATTTTGACCTTTAGGAAGCTTACCATCTACTCAATGAAACAGCCTAAAATAGGAGACATATTTTTGCAGAGTATTGGTAAAGGGTATGAAAATAAATGTAGAAAGTCAGGGGAGGTTAAATATGAAGCATCAAGGAAATGTCTTCATAGAGAAGACAGTATCCCAATAGCTTTAAAGGAAAAGATTTCTGAAGTATACAGTTCAGTATATTACCTGAAAAAGAAGTTGCACATTCACTAAGTATCCTTTTATTCCTATGTCCCTACCTCTCTTTTGTGTGCGTGTATATGTGTGTGTGTTACCTTCCTCCATAGCATAACCATAAATGTTCTCCCCATAATGAAAATTCAAGTGTTCATAATAGAAGCAAATATTGTGGCAGGTCTGGTTCTTCTAATTAGGATTCCAAGATCTAATCATTTTTCTAAACATGAAATTAAATGCTTATGTTCTATAATTTTGTTTTGGCCTATTCATGTCTTAATAAATGGAATATTGTTTATAGAAAAGCAGCAGTAAAAGAGATATAAAAGCAAAGTATTTCTTCTGGTAAAATTCCTCTAGGTCAAAAGAAAAAGGCTTTCTTTAAGGGATAAAAAAATTAAAGGAAGAAAAACACTGTAGTAGAATCTGAGGATATAGTGAGTTCTCTGAGAGCCATGACTATGGGGGAGAAGAGGAAGATATAGTCTAAGGACAATGAAAGTAATATCTGAAAAATAGCAAGTGTAATATAAAGTCAAGAAAGACAGATTCACAATATGAAGGTAGAAAGTCTGAGATGTGATGGAGAGAAGAAAATATTTATACATACTATTATTCATCTAATATTAGGTGTCATGGGTAGTTCATGGAACAAGTGGTGAAATAAAATGTAAAGATTCCTGACCTCTTTGGTTTTGTGTCCTATATAGCATATGGGTATGTACAACATGTTCTGCATTAAAATTTGAACAGTATGGAAAAACAAGCTGAAGAAAATATATATTGATAAGAGAAGGGAGATTAGTGTTTTCATATTTACAGAATGGCCATAATATGCCTAATTGAAATGATGAGATTTTAGCTAAGAGTTTCAAAAACTAAGGAAATTATCCAAGGAAGCAAACTTGAAGAAGTTTCCAGGAAGAGTCACTGAAGAGACAGTCCTAAGTCAGGACTATGTCTGTGATGTTGGAGGAAATGAAAAGAACAGCTTGATTCAGTTGGGAGTGGGTAGCATGTGAAGGTGAATGGAGGTATGCTATCTGTCAATCTCATTATAAATATCATTGACTTTAGGAAACAAAGGGAAAATGTAAATAATATTGCTAATGGCCCAGTATTTTTCTTTGTGACCCTTCAGCCATATTTTCTTTCTCTAATTATTTTCCTGTTTTCCTTATTTTGTTCTCAACTTGACTGACATTTCCCTGGAAACAGTTCAATCAGTTATATTTTCAACCAAGCTTATATTATTTGTAACATGAACTCCAGAAGAGTTATAGCCTGGTTTTTAAGTGGAGTTTTGACATACAACCTGTTTCATTCTATTACTCTGACTTTCAAACTCTATTTTATCATGTTTTTATTCCCTTCTGATTTTTCCCTTAAGCCACTGAAGCATAATCAATAAATTGAATTTAGTTAAAAAACATCTGGCTTCAAGAATTCCTGAACATGAAATAGAACGGTTTTTCTTCAACTCTCTCAGTCATCTATCATACAGCATAATATTGTGTCACGAGGTGTCATTTATCTTAATAATGGTAGTATCTTTCCTAATATAAGTACCAAAAAAGAGAGGAGTTTTAACTTGTCTTTTATTATCGAAAGTAATTTAATATTAGCAAATGAAGAAAATGCCAAACCTTCTTCATTTGGTTCTGAATTTGTACAGTTGCACACATGAGAGTCAACAACAAACAACAAACAATTAAATAGCAAACACTCCATGGAAATTCACAATTCTAAAGATCAAAGCAAAGCATATAAAAACAAGCTTAAGGCAGTACTTTTAAGTTAACTAAATAGCCAGAAATTATAACTATAATGCTTACTGCTAGCAAAGTTATAGTGAATACACTCTTTACATTGTAAATTAATATAAATACTTTAAAAAGCACAGAAATGATAGAAAGCAATAGCTACAAATCCTTAAATAAACTGAACTAGAAATATGACTCCAGGGAACTTATTTAGATTATAACTCATAAGAGCTACAAAGTATAATGCTCTCATAAAAAAATAAAATAAAACACCAGAGATTACCACAGTGCACCACATAGTAATTTTGTTACTGCAAGCAACAAATATTTACTCATTGTATTTCTAACTCTTATGAAGACTAAAGTCAGAAAGGTATATTTATACAATTATGATTTCACAAATTGCATGTTTCACAAGTCTGAGTCCAGGAAGGAGACATTGAAATGGATTGTGACATGCCAGGTATTTGCTAACAATTAACATCTGTGTAATGGAGAGGTAAAAAAGAAAGATTGAGCAGAAGGAAAACTGAATGCAAAATGTTTCAGCAAACCCTATAAAATATATGTTTCATCAAACTCCCACTTTTATACATTGTGCCAACATGTAATCCCACTCAAATCAGTCACTAGACACAGCTCTATCATAAAAGTATGTCCTCAAGGAGGGTGGCTCTTTGCAACTGAAACAAACCATGAAACCTGTAAGCTGTCTGCAGATAGCTGAGCCAGTATATCCTTCCTTAATGGTGATTTGAACAGCACTTGTCCATGGTCATCCACTTTTTCTATGTCTGTTTAGGGGATAACTCCTCCACAATTCAAAACAGGTTTTTCTTTGAGTCAAATAGAAGAGGCAACTTAGTGTAATGATCTACAGTCCCTGCCAGTGCAGAGGACTGAAACCTCTGCTTCTTATGTTTAATACCATTGTAAATTTCCTTTTTTCTCAGCTACCATTTCTGCTGGTTTCAGTGTCTTAACAGGTGGTAAAACACCTTTCTCATCCATGAGACAAATAGATACCTGTTCACTATAAACTTTTTAGGCCAGCACCATTGAAATACTATCCTAACAAGAAAAGAAGCACCTTAGATGCTTAGATTGCAGAACACTTTCCTCTCCATCTCCTTTGTGGGACTTAAAACTCCCCTTGTCTTCTTGAATTACTTGAACTATCCTTGCCAAGACTGTGGCACTATTTCTATATTTCCTGTCTCTGGACACAAGAATATCTAGGTTCCTACATTTCATCTACATGTTTAGATTAATGGGATTCTTACTCTGGTCTCTGGCAAAAATTGTAATCCAGTTCAGGATGAGGACCTCCAATATTGCAGATACCAGGGGTATGAAAATGGAATTCCATACAAATCATGAGGAGTGAAGGTAAATAATCCAATTTACCTTCAGTGTCTTCATATGGGAGCTCAACTTTCCTCCTATCCTGTACCCTGTGCCATTTACGATCTTTTACTCAGTATCTATTCTGTGCCTTGGAGAATGGTATTCCAACATATGGATCACCTTTTATATGGCGTTTCTACCGTACTTGAAGGAAGCTGATTCACCACTTTGTTGTGATAGCAACTTCTGGGTGGTGCAGTATAGAAATGACTAGTTATTTCATGATCATGTGCCTAGTGTTATTTCTTCTCTGCTGAAAACTGAGCTTCTCGTGTGATGTAATATTTTATGATAACGATGATCTGCAAACCCACATATTTTTGTGTTAAGCTAAGTTCTGTTGACAGGAGTGACAAATCTATATGTAAGGTTTATGTTTACTGTTAACACCTCCACAGTCAAAAATGCTATAGTAAGTCAACCTAATCATTATGCATAGCTACAACTTAGAGCCTACCTCTTGATGGACTGTCTGTGGTAGGAATCATTATGTGGTGAAAAGCTTTCTACACTTCATACTGAATTCCCTGTGTTCATCCATTTGTCTCTATGCCAGACTTTCTTGTCTGTGATCTCACCATATTGTTTCTTCTAAGCCCCAGATCAAACATCCCGTCATTTGTCACAGTACATGCTATACACAGTCTATCTTCATGTCACTTGTCTATCCATAATACATGAAAGACAATTTACCTTGTTCCAAATTGTACCCATTGGTAGAATCTTTCCTTATCACTGTTTCTCAGTGCAATGAAGTATAGCTACATCTATTTTCAGCTTGTAGCAACGTAGCAAGCAGAATTATTCAAAAAGAAAACAAGGCAGCTGTAGTTGGTCATAAGCATTATCCCATAAAGACATAGGTATAAGCTTGAGTAGTGAGATAGTGAGTTTTTGTTTGTCTCTTTGCTCTGTAACTTTTCTTTTCTTTTATCATTATTATTATGCTGGGGTGTTAGAAATGAATTTGGGCTATTAGGGTGTCATGAGAGAGAAACACACTTTAGAAGTCAATAGGCAAGGCAAAATTTACTTCTGCAAAAGGATGTGGGCAGAGAAAAAGAGTCTCCTTAGCAAGCACACAGTGGGAAGGAGGTCCATTCAGGTTTTATCTCTAACAGAAGTCTGCCCCTGACCCTGATTAAACTGGTCTGGAGTTCACAATCTTCATGTTTGGCTAATTTGAAAAAGAGGCATTTGGGGCAAGGGAACTTGGGACAGGAAAATTCAACATCCTTTTATGATAAAAGCTCTGATTCAGAGTCAAGTATTTCAGATTTACTTGAATAATAGCTGCCTTAAGCAAGAAGTTTTTTGAAACTAGGGCACCTTGTAATAACAGGAATTTACTCAGCTAAGAACAATTGCCTTTTGTTTAAAATAGGAATTTATAGGGTTAAGTGACATCTCACAAGGCATGGAGGCAACAATTTAGGAAAGATAACCTGATAGTATATTATAATATACTATACATTAATCCTTTGACAGAAAGGACCCCATTTTAGTTGATTCTCACAGAGGGTATATTGAGACATTTACAAATGTTCTGACATTATATTGTATTTGAATTTAATCCCTCCATCATTTTCCTTATCCCCCCAACCCTCATTACTGGAATAATTTCAACAGTTTCAAGCTGTTGAAAAACTAAAACCATTTTGCATTTTTCCATTTCCACACATGTGTACACGGTATTTGCACCATATTCACCCTTATGCTTCCATCCCTACATCCTTTCCTCTCACTGCCAGAACCACAGGCAGAACCTGTTCTGCCCTTTCACTGTTTTTGCAGAAAACAAAATGATATTTTTGTTTGTTTAAGATAGCTATACAGGGAGCCTCTTTGTGGCATGTCCATGTATTTGTGTATTATAACCTGAATAGGCTAATTTCCTCTACTTTTCCCCTTTCTACCTTAGTCCCCTTCTTATTATGGTGATTTCAACAGGTTTAAAAATTCTGTATTAATTCTTATAGAAGAAGTACATCATTTCACTAACTTTCTTCTGTTGCCATCCCTCACTCATAGGTCATCTCCCCTTACTGTGACCTGTATTTGCATTAGATCTAAGTTTCATATATGAGAGAAAACATGCAGCCTTTGTCTTTCTGAACATGGCTAGCTTTACTTTAGATGATATTCTCCAGTTTCATCCATTTATCTGCAACTGACAAATTTGTATTCTTCTTTATGATTGAACAAAATTCTATTGTATATAAATACTTCGTTTTCTTAATCCATTCATCAGTAGTGGGTCATCTTGGCTGTCCATAGTTTAGCCATTGTGAATAATGCTGCAACAAACATGGATGTACATGCACATGCCTTTATTGTAACCTGGTTTACATTCTTTCCAGTATATCCCTAGGAGTGGTATTATTGTATTACACGACAGTTATAGTTTTTGGTTTTTGAAAAGCCTTTATGCTGTTTCCATAGTAGTTGTACTAGTTTACATTTCCATCATGTATGAAAATTCAACACTGTTTCAGGATAAAAGTTCTGATGAAACTCGGAATAGAAGAAATGTACCACAACATAACACAATCTATATACAACAAGTCTATAGCCAACATCATATTAATTGGGGAAAAACCAAAGCCATTTCCTCTAAAATCAGGAATGAGACAAGGGTGTCCACTCTCTCCACTCTTACTCAACATCGTCTTGTAATTCCTAGCCAGAGAAATAAGACAGGAAGAAGAAATAAAAGAAATACAGATAGTAAAGAAAAAAATCAAACTATCCCTATTTGCAGATGATTTTACATCTAAATGACTTGAAAAACACACCAAAAAAACTCATAGAAATCATAAATATCTTCAGCAGAATAGCAGGATACAAAATCAATTTATAAAAATCAGTAGTTTTTCTATACACCAACAATGAACAGATTAACAAAGAATATAGAAAAATATTTCCACTTATGATAACCTCAAAAAAAATTACCTAGGGGTAAATTTAACAGAGAATGTGAAGGCCCTTTGCAATGAAAACTATAAACCATTGAAGAAAGAATTCAAAGAAGACCATAGAAGATAAAAATATTTCCAATGCTCATGGATTGGCAGAATCAATATTGTGAAAATGACTATATTATCAAAAGCAATCTTTAGATTCAATAAAATCCCTTCAAATTTTCAATGACATTAATCAAAGAGATTAAAAAATCAACCCTAGTTTATTTGGAAGCACAAAAGACAGTTTTTAATGATAAAAACTTTCTGTGTTGTATGTTTATGCCCTTTGGTCTTATTCATGGTAGGTCCTGATTTATCACTTTCATCTAATGTAATGTGTTTTCCAAATCTGATTGGTGGACTAGTCACAGGAAATCTGACCCAATGTGGGATGTCTGGTAACATGGTCATTTTTTGTCATATAGTTGTGTGCACCATCTCTATTAGATTTCAATTGCATTCCAGGATTTGCTTTCCAAAAATCTGCATTTCAGGTAGCATGTCCTCATACCAGAAACCGGTGACTCCACATTTTGATTGTCTAACTAGAAGTCACCATACCTCAAACAGCATGTTTTCCTACCGTCGATACCTCCTAACATATAGTGTCTAACTTATTGTATGATTCCAGTGGAAAAACTGCATGGAATGCAACCTAGAACTGTTACACAGAGATTTCTTGTTCTGGGCCCCATTCCATATGACAGTCTTTTGTGTAACATAGCTCATAGGATGGAGCAGCTGCCTTAAACGTATGATGAGGTTTGCTTGGTTTTGTTTCCCTTTCAATGATAAGAAGTGTAAAATCTAATTATTCTTTGTTACTGAGGGATATGCTTCTAGACTCCTAATGACTTTACCTAAATGTCAGAACCCTGACTCTGTGTTGCTCATCATCCACCTACTGGAGCATATGTGCCTGACCACAGTCTGTAGCTTTCTAGACAGCTCTTTATTTGATACATTTAGTATGGCACAATCAATATAATGGATCAATCTTCTGTTCTACAGAAGATTCTACAGAAGATCATCCACACATCTTGAATAGATAGATTATGGAGCTCCGCACTTACTAGGTATGTGACATGAAGAATTCCTTCTGTTCTTTGTGCCTTTGTTCCTTCTCATGTAAATTATAGCTAATAAAATGTCTGCCTTATGGAACTATTCTGGATGAAATAAGATAACTGATGTCACTGCTTGCTATATAGTAATTCTATTGTAAGGTTTTATTGGCATTTATTTAGGCATTATTTTACTATTACTTCATTTGACAAAATTTAAAATATCTCAAGTATATAATAAGAAAGGTTCATTTCTTCCATGTTGCATTCTCTGATGAAAATTTGGATGCAGTGTATCTCCTAACATAGTTATTGCATTCATTTTAGTCATCATTGGTGGCATAAAGAATAAGATGGTTAATAAAATATGCTTACAGTGATTATAATAAGCTATAAAGCAATTTATAGTAACATTTAAAGTGGATCACCTCTAAAATGCCATGCTTAATTGTAAAACAATGAATTAATTGAATTAATATTTATTAATATCAAAAAATATATGCTTAACCTGTGAAACAAAATTCTAAACAAACATAAATTATACACCTATCCTAAAATAGAAAAATTATTTATATAAAGTTAGCATAAAAAAATAACTACAATTAACAAATTACTTTCTGTCTACATTTTTGAGCTTTGTTAAAAACATACTGTCTTCTATTTTTACAGTTACAAAGCAAAAACATAAAAATATTAAGCAAAATACCATTTATGTGACTAAAGGGAAACCACACATCTCAAGTTCCAAGGCACAGGGAATCTAACTCTGAGAGGAAGATTGAATGCTTTGTGGAGTCTTGCTACCTTATTAGCATTTCTTTACTCAATTTCCTCTAAAATGCATAAAATGTGACCCTGATCAGCAATTTCAAGAAATGCAAAGTTTCATCCATTTTTCATTTCAAATATAATTTGTATTTATGCATGCATTTATTTAGGATTTAAATTACATTTTTGCAAATCAAAACTATTTGAAATAGTTTACAAGATACAAGATAAAAGAATTAGGGAAAAAGAGCCAAATACAAACCATGGAAAATGAGCCAAGGCTGCCTATGCCCTTCCCAAATTTGGCACTGGGAATAAATTTGACAGTTTCATGGCAGGAATTAAAATGTACATACAGAGCTGATGTAAAATACAGTATGTTGTTTTTATTTTTGTCTATGGTCTAACTAGGAATATTTTGGATGTAGAAAAATCTGAGATTTGATTAAGTCAGTGTAGAGCCTGGGAAATATGGAATTCATGCTCCTGATTGATTCCAGATTACTTTCTCATGCACTATGAATGCTTTCATAATTCCATACCTTTGCTCTGCAGTTTTAGAGACTGAGAATTGTTACAGCAACAGTGCATTTGCAATTATATCATGCCAGACAGTTAATGCTGCTATATAAAGGTTCACAGGACATGTGTCCCACAATAGTCATGACAACCTTCTACTGGAAGTTATTGTAAATTAACATACTCATTTTGAAATATTCCTACAATGTGGCAAACAAAGTGTCTTGAGAAAAAGGACTTTTAAAATGTATTTACAAAATAAAACACTGTACAGCAAAACTGTGGATATAATTTTTCTCCATGTTCCATATGTTAACAATTTTGTCCTTATAACAATCTTTCATGTGGTAATATTTTCTTAATTTTTCACATGAAATAGAGGCTCACAGTGATTGAACTGTTTAGGGTCACAGAGCTTGGCATTTACTGAGCCTGTTTAGAATTTGAATGATGATTTACATGAATCCGAAATGAATAGAAAGATAGATAGATACATAGATAGATAGAGTGATAGCAGGTAACTGTACAAACATTACTGAGAAAAAATTCAAATTTCAAATATATACATGTGAAATACATCAATTCCCCATGTTTATACATAAATGTCAAAAATTATCCATATGCTGCCATTATTCACCCATTGATGCTTGTAGTCATTCTTTAACCACCACACCATTACTATTTAATCACTGTGCAATACTGAGCAGATGAATCTTGGGTAATAGTCAGTCTTTGATACATTTATGTGAATGATAAATTCTCTGTTTGTATTGTGGACTGTAAAGTGAATCCACATGGAAAACTGAAGGAAGCATCAGTAATGATGATAAGTAATGTCTTCTCACACATGTGGGATAGCATCTCCAAAAAGATAGAGATCTATAAGGAGGCATTATTAATTTTGTGTAATTTATTCTCAAATGATCATTCTTTTCATAGGGCTCAGTGCAATGCATGCCATATTAGCTTACACAATTATTACATTTATTCCTAAACTACATAAATGGATTATTCCTACTTTATTGAAATGGCTGATTATTTTCATTCAATGACATGCAGACAAATAAAATTATAGCAAGTAATTTTTGAGGCGAGTCTATATCTCTCAATTGTCATTTGTAAATAAGTCTCATTATTATATCTTTCATACATAATTGACTGGATTTTTTTGGAAATCACCTGAACCTGAACAATTGAGAATTATATTTTTTCTTTAAACTCAATGTATAATTTCAACATTAGGAAAAGTCCACTAATGCACTTAATTCAGTTTTTACATCTAAAATATCTAATTTCCTGTTGTAAGGTGCCTGCAGAATGTACTATAAGTGGAAATGCATTTCAATATGAGAGTAAATCTGATAATTGGATATTAAAACCATCCCTATATAATTTTATTTTATTTTATTTTATTCATATGTGCATACAATGTTTGGGTCATTTCTCCCCTCTTACCCCTGCCCTCTCCCTTAGCACCCCTAACCCCTCTCTACCAGGCAGAAACTATTTTGCCCTTACCTCTAATTTTGTTGAAGAGAGAGTATAAGCAATAATAGGAAGGACCTAGGGCTTTTGCTAGTTGAGATAAGGATAGTTGTACAGGGAGTTGACTCGCATTGCTTTCCTGTACGTGTGTGTTACCTTCTAAGTTAATTCTTCTCAAACTAACCATTTTTCTAGTTCCTGATCCCCTTCTCCTATTAGCCTCTGTCGCTTTAAAGTATCTGCATTAGTTTCTCTGCATCGAGCCATCCCTATATGTTAATGAAGGAGCCAAGACTCAGAAAAGCACATAAGTTTTTCAGGGTCATAAAAAATGCTATATGTACACTCAGGCAACCCAACCAAGTTTTCCTAAAATAAGATCTTTTCAGAGTTTTCCTCCTCATGTTTGCTTTCTCTTGAAATGTAATTATCAATTTACACGTAATCAGGTTCTGGACTGACTTATTTTCTACCTGTCCTCACTTCCATTTTCTTCTTCTTCCAATTGTCAGAATACAATAAAGACAGTCAGGATATAATAATGACACTTGCACAATTATGTTTATTGCGGCATTATTCATAATAATCAAGCTATGGAAAACATCCCAGATGTCCTACAGCGGAGGAATGGATTAAGAATATATATATATGAAATGGAATATCATTCAGCTGTAAAGAATGAAATTTGTTTGTTTGCAAGTAAATGGACAGAACTGGAGAACATCATCTTAAGTGAAGTTAGCCAGGTTCAGAAAGACAAAGGTCTAATGTTTTCTCTTTTATGTGGAAGATAAATACAAATACAAGCATTATCAAGTATATAACATGTTTCTAAAAGTGGGACTGTTAGAAGAGATTAAGGGAAGAGGAAAGGATAAAAGGATGATAGAGAGTGAATAATAATGAAACACATCTCATCACACGGTAGGAGCAAGACAAGGAAACACGCACAAAACTATTGAACAACGTGGGGCAGTGGAGAAAGGGAGAGGACTAGAAGCAGAGAAGTTAGACGGATTTAAACATAATATATTTGGAGGTAAGATGACAAGGCAAAATACTGAACAATCAACAGACACTTAAACAATGAAGGACAGGAATGCAAAACAGGTCATGTTAAGGGGCGGGTATGAGTAGAAGGAGAGGGAAAATGAAGAGGGTAAAGGAGGGTGAAGATGGTTGAGGTATTTTCTATACATGAAACAATATGGAGCACTGAAACCTGTTGAAGTCATTTCAAGAAGGAGAATGGGAAAAGAGGAAGATTAATGAAGGGGATGAAGCAACCTGGGGCATAATTTATGTATATATACATATATATAAATGTCCCAATAAAACCACATGTGTAGCTATCATATAGTAATAAAAACATTTAAAAATAATAATCAACAATAAAACAATATGTGTAATGTTTAACTAGCATCTCTTTCAGAAAAACTGTCCTAGTTTGACAAGTAAAATTTTCTAATTTGCTTTACTGAATCTCTTTCTTACACTGACTCAACATCTTTACATATTTTACCATACTTTTCATTTTCCCTGGAATTTCACAAGAGAAAAACATCTCATTTTCAAAAAAAATATGTTTTTAATTGACCATAGACTAAGGAAAATAATATTAAACTTGCATATGCGAAACTATTAGGCAGTATAACTTATAGCTATATCACTGTCATCAGGTTCAGACTTTAAATTAATAAGCTCTATACCATATCTTATGTGCTTTCATTTTCATCAAAAGAGAAGTTTAATGGAATTTTCACCAAAAACAAACCACATTGGGAATTAGGATAGAGAAATTCAATTGGGTATTTTGTTTATTATGGAGTAAAAATAGCTCATAGAGCTTTCTTAGAATCTAGGTGAACTGGAATAAACATACTATTCCACCTTCTGGTGCTATATTTTAAAATAGCACTGTAATAGCCAGTGGAATTTATAGGTAACTAAATGACAGGAAAATAAGCTCTACCTGGAATCCAACTAATTTCAGTGATTGAAGAGGTAAAACTTAGACTCATTTGGTTCTTTTAATTTCATGTTTCCTTGACTAAAAAATATTTAGAAATACCCAGCATAAAAAGAATCCTTAAGTTGAAGTCCAAGAAAGAGATTTGGTTTGTAGCAGATCAATTAATATTTGATCCAAAAGTTTTCATACATTGAATAGTTACTAAAATTACCTCCAATTTTTTCTCTGATGCTGTGTAGTGACCTTAAAGTACTTGAATTATTTGCTTTTCCAATTTGTTGACATAGTCCTCCCAAGCCTTGGGAAACAATGGAACATTGTTCAAGCTGTGTATGAGAATGGTGTGAATAATATTGCCCTGTTGAAGCAAACTAATGCTAATTTACTGCATTTTATCAGTTATTTTATCAGGAAAAATGGAGAAGTCAGTTTGAAAACTTTACTGACTAGGTGAAAGGATTTCTGTACAGTTAATGAGAATAAGAAAACAAATCACATGAGTATTCATATGTTAAACATTCAGCACACCTTTTAAGGAACAATAAATACTCAAAATAGTTTATTCTACTTATAATTTCTGGTATTAATAATTCTACTTCTAAGTAGTTAATAATCATTTTCCTCCCATACCTTATCTTTTAGACATTTAACAATTAACAATCAAATAAAATTTATCCTTAGTATAAAAATGGAAGCTTTATGATTTCAAGTGAACGGCTAAAAGTTGTGCTGTAGATTTTATGCTAACAGTAAGGTATGCAATGGTATGATAGAGTCATAACAATGAGCAACATGAGCAAAATTTGTTTCTATGTACTATGTACTTTTATACATAATACCACTCCACTTGCAACTCTTTCAATTGTAACAGTAGGAGGCCCTCTTTTCCATTAAAAGACACCAGACTTATGAACAGGAACTTCAGAAGAGAATAGACTCAGCATGGCTTGGTCATGAAGAACAAGGAAAGTGTCCCTAAGTGAAGGGAAAAGCTAGCATTTTATTAAATGTATTGTACAGAAACAAAGTACTTGCAGAAATGAATTGATCAAGACCTATCTGAAAGTGAATTTTGAGCATTGCAGATGTCAGATTTTTATACTTGTAAATAGAAATATGAATAAAAATGTTGCAAACTCTTCATAGGTGATGTGGGCCAAAAGTTATGAGACAGCGGAACACCAGCATACATTGAATGGACAGAACTTCAGAAAAGGCAAAAATATCAGCAAAAAATGTATTCATTTCTAATAAAAGAAGCTAAAGGCTGGAGTATTTATATTCATCTAAATTAATGTCTAAAATATGCACCTGGTATTTTTTAAAAATGCAAATATAATGCAGCTAACATGAATAATTTGGTTTTCTAGGAAACCATCCCAAATTGTGGGTTACTTGGGACTAATTCCTTGTTATGAGAATTACATGAATTGTCATATGACTTTTAAAATTTTTTTTTAGTTTAATTTCATATTTGATTATTTTTACATTTGCTTACATGTGTATATATTATTTGGGCCACCTTCCACCCCACCCGCTCCACTCATCCCGTTTCCAGGCCAAAGGTCTTCCACCATCTTATTGTCCAATTTTGTTGAAGAAAAAAACGTAAGAGATAATAAGAAAGACATAATGTTTTTGTTAGCGTGAGGTAATGATAACAATACATAGAGATTCCTAGTGTTATTACAATGCATAGTATAACTCACAGTAGTTCATCTCCATAAGACCTCTTCACCACTTCCTGGTCCTCTTCCTGTAGTGGCCTCTACCAGTTTAAGATTACTATATTCTCTTCTATACAGTGAGCATATCAACCACATTCAAGTTTTAAATTTCCTTTGTTTTCCTGTTTTTGTTGTGCACGGTCTTCCCTTAGTGTGTGACACATGTCCAATAATACACTGCATTTATTTTAAGTCTATAATACACACATGAGGAAGAACGTGATTTTTGTCCTTCTGACCCTGACTAACTTCCCTTAAGATGATGTTCTCCAGTTCCATACATTTACTTGTTAATGACAAAATTTCATTCTTCTTTGATTTTGAATAAAATTCCATTGGGTAAAAATGCCACATTTTCTTAATCAATTCGTTTGTAGTGAGCCATTTTGGCTGTTTCTATAGCTTGGCTATTGTGAATAATGCTGCAATAAACATGGGTGTGCAGGTGCCTTTGTATTAACCTGAGTCGCATTCCTTCAGGTATATCGCTAGGAGCGTGATTGTTAGATCATGTGGCAGATTTATGTTTAGCTTTTTAAGAAGCCTCTATACTTTTTTCCATACTGGTTGTACTTGCTTACATTCCCACCAGCAGTGTGTGAGGGTTCCTTACCTGTGTCCCCTCACCCCCACATATTTGCCAACATTTGTTATTGTTGGTGTTCCTGATGCTCGCTATTCTAACAGGAGTGAGGCAAAATCTTAGTGTGGTTTTGAGGTCCTTAATCCACTTTAAGTTGATTCTAGTACAGGGTGACAGGCATGGATCTACTTTCAGTTTTCTGCAGACAGATAACCACTTTTCCCAACAACATTTGTTAAAGAGGCTGCCTTTTCTCCATGTTATGTTTTTGGTACCATTGTCAAAAATAAGGTGGGCATAACTGAGTGGATTCATATCCAAGTTATATGACTTTTATAACACTGTTTATGCTTAAGCTGCAACTGGCTGACTAGACTGAATCTCTTATGCCCCTGGCTGACCTTGTGATGGGGAAACAATGTGACTCTGACATATGGTATGTAGACAACAAATTGCAGCTATAGAAAACATTGGCAGCTCAGTGTTATAGCTATATATAATTATGTAACCTTCAGATCTATGCTCCTTATATCCATGAGACATTATCTTCTACTTTACATTCCTACTATTTCACTCTTGATATTTTCTAATGTTAGGTTATCTTATTGAATTAAAAGTCTCCAATTTTTTTATCATTTGAAAGAAAAACACAAAATACTGTCAAGAGAAATGAACTCCTTAAAAAAACTAATTGAACTTCTTGAAAAAACTTTCAGGTGAAAAATATCTTTAAAAAATCTCATAATCGCATATACCCAAAAATAGCTAAAGAGAAATAAAATGAATGTCTTATTGAAAGAGAGTAAGAATATGAAATATAAAAAAGGCTTATTGAAACCTATAGAAAACTGATTGAAGTGAGATAAAGTATTCAATAATTATCTCAACAGAGTCCATTAAATCACCAGTATACACACTTTTTTGATGAGAATGAACTCTGAGGTACCATTCCATCTTTAATTTACTAAAGATTGTGCTTTATTTGGCTTTGTAATTTATTGTGACCATCTGATTTACCTCAACACACAATATGAATAGACACAGCATAAGAAGCCCTTCAGATAACACAATCAGCATAGATAAGAGTTCAGTTTTGCCAAAACTAAATCTGTGAGGAATCTCTAAAAATTGTCAACAAATCACTGATTGATTTTTTTTAAATTTTATAGTTTAAGAAGACTCAGCCTCAGGAAATGTCTTCAATTAAGAACAGCTATTGCAAAACTAGAACTATCATTTTTCAGTATAAGCAGTGAAAGTTGATCTTGGCAATTCATTTCTGAAAAATCCCTCCTTGACTCCTGGGGTGGATTGTCACTCTGTACTGGAGATATTATAATGCATGTAAATCAGTTAGTATGGATTTTAGAGTCAGTTAAGTTTCAGCAACCTCATTCTAGTGTGATCTTGAATGCCAGTATCTCTAGCTCTTAGAATCATCTTTATTCTATACAAGAAATGAAATACTGATATGTGAACTAAGAAAGTGTTTAACTACATGCAGCAATAACAATCACTTACATAAAAAGAGATAAATTTTATGACCAGAACATCCCAAACAACACATTGTAGTTGTTGATTTAATTTACTTATTTATTTTTAATTCTTTTATTAGAATATATTCATTGTACAGGGGGATTCATTGTGACAATTACAAATAGGCTTATATTGTACATTGATTAGGTTCCTCTCCCATAACTCCCTGTCAACCCACTACCTGTCCCACTTCAAGCAATTGCAAAAGGTTTCATTGCTCTATTTCATATAGGTATATGAAATCCATCAATCATATCCCCTCACCTTAATTTCCTTCAATTTATTTTTGATGCAAGAAGAGATTCATGCTGTTTTTAAGAGAATAGACCTCCTTACTGTGCTGAATTTTATTTCAATATTTGCTATTTCATAGTCACAAGATGGATTCTGCCACTTCACTTTTATTACTAGGGTTTATGTCAAGAAACCAAGGAGAGTAGTTAGTTTTGTCTCCTTATATTTCCTGTTATTATGAAAGCAAAAATTTCATCAAATTCTACCAGACATCCCTATATTTTCATCTTGGTCATAAATACTGAGAATTTAGCCTTGTGGTTAGCTTCTGGCTTAAAAGAATGCTTAGGCATCACAGAAAATTATTGTCTGCATTGGCTTTGACCAATTATGATCCATGTCAAGGCTGAGTATGTTAGAAGGAACATGAAAAGTGGTGAGTAGCAGTATATTAAACTTACTTAGAGACGCTGAAGAGTTAGCATGAGGGTTTAATGAGAATCTGTATAAATACCAGTCCATCATAAAAGCTTAGGGAGGGGGAAGGTGATCCAAATAATGTATGCACATGTAAGCAAATGTAAAAATGATAAAATAAAATTTAAAATAAGTTAATAAAAGTTTAATAATTTCAGTCCCATAATATCACTTAGACCTGTGTGCCAGCCTTTTTCCAGCACAGCTTTGGATAGTGATTATTCTCTGAGCACACAAATCTACTTAATTTATTTGTCAGTTACCTAAAATAGTGAAACTGAAAGGAATATATTGAGAATTAGGACAATTGCACTTAAGTCTTTACCTTCTGTTATCATAGTAGTGTAGCACTGTTGGTGTTTTTTTGTTTTAAAACACTGAGATGAGACTTCAAGTTTTGTTCATCCTAGAACTACAAAGGTTTAGGGAGTGTTTTGTTTTGTTCTAATTAACATTCCAAATTATAAATCTTTCAGTATTATTTGCAAAAAATGTTATGTATTGTGGACATTTATGGGTTAAGATCAATCCTAGATGATATGTGGCTTAATTAGATTAGAAATTTTAGATACATGTAAATTTTTGTTTCTTGCTTTCCTGATAATTCAGCACTCTGTACTACACTTTAAATATCATCTTTAATGCGACATGAGATAAAGAAAAAGTAAGACTACCTTACCTAATAGAAATGGAAAATAATTATAATTTAAAAGGATGTTTGTGTATTTGTATCATGCTAATTTTCAAAGAAGTTTAATTATTACATTTCCATTAATGCATGTAATAGCCCATCAATAACTCCTTCTTATCTCCTCTACACGGTCTTGTTTCCCTTTTCTTTCCACATCACTATTATTCTCTGTTTTACTTTCACACCATAGATTCCACATATAGGAGAAAATATGTGATATTTTTCTTTGGGGCATAGGTTTATTTTATTTAGCAGAATGATATCCAGTTCCATTCACTTTCTCATTTTCCTGCAAATGACATGATTTCTTTTTGCTTTATGTCGCTGGAAAACTTCATTGTGTATATATACCACATTTTCTTTAACAATTCAACTATTGAAGAGTCTATAGGCTGATTCCATAATTTGGATATTATGAATAATGCTGCAATAAACACGGGTGTGAAGGTATCCTTGTTGTACACTTAAGTTCCTTCAGATAGATGGCTTGATCATATGGCAGATCTATTTTTAATTTTGGAGGACCTTTATACTGATTTCCATTATTTGGACTAATTTTTAATCCCAGAATCATTAAATAAGAGTTCTTTTTCCACCATCCTTGCTAGCATTTACTGTTTGTTTTCTTGATGATTATCATTCTAACTGAGATAAAATGGAATTTCAACAGTTTTGATTTTCATTACTGTGATCACTAACAATGTTGAACTTTTTCTTGTATTATTGGTACCTTTTCATTTATGAACTGTCCAGATCCATTGTCCATTTATTGTGTTGATTATTATATCTTCTGTTGTTTATTTTTTTCAATTCTTTATATATTCTAAACATTAACCCATGCTGTATGAATAGCAATTATTTTCTGTAATCTGTAGACTGTCTCTAGGTTCTGGTAATTGTTAACTTTGATATTCAGAAGCTTTTTATTTGATGAAATCACATTTTTCAATACTTGCTCTTCTTTCTTGAGGTATTAGAGTCCTATTCAGAAACTCATCACATATGCCTATATCTTTTAAGTGTTTCACAAATGTTTTTCTCTAGTGATTTCACAAGTTTCATGTCCTAAATTAAGGTTATTTCAGCTATTTTGAGTAGATTTTTATAAAGGGGGAAAGATAGGAGTCAATTTTCTGCCCCTATGCTTATGAATAGCCCAGTTTTCTCAGCACCATTCATTGAAGACACTTTTTCTCCAATGTGTTCTTTGCACCTTTGTCCAGAATATATACTTGTAGCTGTAGTTGATTGGACTTATTTATGTATCTTCTACACTATTCCTCTGGTTTATATTTCTGTTTTTGTACCTGGTCATTCTGCTCTTTTTGTTGTTATTGTTTATTTATTAGTTTGTTTGTTTTAACTATGGCTCTGTAGTGTTTGAATTTAGGTATTTTGACATCTTCAGCATTGCTTCTTTTGCTTAGAATTGATGTCTTATCATGGTACTTTGGGCTTCCCTATAAATTTAAGGATTGTTTTTTCCTTATTTCTGTGAGTAGTATCATTGAAATTTTGATGAGAGCTGCATTGAATCCATAGAACAATTTCAGTAGTATGGCCATTTTCACATTTATGTTGCTAATCCATGAACCAATGCTTTAGTTTTCATTGTAGAGGTCTTTAACATTATCATTTAAGTTTATGACTAGGTATTTTAATTTTTGAGGCTGCTGTGAAGTAACTTCTTTTACTGACCTTTTTCCATGGGCTTATTGTTGTCCAAGAAAATGGATGTTTGTACATTGATTTTGTATCCGGATTCTTAGTGACAATGTTTACAAATCTAAGAGTTCTCTAGTTGAGTGTTTGGGTTTTTTAAGTACAGGATTATATCATCTGAGAACAGGGATAATTTGACTGCTTTTTCTTATATAATCCCTTTCATTTCTTTCTATGGCCTTACTATTGCTCTGGGAAAGATTTCAGGCAATATTGAGTAAGAATGGTGATAGTGGGCAAACTTGTCTCATTCATGATGTTAGAAGATGTTTTCACTTTTTCCTCATCCACTGTAATGTAGGCACTAGGTCTGTCATTGACAGACTTTCTTACGTTGAAATATGACCTTTCTATTCATACATTCTTCAGGGCTTTTATGGTGAAATGATCAAACACAACCATGAGAATACAAGACAGTATAAGTCTCACTAGAATTGTAGATCAGCAAATGTGGATTAGGAAATAATAAAATGCTAAAACAGATGGCAGGAATCACTATACACCTTTCAATAATATATCTCAGTGTTCATAGTCTCAATTCTATAATTAAAACTCACAGGCTGGCAGATTAGATTAAAAAAAACAACACCCAACTGCTTTCTACCAACTGGTAAACTGATTAAGAAATACAAGGCTTAAAGTGAAAAGATTAAAAAGGTATTATAAACAAATGAAACTAAAGGCAAACAGAAGTAGCTTTATTCATATACGATAAAGTTACTTCATGTTGATAAATGGAACAGTCCATCAAGCAGATTTAACAATTGTAAATATATATTCACAGTTGGTGCATCAGAGCACTCAATTCCATTAAACAAACACCACTGGAAATAAACGGATATGTGAACCCCAACACAATAATAGTTCATTATTCTTCAATATAGAGACCACTCCGACACAAAACAATGAAACATCCGAGCCCCTTTGCACTATAGATCAAATGAAATTAAAAGACTTCTTCAAAATATTAGACAAACAAGGCAGAGTACACATTCTTCGCAACATCCATGAAACTTTATCCAGTATAGGTTATATAATTTTAGGCCATAAGCATGTCTAAACAGATATATAAAAAATGTTTAAATAGCATCTTATAGTTTATCATACCACAATAGATAAAACAAAACTGAACAACAAGAGAAACTACAAAAATATGTAAACATCTGGAGACTGACTAATACACTTTGGGACAATCAGTGTGTCATTAAAAAAATCAGGGTAGAGTTAAAAAAATCCACAGAATCAAATGGAAATGTATATAAAATATACTAGAGGTTGTGGGATATAATGAAGTCATTTTTAACAGACAGAAGTTTATAGCTATACATGACTACACTAAAATATCAGAGAAATTGCAAATAAATAACCTTATGATGTACCTCCAGTTCTTAGGAAAACAAAAGCAAGCCAAACCCCTACTTAATAGAAGATAAGATATAATAAATATCATAATGGAAGCCAATGAAAAGTAAATTAAAAGAAGAATGCAAATAATCAATAAAGAAAACAGTTGCTTTTTGAAGGGTAAACAAGATTGTTAATCTCTGAGCAAAACTCACCTAAAGAGAGAAGGCAAAAAACAATAAAATGAAAAAGATATTAGAACTGAACTCCACAGGATCATTAGGCAATATTTTGCTATATTCCAATAAATTGCAAAGTCTTTAAGAAATGGATAAATCTACAGACATATATAACATCCTTAAATTAAGTCAACATGATATAAAAATGTAAACAGAGCAATGAGATTGAATCAAAAATAAATATTGTCCAAACAAAGAAAATTTCAGGACTGGATGGAATCACTGTTGAATTCTACCAGATTTTTTAAGAATTTTTTTTACTGTTGTACTGGGTGGGGGTACATTATAGCATTTACAAAGTTTCTTACAATGTATTAAATATATCATACTCAAATTCACCCCCTCCACTGCTCTCTTTCATTCCCCTCGCCTGATTCCAGGAACAGTTTCAACAAGTATCATTTTTGTATTTACATACATATATACATTACCATTGCTCTTCAAAGTGTTCCACAAAATGAAAAGAAAAACACATTTAAACGCATTTAATAAAATCAGTATTCCTTGATATCAAAACTGCATAAGGCACAAAAACAAAAAAGAAAGCTACAGACCTATTTCCTACAGACATAAATGCAAAATGTCCTCAATAAATTACTTGCAAACGGAAAGAATCATGTCATGATCAAGTTGGATTCATTCAAGGAATACAAGTTTGCTTTAACATATAAAAATTGATAAAAATATTCGGCATATAATAAGATTCAGGGATAAGAATTAGATCATCAGGAAACTCCTGTGTAGCTATCTTTACCTCAAATAAGCTAAAATGTCATGTTTTTCTTTTGCTCTTTTCTCTTTTTTATGCTACAAAATTGGAGAGCAAGAGAATGGTAGAACAGGTGTTGTCCAGGGTTAGGGTTGGCACCTGTGGAAGGGGGAATGTGGTGGGAAAAGGGGATAGGAGGGTGAATATGGTGCAAAAAATTTGTACACATGTATATAAATGCAAAAGTGATTCTTGCTGAAACAATTCCAGGAATCAGGGGATGAGGTGAATTCAAGCATAATATATTTGATACATTGTAAAAAGCTTTGTAAATTCCACAATGTATGCCTATCCCACACAACAATAAAGGAAAAAAATTAAGAAAAAGAATTACATCACCATCTCAGTAGCAGAAAAAAACACTTTTTCTATATTTTATCATTTCATCACCTTTTCTGTTTGAAGGATTATTTTAAGCATCTTTTGTAGTGCTAGTTTGATGGTCATTAATTCTTATAGATTGTGATGCAAGACTTTTATTTCTACTTCATTTATGATAGATAGATTTGCTGAGTACAGATTGAGATGCAAGATTTTTATTTCTAATTCAATTATGAAAGACGGATTTGCTGGGTAGAGTAATCTAGGTTTGCAATCGCTTTCTTTCATATCTTGATGTTCATCATTCCTTGTCCTCCTGGATTTTTGTATTAAGATGCATAGACCATGCTTTCCATAATTTTCTACAAGCTAAATGCACATCTAGCCTCTGCTAGAATAGAAAATGTGGACTCTGCAGTTTAAATTGATTGCTTTTCTAGAGGAGGGCAGAAACTGCAGTAGCAGGATAGAATCAACTAGAGATAAGATGTACCTGCAATTATCAGCAACAAGAATCCTAACATGAGGGGTTGGCCTTCTAATATAGAAATATAGAGCAGAACACAAAGATTGTGTCAGGCTCACAGACTCAGCCATGGGGTGAACTTTATCCAAAACAAGATGCACTGGAGAGAAATATGGCAGAGCCCACTGTGCATTGTTATTGTGGCAATGGTTTTAGCTCATTGAATATTATGGAAAGCATGGTCTATGCATGTCTTACTATACAATGTAGATTCAATTATTCTTATTGAATCATCATTTAGATGATTAAGCTAAGCACCTCTGGAAATTTTCAGAACATATGACTGCTTGACTCTATTGATATACCTTGACTCTTCTCTGAAAGAATTTTGAAATGAAATGTGTAAAATCAGCCAACGCCTCCCACAGAATTCTGTTTTACTGCATAATGCTTTATTCCTTCTAGAAGATACAATCTATTATTATAGTAAACATATATATAAATTCCAGTGACTTTTAATTTCTTTCTATAATTCAATAAAGTCATTAGGATGGAAGTATTCTCTGATTGTTGCTATGCTCAGAATAGTCTCTGTAAATAGAAGTCTGCATGGCCAATATGTGTTCAGTGAATGGATATATAAATACAAATTTGATCATGCATAAAACCAAATAAACAGTTCACATACACCCACAAAATAAAGAAATCACATTTCTTTGGACACTTATCTTCTAAGTCTCCAAATACGTACAATCAATTCATAAGCCTGATTAAATACTATAACATACAATTGTTCAGTTAGCAGGGAATCACGCCAATTAACAGTTATAGGCAAAAAAAGTATTTACTTCTCCAAAAAGGAAAGACTATTTACATTTGTTTGTATTTAACTTTAGATACTGTCTACTGAATATTATAAGTTTAATAAGTTGATGGCAGTTACAAATCCCAAGTTCTAAATGTAAATGAATGAATTAATTATAGATATCATTCAAGATACCTATAATTTACTTAATGTAAAGAAAGTCAAAATCCACCATATGAAGAGGTAGGCACCAGAGTTAGGAATTCAAAATGAGTAGTTAGAGAAAAGCAGGAGATTTCAAATAATCATTGAATTAGTGAATCTCACTTTTTAAACCTGCCTTAGAAATCGTGTAGAATATGTGTATTCATGATTTTCTTGAATTCCATCTCTGGTGTCATTAAACAACATGTTACTGGGCCTCAGTATGAGCACTGTGCTTAAAAGCTTGTGTTAAATAGTATTTGAATAGTACTTAAATTCCAGGGAAAATTTAGGAAATTTGCAACAATGTGTTTCTACTCTCCCATATTCTTTATACTTTTGCTTTCATATATTATATATAATACAATATACATTAGAAAGCCAACAATATAATCAAAGAAATTTAATAGAGTAAAGAAGATCACAACTCAACAACAAGAAAAGATGTAAAAGTGGACATAGGACTGAGCATTGTGATGCAGGCCAGTGGCATCAGGTATGAGAGGCAAAGGTTGGTTTGCCCAAGCAAATTTATCATGAAACCCTACCTGAAAATCAAACCAGATGCAAAAGGACTGGGTACAAGGCTCAAGTAGTTGAGCACTTGCTTAGGAAGTGGGAGGTTCTAAATTCAATTCCCAGTACCATAATAAATAAATAGACAGAGGTGTTGAATAGACATTCTCCAAAGAAAGCATAATGTGGCCAATAGCATGTGAGAAGAATGTAAGGAGATCCTAAACATCCTTAATGGTTGGGAAAATGAAAATAAAAACCATAATGGGATATTTGTTCACACCCATTATGATGACTGCTATTGAAAATAAAGGAAAAAAGTTATTAAAATAGAAAAGAAGAAAAAAAACAAGAACAGGCAAAATTAAGGCAAAACTCAACCCCACGTGCACTGTTGGTGGGAGTGTACAATGGCATAGCTATTATGGGAAACAGTATGCCACTAATTCAAAATTATTTATTTATTTATCTATTTATTTATTTATTTTCTTGCTGGGGATAAAACGAGAAGCCTTTTGCATACTAAACACATACTCTACCACTGAACTATACCCCAGCCCTAACTCAAAAAATTAAAAATGAAGTTACTATGTTGTCTAGCAATTCCACTTATAGGTATATATCCAAAAGAATTGAAATTAATGATTTGAACAGATATTTGCATATTCATGCTTATGGTAGCATATTTGAAATAGCCAATGTGTGGAAGCAACCCAATTATCCATTGTCACATTAATGGAATTAATATATGTGATATTCAAATAATGCAAAAGGAGGAATTTCTGACACCATATACAATATGGATGAATTGTGGCAATTATGTTATATGATACAAGCCATTCATAAAATGACCAGTCCTATTTAATTCCACACATATGAGGTACCTCGATTGAGTTAATTAATAGAAATGGAAACTAGAACATTGAATACCAGGTTTTGGGTGGAGGAGGGAATAAAGAATGAACATTCAATATGTCCAGAGCTTTTGTTTTGTAAGTTGAAAACAGCTCTGAAGTTGGATGGTGGCTATGCCTGCATAACACTGTGAATGTATTTAATACCACTGAATGGTACATTTAGGAAATGTTTAACGTACTAAATATAATTTTATGTGTATTTTTACTTTTAGAAGAAGAGTAATAAGAACAGATGTGGGGATTTAGTTTAGGCATTCACAGAAGGCAGATATTTACTCTACTGCAATTTCTATAGAAGACATTCTTTTTTCTGCTCTCAGTCAATACTTCCCACCACCTATGCATAATGTAACAAATACTTCTGAGATGACATGTACAACATTAGAAGGAGTCTGTATCAATACTTCAAACTCTATTGCATTAGCTAGAATAACTCCCTACTTAAAATGCTATTTCTACTAGAACACATTTATACTGAATTGTTCTTACTTGTCTTATTTTGACAGAGGAAAAAATTAAACACCTGCCAGAATACTTCTCACTTGAAAATTTCCCTATTATTGAAACCTAAACATTTATACATATTCTAGTATTCTTGTTTAGTATTCAATTAAAAAAATATAATCTAAATCCACAGAAGCACATCACTTATACAATTAGTAGATTCAAGAAAAATAAATAGAAAATTGTAAATATAATAAAAAGACACATATCTGTAACTCTTAGCAATTATCTTGTGTTATGCATCATATGGTACATTACTAAAATGATTTCTATTATTTTTGAATGACAATAAAAAGCCAATTCATATTAAATTAATATAACCCTTCTAGAAAACAATAAGAACATAAAATTATATTTTAATTTCATGTAAAAAGGAATGTAAACCAATTTTGCCATTTTTATTATCACAACTTTGAATAGCATGATTTAAATCATAAAATCAGTGGTAAAAATTTAAATTGACACTTTTGCCTATGGTTCCAATTTGCAATCTTCCCTCAAAATCAGTTACAACTTGAGCATTTAAGTATGATTAAATACTTATTCCTAAAAGACACAAGGTATTAAAATGACTTTTGGAGTTTGAGTCATGTCAGAAATCTTCACTAATGTAGTTAATAAAATGTATAGATTAGCTGTGACTCTGCAAATATACAATTTTGTCTGCTAAACAAAAGAATGGCTCCAATATTGGGCATGCACACTGTACTAAGTGCAGCACATTTTTCATGAATGAAATTATTGGTGGGGCATATTGGCTCACATCTGCAATCTAACATATTCAGGAGGTACAGTATGGGAGGACAGAGGTTTGAGGTTAGCCCCTGAATGAATTTAGTGAGACATTGTCTCAACAAATGAGCCAGGTGTGGAGACCAGACCTGCAATCCCAGTGACACAGGAGGCATAAGTAAGAGAATGGTGATTGGAGGCCAAAGAAATAAAAAGCAAGACCTTATCTGATAAAATAACTTAAAAGCATAAAAAGGGGGCAGGGGGCAGGGGAGAGAAATGGCCCAAACAATGTATGCACATATGAATAAACGAGTAAATAAAAAAATTAAATTCAAAACAGATAAGAAATTGGGAAAGATTTTGCCACAGAAACCAAGATAATCCTTATTACTAAAACAAAGTTTAGGATTGCTAATTAAGCATTTAAATCTGCCATTGGGAAAAAACAACTGGGAAGTGTGGTTGGTAGACTACTAAGAAAGTAAAATAAGATTTATTCTGAGGGAAGATACTAAAACAGAGGGATTTATAACACAACTTAAATAAAAAGCTTCAAATTTGACAAGCTACAGTGCAGTATGGATTTTAACATGCAGTGAAAAGCACTCATCAGCCTACAGTCTACTGGTATGTGAGATAAGAAGACAGAGAAGAGCAAACCTACCACTTATTAATTACATACTTGGAACAGGTATTTTGAAGTTTGGTTAAGGGCACAGGTTCTTCAATCTGATTTACCAGCTGTGCCATTGATTTCCTTCTATGTTTCAGTTTCCCCTTGTAATGTGGTCTTGACTTAATATCAGTTTCTAGATTGTGGGAATTTGGCGACACTAACTGTGATTAACGTGTTGCCTGTAACACAATAAGTACTCCATAAATGTTAGCCATTATTGCCATTATGTTTTTTAATCATCAAATAATTCTGTGAGGTAGGAAGTATCATTGTGATATTGTACATAAGGAAAAGGAAGTTCAGGAAAGCTAAGTTGATTTGCTGGTAAACACTCTGGTGGAGAATAAAGAGTAAAATCTAGGTGCTTGTGCTCAGCAGTCCACGTCTTCCCACTCTGCTTTGGTCCCTCACGGACATTACAGCTTCTCCTCCATCTTCATTGATCATTATGTGGACCTAGTGTCAAGATGAGGTGAAATATTTCTCTCAGGGAAAACTGCAAGGGATTGTTCCAAATGATATTTCCACATATAACCAAGTAAACCTATTACTGTATGCATAGCTCTGTTGTATCTCAGAAATAACCAAAATATGAACCATATAGATTAAATGTCAAAGTTAAACTCACAGGCAGAAGAGGATTGCTCTCTTCAGAAAGGCATCAGTGTAAAGATTTCATTGCATTTGAGAGCTTCTGTCATAATCTTTCAAATTTGGCCAATAACTCAAGAGATCACCACACACTTGATAAATTAACATTCACAAGCCCATGAGAACCTGTACAAATAATCCAATCCTCCAGACAATCATCTTTGAAATGTTATATGCACTTAAACCAAATTCTCTTTACCTTTTGACACCAGAGCTTAGCATCAGAGTGAGAAAAATACAATCATTATGAATTTTATACCATAATTCACCAATGCCTACTATTATACAAGAAGATACATTCCAATTTCTTGATAATACATGGACAGTTAAACAGGTTAAAATGATAATTTTCTGTTATATTAATACCACACACACACACACACACACATACATAAAGTTATATGTATCAGAAAACTTTCAAATAATATAATTACATTCAAATAAAACATCAATGATTTTAGATGGCCAACAAATCTAAATAATAATTATTAAATGATTATAGAGGTGATAACTACACTAGTTAAAAACCTAGGCACAAAACTGTAAAATAAATTGTGAAATAAAGAATTCAGAAGTCATAGTCTTGTGATAATGTTCCGTTGCAAATTTATCACAAATGGAAGTCAAAGAGCAAAACTATCATTCAGCAATTAAATTTGTACAGAATGTTAATGCCCCAATTGCTTAAATCCTGAAACCATTTTTTAAACTTTTCCCTGAATTAAAAATCTAGGAGTTAATCATTAGACTCCTCCTGGATGACAGGCTTTTTCTGGACAAACAACTCGAAGCTGCAGAATAGCACTTCATCATGAATCATGAATCATCATTAGAACACACATACAACAAGATTTTTCATGGTCACAAAAATTGAACAGATAGATATTGCTGCTCACATTTTCAAGTTGAAGAATTGTGGTAGAGAGAGACAGAAAAGGGAATGTTTATGCTTTTAAACACTTCCTATGACCTAAGCAATGTATCAAGCCTTGCATACATGAATATTTTAATTTTGTGAGAAACTACACTCAGCACACTTCTTCTAAGAAGTAAGATATAATTAAAGTTGTAATTATTCAGTTCAGTAGAGGCTGTATGAAAATTTATAGCTGCAGCTGTGAAATGGTATACTTTTATCCCGAAATGTTGGTTGGCTACTTTGGCTATCAGCTAGAATATTAGTTACATACCCACCGAAATTATACTTGTAGCTGTTGATCATTATGGATTTAAAAAGGAAGAGAAATCTAAACATCAAAAGCTCTTAAAACTTTATTCTGTTACACTAATACAACCAATCATTCAAGTAAAATTATTTTTATTAGGTTTTATAGGATAGACCTGTTTTCTAATTTATCTGTTTGACTCTCCTGTTAGGTGAGGATTCAGTGAAAGAATGAGCTGATCTTTAGACTCCTTTTCAGAGACTATGTGTATATAGTTCTGACAACACAGAATTGTTTTCTTTTTTTTTTTTTTTTTATTTATTTTTTTTTCATTTTTCTTTTATTATTCATATGTGCATACAAGGCTTGGTTTATTTCTCCCCCCTGACCCCACCCCCTCCCTTACCACCCACTCCACCCCCTCCCGCTCCCCCCCTCAATACCCAGCAGAAACTATTTTGCCCTTATCTCTAATTTTGTTGTAGAGAGAGTATAAGCAATAATAGGAAGGAACAAGGGGTTTTGCTGGTTGAGATAAGGATAGCTATACAGGGCATTGACTCACATTGATTTCCTGTGCGTGGGTGTTATCTTCTAGGTTAATTCTTTTTAATCTAACCTTTTCTCTAGTTCCTGGTCTCCTTTTCCTATTGGCCTCAGTTGCTTTAAGGTATCTGCTTTAGTTTCTCTGCATTAAGGGCAACAAATGCTAGCTAGTTTTTTAGGTGTCTTACCTATCCTCACCCCTCCCTTGTGTGCTCTCGCTTTTATCATGTGCTCATAATTGTTTTCTAACAAACATTTTAATCTATGTTGAGAATTCAGTCAATGACGCTCAGGTTCTTTGGCAATAAACACTTGTAAAAATAAAGCACAATCTAACAATTCAAATAAACTTGTTACAGAGAAATTTAGAGAGATTAAACTCACAAAAGTGACATTTTTCCTTAGTGAGTTCTCATAGTCCAAGTTTATTTATTTATTTAAGAAGATAGGAATTAAAGGAATGCATACAAACCAAGTAATAGCAAGTTTGCCTTTTCCCTGTCCAAATGTTCATAGTTTGACACTGAGCTATTTATATCCATGAGACACCTATATCATTTAATGTATCATAAGAGCCTTTTATCAAATGTAATTAGAACAAGGTCATAATCAGTTAACAGAAGGTAATTAAAAGAAGGACCATTAATCATAATAGAAATACCCTGCATGTATTTAATTTAAATTATATAATTATATGATGCTTACATCATATAATTACATTGTCTGACACAATATAATTCTGTAGGATGATTCAACTCACTTAAGCCTTGTGATATATGACTTTCCAACTAAAGTCATTATCCTTCTCTGTCTGATATGTCCAATTCAGCTTTCAATACCAGCATAAACTACCATTCCCATTTGTGCAAATTTCTGTCACAATGCCAGTGGTACTGGGCTTTGAACTCAGGACTTTGTGTTTGCTAGCCAGGCACTTTGCTGTTTAAGCCACACCTCCAGCCTGTTATCTCTGGCTATCATGAACATAGTTTCTTGTTTTGTGCTCAGTCCAGCCTGAACCACAATCTTCCTATTTTATGATTCCCATTGTAGCTGGGATGACAGGTATATGCTACCATGCCAAGCTTTTTTCCACTGTTAATAAGGTCTCATAGACTTTTTTGCCTGACTGGTCAAGAACAACTGTCTTCTCAATCTCAGTCTCCCAAGTAGCTAGGATTACAGGCATGAGTCACCACCCAGATTGAAATTATTTTTAAACCTAATGTAAAGTTATGCTCCCTACCAGAGAATGAACACCTTAAGTCACTTCAATTAACATTTTCTCTGCCTTTCTTGGACCTCTACATCTGTCTTTCAGTTGTCAACATTTATGTTACTCTTTGTAGGTAGAGAGTACACAAAGATAAGAAATAGTGTAGCAATGAGTTCTCATATACAAAACTGTATTTAGCAGATCTCTAAACTTTAAAGGACAGAAAATGCAAAATCTCATCAAATGAAAAACAAAACCAAAGTAAAAACCAGGAAACATGACATTAAGTAAGAACCATAAATATTGTGAAATGCAAATAATTATTTTGCTTTATGTAAATGTAAACTCAAATCGTTCTTGAAGATATGACTCATAACAAAACTAAATGATATGGACTACTTCATGGACAAAATTCACACCATGAAATAAGATTGCATTTTCCTCTCCAAAGTCCTAACATAAGGTATGGGGTCTCTCTCCTGAAAGATAACCTACATTCTGATCTTTATTCTCAACTTCCTCTCATCCATCCTGTGTTCCCATCAGAGCCAAACACCAGTTTATTGGAACTCTGCATCAGGATAGGAGAGTTGAAGAAAAGATAAACATAAAGGAAAGACATAAAACAAAACTTGCTAATATTGTGGAAATTTTTAGAGTGAAATAAGATGACCATTTTGCTCTGAGGTGCAAAATCTTAAATCAAGATGATATTATCCAAACATGTTCTGTAGCTTTGACTTAATCACTTTATGTACAGGAACAATAAAAAATAAATATATGTATATACATATGTTAATTTAAAAGAAACAAATCAAGTTAACAGCTAAACAAAATGAAATATTAATCCCAGAGGTATAACCTCATTGCATTAAAACAAGGAGAGAGGGAAGAGCACAGGAGGGAGAGACAGAGTGTTTTTTTAGGTACGTGGAGTGATAGTTGACAATCCATTTCTCTAAACATCTTTCCTTTTCAATATTGTAGTATGCATCTATCCATTAGCACCATATTATATATGCAGTTCACTGCTAGACTGTAAAACCCTTTCAGAAAGATACATCCACAATTGTCTGTCCATGTGAAGTTTTAAAATCACCTACTCTACGTGACATCACTTACCCTTACTTCCACTAAATCTGTCTTTAAAATCTAGAGATATATTATGGGTATGAATTATACTTTTATCATTTCAAATAAGTTTTCATTCATTTTGTTAAATTTTTGAGCACTAAAATAATAGGAACAGATTCTCTGGGACCCTAACACTTAAACTAAATATGCATAATTTGCTTGTTTTGACAATATGGATCATGACTTTATCAGGTGTATAAATGCTATCATCTGAAAAATAAGATGTCACGTTCACATGAATTTGATGGGAAAATATTCGGTTCAGACATCAGCAATAGGTCTGACTAAAGGTCAGTGTTGCCATTTATAAATATTTTCATTTGATTATTAATTGTTTATGGCATATAATTATTTGGGTAAAGAGACTTAGAAGATTTAGCATTTCCTTGAAGAAGAAAAATGAATGCAGCTATTATTTAAATTGAATTAGCCAGGTATGGTGGTGCGTGCCTATCGTCACAACACCTAGGAGGCTGAGGCAAGAGACTCTCGAGCTTCAGGCCAGCCTAGGATACAAAGTGAGACCCTGGCTTGAATAAAATGAACTGCTTAATATTTGCAGCAGTCTCCTGAAGAATAATAAAAGTTAAAAATAGTGAGCTAAATCATCCAAATAGACTATTTTTCTATTCAAAAGAGGTCTAAACATCCTCCTTAAGAGGAAAATCATTTATGTGAATAAGTATAATGTCAGCATTTTTAAAAATAGCTCAGTAGGATTTTGTGACCGGAAAACTATTTCCTCTAAGAATAAGCCGTATTATCTCAATAGGTGCAACTTTTCAGGGCTACTTGTGTGAATGTATGTAGCATCAATACAACTGCTTAGTTTTAGACATTGGGAAGTGGAGAACCAGGAAATGATGAAATTTAAGGACTTAGGCTATACCAACACAAATATCTCACATCATAATGAATAAAGTACTTCCAATTACAAAAACGCTTCTCTAATATTTTCTTTTTAACATTCTTATCACTATACAGTAGTAGTGCAGGGGGTTTTGTTGTGACATTTCCATATATGTGTACATGTTTGGTTCATCCTCTCTATTATTCTCCATTTTCCTTCCCCTCCTTCTTAACATGACTTCAACAGATTTTAATGCATCATATTCATATATGTATAATAAATACACCAACAATTTTCAATCTCCTTTTCCGTCTTTATTTACCCTCCTCCTCCCACTATTGCCCTCCTAAAACATAACTTGTTTTACATTTCTGTCCTTCATTGTTTAAGTGTCTGTTCGTTGTTCAGTGGAGTTTTGCCACGTAACATTTTCATTGTGCCCTCTGCCCTGCTTCTTCAGCCAGTATGATACCTAATCTATAAAAGTTGTTTGAGAAGTCCTTTTCATCTTTATTTTTTGCCAATAAGAATAAAAATTGAATTGAAAGTAAACATTCAAAATTTTACGTTTATTTTTCTTGATTTATGCAAATAGTCTTTCTGGTATTTGTCAAATGCAGGCTGAAGTATTCTGAAGAGTTTTCTCTTAAAAACCTTTTTTTCAAAACAACATTCATTTTCCAACTTTCAGTTAATAATGGATGAAGCAATGTCGAGCACATACTATTTTCTGAGCTGCAATTTCCAAAAGAATGGGTTGCATGAAAATTGTTCCTAAAATGAATGTATGTTTCTTACAAATCAGCCTACATATAGTTTTAAAAATACTCTTTTGAATCTTATCTGGCTCTTCATAGGCTTGCACATGGAGTGACATTTATATCATTTCCTACTTATTAAACTTGCACTCTGTGGCACTTTCCATCTCCTCTGTGTAGAAGTATAGTGATTAATGGTTTCATTCTGACTTGACCCTCAACTACAATAGAACAAAGTTCCTTAGCTACAAGACTGCCCTCCAACTTTTCAAATCAGTATGGAAACAGAAACAGAGGATTTTAAAACTTTACTCACATCTATGAAGTTTTATTACACACGCAATTTAGTGGGGCACCAACGAACCTTATAGCAACCAAGATACTGTGTGTTGAATTGGAAAAATGAACCTTGGTACCTGAAAAATTTTGCCTTCACATCACACCTCTGTGATTCTCTTTGACTTCATATAGTTCCTTTTCTGTCCATATATTTCCATTTTCTTTATAAAATATAAGGATTCAACATTGTAACATTAGAAATACAAATAGACATATCACAATTAATGCAGTATAAACATATTTGAAACTGTATAAAATCTGCCTTACAAAGAAAGGTAGCATAACAAATAAAATTTCATCAAAACCTAAGAATCACATAATGTATATAAAATTATTCATTCATAAATGTCTGAAATATTCTGTCTATGCATATATGCATGGAAAAAAACACAAGGAATCTTCCTGTATAGCTATCTTTATCTCAAACTAGAAAAAAACACCATGTTTTTCTTATTATCTGTTAATTTTTTTCTACATAATCAGAGAACAAGAGTCAGGAACAGGTTGTCACCTGGGAGAGGTGGGAGGTGGCGGGGAAAGGGGCAAAAGGATAAATACCATGCAAGTAATGTAAACGCAAAAACAATACCTGTTGTACCTGTTCCAGGAATTGGGGTAGGGAGAGAATTCAAATATATTTGATACATTGTATGAACCTTTGTAAGTACTCCAATGTACCCCTACCCAACACAACAATAATAAAACAAACCACTCTCTCTTCACTTAGGACACTATTTTATTAAAAAGTTTAACAAATGCATTTCCTTTAAACTGGAAATACTGTAAATCTTCTTGTATTGCTATTCCATGATACATGCTTAAGATTGATTATAATGAAATCTAGATGCTACTGAGAAAAATTAGTGAACAAAGCAGGAAAGTAGCAGATCAGAAGTAAGTCTTTCCATTACAGCAATAAAGAAGAAAAAGAATTAGTGACAAAGAAGCCCTTTTGAAACATTTCTTAGGCTATTAGGCAGTGGAAGTTGACAATTTGTGCAAGAAAGCTAGAGACAGTTTAGAGCAATATGGTGAATACTCATTATCTGTAACATCATAGTAACATGAAAAGCACTAAGACTTTCTATAGAATGTGCACAGGAGATGAGATTTTTGATTGCTATGTTCATAGAAAGAAAAGCCAATTTATCTAGTGTGGGCAATATGATAGGTAAGATAGTCTCCCAAACTCACTCACTTAGTAATCCCATTGACTATATTTAGGATTTTTCTATTGTCTTAGAAATTGTAACAAGAGTGACTGTTTTAACTCAAGTTTCCAGAAATATCCAAAAAGTCTTTAATACTTTCTCTTATTTCTATATCTTAATATTCCTCATCTTGTTCCAAAGTCAAAGTTAAGTAATATATACCTTTCCTCCAAGCTCTCAGCCTTCCCAACCTCATGAATATGACCATATACAGAAATAGGTGCCTTTCACAAATGTAATCTAGTTAAAATGAGATCATATTTATTAGAGTGGGTCCAGTTGTAATAATTAATATCCTTAGAAGAAGGGAGAAACTTGGAGTCATAAACAGTAGAGAAAGCAATATGAAAATAGACAATAATGTTGGAGTTTGCAAGCAAGGGCTATAAATTTTTCCACTTAAAAGACAATTATACACAGGTTAAACTTTTAAGTGTAATAGAGCAATCATTGATTCATGAATCACAGATCACCAAACTACAGACAGTTCATTAATACACTTAGGAAAGGAGAGGGGAAATTTTGTATAAGGTGTTCATGAAAGCAAGACATGGAAGAAAATATTTGATTGGCTGAAGTAGAAAACCCTAGTTAGAAGTTAGTTAGGAGTTTGATCATTAAAATAAAGACAAGTTAATTGGTGGTTTCTGATTGGTTAAACTTGTTTCATTTTGTTGTTTACGTTGGATTGGGTTTTAATTTGTCTAGGTAGGAATCTAAAACTGGACAGTTGCCTCAGACTACTGGATACCCAGTAAATTACTATTACAACTGGCAGCACTGGAAGTTAGAAGAAGCAAGAATATATTGCTCCTTTAGTGTCTTCAAGCAACAATAATCCTGACAACACCTTGATTTAAAACTTCTAATCCCCTAAAATATGAAAAAAGATATTTCTGTTCCTTTCAGCCACTCAGTTTGTGGCATCCTTGTGTCACTTATATATAATATATACACTGTTCCAGTTTCATCTCCAATTAAATTCACTTTTTCACATACTGGATCTTTTGTTAAATCCAATTTTAATCTTCAAAGTGTTGAGTGTGTACTATAAAATTTCAGTTTCTCATTTCCATATCTTTATTTCTTTACAATTTTTTCCATATACTTATTCACGGGTTTCAAAGATTAAGATGTGAACACTTTTAGAGTATATCACTCTGCCTGCCAGAATAATTTCAAACATGTGTGAAATTATACCTAAGGTAAACAGAACTAAAAAGAAACTTGGTGTAATCATGATATGAATCTTGAGGTGGGGAGGGGTGTCTGTAATGTTTAGTGTGGACTTGAAGAAATCAAAGGATTCTTACAAAAGGAGGTGAGGTGTCAGAATGAGAAAGCAGATGCTTTAATGAAAGCGAAGATCAAAGTGGTCAGTGGCCACAGTCAAGGAAAGGTAATCTTCTAGAACCCGGAAATGGTCTCCTGCTAGGGCTTCCAGGCAATGGTCTCCTGCTAGGGCTTCCAGGCAGAATGCAATTCTGCTGCCCCACTTCAGACTTTTTAACCTTTAAAACTGCAAGCTAAGTTGGTTAAAGCTGATAAGTTTTTGGTAATTCGTCAGACTATCAATAGGAAACTAACACAATCTTCTTGTAATACACTAAAAACATTAAAACAATTGGGCTAAACCATATTGAAAATCAAAACTGAACACATCCTTTAATTTTAAATTACTCAAGAGTCAAAAAAAACCATAATAAAAGATTAAAGCACTAAAAGCCAGGTGCTACAACAAAATAAATAAATATGTCGGATAAATATATTTGAAGAAGCTATAGTGATACACGAATACACTCATGTTTACTTTTTGTGATTATGGAAATTAAAGCCAAGAGTAACATTTCACAGTCGGGTGATCATAGATGGTAATGTACTACACAATTAAAAGATTTAGGACAAAGGATTTTAAAACCCTCCACAATAAAGATTATAATTTTTGTGTATATATATTGATTTAATCTAATTCAAACATTTTACAATGTAAGCATTAACTAATCATTGTTATAACATTAATATGTATATTTTAATGTATAGCTTTTATGTATCAGTTAAAATTAAATTTAATAAAAGTAGAGCTAATCTGATGGGAATTAGAGCTTATAAAGAGGCTAGAAGTATTTATAGATAAAGTTATAAAAGGTGAAAGAAAAATGAGAGATTGAAACACTAACACTTGGGTATGTACACACTCAGAAAAGTACAATATACAGATTTTCAGGGAATAGGAAAATAGCAGTAGTAACCAACACAATATATGAGCCTGCAATTGCATCAATATAAAAATCAGAACAGAGAATTATAAAAAAGACAATTTTCAGGACAAATTCATGTTGTACATTGATGCAAATGTCATAAGCAGAATAATTGCATATATATATATATATAATTGCATATATATATATACTTTTGACCAAGTTAAGATTTTCTGAGGAATGCAATGATGATTTGATTTTTGAAAAATCCTAAATTGTAATTTGTCTGATAGTTGTAGGAAAGGTAGTTTTCATAATAGAAGCAACCTCAATTATATAAGAATAGAAATCACAATAGAAGAATTAATAATTCCATGAAGTCATATATCCTAAAAAACCTTTTGCCTATGTTCACCAAGAAACTTTCACATAAAAATGTTATATGCAAATTAACACAAATTTATAAAATACACAGAAAACACAATACCATGCTGTTATATGCAAATTAACACAAATTTATAAAATACACAGAAAACACACACAATACCATGCTTAGTTAGATGAGAAAGTCACAAAAATCTATCCTCCAACAGAGCAACAAAAATCCCAACAAAATAAAATAGTTTTCTTTTTTAAATACATAAGAAAACAAACAAAATGAAGATATTTACATGAAACCAAGTCCAGAAACGATAAACCATTTTGGTCCTGGAAGCATGCTTAGCAGAGAAGCAGACCTGTCTCAGACAGAAAATTTTGGTGGAGAGAAAAATAAATCTTCTGAACTTTTAGCAGGAAGTTTTCCATATGTCTTCAAGCTGGAGAAAAAACAAATGTGGTATGCTTGTATAATGATGTATAGGTCAATAAAAAGGAACAACAGTATACTTATCTTCATGGATTTGTTTTATAGGTGTTGTATTATATAAAGAAAGTCAGGAACAAAATAATGTACATTGTATCATTTCATTTATATAAAATCCAACAATAGGTAAAATTATTGAATATACCTAAATAAAGGTGATTGACTGAAAATATGTTTGCAGGAATTTTCTGCAATGATGGTGTTCTTGTTTAATTTGACTGGGACAGTGGTTATCCAGATGTGTAAAGTTTGTGAAACTCATTGCACTCTACCCTTGAGACTGATGCACTGAGTGTGGCAATTGAGCCTGTTCATTGTACTGGCTCTATACACTGACCATTGTTGGTTCTGGGTTGGTATTATTCAGCACAGGCAAAGAGGATGGTACCCAGGAGTTCCATTTGGTTACTTCCTCATACTGTGTGCAGTATTAACCACCATCACCAAACACACAGGACAACTAAGGATAAGGTTCCAATGAAGATTTAAATTTCCTAGCAGGGCAAAGAAAACAGATAAGCTAAAAATAAAATAAGCTTCTCAAAAAGGGTAAGTGTGATATGAAATGTTAATGAAAGAAAGTAACTGTAATCAATGAATTCTACCTATTTGCAGCTATACATAAAGCAGCCATATTTTAAATTAATGTCATCTATTGTCTTACAAGAACACTGTTGGCAGTGCCTCATCTTGAAATTTAAATTTCAACTAAAAATACGACAAAATATATTTTATTGCTCCAATACTTCTTTCTTTAATCAGAGGGACACTACTAGATAAAGAATGAAAGCATTCTACTAGGACTGGCAGAGTGGTTCAAGTGGTGTAGTGCCTAAGGCCCTGAATTCAAACTTAAGTGTTATAAAAATAAACTATAAAACAAACAAACATTATGGTAAATAAATTAATGCCATTTTTCTAGAAGGATAATACCTATTTGTGGGATTATATTAGCAAGATGTTCCTGATTACAATTGTATATGGAAACAAATCTGAGACATATGGGTTTATAGCACATGACTTCCATGAAAATGTTACATAAAATAGGTGGCATCTGAGATACAATATGGAGATATTTCTTCAACTAAAAACTACCTATGAGTTTCATTAATAAAATTTGAGTCACAGAAGTTGTGCCCAGTGTAGAAAAAGATCCTGTAGAATGTCCCTGAATATGCCAAAACATTTCTGGCTTTGTCCGTGTCTCCTGGTTACTTGTATCCCTGAAATCGTTAGAAAAATCTGAGACTAAGATCCCTACATTGTGGGAACATGCTTTGACAATCAAAATTGAGATATTGATACATGCAGCTGCCACCTGTTTGCTTCCTGCTTTGCTATGGTTGTGACAGAGGCTAGATTCTAAGTCAACAGCCTGAGAGATGGCTCCTCTTCCAAGGTTTCTGCCCAGGTTTCATAATCTGTATTTTCTCCCTTTGCTCTTTAGACATAAATGAGGTAAAAGTTTACACATAAACTTCGTTGTCTCAGATGTTGTTAGAGTTTTGTCCTCTTTCTCTCTATGATCAAATCTGTGAGAATATCCCATTTCCTGCCAATTTCCTGGTCAGTGCCCCAACTCCTATACATATCAGAAATTTTCTTTGAACTCAAAATTTCTTCATAGTAATATTCTATCTTCAGTCACAGCAGTTTCTATCTACACTAAAATTTCCTTTAGGAGAGTATGAGTCTTTTGTTTAGCTAATATTTCTGCCTTTTTTATTCATTTCTTTTCAAATAATTACACATAGCCATGAGATAATTAAATTATGATATTTTAAAAAATAGTGAACTGTGTTGTCATTGGTGCTATTCCAAAGAGCAGGGGAAGAATTAAATGTTTCTGCTCTTTTAATGGTTTTGGCATTCTATTACTTTTTCTAGTTTAAATTCCTTACTACCCCTGTTCCTCTTGTAAAGACCATGAATGACTTCTATTTTTTTTTTCACTCAATCCTGAGTGGTACTGTATAACATGTAGAAGAGGAAATGCTTTCAGGAAACATTCCAACAAGGATAAAATATGTGGGAGCAGATATTTAACCAGTATTATCTAGTAAGTTATTCAGGAGATAAAAGCAATAGGTTGATGGGATACAGTTGATCATTTTCACACATGACAAAAAATCCTGGAAATTGTTACTTAAATAGACAGTCTGGGGGTTATCTGAAAATCAAAGTGAAAATTGAGGTCAAGGCTTTGATAGATTCAAAGTCAGTGAGGAACTATCAGTAATTCTAAAGGAATGTAATTACATAGTCAAGGGTGGCAGTGAAATATCAAATGTTGACACTGCTGGTTTCTTAAAAAAACTAAAAACTTTTAATTTAATTCTCTATTTAGAAGGTGGAGTCAGAGGATATTCCTTCCTTCCTTCCTTCCTTTAGTTTCCCTTACTTCTGTGGCTAGGACTTACCATAGTAGATTGATTCAAAGTGGTGAGACTGGGAATCTTTCTCTCATTCCTGATCTCAGAGGAAAAACTTACAACTTCTCACTACAGAGCACACTGTTAACTGTGGCTTCCAATATAACCTTAAGTGTATTGAAGTACATTTCTTGTATACCTAATTTTCACAGTTTTAATCATGAAAAGATATTGAGTTTTGCCAAATGTCTTTTTTAAGTCTATTTAGATGATCATGTGTATTTTGTTTTCTTTCTGCTAATGTGGTGCATTGCATTTACAGAATTGCATATGTTGGATCATTTTTCTATCCTTGGGATAAATATCTCTTAATTGTGTCTATGATCTTTTTAATTTGCTACTCGCTTTGTTTTGGTAATATTTTGTTGGTGACTGTTGCATATAAGTGCAACAGGAATATGTCATGTAATTATATTTTCTTGCAGTATCCTTATCTACTATTGGTGTAACAGTAATGGTGGCTCATAAAATGAGTTTGGAAGTATTCCCTTGTCTTCAAATTTTTGAAGAGTGTCAGAAGAGAAACTAAATATTCCCACACTGGGGAATTTCTCACACATTATAATTATCCAATATAAAAATAAGCACAAAATGTATTAAAGATGTGAGGTCTGAGACTAGCTTGGGCAAACGAACAAGAAAATCAAAGAAAAAACAAAGGAGTTGGTGTGTGACTCAAGTTGTAGAGAGCTTGCCTGGCAAGCTGAAGCTCCATGCCCTGAGTTCAATCCTCATAACCACCAAAAAAAACAACAAAAAATGAAAGAAAGCATAAACAAACAAAAACACTATAAGAGTATAAAAGGATAATATGCTCTAGGAATGGGTGTCGGCAAATATTTGCTTGTTACTCTCCCAAAACCACAAACATGACGACAAAATTTGACAGATGAGATTGCTTCAAACTAAACAGTTTTTGCCCAACAAAAGAATTAATCAGCACAACAGGAAACATTCCTGTGGAATAGAAGAAAATATTGATAAACTATGTAGCAGCTATAAGATGCATATAAAAATATATATGGAGCTCAACAATTCAATGGCAAAAGAATAAATATTGCAATTAAATAAGAGCAAATAACTTGAATAGACATTGCTCAACAGAAGACGTATCAATGAACAAGAGATATTAAGTAGGTGCTCAACATCACTATCCATCAGGGAAATAGGAATAAATACTATAATGAGATTTCACCTCTCACTTCTTAGAGAGACTATCACCAAATAGAACAATAAAGACAAGGGATGATGAAGGATATAGAAAAAAAAGTAACCCTTGTTCACTGTTAGAAGAAAAGCAAATTAGTACAGCTATTATGGAAAACAGTATGGAGACTGATCAAAAAAATTAATCATAGAAATGCCATGTCTCAGCTATCCCACAACAAGATATATATTCAAATAAATGAAATAATTATATTGAAGAGATACCTGCACTCCCTCTTGCACTGCAGCAATTATTCACAGTCATCAGATGGAAAATATACTGAGTGTCCATCAATACATGTATAAAGAAAATGTGGAGAACTATTCAGTCTTAAGAAAAATTATTTCACTTATGTCAACATGACTACACATTCAGGACATTAAACTAAGTGAAATAAACAATGCATAAAGACAAATATTACATGATCTCACCTACTTGGTGAATCTGAACAAAAGTTAAATTCCTAGAAGCAGAGTGTAGAATAGTGATTATCAAGATGTGGGAGGAAAAGAATATTGAAATATTATTCAAAGAGGAGAAAGTTTCAGAAAGGAAGGAGAAGTTATGGAAATGAATGTTACAGCATGATGACTACTTCTAATCTAATGCAGTAGATATTTGAATTTTTCCATTTCCTTTTGAGAACAGATTTTGAAAAATCTCATCCCAAAATATTTCAATAAGTCTGAGCTAATCATTTCATAATATAGCCATATAAAAAACATGCCTTATACATACATATATGCTACTTTTATTTGTGAATTAAACCTTAATGAAAAATAAAATTAACTAAATGCAAGTGTATGATAACATATATCATGCTTAAAATCAAGAGAAAGTTTGGGGGTCTATACTACTATCAGAATGACAGTATTACACAAAGGAAAATATGAAAAATAGAGTTTAATTTCATAGTGATGAAAAGGAATAAGCATAAGCATTTATGTCTATTTAAGTATTTGTGTACATAATAAAACTCTGATATTCATGAAATTAAAACTAATAAAATAGATGAGAACTAGAAATTTCAGAATGAAATTTGGAGATGAAAATATCACTCTTACTAATTGATAGAACAACTAGACAGACAATGAAGAAAAACAATATTTGAGCACAATTGGTAACTTGATTTAATCGGCATTTTTAGAATACTCCACCTAAAAGCAGCAGAATGGACCTTTTTCTACTTGTACCCAAAGCATATACCATGACATAATATGTCATGTTTTCTGCAACAAAATAGTTACAATAAATACGCACTTTAACAATAATAGAATTATATTAGAAAACTAAAGAGCACCCTTTTAAGTAAAATGTGAATCAAATAAGAAATCAGAAAAGGAATATAAATATTTTGAAACAAATACAAATAAAACTCTTAAAACTGCTAGGATGCATCTAAAACTCATTTCCAAAGGCAATGTAAAATAATAACTTTTTATTAAAGAGAATTAAAAGAGGTTTGAGATGAAAAATATACTCTCTTCAAGAAAAGGGGAAAAGTAACTGTGTGCTTAAGAATGATTTGTTTGGAAAGTTGCATGTTTTGAGCCCATGTTTCTGAAATACATCTAGTGTGTGCCAGCTGGAAAGCTAATTTTGTAAAATGCATTGATTGAGACTGTTTTGAGTTATTTTAATGAGAAGATAAAAATTAAGAAAAGAGATAAGTTCTAAAGTGAAAATAGTATATCTAATAAAAGAACCCCTCAGTCCTGGTTTAACTGATGGTAAGAGTTAGTTCTTTCAAAATTTATATCCCTAACTGACTAAATCTCTGGACAAGTCTCTCTTTCTCTCTCTGAATGATAACATTTTTGTTTATAAATGAAAATGTTAATTTTTTAACTATGTGATGCTGCATCTCTAAAATTGTATCTTCTATTTGGGAGCTTGTTTGGAGGCTCTCACAGAGATCTGTAGCTACTTGCATAACCTTGACCTAAGAATGGTCCTCCTCTTTGGGGGTGGTTATCCTCTTCCTCCCAGCATGCAGCTTTAGGTAGGATGCACATGGAATAGTGTGGGAGGAAGGGGACACCTGTATAACCAGCCAGATCAGCCAAATCAATCCTGGTGATCAATGGGGTGACAGACTTCGCAGCCTGATCACTTTCACATCCATATATCTTCTATTTGACAAATATCATTAAGATTCTCTTAATATGCATTTTGAGAGCTGCCAAAGGGAATATAAAGATTTTTTTCTCTTTTTCTCAATTTTCTTACTGTCTATGGCATTTAAAAAACTTATTCAAGTAATAGAAATGCAAAATAGACTAAAAATGTGAGGTATAAACACAATACTATGGGGATTACAAAGGAAAGAACTTATTTTTTTCTCTTGAGGTTGGTATAGAGTTATGTATATCTGTATTTATAGTTCATTGATTTGATGGCCTCTTCAGCTAGAACAGCTGAAGTACTCTCCAAATCAGGGTTGATGGGGTGGATTGAGTGATAGCCCACCGGTCTAGCAAGCATGAGGCCCTGAGTTCAAGCCCCAGAAAAACACAAAAAAGAAAAAAGTATATTCTCCAAATCAACAAATTGACTCCAACCTTTCTTTAGATGTCCATAAGAGCTACTGTTTGAAGATAAAATCAGTCTAACCTAAGATCAGGTAATATATAGAATAACTCTCTGATGGGAAAAGCAGCCAATTAGTTTAAAGAATGTGGAAACTTCATTAGGACTGCAGTATCTACAGGAAAACCTGCTTATTTGAAGCAATACCATGTGAGTGAGGAGATTTTACGTAAAGCCTAGGTCTTTAGATTGCTTGAGATAGTATAGCTAAAGTGATATTTCTAGACCTATGTTCTCTGGTCCAAATTAGAGCAGACAACATTTGTTCTAAAAAATGAATTAATTATAATTATATCTGAAATGTGTCAAGTTCTATTAGTCAATTTTCGTTTATTATAACAAATCCCTGGGACAATAAACTTATACTCAAAAGTTTATTTTGGCTCATAGTTTTAGGGGGTCCAGTTTCTGATCCAGGAGCCCATTTGTTTTAGCTCTGTAGCAAGGCAACACATCATGGTAGGAGGGCATAGTGGAGCAAAACTACTCTTCTTATTTCCAGGGAGCAAAAGAAGGCAAGAATCCAGAGTCTCACAATCCCATTTGAGACCTCCACTGGGCCTCACTTCCTAAAGGCTCTGCCATCTCCCAATAGCAACAGTAACACTACTCTGGGAACCATACAGACTTTGGAGGACATTTGAGATCCCAAATATAGCAGATATAAATGTCAAAGATGTGATAAATCCTGAGGATAAGGACAGCTAAGGGCTTTTTACATCCTAAAAAAGCAAACCACATTTAACTTGAAAATTCTTGTATGATTTCCTCTCCTGTGCTCCTTGTCATAGTTTTTACACATTTCGTTTTCATATTATCTCTAGACAAAAACTAGCTGTTGAATGACTCTCCCTGGCAAAGTAGTTGTACCTGAGTGCAACATCAATAAACCCACTAAAGCATCTTGGTGCTTGCTATTTTTGCTTTCAATTCCCTCAGCTCATTAAGAAAAATGAATATTACTACATTTAGGAATAGGAAACTTTGAAAAACACATTTATATTGAACATTAAGTCTTAATCCCTGAGTGAAAATTAAGACAAAAATGCACAATTGCTTTAATTCTTGCTATGCTATTGAACAATATGAGGCCCAATTTCAAGCTTCAAGAAAATGGGACAGAGTGAGTATATGCTTTGCTTTCTCCTTATAAATTTGATGTCATTTATAAAAAGCTGTTAAAAATAACTTATCATTTTAAAATAATTTAGACATAACCAAAGCAACAATTCAATATACCTCTAAGCTTTCCATGATCCATTGAAAATTTTCTAAGTCTATGTAATAAAAAATAAACTACCAAAGAATCCATTTATTAAATGGATCTGCCTGAATTGTGGAGGAAATATTCATCCTGTGGAATGAACACAAGATAATTCAGAATAATCAGGTCTCAGAAGCAAACCATGACAAATGGAGATCCAGAAATCTAGAATATAAATGTAGAGAAGGTTTTTTGCAACTCACTAATAAGGGCACTAATGATATGTAGCACACTGTGTATGCAACATTTATTGAAAGTGAAAATTTCAAGCAAGCTATTTGATAATAACAAAAGTGTTTCTCAATGTATAGAACAAAACAAAAATAATTGAGATCTGGAAAAGTGCCATTGTTACACATTCATGATGTATTTATAATTCACTCTAAACTCTGAAAGCATTAATCTCTATTGCAAGCATGAGGAAGTCAACAAAATAATATTATCAGTTGTTCAAAGACCAAGCAAAATCAGGATTCAATTGTAAGTCTATTTAATATCAAGACTTTCTCTCTTGTGTGACTCAATCTCATGTACAACTGAAAGAGACAAAATGCCTCTCCTCTGCCATTTATTTGCTAAAATATCAAATGTGTTCTTTCAAATGTTCATTGTAAGTCTCTTATAACCATTCAATACTAGAGTCAAAAGAGAACCTAACATAATTTAATCTCCAACTCCACAGTCCCAATGCTTAAAATAAATCCATGAGTATATTTTTATTATTTAGTTAAAAATTGACTATGTCCGTAAGTGAATACTTACATTTTTAGATACTTCTCTGAGAGTTAATTTTATATTTAATCAAAATACTCTCCATGTTATTCATACACTAGCTACATTCAGTTCTGTCCTGAAGGTGTATCACTTAAGTATACTGCAAGAACACTTGGTTATCATTTGTTTATTTAAGTGGGTTTTAATATGTAACTTCTCTATCAGCATATTGAATATCTCCAATTTGCAGCATTGTTTCTGACATGGTACCTAGGTAATTTTACTGAATTAGTGGATGAGTATTCAGTGCTAAATTGTATTTCATACAATTCTTCCATCAGTAAAATAATAAATTCTTGAGGTTTTGTCATAGTGATGTATTCTTTAAGAATTGTGGAAGCATTTTATTTTGTTAAACTATACCCAAACAAGTACAAATTGTTTTCACCTTTGTTATTTCATCTCTACGACACTAGTGTCAAAAGTGACCTATTAGGGCTTTACCTTCAACTAACACACAAAATGCATGTAGGTGTAAAGGAAGCACCCAAAAACTCAATCTGACTCACCTGAGATATTATGTTAGGTAAAATGATACACAGACACATGAAGTGTTGGATTTTAGAAATTTTTTCAATGATAATATCTCTGAGACTTAGAAAATTAACTTCAAAAAGGGATTTTTCTAAGAATGTAAGGCATTCAGTCAATATTTACGTTTATGTCAACATCTGATATTTTGTTAACATGTTCACACTGAGATTATGTTCTAACTCAGGGAATGTGCCCATAAGCCAATATGAAATGCTAGTTCTGGAGGGTAACTGACATAGAAGTAATTTCTTACAAAATGATGAAAATTTTGTTATTTGATCCTTATTTCTACCTTCACTCTGAATCTTCTCTGACCCATATAAGAATAAAAAGAGAATTACAAAATAAAAAGGATATAAATATTATAAAGTAATCTAAATTAATATTATAAGTCATAACAAAACTTTACTATTCAACTACTCAAGAGGCAGAGATAGGAAGATCATACATTGGGGTCACCCTGGGCAAATTGTAATGTGATCCTAGGACTAGGGTCATGGCTCGAGTGGTAGAGTTCCAGCCTATCAAGCATGAGACCCTAAATTCCATCCTCAGTGCCACCAAAGAAAAAAAGTATTATCTTATTATTCAAGTGTCTTCCCTATGGCAGATGAATGTTTCTTTCACTTCTTTCTCTGAATGGCCCAAGAGTAAAGCATTGTTCCCTTTTAAAATATAATAAAAATGAGGCTTGTTTTCCCAACAAAGTAGCAGCATTTGCACCCAGGTTTATCTGAATTCTATTACCACTATGTTTTATTACTCCATTCTCATTCTGTGATGTGCTGGAGAAGAAAGAAAATAGATTACCAAATTTCCGTTGAAGGATCAAACATACCATGTTTGTGCACAATTTCCACACAATTAGTTCCACAGATTGTTCCACAGAACAATTAGTTCTGTGCTGCTGCTGCCCAGAATCTGCAAATGATCAAAATTTGTATATATATATATATATATATACACATGCACAAACACACACATAATTCTTAGCATGCTCATATACATGCATATGGAATGGAATAAACGTATGTTAGATAAATACACTACTCATGTATTTATTATTTGTAATATAAATAAGTACAAATAAAGATAAAGAAGTTAATTTACTTAAAATTCTAAACATTTATATACTCCATAATAGCAGAACTCTGAAACAGATGAGATAAAAGATGATAGAGCTAAAATATTAGTCAAATCTACAAACGCAAAGGGAGAATTAAAGTACCCTCTTTCCATAGTTGATAGAATGAACAATTTAGCAATCAGTCAGAATCTAGAAACCTAGAACAACACAGCAATAAACTTAACCTAATTAACATTTATAGACTATTCTATACAGTGGTAGAATACATTATTTCAAGTGCGTAAGAAACATTCATCTAAACAAACCATTTCAAGTCTATAAAACAAATATCAATAAGTATAAGATACATCCTCCCAATATGTTAGAATTAAAACAAAGTAAAAAACAGGAGATATCTGGACAATATGTGAAAATTTGGGGTCATTCAGCGTACTTCAAAATAAACTATTTTTATCTAAAGCTATTTAGAAATCTCATAATGAATCACCCTGTACAATATATGCTAACAAAAATGAACACATACAAAATAAATAAACTATTGTAAAAGAAGTTGTAAGAAAAATTACAAACATTTTAATGTCAATAATGTAAAAGCAAAACATTCTAAATTTATGCGGTTTCTAAAGTATTTCAAAACAACTTTATAACATCATGTTTACATTAAAGCATAGTATGTCAATTATCTAAATTTCATATTAAACAAAAACATAATATGAGGTAAACCTATATTAAACATAAAGTAGAATAAATGCAGGAAATAATGAAATAGCAATTAAAAAGTCATAGATAAAAATATGAAATCAAAGGAGGTAAAAAAAACCTTTTTTTAAAATCTAGGATCACAATTTTAAAAATCCACATCAACGGCAAAACTCTGTTTTTTATAAATTCAAATAAGACTAATATATCCCTTGAAAGGCAAACAAAAAGAAAGAAGTTCAAGTTAGCAACATCAAGGCATACCAGGAAGATATCTCTCTTGGTGCTTTAGAAATACCAATCATTTTATAAGAAATGTTATACCAAATGAATTAAAAATGTACATGAAGCCAGACATTGTGCTACATGCATATAATTCCAAATGAAGCAGGAGAACTTTGAGTTAAAGAACAGTCTGCACTGTGTAGCAAGACCCTTTTTTTAAAAAAGTAGAAATTGCATTGGATATGTAGATTCTTTTTGGTAGTATGGCCATTTTCACAATGTTGATTGTGCAAATCCATGAGCATAGAAGTTCTTTCTATCTTCTGATGCCGTCTTCAATTTTTCTCTTCAGTAATTTATAGTTTTCATTGAAAAGGTCTTTGGTTTCCTTTGTTAAATGTACTTTAAGCTATGATAATTTTTTGAGGCTATTGTAAATAGGATTGTTTCCCTGATTTCTTTCTCAGTCTGTTCATTGTTGAGTTATAGTAAGTCTACCAATTTCTGCACATTAATTTTGCATCCTGATACATTGCTAAAAGAGTTTATGATTTCTAAGTGTTTTTGGTGGAATTTGTGAGATCCATTAGGTATAGGATCATATCATCTGCAAATAGGAGTGGTTTGAATTCTTCCTTCCCTAGTTGAATCCCTTTTAATTCTTGCTCTTTTCTTATTGCTTTCGCTAGGAATTCCAAAACTATATTGAATAAGAGTGAGGAAAGTGGCATACTTGCATTGCTCGTGACTTCAGTGTGAATGGTATTAGTTGTTCTCCATCTAGTATACTGTTTGCTATAGGTTTGACATATATATATACATATATATATATATATATATATATAGAGAGAGAGAGAGAGAGAGAGAGAGACTAATGTGTAGAAACATTCCTTCTATTCCTAGTTTCTTCAGTGCTTTGATCATGAAAGGGTGCTGATTTTTTTCAAAGGCTTTTTCTGCACCTATTGAGATGATCATGTGATTTTTGTCCTTGTTTCTGGTTATGTGCTGCATTACATTTACAAATTTGTTTATGTAAAACCATCCTTGTGTCCCTGGAATGAAACAACCTTGGTCTGATCTTTTTTTTTGATCCCAAAGAATCAAGATTCCAATGAACAAATGGGCACATAAATTAGGGAAATCTCAAAGGAAGAAGTACAAATGCTCAATAAAGACACAAAGAAGTGTTCAACTTCCCTGGCTATAAAAGAAATGCAAGTCAAAAGTACAGTAAGATTCATCTCATTCCAGTTACAATGGCCATCCTTAAGGGCAGAAACAACAAATGCTGGCAAGGATATAATGAAACAGGAACACTCACATACTGTGTGTTGGGAATACAAATTAGTACAACAAATGAAAATTAGCAGAATGAGGATTCTTCAAGAAGCTAAAAACAGAATTGCCATGCAATACAGTGATACCATTCCTCAGCATATATATATATATCCAAAAGTACATGTCAGGATAAAATAGAGACTCTTGCACACTGATGTATATTGCAACACTATTCACAATAGCCAAGCTTTGGAAACAACCCAGATGCCCTACAACTGATGAATGGATAAGAAAGAATGATGCCATGTTGTTTCTTTGAGGGTACATAGATATAATTGGAGAATATCATGTTAAGAGAAGTAAGCCAGGTTCTAAAAGACAATGGTAATATAAACATATATACAATATATGTACACATATATATACACAAAAACAAACATCATATAAAAATTCATCTGTAGAATAACTTTGTATTAGTGGCCCACTCTATGGAATTTGAAGAGGGAAGGAAAGGAAAAGAGAATTATAGAGTGTCAAAATTTTCAGAAAACATATTTGTGATGGTAGAGGATATAAGAACATATTTTGAAAGCTATTGAAAAATGATGGGTGGGAGAGAAGGGGTAAGAGACAGTAATGGAAGGGGTTGAACTCACAGCAGAGACACATCGAGAAATACCTTTGAACATTGACTTAGAAATTAATAATGAAAAACAGGACTGTAAAATTGGTACAGTGTGTGTGGGTACTTGTGGAGGTGGGAAGATGAATGAAGGATATTAAGGTGATGGAATAGAGTTGATGGGCTTCATATATTGGTAGGAAGATGAACAAGACCCTTGCAGTTGCTTTAAGTGGGGTAGAAGGGGTTTTAGGGGGAGAGATTGTGGGGACCATCCAACCAGTATACTACATAAGCCTATTCAGAATTGTCACAATGAAGACCCTCTATACAACAAATATATCCTAATAAAAATGCTTTCCATTTTAAAGATCACAAGATAATATGCATTCTATTTCACATAAAATTAAGTAAATACATTCATACATTTTAAGCTTCATTTAAAATTCAATATCTTTAATTTTATTTTTAATATTTAACTTACATAACTGAAGATATATCTCAAAGGATGTGATTTTATTTCAAGTAAGCAAAGGGAGCCAGCAAATTCCAAGTTTTTTCTTAATAATGAATTCCTACTTCCCATCCCCTGATCATGCTATAGAAAGGGGTCTGGCAAGAGTTGATGTTAGCTGCAATCTCCTGATGAATACTAAGAGAAGACAAAAAGGAATTATTAATGTTGCAGAGTTAGTGTCTTTAACACCAGCACCTGGACTATAGACCCACCAGGACCTTTCATTGTTGGCTTCTAAGCCAGCATTGGTGTTTGTCCCCATCTTTAATGTAGAAAAATTATCATATTCTTTATTGAATGTACTGGTCTGGAATGTCTCTTACTTTTGTTAAATAGAAAAGGGGCCTAAATTCATCCTGTATAATTTTACAGCTTGCTCCCTCTTGAACATTGGCCTAATTTGTTTTGTGACCAAAACAAAATAGTGTTCAAAATGGAACCCTGACATAACCTGACCAATGAGTGAGTTCTGTTTGATGAAATGTCCTACCTAAGAAACACAATTGATGAAGATGAAGTAATTTGAACTAAAGTTATTCCTAGCCAATGGCAATTTTAAAAAAATTTAAAAACTTGTATCACGTTTTCATGTTTGCATGAAATAATTTTGTCCTGCACAATGTTTTATATAGCAAAGATTTAGTTCAGACACTTTCAGTAAAATAACAATAGTCACTGTCTTTCCAACTAATTAAGCAATGTATTTGTTAGCACATCATTACCGTGCCAACCTAGCATAATACATTCATACAGTGTCTTTACCACTTACCAATCTTGCTGGGTAAAACATGGGCTCTCTATGGTTTTATTTTCTCATTTTTATAATAAAATAAGAAGACACAATAGAATATACCTTATAATTTGATGATAAATGAGTTTATTCACAAAAAATTCTTAGAATAAATGAGAATGATGGAAGGGGTGAATTCAATTATGATATATTGTAAGAACAACTTTGGTAGATGTCACAATATACCCCCAGTACAACAATAAAAAAAAGTTCCTAGAAGAGTACTAGGCACTTTGCAAATGCTCAAGAAGTGTTAGTTATTATAACATCAATTATTATAAATGATGACAGAGACTGCATTGTTCCTCTTTTTTAAAAGAAAAGGTGAAAACATACTACAGCATTGCCTGTGAAGTAGTTACTTATATGGCATATATTAAACCCTTATTTAAAAAATGCAGTACTAAAATAAGTAAATAATGAAGTAAATAAAAGGGCAATCAATGCAGTACACACCAAAGTTCACACTTACAAGTGCTGGTTCACAAATGCAAAAAAAAAAAAAAAGCTGACTGTAATTTACACTTTGCATATAATCTTCCTCAGTTAAACAAGATGTCACAGTAATATGTCTTGGAAAATTGAAGGTGGTGATTGTGAAGAAGCATTATGTTTGGCAGAAAAGAAATTTTAACTGCCTTGCTTAGCAAGTGGATATCTTCTAGAAATCAATTTACTCTGCTTTGAATACTTCAACCTGAGAGAACAAACTGAATTAGGACTGAATCATGGAAGCCTTAAAGGTCATTCAGTAAGTCAGGTGGAAATGGAGAGAGGGTATGTGGAATTGAAAACTCAAAGATTAGACTGCTATTAGATAGTAACAAAGCCACATTTAGACTTGAGCTGGAGTTGATGAGTAACTAAGCAGGCTTCCCAATTGGTATATTACAGTATTTGGATTGGTGACTAAGAGACAGATGTCACTGTGGAAAGAAAGGTTAGGTTTAAGCAAGAGATCAGAAGCTGAGTGACTATGTGCTGACTATGACACTATGTCAAATAATAAGTGATGATTAAGGTCAAAGGAGCCTCCTGGAATGCAAAGGCCAAGATATATATGTGAGGTGTGTATTGTGGTCATAAATTATCAAAGTAGTTTTCTTCCACGACTCCGTACTTGAAAAATATTTTAAAGGTGCATTTATAAATTAAGGATGATTTCCTTCTTCCTAAACACAGCTGGCTTTCACTCTTCACAAGCTCTTGAATCTGACTGGAGAAAATAAGAATATTTAAAATCCTTTCTTGAAATAACAATGGCTGGGGAAAATGGTGGCAATTATTGATACAGAGTAATGCCATTTTGGCCTTCTTTGATTTCTTAATTTGTGTATAAGTGCATGTGTACCCTCAAGCATCCCTGAAAAGAATATATGAAAGTAGACTTGTTCCCAAAGGTGAGAGAATTGAGTAGGGGAACCTTCAAGAGGTAGGGCCTGAGGAGAGGTTCTTAGAATACTGGACACCCTGCCTCAGAGGGGCTTACGGTAGTTCTCATGAGAGGGTTATTACCAAAGGAATTAATCTGATATTCTGATATTCTCTCTCTCTCTCTCTCTCTCTCTCTCCTTCATTTAAGATGTGATGCATTATTTCTACAGAAGCTCACACCATAATACCATGATGTGAAGTAATGCACCACCCTCATCATTGGCTGAACCAATGGGGTCCATGAAATTTTCAACTTTTTGAACATCCAAAACTGGAAGCTAAATAAACATTTTCTATGAAGCCAGTATGCTTCATGCATTTTATTTCAGTAATGCAAAAGCTAATATAGCATGTATAAAAGATTATACATTAAATATGACAGAGGGCTTAATGCTTCTGGACATTGTAGCACAATAAGGACCAGATTACCTTCATGCTATGAAAAGCTAGAAAGAAGACAAATATCTATTTTAAGGAATGCTTTCAATTGACTACAGTTTCTCTTGAGAGGCAGCTTCCTCATCATATTGAAATAAGTGAGGAGGTAGAATAGAGGTTGGTAGTTAGGGTATGGCTCTGGGTCATGAGCAGCAGCTGCAGAATATTTGGCTTCTGGTGCAAACTAACAAAGGTGGAAGCTATGTGATCCTAGATACTTTTTTAAATCTGCAAGAATGTGACAGATGTTACCAGAATCTTCCAGTAAATCCATGGGTCCAGAAACTTTCAGTACATTCTTGGGTCTAGAAACTTCCAGTAAATCCATGGGTCCAAAACCTTCCAATAAATCCATGCAAACACTAGGTGCATGATTAAAAAGCCTGATCGATCCAGGAATGCATGGATGGCACAGGTGCACAGCAAATTGGTCAGGGAGACCCCTGATTTGTTGTTGGCCAATAAAGAAAATCCCTTCACTACAGCAACATAAATATCTAGACAAAGACCTGCCAGTGACAACCCTCACTTGGGATACCTCCCAGCTTTGAGGTCTCTACTCTGTTATTTTTCTTTCTCAGTAAACTGTCCTGCTTTACTCACTCTTGTTATCTGTGACTTTCTTTCTTTGAAATTGAAAGACAAAGACCCTGGATTCACACACAGCAAGTTCATAACAATATGAACTGTTTAGGTTAGGCAGTTAGTTGAAACTAGTATAGCTAGGGCAGAAGGGCCTCAGAAAGTCCCACTTTGATCTCCTGTGATCATAAAGAATGGAAAGAAGGAAATCAAGATGAACCAGAATGAGAACAATAAGAGGACTAGCAGGAATGTCAAATCCCCACAGTTTAAAGTGTACAACCAATCAGAACGTTGTAAGCATAGCCAACCAAAATGCTGCTTTCTGCATACCTAATTAGCATAGAGACTGAGCAACACTCTGGAGTAAATGAATAAACCTTAGACCACGTTAATTCTCTGGCAACCCTGACTTGGTACACTTCCCTGTTCTGGGAGTTCTCATCTTTACTAATTTTCTATCCCAATAAACCCAATAAACTCTCACTTTACTTGCTCTCACTTAATAACAATCCTGTGATTGTTGTTATTTGAAATTGCAAGACAAAGAGACAGACAGAGCAAGTTAATAATAGGTACAAGGTCAGGAATCCAAATATTGAGAGATTAGGAGTCAGGAACAAGTTAGGCAGGTAAGGAAAGGGTCCAAAACTGATTAAGAGCTGCACAATAGAACAAAGGAAGAAGGTCACAAAATGTTTTTTAATTTTGTTTCACCATAAGACAAGTGTTCCAAAACAGGGAAGCAAAACAGGACTACCTAAGGCTGACTTAGAAGAAGGGAAGACAAGGAGAGGGAGGAAAAGCAATTTGATGACTATTCTGGGAGTTTGAGTACCAACCTCCTTCAAACCTCATTGTTCACTCAGTACATGGCCATAAGAAAAACCACTAAACCTATATTAGTTCAATACCTGATTAAGATATGAAGTTGGGTAAAACTTTACTTTGATGATTAAAAACCCAAGACAGCAGCAGTGTCACCGGCAACACACCCAGGACTGACTGCTCGCTCTCTGCAGGAGCTTTCATTCTTTCACTTAAACTTTCCTACATCTATGCTCACCCTTCATTTTCTGTTGACTTAGTGAGATAAGAACTCAGAACAGTGACACTCGCTCTGGCTAACTTAAGCCAATAAGGTTGATTGGAGGCTTTCTGTTCTGCATAAATCTCCCCTTTCAGTATCTTAGTAGTTTCTGAGATGAAGAGAGTATAATAAGAGCTCAGGAAGAACACAGTGCTGAGAATTTTTGGAGAAGTCTCACTGAGTCATTCATAAGTATAAGTCTGAAAGCACAAAGTGGATCACTATAAAGATCAGACCAAATCATTCTAAGAATTCTCAAATGGTGAGGAGATGTTCTGCTCTGAACAACAAGATGAAAGAACACTTGGAGAATTCCTCTGGCATTCATGGAGCCACAAATAAGCCATGCTTCTGTAACACTGACAAACTGTTTCTGGACAAAGGCCTCTATGAGTGTTTTCTAACTGTTGTTTTGTTTTGTAAAACATAAATACAGGGCTGGAAGGCATAAAAGGGATCCAAAAATCTCAGTGTAAGGACAAAAATTAAAATCTTTAAAGGATGATAAATTGCAGATATCACAGGGTTAAGTTACTAACACAAAATTATTACACGTTCTCAAAACAAAGGGACATAATTTCTAATCAGGAGAAGAGTAAGTCTATAGAGGAAAGAAAAATAAGAAATGACAAAGATTTACCGACAAGACATAAATATAGTACAATAGCTTTCATAAATTTACTGTGTGACTTAAAATATAGCAGAGGCATATTAAAGAGGGGCACAGAAGATTTGTGAAGAACAAAATGAACATCCAGAGGTGAAAAGTACAATATCTGAAATAAAATTGCAATAGGATAGGATTAAAAGAATAGATATTACAGAAAGAGATCAATAAACTTAAAAACTTATGAACAAAATACATAAAACTGAAATATGCGTAAAACAACTGACAGATAGACTTTAATGTGTGATTAGATTTTCAAAGGAAAAGAAGAATATCAAGAAAAATTATCTGAAAGAGTTTTGGCTGAAGCTTTTCCAAATAAATGGAAACTATGAACATATCTGTCCAATAAGCTGGCATGCATAGTATACATCTATATCCACAACCTAGGGCATGCAAAATCAAATTGTTGGGAAACCATTCATAAAGAAAACTTGGGCACTGACAGAGTGGTTTAAGTGGTTCAAGAGGCAGGTAAAGTGCCTGCCTCTCCATTTTAAAAAATAAAATGAAAAAAGGAAATCTTTTATAAAAAAAAAAAGAGTAGGATAATAGAAGAGGAGATAAGGAAGTTATATTATTTCAATAAATATTTAAAGAGACAGACTCAGACTTTGTAACAAGACGATAAAAACTGAAAAGCAGAGCAGCTAACTCTCTTACGTCTTCTTTTAGATGTAAAGGTACAGGAACACAGAGACATAAAGGAGCTACCTGCATCTGCTTCTCTGAGATATTAACAAGCTGCAGCATCCTTGAATGGATAGAGGATTCTGCCAAGGGGAAGTCCTAAAACTTTCTTATTGTCCTTGTGCTTTGGGTAGATCTAGGAAACATCTCCATATTTCACATTATTTTATAATAATAAAAAGTACTCATCTTGGGCACTCAGAACCATTATCTAATCATTAGGGTTGCTACACTTCTGATTGATGATGTGTATTTCCCCAGCTCAGAACTTAAAAACTCAGGAAAGGACTGCGATTTTTGAGATTTTATCCCATGCACCCCTGCACTTCTAGAAGGAGCTGTCTTTTCTCCCTTCTCTTTAAATTTCTATTCACTTTATCCTGTTATATTAAAATAAATTCTTGCTAAAATTTCCACCTTGTAAGACTATGTGTTGTGGAACACCTTGAAATGATTTTCACATTTGTGGACCTCAAGAATCTGTGATTTTTTTCAGGGACACTTTAAAGCTGTGGGAGCCCCTTCATCTACCTCTGATAACAAAACATGCAACATAGGATGTAGCTTAGTGATAGAGTATCTTTCCACCATGTGTGAGGTCCTGGTTTTGATCCCCAGACTACCAAAACAAAAAAAAACAAAGGTAGCAAAATAGCCAAAAGTTTAGCTATTCAGGAGGGAAAATACATTATATTACAATAAATAGAAAGCAGATTCATAAAGGTTTTCTTCTCAGGAAACCATAAAAGAAGGAATAAGATGGAATAATATCTTAGAGTTCAAATAAATTGTGTAAGTTATATAGGACTTTCCAGCTTTAGTCAAAAGATGTAAGGTTTGCATCCACAGGAGTGAGTGATCTCATGATAAATGGAAGATTGATTAGGTTTTGTTAGAATTGAGAGACAGCATGGAATGGATAGGCAACGAGATAACTCATTCTCCAGCAGAGTTTATTGCTCAGAAACTCTGTGAATGGGGATTCCAACAAGAAAGCTAAAAGGTACTGCTGCTTATAGATTGAAGGAGGATAAAAAGAGATGGGTAGAGAAGTCCCAAGAGGATCACTATATGGGATAATGCTCAATGTCCCGTCTAACCTTTCCAAGATAATAGCTTAAGAGAGGGTCATTCCTTCTGGGCCAGGTGGGGAGTTTTTAATAAATGCCTAAAGGTAGATGTCTATTTTTCTTTAGGGACTGGTGGAGAGTTTTCAGTAAATTACCTTCAAGGGAAAGAGAGTCCAGTTTTAATATGGTTTCATTTTGTTCACTCTAACTTTCCTGCCTTTTCATATATATATGAAATATATGTGAATATATGAATTTCATACACATATATATGTATATACATGTATGTATATGAAGAAGAGCTGTTGCTCTTCTTGCTTTAGGTGACTGTACCATGCCTGTTGGAGGAACAGAACAGAATTGATCTGTTTACAAATTGTCTCCTTGATAAAAGCCTGGAGCCTTTGAAAAACAAAGAGAAAAAGAGCCTGAAGAAGGCAAGGTCCTATCAGCAGAATGAAAAAAAAATTAAGGGGTCCCAGCAAAGGTGTTACTCATGGCATCCTCTTAGCCGAGAAACACCATTGTCCCCAACTGTGTGTTGTTTGTTGTCAGAATGTTCCCGAAGTCTCTTAAGAACATCTCTACTGATCCTGGACTGATTGACATAAAAGCAATGTTCTTCCTATAAGAGGCATACTCCCCTATTTTCAGCAGTTAGAAGGTCAAGAGCCCAACACTTTTGGAGGACCACTCCTGCCAAGGAAGCAAGTTGGTTTTGGAGGGTGGAGATGGACTCATTTGACTCATCTAAGATGTCGGTGAAACAACTTGAGAGTTGTTGAAAATATAGTGAGGAAGTCGTTACTCCTGCTATGTCAGTAGCCAGGGAGGCTGAGAATCTTAGGCAAACAAGGAGAGCAATGATCTGTAAGGCTCTTTTGGTTCTGAAGAATAGATGGTAGGATACAGGTAGTCAGGGAAAGATTGTGGATTCCACATGGCTAGTGGATACCACATAGTGCCAGTGACCCAGGGACTTCTTCTTCCCAACATGCCTTGGGACAGGGAGGACCCCTGTAATTCCATACTCAGCAGGTCCTCTGTCCTTTCTGCAGCTCTTTGGCTCTTTTTTCACTTTCTCCTATGTCAGAGTTAGAATTCTATGTCCTCGTTAGGCACCTCAGTTCTCACCTGCATTGTTTCACATTTGGGTTAAAAGGACATTCAAGAAAAGATGATGATGAGTAATGGGAGTATAGTTCTCATCATATTTGGGTGGTTCCTCCTGTTCTTTGAGGAAAACCTCAGATTACCTTATCCACCTAATACCCACCCTTTCTTCTAGGCCATGCAGCATGTTTAAGATACCCTGGACCAAGGGAGGCTCCTCCTTTGAGTCTATTGGTGTTAGTGGCCATCCTGAGACCTTTTACTCAAGCAGAGCTAAATGAATTGGAAGCCTTTGATAATTTGAAAATGCAAAAGTATCAGAGATATTAGAGAAACAGAGGAAAGCAGGGACTCAGGCAGTACCACATTGGTAATGGTGACCCAAATCCAGACAAGTCCCAGAAAAACATTTCTCTTGGTCACAGAGATGGGGTGATGGTCAGAGAGGAAGATGTTCACCAGTAGAAGGGGTCAGGACCTAATTGAAGACATCTGATTGGGGGCCTTGATTCATGAGTTCTTTTCTCTTGTCTACAAGATGGGCATGAATTTATCCAAGATCCCTGAAGGATCTCTTCCTTGCCTGCCTGTTGAAACATTGTAGGGACTCAGATCCCCAGAATTCAAGGAAAAAAGCTCTCATATTCTATTGTATTGAGGCCCGGCATAAGTATCCACTGGAAGATGGCAAAACTTGGCCCAAGGATGGCATTATTAACTATAATACCAATCTCCAGTTAAATCTATTCTGTAAAAAAATTGGAAAAATGTTTAGAGGTGTCCTATGTCCAGTTCTTCCTGTACTTGAGAGACCATTCTAAATGAGTGGAAGAATGTGAACTGGATGCACAGACTCTTGTGATGGTCTGCTCTAGGGTAAAACTTGGAGCCCCTAAAAGAGTTGGATCTCCCCTCAACAGTGAGCCTAACTCAAAAAAGAAAGATTCCTCTCTGAACCCAAACCCCTGACACCTCTGTAAGCCTCACCCACCTGAAAGGATCTCAATCCAGATTAAAGTGACATAAGCCCTTGTCCCCTTTGTCTCCCATACCAGAGGGAGAGAGGTGCCTCAAAGAAGAAGGATCTGAGGTCTCACTTATGAATATTCCCCATACAGGTGTTGTCAGGAGGAGAATTTGGACTTGAACTTGTCTATAACTTTTTGCTAAATGAACTTAAGGAAATTAAGTGGGACCTGGGAAGCTACACTGACAACCCATATTAGTACACCCAGAACTTCCAACAATTAGCCCAGTTATATGATATGGCATGGAAGGATATCATGTTATTACTAGAACAGATTCTCACCTCTCTGGAAACACAGAAAGTTTTGGGAGAGGAAGTAATGATTTGGAGCACACCCAAAGGCAGTAGATGCAGGTTCTTACAGGGGACCAGTCATTCTCCCTAAAGGACCCCAATGGGATTATGAGGAAGAATGTGATAAATGGGAAGAAATCACTTAATATATTTCACACTGAAGGGGTTAAGAAAGGCTAAGGTAAAGGTCCGTAATTACTCCCTGCTGGCTGCTCTCCATGAAGGGGACCTTTACCCCCAGTAGCCTTCCTTCAACTGTTAAAGGATACCATCCTAAAGCACACTAATGTAAAGCAAGGGACTAGGAAGAAGAGATCATTCTAAATAAATTCTTGACAAAATCAGCCCCAGATATTCATAGAAAACTCCCCAAACTGGCAGCTGAGGGAGGTAATTCATTGGATCAGTTGGTCCAGGTGGCTACCACCATATTTTATAATAAGGATCTGGAAAAAGAAAGGAAAAGGGACAAATGCCAGGAGATGCTAATCAAGGCCATGTCGGTGACTCCTTTAGGAACAGGCCTTAAAACCCATACCTACTTCCTGTACAGAGAGGAGGGTTATTTTAGAAGGTAGTGCCCCTGGAGGCAAAAGTTTCCTCTAGGATCCTGCCCTATCTGTAAGGGGAACCACTGGAAGGCTTGATGTCTTTCCCTGATGAAAGATCGTATCGGCTTCACCACCTCCTAGGGAACAATGATGGGTCCCAGGGCCTCCCATTTAGGCAGATAAAAGAGAAACAGTTTTCATCTGGTCCCTGAGTAATTTTCTTAATCTTTTCATAGTTAGCTACCTTTAAAGTGGGTTTGCCCACAGCTTCCAGGAGATAGGTTATCATATGTCCCTTTCATCTTAAGTCCTAAGACCCTGCCTGACAATCCCAGTTAGGATCCTCCCTACAGACAACAACTGCCCAAAAGGGGTTGTGGGCAGCATCCAACAAATATAGTGTGTCTGCATAGTCTTTAGCAGCTGGCCAGATATGGTCCCTATCCTCAGGAGAGAGGGGAGAAAAGGATAACATATATATCATGCCAGGTCAGATTATAGGACTGGGTGATATAAAGGAATTCCTTTCTATTGGTAGTGGGATCTGATACAAAGGAACCAAGTTGCTTTTCAATTTGTGATAGATCAGAGGAGAAAGGAAAGTGAACATGGATGAAGCCCTCCACTCCCGCCACCTTGTGGAGGGGGAGAACAGTGACTGAGTCTAAAGAGGAGGAGGGTACAGGGAATGGGATTCCGTGTGTGGAGGTGATGGGAGACATGATGGGGGTTGGGGATGGGGTGGAAAGGCAGAGAGGGTCACAGCTGGAGGAAGGGGAGCAGATTGGGTGGCTGAGTGAAGAACTGCCTCCTCTGCTGGATCAAAATCTGTGAAAGACTGTTTGGCAGAAGGATTGGTTAAGGAAGGAGATGAAGCTTTGAGGGGTAAAGAAGACAGTTTTGGATGATTTTTCATTTAGATGGAAGATCTAGAAGGAATTACAAGAGTGACAGAGAGAAGTTTCTGAGTGGAGATAAGTGAAAACCTGTATGTTTGAGTCCTCAGACCATCTGCCATAGTGTTGTATAAAATCTTCGAGATTATGCTGAATTTGGAAATCAAAAGCATCATGTTCAAGCCAATGGTTTTCATTGTCTATTTTATATTGAGGCCAAATTGTGTTGAGGTAGAAAATTAGGCATTTAAGTTTAATGGTCTTTGTGAACCCCATAGTCTAAAGGTTTCAGGTGCCAATGGACTATCCCTCAGGGGCTTGGATAATTTCTGAGCCATTTTTATGGATTGGAGACTCAGGGCCTGAAATGAAGATGGTTCAGTGTGACCAAGGGTCTGAAGCTGAGACAATTGCCATGGGATCTAGGATCCAGAATGAAGACAGTTCCTGTGGGACCAGGATGGACAGCTATATCAAAAGTCAGGAGTGTCCCAACTACCAACTGATAGCTTATAATATGTGCATGAACCTGGATTTTCTAGGCATCCTCAGAAAATAACAAGTGAATACACTCACTTGGTGGATGAAGTCTCTCACCTAGCCAGTGGTCTATAGCAAGACAGGCTGTGAGAGAGACACTGGGATGGAGGGGAACTCATCAAAATTTGAAGGCCAGTGTTCAATGGGAGTCCACAGATAGGAGATGGTCCCTGGTGGAGCCATCAAAGAAAAGAAAGGGTAGGATAAATTGAGCAGTGAAAAGAGGAGGAGAGGCAGCAGGGGATGGAAGAGGATAACTCCAGCCTACACTTGGGGTGTAAGAGTAAATCTGGAAGAGCTGCTGCTTCCCACTACTTTCAGGTTACAAGAATCAAGAGCTGGGAGCCGAACCTATGTGCCCATCCCAGGTCTTGGTTCCATATGTTAGAATTAAGTGAAGGTGCAGAATGGATAGGCAGGGAGATAACTTATACAGCACCACAGAGTTTATTGTTTAGAAGCCCTGTGGCTGAAGCAAGATGGTATATTTTGCCCAGGAAATGCTATAAATGAACAGTACAGTATCAAAGGAGAAAGGAAATACATAAAAGATTAAGAAATACATGACAATATTATAGACCTGCTCTGTCTGACCCCAGAATTTGTCTCACAATTTCAAAGAATGGAAATCATAGACAAGAGAGTGAGTAAATCAGGAGAATTAACTGAAATAGAAAAATAGTAAAAAATAGAGAACCCCAAGATGGGAGGGATTGCCAGAGAAGTGAGGTGGTCTAAGGTTTTTATCCATTTATCCCAAAATGTTGCTCAATTTCTATGCTAATTAGGTGTGCAGAAAGCACAGTTGTCTGTACTCACAACATTCTGATTGGCTGTGCATTTTAAATCATGCGATTTGAACTTCCCACTAGTCCTCATAGTGTTCTCATTATGGTCCATCCTGCTTTTCAATCTTTACATCCTTGAAGTAGGTCATACTGGAACTTTCCAGGGACCCTGCTGTCCTCGCTTTACTAATTTTAACTCACTATCTAGCCTACTTGCTCAACGGGACAGGCAAATAGCATGGAGAAACAGAAAGGGAGCAAACAAATGTAGAAAACAATCCACAACTTCAACCTAACCTCCCCAAAGAGTTTTGGAGTGAGGGGACCCAAAGCTGCAACCACAAGTTAAGTTTGGAAAGTACAGCCAGTCCTGATGACAACAGACTGAAAGTACTAGCTGTCCAAGTAACCCAGGGCTCCCCAAAACCCTAAATACAATGAGGGAATTTGGTCTGCCAGTGACTTCTTGTGCCTGTCAGGTTATCAATGAAGAAGAAACCCATAGCTCTGGATATGGATAGCTCTGCATATTCTGTGAGAATCAACTAAATTGGGTCTTTTCTGTTAAAGAGCTAGCTCAGTCGGTACAGCAGGAGACTCAATCTCATGGTCCTGGGTTTGATCTTCTCCCCTCCCACCAAGTAACACACTATGCAATATGTCTGTCACAGTGTGGATATTGGCTAATTTTCCCTGTTGTTTAAATGCTTGGTGGCATGTTGCCTGGCAGTAAAGTTCCTGACATTAAACTGAGAATTATTTGTCATCGGTATCCTAAAACTCAAACTGCTAGTTTTAGGATAATAATTGTCCAAAGGAATCTCTGCTTCAAAGTCCCCTTAGCCCAGGCTAATTATATCCTTGCTGCTGCCATTTCAGATCAGACAGTCATTTCAGGCCTTCCCACTTTATAGGTCACCTCTTTTGTCTTTGAGTAAACCAACCAAAATAAATTTCTGTCCATGCTCTCCATTCATATCTACTCTTCCCCTATGTCCTTGTCTAAACCTTAATCTCAGCCAATTGTGAAGATTATGAATGCAAACCTGCTCATTAAGGTGAGGGGCAGGCTTGCATGAAAGATAAAAACTCAGTGGACTTCCTGCTCAGAGTGTGTGCTGGCTTGCCTGACAAAGGTCAGAGACACACACAGCCTTCTGCAGAAGTAAATTTTGCCTTAACTAGAAGCACTGGTCTAATTTGTGATCGTGGCAGCACTATGATATTTCTCACAATATCTTAGAGCACTATAACCAGGCATGACCTTGAGAAGAGGCTTATTATTGGACAATGAGCAACTCTAAGGACATGAGAATAAGGAACAATCATAAATCAGGCAGCCTGGATACACACCCTGATATCATGTTTCAGTGGGACACATTCACATGGAATAGTCATAGAGAGGGGAAGAGTCAGCTGCAGACACACTGGATTCCAAGGTGGTGGCTAGAGGGAGCCTCCTATAGTGAATCTTGGAGAGATGCTGGAGACACACTTTGCAGGCAAAATCACTGAGAAGAGGCAAAACTTTGACCCCTCCACACCTCCAGCCTGCACAGAGAATCTCCACTTCACGTTAAATGGAGAAACCAGGAGGGCCCCTGGGCCACCAGATGCCCACGCCTAGACAGCTTGGGAAAATGCAGACAAGGTGAGCTAAGCAATACGTGGTACTTCCACAGAGAACCCTGGGCCAGATCAGCCTAGCCCCCTGGACAGACTGACCCCCACCTGGGGAAAAAGAGAAAATGAGTAATAAGCAATAAGAACAATAAAGACACGTAACAAAGAAGGTGGGGCGCCCTGAATTCCAAAGAAGGGGGGAAGGGAATCCTTCCTGGAACTGTAAATAAACAAGCCAGGCCTGGCCAGAGAGGAGAGGGGTGGGAGTGGTAGCACACGCCCAGCAACCAGGGGAGGGAAAGCTTGTGAGAGTGGTGGAGGGAGGAGAACTCCACAGGGGAGGGGAGAAGACCCACCTCCCATGTAAGCTGTAAACAAACATGCCAGCTGGCAGGAGCAGCAGCACACGCCCAGCAATCAGGAGCGGGAAAGCTTGTAAAAGTGGCGGTGGGAGGAAAACTCCACAGGAGAGGGGGAAGACCCACTTCCCACGTGAACTGTAAATAAACATGCAGGCCTGAGAAAGAGGGTGCAGTGTCACCTCCCCCAGTGTGCTTGGAAAAGGGAAAGCTTGTAGCAGAGGCTCCCGCACAGAACTCTGAGAAAACAAATCCTTCAGGGCAAGGTGAGTGCTAAGCTCACCCCAGAGATCTGCATAAATAACACCGCCAGAAGCAGCAGGCTGACAGCAGCAGGCAGGAAAGCCACAGCTGCAGATAGCCATTCACAGACCTGTCTCCAGACTCTTTTTTTTCTCTCTCCCTACCTTTGATGAGAAAATAACTGACCTATACCTGCATGCTAAAAAACTTACTGAAACTCTATTACATTTGAAATTGGGGTTTTTGTGTGTGTGTGTGTGCAGTTTTGTTCTACTATATGTTTCCCCTTTGATGAGACAACTATTTTATTTTTATTCTTATCTTTGTTCTTTTCATTTTTTATTTTCAATCCTCTCTCTGTCTCTCTAATGCCTATTCAGCTTAAGATTGATTAGTACACTGTCTCTCCCTGTTTATATCTTTGAAAATTTTTTTCTTTGTTTCTTTGTTTTGGTTTTTTTCTCTACTTGATTATTTGTTTTTCCCTTTTCCTTTAACTTCTTTGCTTTCCATCTCCTCTCACCCTTCCATTCTAAATACCACTAGTGCTATTACTACAAGCCAGAAAATACTTAATTGTACACAGTACAGGGACAATAACAACACCAAGGGAAATGACAGGAAGGCAGAAAAAACAGGGAAACCAGTTTCCCCACAGCAAAAAATTAGTACAGGAACCACAGGGAAATGAAGAAAACAGATACTCAGATCCAGACTCCAACAAAATGAAGATAAACTATGCCAAAGAACCCAAAGAAGCCCACAAGAATAATTTAAAAGAAGACATACTACAGGTACTCAATGAGAATTTTATAGAGATGATACTGGATATGGTCAACCAAAATATACAGGAGACACTCAAGAAATTTCAAGACAACAAAAATAGAGAATTTGAAAAAGCAAAAGAAGAAATAAAGGAAACCATAGAAGCACTGTATAAACACCAAAGAGAAACAGAGAACACGATTAATAAAGAAATAAATGAACTCACGAAACAAATAGACAACATTAAAGAGGAAACCACCCAGGATATGGAAAACCTCAGAAAAAAGATAAAACAGAACTGCAAAACAAAATGGAAGGCCAATCCAGAGAATAGAACAAACAGAAGACAGAATCTCAGAACTCGAAGATGAACTGGTAATTAAAGGAAAAACTGAAGAACTATTAATGAAACAACTCAAGACCTGTGACAAGAAAATGCAAGAACTCACCAACTCCATCAAAAGACCAAACTTGAGAATCATGGGCGTCAAAGAATCAAAGAAGGAGAAGAGGTGAAAGCAAAGGGAATGCGTAATACATTCAACAAAATAATAACAGAAAATTTCCCAAATCTACAGAAAGATACTCCCATACAGATGCAAGAGGCCTCCAGAACACCAAACAGACCAGATCAAGACAGAACTACCCCACACCATATCATCATTAAAACAACAAGTTCAGAAACTAGGGAAAGAATGTTGAAGGCTGTAAGAGAGAAAAAACAAATAACATACAAAGGTAAACCCATCAAAATCACAGCAGACTTCTCAACAGAAACATTAAAGGCAAGAAGAGCATGGGGTGAGATCTTCCGGGCACTGAATGAAAATAACTTCAACCCCAGGATAATCTATCCAACAAAACTATCATTCAAAATAGATGGAGCAATAAAAGTCTTCCATGATAAGCAGAAACTAAAACAATATGTGACCACAAAGCCACCACTACAAAAGATTCTTCAAGGGATTCTGCACACAGAAACTGAAATCCAAATTAACCATGAAAGGACAGGCAGCACCAAACTACAGGAAAAGAAAAAGCAAGAAAGTAAAGAATAACCTCAACTTAGGTACACACAATCCAACCTTCAAACAACTAAGACAACTAAATGACAGGAATCACCACATCCCTACCAGTATTAACACTTAATGTTAACAGACTTAATTCATCCATCAAAAGGCACCACTTGATGAAATGGATTAAAAAGGAAGATCCAACAATTTTTTGCTTACAGGAGACCCATCTCACTGACCGAAATAAGCATAGGCTTAGGATGAAACACTGGAAGAAGATTTACCAAGCAAATGGCAGCTGAAAACAGGCAGGAGTAGCAACACTTATCTCTGACAAAGTAGACTTCAAATCTACATTGATCAAACAAGATAAAGAAGGACATTCCATACTAACAAAAGGGGAAATAGACCAAAAGGAAATAATAATTATCAATCTATATGCACCCAATGTCAATGCACCCAATTTCATCAAACATACAGTGAAAGACCTAAAAGCATATATTAACTCCAACACAGTTGTTGTGGGAGACTTTAACACCCCATTATCATTAATAGATAGGTCAAGATCTAAAATATACATATTTAATAGATCAAAAGGACCTACTTGATGTCCACAGAACATTTCATCCAACTTCTACACAATATACATTCTTCTCAGCAGCCCATGGAACCTTCTAAAAATAGATCATATCCTAGGGCACAAAGCAAGCCTCAGCAAATATAAGAAAATAGAAATTATACCGTGCATACTATCTGATCACAATGCAGTAAAACTAGAACTCAACAACAAAAGTAAAGACAAAAAACATGCAAAAAGCTGGAAACTATAAATAACTCATTACTTAATGAACAATGGGTCATTGATGAAAAAAATAGGAAATTAAAAAGTTTCTGGAAGTCAATGAAAATGAAAACACAACCTACCAGAACCTAAGGGTCACAGCAAAGGCAGTCCTGAGAGGAAAGTTTATAGCCATGAGTACATATATTAGAAAGACTGAAAGATCCCAAATCAATGACCTAATGATACATCTCAAACTCCTAGAAAAACAAGAGCAAGCAAATCCCAAAGCAAATAGAAGGGGAGAAATAATAAAAATAAGAGCTGAAGTCAACGAAATAGAAACCAAAAAAAACCATACAAAGAATTAATGAAACAAAAAGTTGATTCTTTGAAAAAATAAACAAGATCGATAGACCCCTGGCAAACATGACTAAAATGAGGATAGAAAAAACCCTAATTATTAGAATTAGGAATGCAAAAGGGGAGATAACAACAAACACCATGGATGTCCAGGAAATTATCAGAGACTACTTTGAGAACCTATATTCAAATAAATTTGAAAATCTTAAAGAAATGGACAGATTTCTAGATACATTTAATCATCCAAACCTGGACCAAGAGGAAATTAATCACCAAATAGATCTATAACACAAAATGAAATTGAAGCAGCAATCAAGAGTCTCCCCAAAAAGAAAAGACCAGGACCTGATGGATTCTCTGCTGAATTCTATCAGACCTTTAAAGAAGAACTGACACCAACCCTCCTTAAACTGTTCCATGAAATAGAAAGGGAAGGAAAACTACCTAACACATTTTATGAAGCCAATATTATACTTATCCCCAAACCAGGCAAGGACACCTCCAAAAGGGAGAACTATAGGCCAATCTCCTTAATGAACATTGATGCAAAAATCCTCAACAAAATAATGGCAAACCGAATTCAACAACACATCAAAAAGATTATTCACCATGACCAAGTAGGCTTCATCCCAGGGATGCAGGGGTGGTTCAACATACGAAAATCAATAAACGTAATAAACCACATTAACAGAAGCAAAGACAAAAACCACTTGATCATCTCAATAGATGCAGAAAAAGCCTTTGATAAGATCCAACACCATTTCATGATAAAAGCTCTAAGAAAACTAAAAATAGAAGGAAAGTACCTCAACATTATAAAAGCTATATAAGACAAACCTACAGCCAGCATTACACTTACTGGAGAAAAACTGAAACCATTCCCTCTAAAATCAGGAACCAGACAAGGATGCACACTATCTCCACTCCTATTCAACATAGTACTGGAATTCCTAGCCAGAGCAATTAGGCAAGAAGAAGGAATAAAAGGAATACAAATAGGTAAAGAAACTGTCAAAATATCCCTTTTTGCAGACAACATGATTCTATACTTTAAGATTCAAAAAACTCTACTCAGAAGCTTCTAGACATCATCAATAGCTATAGCAAGGTAGCAGGATATAAAATCAACATAGAAAAATCATTAGCATTTCTATACACTAATAATGAACAAACTGAAAAAGAATGTACGAAAGCAATTCCATTTACAATACCCTCAAAAAAAATCAAATACCAAGGTGTAAACGTAACAAAAGATGTGAAAGACCTCTACAACGAAAACTATACACTTTTGATGAAGGAGATTGAGGAAGGCTATAGAAAGTGGAGAGATCTCCCATGCTCATGGATTGGTAGAATCAACATAGTAAAAATGTCTATACTCCCAAAAGTAATCTACATGTTTAATGTAATTCCCATCAAAATTACAATGACATTCATTAAAGAAATTGAAAAATCTACCATTAAATTTATATGGAAACACAAGAGGCCATGAATAGCCAAGGCAATACTCAGTCAAAAGAACAATGCTGGAGGTATCATGATACCTGAGTTCAAACTATATTACAAAGCAATAACAATAAAAACAGCATGGTACTGGTACAAAAACAGACATGAAGACCAGTGGAACAGAACAGAGGACTCAGATATGAAGCCACACAACTATAACCAACTTGTCTTTGACAAAGGCGCTAAAAGTATATGATGGAGAAAAAGCAGCCTCTTCAACAAAAACTGCTGGGAAAACTGGTTAGCAGTCTGCAAAAAACTGAAAGTAGATCCATGTATATCACCCTATACCAAGATTAACTCAAAATGGATCAAGGATCTTAATATCAGACCACAAAGTCTGAAGTTGATACAGGAAAGAGTAGGAAATACTCTGGAATTAATAAGTATAGGTAAGAATTTTCTCAATGGAACTCCAGCAGCACAGCAACTAAGAGATAGCAATGATAAATGGGACTTCATAAAACTAAAAAGCTTCTGTTCATCAAAAGAAATGGTCTCTAAACTGAAGAGAACACCCACAGAGTGGGAGAAAATATTTGCCAGCTACACATCAGACAAAGGACTGATAACCAAAATATATAGGGAACTTAAAAAAACTAAATTCTCCCAAAATTAATGAACCAATAATGAAATGGGCAAGTGAACTAAACAGAACCTTCTCAAAAGAAGAAATTCAAATGGCAAAAAAGCACATGAAAAAAATGCTCACCATCTCTAGCAATAAAGGAAATGCAAATTAAAACCACACTAAGATTCCACCTCACACCTGTTAGAATAGCCATCATTAGCAACACCACCACCAACAGGTGTTGGCGAGGATGAGGAAAAAGGAACCCTCTTACATTGTTGGTGGGAATGTAAACTAGTACAACCACTCTGGAAAAAAACTTGGAGGCTACTTAAAAAGCTAAACATTGATCTACCATTTGATCCAGCAATACCACTTTGGGGATATACCCAAAAGACTGTGACACAGGTTACTCCAGAGGCACCTGCACACCCATGTTTATTGCAGCACTATTCACAATAGCCAAGTTATGGAAACAGCCAAGATGCCCCACCACTGACGAATGGATTAAGAAAATGTGGTATCTATACACAATGGAATTTTATGCAGTAATGAAGAAGAATGAAATGTTATCATTCGCTGGTAAGTGGATGGAACTGGAGAACATCATTCTGAGTGAGGTCATCCTGGCCAAAAGACCAAAAACCATATGTTCTTCCTCATATGCGGATATTAGATCAAGGGCAAACACAACAATGGGATCGGACTTTGAGCACATGATAAAAGTGAGAGCACACAGGGAGGGGTGAGGATTAGGTAAGACACCTCAAAAATTAGCTAGCATTTGATGCCATCAACGCAGAGAAACTAAAGCAGATACCTTAAAAGCAACTGAGGTCAATAGGAAAAGGGGAACAGGAACTAGAGAAAAGGTTAGATCAAAAAGAATTAACCTTGAAGGTAACACACATGCACAGGAAATTAATGTGAGTCAACTCCCTGTATAGCTATCCTTATCTCAACTACCAAAAACCCTTGTTCCTTCCTATTATTGCTTATACTCTCTCTTCAACAAAATTAGAGATAAGGGCAAAATAGTTTCTGCTGGGTATCAAGGGGGTGGGAGGGAGAGGGAGGGAGCAGATTGGGTGGTAAGGGAGGGGGTAGGGGCAGGGGGGAGAAATGACCCAAGCATTGTATGCACATATGAATATTAAAACAATAAAAAAGTAAAAAAAAAAAAAGATGCAGACACAGCGAAAAGCATCAGTGAGCCCAGGCTGTAGAGTGTTCAGTGGTCAGTGAACATGCCATCTGTGGCAAAATCCAACCTGTCACCTTTGTATTTTGGTAGAGGCTGAGAGCTCAGAGTCTGAATACCAACTGCTTGGTATCCAGAGGGGCCTCCGTGTGGCATGTGGTTTCCTGCCCAATGAGTCTGAATTTTCTGAATCCAAGTCCAGTGAAGCACTGAGTTTCTGAAGGTCATCCCTTCATCAGGGTAGTTTGCTGCTGAGTGCATCTGAAAGCACTGAGACCCTCAGGCAGAGGGCTTAGTTTCCTTAGTTTTCCCTCTTTAGTGCAGAACTCAGTGGAGAACACTAACTGTTTGCTCCCCCTATTCTCTGACACTTTCAAGGACAAACCTCCTCTTTGGCATTTGCCATCCCTGGTGCACAGGCTGGGTGCCCTTTGCAGTAATTGGAAACCTGCCTGGCTTAGAGGCCACAAATCTCATAGGAGCTGTCAGGGGGGATACAGTCTCTGATCAGAAGATTCCCAAACTCTTTATTTAGCACTTGGAAGCATCGAGGCCAGACATGTGGGTATAGTAAGGAAGATAATAGCATTGATTAAAGAAAACAAAAAGCCATGATGGGCCAGGCAGAAGTTGGAAGTAGAAAGCTAGTCTTTCTCTTTCCAGGTGTTTTTACAACTTATGCTGACCTATGGGAAGGGAAAAACTTCCCATAATCACCAATAATCTATGAGTTGGGAAGCACATGGGTGGTCCCTGGGCTGAAGTGGGGGTGGTTTGAGTGGTGCCCACCCGAGAGTGTGAATAACCTATGCACACTTGCAATTGAAAAGAAGGCTCAAAGAAAGAGAAAAACATCTAACCTGAAATACCAAATTAAGTCATATATGTTTTAAGAGGCCTGAACTTTTCCTAAGTCTAGCCTGCTTCACTATGAGCAGCTACCAGTATCCAAAAATGAGAGGCTTCTACAGTGAATGCAACCGTGCCGCTGACACTGTGCCCTTGAGCAGCACAGCCCTCCAACCATATTCAGCACCAATTTGTACAGTGGAGCACAGAGAAACTACAATAGACTCCAGCTGTAACTCACAAACCTCCAGATTTGGAAGTTTCCAATACTAGAGAACCTGAAAGACTCTTCTTCAATTTGTTTTCTCTTCTTTTTAAAAAGTTAGTTTTTTTAATGATATTAGTGTCAAGGTTTTTTTAACTTTATTTTTAAATTGTTTTGCATTTTCTATTCTTGTCTTAGTTAAACTTATTTACATATTTAACTGTATTTTGTAATCCAATCTTTTTCTCTTGCTTTTTTGTCTCTCAGCAAAGAATAGGATACAAAATCAGCATGCGAATATTAATAACTTTAATGTGCTTGCTTAACATTTGTGAGGGTGTAGATTTGATTCACAGCACTGCAAAAAATTAGCCACATTACTGAAGGTGAGCTACAGATTCAGTCCAATTACTATTAGAATTCCAATGACATTCTTCACAGAAATAGAAAAAAATATTCCTAAAATTCACATGGAAAGACATATATTAACCAAAGCAATCCTGAGAAAAAAAGAAAAATAGTGGAGGTATCAAAATAGACAAAGGAGGCAAAAACACTGGAGAAATTAGAAAAAGTCAGCGTCTTTAACAAATTTTTCTAGGAAAATTGAATATCCACATGTAAAAGAGTGAAACTAGATCCCTACCTTTCATCTTGTGTAAAAAAAAAAAAATCAACTGTTAACGTAAGACCTAAAACTTGAAACTACTACAAGAAAGCATAGAGTTAGCACATCAAGATCTAGGCACAGGAAAGGACTTTCTGAATAAGTCTTCAACAGCTCAGAACATAATAGGAAGCACTGACAAATAGGATTATATTAAGTTTAAAGCCTTTGCACATTAAACTAAACAACTATAAACAACCAAGTGAAGAGTTATCCTCCAGATAGGATAAAATTTTTGGCAGCTATTCATCTGATGTGGGAATAAATATCCAGAATACATGAAGAACTCAGAAAATTAAACATTAATTCAATCAATAAATTGTCAAATGCACTGAAAGACACTTCTCAAAGGAGGAAGTACAAATAACCAATAAATCCATGAAGAACTGTTCAATGTTCTTAGTCATCAGAGAAACGTAAATCAAAAAGTCAGGTAGAGATGAATCAACTTGGGATGTAACACATTGGTACATGCAAGCAATGCTAGGAAACTCTCTGTATGCTATCCTTATCTCAACTAGCAAAAATGCTTTGTCTTTCTTATTATTGCTTATGTCTTCTCTTCAACAAGATGCCCCACCACTGACAAATGGATTAAGAAAATGCGGTATCTATACACAATGGAATTTTATGCAGCCATGAAGAACAAAATGTTATCATTTGCTGGTAAATGGATGGAATTGGAGAACATCATTCTGAGTGAGGTTAGCCTGGCCCAAAAGACCAAAAATCGTATGTTCTCCCTCATATGTGGACATTAGATCAAGGGCAAACACAACAAGGGGATTGGACTTTAAGCACATGATAAAAGCGAGAGCACACAAGGGAGGGGTGAGGATAGGTAAGACACCTAAAAAATTAGCTATCATTTGTTGCCCTTAATGCAGAGAAACTAAAGCAGATACCTTAAAAGCAACTGAGGCCAATAGGAAAAGGGGAACAGGAACTAGAGAAAAGGTTACATCAAAAAGAATTAACCTAGAAGGTAACACCCACGCACAGGAAATCAATGTGAGTCAATGCCCTGTATAGCTATCCTTATCTCAACCAGCAAAAAACCTTGTTCCTTCCTATTATTGCTTATACTCTCTCTACAACAAAATTAGAAATAAGGGCAAAATAGTTTCTGCTGGGTATTGAGGGGGTGGGGGGGGAGAGGGAGGGGGCGGAGTGGGTGGTAAAGGATGGGGTGGGGGCAGGGGGGTGAAATGACCCAAGCCTTGTATGCACATATGAATAATAAAAGAAAAAAAAAAGAGATAAGGGCAGAACAGGTTCTGTCTGGAAGTGAGGGTAGGGGAGAGGGAGGGAGCAGGGGGTAGGAAGGAGAAATGACCCAAACAATGTATGCACATGTGAATAACTGAATTAAAAAAAAAACTACCTTGAAATTGTACCTCACCCCAGTCAGAATGGCTTGAACCAAGAAAACAAGAAATGTCAGTGAGAATGTGGGGAAAAGGAACTTTCATACTTGGTTGGTGGTAAAATAGGTCAATCCAGCCACTATAGAAATCAGTATGAAGACAACTCAAAAAACTAAAACTACAACTACCATTTATCATTCTGCTACACCACTCTTGGCATCTACCCAGAGGAATGTAAGTCATCATATAATGCACATCATGTTTATTTCAGTACTGTTCACAGTAGCCAAGTAATAGAATCAGCCTAAGTGTCCATCAACCAATAAGTGAAGAAAATGTGGTATCTAAAATCAGTGCAGTATTATTCAGAAGTAATATGATTTAGGAGTATTGTAAAGAAGTATGGAATTATGCCATTTACAGAAAAGTGGAAATGGATGGAACTAGAGATCATCATGTTAAGTGAAATAAGCCACACATAGGAAATTCACAAATATTGCATGTTTTCTCTCATATGCAGGATCTAGGTTTGTTTTTGTTTGTTTTTAAAACATGAAAGTAGAAGGACAACTACTTTGGAAGAAGAAGTTGACAAGGGTAAATGGACAAAGATGGCAATAAAGGAAGTGGATATGAACAAATGTTATGTGCATTTATGAAAGCATTGTAATGAAACCCATTATTTGGTACATTAATATATGCTAATAAAAATGAAAAGAAAACCCTAAAACTATAAAGGAAGTCATTAGCTTTCAAGATATTTAAAATAAATGAAGAATGTCCAGGTGATTTTCCTAATGCCTACAAAAAAGTTCAGAATAAATAAAAACCTTTGGGTAAGGATGAACACAAGGGTTTGTTTTTAGGAATGATTTTCAAACCTTTAACAAAAATGTGGATTCTTCTGTGTAGGAAATGTTAAGAAAACTAAGGGCAGTGACCCTCAATTGCCTCACACGTGGTAGAGAGAGATGTAACTCAAATGTACAGACTCAGAGCATGGAATTTAAAATCATAATTAAGCTTAGTGAAGGAGATAAATTAACAACAACTCTGTAGTGCAGTTTGAGGAATTTTTGTCTATTATTCTGCCAAATGATACTCCCATCTTATCAACTTTAGCTTTGTAAATTATCCAGCTATATTGTAATAAATGTTTTGTTCTTATGAAAATAAATGAGTTCAAAATGCAACACTACTCACAGCAGAATGCCTGATGAGTTAAAATGAGAAAAGAAATGTAAAAAATCAAATTTCTAAAATTTTCTAAATTATTTCAAAAACATAAATCCAGTATTCCTTTCTCTGAAATAGGCATTTTAGCAAGTTTAGAAGCTTTTCTTATTCCCTTTCTCAAAAACTTCCAAATTGAAATTTGATTTTCATTAGATGATCTAAATTGCCCAAGATTTAGAATCTACTAAAACTCAGGGATGAAACATGAACATATACACACAAACAAATAAACAAATAAATCATAGTATCCAAGACAGCAATTTTTGTTTACTTATTTATTTTACCAATTTAGACTTGTGGGAGTCCCCAAAGTTCAAGTTAATTAAACTCAGGTAGCTAAAAAGATGTCATTATAAATTGCATGTCTGCATAATTTGGCTACAGTATATAAAGTTAGTAATCTTTTATAAAGAATCAGAAAAAGTTGTTCTCAGCAGTCTTAAGAGATAAATATTACATGGATCAGTGCAGCTCATCCTTTCAGTAGGGAATGTCAAGGCCAGAGGTGAATCTGATTACACCTATCCATCCAACATGATGTTAGTAAAAAGAATTTTAAAATCCAATGAATTGTTGAATGTGTATGCACCTTAAAAAAAATTGAAAGCCTGAGGGCTCAGAGTAGTCCAAGGGATTCTGTGTTGAACAATCTTGCCTGCTTATTTTCTTTGAATTGTTGCTTAGCTTCTATTGTGTGCTGTATTATGACACATGATCCTAAAGAGAGCAGAAACTTACTTATAGAAAGGAACATTCCCCCTGTGTCAAATTCATTTTCTATCTCTGTCCTGATTGTGTTCAATTTAATAAATAAAATACTATTTACATTTACTATGAAATTCCTTTCACATCTTTGAAAAACACACGAAGAAATAAACATTCCTGCTGTATCAATTTCACACTTTAAGCACCTGAATATGAACCAGAAAACCTGAAAAAAAGGAGACAGGAGGAATGGAGGTGTTGGGGAAAGAACTCATCATAGGCTTACAATGTATTAATTCATACCCTCCTAAAGTAATCAGTACAAATTTGTAATGATGCTGACTATTTGTGATTATTAAGACACAATCCAGGATCTGTGTGCTCTTCTTTTTCTCTATTACATATTACTGTAGAAATATTTAAGAGTTTGTAAAAAATTTTAAAGTCACATATTCAAGGTATATACAAATGAGGATATTAATATTCAGAAAGAGTAAATAATACTTCCATAATACATAGTACATAATAGATGTGGGGAAAGCATACATGTTTTGTGATTTACCAAGGATTCTTTCTATTAAATATGGTTTAGATGCAGATTGATTACTAACTTTAAGAAATTGTCTCTAAGTTCTCCAATTTGGTTTTAGAGAACTTATAGGAAGCCTATCGGACTTCTAATTGTTCTATATTACATTAATATTTGGCAATGTGAATATTTCATTTTTTAGGTATTACATTAATTGTAAAAAGATATGTACTCTTGTCACTTTAATTTGCAAATTCTTTATAAGTGTTGAGCACCTCTTTGTATGCATTGGGTATATTTTCATATGTCAAATGTCTATTATTCAAATCTTTTTCCTTATTTTCCCCTTTTGGTGAATGTTTTTCCTCATTTACTTATAATAGAGTTCTTTTCACACTACTAATATGCTTCTTTTTTTTTGTGTATGTGGTTCTGGGGCTTGAACTCAGTACCTTCGCTTTGAGCCACTCCTCCAGCCCTTTTTCTGAAGGGCTTTTCAACAGAGGGTCTCGCAGAACTATTTGCCTGGGTTGGCTTTGAACCACAATCTTCCTGATCTCTGCATCCTGAGTAACTAGGATCATAAGCATGAGTCAGCAGTGCCGGGCATGAGTATAAGTCTTTTGACAAATACATGTTGTAAAGTAATTTTTGCTCTTTGTGACTTGCCTATTAATTTTCTTAATTCTATTTTCAGACAGCAATACTTAGATAAGGGAGGTCTGTCTAAACTACAGTTAAGTGAAATCCCAAGGACCAGCGAGAGATTTCTTTCAGTTGTTTGCTCTGTTCTGTGATCTTTAAGGGAGGGCCTGTGCTTTGCATCTCTCTGATTTGTTTTAACCATAATATTTTAAACTTATGTTTATATCATAAACATCCTTATGATTATAAGGATGAATATGAAAGTTAGTAGTGAATTTCTACATCCTAACAAGAAAGGAGAGTCTGATCTCTCCAATTGTACAATATCTTTCAGAAAGTTAGAAAACAGAAACAAATTGTGCTTGTCAAAAACTTAGCTGAGCTAGAGCCAAGATGTACATTACCAGAGTAACTAAAACCAGTGAGCTAAATTAACTGCCATGGTATAACAGGACATTAATCTGGGTAAAGTGCCCACTCCCCTCTCTGTTCCATCCTCTTCACCCCCAGATACAATGCATTGGTCAAGGGGTAGATGGATAACTACAGACTTGTGAGTCATGCCACTGCCAAAGGACCCCTGTGAAAAGATGATGCCTTAGTTTTAGGGAACCAGGGAAGAGGGCAAATCACGAAAGGGCAGAAGTTGAAAAACACTGAGTGCTGCAAAATAAGGAAAATACATGTCTTCAAGGATTTGGTCCCTAAAAGATGTTTTTAGCAGAGATGGCTTAAAAGTGACCTCAGCTAAAGACCCCAAATAAAAAGATCTAGAAATGAAGACACAAAGGCAAAATGCAAATATGCCTGAAAGCGTAACAACCCTGAGGTCCTGAGTCCTTCACTGCAGTTTTCTTCAAGTCTCGCATGGGTGCAGCTTTCCCTCATCACACCTGCCAGGCAAAGCCTTTGCAGTTGTCTAAGGTGGGGCTTAAAAAGTAATAGAATAGTATTTTGCACAAGAAGATTTTATTTGTCTTTGAAAAAAGGAACATCAAATATATGCAATGTAATAATCTTTAAATTATAGAAGGGAGCATTTTTTATATCACATACTTCAGTGCAGTATCAAACTATACATGATGTGGACAACATGCATTTGAACCATTACCTTAGTAGGTTACATTATTAAAATGGGTGCATGCTTTCTGTGCCAAGTTTCTTAATCTGTAATATGCAGACAATATCAGAACTCAATAAATCTATTTTGACAGTGCTGGTACCAATACAATTCTGGGACCAATGCCTATCATTCTGGAAAAAAACTCAACTAATGTTAACTTCTGTGGTTTTTTCCAACCTGTTTTTATCCAGCTAAACCCTGAAGCATTACACAGTACTCAGATAAGAATCAATCACTGCAATAATCTAAAAGGTTTGTGAAAGTGACAACTGTGTAAAACAGTGCACAAAAGCTCTGAGTGCTAGAAAGCTCCATGTTCATTGTCATCTCCATGCTGCAATACAGATCTGTCCTCAGGGAGACATTACAAAGGGTAACTAGCACAGCTTTCTTGTTCCTGTATTAGAGGAAAAAGACACATTAGACCCATTTTTATTTCAATACAATGAAATAAGAGAATGAGTGTAAGAGTTAAACATAACTGTTTGTGAAAGCAAAATTTGCAGGAGGGATATATACACATATTAGAAAAACTTAGTCCAATGCCTAGCATAAATGAGTCTTCAGTAAATGGTAGGTATAAGGTTAATTGCAATGATGTCAAAAATGATGATCTGTTATATTGTGTTTAATGCTCAATTGATTCTTATCTGAATGGTGAAGATGAATATTTTAGTGTTCAAATCCAACTGCCTGTTGCTATAAGTAAAACTTCCATTTCCACAATAAAATTTTCTTTTTATCCACTTTTTAAAGTATAATTTACATGTAAAAAGATATATATATATATTCATTTTTGTTATGTAATAGTATCATGAACTCATATACATTCATGAAATATCACTAAAACCAATGCTGTAAACATTATCTCTAAATGTTTCCTTCTCTTTCTTTTATTGTATTTCATTTTTATGCTAAGAAAGCATTTTGTTAAATCCACACTCTCAAGCAATATATAATTATGCAATCTAGAGTTGATAACTACAGATACTATGCTATACTATCTATAAACAATAGTGCATCTCTAGGACTTGCTCAACTGGTGTAACTTCCTATCCTTTGAAAAACATTTGTCCATTTCCCAAATGCCACTGGAAATCAACATTCCACTATCTCTTTCTGTGCGCTTGACTAATACAAGTGGGATTGTTTAATTTATCCTTCTTTTTCTGGTTTATTTCATTTAGTATAATTTCCTCTAGGTGCATCCATATAGCCACAAACACCAGTCTTCTTTATTAAGGTTGAATAATACATGCATTGATGAACATTTATGCTGCTTTATTCTCTTAGTATTGTAAATAATTCTGTGCAAATATCTCTTAAAATATTGATTTTGACTTATTTGGACATAAATGAGATTGGTGGATCACATGGAGTTTTTTTGTTTGTGTTTTGGCAGTATAAGTGCTTGAACTCAGAGTCTTCTGTCTGCTACACTGATATTTCACCACTTGGCCCACAATTCTAGCCCTTTTGCTTTATTCTTTGAATAGGGTCTCACAGTTGTGCCCGAGCTGGACTAGAGTTTGAACCTCCTACTTGTGCTTCCCCCGCATACCTGCAATGACAGGCAATGTACCACCATGCCCAGATTTTATTGGTGTGTCTTAGGAACTATTTTCCTGAGCTGCCCTTCAGGCTCAATTTTCTTATTCTCTAGCTTCTGAATAGCTAATGCAGACATTATAGACATTATACAATGTGCTTGGTCATATGGTAATTCCATTTTCAATATTTTGAGGAACCACCATATTGTTTTTCATAGTGTCTGCATCAATTTATACTCCAAACAGTAGTGTACAGGATTATCATTTCTCCACATCCTCATCAGCAATTATCTTTTTGTTTAGTTTTTATTTGTTTCTTGATAAATACTAATATATCATGTGTGAGGCTATAGTCATTATGATTTTAATGTCATTTCCCTAAAATTAGTGATATCGAGCAACACTTCATATATATATTGGCTATTTTTATATCTTTTTGTTGAAATGCCTATTTGAGTCTTTGTATCATTTTTATTCAGTGAACTATTATTTTTTAATATTATTATTATAAATGTTTCTATTCACTTAAATGATTTCCATATGTAGTTTACATATTAACCCATTAAGAGGATTTTATGTATTTTCTATTATTATATAAGTTACCTTTCCATTTTGTTGATTCTTTATTTTACTGTAAAGAGTTTCAAAGTTTGGTGTAATCCTGCATGTCTGCATTTGATTCTATTGCCTCTGCTTTGTGTCATATCAAGAAATCAATGCGAACGCCATTGTCAAAAATTTTATGTTTTTCCTACATGTAAGTCTTTTATATATTTGAGTTGATTTGGATGTATAGTATGAGAAAAGTCTGATTTCTTTCTTACACATTTGGATATTAAATATTTATAAATGAGACTATTCTTTTACTATTGAGTGCATAGTTGGCAGGTTTATGGAGGATCAGTAGATTGTGAATGTACATGTTTAATTCTGATCTGTCTTCTGTTCCATTTGTCTGTTGTCTGTATGTTCCAATGTCTACTGATTGTATGTATATTAAATCTGATATGATTAATATGACTTTATAATATAGAATTAATAACCCAAAAATTTAAAAAAGAAAATGGAGTACTATTACAACAATCATATGACAAAAAATTGGACAAATTAAAAGAAATGTATAAATTTTAGAAATGACAATATGACAAGAATGAATTAAAAATAAATAGAGAGGAGGAGATCCAAGACGGCAGATAGAACAGTGAATCAGAATTCCAGAGCCCTATGATTTCAGAACCCTCTTCAAGATGTGAGACATAGAAGCTACATTTGGGTAATTGTGATTGTTTCTAGCCAACTTATTAACCACCAACATATTAGGTGCACATAAAATTCAAGGACTGACCCTCAAAATAGTTTTTAATTGCACCTAACAGCCAGGTAAATCCTGATGTGGCACAGACATTACAGCATGCCTGTTCTGGGAAGAAGCCCCCTGGTTGTTTCTCTATTTCATTCCTTTCTCTTTTGTTCCAAAAGGCAGAAGATAGAGCACCAAACAGAAGTGAACGTTGCTGGAGGAAGGAGCTTACCCAGCTGTAGGGCAACACAGCTGCCACCTGGCAAAAACAACAAATCAGACAACCTTGCTCAAACTTGTAGTGAGCTACCACAGGTCCTAATTGCAACCTGCCCTGTGGACAGAAGTAACCAAAAGATGGTCACAACCCAGTCATCTGAAGAGACAACCTCAGAGCTCCCACTTGTAACAGATGGCCCATAAGACCAAAGAAAGTGGGGGAAGGAAAGCCCTTCAGCCATTTACCACCCATGCTGTCAAACAAGAGAAGCAAAACCCTTCCCCACATAGCCTAGAATACAACCACCAATACCAGGATTGGATGCTGAAGAAATAAGTCCAGAACATTTGCCAAATGGACTGAAATTTTTGTTGTTGTTGTTGTAGCTGTTTTTTTTTTCTTAGTTTCACCCCCCTTTTTTGTATTATTAATTTTGCTTTTCAATATTTTCTTATGCCTATTGTTACCCCCTTCATTTTCTCTCTTTTTCTTTTGCTATAATCCATTGCTCTACCACCCCCAACTATTCTTTCTAGCCCTTCTCATCCACCATCACCAGCTGTCTTCACCACCCCTTCCGTGTCTTCCCCAACCAAGGGGTTATCACATTACCCCTCCCAACTACACACTTACCACCTGCTGATTACCTACTGTGCTAACCATGCACATCCCCAGCCCACTGCAGTCCCTGATGCAAGCACCCTCCACTATAACAGAGGAACTACACCCAAACACACACAAGGGCCCCAAAAGCTAGTAGTTCCCACACCACTTCCCCTACTCACTGACACCTCCATCTCTATTTTAAGACCACCTTTACTAATTGCCCGAATTTCTATCTCTAGCCAAACAAATATTACCCACCCCCTGCTCCCACAGTTTATAGATATTACCACTAAGTGGTTTTCTACATAATATATAAACAACTGGTCTGGCATTGAGCCTGTGAATGAGTTATTGCTAATTAACACTTTCAGGAGAGGGACAGAAATATTACATTAACATAGCTAACAAATAAGCCAATCACAACACAAAAATTAAGTCAAGGGAAATAAAACAGGCAATTAAAACCACTAACTAGCCAATGAAGAACATAGTTGCACAGATCCAATTAGAAACATGGGGAGAAGAAGAAGGCAAGAAAACTACACTCCTCAAAAGAACAATCAATGGAAGACTTAGTGGGAAAAGAAGAAAATGAATACCCAGTTCCTGACCCCAACAGAACAATGATAATTTCCAACAATGATCTCAGTGATAACCACAAAAAAACTCTCAAAGAAGAAATCACAGACAAGATCATTGAAAAGCTCATGGAGAAGCTAGAAGACATGGCTAACCAGAAAGTAAAAGATGTACTCAAAAAGTATCAAGACATCTCAAATAAAAAACTTGAGAAAACACAGAAACAACTAAACGAACTCAGAGAAAACGTCAAGAAACACCAAAGTGAATAAAGGAAACTATTAAAAAAAGAGATAAATAAAAAAAAGATGACAACACAAGATATGAAAAGGTACTTGAACAAATATATGGAAAATCTCAGAAAAAAGAATCAAACAGAAATTATGCAAATAAAAAGTCCCTTTAATAAAATTTTAAAAAAATACAATGGAAGACATGCTCTCAGAGCTCAAAGATAAAACAGATATTAAAGAAAAAAATAGAAGAATTTTTAGTCAAACAACTCAAGAGCTGTGAAAGGAATATTCACAAACACAATGATTCCATCAAAAAATCAAACCTGGGAATCATGGGCATTGAAGAAGGAGCAGAAGTGCAAGCCGAAAGGTTCATAATATATTCAATAAAATAATAATAGAAAATTTACCAAACCTCAAGTAAGATTCACCCATCCAGGTAGAGGAAGCCTCCAGGACAACAAACATACTTGATCAAAGTAGAACCTCTCCATGGTATATTGTCTTTAAGTCAACTGGCACAAAGAACAGAAAAAGAATATTGAAGGCCATATGAGAGAAAAGACAAATAACATAAAAGTAAACCCATCAAAATAATGGCAGATTTCTCAACAGAAACATCAAAAGCAAGAAGGACATAGAATGACGTATTTTGAGCACTGAAAGAAAACAATTTTAGCCCTCAGATACTCTACCCAGCTAAACTATCATTCAAAATTGGTGGAGGAATAAAAGCTTTCCACAATAAACAGAAACTGAAACAATATATGATTACCAAGCCACCAGTACAGAAGATTCTGCAAGGAATTCTACACACAGATGATGAAAGTAAATAAAACCACGAGAGGATGGGAAGTATTAAACCACAGGATAAGAAGAAAAAAGTAATCAGAAAGTAACATTGATTCATCTGCACACAAACAAATCATTAAACAATAAAAACAACAAATGGCAGGGGTTACCACACACCTATCAATATTAAAAATGAATGATAATAGACTCAACTCCCCTATCAGAAGACACCATTTGCAAAACAGATTAAAAACGGAAAATCTGACAATCTGTTGTTTACAAGAGACTCAACTTATTGACAGATATAAACACTGGTTTAGGGTGAAAAGCTAGAAGAAAATTTATCAAGCTAATGGCTCCAGAAAACAGGCTGGAGTAACAATATTTATATCAGACAAAGAAGACTTCAAACTTACATTGGTCAATTGAGACAAAAAAGGCACTCCAGACTAATGAAAGGGAGAATACATTAAAAGGAAATAACAATTATCAACCTATATGCACCCAATATCGGTGCACCCGATTTCATTAAACATGCAAAATAGACATGTATAGACTTCAACACGTGGTAGTGGGAGACTTTAATACCTCTCTCTCACTGATATATAGATCACCCAGACAAAAAATCAACAAAGAAGCCCTAGAACTAAATGACACCATAGATCAAATGGACCTAACAGATATCTACAGAATATTTCACTCTGCAACAGCAAAATATATATTCTTCTCAGCAGCACATGGAACTTTCTCCAAAACAGACCATATCTGAGGGCACAAAGCAAGTTTAACAAACAATAAAATTGACATAACCCCTGAATACTATCTGATCACAGTGCAATAAAACTAAAATGCAACAACAAAAGCAGCAACAAAAAATACACAAACAATTGCATGCTGAATGATCAGTAGGCCATAGAAGAAACAAAGGAGGAAATCAGAAAATTCCTGGAATTTAATGATAATGAAAACAAAACCAATCAGAATCTTTGGGACACAGAAAAGGCAGTCCTAAGAAGAAAGTTTATAGCCATGAGTGCATATATTAAAAACACAGAAAGATCTCAAATAAATTATCTAATGCTATATCTCAAATAACTGGAAAAAACAGAACATGCTAAACCCAAAAATGGAAGGAGGGAAATACTAAGAATAAGGATTGAAATAAATTAAGTAGAAAATGGAAGGAGGGAAATACTAAGAATAAGGATTGAAATAAATTAAGTAGAGAGAAAAAAAAAACATACAAAGACTAAACCAAACAAAAGTCTGGTTCTCTGAAAAAAAAAATTGACAAAACCCTGGCAAATCTGACTAAAATGAGGAGGGAAAAGACCCAAATTAGTAAAATCAGAAACAAAGAAGGGGAGATAACAATAAAGACCAAGGAAATCCAGGGAATCATCAGGGACTACTTTGAGAACTTATATACAAATAAATTAGAAAATGTAGAAGAAATGGACAAATTATTAGATACTTATGATCATCCAAAACTGAACCAAGATATCAATCACCGAAACAGACCTATAACACACAATGAAATTGAAGCAGTAATAGTCTCCCAAAAAAGTAAAGTTCAGGACCTTACGGATTCTTCACTGCATTCTGCCAGACCTTTAATAAAAGAAGAAATGATAACAATAATCCTTAAACTTTTCCACAAGATAAAAAGGGAAGGAACACTGCCTAACTCATTGTATGAAACCAGTATTAAACTCATCCCAAAAGTAGACAAGGATACATCCAAAAACTAAATCTGCAGGCCAATCTCCTCAATGAACATTGATGCAAAAATCCTCAATAAAATAATGGCAAATTGAATCCAAAAACAAATACGAAAGATCATACACCATGACCAAATTGGGTTCATCCCATGGATGCAGGGATGGTTCAACATATGCAAAGCATTAAATGCAATGCAGCACATTAACAGAAGCAAAGACAAAAAACACTTGATCATCTCAACAGGTACAGAAAAGACTTCAGTAAAATCCAACATAATTTCTGATAAAAGCTCTATGAAAACTAGGAATAGAGGAATGTATCTCAACATTTTGAAGGCTATGTATGACAATATTGAGCAAAAAGACTGATGTCTATGGTATCACAATAACCAACTTCAAACTATACTATAAAGCCATATCAAAAAAATAGCACGTCAGTGACACAAAAACATATATGAAGACCAGTAGAACAGAATAGAGGACACAGTAATCCATGCAGGCTATGTAATTATTGACAAAGGTACCAAAAATATACGATGGAGAAAAGAGAGCCTCTTCAACAAATGTTTCTGGGAAAACTGGATATCTGCCTGTAAGAAACTGAAAGTAGATCTGTGTTTCTCACCTGGTACAAGTTTCAACTTAAAGTGGACTAAAGAACCTTTATAGAAGACCTAAAACCTTGAAGCTAGTACAGGAAAAAGCAGGGAATACACTGGAAGCAACAGGCATAGATGAGAACTTTCTAAGTAGAATACATCCAACTCAGCAACTAAGAGAAAGTATCAACAAATGGCACTACATGGAATTAAATAGCTTCTGCACAACAAAAGAAATTGTCTGTAACTTGGAGAAGACACCCACAGAATGGGAGAAAATTCTTGCTTGCTATACATAAGACAAGGGACTGATAACCAGAATACACAGGGAGCTCAAAACACTAAACATCCACAAAAACCAAGGACCCAATTAAGGGTCATTGGTTTAGTGCAACTAAACAGAACTTTCTCAAAGGTAGAAGTTCAAATGGCTAAAAAAAAACATGAAAAAAGCTCACCATCTCTGGCCATAAAGGAAATACAAATCAAAACCACAGTAAGATTCCATCTCACTCCTGTTAGAATAGCTGCCATGAAGAACACCAACAACAAATGTCGAAGATGTAAGGAAAAAAGGAACTCTCATATACTGCTGATGGGAACGTAAGCTAGTACAACCACTATCAAAAACAATATGGGAACGCTTTAAAAAACTAAACATAGATCTTCCATATAATACAGCAATACCACTCCTAGGGATACACCCAAAGGAATGTGACTCAGGTTACTACAAAGGTCACCTGCACACCCATGATTATTGCAGCACTATTTACAACAGCCAACATGCACCACTACTGACAACTGGATTAAGAAAATGTGGTATCTATACATGAAGGAATTTTTCTCAGCCACAAAGAAGAATGAAATTTTCATTCACAAGTAAATGGATGGAACTAGAGCACATTGTCTTAAGTGAAGTTAATCAGGCTCAGAAGGCCAAAAATCACATGTTCTCCCTCATATGCAGATTACAGATGTAAAACAAATGCAACAATATTATTGGATACAGGTTGCACTAAGAGGAGATCATGCATGGAATGCATATGGCAAGGGAAGGAAAGAGAAAAGTTGAATCATTTTTTATTGCTTTGAAATCCTATTCTCTTTAAATGCTTTGCAAAATCTTTGATTTGAGTCATCAATATCTGTTCTTTTTTCTCATCTTCAACAATTGTCTGAAATATTATGTTCTGCCTGCAAAGTAATGGTACATGGGTTTTAAACTTATTTTCTTTGGGGAGAAATTATTGACTACTTGAAATGTAATTTAAACTTAAATATCCATCGAATAGAAAATAAGCACTTCATGGAAAGTGTGTGAAAATCCTTTTTCTCAGATGATGTCATTCCATCTACACAATTCTTTCTTAAACCCACTTCCTCCTCTGTGCACCTCTAAGGAGGTTCAAATATTTGAGGGCTTGAAATTATGGACTTGTATATGGATATCCCGCTTGTAGTATCATATTCTACTATTTATAGCAAAGAATTTGTTTCTTCCTCAGACTTCTTTCTCTTGCCTAACTCTATGAATTATCTAAAGTAAAAGCTAGAATTGGTTGATGTGCTCAGTATACAAGAATGAATATAGAAATCTTAAACTGGAAGAGGCCACTATGGGAAGAGGACTAGGAAGTAGTGAAGAGGTCTGGTAGAGATGAACCAGTGTAGGTTGTAATACACATGTGCATGGAAACTACAAAGGAATCTCCCTGTGTAGCTATCTTTATCTCAAACTTGCAGAAACGCCATGTTTCCTGTATTATCTTTTATGTTTCCCCTTCCTTGTACTTCATTTTCTTTCATAAAAATTTTAGTTAATGTATGTTAAGTATAAAGGGATTTCGTTGTGATATTTCCATCATGCATGTAATGTACTTTTATTAAAATTACCACCTCCAGTATTCTTTCATATCTACCTCCTACATCCCATATCCCCACTTTTTACAGTTTTTAGTGCAATTTTCTTAAAAATACACAATGTGTCATGGAGTGGGTGAATTCAAGTATGGTATTTTTGATATTTTGTCCATGCTACAATGTATTCTCACCTAGCAAACTGTATATGTGTATGTGTATGTGTGTGTGTGTGTGTATAGATATGTATAATGCACTTTGATTATAATCTTCTTTCCTGTCTTGCTAGGTTCTACCCAGATGGTATCCTTTTAACATTCATGTTATCATTATTATTATCATTATTGTAATAATAATTATTATTAAATATGTATATATGTATATATATGTATACTTTAATCATATTAGTCTACTATAAGTTTTTTTGGTGGTACTGGCATTGGACAAGTTCTGACTTGCTAAGCAAGTGCTTTAAACCTTGAGCCATGCCCCTACCCTTAAGACTTACTTAGTACAGTTTCATTCTCATGAAAAATTGGGTGGTAGTCACAAAGATTTCCCATATATCCCTTGTTTCCAGATATGTACAACCTTCCTTATTATCGATATTCTACCAGAGTAATACCTTATTGAAGCTAACGTGATAATTGATGGAACTACATTGACATGTTGTCACCTCTAGTCATGGTATATATTCTGTGGTTTTTTAATAAATACATAGTGACTTGTAGCCACTCTTTTCATAACAGTATCTTCACTGCCTCCAGAATTCTCTCTGCTTTTCTCATATCTCTCTGCTAACACCTTACAATCACTAATGCTTTTACTGTCTACATAGTTTTATCTTTTGCAAAATGTCACATAGTTGGAATCATACAGAATCAACCTTTTCAGATTGCCTCCCTTCACTTAGTCATATGCACTGAAGTTTCCTCCATATGCCTTTATGAGTTGACATCTTGTTTCTTTTTAGTACTAAATAATATTTCATTGGCTGTACTGATCACAGTTTATGCACTCCCCTATTGAAGGTGATCTTAAATGTTTGCAATTTTTTTGGTTATAAATGAAGCTGTTATAAACATCTGTGTGAAGGTTTGTATGCAGACAAATTTTAAAATGCTTTGGATGAATCTATACCTATTTTTAATCAGTAAATCTATTTTAAGCATTTTGCATGTTTCAAAAGCAACTGATGCATGGAGTTATAGCTTGGTGGTAGAGCCCTTGGCTATGATTATAGGTGAATACTAATTTTTTGTCATCCAAAATCCATTCCATTTTGTCAAACAATAGCATTCTAACTTTCTGCTAGCAAGCAATTTTCCCCATAGCTTAAATTCCTTTTTGTTCTGGAGAAGTTCACCTTAGTGTGGGTGAGCATTTCACAAAGGAAAAACAATTTGATCTAGTCCCAGGGAATCAACACAATCTCAGACAACCAGACAAAGAAAACACTTTAAATATGTTCTTTCATTCAAGTTTTTCCATCAAAGTGAGCCCAAGATTTGTTATGGAGAGAAGTTCTCTTTTCATAAGAAAATAAATGATTTAATTTAAAGATTTTGGTGGCCATTTTTAAGCCATATGAAAATAAAAGCAATACAGCACCATTATTTAGTCCTTAGATCATGGTGCACTGAAATTTTCACATGAAATTAAAATTATGTACTTTTGAGTTGGGAGTATATTTCGGTTGCAGAATGCTTACAGAGTATGTGGGGAGGGAGCACTGGGTTTGATCCTAGATATTGTATGTGTATATTCTTTCAGCATATAATCTATTTTAATTGCTTTCTACCACAATAACGCAATTCATAAATAATAAAATGATAGTTGACACATACTGAATTTTATGAACATTGCCCTTGTTCATTTTAAGTTCACATTGTGTCTGTTTTTACTGTGTCTCTCATGTCTTATCATATGTTTATTTTATTAGAATTAAGATTTTTTTGTAATTCTAAGAATATTATTCTCCACAATGTTATAATGATGACATTTATGTTTAAGAAATACTATTCTAATCTTCTGAAATGTAGAATTAACATCTAATAATTGAGTAGGTTGTTACTTATATCATATTTGAATCTACTGTAGATAAATAATAAGTCCCAAAGGTAAATCAATTTTTCCTAATTAGCATATATACATATGTGCATGTTTATACATGTAAAAATAATCCATATTATCTCTAGTTAGCTGTTTTTTAAAGGCAATATTTTCCAGATTTTCACAAATCACACTAATAATGATATCTGTATTCATATTTATGTAGTATATTTCCTGAATTGTTTTAGTTTTTAAAAGTTGTCATATTTTCTCAAAATGTATTTAAAATAGATTTGCAAACAGTATTTTAAAGTTACTGTGTATAGCAACAAAAACAGTTTATGTTACATTGATATAGGAATATCACACCTTAGAAACAATATCAAACTGAAAGTTATAAAATTTTATTTAACAAACATAGGTTAAACATTCATCTACCATTTGATCCAGCAATACCACTCTTGGGGATACCCAAAAGACTGTGACACAGGTTACTCCAGAGGCATCTGCACACCCATGTTTATTGCGGCACTATTCACAATAGCCAAGTTAAGGAAACAGCCAAGATGTCCCACCACTGACAAATGAATTAAGAAAATGTGGTATCTATACACAATGGAATTTTATGCAGCCATGAAGAAGAACGAAATGTTATCATTCGCTGGTAAATGGATGGAACTGGAGAACATCATTCTGAGTGAGGTTAGCCTGGCCCAAAAGACCAAAAATCATATGTTCTCCCTCATATGTGGACATTAGATCAAGGGCAAACACAACAAGGGGAGTGGACTTTGAGCACATGATAAAAGCAAGAGCACACAAGGGAGGTGTGAGGATAGGTAAGACACCTAAAAAATTAGCTAGCATTTGTTGCCCTTAACACAGAGAAATTAAGCAGATACCTTAAAAGCAACTGAGGCCAATAGGAAAAGGGGACCAAGAGCTAGAGAAAAGGTTAGATCAAAAAAAATTAACCTAGAAGGTAACACACACACACACAGGAAATTAATGTGAGTCAACTCCCTGTATAGCTATCCTTATCTCAACCAGCAAAAACATTTGCTCCTTCCTATTATTGCTTATACTCTCTCTTCAACAAAATTAGAGATAAGGGCAAAATAGTTTCAGCTGGGTAAGGAAGGGGGTGGGAGCAGGGGGGAGAAATGACCCAAGCCTTGTATGCACATATGAATAATAAAACAATAAAAAAAACATAGGTTTAGTTTAGATGTACAGTATCTTACATCAACAGTACAACATATGAGTGATTCATGTGTATTTAATTAATTAATACTTAAAAAGAAACACATAATAGTTTCTTAATACTTGAAGATTGTTTTTAACAGAACTAATGATATAATAGATAGTGAATGAATGCATTTGGATTGTTTTTATCTCCTTATTAAATTATGGAAACTTTCTTGGGACTGCCTTTTGAAAATCATGTGTAATTTTCCAACTAAGTATACCTATTTATAATAGATAAAAAATGTGTTCTATAAAGTGAATTTTACCCAACCTTGTTCTTTTTTATATCTTTATTCCATTATATTACAAATGAGACTGGCATAATAAGGGATTCTGTAGAGTATTACCTCTGACAGCTGACTTCAAATTGGAGACTATATAAGAATTTCCACGTCATAGCAATTTCAGTGAGTTGCTGTAATTTTAATGCCCATCTTGCCTGATTGTTTCCCAAGAAATCAATAACAAAATATTTTTCCTGACAAATAGCCCTAAAGCCTTATGGCTATGCTGCAGAGCAGCTCTCACAGCAAGTCTATAAACTGGCTGTGCTCCATGGTTCCTATACTGAGTTTCAAAGTTGAAAGCAAATGAGAGTCAGTTGGTTTAGTTCTCAATAAGTGAGTCTTCACACAGGTCAACAACTAATTCTTGTTGTGGGTTTTACCAGGTAGGGTATGAAGAAAAGGGAAAGGTGACTGTTTTATGTAAATTTTATAAGTTCTTCTAGATATATTTTCCACACTCTTCACCTTCCTCTGCATCCTAATACTTTTCCAGAAGTGTTAATTTAATGGCCTGCTTGCTCTCTGATTTCTATTTTATTTTGAGAAGTAGAAGTAGAGAAGTTCAGAAGTAGAATACAGAGCGAGATAAAAAGAATTCCCCTTCTTTCTTCCTCTTGAGATCCTACTCATTCTTGTGCTGTAGGAAGGTGGGGATGAGTTTCTCTATATAAGGCTGGGTTGCTTTCCTGGTCATTTCCAGTAACAACTTGACCTTTGTCTCAGTTCCTAGCAATGACTCTCAATTCTGAGAACACATTGAGAGCAAGATACTAGCAAAGAGGCACAATAGCCAGTAGTACTAATTAATATAAATCTGAGTTAATGCAAATAAAGACAGGACCACCAAAGGCTCATATTAAGAAAAGAAAAAAATGTTTGTCTTATTTTTCCTCTTACTCTTCTTTAAACCACTTGAAACATTCCTTTCATTAAACTTCCATTTTTGAATATGTTACTCCTTTCCTAGAAGGACCAGGAATTACATAAGAACCAATCTAAGAATTACTCAACTCATGTTTCAAGTACGTATGATATTTGCTACTTCTTTATTTCTTTAAAGATGAATTATGTAATATTTTTAACTCAAATTGTTCAACATCTCTACAAGACTAGGTGCAGTTATCTTCTTTCTCTGACCTCAGTTCCTGTCACTCCTCCCTCTGCTTATTCAGCTCCCACTACCCTGGTCTTGCAATTATTGGGATATGATACTTTCATTTCAAGTGTCTCAAACTAGAATACATTCATTGAGAGTTTCTCGTAGTTTTTTCTTTCACATCCCTTGGATAATGTTCAAATTTCACCTCTCAGAAAAGTTTTTAACAGCTATCTAAAACATAAGCACTTTCTTTATCCTGATCTATTTTCTTTTCTGCCTTTAGTTATGCCAGAGCACTCATGATTCTGAAAGGTATGCTAGTTACTTATTTGCTGAATTCCTTACTGCCCATCTTCCCCAGAAGAATTTAATACTCTCTGAAATGAAAAACTTTGCCTTACCAATTTTTATATCCTGAGCTTCTAGGACAGTGTCTGACCCTTTACAAACACTTATTCATTATGAACAATTTACTGTCTTGAAATTTTCATTAAGACTTTTGTCTTTCCTGTGTGACTTTGCCCAGGATATTAACTCTTTTCTGAATCCATTTCCTTTCTCTACAAAAATGGGAAAAACTAATATATTCTGTGATTACCTGTGATGATTCATATGAAAGTGAATAAATATTAAAAGTCCAGCTTTATAATTCTCAACTTTCTCTCTCTCTACTCCTAGTCCCTGTACCCTGATTAAACCACAGTTTGGGTTCACTCAAACATGTTAATAAAGACTGTTTTTGATGCAAGTTATGTAATGTTTATTCTATTTAAAAGCTAAAATATCCTATTAAAATTAGAAGCAAAATCTGTAAAATGACTGCTGTGATCTTTTTGTCTACTTAATTTCTTTACTACTATATTTTGTCGGAATTGCAGTCATGTAATTTCTTAAGAATCAGTATTTTGTACCTAACTGTGAATGGTCCATTTCTGTTCTTCTTAGACAGTGCTGTGGTATGATTTGCAAGAAATTAAGGATAAAATCACTGCAATCTTAAACACTGAAAGCAATCACAAGCTTACCTTAGTAACTATCATAATTGATGACATTTAGCATATCTATACAAATAGGCTAAATTCAAGAGTTATAAGGAAACTAACTTAAATTGAGTCTGCAATTTGTAATCATATAAAAAACAAGATGTTAAAATGGATTTAATTAGTAAAGGCCACTACACTTATAAGGTAAACAAGGGTCAGGAGACAATATTTAAATTCATTAAATGCATATTATCTATAGGCTTACATGCAACATAAAAGACATTTTGAACTTCAGATTGCCACACAAACTCAGTGAGGTAGATATCGCTACCCTCATTCAAAAGACTAGGAAACATAACCTTATCAAGGTGACAAATTTACTGTAACAAGAGAGCCTCTGTGATTCTAGAAACCAATTACATCCTCTTCTTTTTACTGACTGAGAATTTCTCCACTGTTGCTGCTAGTTTAGACAAAGGTGCTAGTGATAAACCACTTGTGACTGAAAGAAGAGTATTACAAAGCCATTTAGGCACCCCTACCTTCTTCCTCACAGTTGTCTCCCAAGAACACTGAAATCTCTATGTTCACTGTATATATTATGATATCAGTGTACCTCACTTTTTCTCTCTTCTGATTGAAGAATTCAGAGGATATGGTTGTTACTGACTCCATTCATTGCCGCTCTGTGTTATTGGCGTCTGTTGGCACACTGTGGTATTCACTGACAGGAAATCTCTTCATTTAACATTTGCTGTTCAGTGAGGTTAATCTTTTCCATTTTGTCAGGAGTAAATTAGCCACATTTGTTTTATTTTGCTACTTTCATTTTATGATTTTCCTATTCTTCTGTCATTATACCGGACATTCTTTGAGTATCTTATTGATGAACATGTGTTATGTGTAACATTTATGTACTCTTTGTGGTTCACAAATGCATTTTAACATATACATTCATGTTATCTCTGCATATTACACATGAAGACATAATTAACGAGGAATTACAATGTCTCTGCTCTTAAATTTGTCAGATTAGTTGGCAAAAACAGAAAGGCAGAGAAAATAATTTGAATTACAACATAAATCAACCTCACATTGATTTGCATGGCAAAACAGTGGGTCTTGGAGAAACGTGGGCAGATAGTGTTGTTAAAAGATTTCATACCTGTAGAGAAACCTAAAATATAAGTGGACATTACTCCAGTGAAGAATACAAAAAAAAGATGTTTTAGTCAGACATATATCCAACCACAAAATTATATTAATTTGGATAAATCATCCATATCTGGAGAAATAGTAATATTCCATGAATCAGGATAGCAGGATATTTGAAAATACCTGCTAGGAGCCACATGGTTTGGGTTCAGAGAACAGTTTTTACCAGTTGCTAGTTGTATACTTCGAGCAAGTTACCTAACTCTCTATGACTTGGATTATCACAGTATTTGCCTCATATACAAGGTTACTATAAGGATTAAAAGACCTACTATATGTAAACACAGAAAAGACTTTTTGGCATATAGAAAGCACTCTATAGAGATCAATTGTTAGTTATTATGACTGGATTATAGGGAGGTGCTAAGGGAATGGACATAGGGACTCCTAGCATGGTCAAACTGCCTCTGTTTTACATGTTCAGAAACCAAGGCTTAGAAATTATAAATAGAAAGTATATTTCATTCACTTTTTGCAGACATTATTGATGTACATATCATTTCAAGGCACAATTTTTTTTCTCAAGAATAATATAATAAAAAGTCTTTGTCACATGAGTTCATAAGAAAAAGCTACCTGCTAAGTAGCACTGTAACTGCAAATGGTCCTTTGTGGTGAATGCAATGCTTGCATTCCCTTTGGATCTGCTTGACAACGAATGAAGAAGTAGTTTAGCCATAAACTGGAGTGCTTCCTCTAGTCATAAGCTTCTCTAGGCAGAAAGTAAGTGCCATTAAAATGATGCAAATGGGAAATGCAAATTAAAACCACGCTAAGATTCCACTTCACCCCTGTTAGAATAGCCATCATCAGCAACACCACCAACAACAGGTGTTGGCGAGGATGTGGGGAAAAAGGAACCCTCATACACTGTTGGTGGGAATGTAAACTAGTACAATCACTGTGGAAAAAAATTTGGAGGCTACTTAAAAAGCTGGACATTGATCTACCATTTGATCCAGCAATACCACTCTTGGGGATATACCCAAAAGACTGTGACACAGGTTACTCCAGAGGCACCTGCACACCCATGTTTATTGCGGCACTATTCACAATAGCCAAGTTATGGAAACAGCCAAGATGCCCCACCACTGACAAATGGATTAAGAAAATGTGGTATCTATACACAATGGAATTTTATGCAGCCATGAAGAAGAATGAATTGTTATCATTCACTGGTAAATGGATGGAATTGGAGAACATCATTCTGAGTGAGGTTAGCCTGGCCCAAAAGACCAAAAATCGTATGTTCTCCCTCATATGTGGACATTAGATCAAGGGCAAACACAACAATGGGATTGGACTTTGAGCACATGATAAAAGCAAGAGCATGCAAGGGAGGGGTGAGGATAGGTAAGACACCTAAAAAATTAGCTATCATTTGTTGCCCTTAACGCAGAGAAACTAAAGCAGATACCTTAAAAGCAACCTAGACCAATAGGAAAAGGGGACCAGGAACTAGAGAAAAGCTTAGATCAAAAAGAATTAACATAGAAGGTAACACACACGCACAGGAAATCAATGTGAGTCAATGCCCTGTATAGCTATCCTTATCTCAACCAGCAAAAAACCCTTGTTCCTTCCTATTATTGCTTATACTCTCTCTACAACAAAATTAGAGATAAGGGCAAAATAGTTTCTGCATGATATTGAGGGGGTTGGGGGGGGATGGAGGCGGCAGAGTGGGTGGTAAGGGAGGGGGTGGAGGCAGGGGGGAGAAATGACCCAAGCCTTGTATGCACATATGAATAATAAAAGAAAAAAAAAAGAAAGAAAAAAAATAAATAAATTTTAAAAATGATGCAAATGTTCCAGAATTTAATTTGCTGATGGTGGGAACCAAAACAAAAATCTTAAAAGCAAGGTTCACCTTATCAAATAACACAATTGCCTTTCATGATGCAAATGTACTTTCACTCAGAGCCCTAGCATGAACAGAAATGAAAGGTCAAATGCTGCCATTGATAACCACTTTCAAGGAAAAAAACTTTTGTTTTAGACTAGCTACCTGATCTAATCCTGCTCTCCTCACCTGCATCTATTTTCATTTGTGGTAATGAATGGGTGTCAAGTTATATAGAGTTGAAGTGAATTGCTTAAATAGTGCTGTGTTATTTGTCACAAAAAAGCATCTGTTATAGTATATAAAGCTATCATTGGTAATTTATTCTACACACCTCTGCACACATCTCCCTCCACTTAACTGCTTTATGTAGAAGTTAATGGAGGAAAGACAGGGAGACAAACTAAGCCCTCATATTTTAACATGGGCCCACCACGGTATTCTGTGTTGTCAACAGTATTCCAAACTTGCATAAAAAAAATTCATCAAATTGGAAATAAAACAGAACACGGCATAAAATGGCACCCTGTTTTTCAAAATGTCTTGCTGTTTATTTATTCTTTTCACATTTGTTGCTTTATTATCTCAAAATTGTGACAAAACCTTCATGTCAGAAGATTTTGTATCTCCTACAATGACACAGCTACTAACATTAAACTCAACAGTGTTGTTTCAGTTATGCACAATGAAAATTCCATTACCATATGCAAGTCTGGCATTGGCCTCAGTCTTAAAGTCAGTTAAAATCTGTGCATATATTATATATTCTATTTAAGAAATTCATACTTTTATGATCTGTTATTACTATTTTTATTGCCCTACATCTCTCTTTCTCTTTGTGTAGAGTTACTAACATTGTTATAGCAAATAAATATGAAAATATAAAATGATCCAAATAAAAAAATACTCTTTTTTGCATATGCCAGTTTGAGAATTGTGCTTCTGTGGTTGGCTACCCTTCCATGTCATGATTTAGAGAAGCAGTTACATTCTTCATTGTGCATTCATTGTTCTATGAAGATTTGTCATCTGGATTAAGCTGAAAGAAAAGGAAACAGGATCTTTTCCTTACCTCCTCAAAGGACAATTACCTTTGTACCCTTTTGACTTATGTTTCTTATTTATTAATATATAATTGTTCAAAAAACTATTCTTGTGAACTTGTGCTTATTAAACTGAAAATATATCAAAATAATTTTTATGTGAAAACTTTTATATCCACACTATTCTTCAAAATAGTTTTATAGTTTGGTAGATGAAACATACAACAAATACAAAAAATTCTTGAGTGTTGTGATAAGTGCTGTAGTGGAGATAAATGGAGAACACTTGAGGATGCAGAGAGGAAAGTTACAAAGAAGCCCAATAATAATAGGCTATTTTTCTGAAGAAAGAGAACTCAGCCATAGAGAGCAAACATGAGTAATGAAGAGAGATTGGCCTTCTTTCCTCCAAACACACAAACAAAAGAAATACCAGAAAAAAAACATGGTTACATAAAAATACAAGTAAGAAACTATCATTTAATTCATTTATACAATTCTGGAATTACTGTGAAGCACAAAACAGTATTGAAATAAAAAGAATGAATAGTTCCCCAAATTTAATGTGTTCCAAAATCTTTGCAATATCAATTTATTTAATCTTATTCCCACTTCTGCTTTGTAGAGCACCATTAATGATAAAATTCAATAGTTTTCTCTATTGCTTTTTCCTAATTTGAAACTCTCACTTTAAGTAGAGATGCATTATTACTTTACAAGTGTGCCTCAATTTTTTGATTTGGTACTATTCATGTTGAAATTCTCTCCCGGGAAAATTCAAGAACTAGATATGCTTACCACTGGTACATTAGAAGAAAAATCACATTTAAGGTCTAATGAAAGATACTTTTAAGAAGTAATGTTTTCAGAAGAAAATTATTTACATAGTCTAAAACTGAGAGTGCTGTATATCAAATAATTAGATAAGCAGGTACAACTACCTTGTTATTTGTCTACAGACAAATCTATGACCATACTTTCTTCTTTTCAACAGTATGCCAATACCACAAAATACCAAAGAATCAGGATCTGTCATCCCAGGAGAACATATGTTTGTGCTTTCTTTGTTTGTTTTCGTTTTGTTGAGACACAGTCTTACTATGTATCACAGACTGGCCTCAAACTCACTGTCTTCCTTCCTCAGGCTCCCAAGTGCTGGAATTACAGTTGTGTATCATTATGCCTAGCTGAAATAATGTCTTTCAACTCAAATATAATAGTCTTGCTAATCTATATTGGAATTCTGTGATCTCTTACAAAAGATAATTGTGATACTATCCTGATTAACCTAAGCCTATAGTGAAATTCCTCAGTGATAGTTTTCAGAGAGTCTAGAATGTGTCAGGACTGTATAATGGAGAATATGAAAGATATATTCCATATAACTTATGTTTTCTAATATCATAAAGACTTTTTGAGATAATCTTTACTTTTCCCCTTAACTCAGGAGATACAAAGAAATGAGGACTATGAATTAGAAGCACATAACAATTTTATTCCTGAATTCAGAATCTCACCAAAAGGACAAATCTTGTAGATACAGGACAAAAGTCCTTATAAACATGTCCAACACACACTTGTTTGATCTGTCTATAATTAGTTAATTCCTTGCAGAATATATCCAAACATTTAGGCCAAAACTCTTGCCATTTGCAACAATATTTATGAAAATAATTTCTCTTCAGCTTTAACCTATCAGACTAATTATTCCATGAGGTTAGGAATTATGACATTCTTGCATTTGGACATTCTCATTATTTAACTCATGCTTGGCCTATAATAGGACATGATCATATTTGTTGAATCAACAAAACAAATGGGTTAAGACTCTTTTACACAACCTAGAATCTCTTGCCTTCGTAATAGATGTGTGTGCACCATGTCTCAGGGTGCATTGCTCCCCTTTATTATTTTCCCAGAGCTAATTAACAAAAAGTTCATATCTTACTATTCTGCTCTTCATATCCTCTTCCCTCAATGTTTTCCTAATGGAAAACATTTTTGAGTCACTTCTTAATTACTATTGCTTTAAATAATCTAGGAGTAGACTAAGCAACCAGAACACAATCTAACCAAGAATTTACTATATTGTACCAAATGCTCCAGAAAAATGTGGTAGATATTCTCAAGTATGGCATGTTAGTTCAGGTGAAAGTTTCACCTAAGGGCAGCAGCTGAGTATGTCCATTTTATATACTAGTCTTCCATACCCATTTCTTAAAGGATTCTTGTTCTAGGGTCAGAGTTACTCAGGGCTCCTATGAGAGCATTATGTCTCCACATCTTAATGGAAAATCCAAAACTACATGATGCTACAGGAAAACAGAATTGTTTACTGAAAACAAAGGAAGAAGTTGTTTAAGTACACCGATAAGAGTATATTATGCAGCATCAAGATAAGAATGCCAGACCATCTTCAAAACTCACTAACCAGAGATAATTGTAAAGGAGAAAATCTGGTACTCCAAAGCATGATGATTTGGCTAGCATGGGGACCCCTGAGAGTGTCCTATATTTTCTTATTTGAAGTAGAATTTAAGACAGCGAGGTTTGTCAATATCACCAGATTGTTCTCTGTGTGGATCTTCATTCTTCACTGGGAAAATAATTTAACTCAATTTATGTTTAGTGAGTATAAAATATATGTGCCACTGTAGAATAGTATTTTTCTATACTACAAAAAATACTAAAACGGTTAGCACTGTGTAGGAACTCAAAGACGAGAATTTTGTGTGTGTGTGTGTGTGTGTGTGTGCATGCATACAGTACTATACATTTCGCTTATTTTATACAATATAGTCATTTTTGTACAAAAACCTAGAATTGATTTTCTTTTTTCTAAAATGTATTTTTTTAAATAAGATGTTCATCTTTGGTAATGGCAAGAAGCCATTTTAAAAGCAGGTTTATTTTCCAACAAACAAGGAGAAGTGATTTATCCTCTGCTACTGAACAGACCAGAGGCAGATGTTGAAGGTTACTGGTTATCCTCCTGAGAGGTTTGTCTGAGAAGCTGCCTCCATTTTATTACTAATGGAAACAAATCATTGATGTATTGAATGCCAAGGTCTGAATTCCAAAGCTTTCACATCTAGTCATTCACAAGCTGTTTTATTACCCATGCCTTGACACTTATTGCAGTAGTATATTGTGAAGAAGTCACTCTATTGCTCAATAATCTTAATTGTTTCTGCTGTTTGCCTCAAACATTTCTGTCTGCATTTGATGAGATTAGACCCAAGGTGTGAAGTAAACCTGCTCTGACAGAATAATGAATCTTTCAGTCTCTGAAATGAGGCTGTCTGGACTTCGCTGGACTGGAAGTCATTCTTGTTTCTTTTAGTCAGTAAAGGAGGAAAGGAATGTCCTTTTGATTCTTTAGTTCTCCTGAGGCTTTTCAGACCAGTTCAGGGTAAATCTGAAGAGCTTAGTATCTTTCAAATCCTTTCTACCATGATTCCAAATCGTGATTTGCAATAGTGAATATTGAATAAAGATTTGTCATAAAATCTTCATTTTATATCTTTCATTTATATCTGAAGATATCAAGCAAAGGAATACTAATTGCTGCTAAGAGGAAGAAGCGAAACATTTAGGGACTTAAAACTGTATTAGACTTGTTCTTTCCTCTTTCTGTCCCTCTTTCTCTCCATCAATTCAAAATTTAAATGACTTGCAGGATCATCTCAGGTTCTACTTCCTGGAGGGTAGCTTCCAGCAGAAGGAATATGATTTGAAAATTGATAGCCCTATCTCACCCAATTGCCTTCAGGACTCAAAAACAGCACAAATTGAATTTTTTACTTCATCTATTACTACTTATAGCTCCCAAGACACTTATTCAACCTTACATATCTTAGTTATCTTACCAGAATAATTAACCCTCACATGCTTTCTTGAAAGGATGTTATGAGATTTTCATTTAAACATTATGTAGGGTAGTCAGTAAGTGAATATTCCACATATTAATTATCAATAAATATTCACTGTTGCACCATTCTTAAATTCTATCCCTATCTTTTATAATTTCTGCTACTTTTAATCCATCCTCACAATTTGTAATTTTCTTCCAGTCTACATCTTAAAACTTCAAAAAATTTGTAATGTCATTTATAGTAGAAACTTAATTTTTACTTTGCTTCATGGTTTCCATAGAGAAAATCCAGTGTAATCAATTGGTGAGTCTGAGAAGCAAATAGAAGGAGAATCTGTGAAGTAGATTTATAAGCTGCTCTTTGTTTAGATAAACAAATATGAATGCATATGTATATAAACTTGTCCGTACATGAGAGAGAGAAAAACCAGCAGTGGGATATAAGGAATATTGAATTAACTTCCCCTGGCAAAATGGATTTTGTGAACAAGCAAAAAGGGCTGGTAGAGTGGCTTAAGTGATAGAAGCCTGCCTAGCAAGCATGAGGCCCTAAGTTCAAACTCCAGTACTATCAAAAAAAAAAAAATGAAAAAGAAACAATCACAGTGGCAGAACATATTTTTTAGGAATGAGGAAAAAAATTAGTCTTGATGTAGTTTGAGAGGGCACTGATAATGCTGATAGTAGACCAAGGATATACTATGTTTTATGGTAAGGACTATTGTGGTGGAGTAAGCTAGGTTTTTCTCTAGTGTTCTAACGAGGATCATTCATAATTGAATCACTTGGGGACTGGAGGTACATTTCTGAGCAGATACTTTATCTGTACATTATCATTATGAAATTGTCAGATAATTTTAATGTAAATGATATGAATCTGAAACCCAGAATTTTGCTCTTTGATTTAGTTGTTTAATTTTCTCAAACCTTATTGTTCTTAACTCTGTAATAAGTAAGATACTATTACTTTAACTTCAGTAATTTTGGTGGGGATAAAATAAGATTATGGACATGTCATTATGCTAAAAATAGCACAAGTTGCAGGTTGTACATATGTTTATAGCATCGCTATTGTGTTTTGGTGCAATGTTATTATGATGAAATCACTATAATTAAACTGAATGACTTAAATGGACAGGCAGACACTTGCAGCTCTAAAAGTGACAAAACAAAGGATTTATTTGTTGTGTTTTCTTAAATTATATATTTGTTTTTTCACATTAGTTTATCACAGAGACAATTACATTATATTTTGTATATTCTTGATGTTCAGATACTTGGGTGTCTCACTACCTAGAAGAGAAACTACCTCTCCAAGCTAGCAAATTTCTAAAGATAGTGGTGATTTACCTAAGAATGTTCCTTTCATATACTGAACAACTAATCAAGAATTTATACTCCCCAACTATTTCTTTATCTTACTCTCACAAAGAAGTCAATATACTACCCTAGATCATCTGAGGGACAGGTACCTGCTGGTAAACAGAGAACACCATATAGAGTGAAGCTTGCCAGAATTACTCAAACTAATCAACCCTAAATTGTTTACTCTGCCCTGTTTTTCCATTACCAGAGAAATGGAAACTCAGGTAAAGTTATTGGCCTAAGGTCCCATCTAAGTTCTTGTCTTCTAAGTCCAGACCATGTGGTGTTTTCCCTGTGACACTGCCTGGTATGTGGTGACTTCCCCTCTGGGACATGTGACAGTAATTAATTTTTCCAAGCCTGCTTATCTTTCCATAGTGTGGCCCTACTCACAGAACCATAACATAGCTGGCATGCACATTTAAAAAAAACTTTCACTGAGATATTAACTTTGAAATATTTGGCTAGCAATTATCATTTACTCAAAGTGTACAGAACCATAACTAAAAGTGCCTAGAAAGATTCTGGCCACATTTATATTATTACCATTTCTAAATCACCTTCTTTTGCTTGTAAGAACAACCTTGTATTTCTAGTGTATAGTTTAATGTTAATTAGGAAATGTTTTGAGAATTCAAAAAAAATACAAATTAAATCAGGAATATTCATTTAGGTCTTAGTGTAATCAACAAATTACCTAGTCTACACCAACTACTGATAGGTTCTTCAGTGAAATATATTGGAAATGTTGCTATTCGTGACCCCATGAATTTAGTTTATCACAAGATATACAGATTTTAATTTTATAACTATGAAATTACATGATTTCAAAATATAGTAAGTGGGGTAAAGAAAAACGCTAAGTGTTTAAAAGTATTTAATGGGAAGCCCATTGAGTTGTGAAGAATGAGGAGGAGACTAGATGAACAAAGCAGAGAGAACAGTCTACTGTGTAATAATATGGAATCCAACAGGATATGTCCAAAATATATAAAGATTAATAAGGCAGTGACAGAAAACAGAGTGATGAAGGCTGTTTCTGGGGAATATTGAAGGGAAATTCATTTCAGCTAGATGCATTTATGAAAGGGGACACTGATTAGGGTATCTATATTTACTATGCTGTTCCATAACAACAAAGAAACATACATGAATCGGCATTTTTATCTTTCTCCCTCAAGATTGCTCTGAAGAGGTGCACAGTTTCCTGTGCTTCTCTATACAAAAATTTGCCCAGGCTAGAATTCCACAGATTTTGCATTTCTACTATATAATTAAGCAGCATGTTATTAAGTGGCTAAATCTAATCTTGTAAAGAAAAAGTTGTTTGATATATAGTCAGAATTTTTATAAATGTCACAATATATCCCTAGCACAATAATAAAAAGATTAATAAAAGAGAAAATGGAAGCTCACTTGGATAACACATCCAAGCTGTACATACCAGTCTTGGAATTATTATAAAGATAAACTTTTAGTACTTTCAGTAATGATTTATATGTCTTTGTATTACTTTTGTGCTTACCTGGGAAATAGAAGGGGTATTACATAATGATCTATATAGATTTAAATGAAGATATAAGTCAGATCCATTGCATATGAGAACTTACAGGCCATGGTAAGGATTTTGGTCTTATTATTATAACAATGAAAATGTTCAAGGATCGTAAGGAACAAAATGACTAGGTAAATTATAAAATTATTTTAGGATGCTATATATGATATGTGTGCATGATAAATTCAGTAGCATTAGTTAGGAAGTTATTTAATTTTTTTGCATGTATATATGTAGTGAGAGAAATATGCCAGTATTTAAGATTATACAAACATGATTATAGGAAGGTATTTCTAAGAGTGGTCTCAAAATTATCATGTTGATCATAAGGCATTTTTTAACCATTATTTGATGCAAGGTGTGGTGTACAGGAAGTTTTTCTTGGGTATTTGTTGATAAAGAAATGTGGTTGACTCTGTTCTGGGAAATAACATACAGATATCCTGAAATGATCAATTAAAATTATTTTTTCAAAAATTATAAATGTTTTTATGCCATGCTGAATAAAATACTCCTTTTCTCACCAAAAGCATTCTCTTTTTTTCTCAACTAAATATATTGTATTTAATCCAATATACTCAGAATGTTGTCATTGGAACACACAGTTAATACAAAAATTAGAGATATTTTACATCCTTTAGAGTGTTCCCATCTTTGAAATCTGGTGTATGTTTCTTTAATTTTATTTTTTTTCTGAGTGGGAGTACATTGTTGCAATTACCAAGGTTCTTATAATATATTGTACTTGAATTCACACCCTCCATCATTCTCCTTTATTTCTCTCTCCTCCCATTTGATAGTTTCAACAGATATCTTTTTTCCACTTACATTCATGTATACACAGTTTTTGCACCATATTCACCTTCTTACATCCTTTCCCCTAACTTTTGGAAGATTCAAATTATTAAGTAAAAATAATAAAGCTAAATAAGCAGTTAATCAACTTCTAAAAAGAAAAAGAAAAATTCTTAAAAGATAGGAAATTCTTAAAATTATAATCATCATTGAGACAGTGAAGTAATTCCTATATTTCTCTTTCTATATCAAAATCTACTTAAATTATAGAATTTTAGTATAAGCAATAACAGATAATAAAGTAGATCAGTGAAAAGAAATTTGTCAGTAAACAGATAAATAAAAGAGTTGAAAGGATATCATGAATGGGAAGAGAGAAATTTGAATGTGAGAATGCTGATTGATTGAAAATAAATGAATGTGTATCTTCATCTTTTTAACCTGTGTTGAAAGGATAGGATTATTGAGACCTCAACAAGTTGACAGATGTGCTAAAAGATTCAGAGGATATCCAGATACTGTTCTTCCCTGCTGTGATCACCATTCATAGAGCTGCAAATTTAAAAGGCTTTTATTTAATGATGAACCTTAAAATTTTTCAAAATATTATTTATTCATTGCCTGTGAAAAAAATCCATGTGGTGATGAAGTGTAAACAATGAAGAAATACAGAGATGCTGATATAGCTGTGGAAATATCAGAGGCAAAAAAACTCAGGAAGAAAGGTTAATGTCAGGAATCATAATCACCATCATATTGTGGTCAGCATATGCTCCAGCAGATAACTTGGATTAAAAGAATTTGGCAAGCTCTAGCCATGCAAATCTTACTGGCATCTATCTGCCTATCTAGTTACCCTTCATCTATCTAACTGTATTTACAGAACTAGATCTCCAAAAAGAAACATCTGGGGTACTATATCTGGGAGGGGAACCAGACATGTAAAATGAAGTTCTCCTTATTGACAGGTAGAATTTTCCTAAGGATGCATCAACTATATTCTACCAAAGGACAGAAGAGTAGATTGTACATGAATTAACATGTATCAACTTTTGGTATCTAAAGTCATTTGGAAGGCAGTGCCCAGTAGTCTTCTGTCATATATTTGAACACATAAATATAATTTCTTTCTTTTCTTTTTGGCAGATTCAAAAGTTTTATTATTGTTTTTTACTTGTATAAAATATAGGGTTTCATTAAGACTTTTATGTACTTGCATATAATGTACTTTTTTCTCATTTATGCCCTTTCTTCCTTTATATTATAAACTCTCCCTATTTACCCTTCACTTTCTAACTCCCCAGTCATATTTTACTTTAATGACCTTCTCCCCCAACCCCAGCCCCCACAAATTAGAGAAAGCATGTGACATTTATCTTTGTGGAATGGACTGGCTTTTTTGTTTGTTTGTTTCACATAATGTAATGATTTCCAGTTACATCCATTTTCCAGTAAGCAATATAATTTCATTTTCCTTAATGGTTGAGTAAAACTGTACTGTGTATATATCTGACATGTTTTCTTTATCTATTCCCCCATTAATGAGCAGCTAAGCTGATTTCATAATTTGGCAATTGTGAACAGTGTTGTGATAAACATGGATATATAAGTACCTCTATAGTAAACTGATTGAAACCTTCAGATGCATGCCAAGAGTGGTGTAGCAAGATCATACAATAGTTCTACTTTTAACACAGATTTCCATAGCTGCACTAATTTACATTCTCATCAACTGTGTAAGAGGGTTTCCTTTTCCCAGCATCTTCATCAGCATTTGTTGCTGTTTCTTTTCTTGATGACATCAATTGTGAGTTGGGTGAGGTGGAATCTCCATGTAGTATGGATTTGCATTTTCTAGAATGCTAAGAATGTTACATATTTGTTAGCATTTGTACTTCTGCATTTGAAAGTGTCTATTCAGTTATATTGCCCATTTATTGATTAGATAATTTGTTTTTGTAGTTTAATTTTTTTTAATTTCTTCATATATACTAGCTATTAATCCATTGTCAGATGAATACCTGACAAATATTTATACCCATTCTGTAGGCCTTCTCTTCACTCTGTTCCCTATTTCTTTTTGCTATGGAGAAACCTTTTAATTTTATTAATGAAACACTAGACAATTATGAGGAAGTTTGTTTTATACACAGATGAGTAGAAAATATGAATCAGTGAAGAAAATATAATCAGTTTTTACCACAGCATCACAAAATACTTATTTTTGCTATAGGATTGTAGACTATTTCATTTCCACGCTTAAGATAGAAGAAAATCAAGCAAATTATGAGTAATTCAAATATTTCTCATTCCATTGGTAGAGACATTTTATACATTGTAACTTAGTACTACAACCTGTGAACTTGTATGTGCTTGGTATCTAAGCAAGGGGAGATTGCCTTCTCAGTCCTGTGTTTGACTTATCTATGATATGGGGCTGCAAATAATACATTTAAGAAACTTACATTAGCATATGTACAGCAGATAAAATAACACACTTGTTCAAGATCATTCAAATTTGGTGTTTATTATTGTTATTACATTATTTTAAAAGTATATCTGCTAATCAAACCAGCCAAGTAATTCTGTGAAAGAAATAAAATTAATCTTATAGTACAAGAAACCAAAATGTCACTTAGGTTTTTATTTCAATCTTGAATGAAACCCAATTATGTAGCATTTTGAGGTCCACACAATATTTTCAGAGTAATAAAATTCCTTATTTTAGAAAACAATGTATCTAATGAAATTTGAGTCCAATCTAGAAGACAGGGGAATAAAACACACTATTTTAAGGAAAAGTGAGAATTATATTTCACTCCTAAAATTTCTGAGTTTATAATTTTAAGAAATGCACCAAATTCAAAGATTTGACAGGTAAAAAAAAACTTTCTTCTGGCAGGAAAACACTTTTTTTTATTGTAATGGAACTCATAAAAGTAGAATAATTTTAGACTTGCAGCATTTGCTGAAAAAATATCATGACTTTAGCCACTTTGAAACACTAGAAATGAAAACTGAACACTTTTGTTTATTTCACTCTGGTTCACTCCAGTCAACTCTTAACATCTTCACAGCCTACTTCCTTCATTTTGAAAAAGAAAGCTCAATTCACCAACTTTTTTCAAAGTCATGATACGTACCTCATAAGCATTTTAACATGAACCATTTAGTTAGGGTTTCAGAAATGAATAGGTTTGCTTAACATCCTCATTCATGTAGAGCCAAATCAAAGATACAGCTCTATAGCAACTCGAGTCCCCCAGCAAAGACAACTAAGTTAACTATTTCCTCAATCACAGTGATTGGCATTTTTGCTCCATGTGAGAGTTTAAGGATTATGAAAGAAAGATGATTTTTATACCAAACTTTTCTTTCTATGAAATGAACTTAAATTTGTATAGTAGAGAAAAAAGTTCACTTTTCCACAATCTCACAATACGGCAGAAAGATTTTTTTATTGAGATACATAATTTATCTTTTATTCACTTTGGAATTGATACTTCCATCTCCTTCACTTCATGTCAATTATAGCTCCTTTCCACATTTCTATTTTTAATGGTATGCTGCATGGCATGAACAGTACGGACAGTATTCCAATTTTACTCTCATCAAGGAAATGCCTACTGGATCAGTGATTCAGCATGTGACGTCCTTTATCATATGTCACATGTTCCCAATTAGTTCCTTTTTCTGTCACATTAGTCAGGAAGTAAATAATTGAGGGCTGATGTATATCCATTAGTAATGGTTTTGCAGTCTACCCTCTTAAACACCAAGGTCTTTACAACTTTGCAAATTACTCCTTTATCACCTCAGAACTTGTTTATTTAAAAATCAATTAACAAGCCAGTTAGGCTCACACACAAATTATTAAATAAATTTACTCCTGTACTCCACAGTAGTAGAAGAGTCTCTGTTGGAAAGGAGGGGATAGCTGATTGAACTGTTAGAGATTAATTGGTCCTTGAATAACAACAGGTAAGATTTGTGTAAAAGCATAAGTAGACTCTAACTTTGAATCTTGTAAGGCAGAGTGGTTTTCCTTCCAGGTGGATGTGAGACATTTCATTGGTAGGGAGATTTTGTTTTATTTATTTATTTGGTTAGGAAATCTTTTCAATTTAATATTTTTTTCTTTCTGGTATATTGTTATTTTATTTTGTTGAAAAAACAACTTTATGTTCTCATTCTGAAGCTGATCAAATCGAATTTGCAAATTTTCTACATGATTTGAGAAATCATTTTCTACATGAAACTAATCCCAACTCACAGTTTCATTAGACTATAATTTATCATGTCCATAAAAATCTGCTGCAGTTAGCAATGCAAACCCTGTGGGAATAGTCACAATTTGTAAATGATAGCAGCTAGCAGGAAGCCATATAGATGCTAGTGAGAATGCCTGATTACACAAATTCTTATCATTATAGTAATGGAATATGCAGGTAAGTTAATAGGCACTCCTTCAGATATGTGCCCAAGCATGGTATGGCAGGGTTTTCAATCTATTTCTAGTTTTCAGGGGAGCATCAATACTAATTTACATAGTGGTTGCACTGGTTTCCATTCCCACCAACAGTACATTCACCTTTCTTAAATGTGAGAGCATCCAAGATCTGTTGTTATTAATTTTCACGTTCATAATCATTTTTATTAATTACCCTGCTGTACAATATAAAATCATCATTACCAGTCACCCTGCTTACAATAGATTCCCAGAACTTTTTTATACTAAGTGAATCATTTTTACCCTTTGTAAAGATCACTAAACCTTTCCCTCTAACCTACAGCTGCTGGCAACCTCCATTCTACACTATGCTTCTGTGAGTTTGATTCTTTTAGATTAAACATATAAGTGAGGTCAGGGAGTGTTTTTGTCTTTCTGTACCTGGCTAATTTCACTTAGCTTAATTTTCTCTAGTTTGATTCATATTTTCCCAAGTGACAGAAGTTGCTTCATTTGATGGCTGACTAGCATTTAATTGTATGCATAGAATATTTTCTTTATCCACTCATTGAATGTAATGTAGGTTGATTACACATCTAATGTGAATAAAATGCTGCAGTAAACACAAGAGTGTAGGTAACTCCTTTATATACTCCCAGAAATAGAAATGCTAAATCATATGATAGTTCTATTCTTAATTTTAGAGGAACGTACTTGCTGTATTTCATAATGTTTGTAATAATTTATATCAACACCAATGGTATACAAGTGCTTCCTTTATGTTCTTGCCAACAGTTCTGTCTTTTTGGTAATAATCATTTGAATACATATGAAGTAATATCTCATTTCCATGATGATTGATGATGTTGAGCACCTTTTCAAATACCTGCTAAGTACTTTTTTTGTCTTCTCTAGACAAATGTCTATTTAAGTCCCTTACTATATTTAATTATCTATTTTCCTGATACTGAATTGTTTGAATAAAGTGAGCATAAACATATTTTAAAAGGAATGAAATATCCTAGACAGGCAGTTCAATTAAATTCTATTCATGTGCTTTTTCAACTGTTAAAGGCAAAACAGTTGGGTAAGTAACAAAATATGTACAGATATACAATTTTTGTTAACATAGTGAATTTTTAGAAGGTAGATAGCATGATAAAGGGAAAGAAATTTTCTTACTGAATTGTGACTATATTATAAAGCTAGAATATGTGAGATTTTGGTGTTTGCTTCCTATTATCTTTACAGCATGGCTCATAAAGCAAACTAGAAGCACAGCATCTTACAATACATGTGACAAATAAATTGGTCATTTTTTGATCAAGTGCTTCTGAAGGTTCATAGCTCTTTTTCTTTATGTGTATATACATGGCACACATATGTACTTTTTAATGTGTATTCATATGAAAACACAGTATATGTCTGTCTTTATATATGTCAATTGATACTTAATTCTATGTGTTTATACACATATTGTTATGGTTTGAATTCTCTCACCAAAACTCACGTGGAAACTTAATTCCCATCACCTAGTATTTATTAATAGGGTAAAAAGAGTATCATAGTCTTCTCTTTGTTTAAATAAGGACATAAGTATTGATCCCTAGTCCAGCAGAATTATGGTGTAATAAGCAGAAGAGAGAGCTGAGTGAGGAAACTCACATGGGCTACCTTCGGATTGTGGACAGGGTCGCCACCAGCAAAAAGGACTATACCACACATGTCTGTCCATTTGTACTTCCCAGTCCTCAGAACTGTGAGACAAATAATCCTTTATTCCTTATAAAGTAGTCAGTCTGGTTACTCAATTATAACAAAAGAAAATGGAACTAAGACCCACATACAAATACTCATTTTAATACACTTCTTTTCTTTGCAAAAAATCACTGTGGTTTGAACTCAAAGCTTTCCACTTGCAAGGCAAGCATTCTAACATTTGAGTCATGCCTCCACTGTTTTGGCTCTTCTCATTTTTAATATGGGATCATACTTATTCTCTCAGGCCAGCCTGAACAATCATCTTCCTGTTTATGGTCCAGCTGCAGCTGCGATGACAGACATGTACCACTACACTGATCTTTTTTTGTTGGGATGGGGTCTTGCAAACACTTACTGCTCAGGGTGGCCTGGAACTGAGTGATCTTCTGATCTCAGTCTTCTGCAGCTGGAATGGCAGGTGAGTGTTTAGATGGAGTTTCATGAATTTTTTTTGCCCTGGCTGGCCTCAAACCTTGATCCTCTCCATCTCTTCCTCACTGGCACCTGTCACACAATATTTTTGTTTGTTTGTGTCCTAAAGATATCAGAGGATAGTAGTTGAATATGTCAAAATAGTCCTATAATGTGTGCCTATATTGTAATGATTATATTTAGACATTTATCTATTTCTTAAATAAGCATACATCATTTTCTAAATAGAAAGAAAACACAACTCACTTATTCACAATAGTCTCAACGTAATAACCATACGTTACTTTTCACTGCATTTCCTGATAATGATTGGTAAACTATCATCTGATTTTATCCCCGCCCAAAATGTATTAACTTTAAGTTGAGTGCATGTACTACTGGTTTCTGGTTCTAAATCACTGCCTACTAAACGGAAATACCTTGACATTGAAGATACAAATTAAATAGATTTCATATGGTCTTAACTCATAAAGACTGTTCTGTTAAGGTTTTATTGTTCAAACTTGTGGAATCATTCAAAACTAGAAGTTTAATAAATGCCAGGTTGATATTTGTGAAAGCTGTGTCTCCATTTGCTAGATTATTTGTAGTATATGTTATTTTAAAAAACTGAAAATATTAATAGGGAGTAGTAGTGCTCTTTTTAAACTTTTAAAACAGAAATGTGAAATTAAAATGATTTTTATTTAACAGGAGAAAAGGAGGAATTTATTTTTATTTTAATATTTGCCTAGTAAGGAAATTACCATTTGAGTTTAATCCTTCTTTCCAGAATATGCTTGGTTATGTTCAAATTCTAGCCAACTAGCACATCAATAGAAAGGGTTCATCAATTTTAATAGTATGAATAACTTAGATAGAAACATATTTTCCAAATGTAATATGACACTATGTAATGTATATTTCATATAACAATATGATGTACATACATAACATATATAGTATACCACATTTAAGTGGATTTCCATAAACAAAGCAAGTTGATTATAAATTGTAAAGGAAATAAGATATCTGGGACATGAACAAATGAATCATGTATAATAGGAATATTATCAGCTCTGTACACAGAAACAAAGATTCGCAAGAACACACATGTACCCACTGGTAATGGAGGAATTGGAATTCAACAACTCTCTAGTCTCAACAACTTCCCTCTACAGCTCACTGCTTCTTTTATGATGTGAAAAGGCAGATCTACATATTTTACACTAAAGAAAATATTTCATTTTTTGACTTTTCAGTCACAAAAAAGCAGTTGCCCTTAAAATATACAAGACACACACACACACACACACACACACACACACACACACACACACACACACACACATACACACACACACACACACAAAATCACCACTAGGTCTTTTAGAATATAAATGGAAATAGGTAAAGTTTATAGTTTAGAATTTCCTTTCATTGCCTGGAACCAGACTTTTCACTGAAGGATTTCCATGAAGGAACTCATTTTAATCTTCCTGATGATGCAATGCTGCATTTAGCTTAAATTTTGTATGTGACTAAAAACATGAGACTAAGAGAACTAAGGAAACATACAACCAAGGGTAATGGAGCTGCAATTTGGACTTGGATATACCTCATGATAATGCAGTGAAAGACTGTATGGAACAGAACATGGGAATAGCCACTCTACCATTTTCATCTGCTTCACAAAGTGTTCTAAATCAGCATCTCAAAGAGTATCCTTTTATCTACAACACTTATTAGAATAATGTGTCTTTACTAGTTTTGCTTTGGCCAGAATGGGGTGCTAATTTGACTAATCTTGGGACAGTAAAAGGACGTTATCCAACACATAAATGACAAAATAGCACAGAAGAATCCTTTTCCACAGCTCTGGGATGTGTCAGTGTTAGCTTCAATGTTACCGTACACTTTAGAATGGGTGTTCCATTAGCTAGAATGTGAGACCCACCTATAGAGATTTTATATGACATCTTGATGTTTTTTTAGCACTTAGTTTTTGCATTACAAAAAATACATTTTTGAATTTAGTAAACTTTTTAATGAAGTCAAAAATCTCTATTAACGATGAAAGCAAATAGTAAACACTATGAAAATATCCCCTCATAGTCTATCACAGAAATGTTTATTAAAATTAACTTAGAGCAACTGTGCTATAATTTTCAAAAACTAGCAAAAATTATGTTTATCACTTATTTTGCAAGCTTCATTAAAATTAAAGTAAGTATTGTAATAGTGATTTTGTAAATTTGTGTATATTTTGGAAATCCTTCAGGGCATCATATAACAGTGATTAGGAGGTAATCACCTTCCTGGAATTTATCATATGATTATTTCAATAAAATAAATGTTTACCGTAAAAGGATTTTCATCAATGCATTACCTGTAGCTAAAAGATAAGAAAGGATACTTGGATTAAGTGGAGTACAGAATATTCATTACAATACATACAACTGCTTACCATGTTGTGGTCCCTAAATGTGCTACTTTCCTTAGAACTGAAAGTTCCATTCAGAAACTTTTTTCCTTGTTGTAAGTTGAAATGTTATAAATATAGAGTAATTATATACTAACTACATCATAAAAGCTTATCATGAGCCACTCACTGTTCTGAACACTTTCCTTGGATTATCACAATTAATCCTCACAATTAATTTCACTTTATGTGGATTATCACAATTAATCCTCAAAATTAATGCTGTGAAATTAATAACATTTTCCCCTACTTATCAGATGCTTATATCTGTTAATGATGTAAACAGAGTTAGTCAAAATTCACCTTTATAGACATTGAGCTATTTTTGGTAAAAGTCTGACTTCTAATTACTGTATTTCCCCAACATCACAGCTTCACTACTAAGTGAGATTTAATGATATTTAAATATCAGCTGGAATTTTTATGAACATGGAAACATTTTCAGCAAGAAGGTGTATGCACATTTCAAAATGTATGTATGCAGAATTCCATATTCTCTTTTTATAACATCTGAAGCCTCAATTTTCTATATCACAGCACATTTAAAAGTCTATTGGATGGTTCTGTGAGGCAGGTGAAGCAATATTACAATGGCAAGTTTAACAAAGTGTTGAGTCTAATTAGGGGAAAATAATCATTTAGGTTTAGGAACATTGTACCAAATCTGATTCCAAAGCTGAATTCACAGTCAGCTAAAGTTTCCAGATTGTGCTCATGCAAAGAATTGATTAAATCTTTCTAAACACTTTACACATACTGACTACCAGCAATTTCCCTGAAGAAAAATTACTTCTACTGTCATATAATATTTAAAAAGCAATAAAGAAGTGATAACATTGTCCTAGTGAAAATACTAATCCTGGAGAATGTAAAACAGCCCTGAAGAATACATTGTTATTAACATGTACATGTATAATACTGCTTTTCCTGTCTTACAACAAATTAAAGAAAGCATCCAAGCAAGAAAATTATTATGATTTTACAAATTCTATTCTGTACATAAGTGTACAAGAAATGTTTATTCAAACAAATTATGAGCCACAAAAGCAGGAAAGAGAAATTATACCTCCAATATAAAAAGTAATAGAATCAGTTATTTCTGCCCAGTTTAAGATGCTCATAAATTCCTGGTAAAAATTTCATTTTTTAAGACTATGACTAAGGAGAACTATGAACAAAGCACTCCAAGATACATCTTTCATAGGCATGTTTAGAGAAATCTTTCCCAAATTTCACCTTTCCTTAAACTTGTATACTACCAGCTAGAATAAGTGAAAACATGCACATTATTATAGAAAAAGAAATTAAAGTTTATTCACAAAGACTTAAAGATTTCATACAGAAATAGCTACTTCAAAGCAAACTGATTTGTCAGATTAATGGGTAACAGGAATTGGGACAAGTTTTAGAAGGAAGAGTCAAGATGCCATTATCTCCCGGCTGTTTGCCTTTGCCTTATTTTCACATCACTTTCATCAATTCCCTTGTGAAGATAATTCATAAAACATGTGTTTGCACTGACTTTAATTCTAAAGTGAGATTCAGTTATTCTCATAGACTGATTTTAAATATAGGTTAATCAATCTCTCCTGTGTTTGAAAAATCTGATTTGCTGTCCACCAATGTCACTAGCATTCTGGGAACTTCCATGTACAAATAGCATATGCTGAAGGGTATTGTTATGTTGACCTTATTCTACTTTTGTATCTTTCCTTACATGACTGGATAAATAAGGATAAAAAACAATGGCACTTTACTGACCTGTTGAAGAGCTGCATTTCAGTACAGGGTGGGTCTTCCAAAAGCTGTGCATGTTTTCTCTTCTCCATTCCTCCTTCCTGAGTTTCACATATTACCCATCATCTACAGGACATAGAGGAATAAGTGAGAGTTTTATAAAATTCTGACTTGTCTATGTGAAGTACAATAAAAAAGTCTAGTTTGTAAGACTTGACCCACTTTCACCAATTATTATTCTTACTTGATAGTAATTAAAGTAAGATTTAACTCTTAAGGAAAAAGATTTCAGCTAATTTTCCCTAAAACATTCTCTCTTTCTCTCCTTTACAGAAAGAGAAAATATTATTATTAAAGTTAAATAGTTCTCTGTCATAGAAGGCAGAAATTTGATTTGCTTTACATACATAAGCTTATGGATGGTTTCCATCTTCATGTTAGTGGCATGTTACCCACTGGATGACAGAGTATTGTGCCATAAATAAAGGATTTGATGCCAAAGGCTAGGTTCAGGAGCTTGGCTCTGCCACTTACTTGATGGGGAATTTGGAGGACTGCCTTGTTCAATTTTTCCATGTATAAGTCATGGATTAGTTTAGGATAGTCCCGATACTACCTCATAGGGATATTGCTAAATAAGAAAATGCATGTGAACTATTTGTCACATAGTAATTATCTTTATAAATAATATTTTAAATACTCTGTTTGATAAAATGAAAACATGTCATGTATATAGTAATTTTTCTAGTACTAAATTCTTTGCACTAAAAATACACTTCTAATTTGTTTTCTAGTATAATTACTACATCTAATTACAGCCTTATCAATAACATGAAGATCAAGCTGTTTAGTGATTTCAAATTACACTGATTAAATCTATGCAGAAATCCTGTGGTAACACTAAAAACTTGGTATTAAAATGTAAATCAATGAGTTATTCATTTTAATTAATAAAAATTAATTTAAGTGGATAGTATGCAATTTCTAAAACAATATCAATAATGTGACAATGACATCTATATAGAGACAAATTACTATATTTAAAGTTATTATAAGAAAATATCCAATTTAACAACTTTCTAAATGTATCTAACAACAGATCACTGCTAAAGGGCACTGAAAAGAACTTATATATTCTTGGCTCTGCATTTGTGCATTAAAAAATTGTCACTTCTGTTGGTACACTTGTAAAACATATATGATTATTTAACAGATCACTTCAATTATTTCCCAGCATTTAGTGTAAAACACTACCATTATTCTTGAAGGTTACTTCAGGAAATATGAGAATTACATAGAGTAAAACTCATTGAGTCTCCTTCATCCCTTATTATTACATTATATTTCATTATATTACATTATATTATATTATATTATATTATATTATATTATATTATATTATATTATATTATATTATATTCCTTATGAATAGCAGAAAGAAGATGCATTGAGGGAAGAAAGCTTTTCTAATTCACACTAAAATACCATATTGGAAAATGGTGGTTGTGTATTATGCTTAAATGGTACATACATTACCCAAGCAAGACTCATTATCAATTTTGTTATTTTAACAATGCTTTGTAAATGAATATTATCTTCATTTATGGATGAAGGAATAGAAAGACTGAAATGTACCTAAGATCACAGACCTCGTCACTGTAAACACCAGAAGTGGAACTTAGATCTATCTAATTCCAGCATCAACATTCTTTAAATTTTTTCTCACTAGAAATTTCAAATCCGTACAAATTCCACATAATATCCTTCCCTTTTAATAACAATAAAATTTGTGCCATTTTGTTTCACTCTCTATCATCACCCATTTCTCACTTTCAAAATTAACTTTCTATATAATCACAAACATAGTAAAAAGATAAATATTGAATATTATCTCTATTTTATGCAGACAATTGTATTACTAAAACTAAAGAATTATATTTTATTTATTCCTAGGGCACTAAATATAAGAACAGGAGAATTTGCGGAACCTCAGTAATCTTGAATATGCTTTGTCATACATACAGTATAGTATTTTCCCTACTAAGACAGAGCTCTGTTGGTTTAAATTATATTCTCAATAGAGGTCAATGTCACATTTACTTACACAACATGATTATTTATTTCTCTCTTATATAATTGGATCATTCCTGCAGAGCTGCTGATCAATATGATATCCATGGTCTATAAAGGACAAATTTCTTAACACAAGGGCATGATAATGGTCAAATAATTTTAAATGACATTCTTTTGTTATTATGCAATATACAATGGTCTTCATATCTCTGTGTAATTGGCTATTTTCATCTTCACTCAGCTGAATATTGAACAGTTGAGTACTCAATTTGCCAGCATGTTTTTGTAAGCACAAAGTACATATTTAAATACTCAGAATTATGCACAAATAATTAAAAATATCTAGTTTATCATCCACTAGAATGTCTAAGTTTCATCCATCATTTGTGATGTGGCTGCCAAATGCAAAATGCAACACATTTTAAAAGTACCAGATTTTCTCTCACAACCCATGGTCCTCAGGCTATTTTTCAATATGAAGAATCTCAGAATTATAGATCTAAATACATTTTCCTCTAAAAATATGATTAGTGTGAAGCAAGTTCACAGTGCATTGTTTATCAACTTACCTAGGTTCAGTGAGCTAGGACACACTTACAAGAAAAAAGTTACATGAAGTATACTTAATACATACAGATGGCCAACAATGGCAAAATTAATCTGTGATCCCTGTGAGCTTTATCCTGAGGGTTACAAAAACTGCAAAAGAGGAGAGAATCTCAACTGTGCATGTCCCACTTGCTAAGAGATTCCAAAAAACAGCCTATCTCACATTACAAATGCCAGGGTTGATGGAATTCACAGGGTTAAAGCTTAGAACATTCTACTTCTAGGAGAGAAAAGAACAAATCCTCGGCCAAGTGACAGTTCTTTCTCAGTCCAAGATGCTAGATTCTCTAAGCGGGACAGGGAGAAGTCCTGGCCTGGTTAGGCAACCTCTTCCTACCTCACTTATTGCATTACCAGAGCATTCTACTGCTGTTCTTGAGAGCCACAGTAAGAAAGAGAGGAACACAGTCCTGCAATTACTAAGGCCAATAAAACATCCATAGTGATTTTATATAGCACAGCATAAGTACATACTCATGCACCCTAGCACTTACTAAGGCCACTTTTACTGCACCTTTAAACTTCACAACAAACTTGGTAGCTCTTTGTCATAACCATACCATTTTTTATTGATAATGAAGCTAATACCAACAAAATTATATTAGTTATTCATTAGTTATTCACTTAGTAAAGGTTAGAATAAGGAAAGCAACTAAACTCTTTCTAAAGTCAAAAGTTTAGTTTTTCTGCCTCTTCTTATTTTTTTTCTTTCATTCTTGGACCAATTTAATTATGAAACTATATCACAAACAACCACCCCCTTATTATAACTCTACCACTCACAGCAACATTACTATTATCTTAATTATACTCATGATTTCCTAAATGATTCCCATGTTTCCTGATTTTTAAATAAATGTGTTCTAAATATGGTCAAGTTCTTTTTTCTTAGCAGTACTGAGGCTTAAACTAAGGATTTCACACTTGTTAGGCAGGCTCATTACCCCTTGAGCCACCCTGTCAGCTCTTTTTTATGTTGGATATTCTTGAGGTAGGGTCTCATGAACTACTTGTATGTGCATTCCTCAGACCACAACCCTCCTGAGTAGGTAGGATTACAGGTGTGAGCCACCAGTGCATGGCTGGTCAAGTTCTAAAAATACAATTCTGATGATTGCTTGCTATTCTTCACATACTGTTTACCCATTGTCTGTTCAATTCTGAGTGTCAATAGAATGTTAGGGTTGAAGAACACTAAACAATTCTTAGTCAAGAAATAGAATTTTTAACTGGCATACTTGGAAAAAATGTTTTAGCATAGCATAAAATACTTTTAAAATATTTCTACGGTCTTTTCTCCACATACCAGAAAATTCACCCATAGTTTTGATTTCTACCCCTCCCTGACACACTAACTTTCCAGTAGAAAACACTCCAAAGTGACTGACAGGCTTTTGATACTACTCACAGAGTTTGATACATCTATTACTCTACTTCTTTTTGTCCATTTCTGTAAATTCTTAAAATAGAATTCTCTTGAGTGACAGGAATTAATGCAAACAAGTTATAATTAATTTGTTCCTTTACCAAATAGAATGGAAAACTACTATCTTTAGCTACACAATTCAAAATTCTTCTGTGTTCTATATTCCTAATATTATCATCTCTTCTTTAAAGTTCATATAAAGTATCTTTTACACTTGAAATTGATTTTACCTTACTATCCTATCTAGACTGAGGGGAAATTTTCAGTGATGTAAGAATCATGTATTTCATAGGCATCTTTTTTTTTTTCTTTTTGCCAGCTATACCTTTGTCATAATGTCAGGTAATACATTTGAATGAGCCAGAGTAGGGAACTGAGGGCTGCAGATGGAAGGAGAGGATTTATACTATTGATAAATAGTCAAGTGAGCATATGCATGGACCCCTTTCTCCAAAGTCAACTCCCCAATTATTGAATACTTAAAAGTGTTTGCCAGGAGGTCAGGTTACATTTGCCACAACAATATATATGATATGTTTCTTGAATGCATAAAAGTGAATCATGTGAGAACAGCATGCACTTATTTGTAATTCTCTACCCCACAGAGCACAACCACCATTGTTCCATGGGGACTATTTACACACATTGAATTTGATAGAAGCATATTTCCCAGGTGGAGAAAGAGCAAACAGAATTCTAGTTGAATAGCATAATTTTTAAGTCTTTTTTTCTTGAAATAGAGGTTTAACAATTTTCTTTCCCAATGAAATATTTTCATTGAATTTCATAAAGCATTTTCTAGCAAGTCAAAGAAATCATTTACAAATTAAAATACAAATATAATAGGTAAGTTTAAGATCTTCATGATGAATATACCTATTTCATGAATGAAATAGCTCATGAAATATACCACAATATAATGTGTTATTATTCTGTTTTCATTTATTCTATTTCTTTTTTTTTCATTTCATTTCTTTCTCTCTCTCTCTTTTTTTTTTTTTTTTTTTTTTGCTTTTTTTCCCATGTCTGTTTCATCTGGGCTCTAAAGGATTGACTGGGATTTCAATTTAAATAATATTAAATTCAGATCCTGGTTTTGTTTCAGTGAAATTTATGAAGTTGAGAAAAAACACAGACTTTCTGATTTAGCTTCCTAAGCATCTTAGTGTGAAATGTAACCAGAATATTGAGTAGAGGGGCATATGTGACCTATCTAGTGCAATACTGCCAAAAGAAACTTATGGAATATGGAAAGTTCAAAATGATGTGATTTGTGTGAGACCCTTTCTCCTAGGGAGTGGGGGATTTGACAACCATGATGCTACCCCATGGCCTCAGTTAAAAGGATGGCTCATAGAAAGATGTACAAGGGCCCTAAAATTTTAAAACAAAGATTAAAAATACCAATAAATGAACTTGGACAACTTTTATTCTTGATGTTGCATTTATTTATTGTTTTCTAACATTTGTGGTTAAGACCTGTGTAGTCTCACACAGTCACATAGACAGACATGTAATGTGTTTATCTTAATATTCACCTGGTGCTAATTTTTACGTGAAGTCTAATGAGCACATGACGTATGAGATTGAAGAAAAGAGACATATGCAATATGTGTGTGCACCTTTTCCCTGCTAACCATTTGGCACACAGCATTTTCAATGCCCCATGAGAATTGAAAAGGGTGATATTAATACTTCAGTTAGACAGCACACTTTCCTCAAGATTCTCTTGAGAAATTTTCTCCAGTTATAGTCTTCTTAGTAGGTTATCCTGTCCCTACATAAACTAACTGATAATAGAAAGATCAGTCTAGGCATTAGAAACCCCAGTTGCAAATCATCTGAATTCTCTTCCACCAGTAAGTTTATTACTTTAAATCAGAAAACTGGATACCCACATTTAGAAGACTGAAACTAGATCCTTGTCTCTCACATTATACTAATATCAAGTCAAAGTGGATCAAAGACCTTAATATAAGGTCTGAAACTTTGAAGCAATTATGAGAAGTAGTAGGAAATACACTGTAACATAAAAGTGTAGGGAGTGACTTCCTAAGGAGAATTCCAATGGCTCATCAATTAAGAGAAAGAATGAACAAATGGACTGCATCAAACTAAAGAGCTTCTGCAAAGCAAAAGTAACAGTCACTAGACTGAAGAGACAGCCCAAAGAAAATCTTTGCCAACTATACATCCAATTAGGGACTGATATCCAGAATCTATGGGAAATGCAAAAAACTCAATCCCAAAAGAATCACCATTTCAAGGAAGCTACAGGTACATGAACATTGAACAGGGAATATTCAAAGGAAGAGGTGCAAATGGTCAATAAATACATGAAGAAGTATTCAACTTTCCTGGTTATAAAAAAGAAATGCAAATCAAAACAACACTAAGATTTATCACACCCCAGTTAGAATGGCCATCTTCAAGAACAAAAAAATAACAACAAATGCTGGCAAGAATACAAAATATAAATCAGGATACAATAGAGACACTTGCACACAGATGTTTATTACAGCACTACTCACAATAGCCAAACTATGGAAACAACCCAGATACCCTATAACTGATGAATATATCAAGAAAATGTGATAAATACATACACATTTATATGTATATGTATATATATAAAATTAAATTTTATTTAGCCATGAGAAAGAATGACACCATGTGGTTTGAAGGTAAATGAATGCAACTAGGGGACATCATGTTAAGTAAAGCAATTCAGGTTCAGAAAGACAATGGCCACATGTTTTTTCTCATATGTGGAAGATAGAGCAAAAGATAAACATATACAAAAAATCAAATCTGATTATATACAAGTCTATATGTAGAACATGTTTGTAATAGTGGAACTACTCTATGTAACTAGGAGGAAGAGGAAAAGGAAAAGAGAATGAAAGAGTGCCAACAATATCAAAATATTTAACATCTGTTCAGATAGAGGCTATAATGATATATATTGAAAGCTGTTGAGTAATGAGGGATGAAATGGAAGAGGTAAAGGAGAGTAAAGGAGGGAGTTGAACTGACCAAAGTAAAGTATACTCATAACAGGGATAAATTGAGAAACCCCTTGAACAATGACTTGGAAAATAGCAAAAGACAGGAATGTAAAATAGGTACAGTGTGTGGGGGCTACTTATGGGAAAGGGGATGATGAATGAAGATGAAAGTGAGGGAAATGATGGTGGAGATATATCTCAGGTATAGTATAAACCTATATGGAATTGTGACAAGAAACCTCCCTGTACAACAAATATATCCTAATAGGAATGAAAGCCAAAAAAAAGGTTTGTGACTGGGTAATTTCTGGGTTTTTTTGTGGTTGATTTTGTTTTTGCCATTAATGGCACTATAAATACTTTCCTCACATTCACAACATTGGATAGTTTCCTAAATTACTGACTTTAGTGCATACATGTCAGTTATATTAGCCATAAAATATTAGCAAATATAACAAGAATTGTAAACAGAAGAAAACTTTTGATATTTTTAGAAATTATATAATCTTCGTCACTGTTTTGTGACAAAGTTCACATCAACCTGAAGGATGGTGACTGACCTAGGCCTCAATCAACTCCATTTGCAGAAAATTTCCGGATCTATGAGTGAGGAAGTCATTTACCATGAGTTATCCCAAGGGCAGGAGAAATGTTATCCACACATGCATTAAAAGTGAGCCACCCCACTAAACCCAACCCAAGCAGCTGTCCTGTACAATTAAGATCGAATTAACTCATATGTGTGTTTATTTTTAAACCAGTATATTTTGGGGTGGTTTGTACATGGAAAATACTAACCATTCCAAACACAAAACAAATAATTTATGAAATGCAGCATAATAAATTGACTGAAGAAATATAGAAAATAGTCATATATTACTGAATGTAGATTCTTACCAGATTTTACCTTATTCAAAAATAGTTACAGTCAAAATCAATACTATACTTGCAGGTTTATAGTATAGAATCATTAGACATATTCATGAGTGCATCTTTTCCCATATAGAGCAACAAGAAAAAGGGAAGGATGAATATTAAATGAGTCCTACAATGAGTCAAACACTAAACTAGATAATTTGAACATACAATTACAACAAACACACACATTTTGCCCCTATTTCAGTGATTTTTGAAATCAAGACTGAGCGTTACATGTACACACTACTATTTTGCTGATTATCCATGCTTCTGTTAAGGCAAGAATAAGAAACCTGAAATACCTACCATTCTTCATGTTTGAAACTCCCCTTTCCAAAATAAAAGCGAATAGTATTGACATTAAGTCATTCTCAGATTGTTCTTAGATGTACTAATATTGGGTGCAAATAGGATGATAACTTTTTTTTTATGAATTCCCCCTTTTAATAGTGTAAAGTGACTTTTTTTGTCTTGTTTGACCAATGTCAGTTGAAGTCTATTTTGTCTGTAGACTTGTATTGCAGGAATATTGTTACTTCTGCTTGTTTTCGGTTGCCATTAGCTTGATGCATCTTCTTCCAGCCTTTTTACTTTAAGCCAGTGTTTATCTCTGTCAATAACATGGGTCTCTTGTAAACAGAAGATAGTTGGATCTTCCTTTTTAATTCAGTTTGAAAATGGTGTCTTTTGCTGGGGATATTAAGCCTGTTGACATTCAATATTAATATTGATAGGTATGTGGTAAATCTTGCCATTTAGTTGTTTTTGTTGTTTAAGGATTTCAGTGTGTGTAGCTGAATCAATGCTACTCTCTAATTACTTATCTTTCTTCTCCTGTAGTTTAATACTTCCTGTTCACTTGTGGTATCATTTGCTTTCATTTTCTGTGTGTAGAATTCCTTATAGACTCTTTTGTAGTGGTGGCTGGTGGTCATATATTGTTTTAGCTTCTGTTTATCATGGAAGACTTTCATTCTTCTGTAAATTTTGAATGATAGTTTTACTGCATAGAGTATCCTAGGGCTGAATTATTCTTATTTAGTGACCAGAATATTTAACTCCATGCCCTTTTTGTTTTTAAGGTTTTTGTTGAGAAATCTGGTGTTATTTTAACAGGTTTACGTTTATATATTTTTTTTCTCTTACAATCTTCAATATTCTTTCTCTGTTCTCTGTGCTAGTTGTTTTTAATAGATAACATGCCAAAGAGAGGTTTTATTTTGGTCAAGTCTGTTTGGAGTCCTGGAGGCTTCTTGTACCTGAATTGGCAAATCTTTCTTGAGATTTGGGAAATTTTCTGTTACTATTTTATTGAATATATTACATAATCCTTTGGCTTACACCTCTTCTCCACTTCAATTTTCATGATTCTCAGGTTTGGTCTTTTGATGTTGTCGCTGAGTTCTTGCATATTACTTTCACAGTTCTTGAATTGTTTTACTAAGAGTTCTTCTATTTTTTTTTCATTAACTTGTATTTTATCTTATAGCTCTGAGATTCTTATTCTAGTCTGCTGGAGTGACCTTCCACTGTGTTTTTTGCTTGACTAATGGGAATTTTTATTTCCAGGATTTCTATTAGATTTGTTTTTCTGTGGATTTCCATATCTTTTTTTCAATTCCTTTTTATTTTTTGTTGTCTTCATTTCATGTGTCTTTTTATAATGTCCTTTATCTTTGGTGTTTTTTGAAGTACTCTCTGAGTTCATTTAGTTGTTTGTCTTCTCAAGTTCTATATTCATAATGTTTTGAAATTTCTTGAATGCATCTTGTACCATATAGTACAAGATGTATAGTAATTTCTCCATGAGAAACTTTATAAGTTTCTCAGTGACCTCTTCCATGACCCTCTTTCCTCTTTGAGGGATTTCTTGTGGGCATTAAAGACATTTATCATTGTTTTGTTGAGGTCAGGAACTGGGTATCCATTTTCTTCATTTCCCACTAGCTCCTCCATTTAATTTTTTTTTTTTTGAAGGAGTGTGATTTCCTGCCCTTCCTCTCTCCATTGCTGTAGTTGTTGCTGTGCAACTATGTTTTTGGTTGGCTAGTTGGTGGTTTCAATTGCTTGTTTTCTTTCCTTTGATGTAATTTTTGTATTGTGACTGACTTAGTTTTTAGCTGGATGGATGTGCTATTTCTGTCCCTGGCCTGGAGGTATAAATTAGTAATATCAAATTCACAGATTCAATGCCAGACCAGTTGTTCATCTATTATATATAAGACACATTGATGATAACACCTATAAACAGTGGGAGTTGGGGGGGTTGTTTGGGTAAAGATAGAAATTGGGTAATTGGTAAAGGTGGCACTAAAAGTGACGGGAAGAAAAGTGGAGGTGGGTGGTGGAAGAGGTATGGGGGCTGCAAGGAATTTTAGTCTGTGTGTTTGGGTACATTTCTGATGTTGTAGTGGAGGGTGTTTTTGTCAGGGATTGCAGAAGGCTGGTGTGTGTACAGTTGGTACATTAGGCTAGTTATTGTGTTAGGAGGGTGTAAGAAGGAGAGTAGTAACAGGTTGGGAAGGATAGGAGGAGAAAGCAAACATGGAGGACAGAGTGGATGAGAAGAGGCAAAAAGAGTAGTTTGGATGGAAAACAATGGACTATAGCACAAGAAGAGAAGGGAATGTTAATGGAGTAAGAATAGGGATAAGACAGTAGTGATGGTAAATTTAATAATACAGAAACAAACCAACAAAGAAAACACCAGGTGCGGCAACAACAAAAAGTTCAGTCTGCTCAGTAAAATTTCTGGGCTTATTCCTTTGGCATCCAATCCTGGTATTGGTACTTGGAATTCTGGGCTTTGTGGAGAAGGATGCTATCCCCTTTATTGGACAACTTGGGGTGGAGATGGTTGGAGGGTTTTTCCCTTTTTTTTTTTTTCCACTTTCCTTGATCTTCTGGTCTGTCCATTGAAAGTAGAAGCCCTGAAATGATTTCACCAGGAGACTGGCTTGTGAACAGTATTTGGTTCCTTCTGTCCACAGGGCAAGTTGCAATTGGGATCTGAGGTAACTCGCTGACAGCTAATGAAAAGTGTTCAGATCTATTGTTGTTTTTGCCATGTGGCAGATGTGTTGCTCTATAGCTGCAAGTATGGCTGGTCAGTTCCTCCCCAAGCAAGGTGGGGCAATTCAGTTTTGAGTACTACCCTCAATCCCACAAGACTAGCTCAGCAATCTATCATGGCCCCACTTTTGGAGGTTGGCTTGTCATCCCACCCCCACTATCAATATTAGATTACAGTTTGCTCTTTTTGCTTTTCAGTTTTGTTGGGGTTCGTTCAATATGCCCTGGGGCTGTGCTGGATTATATTCCCAGGAGAGTGGGTAGGGGAGTTGCATGTGGTGTGTGTTGCTCACCTGTTGGGTCTGCAGGTTTATGCAGGCAGCTTTGAAACCTGCCAGCAGGGAGAAATGGTGTGTCGCTTTTCTCAAGGCAGACACTTCCTGGGACTGGGTTTAGGGTGGCAGGGTGCAGGCAGACTTTCTATGGGTTAGTGGTCCAGGATGTCACAGAGTTCAATACTGGATGATGCTCTACCTTTTGCTTGTTGAAAGAAAACAAACAAAAAAACAAAAAGTGAGAAACAGCCAGAGCACTTTTTTCCTAGGGCAAATGTGCCCTGTTGGCTGCGCCACACTGGGATTTCCCCAGCTGTTAGGTGCAGTTAAAGGATCTTTTATGAGTCAGTTCTTGACTTTTATATGAACCTAATGTGTTTATTATTTTGGTTAGAATCAATCAGAATTACCCAAGTGTAGCTTCCATGTCTTAAGTTGGTTTCTTGAGTCACAAAGCTCAGGAATTCTGATTCCCTATCCTAAATGCTATCTTGGATCCTCCTCCTAAATATTTCTCAAAGATCCACAAACAGAACTCATTATAGGCAACTGTAATAAGAATATCAATGCCTACTACAAAGAAGATTGAATGGGATATATTTTATACAAATAGCTTTTCTAGATGCCCATTAAGTAATTACTATAATTCTTTACTATGTGTTTTTTCTAATATCACAGAATCACTGCTTCATATCTAAGGCAACCTTAAACACAGTCCTGGATACTAATCTTGTATCATATGAAAAAGGTGGGAAATGAGGTTTATTTTCTATGTTCTCATAATTATTTCTTTGTAATATTTTGAATTTAGGTGTACACTGACAATGAAATTCAGGGAGCCTAAATCATTCTTCAAGTTCACTAGCTGAGCTAACATCAGACACAAAACTGTAAGCCATTTCTTCTAACTTCTGTTGGTTTAGCCCTATAGTTAAGTGTTGGTTTGTGCAAAGCTTTTTTTTCTTAAATAAATTTAATATATATATATCTCAATTAGTGTTTAAAATTATAACTTTTATGTCTTCATTTTCTTTGTCATTATTGTGGTTTGAATTCATCTAATATTCTGCCACTTGAGCCATGACCTTAGACCTTTCTCCTTTAATTTATTTTTCAAGTAGTGTCTCATTTTTGCCTGGGGCTGGCCTCTGATAATGGTCCTCCTATCTCTTTATCCTGGAATTACAGGCATGAACCACCATGCCATTCCCGTCTTCAGTTTTCAAAGTTCAAATTCTTGGCCATTTTGGTTTTACTCTTATATTTAAATTTTACAAATAACATAAAATTTCAAGAGCATTTTCTACCTACAATAGTAAGACAAGTTTGAATAGTACCAAAAGCTCAATAAAAGCATCAAATTGAAGTGAGAAATTTCATATGGAATTCCCTTTAAGTGTTTACATAAATCTCCTGGAGAGTCTAAACCTCTCTTTCATATTGGAATTTTTTCAGTATAGTCAATAATTTATTGTGTGAAAAACATGTATACTACTCCATACCCTATACACAGGCATTGGCTAGAAGAGCAATTAATTAAAATTAAATTCATTGGTCACTTTCTTTTACCAAAGTGAAAAGTAAAACATTATTTTAGATATTATAGGGAAAAATATTTTGAAAAGTGTCCCAAAATTCTGCTAAACTGATTTAAATAAAATTAGTTTTCAGCAACTCCAATGACAAAGCTCATTTAAGCACAAAGAAAAAAACACTGACCAAATCAGATACAAGATAGGAACGAACTCTGAGGTCAGACAGTACATTCTTTGGTTTTCAGGAGTTCATGTTCCACTTTGTACTAAAATACATTTCTGAGGCTTTTAAATGAGGTAATATGAACAAATCCAGGTTGAAATGGCAATAATAGAGAACAATCAACAATACACCATGTCCAGCTTCACCAGGGTTTGCTGGTGAAGAGTCCATATGAATTGTCAGATCACTATATAGCAGCTGCTAAAAAATTTAGAAATAGTGTACAGTTTTATTCATAAGAAAGAGATTATTACTATTATGCAGGGTTTTTAGAAACTGTTGGATGAAGATAATTGTGAACCCACAGAAAGGTTTAACTTTGAAAAATTATTTTGAGAAACAGTGGTTTAATTGTTAGACTGGATATTTACTAGAATGTAGACTTGTTCTTGAATATATCTCAAGTACCTAGAATGACATTTGACAAAGATACTTATTATGTTTTTATCAGGTGAAAAATCTTATGTTTAGCTATGAGAAAAAACATACATATAAATAAACACACATTTGAAGCACTGAGATAAATCACATATGGAAGGCAGGAACACTAAATTTTTTGTTTCAAAATATGCAAACAAAAGAGTATAACATATCTTTAAACAACATTATGTATAAACACTTAGGTTTGGGAAAAATGTCAAAAACATCTTATGAAAAAGAAAAACATATTTGCTTCCAGAAAAAATATCCCCTAAATTTGGTAATTGTTAATTTTACATAATCACTGAAAGTTATTATAAAGTTAGGTACAATTCTTTTGCACATAAATGCATAAAAATGCTAATTAGTGAATTAATAGCACTTTTTACAAAGCAGAAGACAAGTTATATAAAGAGATTTTTTACAAACCCATTTAAAGAAGAGATGATATCCAGGGTTATCTTAGTGAAATACATGGAAATGCATACAATGAGTGTATTAGAAGTATTTTACCCGCTGGAACTCCCTTTGGCAATCATTTAGATTAATCTCTCTCCCAACTGAAATGTTGGAATATTGTCTTTGACTTCCCTGATGACCACAGGGCTTTTCCACAAAAGAATACAATTAAAAACATTGCCACAAACAACTTGTTTTTATATGTTTGGAATACCCTTTATTCTTAGTGTCAATGGGAATAGATAAATTGACCAATTGTCAATTTACAGATATCACCTCACTACTGCCCACATTAACATGATTTTCACATGAAAACTTTGATAAGAGTTCTTAAGTGACTTTTAATGTTTATTTATTCTGTGACATATAAATTTTTCTAATGGGTATGCTAGCAAAATATGTAGATAAATAATGTTAGAGAGAGAATTTCTTACTTTAAGAATAACTTGATGCATTTAAAGGAGTCCACACCAACAATATGCCAAATCTTTAAACTATGTCTTAGATAAATCTTTTGATTTGAGAGGAAGTTTCAAATGCAGTTTAGCTGTAGTCATATTTGCCACACTGCCAAGATGCTTCATAGTTACTCCTTTGAAGATAGGGTAATCACTACTATTCATCAGTCTCATAAGAGCTTAGTAAATATAGATTTTCCCACCAGGGAAAATGTGATTATCTTAATGAAAAGTGAAAAAAAGAATACCATGGGCTTTCCAGTCCATAGTTATGAGCTTCTGAGCCTCTTTGAACCACAGAATCTCATGATTAGAAAGAATCTTAGATATTTTCTTATTTTTCCCTTAAGTAAATGCATAAATCTTCTACTCCATTATACACATACATCTGGCCTTTGTATAAGCACTGTCATTAGATATTCACAATTAAAGAGGCTGAATAGCACATGCATAAAATAAAAGTACATCAAATATACCAGCCCTAGGAGTGATGGAAAAATTAATCTAATTAATTAATATGTATTCAGATTCCTTAAATTTCAACTGTGCTACATCTAAGGGACTCATTTAAGTCAAGATAAAGACCTCTTAAAAAGATTTTTCCTAGTGAAATATACAGGGAACTTAAAAAACTAAACTCTCCCAAAATCAATGAACCAATAAAGAATGGGCAACTGAACTAAATAGAACTTTCTCAAAAGAAGAAATTCAAATGGACAAAAAGCACATGAAAAAGTGCTCACCATCTCTAGCCATAAAGGAAATACAAATCAAAACCACACTAAGGTTCCACCTCACCCCTTTTAGAATAGCCATCATCAAAAACAGGTGTTGGCAAGGATGTGGGCAAAAAGGAACCCTTGTACACTGCTGGTGGAAATGCAAGCTAGTAAAACCACTCTAGAATAAAATATGGAGGCTTCTTAAAAATCTAAACATAGATCTGCCATATGATCCAGCAATCCCACCCCTGGGGATATACCCAAAGGAATATGACTCAGGTTACTTCAGAGGCACCTGCACACCCATGTTTATTACAGCACTAGTCACAATAACCAAATTATGGAAATAGCCAAGATGCCCCACTACTGATGAATGGATTAAGAAAATGTGGTATTTATACATGATGGAGTTTTACTCAGTCATGAAGAAGAATGAAATCTTATCATTCTCAAATAAATGGATGGAACTGGAGAACATCATTCTAAGTGAGGTTAGCCAGGCTCAGAAGACCAAAAATCGTGTGTTCTCCCTCATATGTGGACTTTAGATCTAGGGTGTTAGGTAAAACGCTGCTCTCAAAGAAAGCTCATGAGAAAACTCACGTCCATAGAGCAAGGTTTAATGGCAGGCCTAAACTGCCATGCTGGTGTGGGGAAAGATGGCACAGCCCTGAGCCTGGGCAAGCAGTGGCTTTTATAGAAGGGGGAGGGTAAGGAAGTTAGCACATGCGCTGTAGTCTCTGGTAAGGGTGGAGCTGTCTTAGAGCACAGGAATTTGTTTAAGGGCAGGGCTGCCATTTTGGCTGATTCACAAAATGGTGACATTATTGTTCTATCATAGGGCAAATGCAGCAATGTTGGAATTGGGTCACATGCTAAGGGGAGAGCACATACAGGGTATGGGGATAAGTAGGAAACCCAAAACTTGAAAATGTTTGAGGTGCCTACTGCAGAGGAACTAATTCAGAAACCTTAAAGAGACAGAGGTCAATATGGGAAGGTCATTGGGAACTAGTAAAAATGTCAGGTAGAGCTGAATCAATTTGTTTGTAACATACTTGTGCATGGAAGCAATGCTAAGAATCTCTCTGTATAGCTATCCTTAACTTAAATAGCAAAAAAGCTTTGTCTTTCTTATTATGCTTATGTCTTCTCCTCAACAAAATTGGAGAAAAGGGCAGAGCAGGTTCAGCCTGGATTGGGGGGTGTTGGGGGATGAGGAAGGGAGCAGGGGGCAGAGGGGAGAAATGGTGCAAACAATATATGCACATATGAATAAATGAATAAAAGAAGAAAAAGATTTTTCTATGACATTTTTAAATTCCAAATTCTAATTGCTCTTTGTTACTATACAGAAATATAAGTGGATTGTGTATGTAGCTTGTCAACTCACTAGGCTCCATTTTTGTTCTAGGAGTTTTTTGTAAATTCTGCTGAGTTTTGCATCTTAACAATTTGAAATTGTGAATGGATATAGTTTTTCTTCTCATTAAAAATATATTATTATTTATTTATCTATGTAGGATATTTGTTAGGATTCTAGTGCAATGTTGAAGTGGAATGATGAAAAAACACCTTCCTTTTCCCCTAATTTTAGGAGGAAAGATTTGTCTAATTTATTCTTTGTCTCACTTAGTTTTATGGTAATGTTTAGCTAATGATATCAGATTAAGACATGTATTCTTGTCTTCTATTTTCTGAAACATATTGGGGAGTTTTATTTTATTTATTCTTTAAATATGGGAAGAAATTGCAAATAAAAAGATCTTTGCCTTGGTCCTTAAACACGTATTCAATTTTGTTATTAGATCCAAGCCTCTTCAGGTGTACTATTTTTTTTTTCTTGAGTGAGTTTTAGTAGCTAGTAACTTCAAGAAATTTTTGTCATTTTATTTATATAAAATATAGCTGTTTCAATATTTCCTTATGATCCTGCATGTGCACACTTGCTATACAAAAATTCAAATATTGTTCATTGAGATAAGGAAAGTGATATCTAAGTAGAAATTCTGAACGGATTAAATAAAATTGGAAACTAAATGACCAGACTTATATTTGTTTTTAGTTAATTGTTTTCAATTTCTTTATAATTCATACAGATATTTAAATCAAACAGTAATAACATTTTTTTAGGAATTGAAATATAGATATAATTCATTCGACATTTAGAATTTAAATAAAGAATGGTAGACATAAAACATGAAGATATCACTTTCATGAAGTAATACAAAATTTATGGTAATTAAATGTAAAATCTAAAATGTGCATACAATTATTCTTAGAGCAACAATTAAAAATGGAAAGCTGTATAGCTAAAATGAAACAATAATACTAAAACAGAATTGAAAGTTAACTAACCAAATGAAAAATAAGTATAAAGGAAGTAATAAAGAACATTTAAAATTCAGTGAAAATGCTACATCCAAACCCCAAAAGATTACATTATATGTAAACATGTATGAATACAACTTAAGGAGGAAAAATTGTCAGAATGGATGAAATAACAAAAAAAACCTGAATAAAAGAAGACTCAACTAAAAATTACCTGTAAAATGCAAACTTTAAATGTAGACACATAGTCTAAAAATAACCATATTATGTAGGTATAAATATATATATATGCAATACATGCATATAATATACATATAAATAATACCATCAGAGAAAATATATTTCAAGTTAGTATTATTTTGAATTAAAAAAATAATTTTCATAATTGTAAAGGACCACTATGAAATTATAATCATAAATGTGCACCTAATAACAAGTTTTAAAGTACAAACAGTAAAATTGACAAAATGCAAAATCTTTTATTTATTTGTATTGTCAATTAGCATTTCATTACATGCATTCACCATGCACTTTTGTTTATTGATTTACCAACTGGTAGACATATGTGATATTATTACTAAAGCTAATATAAATATGTGTGTACAAGTGTTTATGTAGCCATGAATTTTCATTTTTCCTGAGTAGAATTACTGCCTCACATAGCAAGTGTATGGTTAAGTTTATTAGAAAACATTAGTCTCTTTTTACAAAATCAGCTATACCATCTACATGCTTTCCAAAGAAATGTATGAAATTTTCTGATGCAATATTTATTATAACTTGATATAATAACTTTTAAAAAAAAGCAATATTGATACATTTATTGTCTGAATTTGTACTTCTGTCTCATATAATGATGTTGAGCAAATTTCCATATACATATTGTCAAAATAAAATATATAAAAATTTAATTTCATTAAACTTAAAACTCATGCTGAAAATGATATTATCAATAAAATGAAACATCTCAGAAAAGGAAAAGTATTTGCAAATTATATACTTCATTAAAAGCTATCTGGAATATATAAAGAAGATTTATGCTTCAATAATGAAAAGTCAAAATTAAAAATAGCAAAGTATATGAATATATAGTTCTAATGATTATTAAGCACATGAAAAGTTGTCAAACATTGTAGTCATTCTGGAAGTAAAAATTATAGCCACAATAATGTACTGCTTCATAGCCAGTAAGATGCATATATGAAAATAGATGAAGAAAAACACATTTTGGACAGAATCAGAAGAAATTGAACCCCATTGCTTATTGCTTGTATGAGGATAGGATAGTGAGCTTTTGCAACTGTTACATGGTTACAACTGTGTTGTAAAACATTTGAGCACTTCAAAACATTAAATATCAAGTCACCCAATGATTACATCCTTAAGTATAATCTGTAGTAAAAAGGAATAACCTTATTCATAAAAGTTCAAGTTGAAATAACCTAAATGTCAATCAACTCATAAATGAATGGATTGAAAATTTAGTGTATCCTAACAATGGAGTAATTTTTAGCAATCAAAAATAAAAGTGCAGACACATGTCACAGTATTAAAAAAATTGTACCATGTTAAGAAAGTCTTTTTAGAGAAAATAACATAATGTTTAGAGTAGACAAATCTATAGAAGTCAGCCAGTTTTTGATTGCCTGTGTCCAATTGTGTGGTAAAGAGGAGGCAGTGATGATGATAGAAGGAAATGAAACTTGATAGTTGCTATAGATGGAATTCATTTAAGAAGTTCTTAAAATGTTCTAAAACAGATTATAGTGATGTTTGTCCAAATATGTGAATATACAAAAGTCATTGCATTATTCATTTTAAGTAGGTAAACTTTATGATATGTTCATTAATATAAATAAACTAGTTGAAAATGTGTGTGTTTCTGTGCAGATAAACTAAACTATTCTCTGTTTTGCCTGATCAAGAATAGATTCCCAAAATCATTCAGTTACTGTTTAGTTAATAACAACATATAAAATCTTAAATAACCCATAATTAAACACCTTGATTTATCTGAAAAGTTTATATGTTGTCAACTATTGCAAATTGCTTCAAAATCTATGGAGAATATTGAGCACTTTCAAAGATCGTGAACATATAAACATTTGAATTAGACAATCATTATTTTAGCACGTGAGATGGGGTCCTCACTTCTCTAATGGACAAGAAGAACAGGAGATCCCAAGTGCTGATTTAAGAGAGCATCTCTCTCATATTGATCAATGCATTTGACTCTGAATTGAATAACTCAGATCATCAAATTGAGTCCCCTTAGAAACTTGACCAGTAGAGAATAATTAACTGCCTCGACCAAAAAAAATTTTCACATATTTAAAGCAAATTAGAAACTCAAATTGAAATTCTGTGGTGGACAAAGAAGAATTTTATTTCCAACTTTGGAAACTGGTTTACATGATTACTTGGCAGCAGCTTTGATACCATCTCTATTTTCTTCACTCAATTCTTTCAGGAATATTCCAAAAGTGAAAAATTTCAGCTCAGTAGCAGTGTGACACAAAACAGAAAGGAAGATCCCTGCTTTATAGTAGTTTTCACTGACCTGGAAGATGTTGTCTGGACTCACTGCAATTATAAAGGTCTCATCCAGCTGTAGTATTCTATAACTTCAATGTAATAAATGGGGATGATCCATTCAAAAATAAGTCTCATAGCACAAAACTGAGCTTCTGAATGACAGGACAGGGAAGCTATTAAAACCCTGATTCTCCACTGATAGGATCTCTTATATTGTTCTCATACAATGGTTTTTATCACATCTGTAAAGGAGAGGATAAAACTCCAGATGCTTATGAGATGATATTAGGAAAGATAGAATGAAAGACTAGGTTTGATATACTCATAATAAAAAATAACTGAGAAGTTTAGTAAAGCTTTGTATTATTTATAGTCATACAAGTTTATGAAAAACTCATAGAAGTAAAATAATTTTCCATGTCTTAGATTTTTGTAAGACTGTCAGATTTTCAGTAAAGGGGAAAAAATTAGTATTACCAAATTTCTTGGAATATAACCAAAGTCTTATTTTACAAATAATTTGAATAACTAAAAATATTGTTGAAGATTATAAGCTTTTGATCTTCTTTCTCCTCTAATCAAAGCACATTATTTTATACTAAAATAACTCTGGAGATGGGGTAATCTTCATTAACAACAAAGACAACATATTCTTTGAAATATAATATTTGTAGCCTTTCTTTCCCTTTCTCTTTTCATTTCTAGTCAATTCTAAATCTCTATTGATATCAACTAATCTTTATATAATTTTTTCACCTGTAATTTCCTTAGTCACAGCACTGGTAATCAGTGTTACATTCCTGTGTTATGAAATATCGAGATACAATGATTCTCCCTAATAAAGCAATAGGCAATCATCAGTAGGATACTTATTCACACAGGTATTGGTCTCAGCATTCTTGGGACTGGAGATCATTGATTATGTTCATGATTCTATTGCTGCTGTGAGATACCTGACATCTTGTACCAGTGCTTTAAAAGGTAATTTTTCAGTTCATTTGCTACCATTTCTCTACAAATGATGTCCAAAACATGTTTATTTGCAAGTTGTTTCATAATAAAGGTCTGAAAAGTCACATATATGTGTGTGTGTATATATATATATACATATATATTTATATACATATATTTTAACCTGGAAAACTGGTTTGTACAGAAGTGTCAAAATTCTATTCTCATATTACATTGAGAAGTGTAGGCTCTAGATATATAAAAGCACTTGTCTATTGAAATTTTAATTGTATATAAAAATGATATAATGCCATTTTTTAATGATGTTATGTATATTGTCATACCTAATTGTTTTAACAATCCTATGAGACAGGTATTCTTGCCACTCTTATTTTATAGAAAGAAAAGATGATGGGAAAATATATCAAATGCATTGTATATGATCAAAAATATATCATAAGTATTTGAATCAAGAATTCCAGCTCCAAATCTTGTTCTAATGACCATGATATTATAATTCCATAAGAAAATTTAACCTCAGTTTTTCATACATATAAGTCTTTTTCTCATCTTAATGATATTTTACACATGCAGTTTGTCTGTGTACTAGAGTGGGAAAAAAAAAACTTGATGAATTACTTTCCAACTGCTGTCTTTGTTATATTGCTTATTTGAGGAATTTAAGATGTGAAGAGATTATTTAGGAGACTTATAAGAGACACATGTTATTTAGGAAATGTATAGTAGAAGCCAATTCAAGCAGATGAATTAAACAGGGGAAGTGCCTTGTAAAGATAATTAATCATGAGAACCAAAGGAAAATATGACCTCAAGATTTTCTTTAAAAAAAATACTAAATACATTTAAAAATATGTTGTTTTCTTCTAGTCTCTGCCTATCTCCAAAAGTTAGAATTCATTATCTCTCTTTATTCATTCCAAACTGGATAATTTCCCTTTTACTTTTAAAGCAGACAGGAAAAAGTCCTATGGCAATTGACAGTCCATATTATCTTTACTGATTAAAATATTATTTTTCTTGGTCTTAGTCCTAATTAATATTACAGATGGGGATATGAAATTGGCCCATTTTTGATCAAGGTGTACACTTGATCCAACCAACTGTGATCACACCAAATTCATGAAGGAAGACTGTGGCTGTAGAAGAGATAATTAGATTAGGAGTCACAAATATGTTTTGACCACTAGTGGTTGTTATTAAGTTGTAAGTCATGTGACAGGCTTTTCTTTCTCAGTGCCAGGAAAATTTAATGTCAAGAAAGGTGAGACTGAACAAAAACTTGTTCTTGAAGCCATGTTATAAATATATGAATTATATTAAGGAATAAATTTGAGTAATATTTACGATATATCTGTATAAAATATTTTGGTACTCAGCCATATGAATTAAAATTATGTCATCTGCAGAAAAATGAATGGAACTGAAGACAATCATGCTGAGCCAGATAAGCAAAATAGAGGACAAATATTTCATGTTCTCACTAATTTGTAGAACTTAGACTTAAAAAGATGATGATGATAGTAATAATAATAATGGGAAATGAATGTATATGGAGAACTCTTCTGGGGGGATCAACAGGAGGACGAAGGGGAAAGGAAAGGATGCTGAGGGACGAAGAGGATGAAAATAAACTGAATACATACTATAAAGTCAGTAGAATGAGAAGAACCAAACACTGTTTGAAACACTGGGAAAGAAGGGGAATGGGAATATATTGGAGGGACTGAACTTTTTCAAAGCCCACTGGATGCATGTATGGAAATATCATTAATTAAAATCTCCTTATATAAGTTTTATATAATAAATCAAATATAAAATTTAAAAATTAACAAGACAAAAAATCTAGCTTTCTATTTTAACATTTTTTCACTATTTCTCTCCAAATCTTATTAAATAAATGTTAATGATTAACACAAAAAAAGCACAAATAGCCAAGGTCAAACTGAGCAAAAAGCAATGCTGGAGGTATCACAATACCCAAATTCAAACTATACTACAGAGCCATAGTAATAAAAACATCATGTTCCTGGCACAAAAACAGATGTGAAGACCAGTGGAACAGAATAGAGGACCTGGATATGAATCCATGCAGCTATGCCCACCTAATTTTTGACAAAGGTGCCCAAAATGTACAGGATGGAGAAAAGACAGCCTCTTCAAAAAGACAGCCTCTTCAAAAAATATTGCTGGGAAAGTTGGATATTTGCCTGCAGAAAACTGAAACTAGATCCACGCCTGTCACCCTATACAAGTATCAAATTAAAGTGAATAAAGGACCTTAATATCAGACTTGAAATCTTTAAGCTAGTACAGGAAAGAGCAAGGAATCTGCTGGAAAAACAGGTATACATCAGGACTTCCTCAGTAGTACTTAATGGGCTCAGCAACTAAAAGAAAAGATTGACAAATGGGACTACATGAAATTAAAAAGCTTCTGCACAACAAAAGAAATGGTGTCTAAATTGAAGAGGTCAACCACAGGATGGGAGAAAATCTTTGCTAGCTTTTGATCAGACAAGGTACTGATAAACCAGAATACATAGGGAGCTCAAAAAGCTCAACTCCCCCAAAAAGTCAGTCACCCAATAAAGAAATAGTCAACTGAACAAAAAAGAACTTTTTCAGAGAAGAAATCCAAATAGGTAAAAAACAATGAATAAATGTTCACCACCCCTGGCCATAAAGGAAATGCAAATCAAAACAACACCAAGATTCTACCTCACTCCTGTTGAAATAGCTACCATCAAGAGTACCACCAAAAACAAATGTTGGCAAGGATGCAAGGAAAAAAGGAATCCTCACACACTGCTGATGGGAATGTAAGCTAGTGCAACCACTGTGGAAAACAAAATAGAGGCTACTTAAAAATCTAACCATAGATCGCACATGTAATCCAGCAATACCACTCCTAGAGATACACCCAAAGGAATGTAAGTCAGGTTACTACAAAGGCACCTGCACATCCATATTTATCGCAATATTATTCATAAAGGTATGGAAACAGCCAAGCTATGGAAACAACCAAGATGCCCCACTTCTGATGAGTGGATTAAAAAAATGTGGTATTTGAACACAATGCAATTTTACTCAGCAACAAAGCAGAAAGAAATTTTATCATTTGCAGGCAAATACATCTCCCTCATATGTGTATTATAGACCTAAAACAAATGCAGCAATTTTATTGGACACGGGTAACACTAAGGGGAGATCATGAACAAGCGGGATAAGGGCAAGGGAAAAAAACCAAAACCTTGAATATGTTTTATGTACTTACTGAATAAGAACAATATAGTAATCATAAACTGGCAGAGGCCACTATGGAAAAGGGACCAGGAAGTAGTGAAGAGGTCTGGTAGAGATGAACCAATTTGGGTTGTAGTACACATGTGCATGGAAACAACACAAGGAATCTCCCTTTATAGTTACCTTTATCTCACATGACAAAAACGTCATATTTTTTATTCTCTTTTATTTATTTTCTTCTACAAAGTCAGAGGAGGGTGAAACAGGTTTTGCCCAGAAGCACAAAGAGGGAGGGTTGATACTGGGTAGAGGGGGAGGTGGTTAGGAAGGGGGAAGAGGTAGGAGGATAGATGTGGTGCAAATAATGTATACACATATATGTAAATATAAAAATGATACCTGTTGAAACTGTTCCATGAATCAGGGGAGTAGAGATTAAAGATAGCAGTGGAGGGAGTGAATTCAAGTATGATATATTTGATACATTGTAAGAACCTTTGTAAATGCTACAATGTACCCCCAACCAGCACAATAATAATAATAAAAAGACTCTGAGGAAGGTACTCTTTGACATACACCATCACTGGCACAAGAAGTACATGATCAAATTGGCAAATGTGTTATTTTAAGTTACTTTGATTGAGAACTTCATTTCACAGAATTCTTTTCTTAGTTCCAATTAGAATTGGCCAAAAAAGAAACTTAACCTGATGTTTGGGAGACATATGCAGCAACTGATTCCCACAGAAAGTCTTTATAGTCAAGAGAAAATATATTTAAATACAGAAGCACTTGTGTGTCCCAGTGTGTCATCTTTTTCTCAGCTCCACATCCAGTTTGTCTTTCTGTCAGACCTGATAATGAATAGTAGCCCTAGGCCAACTTAGCAGATGCTTGGTTGTAAACCCACAGAGAAGACCAACTCCTCTGGATCGTTCTCTGAGCACCTAATTTAGGATTGCCCTTTGACAACTAGAAGTGTTTGTTCAGATTTCTGTATAATCTCCGAATTTTTCACTACTTATAAAGATGATACAGGATTCTCTGATATTCCTCCTCTTCCTTTCTGAATTTTACTTTCTAAATCTCTCCTGCAATTATATGCTATAATCTGCATGTCATAATACTTTTAGTGGTTCTGCTTTACTCTTTACTCTTTGAAACTTAACTAATAAAGAAATAAACGTCAAGCCTAGCTTATCTCTGATGGCTTGTTTTCTTCTTGCTTGAGGATTAATCACTAAAGATGACATAGTAATAATGATGGAAGTAATGGGAATAACAAAAAAAATCCTTCTAAACTGGCCCACATCTTTCCTATCATACAATAGGAATGCCTATTATTTTGTCAGAGTTTATATTTATGCCTCCATGCTTATGAACATATTCATTTGCTTTCTTGAAATAGTTAATATTCCTTGCTTAGATAAATCAGCTTATGACAAAATACCATTTTCATTTGTATTATTTCCTCAAAAATGTTTATTTCTTCTAATGTGGTTTCATATTACTGTATATATAATCATTTTATTAAAATTGCTATTTTAATAATAATTATTTGTGTTAGAATTAATTTTCAACATTTTACTCTCTCCAGAATACCAGCCAGTATAGTACTCACCACATAATGGATTATCAAGAATATGTTGTGGTATCAATTTCTCTTAACCTTAGAAAGTACATTAAATATTAATGGAGTACTAGTGCATGTGGTCATGTTAAAATTGGTCTTAAAATTATTTAATCTCCCTATCATTGACAAGTAGCTTCTATGATTTTTCTCCTTGAATATGAGAAGGCTTACCACTTCTTGACCAACAAAGCACAATAGAACTGGTTCTATAAGACTTGTGATTATATCATAAATATTACATAAAATAGCTTCTACACTAAATCTTAAAACTTTTTTCTAGATATTACTTTTTTGGGACACAACCACTGCATTATATGTTTAAGTCATTGGAAAAGGCCACGCATATTTGGTAGTATAAAAAGTATTAGATGGGGTTAAGCTTCTTTCTTCTCAGGATAGGTGAAAATATGAGTGAAGTAGTCAACTTATATAGCCATCTCTATCCTTAGCATTTTAGCTTCCTGTCACTGCAACCCCATTTCATTCCAGTAGCCTTTTTGTTTCTCACAGCTCAATCATCAGAAAATACTGAGCCATACCCTGCTACCATTTCCATATTTCTTACACATAGCATTTTGGAATATAATAAGCTGTCTTTATTGTTTATAGTCACTAAATTTTGATGTTTTATTTTCTTTTGGTATAAAATATACTGAGGCAGTTGATACTAGTACAACAAAAAGTTAAAATGTGTAGCATTGATTTGGGGAGCCAAAGTCTGAAGAAACTTGTGAGGACTATTGGTAGGGGTTGGTTGAAAAGAACATGAGCAAAAATATACTTCCAACAAATATGTGGAAGCTATTTGTAAATGGGAGTTGATGAAACTGATGGATTTGATCATCATGCTAGGAAGATTTGGGACAGTGTTAAGATAAGATTTTGCCTTTTCTCATCTTTAAGAAAAGAGAGAGGTGATACCCAATTAACTAAAAAAAAATATTTTAATTCTGAGTAGAATTGGGAATGAATTCCAGGAATGTCAGTCAGAAAATGGTTCTCAGAGTAACAAAGACATCAGAGTAAAAGTGAAATCCAGTGATAACAGGAAACCATGGATTGGAGGTAATGATGGTGAGAAGGTGATTTTAAGGGCTATTAATAAGACCGCAGTAAGAGGCTCAGAGACACTTCAAGAAAAATGCCTTTCTAAAGACTCTAAGGTCTTGATTGGCAAATCCAATGTGTTAAACAATATGACTTTTAAAACTATTATAAACAGTTTCAGATAGATCCTAATACAGAAAAATGTTTATCTGAAAGATGTAGAGGTTTGTCTTTAATCTCAATATGATTTAGAAAACATCCACAAAAACCTGCTTGAGTGGGAAAAGATTGGGAAAACAATGAGACAAGGGCCACCGGACATCTATGTGTAGGAAACTAGCTGGAAAAAAACTGCTCCCTTTCTTATTCAATTTCTTGTGCATTTCCCAAAATAATTCAAAGGGCAAATCTAAGAGATATGGAGCCTATGGCAAGGAATAATAGTTGGCCTGAGATGCAGATGTGACAACAAATGCCAGTTGAATATCCAAATTGCTCTGGACCCATAACTATGATATGTCATAAATTCACATATTTTGAATGAGTATTTATCTGTGTTTATTGAATGTCTGTCCAATGCCATGCTGCTAGAGTTACCTCCAGCTGTTTAAGGAATCTAGGTGAGTTGCCAGATATGGTATAATAAAAAAGTGGCACTCTTGTGTTTTTTATCCTAATTTCCAAACCTGAAGAATTTATAATCATAATAAAGCAATTATAGCCTTGTACTACTAAGTAGTTATACCTTGTAAGCATAACAATATTAACTGAAACAAAATTGGTAACATAATTTGGTATATTACAAGTTATTTTTTCTGGAACAGAAAGATCCTCATTTCATTCATCTTTAATTAAACTCATTATTCCTCTGGCTTATACTTATTAAATATGATCTGTACTAATTCATATTAAGCCATACTTTCTTCAAAACCACAGAATAGCATTTATTCATTTAAATTGTACATGTCAAGGAAACCCTCTGTATAGCTATCTTAAACAAATGAAATGTCATTTTTTTTTCTTTTACAAAACTGGAGAACAGGAGTGAAGAACAAGCCCTGTGGGGGGTGGAGTATCAGTTGAAGGAGGGAGGATGTGCGGAAAAGGTATAGGAGGGAGAACATGCTGCAAATACTGTGTACACATGTATGTAAACGGAAAATTGAGATGCTTTGAAATTATTACAGGAATGGGGAGCAGGAGGATAAAGCAGAACAACAATGAAAAATAAATAAATGGACTATTGCAGCTCTACTTTCCCTGCTTTACAGCTAAAGTACTGCTAATCTAACCCAAATTATCACAAGAGCTCACTCAAGTGTGAACACTTTCCAAACCTTGTAAGGAATTAAGCAAGAACAGAAATTTCATCCTAGCTTTTTAAACTATCTTTAAAATTAAGTAAATGGTGAAGAAACAAGTGCTCACTATCTATTCTCATTGTTTTGATTAGGATATTAAAAAAAAATAGAAGTCTGTCCTTATTGCTCTATTTTGTCCTTATTCTTATAGATAAAACTAAAATAGTTTCTCCTAAATCATTTGTGTAGTCTGATATTTTTCCACATCTGTACTACCTCATGAACAGTAAAATAATGTGTCTATGTTATCATTTCCTAGAAGCCCACAAACTACACACCATACACACACACACACACACACACACACACACACACACACTCACATACACACACACACACAGAAAGCTAAACAAGTGTGTGATCCTGAACAATTAGGAGCTATTTCATTAGACCACACCATTAAAAATCAAAATATTCTACCATGCCATTGTGTGGCTATCCCTACTACTGCAATCCTTACTACTTCAAAAAAAGTTAATAAAAATAAAAGCATACCACTTGTTCTGTGAAAATATAAACTTCTTGTTATAGTCTAAGTTTATGTTCATCCAAATTTCCTAAATTGAAACCTAATCCTGTATGTATTATCATTAAAGGATGAAGAACTTGGTAAGTGATTAGGTCACAGAGCCCAAATAAATGAGATTAGTCCCCAAATAAAAAACATCCAGAAAATTTCTTTGTCTTCTTATATCATATGAGACACAGCCATCAATTAACAAGATGTCTCCTCTTAACCAGACAGTAAATCCTCAAGCACCTTCATTCTGAAATTCCTAGCCTCCAGAACTTTGAGAAACAATTCATGTAGTTTTCAAGATGCTGATCTATGGTATTATGTTTTAGCTGGCCAAATGGATTAATATTCCTCTCAAGTTTTTGTTATGTTTTTTATCAATAACAAAATATGAACAGCTTCAATTTTATTGATATGTTTTCCATAGAATTTAGAATCTTTGAGTATGTCATCATATTGAACAATTCACCAATCTACTACAGGTAAGAAAGCAGTGCTCAGTGACATGTATAATTGATGACATTATATCAGACCACTGGACCAAAAGATTCATAGAAGATTTAGTATTTAGGAAAGCAATATGCCAATCCACTGAGCCATTTCTATTAGTGACATAGGCAGTATGTCAAAATTAGAACCCACTCATTCTTACTGGCAATGACATAGAAGCTAAAAATCAGATGAATGATGTCTTCTGCCTGGCTTGCAGCTGTTTTGCTCTGCTTTGTTGCTTGTTAAAAGCCAGGGGCATCTTCAAGAACAATTAGAATTTTACCCTCTACAACAAACTTAATGACCATTGTTAGTCTCTTCAGATTTCTTCCCTGTTTCCATGTTAATAAATGATAACCTGAAAGATTGACAGGAAAATACAATGTCTATTTGTATATATAATAGAAACAGAATGAGGGATAAAAAAAAGTTGTGCTGAAGGCAAAGTTCACAGTAATATGAACATTCTTCTCAATTCTTCTCATGTATTTATTTTGTAAAACAAGTAGGGTGCTGTGACAACCTGAAGTCTGGGATGTCTGTCATATATGCATTTATAAGCTCATAACTCTATGGAAAATATTTATACATTATTCTTCTAAATAGTTGGAGCTCTTTTAATTATGATAGTATATTTTACCACAACCATTCTTAAACAATGCCTTCACTAAATATTAAGCACTCCAAAGAATTTATCCAAATTTAATTAATGTAGTAATCTTGAGAGATTACCCACCTATTCTACTACAGTGTATTTCCCCTTCAAAGAAGGATTATTCCTGTTGTAAAATTTATCAAAGCAGGGATTAAGGAAGGAAGAATTGGGGCTTACTCTATTTTAAACATCTAGTAATGCATATATTTATTTGTTGTTCTTTTGTCACCTGGAAATGAGTTGATAAGTGAATTTTTGAAATGTTTCTACCTGCTAAATGTTATCTTTCCTTTGGTATTGAGCAAAATGCAAAAAAAGACTTAATTTCTCTTCTTATAGCGTCTGTGGAAAGTATGACACTATAGAAATTCGATAGGTAATTTAAAATGTAAATAAAACAATTATTTATTTAATTTGTTATAATTATGTAACAATGTGTGTAAAGTCTATGAAACAGTGTACGAAACAGCAAGATTATATAATAATTTCCCATACTAACATGTAAAATCAAGGTATTTTCTTGGAGATGGTGAAATTTGCCTACATATGAGATGTACTTTAGATTAGAGAGAGTGCCTTACACAGAAAGAGCATCATCTATGAAGACAATGTGGTGGAAAGAAGCCTGATAAAATTGAGAAAGAGAAATAGCACTGTTGTTATCGTTTCAACAAAGAGTGTTGTCAGGCCAGGAAGGCTTCTGTGCACCAATGTTAATGCCTGCTGTTGAGTCAGTGGAACTCCTGAGAGTCTACAAATTAAGAATGCATGGGGTAGAAGGTTGGTTCAAGGAAGATTCTAATGAGGAGAGGGAGATGTGTTCAGAGGCCACTGAAAGAACTTGACTGCCCAAAGTGATAGCAGTGGAAATGGGGAAAACTATTCTAAACAAATAGTAGAAGTAGTATTGATAGGATAGAATAATTGACTAGATATGGGAATGACAGAGAAGATATAAAACCAACTTCAAGGTTTCTTAGCTTAAATGATCATCGTAATTAAAAATCATTAATTCATAGCTCTGTAAAAACTCAAACTGTCAAATATGATTCATAAGAATAAAGAGACTTAATCTGAACCAAGTATAACTGTGAAAAATATAAGCCACATTTAAAACAGGGAGATATTTGGTTTTCTAGTGATATCTAGTTTCTTTCTTTTGCATGAGGAAGTAAACAATGGTCATAAATTTATAGATTCCATACTTATTTAAAATAAGCAATACTAGACAGTCTAAGTATAACCTCACAGTAGTATTTGAGGCACTCCAGGTAGCCAACATCATTAGGGTTTGTCAGATCAGTTGTTAGCTTGTTCAAGCAGATTTGGCCAGCTTGTTTTTCTTGCCTTGATTTCTTGTAGAAATAATCAATGAATTGTGATAATTTTGTTATCCCTGTCTTTCCCAATGAGTGTATCCACTTTATTTTTTAATAAAGAATATACATTCCTTAATATTCCAAAATATATTCCTTAAAATTTCAAGAATATTATATAATTTTATAGAAACACTGTCATTAATGCTTACAACAAAACTATGCAGTGCAGTTGTATTAAAGATAAATACAGACTGGAGACATGGCTCAGGTGGCAGAGCACTTGTCTGGAAAGAGCAATGTCCTGAGTTCAAAACCAATACCAAAAGAAAAAAACAAAACAAAACAAGGAAACTGGAAAAAAAATCACATAGCTTACCAAAGGACTCTAGTTTTGATTCCATTTCCCAAATTCTTTTCTCTCTAACACATTGCCTTCTAAATAGAACTGTAAAATTATATGTTGCCCACAATGTTCAGTTAGATATATGTGAAAGAAAATGAAAAGTTTGAACATATAACAATTTTATTTTAATAGACATTTCAAAATTGAAACTCTTCCATTTAAATTTATGCTGAAGAGAATCGTTATTTTCAACTTCAAATGGAAGCATATACTTACTAGGTAATTGAAAAAAACATAAAAATACTGAGCTTTCTTATTTTCATTTATCTAGGATTGCATTAGAGTGTTTATACTAATAAAATAGGTTACAGAATTATCTGAAAGAAAGTGTTTCTATGTGTCATTTGAGATATATACTGAAAGGGACATTTTAAGAATAATCAATGGGTATTAGAGTTCATTAGACCAATCTATACACTCACAAACTTATAGTGATAAAAGTGAATTAGCAGTTATTAACAAACTTCTCTATATCATAAAACTTGTACAGTGTTGACACTTGCTCAAGACTTTGGAAAATCCAAATAATGCTTAAAAATTAACTCAAACACTTCCATAAAACATCTTTAAACAACTTACTACTTTCTCGTCAGTCTGCTAAGGTTTCTAAACAGAAGACTCCCAGGGGAAAAGAACCATGTCTTCTTCATGTAGAGAAAAGCAAAGCCAGTTGCTAGTGGCTCTTGCCTTTAATGCTAGCTACTTGAGAAGCTACTATATGGAAGACCACAGCTCCAGGTCATTCCAGGTGAACAGTTCAGAGAACCCTATCTCCAAAAATAGCCAGAGCAAGATGGACTGGAGGTGTGGCTTAAGCAGCAGAGTGCCTGCTTTGAAAGTACAAAACCCAACACTCAAATCCCAGTCTCACCAAAAACAAAAAAAAAAAAAAAAAAAGGAGAGAAAACAAGGGAGTGTTTCTGTGTCCTATATATTTTTTAATTAACCCCCAGTATAGTCCCCTATCATACTAACAAATGTATATACACACATACTTTTTGTCCCAATATAGTCTATTTTTCCACTAAAAATAAATCCATATGCAAGTCAGAACTTTGGTCTGCTTAGTGCATTTGATATTGTTTGACTGTAATCAGGTTATATTTCTGGAAGATAATATTGCATTATTTCCTCACCTTCTAGATTTTCTGGATTCCTTTATACATTTACTCCATAATAGCTTAATTCACACAAAAATGAAAAGAGCTAGAATCATTATTAATATTCACAATATTTAAGTAAGAAACAAAACCAATTTTTAAAGGAAGAAAAAAAACCACTAGAATTGTAAAGTTTCTCACTTGACCTAATTGAGGGAACTTTGTGTGGATGTGAAGAATTCCCTATAACAGAAGCGTATTTCAAATGTCACTCATTCAGTAGCATTAATTTCCACTTAATCTAATCCCAGGGCTCTTCCTCTCTCCCTCCCTGTCTCAGAATGTAGAAAAACACTTAAAAAAATTCACTATATATAAATCTGTTATTAACTATGAGATGTAAAAGAGCTGGAAGAAGAGTCACTCCAAACTTCACAGTGGAAAACTGACTTTAAATGCATGATTTTTAAAAGTCCTTCAGTGAGCTGAAGTCATTGAGCAAAGAATTGACTCAAAAATCTGAGGAGAAATGGTGTCTTCAAGGAGAGAGAAAGTATAAACAGAATTTAAGTGGTGAAGTTATGACTCGGGAAGTATAACCAGAGTTTAGGCAGCATAGAAATTGGTAGGGCTAAGTGTGGGTTGGCAGGACAGTTTAAAGGCTCTTCACTCAGTGGGAGAATTTGAATCTCTTATGGAGGAACCTCACTTTTGTGGAAGGAGTAGGTTTAAGTCCAAACCAAACAACCGCAGCCAGGTTCAATGCAATCCCTAAAACACCACAGCCCTGGCTTATAAATATGACTGAATCAAAACAGCAGAGACCTCACTCTTCCTAACAACCTACTGTCAAGGTAAGGGCTTTAAACACAAGCAATAGCATATTATTGAAGTGACAGGGAGGGAACAAATAAGAACTTCTGAAGACATGCCTCTGAAGTATAAAACAAAGATAAGACTTGACATTCAGAAGCAAATACACATTGTTTTGGCAAATCATGGTGGTTTAATCCATCTCAATCTAACACCATCAAAAATGCAATAATCAAAAGTTACTAAAACAGTGACTAGACATTATTTTCCATGTTAAGCAAATAAATAAAAACAATCTGCTCACCCTTGGCTAGAGTATTATTAAAGCATTCACTTTTTCTCCTCTATGTCAATGTTGTCATAAAGATAAATTTACATATGAACTTTGGAAATTATTTTTTAAAAAGAGAAAAAGCTTCACTCATTTTTATAATCTAGCAAATTCATGCTGAAATATTTTCTCTCAAAAGTAAATAATTTTCAGTTAAAACAAAGCAACCTTCACACCAGAGTTTTTTTGTAGTCATTAGTATAACAAAAAAAGGAAAACTAATAATTGTTGGAATAAAAATATGAGGCTAATGATAATGACATAGATGTTTCTGATGAAATATTTTGTTGTCATAAATGTAATTTCTATTAAAATTTAATCACTTAGAAAATGCTTATGCTAAAAGCATATTCAAACATTTGTAGATAATATTATGAGCATGGAAAACAGTATACAATGAAGGTACATATAAAAACTGTTAATATATTTAGGATGTAGAATTACAAATAACATTTATTAGAAAGTCCTGCTGCTTTGCTTTTTTTTTGTTGGGATGCTTAAGATTATCAATTCTGGTATCTATGAATAATAAGTTCACAACTGTACACCTGCTAAGTACTGGATGACAGGTTATTGGACACCTGGAGATGAACCCTAGGTGTGGAGATGTGTGCAGAAGCTGTGCTTTGCATACTTTTGTCAAAAGACATAGGAATTACACTTTTTAGAAAGTGTCTACCCAACATTTGCTTTTTAAATCACTCCTTACAGAATAAAAGTTACAAAAAATGAGTCTCCTTTATGAGTATCCACTAAAATAATTGAGAAAAAACAAAGAGATAAGAGATAGAAATCAGAAGGAACTGCATCAGTCTATTAATTATATAATGATTGATAGCTCTGATTTCTAAATTTATGTAAGTGATATTTTTATTACTTTTGTACTTTCAATTTTTTCAACATTTGTAATAACCAATACGTGATAGTATAATAATTGAACAGTATTAAGCCATTAGAAAAATAGTTTAACAGTATTAAACCATTTTTGCTAATATATTGGTCCTGTCATAGCAAATTAGTATAGACCAGTGTCCTAAATGACAGAAATGTATTTCTTCACAGATCTAGTGGTTGTAGCTAACCCGTGTTTTAACATTTCAATTAGGTTTGAAATAATAAAAATGTATACCTGTATATCTTTCCAACTATTTGTTACTTATCCTTTTACATGGAGATATAGGTGGCCTATCACTTTCCAAAATATATGGCCAGATACAAAGTAACTACTTATCTCTATACAGTTAGAAATGGATGATGCAGAAGTTCATACATGTTCCTAAATATGACATTTCAGCTAGAACATTACCTGAAAATCTTTCTCAAGTTGAACTCAAAATTCACTTCTTTGGAGGAAGTAAAACTTTCAACCTTTCAATTTTCTCCATTTCTATAATATAAACAATATAGCATTACTTTGTGAAGCATAGATATAAGAGCAATAAGTTGTCCTGGGCAATTGAACACACAAAGGAACTATACTCTGTCTTGAAAGAAACAAAACATTAAAATACTTTAGTGAAGAGTACAATCAGAAAATAGACACGATTCTTCAAACTACTTTTATCATCTTGATTATTTAAAATTTCAACATCATTAGCAAACTACCTGCATGTAGAAATTCTAGTAATGCAATATGTAATTTGATCAGGAAATCACGCAGAAATACATCTGTTTCAACATGCAGTTCACCCTTTCAATTATACAGGAGACCTGGGGAGAAACACAGCTGGATCTGTAAATTATGAAATAGGATGAGCCACAATTGCATCTTTATTAAAATGATTGCACATCTTTCCCTTTACATACAAATCTCTACCAACATCACCAGAATAATTAGTTCATTTCTCTTCTTTCTGCATATAAAGTAACATCTGTAAAATGTAATAATATAATGTGAAACAACATAATTATAGATTATTCACACCCTGCTAATTTCTTACATTTTTGCATGAAAATAATAGGCATTACCGTGTGGTGGGCAGCAAGGGAACATCATACCATCTTGTCTAACCAACAGGACCATTTTGCAATGCCCTAAACAGGGTTTGACACAATGCAAATAAATCCATGTCATAATGCTCCACATTATATCTGTGATAATTTGTAAGTTACTGTCCACTTTGTTCCCTTGACAGTAATATCTTACATAAAGTTGAAATTATGCAATAAGAACAAAAATCTGTATTGCCAGCATAAATTTTTAGCATCTAAACAAACCAACAAACACAACAAAATTTTATATTCCATCACTGTTTCAGAAAGGATATGACATTTTAACATCCAAAGTATTAGAAAATCAAATTTTAAAAATAGTCATTTTTAAATTGAAGAGAGAAAAAGATGAAATGAGAGAGAGAAAGTGGTTTACAGAAATTTTATTGCTACATTATTTGTTTCATTTTTCTGCATAATTTTTCTGTATTTCTGTATTGTTGGAAACTTGATCACAGAAGCACTTCTTTATGAATCATTTGTCTGTAGGTCCATGTTCATAAAGCACAGATGGGACTAGTTTGTTCTTTCCTCCTTACTTGTTAAATAAAATACTGCCAGTTGCTTTCAAAACGTTAACACCGAAGTAAATTGAGATGGTGCCTGTACCATAAGAACATAGTGGGTGTTTTAAAATGTGAATTAATCTCTTGGGTCTTTTCTTGAATTCACACAGTTAAAGCAGCAGAAAGTGTATCCTTAGTATTTATTAGCTATATGAATTTGGGAAAATAAGTGCATGAGTCAGTAAGAGATTAGATGATGGTGCCCAAAAATACCAGGCCCTAACCCCTGGAACCTATAAATGATATCTTATATGGAAAAGTGAGTGTAGTAGATGTGAGTAGGCTCGAGATCTTGAAATACGAGAATATTTTGGGTTATGCACATGATCCCAAGTGTTTTGAAGGGTCAAAGGATATTTGACAGACACTAGGAGAAGGCAATATGAGATAAAACAGGAAATGCTGGCCTTTAAGATTGGACAATGCGGCCACAGCTAAGGAACGGTGTCAAGTACTGGGAGCTGAAAAGACAAGGGATAGAAAGATTCTCACCTAGAGTCACAGGTGGAAAGGTAGCCCTATCAACACCTTGATTTTGACTTAGTGATAAGGATTGCAGACTTCTAGTAGACAGAACTGTATGGGCACAATTTTCTATTATTTTAAGTCACCCAGTTTGTAGTAATTTGCAGATAAAAGAAATTAATATGAGTTTCTCAAGATGATTAAATGGGCTATTCTGTTTTGTTTCTTATAGAAGGGGGAAAAAAGTGGAAGGATGATAAATCTTTCTTAAGGTAAACTTTACTCAAGAAGGCTGGAAGTTTTCCAAGATCCATATATATCTTTGGCTTCTACTCCAAAATCCCATTAAGAAATGATAACTCTAACAGAGACCTTTTCCCTTTTGCCTGTACCCACTGACAAGGCCAGACAGAGATCCTTTCACTACCATTTTCCCACTATGTCTCATGCGCAATTATCTAAAATGAGAACTGTGTCTGTTTGAAACTAGCTTACACAGAGATAAGCATGTTTTTACTTAGTTAGCTGAAGATGTCCTCTGGCTGCAAAACAAGTACAACCACTTATCACTACACTTGTAACTTATTTACCCCTTGCTATAAATCCACCCTCTGCTGTAACTGTGCCATGAAACTACCCTGCAGCAGCCTGAATAAAATCAACTCAAAGTCTCAATACATTTTGTCTTTAACAGAAATCATTTATCAAAACAAAATTTGTAATTAGAAGGTGTCTAAAGGCCCTGCAGCTGAATGAGCAGCTTTTGAAAATGAAATCCTTGAGATCGTTTAATAGTTATTCATTGGCTCTTCATGCTGGACTTTGATTCTGCGCTTCTTGCCTGTTACTCTAAGCCCACTCTTGGAATTAATCACTTTGTTTTACAAACCAAGGGAAACCACCTAGTTAATTAACATTTCCACAGTAGGTTTTTAAAACTCTGCGTAATTAAATGCATAATCAACAGGTCAGAAATTCTAACACTAAAAACTATCTATAACATATTAATAGTAAGAACAAAATGGAAAAAAGAAAAGCCCTCTCCAGTTCTCTTGGCTCATCTTAGACCTGGAAAGGATTGGGAGTTAAGAACAAGCACAGTTTATTTCAAAGGGAAAAGTTAGAATTGGAGTTATGAATCATAGTCCTTAAAAATACATTTTCACCTTGAACCACTCTCTTAACAATAGCACCATTTACATGTTTATTGGAACAAACTGCCTTATTACTGTATAAATATTAAGAAAAAAACTCAGAAATTTGAGGATAATAGTGAAGAAGAAAAGAGATACAGGATGGAAAATGTGAGTCTGAACCCTTACCAAGAATGCTCTGGGAGCCAGCAATATGACTCTGAGGTGAGGGTGCAGTGCATGTGGGCTCTGATAAAGATTTCCACTGGCCCACATGGTGACAGCAAGAAAGTCACATTCCCTTTGAAATGTCTCAACTGTAAAAGGTAAAAGAGCTCAAATTGTTTCAGGTCCAAATCTCTGTAGCTTGAAAATGGATAAAATTTTTATTAACCAAATACTACTCGGCATTTTATAGAGAAAAGATTTATTGGTGGATGCTAAAGTGGATAATACAAATTCTTCTAGACAATATACTCAACTTTTTAAATTGACTTCAGTAGAGAAACCTTAAACAAGTAGTTGAGTAAATAAAGGCTCATACTAGTAAATAGTGTATAGATAATACCAGTTCTGATTCTTGAATAGACCATAGACCAAGTACCATGGGGTCAGAGAGGAAGAAACCAAAGAGTATCTTGACTGACTGGATCACAGAATTACTGATTAATGTATGCATTTGCATATTCTTACATTTCAAGATGGTCTTAAATGTCTCCTATTTTTTGTTTGACTTTTATTCCTTCAAGTGAATATGCATGTGATTTTAAAGCTATCCTCAAGATTCCTGGTAAGATCATAAAACTGCAATGACATTATTGTATGCTCTAAATCTATGTTAAAGGATAATAGACGTGAAGATTAATACTTGGTAGGAAAGGCAACCACTTGGTCCAAAGACCTCAGAAATATCTATTATTTCTACAATAACAGGAAGCTGCAATACCTCTTCTTGTAAAATACTAGAGAATCTAGGATGGTTTATGAGAAGCCAACTTTTCAGATGGCTGAGGCACTGATATACTTCAGTCCAGACTGATGAAGTCCCTGTGCCAAATATTGCAGGAAGTGAATGGCCTGGTATATTATTTAAAATCAAGTATCAGTGAACAATTCATGCGAGCCCACAAATGCCACAAAATATATGTGGACTAATGGCAAACAAGGAATTCACACATTATTGCCAAGTTCAGTTTTAATTTGAAAAAATAAAACCAGCAGAAGATTTTCTCCTTTGCTTTTAAACTTATTTTCTTACTCATTCTCTCATTGTCCCTAGACAATGTCACTGTTAACTCTCCCTGGTCAGAAATATGTAGCCAAGTATAAAACATGAAACTGAGCATGAAGCCTCAGTGTAATTAAAAGGTATTGTTGCATTCCATTTCCATAGTGCATTAAAAGAATGTTTACATTTAAGAGTTGGAAACATTGCAAAATCCATTTAAGTGGAGCATTATGTTTCAATCCTAAATTTAATTCTTGCTAGGGCATGTAGTAAGATGAAAGACATGTGTAAACCATGGGAAAATAGATTGAAGAAATCATATTCTTTGTTTCCCTGCATCATTTTGTTTTAGCATTTAAACCATATTGACAAGGTTCTCTACCCATTTTTAAATAATTTGAACATATCTCAAACTGCAAATTGAATGTCCTCTTAAATTCTTGTTCTATTTCAAATTTTCCTACACCTGTTAAAGATAAGTGCAGTTAAGACAATTTTCTAAATTGCCTGACTGGGCTCCCAGAAGATAACAGTAGACACGTGATTTCATAATCATAATGTTTTGAAAGAAATCAAAACACTTGGCAGTATTTATCAGAGATCAGAAATGTCCTGGATCCATTTAGACAAACCAGAAAACAAGAGCCTCCCTAATTCCAGGTTTTCCATGTCTTTTCAATGGGTTGAAAGAAAGCAATAGAATTTACTTCATTCTGTTGGAAATTCCTTGAAGAGAACAGTGTAAGGTCCCTTCTTAGTTATTCCCAGTGCCACAGAACTTGGGACTGTAATGATCCTTCTGAAGTAAGCAGGGATTTGCCTAAGCAGGACTCTGTATCTAGAACATATTTAGTCATTGCCCAGCACAGTTGAAGGCATATGCATCTGTAAAATAATGTCCTTTGCATACCCCACCTACAAATGTTACACATATTTCTTGTGGTCATCTCTGCTAAACACAAATCTTGTTATACTGGATATGTACTTAAAATCCTTCAAAGTTCCTATGCCATCCTACTTAATGGCCATATTAATTTAGCTAATTAAATATTTGACAATGTATACATAAATGTATTGAAACACAACATGGTACCCATTAATGTGTACAATTTGTGTGTTTTTTTGTATCAATTAAAATGAATTAAATTTTTTAAAAAAGAAAGTGACTCCTGTGTTAAAAGTACCATCCTCACTTTAAACTTGATTTTCTTCTTCAAGTCATTGTTCTATTGATAAATAATGAGTCTTATGCAAAGGTATAAAATGATTGTCACCACAAATCAGCATATGATGTGCCATATAAAAACTTATAAAAAATTAATAAAACTAATAAGTTGAACACAAGATGTTTCATTTTTAAACTGGATTCATGTAATGATGAGACTGTTTACTACATAAATGACTGTACAAATAGGAAAAAGGCATGGCAAAAATTGTGATGCTGGGATATAACTGAAAAAAAATTTTAAATATTAGTCTAGAAAAAAATCCAAACTCCTCAGTGGGTACCAACATTTTCCATCTACTTCACTATATTTCTAACATTGTGTTAGTTAAGACTCCATTCTCTGTCTCTTGAAATCCATAAACTTAATACACTTCTAGAAACTTATTGAACCTGACAGGCTGTTTGTGTCTTTCTCACCAATTTGGGTATTTTGTGTAAGATATATCCTCTGTCTGTTCTTCTCTCTGGAATGTTTTCCTCCTTGTGCAGACACTTGACTCATACTATCCCATATTCTACCCTTGAGAGTACACTTGCACTAAAGTGAATTCTGCATAGAATTCCTCAAATTTTAATACTGTGTTTAAATACTTCCATTAGGATGACTTTCCTCACTCATCCTCCAATTCTTCACATCCTGTAACATTGGTCAGTACTCCTGTGCTTTAAGCATTTCTGTCACAGCCTTGCTTTCATATATTCCACTAAACTCTTTTAACATTTACCTCACCTACTACACTGTACCCCAGAACTCAGCACTGTCAATGATTCATAACTCCAACTAAATAAGTTGAACAAATAAGATTGAACCCACTGCTAATTATTAAATTGCAAAACACTTTTATTACTTTCCCAAATAATAACATTACTAGATTTTTAACATTCTAATGTTATATTAGAAAGAAAAGTGGAGTTTCTTATTATTCTTGATGTAGTTGTTGGTCTATGAAAATCCAATACAAGTGCATAAAAAGACATTGTTATATTGTCTTTTTCTGCTAATGATTTAATATATTTTAACACATTCACACCTTTTATTCTTCTTTATAAGTGGTACAACACTAAATCCTCTGTTCTTGAATGTGGATAAGTTTGTCTCAACCACAAACACACAAAAACTCCACATAAGTTCCTTCCCATATTTGGCCACAAAAGCTCTGTATATTCTATCCTCAGAATGCTGTCCCTACCTTGGATCTCTCACTGCAGGAAGTGCCATGCCATCAGAACCACATGTTAAGGAAACTTAATCTCCTACCAATAGCCATGATGTGAGCCTAGAAGTGATCCTGTAGACCTAGTCATGCTTAAAATGATAGCATGCCAGTTGACACCTGAATTGCAATACTAGGTAAATCTCAGAGCCCTTTTAAGCTACTGCTATTCCTAGATTAGTGTTTAATTTTTTTTCATTCTTCATTGTACAGTGTGGCATCTAAAGACATGTATACAAGGTTCAATGATTGAGGGTAATTGACATCTATCACCTAAACTTTTATTCTTTCCACATGTTGGGAACATGCAAAATCCTATCAGCAATTTTGAAATATATAATTACTTTTTGTCAACTGCAGTTATCCTAATGTTTTGTAAAACAATGACAGTAACTCTCCCTAATCAACTATACCCCTTTATCATTAACTATTTTCTCTCCCATAGTCCTCGAACTTACGGGAAACACTATTCTACTCTCTATTTCTATAAAACAATCTTTTCAGCTTAAGTTAAAATATGGAGCATTTGTCTTTCTCTGTCTGATGCATTTCACTAACTGTCCTCCAGTTCTATCTGTATTGCTGCAAAGGACATGATTTTATTCATTTTGTGACTGAATAATATTCCATTGTGTGTATGAACCACATTTTGTTTATAGGTTTATCCATCGCTTGAAGCTGAAGTTGATTTTATACTTTAGCTATTGTTCCTAATGCTGCAATAATGGAAGTACAGGTGTCTCTTAAATGTCCTGGTTTCATTTCCTTTGAATATATACCTAGTCGTATAATTTCTGGATCATAGAGTAGGTTTATTCCTAGTTATTTAGAGGAAGCTTAATACAATTTTCCATAATGGCCGTGCTAACTAACATTCTCACAAACAGCATCTGAAAATTACCTTTTCTTCACAAGTATTTCCTTTTGTTTGTTTGATTGTCTTTTTGATAATAGCTACTCTAACTGGGATAAGAAATATCACATTGTGAAATAAAATTTTACTCCCATTTTCAGATTCTTGATTCATAGATTAAATATAATAACTGTCTATTATATTATGCCTCTAAATTTGAAGAATATTGATCTACCTTTTTGAACATGAAATTCCTTATATGTAAAATTAAAATAAAATTTTTAGAATTCTCATGATGAAAAATGATCTATATGATTTATACAGCAAAAATCACAGACATATATAGACATTTAAAAGAACCTGGCAAATTTTGTCCTCATTCCAAATACCTGTGATGTCTCTCTCTTTTTTTTTAATTTTGATGACACTGGGGCTTGAACTCAAGGCCTCACATTTGCAAGGTGGGCACCGTTACCACTTGAGTCACTTCACCAGCCCTTTTTTGTGTTTTTTTTTTCTTTTTTTTTAAGACATGGTGTTGTCTTAAAAACACCATGCCCAGGGCAGGTTTTGAACCAAGATCCACCTGATCTCTGCCTCCTGAGTAGCTAGTATTACAGGCATGAGCCACCAAAGCCCAGCTGACTTCTTCTAAAATTAGTTATTATTAAACTTAAGACCCATACAAATATTGTGCTCCATTGGATTTATACCAAACAAGGACCAATATAGATAATAAGGCATTAAACATTTTAAAAAGCTAAAAAAAAGGATTTTGAGAGTATTCACCATAAAGAAATGGTAAGTGTATGAACATTTCAAAATGTATACATGTATTGAAACATATATAACAAGATACCATATTAATATGTGCAATTTTATTTTTATGCAATAATTAAATTAAAAAGAAAACAGCCAGATTGCTCTGTCAAAAACAAAGAATGTCATCATACATCAACATTTTAATGGATTTCACAACCTCATTATATAACTGTTCATGCATGTGGTAGTTCCATAATGGACAAAAGGTCAGGAATGACCCCATCTTACCTACAATCAAAACCCACAGCCACATGCATCACCGGTAGAAAACACATAGTTAAGGAGTTGAATTAAGGCTTTATTTATACTTTAAAAAAGTATACAGTAAATTGGTAGAAGAAAGAAAGCACTTGATAATAATTATACTAAAACATGTTTGTTAAACTGTATGTTTGAAATTGTTGTCCACAACCCCCTTCCTCTTAATGAGTTGTGTGGGTGTGGGGGTAGGAGGTTGTGTTTGTGAAAATAAAGGACTTATTCTTATTTGCACTGACAATTTCTTATTAATTTTTCTTATCAATTTTATAAAAAGATAAATCTTCAGGTGATTCTTCTGCTCACACACATTTGAGAATGCTGATTTATAATGATTTCGTAACCCTCTTTGCATATTCAAATCTCCTGAAGTAATTTAACCCAATGCTTCACACATGCTAAGCACATATTCCACCACTGACCCATACCCTCAGCCCCACTTCCAGAAATTTTCATAAGCTCCTCAGGTGACATCATTCTGCAGCTTGATAAGGACCACTGATCTAAACCTTGCAACCTGGCTCATTTTGCTCATTTGCATCATTCATTTGGGTCTTGACTATATTTGATTTTTGCAACCTCTGCATTTATGATATGACCTATAATAAAAAATATAGCTTCTTGAAAGAGACACAGACATAATAAGCTTTTAGCTAGAGGAAAAGATTAGGAAGAGAGCTTCCAAATTAGTGAAGGTTACTAAAATGAACAAACTGAGTTTGTGGGAATTTATCATGGGTGAAAAGTTACAAGAAAGAGAGAAAAGAAGAAAGTAACTTGAAAATTATATATGTAGAAAATCCTCCATAACTTTTAACAGGACCTAGTTACTACAAAAGTTATTAGGCATGTTAAGTCACTTAAATGAAGAATAAACATATAGAACTTTGCAATTTCATAGTATTCATTTTCTTAAAAATATTTCTGGGAAAATAAACCCTGGAGCCTACAGGTTCTCCCTCAAATCAAATGTCAACAATCTCCCATTGTTTCCTTAAAGAGTATTAATTTCCCAGTTTTCCACTACATGCTTTTTGCATCTAGATTCCCATTCCTCTTCCTCCCATAATCACACCTGTGAAACTCCCTGATGTACCCCATAATCTAGGCTATTTTAAATTTATTCTTCCTATGTCTTAAATTTCCACATTTGTCACACTATCAATGACATATCTGTCTTTCAAAATACAGATGAAATGTGAAATCCTACTTGGTGACTTCTTGACTTCTCATTTCTCCCTGTTTGAGAGTAAATCTATCATCCTCTCAATCTGTGGAGCATTTCTTATTAACTGTGTTATGTCCTACCTTGCATTACTTGTATACCTTTTTAAATATCTAAAGTGTTTAGGGTAGTGTTTCTAAGTAATTCTATTTTACCCTATCCCTTTTAGCAGCCAGCACAAGAAAGAATCTGAAGTGTTTAGACAGGTGTTTTGTTTTGTTGTGTTTTGTGATGCTGGAAGTTGAATCTAGGACCTTACACATGAGTGGCAAATTTAATTGTTTTTATATCTTGACTTACTTCCTTTAGTTGAAACATGATTTCTTTTCAAATAGCAGATATTTGGGCAGTCTTCTAAATTTGTTACCAACAGTGAAGAACTGATTTTGAATTTATTCAATGTCTTTTCTAATCTTGAAGATAGAAAGAGCTAACAAATTCTAATAAAGTCCTTGAATTGAAATTTCATACACTGTCTTTAACTGAAAGAGAAAATTTTACTCTTTAGAAAATCCTATTTTCATTTAAAACCAGAAAAACATTGGAGGTGAGGTACTTGGGTTTGGATTTAGGGCTTTGCCTTCGTAGGCAGGTGCTCTGGTTATTTTGGTGTTGGGGGGTCTCACTTTTTTGCTGAAGCTGGCCTGGGCCACAAACCTCCTATTTTGTGGTTCCAGCCATTTGTCATTTTATCCAACTATTGGCTGAGATAGGGTCTAGTGAAACTTTGCCTGGGGTGGTCTTGAACCTCCACCCTCCCAATCTCAGCCTCCCAAGCAACTTGAATTATAGATGTGAGCCACAGGTGCCTGGATTCAAACCAAAGCTTTTTCTTCAATTCATATAATAATTCTATGATATTTTATTTAACTTTTAGAATAATATAGAATAACATAATAATTTTTTCACATTTTTACAACTCTAGTTGTGGGAACATTGATTCCTGTGCCTGCTGGTCACCCACTAACGTCTTTAGGACTCATCCAAATAATAATGCTTTCTCACATTTAAAGTGGACATCAAAGTAATGTTTATTACAGAAATAATGTTATCATATAAATAATTTTTATTAAATTATAATGCATATTTATATAAAATACTAAGTTTCATAGTAGAATGAAATACATGTCTTTAAATGCTTACATCTGTTTTCATATTGAGTACCATTAAACCCTATATAAATGTATCTTACATCTTGAGACAATTCTATAGGTCATTGGATTTTCCATTTTTTGTGACTCAACTTGAAACATCTCAGTATTTTTAGGGAACATTTTTTGAGGCTTTAAAAGAAAGAGAGAAAGGGCTGGCAAAGTAGCTCAAGTAGTAGACTGCTTGCCCAGCAAGCATGAGGCCGTGAGTTCAAGTCCCAGTAGTGCCAAAAGAAATAAAATGAAAAGGACAGAAAAATAAGTTAAATACACACATTCACACACATAAATAAATAGATTCAACAAACATATTCACATGGTAAACATAAAAGATGATGCAACTGCAACATTTAAAAAAATGTTGAAGCTAATGTGCAAATGTGTATGTATGAGAGAGCTTGAAAATTGCTCTTTAAAAACCCATACTTTTGTACAGGCACAATGGCTTATGCCTATAATCCTAACTACTCAGGGGGTAAAGATCAGAAAAACCAGTGTGAAGCTGCTCCAGGCAAAAAGTTAGCAAGACCCAAGTCAATCAATAAGCCCAGTATGGTGGTACATGCTTGTTGTTACAGCCACATGCATGACCCTAGGTAGGAGCACCCTGGTCTGAGGATAGTCTAGACTAAAGTATAAAACTCTTTCTGAAAAATAACTAAAGCAATAAAATGGTAGATCCTGCCTAGTAAGCTTGGCACCCCAAGTTCAAATACCAGTAGCACCAAAAATTAAATAAATACAAGATAAAAGCCTTACTTTGGAAAACAACTCATATAATCCTTATTGAACTTTTACTGGAGATACACAGTGGGACCATACTCAAAGACAAATTATTCTATTGCTTGAACAGTAAGATTTTGCACAAAATTGTCTGCTCTTCAAAAAAGAAGGGTAGTGTTCTTTATTTAACTATTAACACAATGAAAATTAAACACAATGAAAATTATGTCTTTCCCTAAGTTTATGGAAGTTTAATTTAGTCATCAAATCACAAAAAACACTTAGCATTTTTGCCTATCTCAGTCATCTTTGTTTTTTCCGCCTTACTATAAGACTGGCACCTTTTGATTTTTTTCTCTGTGTCTTTCCTCTATCAATCAATTTTAAATTGTGAAAGCAGCAGAACTTTATCTGGGGTCTGAGGTTTGCAATTCAAGGAAACACAGATCCATACAGTTATGAAGACAGTCAGCTTGCATATAGCTTTTAAAAGCAAGAAGAAGCTGAAGACAAAATTTCACAAGACACATAAAAAAAAGGTAACTCATACAGAAAGTTTGTCCTAATATTAAGCTTCACATCACTATGCTAGAAATGACTGATTCCTGAAACTATAAAGCTTGTGGTGATTTGTCAACATTGTGTGGTGGCAACCTTCACTGAATCAGTTAAATGGCCCTAGAGGCCTTAGCTCAGACAAAGGTGAGAGTTCTGTGTTATCTTCTTGTACCTAGCTCAATACAGCACTTCCATGCACTGGTCTAATATGAGTACACCGTGGTCCCCTAAGATCTCCCTGCTGTATTTTCAAATGTTGTTCAAATTTGCTGTTAATTAGAGCTTTATTCTATATCTCACAACCCTGACTCAGAAAAATAATTAACTGACAATAAGAATATTACATTATCTAATTATATAAATTCCCTTGAACAGTTTTAAGACAAAAGAAAACAGCAAAAGACAAAGACAAAAAACAATCCAGTCTCTCTTCTAGATACTGAAAATGGATACCAGGTGACAAAGGCATTAAACTTGTACTCAGATACTTGTATGCACAATATGTATAGTTTAATCACCATTTAGATAAGAATAACACAGATTAACATCTAAAGGGGGCACCTGCAAAGCTACATTTTTAGTGCAAGGAAAATGATTTAATCTACTGGGGAAAATAAGAAAAAAATGGCATTATACTATGAATGATCACCTAAATAATTCCTTAATGATAGGTGGACATTCGAATGATTAAAGCAAAAATGGGGAAGGACATTCCAAGCAAAAGAAAAAAAATGTGAGCAAAGATATGGAGATGGGTAAGTCATGACTGGGATGTAGGAGCAGATAGTCAGCAACTTCGGTGATGTGATGTGAAGAATATGGTAGGAGAAACTCAGCTTGAGTTTACATTTTCTAACCAGTGTATAGGGTGGAGATAAGGCAATCATGAATGCTGGTACTACAAATGTAATTTAAGAATTTGAGCTATAGAGTTTGTACTTTAGTTGAGAAGCACCTAGGAGCATTTTAAAAGTTTTAAAGAAGGTAAGTGGTGCTATTTGAGCCCTGTCATGATAACATGATGTGGTAACCACATGTAGGCAAAAATAGAACAACGAATAAAATCACAGCCTCAGAATGGGAGCAAGACATTATGAAAATGACAGGGTAGGTAGCAATAAAGGGCTGAACCAGTGTCTACAGTGTTAATATTAAAATTCACAGAAATGGCCCACTGATTTTACATTTGGAGAAAATGCTGGAACCTGAATACAATGATGAATTCTACCAGAATAGAATATCTAGGAGAAAGACAAGATTTTGAGTAAGGAAGTTTGTCAGTTTAAATAAAGAAGATATTTGGAATTCCAACATAGAAATGTACACTGGAGTAATAAAAGATAGTAATAATAATAATAACTCTTGCATTAACAAGTATCAAAAGCAGCCACATATTCTAAATAAAATCTGTTGAACCACCAACACATTTCTTCCCACAGCCTCCAAAGTACAGGTGTTTTCAGGGAGCAAAGCCAACAAACATTCACAAGGAATAGCTAAAGACTACCACAGAATGACTCTCTTCAGGCATTCACACCAGAAATCACAGCTGTAAGTTAAAAAATGCTATTAAATCCCATTACCAACTAAGGGAACAATTTTGTAGTGTTTTATTGTTATTGAAAAATAGAAAATTGAGTAAATACTGCCAAGTACTTTAATTTTTTATAAATTTTGTTTAGTATGCAATCATAGTGTCATAGCAGGGAAAAAATTAAAAAATAAACATCAATTTTCAAGCAATAAGTGCTTTATATTTTTCTGTGTGGTTTTCACATCTTTTTCATAGTCATATAAATTCTAATTTTCACAGTTGCAATTATATAATCCATTCATTTTATATTTTAAAAATGTTTATCAGGTTGCCCTAGAAGTTTTATACTTAAACATTTTTAGATTCTTTAGAATATTCCTTTGAGTCCTATTGAAAAGTTCATAAAAATCATTCCCCTTAGAGGTTTAGTTGGTTTTCAATTTGGGTTTGTTTTAGTTAATGTTGTGATGAGTACCAATGTTAAAATGATCTTCTGTGGTAACCGTTATCGCCACAGTCACTGTTCTGCACGGTTGTCTCCCCTGACAGCCAACCAGCTCTGTGAGAATGATATTTACATTCTTCACCACTGATCTGCTTAATGCACTACAGTTTGGTGCATTGTATATGCCCTTACTCTGGAAACTGACAGACAACTCTAGCAAGGTCAGTAGGAGTCTCTGGGTCTGGAACATGAATCTTGAACTGAGTATTAAAATGAGTACAAATGGCTGAACACATCCACTTAAAGTTGTATTATTTTCTTGTACAAATTCAAGGTTATCCTTGTGGAGGTCATTTTTTTCTAGTTCATTGCATAGCTGTTTCCTCATTGTCTCTTTGACAATGTGAGGTCCTGGTGTTTTGTTAGTAACCTCTCTGTGTTTTTAATTTGGACAAAATCAGAGTTTCTTACTTATAGCTAGAGAAACCTGGAGAAACTAGTAATACAAAACTGAGAAAACAGCACCAGTGGTAGAACAGAGATTCACCCTGGAAGACAAAAGGAAGGATAATGACTCAGCTCAAAACTCAAAGGTTAGTAGCAGCCTCACCAAGACAAAATGATGGGGGTGTTGTGTTTAATAATGGCTAGTCATATGTATGTATGTATGTATGTGTGTGTGTATATTTCAAATGTAAATATAGTTTTGATTAGCATGTCTTTGGTTACCAAATATTTCTACACTTATATTCTTCATGAAAAATATGTCCGATTTGGAAATGGGTCCCTTTTTCTATTTGAAAGTAAGAGACAAGGGATACACCCTTGTAAGGTTCTTTGTTTAAAGAGTTTTGTGTGGGGGTTGCCAAGAAGAGTTCTCCCTACTTAGAAAGGAGGATAATAAGAGGGTCCAAATGAATTATTTAGTGCCCAAAGAACGGAAGGGAAGACGTGACAGTGCCAATTTCCTTCCTCTAAAGTTTACTGAGAGCTTTTCTTATGCTAATCTATTTAAAAGCTGAGCTCCTTAACTTGCCAGTTTATGTCAACTGTGAAGTTATCTCACCTTACTTCACATTAGAGGAAATCTATGCATGAATTAATTCTAACAATAAGAAGAGATTCTGCATCACTACACTAATGTGAGCAACCAAGCATGAAATACTATGTTTTAACTTTAAAATATTGTCTGTATGTAGCATTATAACCTCAAACAGACCTTTTTCAGAAAATGGCTTGACTTGATTTGAAAAGAATCCTATTGAGTCTGATGAATTGATTCCAGAATGAGACCTAGCCTTGAGAAAGGATTGTAGGCTTTGAAGTCAAGAGAAACCTGAATACTCATCCCAGCTTAAAAATAAATACATAAACTAAACAAAAGGACTCCAATAATTCATGTCACTTCTCAGAGTTTCAATTTACTATTCTATCGAGTGGGGTCAGGAACACTTACATCTCAGGGTTTGTGTTAGGAAAGGAGAAAATAAACATAAATTGCTATGTCACTGGTAGACACTATATCCATGGCAGCCATTCTTGAAAAGAGACTGTTTTCCTGAATAAATAATGACTTGTACCTCAATCTGAAGAAGCCTGGGCCCAAAGGAGGTTCACTGCTTTTTTATAGTAATTTAGAAACTTACTAGAGACTTTTTCCTAGCTCTTAAATATATTTTATACCCTATTTAAGATTACAAAATTGGCTATTTCCTAATTAAGTATTTATAACTCTCCCTTCTCTTTCTGCTGAAGAAACTTAGAACTGAAACTTAAATAGGGCCAAGAAGCTCTCAATTAAAAATTATTATAAACTAATAAACTTAGAATGAATGATGTGTCCTGTCAGTAAGAAGTTTCAGAATTTATGTTTATATTAACTCTTTTTTCCATTCACTTGGTGTCATTTGCAGAGCATGCAAATAAGTGGGTTTGCTATAATTTCAACAAATCGCTCATATATGCTTTCATATTTTTGTGTAACCTAAGAGAATATTAATAAATGGTTGTTAAAGTTTTTTTTTTTTTTTTTTTTACAAAGGAATAGTTTTATGAGAAAGAGAAAAATAATGAAAATGTAAGAACACTCGTAGGTCATAGCAGTGAAGAACTCCAGATGATATCAGATATCCCAGTGGGTGAGGGCAGCTGGGCTAGAGTGTTAGGTCTAACTGTTGGCTTCTTGGTTCTTTATAGTAACATTAATTATTGTTATACGTATATGTAAATATGCAAATTATATAAAGCACATCTTATATCACCAGGTTATTGAGTAATGTTTTGTAGACATTATTTAATTCTCACAAAATGTTAACAGGGAATCAAGGCTTTAGCAGTTTCTCCTTCCTTTTCCCTTCACTTCATTTATTGAATCATTTATTTTACACATATAGTTTACTGTGTTCCAGGCACAGTTTCAATCATTAGACATAAAATGCTGAGAGCTCTTTACATGTGGCAGACATTAGTTACTGTGAGCAGAAGATAGGAAAGATGTAATGTGGATATGCTATGTTAATTGTGAAAAGAGAAAACAGTGTGAGAAAAGAGTTCACATCCACTGAGAGCTAGCAAAGGGAAGGCATCAGGAAGACTAGCAGGATGGATAACTGGTGGATGAAACATGTGTGAAGCAAAGATAGCCCAGGTGTGCAAATAAATACAGAACTTTATGGCTGGATCCCTGGTGGAAAAAACAGGGAAAATAGCTGACATGTTTAGTAAGTCCTGGAAATATCCTGATTCCACCACAATACTACTGATTTCTCCTTAGCGTTGACATGAAAATATTTTGAAATGTAAATACTAGGAAAAAATGAAACAAAATTATTGTCTTCAGCTTATTTAAGGATAAATTCAGCTACAGAGAAATGGAGCCAAATAGCAGTTTTAAGGAAAGAAGGACTTTTAGATTTCATTTTATGTTATTCTCTTCAGAAAAACAGTTTGATCTAGTGAAGAAAAGGACATACTTTGGAGAGGACAAGACCTATACTGGACTACCAGCTTCACTGTTATCTATTCTAATTACCAAAGCTCTATAAATTTATGGTTCCCTCATTTATACTATGTGATTAATAACATTTTATTAACATTAGATTAATAGTTGGTCATCCAGAGTACATAGATGTGTTTTAACACATTTGGTATGCATTTTTCGTACCTTAAAAAATCTAATATTTTAAACCAAAGGAAAATTATGACCGTATAGCTATATAATAGGACTATTTCCCAGGTTAACTTGTAGTAGTGAAGATCATTGACATGAGTATATAAATATTGGGGAAGAACCAGTGTCGTTTGGCTTTTAGTAAAGTTTTTATAACCATGAACATGTCAATATAGAGAACCTCCTAGGTCTAGCTAACCATTTTAGACATTTAGCTACTGGAATAGCTACTTCAGTATCTGATAAAACTTACTGGGATAAAACATGGTTTTTAGGAGAGTCACAACACTAGAATAAAGGGTTAGCTAAAATGGTTTCAAACTACACAAAACAAAATTTGATAACAATGCATAAAGAAATTCATAAATATGGCATTAGGTGGAATAATCTCAATGTATGTCCCTCCATTATAAATAGGGAAAAATGTAGAAAAAATACTTAAAATATTTGAAACTAATGATTTAATATTAAACATTTAAATTTGCTTTACATATAGAAAATCTAGTATGTAAACTAGAAGACAGGTTATCCTCAAGTACTCATGAAATTTTAGCAATATACTAGGAGATGAAAAAACCTCTATTTTTGAGAATTTATTCTACAACTCAGTCCTAGCATCAAAATAAGATTACGTTGCAAATAATAGGACTATCTACTCATGTATTAATAAATATATAAATAAATTACAGACTTTCAATGTTCTCACCACAATGTGACACATATGCTAATTAGCTTCATTGAATCCATCTACAATGAACACATAAAATGAAGCATCACACTGTAAACCATTAATGTGCCCAATTATTAGTCAGTTAAAAATAAATAAATTCAATTAAAAAATAAATAAAGCTACACCTTTAAAAACCTTATGTGTTTAAGAGGAAAATTAATATGATAAAAGCACCTGGTATGCACATATGGAAATATAATAATGAAACCCCTTACTATGTACAATTGATATATGCCAATAAAAATATTTAATAAGAAAAAATGTAAATGGATTTTAAAATTTTCTATGAACTAAGAGTCAAAATGCTGTTTTTCAGATTCTCCAACTGTACTTCAGTCACTTCCAAAGTAAAATTTATGGCTGTCAAGTGCCTTTATTTTCAAAAGATGAAAACAACATGCTAAGTAACTTAACTTTCTTACTTACAGAAGGACACAAAAATTAAAATGAGATCTTAAAGTTGATGATTATTAAGCTGAAATGATTGAAGTAGAAAGAAAAGTAAGAATAAAAATGAAAACAATGCCAGAAGCAATTCTTCACAAATACTAATAAGATAAACAATTTTTTAGTAAGATTGGTAAAGAAAAGCAGGTAGGCACTAATAAATAATCATTGAAATAAAAAATATGAGCATATTTAGTGTAAAGTTTGAAAAGACAAAGTGGATACTCTGAAAATACTTAAAACAATGTATTTTAAACCTAAAGTTGTAAAACAAGATGTAACATAATCACTGAGATAAAAAAAACCTTTAATAGTGAAATTAAATTTTCACTTCCTCAAAGAATTTTGCACAATTTTACAAGTGTTGTAATATTGATGGCTAATGTTGAAATAAATTATTTCATTCATAAACCACAATGTATCCAAAATTAGCTTCAAACTCTTTCTATAATTAATGTTAATGAAAGACAAACTTATAAAATTTGATCAACAATAGTGCAGACTATATATATGACATCAAGATTAGGATTCTGAACTACTAACCATAGAATAAATTGAAAGATTAATTTTACTAAATTAAAAAAATGCAAGTGTAAAAAAGGGGTATCTGGAGTATAAGAACTCTTGTCAGTCAAAAAGAAAAGGCCAAAACTCAGTAAGACAGAACATATGTCTAGCAATCACAAGGCCCTGAGTTCAAAGCCAAGTACTGCTCAAAAAAAAAAAAAAAAAACCCCACCCTCAGTGGGGAATAATCCAAGGGAACTTGCTCATGCTCAGTTTTATTCAGGGAAACGAAGCTATCATCATAATCTCTCTTTAGAATCATTAAGACTGGCTAAATTAATGAGCTATGAGGATGCTGTATGGTAGTTGATTGTACCACTATTAGAGGGTTAATATAAGACCACTGTGGAGAGATTAACTTTGAAGTTCACTGTGCACATAATCTTTGATCCATATATTTTGCTTCTATGATAGGTACAGTCTTCTATATCCATGAGTCCTGTATGCATGGATTCAACTAACTGTGGATCAAAACTATTCAGAAAAAAATTGTCTATATTGAACACTTCCCTTTTTGTCATTAGCTCCTAAACAATACAGTACAGTAACTATATACATATTATTTATATACTATGGGTTATTATAAGTAATCTAGAAATAACTTAATGCATGTAGAAGGATGTGTGTTATACATGCAAATATAATAGGTGCTTAAAAACTGCTTTGCTACTTGGGCCCACAAGTTAATTGGAAGCCCCGTAAAAAGCTTGTGTTCCCTGCCTCTATTTTATATCTGTCTTTCTCAGAGCTGTCATCTTAAAGCTGCCTTGAAATCTTGGGAGGGCAGGACTGATTGATAATAACTTTTGACAAGAGTCAGAACTACCCCCTAGGCAAAAATAAACTTTCTGATCTTGGTAATTCCTGAGATGACGATCGACCAGACCACACCTCTGACTACCTCTGAACACTGAACTACACTTAAGATGGGAACTCATCTCCTGCTGCACTGCTTCCTCTATGTAAACCCAAATCTCAGTATGTACCTTGAAGATGGGTTGAAGTGCTAACTGTCCTACTTCCCATGGTGTGCCTGTACTATGTAATAAATCTCCTTTCTCTGCCCTTTACCACTGTCTGTCTCATCTCTTTTTTTTGGTGTATTGGGTGAGTGGCCAGCCTGACATGCTGGAATTCTTGGAACTGAGCCTCTGGCCTTCAATGCTAGTTAAACAAAACACTATAACATTTTTAAAATTGTTTTTATATTTACTCATAGGTGTATAGTTTGAGCCACCACCCCCACCTCCCAGCCTCTAGGCAGAACCTGCTCTGCCCTCCTGTTCTCAGATTTTGTTGAAGAGAAAATATAAGAGATAATAAGAAAGATGTAGCATTTTTGCTAGTTTGAGATAAAGATAGCTATACAGAGAGATTCTTAAAGTTGTTTCCATGCACATGTGTATTACAACCCACATTGGTTCATCTCTAACAAACCTTTTCACTACTTCCTAGTCCCCTTCCCATAGTGGCCTCTGCCTGTTTAAGATTGCTATATTTGGTCCTCTACAGTGAGCATATTAACCACATTCAAGTTTTGGATTCCTTCCCTTTCCCTATTCCTCCTGTTCACATTCGTTCCTTAGTGTTTGACCCTGTGACATTTTAACATAAAAGACTTGAGCATCTGCAGATCTTGGTATCCTTAAGAGTCCTGGAACCAAATCCCTGAGTATTGCTTACTGTGCGTACTTGAAAGCTGTACTGCCCAAAATGGCAAATATCAACCTCACATTGAGCCTTTGAATTTGGCTAACTTAGACTGAATTGTGTTTACTCTAAAGGTAAAATGCATTTCAGATTTCAAAAACTTAGTCCAAATAATCTGATTAAAAGCACAATGTTAACACTTGTATAGTTTTATATTGTCAATGAAAAAACACAGCAGATGAATTAATCAGGCAAAAAAGACTTTATTCAAGACTATTGCATTGCAAAGAATTAACTTCAACTTTGCTGAGCAAAATAAGAACTAGAAGAACTAGAACTGCAAAGGTATTGATAATTAAGCCATCTAGGTTTACTAATTGGTACTTAGTTAAATAAGGCTCCTATGCTCTGACAGAGACTGAGTGAAGTGGGCTCGGTCATTCACAACTGTATTTCAAAAGCATAGGCCTTGTCCTAGAGCAAGACCTTCTTGGGTTATAAAACCAGCAAGACTCTGGGGTAGGGAGAATATTTGCAAATCAATGTTTTCTAAACTAAATAACATGGGTAAACAGAAGTCAGGATACTCTAGGCATGAAGTAGCCTAAGTTTAGCTAAGCTGAAGCAATTTTAATACAGTATAATGCAATATGATAAAATAAAAAATATTTAGATATGTATATTAATTAAAATTAGTTGCATTTCTTTTAAAAAGTTTTTTAATGTAGATACTAGGAAGTTTTTTTTTTTTTTTTTTTTTTGGTGGTACTGGGGTTTGAACTCAGGGCTTCACACTTGCCAAGTCCTCTACCACTTGAGCCACTCCCTCAGCCAATGATGTTTAAATTCAAATTATGCATGTTAATGTTTTGATGTGCAAATTGCTCTTAGAAAACTTTTATGTAGGCATGTATAAAATTAGCATAGCATCATTCTTTGTAAGAGAAAAAAACTAAAATTAACTCTGATTTTCTTCAATGCAGAAGGAATTATGGTATATTTACATATTTCACATATGGTAGAGAAAATTAATGTAAGTATACCTTTAGGAAGCAACATGGCTCCAAGTTAGAAATACAACATTGGATGAAAAAAGAACTTACTTGCAGAAAGTTGTACACAATGATTCTATTTGAAAAAACTCATTATGAAAACAAATCTCAGTATTTAGAAGTACATAAATATGTTGTAAATTCATGAATAAAAAGTAATAACTGTATTCTAGGATAGTGCTTACTCTGATATATGACTAAGAATGAATCTACAACTAAATTCAGGAAGTCTGACAATGTTCTGGTTTTTAAATGGTTAACAGAGATTATTGTGTTTGTTTTACTATTGTGTTTTTAAATAGCACATACACTTAAATTAGAAAATACTAGATATAATACAGCATAATTAAAGTTTAAAATGCCTATTGACACAGAAATTCCCCAAATATTAAAATAAAATAAGCTATCATTCAATTTGCATAATAAATTACTTCTTTAAAAAAGTATTTTAATGCCTTATATATGAGATTTGTATGAGAAGGAATTATTTCTAGGCTTATAGAATTATGGGATTTATTGTGTTTTTTTCTATTTTTGAACTGTTTTTTGCTTCTTTCTGTAGTGAGATTTATAGGTTTTTATGATTTTAAAAATTAAGCAAAATACATAATGTTGAAAGTTTGTGTTTACATGAGTAATGTATTCATTCTAGAAGAGAAATAAGAAGTAAGAAGAGGAGGTGAGTGTACAAACTAGGTCTATTTTAAAAGATTCATGGGATTTTTGACATGAGGAAAAAAGCATTACTTTTTACATGACATTAAATGAAAGGATATTACATAATGGAAGTTGATGGAAATGAATTTATCTATTATCTATCTCTCTATAGAGAGAGGGAGTTTCAATAGTGGAAGTAAGTCTATGTTACATTAGATTATCATTGATGGTTTCATTTTACAAGAATAGGAATTTAGACATTTTTGCTTAGGCACTAGAGTTGTTATCTGAACAAAACCTTTAAATTCTCACCATCTTCTGCATAATTATTCATAGTTGCTGTTTGAAAGGACAGTTATTTTCAAACAATGCTGTTAAAATTTCTTTTGGTATTCTACAATCAAGAGTTTAAGACATTCCAGAAAATAAGTCTTCATAGATGTCATTAATAATATTAAAGTGACTAAAAGTGGTAATAAATTACAAGCTATATTAATGAAAATAACATATTATGTGTTCAAGGAGAGAATGCATCCATATCATCCAGAGAAATACAATATTAATGCCTTGAAGGTAAAATGAAGAAGAATGATTTTGAACAAGTCTGAACCACTAACTCCTACATAATTAAGAGACATTCGTTATAAAAATAGAATTTTGTTTACCTCAGAATGAGTCTGAGAAATGATTCATAAATGCAAACCTTGTAGCTAAATTAGCATTTCTATTTGTATGATTCTTAAACTAATTTACAGATGTTTAAAAAAATCTTATACATGAATATTTGTGTGAATAATATGTATAATGAGGCTTTGCTACAATGAGTCAGAATTGCAAGAAGGAACAAAGGAGTATACGTGAAAGCTTGAAAAATGGGATTATCTTGGATAGGGAGAGGACTTTTGTCAATTTAAATGTTGACCAATATAAATTGAGTTTTCTTTTCTGGAGGGAATGAAAGCTATAATAATATCAACTGCTACATAAGCGTTCTAACAATTTGCTACACAAATGTAACAGCATTACAGACATTGATACACATTTATCACAATGGCAACTGTTGCCACGAATTATAACGATCTTAAAAAACTTGCCTCAAGTTATATGAGCCCATGATGCTAGTCACTCTAATGTCCACTTTTTTAAAATCATTGAATCATCTTTGGGTTCAAAGATGTAAGTTTTGAAATTTTTTTTAAGTGTTAAATAAGTAACAGAAAGAGGATTTTTTTCTTCTGTTAACATCGTCATCCAAACATTCTGTTTTCTGACATGAAATCGTAGCTGTGGAATGATCTTTCTGATTACTAAAAGCCACTTAAACTGTTTAATAAAAATTGGCTTAAACTTTCAAAAATCTAAATTTTAAAAGAAAATCTTTTCAGCTTTTTAAAAATTACGTACATCATTATATATACAATCTTTAAGAAGGACTGGGGTCATTGATGTGTGGAGGAAAATGGCACATAATTGCCTGAGCTTTATTTAAGCCTTATTAGGCAATAGCAAGTAAACAACTGATTTATAAAATGGACAAAGACCTGAAAAACCATTTTCCCTCAAAAAGCATACAAATGGACAATAGGAAGATGAAAAATATTCAGCACCACTGATCATTAGGGAAATGTAAATTAAAACCACAGTAAGATGTCATCTGGCACATGCTAGACTTTCTTTCATCATAAAGGTGAGAAAGGTAAATGCAGGAAAGGTTGTGAAGAAAAAGGAAAGCTTGTGTGTTGATGGTGGGAAAGTAAATTAATACAGTCATGGTAGGAAGCAGAGTGGTGGATTCCCTCAAAACTAAAATTGGAACAACCATCTGATCCATCAATCCCACTACTGGATATGTATACTAAGGTAATGTAATTAATGTGTTGAAGAGACAATGACACTCCAATATATATGTACAATACAAACATAAAATAATACAGAAAAATATACTATATAAAAGATGAAACATATTACATATATGTCTTCATGATTTTATATGTATTTGTGTATACAAATTTAACAAATGTTGATTAGATCCTTATAATATTCCACTCAGCAGGGTACGAATAGCATATCATGATTCTTGTCTTCAACTCTTCTCTGAAAGCATTTTTCCAAAGTGTTTTAACTATTGACAAATAGTATAATATGGATATTATCCATATTATGTTAATATAATATCTATATTGCTATTTTTACAAATAACGATAAAGGCAGATATGAAGTAAATTACAGAAGGGCATCAAGCTAGCAAGTAGGAAAATTGGAGATAAGACCCATAAACTCTTGAGTTTTAATCTAATGCTTGCTTTTTTTCTATTAATTTTTGGGGAATGAGCAGTTTCTTGTATTATTGTTGAACTCCACAAATGATGCATTAAAATACAAAAATTAAAAATTTTTAAACAGATGATATAAATTTTTGAAAATACTTATAAAGATAATATTTTCACAAGTGAAGTTTTTATTTTAAATATGATAAATTTGTTTCACATTTTGGTTGTATGAACTGTAAAGCAGAAGTAGAAAAATTACGAAGGTACTTAAATTAAAGTACTTAATAAAAATTATCTATGTGTGATTTATCATGGTGACATGCAGAGATTCAAAAATAAATTTCTGAGTTCAAATTCTTCTTAATAATTTTCATGCAAAGGAAAACTGAGAAACTCAAACAAAATGCTTATGGATGATTACGTTTTGGAGTGATGATGGTAAGAGTGATCAATGTGGAAACTGTGTTACTGTGCATGCCCATACCTTTTTTTTTTTCTTTTGCAGTACCGGGGTTTGAACTCAGGGGTTACCCTTCAAGCCATTCCACCAGTCTTTTTTTGTAATGGGTTTTTTTGAGATAGGGTTTCGCAAACTCTTTGCCCAGACTGGCTTCAAACCACAATCTTCCTGATCTCTGTCTCCTGAGCAGCTAGGATTACAGGCATGAGCCATTGGCACCTGGCAATGTATGCCCATATTTGAATATCACTTATGAGAGATAATAACATAAAGACAGATTTTGATAAGGTTAGTGTAACAAAGGTGAATACTTCTTCAATAAAGAATGATTAACTGGAAAGAATGAAGTTCTAAAACTCGCATATGTAGCTTCTGCAAATGTAACGTCTGAAAATAGGGGTAGCTAGAATTCTGAAAGAAAATATTTTCATTAAAATTGGAAGATGAGTAATTATATCATTCTTAACAATGACAAATGAAGTAGACATTTTTAACACACTCCTTTTACAAACAGCTCAGACATTTTCTTTGTAGTATGAGACAAAGTAGAGGAATTGAGAAATTTGTTAATTTCCAGGCAAAATGAAATTTATCTTTTATGTCATTGTTTTTGTATACATCTTTCTGAGTCTCCTGTGAGCCTTTTCCATTTTTAGATTATACATAAGTACACACAAGTCATCAGAAAATGCACTGGTTTCTTAAAAGTTCCTGGAACTTTGCTGATGGGATTGCAGCAGGGCACAGAGGGTGGTTAGCACAGCTGGAATCTGTAGATACTCAAAGAAACAATGAGGCTTTGAATAATAGGTAGGAAAACAAATTTCTGGATGAAGAATTTTAAAGACTTGTTTAAAAATGTAAACCTTGTCACAGTGGGGCAGATCAAAGTGCCCTCCTGCTCATATTTCTGCATCTGAAAAAATCTACAGGAAATTTCAGAAATTATCTTAGGAAGCCACACTGTCACCTTCAAATGTGTGTGGCAAAATCTTAAAGTCAATAATGTATGGTTATTCATTCCTTCAGCAAGTGATTATTGATAACCCATAATGTGTGTTTAAAGCACTATATAAATGCTATTGATTAAAAGAGGATAGATGAAGAAAGAAACAGGGTTCCATGACAAGTGAAACAGTCTATTTCTCAAAAACTCATTGAATAGGTGCTGATGACACACCTGTATCTACAATGTTGCTTACATTTTTATTAAAACAGAAAAAAAATGAGAAAATTTTCTGAAGTAGATATGTTGTGGCAATATACTCAGAGGAGAAACCAAGCGACACTTAAAGGAGTGGAGAACTCAGATTTTAATTTTTATGCTAGCGGGCCCAGAAATGTACCTGTGTCTGAGCACTGAACAAAGGATTCACAGGATATTTAAAAGGCAGTGCAGGGTATCAGATTACAAGGAATGTGCTCTCCCATAAAGTAGGGCTAGTAGTGGGTTAGAGACCTAAGGTTTAGATAAGAAAAGCAGGGGAGTCCTGCTTTGGAAAGTTTATTTACAAGTGGAGACAAAGGAAGGCAGGAATGGGTGCTTATCTCTGCATGGTGCCTTTCATCTTGGTCCTGAACTTTTGCATGGCTCTAATGGCAATTCCTCACAGCTCTGTCCAAGGTTACAGCTTTCAACTGATGTTTGCCATGTTTTACAACCCCGTTTCATGGCTATCTTCCTCTTCATTCCCCCCTTTTGATGCTTTTTCCACTTGCGGACAAGCATCAACACTAGACTTTCTAAATCTTATAAGGTTTTTTTTTTGTCCCAAAGACCTATATTGTGTTACCAGGAGCTGTAACTTTATCACCTCCAATTGCGAGCTAATGAAGTTAGTTAAGGCGTTAAGAAGGCACATGCCAAACACAAATGCCAATGGAAGCATAAGGAGAGGCCAGATAGTGGAATCAGCCGTATCTCTATTTCTATCTGCTTTACATAAATCAACACTGTGTTTAAGAAAAGTCAAAGCCCTCCTTTTTGGCAGTGAGTAAATTCAACCCTGTCTGGCTTTGGGGGACCACTGATGCTAGAGAGTTCAACTGGTCCTGCATGGTCACTATAGACCTAGACACTTGTTCTATGTCATTTGTTAGGTCCACAGATAATTGATTATAATAGGCGACTGATGAGGCAGTCCTTCCTATGCCTGTTTCTTTCCCAGTCATCATTCCCAGTCCGGTTAATAAAGGTATAAATTGGATAGCTCTCTTGGACCACATATGAGCCATTAAAGGTGTGGGGGGATCTGACTCTTTATCTGGGGTGAGGAATGTTAATGTGCAAATGCCCTTCCAGTTAGCTGGCAAGTACTGCTAAGCAGGGGTCCCTCAGACAAGAAAGATTCCCAGGCTGGTGCACCATAGCCTGTCAACTGTACATCTAACAGCGGTAGCTGTACAGTTGAGATTCCAAGTTAAAGTTTCCTGTCCTAGAAGGAAGTCTTAATGGGGGGTCATGGTGGTGGCAGATCAATGTCTTTTAATGGCCCAGGTCCACCTAGGAAATCACCTCTGGGTGGTCTCTCTAGATCTGTGGCTCTCCCCTTAGTAAACTGATATGGGAGTGGGGTGGAAGGGTAGGGTGACACAAGGAGGTTTATTTCCTCCCCTGTTCCATGATTTTAAGGGGTGCCTGTCTTTCTCCCAGCAACCCATATGCCCTATAATGTCTTTGTTTTTGCAACCCAGTTAGGCTATCAGCTTTCTTTATAGTAAATCATCCCTCTCCTGGTGCATTCAGAGATTGATATGCTGCACACGAGTGACAGATACTGATAAAAGGTGAAAGCATACCTCAGTTTTCCCTGGAAGGAAAGAGGCCTTACGCAGGCCGAACAGTCATCCCAGCCTCCCAGTTGGACAACCTCAAAATGTAGCAGAGTCAGAAGGCAATAACACATCAGAGACCTCATGCCTGAGACTGGAGTCTGGCTACAGGCGACACCAAACAGCAGTAAGGCTTCCTACTATGAGGAGATAACAGAAGGCAGCAGTAATCTCTGGCTTACATTTCAATCTTAGGGAGCAGTGACAGCCAGTCTTAGTGCAAACAGATTGCCCAATGCTAATCAGCAGAATAAGGTATGGGTGACAGAGAAGAGGATACATTTGTGTCCTGGTGAATAAATCCTCAGGCTTCTGCCATGCATTTGACCAACCAGCTTCCGGGATGTGGCTGGGGCAGGGCTGGAGATCTCTCCAGTGATGGCATGCTGTTGTGAAGTTCTCTGGAACCTTAATCTGAGGGGTGTTAGTTGAGTTACAGAGAGCCTGTCAGACGTTGGGCTCTGCAGGGGCGGCTGTCCTTTTATCCAGGAGTGATGAGTCCCTGGAGTGACACCTGTAACTTCAACAGCCCTAAGAGCTGCTAACATTACTAGATGGGGACTCGTCCAACTGGGTTGGAGTAGTTTCTTTTTAATCTTTTATGTATCATATCTCTTTTTTTTTTTAACTGAGTAGAATTATCTTGGCAATAATATACTGTCAGTATATATGTCTAAGAAAACTTAGTTTTTAAAAAGTTAAAAACACCATCTTTAAGTATTAAAGGACATGTTTAGATCCATCCAGTAAAAATAGTTATTTTGTCTCTATTTAAGTAGAAGACCCTGTCTAAAAATATGAGTTTGTGTCTGGAAAAGCTTTAATGTCAGATAGCCACACATGCATAAGAACCATTTCTTTAATCCTCTCGGCCATGGTTATCTTTGAGAGGTCTGGCATCAATGACTCCATTGGAACTTTGATAGCATTGCCCCTTTTGTCTCCAAACTGTTAGTCTCTGAGCAGTCTTTTCTGAAGATCTGTCTTCCATCCAAGTACTAACCAGGCCTGACCCTGTTTAGCTTCCAAGATCAGACGAGATCGGCCCATTCAGGGTGTATGGCTATAGACTGAAGATCTTTCTTGATTGGCTACTTTTTCCTGGATTCTGTTTGTTTGATTTCAGTTCCACATTGGGAGGGAATAATGAGCAGATCAGGTGGGAGTTAGTGCCAACTAGACCATTTTGGCCAAATTTAAACATCAAAGAGGCTTAGAAGGAATGGCTCTTAGGCAGTGGTCTTTTAGACAAGGACAATACAAAAAAAAAAATCTAACAAAAGCAGATGTCTAAGTAGTTAGCTTGGTTGACACATAAGCACTTATTAGAGTCATTTTTATGGACTTGATTATAAATGCCCCAGGAGGATCAGAAATGAAATGACAAAAACTTAAAAGAGCAATGGTTAAAATTTTGATGTACAATTTAGCAACTAACAGAGCAGTACATTATTACCACTAACTTTATGTTACCATGTTTATCTAAATTTTGTATTGTAGAAGGCTTGATATACTTGAAAAATACAAATATATTTAATACACAGGAACCAGCAACAGCATCACAACTCTATAGAGGTTAATACACATATTAATTTAGCTGTTGCTCTTGAAGTAAAACTTCAGATTTTTTTTATCAGTTGTAGGGGGAAAGAACAGTTTTAGTAAACCCAAACAGCAAAGTCACAAACTAGCCTAGGGTACAAACTGTGTTAGAATTATCCAAGACAACAGTTGTTTAACCATGAGGTCATCTAGAAAGTTTTACATAACTGTTAGAAAATAAGAGGCATGGAATAGGCACAGAGACAGCTGAAACACTGGTACAGGGTTTATTATTTAGGCAGGAGCCCTGTGGAGGGGGACCCCAGCAAGAGAGCAAGAGCCCATTCCCATATACAGACTTGGGCTAGACATAGGGGGCTAGTGGAAAAGTACCAGGAAAGTCACTCTCTGCCCAAGTGTCCCTGGCATATATCCAGAATGACAAAGGTGAACCATCTGCAAGATGGAGGGTCTAGTCCTAACATGGCTGTCCTCATTGTTAACCCCAACATAAACCAACTTTTAAATGAATATGACTCAGTTACCTTAGTAGTTAAAACCTTGACAAAATCACCAGAGAACACAGGTAAATATTTATGGAGACTAAGTGTGGAGTTAGGAAACATAGTGGCCACGAATCATGGCTCAGATGTTGATAAGAAATCATATCTCAGATTGTTGACATTAACAGATGGCTCTTGACATGTAGCAGAATCCCATCAACCTGCAGTCAATGGAACCCCCCTAAAATAACAGCCCCAATCTGGTCATCTCAAGGAAAAATTCCCTCCACCTGCCATGTGGAAAGGAGTAGGACTAACACCTCCACTCTGTTATGTCTAATAAAAACTGGAGATCTTGACTTCCAGTGTAATGCTCCTTTTGGAGTTTTTATTTATTTATTTATTTTTATCCTATCTGGAGGGTGCACTTTGGCTTTACATAAGTAAATCTGTCTTAACCCTCATATCAGTGCAGCAGTACTCCCTGTGTTCAGCTGCCTCTTGTCTCTCTTTGTTTTAATAAACTCTTGTTATCTTGACAAATTTATGGATTAACCTGTAGTATCAAAAATTTCTGAGTTATCTTGACAAAACAATACCATTATAAGACAATTTTTTTTGTAAATGTTATCTAGACCAATATAATATTTTTAAGGTAGCCTTGTTGTTATAAGCTTAGAGACTTAAGTTTTAGTTTAACATCAGCACATTAAATTTGACCTTATCAAACCTTTAATGTTACTGGATTTTAGTTAACTTAGCCAGTTATATACTATCTATAAGCTGTATCATTTTATGACAATTTACTCAGTATCTTTGTGACAATTTATTTCATATCCTCTGGGGAGCTGGTCTTTATCCTCCTTTAAATCTAAAAGTATTCTTTTAACTCTTTACTTATTTTGAAAAAAAACATATCCTTAATACCTTTTATATATTTTGTTACTTGTTGAAAATAACTCATAAAATCTTTTAACTTAGAGCCTTACATTTTCATGAAAAAAAAAAACCAAGAAAGAAAGCAACCCTGAAATTATTTTTTGTATAAAAGCAATTTATAGAAAACTCATTTGTTAATAGACCCATATATTATAAGAGAGAATTAAATCCCAGATTTTATTTATGACAGAATGAAACAGGCTAAGGTCATTTTAACTACCTAAATTTCAAGACTTTGTTGCAGACTGTAGCCTCTTTTTTTTTCCTTCCTGGCTAAGCCAGAGTGTTAACCCCTGAGTGTCTGCATCCTAGTGAGACCTGACTGAAATAAGTTTGAAAACCTGTTTTGTTGTTGTTGTTGTTGTTTAAGGTAGCAGTAGAACAGAGTAATAACTTTTACATTTACTCTATAGTAAGAATAGTCCTTAAGGTGTTTACATATTTAAATGTAAAAGCCTAAGCAGTTTATAACAAAAATCTTTAAAACAAATATCCTGGTTTTTTTCCTTGAGTATCATATTAACCTTATAGTAGCAATTTAAGAACCATTTTTAAGATGTTTACATACACACAAAAAAAAGTTTTATAAATTAAGCATGCCAGAAAAAATGTCAACTTAAGCGCGCATAAAATGAGCTGGAATTCCAGGAGCAGTTTAAATTTTGCCCATGCTTTAAACAAATTCACACACACACACACACACATTCACACCAAAATTATAACAGTTTCCTTCCCCACTCTGGGAGAAGTCCCTGACCTGTGGAACTCCTCTCGGAGGTTCCCAGGGGAGTGTATCAAGCTCCCCTTCCTTCCAGTGGGACAGGACCTGACTTAGGACTGATTTCCCAGGGGTGGTGCTTACCAAGTCTGGACAAGATTGCCAGATGAGTTAGTCCACTTCTCCTTAGAGTCCAAGCCGTGTCAAGACTGCTCAGAGAGTTGGGGCACTGAGGTGAAGGAGAACCCGGAATACCATCTGGTGGCACGCCACCTCATTCAGTCCCATGTCCCTCCCTACTCTAATGCAGCCCAGCCGCCAGCTGGTGGCACAAGGGGCCAGTAGGTTGGAATCTCGCTGGGGCCTCCATATGTTGTGGCAATATACTCAGAGGAGAAACCAAGGGACACTCGGAGGAGTGGAGAACTCAGATTTTAATTTTTATGCTAGCGGGCCCAGAAGTGTACCTGTGTCTGAGCACTGAACAAAGGATTCACAGGATATTTAAAAGGCAGTGCAAGGTATCAGGTTACAGGGAATGTGCTCTCCCATAAATTAGGGGCTAGTAGTGGGTTAGAGACCTAAGGTTTAGATAAGAACATCAGGAGAGGCCTGCTTTGGAAAGTTTATTTACAAGTGGAGACAAAGAAAGGCAGGAATGGGTGCTTATCTCTGCATGGTGCCTTTCATCTCGGTCCTGAACTTTTGCATGGCTCTAATGGCAATTCCTCACAGCTCTGTCAGAGGTTGCAGCTTTTAGCTGACAGTTTGCCATGTTTTACAACCCTGTTTCATGGCTATCTTCCTCTTCAGAAATATTCCTAAATCAGCTATATTACATGTATGAGAATATTTGATATGGATTTTAAAATTGTATAGAATAAATTTTAATAAAATGTGATTTATCTCATAAAATAACCAGCTATGTTATCTCTAAAAATTAATTACACTTTGTTTCAGTTTACAAATGTGAAAATGAAGATAATTAGTTTCTACTCTAAATTTCAAAAGAATAAAATAAATTCGTGTGCGTAAGATTTAACATAGTACATGCTAAGGAATCATTAGTTTTTATAGTACTCTACTAGTCTTGTAACAAAAACCTCTGGACAAATTCTAGTTTTATATTATGAATGAAACCATTTGAATTTCATGGTTATATGTTCTTATATATTATAAGCAGGAATAATTGAGAATTTTTCTTTGCTATAAAATAAATGTGAAAAGTATTAAATTCTTGATAGATCATCAGTAATATCATATGACATAAGATGTGAAGGTAAAGGATATAAGGATGTGTATTGAAGGCTGTTGAAAAATGGGGAAGGGGAGAAGGTAAAGTATACCCAGAGTGGGCGTACATTGAGTTACCCCTTTGAACATCAACTTAAATATTAATAATGAAGAAAAGGACTGTAAAATAGGTACAGCGTAGGTAGAGAGGGAACTAGTGGAAGGCAGGAGGATGAATAAAGGAGATTAAGGTGAAGTTGATGGGCTTCCTATACCTATGTGAAACCGAACTAAGAAACCTCTTGCAATTGCTTTAACTGGGGCAGGGAGAGGGTTGAGAGAGAGAGAAGATGGGGGCAATGTAAGTAATGTATAATGTAAGTCTAGTCAGAATTGTCACTATACTGAATATATCCTAGAAAAATCTATAAAAAATTATTAAATTCTTTTTAAAAAAATAAAACCTAAGACTTTTAGAAATATTAATGCTATGCATATTTTATTTTCATTTTAAGCATGAAATTTAAAATGTATTTTCTATTTTGAACCAATGAAGTATTAAAGAGTTGAAGGAACTAAGGAAGATTTGAATTTTTATATGGTTCAAAGTAATGAAAACAAGATTATTATATATATCTGCATGTTTATGCATATATATAATTGCCTTATTATGAATAGGAATTGTAATGGCCTATTACTAGGCCTAGGCAAAAGGCAACATGAAAGGATCGCTGAGAAGACAGTGTGAACAAGCGTAACAGTGGTTAAGGGTTAGGTCAGAATAGTAAAGAATCGGCCAGCTACTGTCACAGCTGGTGGCCCAATGTTTGTCTAGTGGATGTGGCATGTTTAGATAAGTGTGTGAGGAAGCTGGGAGAAAGGTGGACCATAGCCTTATAGGCATCAAAAAACAGTGAGCATCACTGACATATTAGCTTGATTATTGACGTCAGGGAGTGAGAAAGTACTAGGAAAGTCTTAGACAGAATTTCTCAAGTGTTCCTGAAAGCAGACACCCATTGAGTAATGAGCCTAAATCCATACAATAAACTTAAATAATAATCTATAAAAACAAAGAAATATTTGGTATTAGAGGTGGTTGGAATTGTAGGGATAAAGCAGGTAAGGAATCTTACTCCTGTGGCTAACCACAACCATCCTAGAACTCTCATTCATGTAGTTCTCTTTTGTAACATTGCCCCCTGGTGGCAAGAGGAAGAAATATGCTATATATTCTGCATCAATTTTAATTCAGTATCTAAAAGTAATATCCAGTGATTGATTTAGCCATGCAAAACTGTAGGAAGCAGAGTGAGAGAAAGAAAAAAGATGAGTGATTTCAAAAACTGCACTCTGTATTGTGATAAAAGTCTGGACCATAAGTACAAGATTGGGTTGTTATGGGTATCTTATATATGATTGTATATCACTGTACATGAGAGTGCATTAAATTTTTGTTTTGTCTTTTTTATTTTATTGTTTCTGCTTTCATATGTTGTGTTCAAATAAAAATTATAATGTTTATAAACCATAATATTGGAAAAATGCTTAGTACTCTATGTCTATTTTTCTTATGTAAAAATCAAACTTAATATTAAAGGATTTAGAATGGAGATTTGTACTTACAGTACACATATGGCTAACAGTAAAATGTGAGAACATGAATTTTACATGAAAAGCACAGCTGTCATTAAAATGAATGTGATCCTGGATAGAATGCTTTTGTGAATAGGGTAAACTTACGGAGAAAAATGTAACCACTTGCGTGCACATCTGAAGCTGCCCAATGTAGTCATTTTCTCCTTTGTTATGTTTTTCTGTTTTGTTGTTGTCATTATTGCACCGGGGACTGAACCAGGTCTCCATGCATGCCAGGCAAGTGTTTTACTAGTTGAGATACACCCATAGACCTTTTCTTTTTCTTTTGTTTTTGAGATAAGGTTTTATTAACTTTCCCCAGGCTGGCCTCAAACTTGTGATCTTCCTGCTTCTACCTCCTGAGTAGCTGGGATTACAAGCAGGCACCACCAAGCCTGGTATTTTCTCAATTTTTATTGTTTTTCTTATAAAACATTAATTGGTTGTTATTTTATAATGTCTCCTGTTAAACATTGAAGACAATAAAATACTAAAACAGTTTTTCACTCATTATTTGTTGGTCTGAATGAATACATCAACTATATTGCTAAATTTCAGAAATGTCAATCACCCTAATATCAGCATAGCATAGGGACCTAGGTTCAATTGATCTCCTATTTCTACCTACAGATTACCAGGTGATAGTAAATGTTGTAAATAGTAAATGTGATTATCTCAATGCATGATTTCATTCAATCTTTTCTATAACTCCTAAAGACAGGCTCTTGTATTTTACTTACTTTAATGATGAGAAACAGAGATGGGTAACGAAAGACCTTGAGTTATCTTAAAGAACAACCACTAGTACACTACAATAGAGAGATATAAATTAAACTTAAATAATCCATAAATGTTTGGCCTTACCTATGTCTTGAAGCAGGCTAAGTTAGGAATAGTCTGGGACTGCTCCCACTCTTGACTCAAGGACTCCTCACCCTCACCCACAGGTGAGAGGAGCCAGGCCATGAAATAACATCTGCCCACCTCCAAGTTCAAGGTTGTATAAAAATGACATATCAAGAGACCCCAGCCATTCTACTTCTTCCCTTTTGCCACCTGGCAGAACAGGTGACTCCCTTCCCTCAATAAAGCTATTCTACCTCAACTCATCCACTTGGATTCTTCCACTTTGATAACAAAGACCAAGATCTTCTAAGAACAACGATTGCTGACAGCACTCTTGCTTATAATTTTAACTGTAGAGATTGAAAGAATATATTCAGCTGAGAGTTAAAGTTTAAAATATATATTCCCACCTTATGAACTACAATGACATGTGTTTTTGATGAATTCTTAACAATTTGAATTATAGGTATGGAAAGTTATTTAAAAGGATAATATATTTGATTCATTATGGCTCAATTATTTTTTAAATTAAGTAAAAGAGTAACAAATTTTAAAAAATCATTTGGGTATATCTGACATATAATGAGATACATTAGTATCATTACATTCTGAACACATATTTAAAGGGAAATTAAACCACAAAGATTTTAAATAACTTTAAGTTTAATTGAAATTGTTCTGTGATGGACTCTATCAAATTATGAAGCACCACTATTAATATCCTGAACAATGTATATTTTAGATTTACTACCTAATTGCTAGTGTCCTTAAATTTAAGTGTGTCTGATATCTTAACATGTTGGCCACTGATTTTCAGGCAAAATAAATAAGTCATGGCCACTAGGTGACATTTTTGCTGAATCTAATTGCTAGTGCCACAAAAGAAAAAATTCAGTAAAAGGAAATAATTTAATTCATGTAACTCATGGTTCTTTTTGATTTAAATCTGAGCAAGAACAAGTGAGTATTCTAAGCCATCCTGGACATTTAGAATCATAGCATTTGTCCACAGTCCCATCCCAAAGAAATTTGATCCAATCACTTAGTATTTACACAGAGATAAAGCTTTATAAATATGTACATTTTACTCATATTTGCATTTCAAAAAGTTTGTTGAAAGCCTATTGTCTTCAGATCATATGTTAGATACTAAAAAGTTATATAGATAGCCCTTTGAAATAAATGCCTTTCTGAACCATGGAGTTGAAGGGAAGAGGATTAGCTGCATAACAAACAGTTCATAGACAGTAGCAGTTGTGCCAAATGACAACCTGTTCTTATATGTACTCTATATTAATAATATTCAAATCTTTCATATATCCAAGAGTCAGTTCAAAATTTGAGCCAAAATATAAATATGTAGATATCAGTACTCTCCCTACTAATGTAGTCAAATGGTTAAGAACTAATCCAGAAACAAACTCTGGATTTGAATTACTGGGTTTTTAATGTTAATCAGATACAAAAGTGCACTTTTTTATTGTTGTACTATAAAAGGGAGACAAAAATGGAACTTAAATTATGAAGTATTAAGTCATAAAATACTGAATTAGTTAATTTATTACTAGTGCTTAAAGCAGACTCCCGTATATTACGAAAACCCAGTAAAAGTTAAGCATTATTAATGAGAGAAGATTGGGTTATGTTTCCACTTTGCAAGAGAAAGGAATAGGAGTGAAGATTGTGAAATGTTCAACTCCACAGAACTTGTAAGAAATATGCAAAAATATATAGTAAATAATGAAAGAAATAATATGTGAATGATTATATAAAATACATCATCATGTCTATATGTGTTAGCTTACAAATATTAAAAAAGAATTGTAAGTTGTCCACCACAGGCCCATGTGCTAAGGTTTTGTTGGGTCTGGGGGATTAGAAGACAAAAATGAGCAGGGCTCCCCATCCCCCATGACAGCACTGTGAACACTACACCCTGTAAAGGGACATGTGGCTTCACAAGTCTTGGCCCTCTGGGGATGCCTCAAAATGCCACAAAGCCAATAAACAGGAGGCTTTCACAAGACTGTGTATATGTTCCTGCAGAGATATATTAAAAAACCACTCCACCCTACTTCTGACTCCCCTGCCCGACAGAATGTGTTCTTACACAGATATGTCAAAAGACCACTCCACCCCTGACTCCCCTCCCCAATAAAAAGAAACAAAAAATCCCTATGTAGATAACAGGGAGCTACCAATTTTCCAGGCTCTCTCTGTCTCTAGGGGCAATTTTTCCTTTCTCTTTAATAAATCCTACTTTGTGTGCCTACCTTGTTGTCTCATGAGTCAATCCACCACCTCATGAGTTAATTATTTGACCCGTGAAGGCAAGTACTCTGGACACTGGCCTGCAACATTTCTGGCAACCACAAAGGGACACCTCTCCTGCACCAAAGTCAGTACAGCTGAACACCAAACCACCAGGAATTTGCCTATGGTGTGACTGTGAGCCTCTGGAATCCTACTGCATAGTCCTGCTGTGGGAAAACCCAGCTGAGGACAAGCCAAAAGCAGACTTCCCTGTGCCTGTCCCCCCAGCCCTGTCTCTGTTTTTGTCTTCATGAGGGACTTTCCTGTCACAGTATGGTACCAACAGTAAAATATTAAGTATATTCAGGCCTTTATTTCTGTGATCCAAACCTTTGATTGGCATGGAAGGATATCATGATTTTCCTGAACCAAACTCTTTCCTCATTAGAAAAGCAACTGGTCCTGGTCTAAGTTACTCAGGTTGAAGACGATTTCCCTCTACAACAAGCTCCAATACCCATGGCACCTGGAAATGAAGAACTGGAAATGTGCCCACAGGGGCACAGACAGTCCCCTTAGCAGGACCACACTGGTATCAAAATTTTGAGGAGGATGAATAGAATCCATATCCCTTCATCCATCTTATAGTGAAAGGGTCAAAGTTTAACCTCTAAACTATTCCCAGGTGACTGTACTACAAGAAGGCTTTGATGAAAACCCCCTTTCCTTTCTACAGCATCTTAAGGATGATATCCAAAAGCATACCACAGTGGACCCAGAATCACATATGTGAGAGGTTCTACTCAAAACAAATTCCTAACAGTAATCCCCAGATACCCATAAAAAACTCTGAAAGTTTGTGGCTGCAGGGAATAAGTCATTGGACCAACTAATACAACTAGACATTCCTGTATACTGTAACTGGGACCTCACTAAAAAGAGAGAAAAGAATAAAAGAAACATGACTTAATCACATCTCTCAGGGAGTGCCCCATCCTATGGGGGCTTAAATTTCGAGTTTGCTGCCATTGTGGACAGGAGGGGCACTTCCACAGGGAATGCCCAAAAGGGGGACAGCCCAGGAGACAGCCCTGGCCCCCACCGGGACCTTGCCTTCTCTGCAAAGGTAACCACTGGAGGTTTAAGTGTCCCTGTCCCCAGGTGGAAGGTGGGGTGCCATTGCCTATGGATTGGTGAGTTCTGGGATTCCCTGTCCAAGCTCTGCTTCTTGACATCATTGTTGAGGAGCCTCGGGTAACCATAATAGTAGAGAAGCATAAACTCATCTTCCTCCTAGACAGTGGAGCCTGTTTCTCTGTCCTCCTTTTTTCTCCAGGTCCCAGGTCCAAAAATACAAATAGTCATTTGGGGCCTATCTGACCAGCCTCTTGAGTGTTATTTCATCCAGTCACTGGCCTGCTCTTGGGGGAACATCCACTTCTGTCACTTTTGCTTGTGGTCCCTGAAACTCCAATACCCCTGCTGGGGCACAACTTATTGTCCCAATGTAAAGTCCAAATTCAACATCCCCATAGTGAATACTTCTGTTTCCCCTTCATTGAAGAACAGGTAGATCCCACAGTTTGGACTGATGGTACAACTGTTGATCAAACAAACACTGCTTTTCCTGTACAAATAAAGCTAAAAAACCCCACTAACCCTTTACAACAGTGAGATAGCCAATTCATGGTCCTTCTGGAACAACACATGGAGCTGGGCTCCTTGGAAACTACCTTTGTCTGCCCCCCTTTTTTATCCTCATTCTAATAGTCCTATTTGGGCCTTGTATAATAAATTCTCCAGATTCATATCTCAACAGGTCCAATGGATCAAATTCCTGCTCTTAGTCAAAGAATACTCACCTCTCCCCATGCATAAGCCACCCATCCAGTTCTATTAGGGGCCTCTGGAGACTACATAGGTCAACCCCTGAGATGAGTGCCCCACACCACCTTCTCCCAACAACAGTTGGTTACTAGTCTCAGAGGGAGGACTGGTTGGATCTAGGGGATCAGAAGACAAAAGTGAGTCAATGCCTCCATGAGAGCACTGTGAGCCCTACACCCTGTAAAAGGACATATGGAATCACAAGTCACAGCCCTCTGGGGATGCCTCAAAATGCCACAAAGCCTATAAATAAGAGGCTTTCACAGGACTGTGTATATGTTCCTGCAGAGATATGTTAAAAGACCACTCCACTGCTGACTCCTGACTCCCCTCCTCAACAAAAAGAACCAAAAAAAAAAAAAAAAAACCTCATTTAAACAACAGGGAGCTACTGATTTTCCAGGTTCCCTGTTTGTATCTAGGGGCAGCTTTTCCTTTCTAATAAATCCTACTTTGTGTGCCTACCTTATTCTCTCATGAGTCAATCCGCCACCTCACAAGCCAATTCTTTGGCCCATGAAGGCAAGAACACTTGACACCAGTCCACAACAGTTTGATCTTCAATTCATTGCACAATTGTAAGATGGTAGATTCTTTAAGAGGTGGGACTTAGTAAGAGGAATTTGTGTTCTTGGGGTTATTCCCTCAGAATCAATAGTGAAGAAACCAGTTGTTTCATTCCCTTTCTGTGCTTTCTAGTCACCATAAAGTGAAGCGTTTGCCCTGCTACATGGTCCCTGAAATGATTCCCTGACTCATGAAAGTCCCAAAGCTAATGAAGTCAAGTGACCATGGACTGCAACCTCTAAACTGTGAAATAAGATTATTTCACAAATTGATTACCTCAGGAATTTAGTCACAGTGACACAAAGTTGACTAACACAGGTATGTTATCTGAAATTCAATAACACACTCCCATAGCCAATAAGATAGCTCTGTAACAGTTTCTGGAGAATTGTACATGATGATGAATAATATTTCCTACGTTACATGAATTTTAACAAGCTGGCTTCAAGAATGGATACCATTTTTTTCTGGTTGTTCCTAGAGGCAAAAATAAAATGAATTTAGGATATTGGTCTTGCAAATTACAAATTAACAGTTCATTATGAGTGGAATGCAGAGAATACAGAACTGAACATAGGAAATGAAAGACTAGAATGGTGGGTCTGACCCAGATTACAAAGAATTTGCTCTTATATTTACTGAAGAATTAAACATAACTTCCACACTGAAGAGTTGCTATATAATTACTGCAAGATTTATATTAGGGGATGGCAAAGAAAAGTTCTATAGGCCAAATCCGTCATTAACAGAAAAGTAGATGACTTAGATGACTTTTTAATCAGTCTTCTGACACTTGACTAGGTCATGATAGGGCCTGATGTTTGTTAAAACATTACTTTGGGTGTTTTGGCAAGGTTATTTGGGATTAAATTAACATTTAAATTGATATACTGAGTAAAGCAGATTACCTTCAACAATGTGGGTGAATCTCATTCAATCAGTTGAAGGTCAGAGCAGAACAAAACACTGACCCTCACAAAATAAGAGAGAGTTTTCCTATCTGATGCTCTTCAAACTGAGACATCCTTGCTGAGCTCTTCCTAGCTGCATAGCAGCTTCACTTTGAACAGAAATTTCAATTTCCATAATCACTAATACAATTCCTTAAAACAAGGTAGATTATAGGTAGATAGATAGGTAGATAGATAGTACATAGACAGATGAATAGACAGATGATGATAGATGATAGATAGATATATAGATGATAGATAGATAGAGATAGAGGTAGATAGATAGATAGATAGGTAGATAGATAGATAGATGAGAGATAGGTGAGAGAGCACCAGATGTAAAGTGGTCAGGTAAGGCCACTAAACCATTTGATTTTGGATAGAAACATGAACTAGACATAAGGTAATTGCAGTTAAGAGGAAGAATAAACCCAGTCTAATACATACTACATCAGGATCATGTGTTATCAATTTTTTTCTTTTATAAGAAAAAATTTGATCAAATCTGATTGTTATTGTGAGAATATTGCAAAGACCCTATTGCTGAATTAACACTGCTTATTCTTTGTCATCACTGTAAATTGTAAATTCAATTGGAAAAAGATTAAAGTATGCTAGGATTTCTTAGTCATGATTCTAGAGTATCAAAGGCAAAGTGTTTAGAAATTTGCTTTTTTCCCCAGAGTTTTAAGTGTTGATTTATTTTTTTTGAGGAAGATTTTTTTAAGGAAATTAAAGCTAATGTTTTAAATTTTTTTTCCAAAACTCACAATGATAGATATTTCTTTTTCTTCTTGATATACTGGGAGTATATTAACATATTTACAAAAGTTCTTTCAATATATCATCATTGTATTTATCCCCTTCATCATTCTCCTGAATACCCCTTCCTCAGTCAAAGGGCTAAAGATCTTCTTGATGGGTACTGTTAGGTTGGAAAGTGATTCTTCATTTCTTCACCATAAACTAGTATGGTCCACTTTCCACAGTGTAACTCCAGTGGAAGAAGCCCAGAATGGAAGCCAAAGTAACTAACTATAATCTTTGGACTGACACATCATTTTTCCCCTGTTAAATGACAACAAAATCTTTACAGATTATATTCTTTAATCCAGGGCCTCCTCCTTTATTATGTGAATTATATTTTGAGTGAACACCAGAGGTGGTCTGTCATCATAATTTCCATACATTAATGTTTAGGTTGAATTGGAGACTGAATCACCTCCTGTCTACCATGGAACTACAATACAACACATCTCTCTTTAAAAAGACTGATTGAAAGTGAATAGATAAATAAAGGGAAGTGGAAGAGGAGGTAGAACATAAGGAGAGAAGCATTTCTATTTCCCAATAACCTGAAGTATTATTAACTGTACCAAAGAAGGATCATCTGGAAGCTTTTAAAAACATGCTGGGTAGAAAAAATGATATCATGGATCTAGAAATAACCTGGGGAAATGATGGCAATAAGTATAAACATAATGCAATTTAATTTCCCTTAGAAGATCAATGAATATTAAAAAATGTTGTAGCTGGATATTTTATATTGAATCTTTTCCAAAAGAGTAGATATAAAAAATTGAAAAAAGATGAAAAGCAGCTAAGGAGACATTGAGTTAAAACCTCTCTATTTCTGGTGAGGACAAATTGCAACCATTTCAATCAAATGCTGATATACACACTAATAAAACTAGAAAGGAGAGAACAGAAAATTGAATGATAAAAAGTTACAGCCTAATAGACTCACTCTGGCTTAGGTAACTTGATTTATGCTACATGTCTATTAGTTTAAGACTAACCATCCTGGGGGCCCAAAAACATTAATGGACAAGGAAGAAGAGAATACTAATATGAATTATACAGAAATATCTTCCTAGTTAGACTTTTTCTCAGCCCTCATCTCTACAGAAAATCATTCCTTTATACAAATACAAATTCTCTATTTGTAAATATTTGCTTCTTTTTTTTGCAAAATACACAAGCAACAAAACATTTTGTATATTGCTACAGCATGGAATTGCAATATCCTCCAGGGAGTCATGTGTTAAACACTTACTCCCAAACTTAGTACTATGGGGAGATTGTAGAAACTAAGGGAATGAGTGTAATAGGAGGTTTTAAAACATGGGTAGTATGTCCCCTGAGGGGCTATGAATATAAGTTTCCTCTACTCTCTTTTTCAATTCCTGGCCAAGAAGTGAAGAGGCCTCTGCCACCATGTGCTCCTGCTGTGATGTACTATACTGCCACAGGCCCAAAGCAATGGGACCAGTCAGCCATGGACTAAAATCTCCAAAACTGTAAACCAAAACAAGCATTTCCTCTTTTATGTTGATTTGTCACAGATATTTGTTACAGTCACTGAAAGCTGACTAACACGCATTTTTCTGCTGTCACTGTGAAATATACAAATGCAAATGATCATACCTTTCTTCATTATTGCATAAGAACTGTACATAATAGATAAAAGTAAAATTTGTTAAAAATAAGTGAATTATATTTTTCCATTCAAATGTAGCAGTGTTGGACACAAAGGAGAGCAGTAAATGGCTTGTTATTTGTTGTTTAATTCATTTCTAAGCATACTTATCTATACTGTAACAAGGCTCTATAGTATCTTGAAGTAAGATGCTACATTCTTGACAAAAGTACATGTTCTCCATTTACCTTTCTTTTCAAAATATTGTAATATCTATTTAACCTAGACTATTCTTTCTGCAACTTAAACCTATTCCCATCTATTTTATCCTTCAGTAGCATAAATATTCTTTAATCAGCAAGCATAAAGAAAAGGAAGAGGGGGAGAAACAGGGAAAAGGGATGAGGGGGAGAAGAGGAAGAAAATGAAAAGGAGAAAAGAGTAGGGGAAGGAAAAACAAGGAAGAGAAAGAGTCTGATTACTTGATTTGTAGAAGAGAAGTTTTCCCTGACACGTTTTACAGAGACATTCACTAGAATATGAGTGTAAATAACAAGAAGTATTTGCACATTGTTTGGATATTACAGTTTCAAATTCCCACCTTGGAACTCTTCTATTTTCTACTTGAAAAATGTTTCCTCTTTGGTAATTAGAAACTGAAGTACAACACATGGATTTGTTGCCATTGATGTTCTCTCAGTCCATATCCTTTAAATGTTGACACAGGTGACTCCATAGAAGACATAGAGGTGTAAAGAAAATAACTTACACATTCAAATCTCGCTTATGCTATTATTATTCATAATCTATTTGTAAAGTTATTTAATATCTGAGTTTCTGAAACTAAAAAATTGCAGTCAAATTAAGAGGTGACATTTACCATGAATACTAAGTGATGATTAGAAATCTATCAATTATATGGTAATGGGGGCAAAAACATAGTGGGAATACTAAAAGTCATTTAAAAAATACAGAGGCTCTTGCTGAATCTCACTTAGCTTCTCTCTCTCTCCATTACTTGACTTCTTATTCCTGAACACCATGATACCTAAACCTCACAATTCTACCTATAAAATATAATATGAGTCTCTACCTTGCCATCTTACTTTGGTATTCAGTAATCTGTCTGTAGTATTCCAACATGTTCCTTATTGGTCTCTATCTTCTTTCTTATCCTCATCTTCCAATCCAACTTTCAAAAGGCTACATCAGTGTGATCTCTGAAATATATAGCTTATGAACTTTATAAGCCAAAATTGATTTCCACAAACTGCAGTAATAGTTTATCTTGATTATTTATCTATTCATTTATTTAAGTGACATGTTACTTTTACAAAGGAGTTTCATTATGATATAGTCATACATGCCTATAAAGTGTTTTGATAAAAATCATCCCCTCTATTCCTCTTTTTTATACCTTCTCACTCCCTTTATTAAAGAAAATAATGGGCTTCATCAGTTTATTTTCATCCATTCATATAAAGTATTTCAATCATGCTCACTCATCCCTCACCATCTACTTTCATCTTCCAGCTTGTTGCCCTCTCTAAACAGTCCTCATTTACATTCATGTCATGGTTTTTAGGTCTAGATTCTGCATATAAGAGTAAACAAGTTTAGCTTATTTCATGTAGTACGAGAATCTCCAGTTCCATCCAATTTCCTGGAAATACTATAATTTCATTATTCATTATGGAGGAATAATAACCATGCTGATTTCCACAGTGGCTACATTAGTTTATATTCCAACCAGCAGCAAATGAGAGTTTCTTTACTCCTGGCCTCCTTGCCAGTATTTTTTGTTGTTGTTTGTTTACTTGATGATAGTCATTCTGACTGGGGTGATGGAGTCTCTATGATTTATTTTTCTATGTGTGCTGGATTCCTATTATGACTAATAATTTTGAAAATTTCTTAACATATTTATTGCAAATTATACTTCCTTTGAGAACTATTTTCAATTCATTTTCCTATTTGTTAGTTGGATTATTTGTTCATTAGGTATGTAATTATTTGAGCTCTTTATAGGTTCTGAATATTAATGGTTTGTCCCATAAACAGTTGGTAAGTTTTTTTGTTTAGCATTGCATAGGTTGTCACTTCATCTAGGCAATTTTTTCCATTGATATGAAAATTTTTTAATTTGACTCAATAGCATTTGTCAATTCTTGCTCTTATTTCCTGATCAAATGGGGTCCTATGCAGAAACTCATTGCCAATGTCTATTTCTTTATGAGCTTTACATTAGAGTATTTTTAAAGTTTCAAGTCTTACATTAGAGTCTTTTATCCATTTCACTTGATTTTTACACAGGGTGAGAAATAGGAATGGTCTCAATATTTTACATATAGACAGTCAGTTTACCTAACACCATTTATTGAAGAGGCTGTCTTTTCTCCAACTTATATTTTGACATCTTTGTCAAAAAATGAGATTGCTATAGTTGTGTGAGTTTATGTCTGGTTCTTCTATTCTACTCCACTGATTTATGTATCTGTTTTTGTGCCAGTACCATCGTATTTTTGTTACAAGAGCCCTGTACTGTAATTTAGAGTCTGGTATTGTGATACATCAGCATTGCTCTTTTTGGACAGGATTGCTTTGGCTACTTTTATACCTCCATGTCAATTTTTGGGTTGATTTTTCTATTTCTGTGAATAGCGTCATTGAGATGTTGAGAGGGATTTTTTGGAATCTTTAGATTTTTCCAATGCATTAGACTATAAGGTTTCAAACTATTCCCTAATGGGCCTCTGAATTTCACTGGTATTTGTTGTAATATCCCCTTCACCTCTAATTTTACTAGTTTTGGTCTTCTCCATCTTCTTTTTGGTTAGTTTGGCTAAGGGTTTTTCAATCCTGTTAATTTCTTCAAAGAACCAACTTTTCATTCATTGATTATTTGTATTGTTGTTTTAGTCTCCACTTCATTACTTTCTACATTCATCTTTCTTATTCCTTTCAGTGTACTGGTTTTTGCCTTGTTCTTTTCTCTAATAGCTATGTCATTTCTAATAGTACATCAGTGGGTTATTTGTCTGAGATTACTCTGATTTTTCTTAAATGTAGGGACACATACTATAAAACTTCCTCTTAGAACTGCCTTTCCTGTGTCTTAAAGGTTAGGGGACATTTTATTTTCATTTTCACTTGATTCAAGGAATTTTTTAATTTTCCCTTTAGCTCTTTAATAACCCACTGATAATTCAAATGTGTAACTTTCAGTCCCAATGCATTTCAATATTTTCTATAGTTACTCTTGCTATTGATCTCTTGTTTTATTACATTTTGGTCCGGTAAAATACAGAAGTTGTCTCTATTTTTTGTATTTGTTAATGATTGCTTTGTGTCCTAAAATATGATCTATTTTAGAGAAAGTTCTGTGGGCTGCTAGAAAATGTCTAGCTTGTAGCTATTTGGTGGCATATTCTGAAGATTCTATTAAGTCCATTTGATGTATAATGTTGCTTAACTATGTGTTTCCTTCTTGATTATTTGTAGGGATGATCTAGCTATTGGTGAAATTTGCTATTAGAATCACCCATTATCATATTGTCCAGTAGTTTTTATTTTATTAAATTGGGTGTTCCAGTGTTCAGTATGTCTATGTTTACAATTACTATAGCCTTCTGTTGGACTGTTCCCTTTGTCAATATGAACTGACCTTCATTTCTCCTCTAATTTGTTTGAAGTCTGCTTTGTCAGATATGAGGATAGCTACTCCTGCTTGCTTTGGGGATCCATTTGCATGAAATATTTTTTCCGTCCTTTCACTGAAATCTTACATTTGTCTTCAGAGGTAAGAGTAATTTCTTGTAGGCAACAAATGGTTGGTCTTATTTTTTACCATGGTCCACCAATCTGTATCTTTTGATCGGAAAATTGATATAATTAGCATTTAAAGTTATTATTGAATAATGTGTACTAATTCCTGTCATTTTGTTGTTTCATAGTGTTTTATTCTTTCCTACCCCATGTATGATTTATTTTTCCCTTGTTTTCCTGGCTCCACTTAACTCCCTCTTTTATATTTAAGATTATTTTAATATCATGTGCAAGATTGGCTTAGTGGTTATGAATTTCTTCAGTTTTTGTTTATCATGGAAGGTCTTCATTTGTTATTCAAGTATGAAGGATAGATTTGCTGATTACAGTGTAAAACCCAGATTACCATTTATTTCATTTCAGGGTTTGAAATTCATTATTCCAATGTCTTCCTTACTTTTAGAGTTTCTGTTGAGAAATCTGCTTTTATTCTGATGGATGTTTCTCTCTTGCAGCTTTTAATATTCCTACCTAGTTCTGTGTACTTTATGTTTTTATTATCACATGCCTTGAAGAGGTTCTTTTCTCATCTCATCTGTTTGTTGTCCAACATCTTACTCAAGATTTTGAAAAAAATTTTCTATTACTTTATTGAATATTCCTTCTATGTCTTTAGCTTGCACCTCTTCTTTTTCTTGGAAGAGTATTATTGCCTGTTTGTTTCTTTTTCATATTTCTGTGTATCAGTATAAGAGGTCTAAAACCAGTCACACTGAGTTCATGTGTTTGCAGGGCAGTTTCCAACAATTGGTTCTGAGAGAAAAAACTATTTCAGTGCCTTACACATTCTAGGGACCTGTTGATCAGTTCCAAATTTTGGCTCATGATCTCCTCCTCACTTACTCCAACCTTGTGCTTCTATTGTCACATCTCACAATATTGACTCTGAACCTATGGATATCCTCTTATAAAGGCCTTTGTGATTCTATTGAGTTCCTCGTGCTTTTATTGTCACATCTCACAATATTGACTCTGAACCTATGGGTGTCCTCTTATAAAGGTCTTTGTGATTCTATTGAGTTAACTCAGATAATGCAAGAAAATATACTCATTTTAAAATCTCTGATATAATAATATTTCTGAAGTCCTTTATAGCCTCTATGTTAACATATTTATAAATTCTGGGTTTAATATATGGTCATAATCATGGACTCAGTATGCAATTACAACAATTATTGCAAAATGAAATTAATGTAAAATGATTTTCATTTTTTTCACATAATTTTTAAAAATATTAATTTTTCCTAGTTGTAATGAACTATACACATACATGCATACTATAAACACACATCCATAAGCATATATAATCATGAATGAATCTCAAATGACCAATGGTGAGTAAGAAAACATGGATTAAAAGAATGAAAGATATCTATCTATGATGTCAATTTTGCCCACTGCTAGAAAATCACAACATAACCTTTAGGGCCAGAGAATCTATCAACAATTGTGAGAGTAGACAAGACAAGGGGAGTGGGTCTTATAAGAGAAAGAGAAAAAAAGTAGGAATGACAAACAGATTCCTTATCTTATAATAATGATTTCATAGGGATATGTGTACATGAAAAGTCAAAACTTCTTCAATTATGTTTATAAATTTTATTGTACATTAATTATACTGCAATAGAGCTAAAAGAATTCAAGCTATTTATGACTAGAATACCTGCAATGCTCTTATATTTCAGAAGAAAAACAATATCTGTGCATGCTTCTCTTAGTCTACCCTTAAGCGCCCTTCAGAATAGAATAGCAGATTTACACCTTCAATCAAGCTGATTTTAGGATGAAATTCTTATGGATGTTTTGAAGTATCATATCTAGATCACAACTGGGGACAGAGTTGGTGAACCCCAGACCAGAGCAGCTTCCTTAAGAAAGAAGGGCATTTGTATGTGCAGAGGAAAGAGAACTAGAATAACCATTTTTATTTTCATAATGAATAGAAGTTGAGTTTGTCAGTTGAGATGGTGGTAACCAGAGAATTGTGCAGTTGGGGATGAAATGTGAGAAGACATGAACATATGTATTAGCCATTTTGGAGAATAGAAGAATCTCATTTAGGAAATGTGGCAGTAATTCTTGCGGTGCTGAGGGCCATTTGACATTTGTAGGTATGCTTTACATTTTATCTTCAGAAGCATCTAGCTGTACTAGTGTAGGTATATAGTGGCTGAATACCTGAAGTGAGGAAATATACTCCATGTGAATATATGTATTCTCTGTTTCAGCCACAAAGTGGTCTGTCACCATGAATGATTAAATTGAACCTAACATTACAGATTTTCAAATTACATGACTTTTAAAGTGTTTATTAGCAGAGTTACATATAATCTATTATGAATGTGAAGAAAGAAAGAAATGAAGAGCAAGAAAGGAAAGAACAAGAGAATTATCACAGAATTTCTCAGCCATATAACAAACATTTAGAAACTAGGCACTGAGGGCTGCGGGTATAGTTCAGTGTCAGAACATTTTCCTCGCATGCACAAGGCTCTAGCTTCCACCCTGGCGCTATAAAAAAAAAGGAAAAAGACAGGGAAGGAGGGACAGGAGGGAAGGGAAAGTAGGAGTTGAGAAGAGAGGAGAAAACAAAAGAGGAGAAGAAAGGGGAGAAGAAATTAGTCACTGAAATGCTATTTATTCCATTATAAATATTGGCAAAGCTCCTGAAAAAACACTATATACTTGGATAATTAACTGTGAGAACCGATCGCTGGCTGCAGGTGGAGCAATAACACCATCTCTGCTTACTGGAAAGTCTGAGTTGGCCTGTGATGGTATTTGCTTCCTTAAGTATGCACCTGTCTCATTTCTGCTTCTATCACATTAATTGTTCAGGGACACTAATACACATAAATATAATCCTTAGGTATTTCCCCTTTCTTCTCTGAAGAATTCCATATGACAGGATAAAAAAACTACATAATTTCTAAGCCATGAGTGTCCTTCATGCTCTTTCAAAATAGTTCTCATATTGCTAAAATTCCTAGATTAAAACCTACACAATTTCACATGTGATAATTAACTATTAACATTTATTTATTAAGTACTTATGATTAAACAAGCACAGAAATTTAAAAATTACTATACTGCACAATCTTCTGCAAAAAGTAGTAAAAGATTAAGTGTTTGAAAATGAAAGGTGATACCTTTCAAGAGGGAGGTAAGAGGTTTTGTTGTAGTCCAGATATGGGTTGTAGGTTTTGTATTTACAATGATTACCCAGTTTTAGAATTTACTTTTCAGAAACCAACTTAAAGGAGGCACTTACAAAAATGAAATAAAACAAAATATCTCACTTGATGTTCTGTATAATGTATCATGATTTTATTCAATGTTTACAATAGCATGGGAAAGGTATTAATAAAACTGAGGCATGAGGGAGGGAGATATTAAGGAAACGAATTTGTCACAGTCTTCAATCTATTAACCATATGATATTATATTGTGGTTATTGACATTACCCAACTCTGAGGATTTACTAGCTGCAAGTTCTTTTTAAATGAACTTTTGTACATAGAGAATCATGATTTTTGTTTGGCTATCTTGTACTCATTCATTTATACTATTTATTTCTAATAATATTTGTGAGATGTGTGAGTCAAGTTTCCATGGATTTTTACTAACATTGGAAGACCAAAAATGTGGGCACAGCACAAATCCAATGAAGCTTTTAATGACAATATATAAAAGAGGATATCTATAGCACATTAACCTACATTGGTTTTATTTTATCTTAAACAATTGGACATTTCTGGTACTGCTTTTGAAAAATGAATAATCCCATAAATAAGCCTATTCATGTGCTTCCTACATTTTTGATATGTGACATGTAAATATAATAAATATTCATTTTTGTTTCAGTAATCAGCATATATTTATTTATAATAAATAAATAAATCTCAAGCCTAAAGATCAGAATATTCTCATACAATCAGACTCATTAAAAATTATTAATGTAATAGTGATTCTAACAAAATGAACTTTCATTTGGAGACAAATTTATAAATAGCTTATTATAACTCAGTAGATAACGTGCATTTTTACTAATGACCAGTCACATAGAGCTAGTCCATTATTTTTTATGAATGAAAGCTGATATCATGCAACAATGATGTTTTGAATTCTGTTAAATTAAAGCAATACAGATTTAACACTTTCAGAGATGAGGCAGTCCACAACCACAGAAAATTAAAAGAAATGAAATGATTAGTTCTGACTTTTGAAAACCTAATCCAATAAAAGATAAGTGGATCTATTTCCCAAAGCCTGTCTCACATCATAAGATTCATTCTCTATAAGTTTTGTGTTTTAAAGATGTGTTAGAAACTGGAAAGTTGGTTCATGCCTGTAATCCTGGCTACTAGGGAGACAGGAGATTAGCACTGCAGACAGACACCCCGACTGACAAAAAGTTAGTGACACCAATCTTATTAAATAAAAATTGTAGTGGCACATGTCTGTCATCCTAGCTACATGGGGAGCATAAATAGGAGGAACTTGGTCCAGGCTAGCTAGGGAATAAACAAGAGATACTATGAGAAAAAATAACTAAAGCAAAAAAGGGTCGGGGCCATCGCTAAATCGTATAGCATCTGCCTAACAAGTGCAAGACCCTGATTTCAACCACCAATACCTCAATGTAGACCCAATACAAATACAAGCAGTATTATGAAAAACAGGTCATGTTAAAAGGAGGTCACCAATGGGAGAAGGAGGTTAGAAGAAGAAAGTTAAGAAGGTGTATATGGATGCTGTACTTTCTATACAAGAATAAATACACAATTTTTAGACTTGATGAAATTACCATAAGATAAGGAATAACTTACAATGAAGAAAAATATAGGGTATGAACCATTTCAGATTATAATGCATATATATGGAAATGTCACATTGAAACTCTCTGTATAGCTAGCTTAAACAAATAAAAGTATCTTTTTTTTCTAAAAATGGAGGACAGGAAGGCAAAACAAGTCCTGTTTGGGGGTTTGGTATCAGTAGGAGGGGGAGGATACAAGGAAAGGGTGTAGGAGGGTAAATGTGGTGTAAATAGTATGTACTCATGTATAGAAAATGGAAAAATGAGACCTGTTGAAACTACTCCAAAAATGGGGATGAAGATGAATGATGGAAGAGGTAAATTCAACTATGACAAATTATAGGAACTTTTGTAAATGTCACAATATACCCCAGAACAACAACCGTATGATAATAAAAATAAAGTAAATTTAAACTTGTTGCTGTCTTAAAAAATAAACCAGGAAGTTATTTAACAAATTATATTGACATTTTTACAGTGATTGTATACTAACAGTTCTATAGCATAGATAAAATGTTGAAAGTTAAAAACAGTTCTATAAAAGTTTTAAATTTTGTGCTTTTTTTATTTCAGTTCTTTTACTTTGTAAATTCATTTTTGCTTGTTTATCTAGCAATCAATACAGCTATTTAAAAAGCAGAGTTTAGGTTTACTTGTTCTTGCTTAAATCTTCAAATATATTTGCAAATATCCATAGTGACACATCCATCTAAACTGCTCTTTGCTCTAATGAATGGCCTCTGGAAATCAGAACAGATCAATAAAAAAGAAGTTACTCAGCAGAAATAGCTTCATATTTTTTGCCTAGAACCTAAGTATCTTAGGTGATTTATTGAAACCCAACTCTCTGCTGTGTGCTGACTTCCTGTTGGGCTTGTGAACTAAATATTGTACAAATGACAGAAACTGATATACACTTTTCCATATATGAGGAGTTCATTTAATAGCTGACTTTGCCTTCTCTCCCTCCAAGCAACTGGAGGTAACATTTCATGATGTCATCAGATATTAAGAGCAGGAAGCTCTTAATATCTCCAAAATGATAAAGTCCACATTCTGACACTAGTTTGGGTCATCAAGACTGTTGTCCAGAAACATTTGCCACCTCACAAAAGAGAGATTTTTTTTTTGTAGAAGTCAGATGCAAGGTGCAAAATGATCATTAAAACAATGACAGAAGTAGGAGTAGATAGTTGTATCCAAAGAAATAGCATAGCAGCTGGATCAAACTTGACAAAATTATATAATTACAGAATCTTTTAAAACAAGCAATGCTTGATTTTGTTTAAAAAACATTAAATTATAACCTCATTTCAACAAACCTCAAAGGGAAAAGTGGACTCTATATGTCTGGAGGAAATTACATGTGTAAATCCCAGATTTTGGCTGTAATCTCCAGACAACATGATTCTCATACTTCAGACTTAAACTGAATCTTTCAGAATGTAGTAAATAAAACTGCAAGTTCCTGGGGTATTCTGAAAGATTCAATAGGAATGAATTGTGGCTCATAAAATTATGTCTTTAATAAAAATATGTTTATTTTCATATCACAGTCCATGAAAAATCTACTAAACCAGAATTATGTATTGTTGAGGACAGCTGGTCTGCTGGCCAAAGCCCTGAGGCTTCAATCTGAACTGGTTGAGATGAGGAAAACATATTTCCCAAGAGACTATCTTCAGAGTTCTCCTAGTTTGATATTACCTAATTATTTCCATAGTCTTTATAGTATAATAAAATAATTTTTCTACCAATTATTTACTGTGTGAATACATTTGCCAAACTTTTTTGCAAACCATTGACTAATTATAATCGAGGTTAAAAATATCAAAGTCAACAGCAACAAGCACACAACTGTGGACCTGGTCTTAGTTTAAAGGTTCTTCAAAGGCTAAATGAAAATAAACAGAATTCTGTACAGACTCTCAAAGAATAAGACATTTGTTCAAAGAAATTTTCTTCCACATAAAAGGAATGGGGTTACAGAAAAAGCAGAGGACAATGTCATCTGGATTAAGACACTTAACAAAAATGTCTTTTTGGACATTTTTGGAAAAAAATGACTTTACATGTGGTAGATACATTATTCAACTCTACTTTACTTCCCAGTGCCAATCAAAGTCTATGTTTTGGCATCTTCATATGTTTTAACAAACTTAAACCCTGATTTCTAAAATTTATTTTTGACAAATACACCAAAAATATACATATATATGAGGAACTTTGAACCATTCTGTTCTTAGGATACTTGGACCCCGTGGCTTTTCTCTTCTTAGTGTTCCTCTGTTTCTTCTTCCTTCTTTTACTATATGAATACATCAGGTACCAAAGACTCTGCTCTGTCTTATAATTTATATTCTTATTCTCAAAGTTACATCATCCATACTTCCAGTATCAACAGTCTCCCCCACATGCATATTCCTTACACATTTAGTAACCTCATCATCAACTTCCCTCTATATCCCAGACATTCACACCCAATTGCCTACTTGATATCTAGTCTTCCTCAGTTTCTTCATATAGTTCACATTTCAGTCAAATTCTCATCTCTTTAGCCTACTCTGAGTGACCACCATATCTAAACCTAGTATTCAAATTTCTAACCTAACATGCTTATTTTCTTCAAATTCATTTGCAAATCTGTGCCACTCTCTTCTATTTGCCCTTTTCAAAAATTTTCACAGCAACAAACCAGATAGCAACACTGTCTGTTTGATTCTCCATGGTGACAGGAAACCCTAACCCAATGAGTAGATAGGTTATGACAAGGACGGAGCAAATACAAGTTGCATAAAAGGATGATGAATATATCTCAGTAATGCTCACTCATCATTCTTCAGTGGGAGCTTCCTTTAGGAGTGGTAAGTGCGTACTTTTAACAACAAGTTTGCAAAACTAGCAGGCAATTTCAGAAAAGAAGATTTTTTTTGATATCTTTCAGAAGATTACAAAACCTCACAGAGCAATAAGAACATGGAAAATTGCACGTTAAGAAGTTTATTCACTGAAAAAGATCTGTCATGATTCTGTGGTGATATTGCATAATTAATTTTGATTAGTTGATGATAATTGACCTATAACCACTGGGAAGAGTTTATGTTGTTCATCTTATTTTTGGTATTTTGTCTTTATGATAGCTTTATAATAATAATAATAATAATAATACTTTTCTGATTTCTATTTTTCCTAAAACAAAAATAAGGCATGGATATATAAAGAATATGTTCTGTGGAACTCAGATATTTCTGGTCCATAGTCTCCTTATTTATTTATTTATGTATTTATGTTTTAGAAGTTGGAATTGTCCATACACATAATTTTATCATCATATACCAATGATTCTATGTCAGTTGATTGCTAGGTGAGTCTTTAAAATACATTCCTGGAAATCAAAGCAATTTTTCTTATGAAAATGTTGTCTTATCTTATGATTGTGTTTTAATTTGGACTTTACAACCTAAGGTTTCTGATTATTCAAGCAACACAGAACTGAATTTGTCTTTTGCTGTTAAGTAGAATCATGGCAGGAATTAGGAGGAAACATCACTTATGTAAGTAGCTCTGCCACTTGAGTACCTTTAAAAATTATTCTATAAATTCTTTTAAAATATTCGATGACTAGATTCCAACACCAAGGATTCTTGTTTAACATATCTGGAATGGAGGTGAGACATCTGCACTCTCTAATTAAAGGTGATTCTTATGAGCAGCAAAATGGAGAACCGTCATTGGTGTAAGTAAACAAATAAAGGAAATACATTAGTAAGGGCAACATTTAATCATCTAAGGGTATTTACTTATTTCCAGTAGATATGGTATATTAGGACGTAGTAAAACATACTTTAACTTATTCTATAATTTAGTGTTTAGCATTTTAGTCTTACCAAAATAAATCTGTAGGATCACTGAAAAAAGAAAAGCTGCCTTCCAACATCTTTCAAGTAACTATGGAGATTTTACAAAGTTACTTACTATTACCTCCCATAGTACCTCTAATCTTTCAATGAATTTGAAGTTCTTTTCCTTCCACACTAATAAATATATAGGGTAAACTATGAATGCACATTATTTGATGTTTCTTAGCAAGGATACAATGTACCTTGCCTTTTGCCATTGCATCTGCAATATTAGAATATTAAAGAGACATCAGAGATATATCAATGTGATAGGGATATTGATCATGAAAAATGATGTCAAATAGACTTGTGCAGTCTCCTTTAACACTTTCATTCTAAGCACAAAACAAAAGAAAAATGAAACAGAGAGGCACAGGGTATTTTCACATATGTATATAGTTATTTTTCTACTTCTACCTTCTGTTTCCTTATATTATATTCTCACCTTCTATATAACTATATATTAAATTTCAATTGTAACTATTTTATATGATAAAGTGATACTTCACTGAATCTTTTTCTGTTTCCAGGAGTATGATATTTTCAGTGATATATTTTGGAAGAGCCAGAAATCAGAATAGTTTGTTTGTTCCCTTTGCACTCACACATAATGTTTCAGCTGTAGTAATTTACACATAAAAGGACATGAGTAGTCTTGCTCTAAGGTGAAAAAAAAATCCTTTAAAATTCTGTCATCTTTCTGTGAGAATCAACCTGTCTTATTCAATCAACCTGTCTCCCCTTTACCTCATGCAAATGAAATCTTCCTCTAGTCCACTCTTCCCTGAATTGATTTTTTTTTTGCTTTCTGTTTTCTTTCTTATTTTCCATTACCTCTGACTCTTATATAGTAATAGTAGCTAATCTGATGTGACAATAAATGATACTTGTATAACATCAACCTACCAAAGATTCATATAATCTCATGCCTTTCGATTGCCAAAATTTCATTTCGGGATTTTGAACTGTTTAAATAACTACTATTATTGTATTTGGAGAAAACAAGTCTCAAAGATTTGACATAGGTATTTTATGGGCTAAGGAGCAAGACTGTCCATACTAATGTTGTTACCCCCAACTGACTGTACTGTATACACACTGCTCAAAGTGCAGAAATGCTGGGCTGCTTGAGTTCTACTGAGGAAGTCCTTGCCTATACCTGTTGCTTCCAGTGTATTCCCTGCTCTTTCCTGTAGTAACCTCAAGGTTTCAGGTCTGATATTAAGTCCTTAATCTCCTTTGAGTTGATACTAGTGCAGGGTGACAGGCATGAATTTAGAATCAGTTTTTGGCAGACAGATAACTACTTTTCCTAGCAACATTTGTTGAAGAGGCTGTCTTTTTATCAATCACATTTTTTTTTGGTGCTTTTGTTAAAAACAAGGTGGATATAGGTGTGTGGATTCATATCTGGGTCCTCTATTCTGTTCCATTGGTCTTCATATCTATTTTAGTGCCAGTACCATGCTGTTTTTATTATTATGGCTGTGTAGTATAGTTTGAAGTCAGATTTTGTGATAACTCCAGCATTGCCCTTTTTGTTCAGTATTGCCTTGGCTGCTCACGGTCTTTTGTGTTTCCAAATGAACTATAAGATAGATTTTTCAATCATTGTGATGAATGTCTTTGAGATGTTAATGGAAATTTTGTTGAACATATAGATTGCTTTTGACAATATAGACAGTTTTACTATGTAGATTCTGCCAATCCATGGGCATGGGAGATCTTTCCACTTTCTGAAGTCTTCTTTGAGCTCTCTCTTCAAGGGTTTATAGTTCTCCATGTAGAGATCATTTATGTCTTTTAAGTTTCTTAATAGGTATTTGATTTTTTTGAGGACATTGTAAATATTACTGTTTTCCTATATTCTATCTCAATTTGTTCATTGTTGGTGTATAGAAAGGCTACTGATTTTTTTTAGTTGATTTTGTATCCTGCTACTTTGCTGAACTTGTTTATGCTGTCTAGGAAATTTTGGGTGGAGGTTTTTGGGTCTTTAAGGTATAAGAATATATACCTGCAAATAGGGATAGTTTGACTATATTTTTTACCTATTTGTATTCCATTTAGTTCTTCTTACCTTATTGGTCTGGGTAGGAGTTCAAGGACCATGTTGAATAAGAGTGGGGAGAGTGGGAACCCTTGTCTCATTCCTGACTTTAGAGGAAATGCTTTCAGTTTTCTCCATTAAGTATGATGTTGTCTATAGGTTTGTCATATATAGTCTTTATAGTGTTGAAGTTCATTCCTTCTATTCCTAGTTTTCTTAGAGCTTTTATCATGAAGTGGTGTTGGATCTTATCAAAGGCTTTTAATGCATTTGTTGACATGATCAAGTGGTTTTTGTCTTTGCTTCTATTAATGTGCTATATTATATAATATGTTTTTATTTGTATATGTTAAATCATTTCTGCATCCCTGGGATAAAGCCGACTTGGTTGTGTGTATGACATTTCTGATATGTTGATGGACTTAGTTTGCCATTATTTTATTGAGGATTTTTGCCTTGATCTTCATTAAGCAGATTGACCTGTAGTTCTCCTTTTGGGATGTGTCCTCTGGTTTGAGGATAAGTGTAACACTGGCTTCCTAGAATGAGTTCCAATATTTTGTGGAAGAGTTTAAGGAGCACTGGTATTGGTTCTTCTTTAATGAAGAACCAAAATTCAGTAGAGAATTCATCGGGTCCTGGACTTTTCTTTTTTGGGAGACTATTGCTGCTTCAATTTCATTTTATGTTATAGATCTATTTAAGTGGTTAATAACCTCTTCATTCACTTTTGGATGGTCATAAGTATCTACAAATTTGTTCATTTCTTCTACATTTTCCATTTCTTTTAATATAGGTTCTCAAAGTAGTCGCTGATGATTCTCTGGATTTCTTGGTGTTTGTTCTTATCTCCCCTTTTTCGTTGCTGAATTGGATAATTTCTCTCCTCATTTTAATCATATTTGCTAGGGGCTTGTTAATCTTATTTATTTTTTCAAAAAAACAGCTTTTTGATTTGTTGATTCTTTGTATTTTTTTAATCTCTATTTCATTATTTTTGGCCCTTATTTTTATTATTCCTCTCCTTCTGCTTGTTTTCATTTTCCTTAAATTCCAGGAAACTTTTGATTTACTCTCTTATTTCTTCTATAACACACTGATCACTGAGCATTAAAAAGCTGCTGCACAACAAAAGAAATGGTCTCTAAATTGAAGAGACCACACACAGAATGGGAGATAATCTTTGTTAGCTATATACCAGACAAGGGACTGATAACCAGGATATACAGGGAGGTTGAAAAACTAAACTTCCCCCAAATCAATGAACCAATAAAGAAGTGAGCAACTGAACTAAACAGAACTATTTTAATGGGAGAAGTCCAAATGGCAAAAAAAAATGAAAAAAATGTTCACCATCCCCAGCCATAAAGGAAGTGCAAATCAAAACCACACTAAGATTTTACCTCACTCCTGTTAGAATTGCTACCATGAAGAACACCATCACCAACTAATGTTGGCAAGGATTCAGGGAAAAAGGAACCCTTATATACTACTGATGGGAATGTAAGCTACTACAACCACCATGGAAAACAATATGGAGGCTCCTTAAAAGACCAAACATAAATTTGCCCTGTGATCCAGCAATACCGCTCCTAGGCATATGCCCAAAGGAATGTGACTCAGGTTATTAAAAAGGCACCTGTATACCCATGTTTATTGCATCATTATTCACAATAGCCAAACTATGGAAACAGCCAAGATGCCCCACTACTGAAAAATAGATATATATGATATTTATACAGAATGGAATTTTATTCAGCCACAAAGAACAATGAAATCTTGCCATTTGCAAGTAAATGGATGGAACTGGAGGACATCATCTTAAGCAAAGCTAGTGAGGCTTAGGGGGCCAAAAATTCAATGTTCTCCTGCATGTGTGGGTTATAGACCTAAAACAAATGCAGAAATATTATTGGACATGGGTCACATACTAAGGGGAGACCTCACAAGGGAGGAATAGGGAAAATAAGGAAAACTAAAACTTGAATGTGGTTGATATGCTCACTGTATAGAATTGAATATAGTAATCTTAAATTGACAGAAGCCACTATGGGAAGGGAATCAGTAAGTAGCAAAGAGGGTTTACCAATATGGGTTGTAGTACACCTATGCATGATAACAACACTAGGAATTGCTCTGTAAGGCTATCTTTATCTCAAATTGGCAAAAGCACTGTTTTTCTTATTATCTCATGTTTTCTCTTTAAGAAAGTCAGATAACCAAAGGGCATAACATGTCCTTCTTGGAAGCAGTGGGGGGTGGAGGCAAGGTGACCCAAATAATGTATACAAATGTAAGTAATGTAAAAATGATAAAGCAAAAAAAGCATAAATGCTGTATAAATGTGGAAATAGAAAAATATTTATATAAAGCTGAGTTCAAATGAAAGAAGGGGTAAACTACAGTAGTCAAAATGAAGAAGGAACTTACAAAATATTAAAGGAAGGCTCACAGGAGGATACTTCAACAGAAGGGGGTGAATTTGGGGCAAGACAGAGCCTAGGAAGAAGACGGTACATTAGCATCCTCTTGGGGATACTAACATATGTGTTTGGAGACATGGCAGTGGGGCCAACAGAGACAAGGAGGATGGTCTTAGTTCCTGTGAGTCAGAGTTGTTGACCAGCATGGGAACATTATAGAAGTTACTTCTACAAGTCACCAATTTAATTGGGAAAGCAAAAATTAATGTCGCATCTGTCTAGTTAAATAGTGTAATCCAACAAAACTATAAGCCTTTATAGCATGTACCAAGAACAAAATTTTAAAGCACCCTCAACTTCTTTGCATTTATAAACCTTTCCTGCAAACACTCAGAGTTTTGATGGTATGGGTCTTAATTATATCTTTCAGAGCATTTAGCAGTATGTTTTCTACTCATCTGTCACAAATGCTGGTGGAAAGGAATGTGTTAAAAACAAAGATGAGGGAGATCCAGATGGAGACTATGGTATGGAAGCAGAAAGCCTAACCTCCAGAATTCCAAAACCTCCCTGAGAAGTTGGAGCCACACCTGGGTAACTTGGACTGCCTCTAGCCAAAATAATAACTGCCACCACTCTAGGTGCAGGAAAAAAATTCAAAAACTAACCCACAAATCAACCTTTGATTGCACCTAAGAGCTGTGACCTGTTGCACAGCCATGAAGGTGGGGCCAGCCACAGAGAAATCCTCCTTTCCCACAGAAGTTGTTTTTTCTTTGTTCTTCCTCTTTTTCTTTTTTCTTTCCATTGCTTCTCCTTCCTCCATCAAACAGAAATAAAGTACCAGAGTCAAACCTTTGACACCCTGAACCCTTAGCCTGGGGAGAGCTTCCCCACAACACATTACACTGAGAAAATTTGGTGGCTGCCACCACCACTGCCACCACTGCCACAGTTGCCATTGCCAGCTCCAAACCTGCCTGAGAGACATTTGACAGAAGAAACAGGTGAGCACCATGTGTCACACAGAACTCTCCCAGCCACTCCCAGGAGAAGCCAGCACAGCACCTGGGCAGACTGATGCTCCCCCCACAAAAAAACTGAATAACAAACAATGAACTGTAATCTAGCACAACAGATGAGGGGTTGGGAATGCTGAAAGTGCACCAGAGAAAGAAGGAGGGTCAAGGACCTAATTGCAGCATGAACTATCAGTAAACAAACACTGGAAAAGCAGGAAGCCTGAGAGTGGCTGGGGAATAAGCCACTCCCCGAAGCAGGGCAGGTAAGGGATCACAGAGTTCATCTCCTGAGCCAGTGAGCAGCACCCAAAACCTGCAAAACTGAAAAATAAACAGCAATCCATCATAACACACTGACAGTGAGGGGTGGGGGGCTGATGGTACACTGAACCTGTCCCAGAGAAAGGGGGCAGGGCAAAGAAATAAACCCCCAGAACTAAAACCCCAGTAAATAAGCACAGCAAAAAGCCACCTCCAAAGTAGGGCAACTAGGGGACTACAGAGCTGATCTCCTGAACCAGAGGGCAGCATTCAATCTTAAACTCTCATACCTTGCTGGGGGAGGAATGGACCAAACAGCTGCAGCTGAAGGGTAATATTGCTATCAGCTGGGGAAATCAACACCTCTGACCACCTTGAATGATCTGGCAAAGATACCTCACCTCACAATCTCAATTTAACTAGTAGACAGAAGAACAAAACACTACTCACAAGCCAATCACCTGATGAACCACCTCAAATGTTCTGCTTATATGCCAATACCAGGACAGGATGCCGGAGGAGTAACTCCAGTACTTAAACTAAGACTGAAATTCTATTGTTCCTGAACCTGATGGTTTTTCTTTTTTTGTTTGTTTTTTGGTTTTTTTTGTGTTTGTTTGTTCATTTTCCCATTCTTTGTTTGTTTTGTTATTGTGTGCTTACTATTTTTTTCCTATTCATATTATCTTTTCTCTCTTTCTATGCTATCAACTTTACCATCACCATCTTCCCATCCCTACTCTCACCCACTTCACTCTTCCTCCTTCTCCTGTGCTAAAATGTATTGCTCCCCTCCCCAACGACTTTGCCCCTTCTCGCCTACTCTCTCCCCCGCCCTCACTTTCCCCTCCCAACCTGTCACAAGACTACCTCTCTCTCCTACACACTCAACACCCGCTGACCAAACTTTACACAACCTCAAACCCCTGCAATCCCTGACACAAGCACCCTCCACTACAACAACAGAAATACACCCAACACACAGAAGGACCACAAAAACCACCAGTCCCAGCACTGCTTCCCTCACTCACACACCCCATTTCCCACCTCCCTCTTTACTGCCACCCTATACAACTCCCCAAATTTCTATAGCTAGTCTAACAAATGTTAACCCCCCCAACTCCTACTGCATATAGATATTACTACCAAGGGGTCTTTTATATAACATATAAACTCCTGATCAGATATTGAACCTGTGAATTAGTTACTACTACTAAATTACACCAAGAACAAGGACAGAAATAGCACATCAACCTAGCTAAAAACTCAAGACAGCCACAAAACAAAATTAAATCAAGGGAAATAAAAAAGGTGACTAAAACCACCAACTGGCCTATCAAAAACATAATTGCACAGTACCAGGTGGAGCAATGGGAAGAAGAAAAAGGGATGGAAACCACTCTCCCCCCTAAACAATTTAATACAGGATTCAGAGGGAAATGAAGAAAACAGATACCCAGTTCCAGACTCCAACAAACCAAAGATAAATGACACCAAGTAACCCAGTGATGCCCACAAGAACAACCTCAAAGAAGAAATCCTGCAAGTAATCACTGATAATTTCATGGAGAAGATACTAGACACAGTTAACAAAAATGTACAAAATGCACCCAAGAAAACCAATACACCAAAAATAAAGAATACAAGAAGAAACAGAAATAAATAAATGAACTCAAAGGAGCCCTAAACACCAAAGTGAAATAGAAAACACTATAAATAGAGAGATAAATGAATTAAAGATGAAAATAGAAAATATGAAAGAGGAAGTAACCCATGATATAGAAAACCTCAGAAAAAAAGAATCAAACAGAAATAAAAAACACAGTTTTAGGCCACTCCATCAGACTAGAACAAATGGAAGACAGAATCTCAGAAATCAAAGATAAAATAGAAATAAAAGGAAAAACTGAAGAACTGTTAGCCAAACAACTCAAAAGCAGTAAAGGAATAAACAAGAACTCACCAACTCCATAAAATGACCAAGCCTGAAAGTCATGAGCATTCAAGAATAGAAGAAATCCAAGCAAAAGGGATTCATAGTATATTCAATAAAAACAACAATAGAAAATTTCCCAAATCTCGAGAAAGTTATGCCCATTCAGGTACAGGAAGCCTCCAGGACACCAAACAGACTTGACCAAAATAGAATTTCCCCCATGACATATTATCATTCAAACAATAAGCACAGAAAATTGAGAAAGAATACTGAAGGCTGTAAGAGAGAAAAAACAAATGATATATAAAGGTAAACCCATCAAATCAAAGCAGATTTCTCAACAGAAACCTTAAACACAACAAAGGTATGGAGTGAGGTATTCTGGACACTGAATGGAATTAACTTCAACCCTAGGATACTCTACCCAGCAAAACTATCATTCAAAATAGATGGAGCAATTAAAAAACACCCATGATAAACAGAAACTAAAACAATATATGACCACCAAGCCATGACTAAAAAAGATTGTGCAAGGAATTCAGCATACAGAAAATGAAAGCAAACAGGCAGTATCAAACCACAGGAGAAGAAAAGACAAAGAATCTAAGAGTAACAGTGATTCAGCTGCACACAATCAAATGATTAAACAACAAAAACAACAAAAAGACAGGAATCACCACATACCTTTCAATATTAACACTGAATTTCAATGGACTCAACTCCCCTATAAAAAGGCACTATTTGGCAAACTGGATTAAAAAGGAAGATTCAACAATCTGTTGTTTACAGGAGACCCATCTCATTGACAGAAACAAACACTGGCTTAGGGTGAAAGGCTGGAAGAAGATTTACCAAGCAAGTGGCCCCCCAAAATAGACAGGAGTAGAATTTAAACTTACATTGATCAAATGAGATAAAGAAGGATACTTCATACTAATAAAAGTGGAAATAAACCAAAAGGAAATAACAATTATCAACCTACATACACCCAATGTCAATGCACCCAATTTCATCAAACATACTTTAAAGGACTTAAAAGCACATATAGACTTCAACACAATGTTAGTGGGAGACTTTAACACACCCCCTATCACCAACAGATGGGTCATCCAAACAAAAAATCAATAAAGAAATTCTAGAACTAAATCACACCATAGGTCAAATGGACCAAGCTGATGTCTAAAGAATATTTCATCTAACTTCGGCACAATATACATTCTTCTCAGCAGCCTGTGGAACTTTCTCCAAAATGGGCTTCAGAAAATATAAGAAAATAGAAATAATCTCATGCATTCTATCTGATCACAATACATTAAAGCTAGATCTCAATAAACAAAAAACAACAGCAGAAAATATGCAAACAACTGGAAGCTGAACAACATACTGTTCAATGATTAGTTGGTCATTGATGAAATAAAAGAGGAAATTAAAAGCTTCCTGGAAGTTAATGAAAATGAAAACATGACCTAGCAGAACCTTTGGAACATAGCAAAGGCAGTCCTAAGAGGAATGTAATGCTACATCTCAAACTCCTAAGCAAAAAAAAAGAATGAGCAAATCCCAAAACAAGCAGAAGGAGAGAAATAATAAAAATAAGGGTCAAATTAATATAATAGAGACCAAGAAAACCATACAAAGAAATCAAGGAAAAAAGAAAAAGCTGGTTCTTTAAAAAATAAACAAGATTTACAGACCCCTGGAAAATCTGACTAAAATGAGGAGAGACAAAACCCAGATCAGTAAAATCAGAAACACAAAAAGGGAGATAACAACATGAAGGAAATCCAGGGAATCATCAGAGACAACTTTGAGAACTGGCATTTCAATAAATTTGAAAATCTTGAAGAAATGGACAAATTTCTATATACTAATGACCATCCAAAACTGAACCAAGAGAATATTAACCACCTAAACAGATCTATAACATGTAATGAAACTGAAGCAGCAATAAAGATTCCCAAAAAAGAAAAGTCCAGGATCTGGTGGATTCTCTGTTAAATTCTATCAAACCTTTAAAGAAGATCTAATACCAACTCCCCTAAACTTTTCTATGAAATAAAAAAGTGTTAGGAACACTGCCTAACTCATTCTATGAAGCCAGTATTACACGCATCCCAAAACCTAACAAAGATACCTCCAAAATGGAGAAATATAGGCCAATTTCCTTAGTGAACACAGATGCCAAATCCTTAATAAAATAATGGCAAACCAAATCCAACAACGATGACCAAGTTGGCTTCATTCTAGGGATGGTTCAACATACACAAATCTATAAAAGTAATGTAGCACATTAATAGAAACAAAGACAAAAACCACTTGATCATCTCAATAGATGCATTAAAAGCCTTTGATAAGATCCAATACCACTTCATGATAAAAGCTCTAAGAAAACTAGGAATAGAAGGAATGTAGCTCAACATCATAAAGTCAATATATGACAAAACCTATAGCCAACATTATACTTAATGGAGGAAAACAAACCATTTCTCCTAAAATCAGGAAAGAGACAAGGATGCCCACTCTCCCCACTCCTATTAAACATAATCCTGGAATTCGTAGGCAGAGCAATAAGGCAAGAAGAGGAAATAAAAGGAATACAAATAGGTAAAAGCAACTGTCAAAATATCCCTGTCAAAATATTTGCAGATAACATGATCCTATACCTCAAAGACCCAAAAATCTCTAATCAAAAACTAGACACCATAAACAGCTTCAGCAATGTGGCAGGATACAAAATCAACCTACAAAAATCATTAGTTTTTCTATACACCAACAATTAATTGAGAAAGAATATATGAAAACAATTCCATTTATAATAGTCTAAAAAAAATGAAATACCTAGGAGTAAACTTAACAAAGGATGAGAATTAAAGGAATGATTAAACAAAAACATACACATGACGAAGGTTATATTTTAAAATAATAAATATCTTAAATTAATAATTTACTCTCAAGACACTTTTGGAAATGATCAAACTAAAACCAAATTAATCAATGGAAGGAAATAATAAGAATGAGAGTAGACATTAATTAATCGGAAAAGAGAATATAAAATGAGTGAGATCGTTTGGAAAGTCCCATAGTACTGAGAACTCTAGCTAGACTAACTTGAGAGCAAATCGCTTAAGAGTGATGAAAGAAAGCATCTTGACGTCTTAGGTGAAACAGACAAATTCATAGAATGGCATAAATCATTGAAAATGTCTCAGAAGAACAAAAATCTCATCAGCCAGCAATAAGTAACATAATTCTCACTGTTCCATATGCAGATAAAATATGTTCTCAAGCTCATATGTGAACTGATTCATAAACAATGAGAGGAAGGCAAATATGTGATTTCTAGAAGAAGAATAGAAGCAACAATGCATAAAATGTACTGTAAGTTTGACATAAGCTTAGAACACCAGAGGTACAATATATAAATGGCAATGTATGTACAATATTCTGAAAGAGGATGCAATTCTTGAAAATAAGATATGTGAGGGGTACAGTGACCTGAGTACATAAAAGCTCTTTAGGTATAGAGTGCACATTTTCCTATGATATCATATGAAAAGCAACTGAGAAGGATGGGTGGGTAAAAAGGGAGAAAAAAGAATGGGCAAAAGGAAACACTGACCTTGGAAAGGGAGTAAGTTTTAGTATCCAGGGAGAAATAATGTTTATAAGATTTACATAATATTAATAAGCTGGGCATGGTGTCACACAGCTGTAATCCCAGCCACTTTGCAGGCTGAGATCAGTTGCCATTCAAGGGCAACTGTTTTTAATCACATACAATATTTTGACTGTTACATCAGTAGTAAAAGTGCCATCTTAATCACTATATGGTCATCCTCTTCATCCCTAATTGTATGGTGTGTATGTGTGTTAGAATGTGATTATATGTTGGGATAACCATTTCAGCTTTCTTGTGGCTGCTGCTTATAAAATATTCTTTGATCCAGCCTTTTGTTATCCACAAGTATGTATGTTTGTTTCTCAAATGTGATGCAAGTTAAAAACATACAGCTGGACCTCAATATTTTTTAACCCAAACTCACAATTTCTGCTTTTGATTAGATTGCTTGATCCATTCATATTCAAAATGACTGATATGATTAATTCTATCATTTCATTTAATTTTTCTGTGTCTCATATCTATTTATAATGTTCTTCTGTTTCTATATTTGTAATAAGCGAATATTTCAAACATTTTTCAAATCATCTAATTATTTTATGTACTGTGTTTGTTGCTGTTTTTAATGCTGCCTCTTATCATGTTCATCTCAATTTATTGTAATCCACTTCAGTTTAGTGCTAACTTAATATCCAAATGATGTAGAGATATAACTTCTACATAGCTCTGTTGTCTCTTACCTCTTTCTGTGCTATTATTGTTATTCATATTACATCTGCATATGCTGCAAACTAAATGCAATATTACATATTGTTTTAAATAACACTATTTAAAAATAAATCAATGAGGAAAGTTATATTTGTAGAGTGTATTATTTGCACCTTTCATTTTATCATTTCTGTTTTTCATAGGCTTGATCACATCAGATATAAATCTTTGATTAGGTAATAACGAGCCTTTATATTTGCTTAAAAATGAATACCCTTTGAATGAATCTTTACAGAATGGGAGAAGTTTGTAGAAAAATATAAGGAAGGTTTACAAGTGCTTCAGTGAACAGATTGAACTAAATCTCACCACTCTACACATATTATTTGGATTCCCCAGAGAAACAGAACCCATAGGAGATGCAAAAATAAATGATTGATGGATAGATAGATAAGTAGATAGATGGATAATTAGATAGATAAGTAGATAGATAAGTGCATAGACAGAAAAAGGGATTAATCAGAGTAGCTGTCTTATGTAGTTATGGAGGTTGAGAAGTACCACAAAGGGCATGTGCCATGTGAAGACCCTTTGATGCCAGTGGCATAGCTAATTCAAAATGTTCAAAAGATTCAGAATGATGATTCAGGGAAACTAGTGATATAATTCTCAGGTCAAGGCTGAAGGTTTAAGAAGCCCAGGAGCCACTGGTATAATTCTTGAAATCCAAAGGCTGGAAAGCCTGGAGTTCTGGTGTTCAAGAGCAGCTGAAAAAAAAAAAGTGTGTGAGAACGAGTGTGAGGAAATTGTCTTTCTTGTTACATCTTAGCTACCAGTCAATTGGATTGTTCCAACCCACGTGGAGGACATACCATGCCCCACTAAGTTCAAACACCAATTTCCTCCTGAAATATTGGGCTTTTCATGTGTTTTTTTTCAGGTATGAGTTTTCTTTAGTAAAATATGTTTACATATCGTTTGTTACTTTTGAATGGATTTTCTTAGTTATTGGGTTTTTAGTGTTTACATATTCAAGATCCAAACCCATTCACACATTTTTTTTCTGGCAAATATTTCTTCCCATGTTGTACCTTGTCTTTTCATCCTCTTAAAAGGGTCTTGTGCACAGGTAAAGTTTTTGTTTTCACTCTTTATTTTAATAGAATCCAATTTGTCACTATTTCCTTTATGGCTTGTGCTTTTGGTGTCAAATTGAAGACTTCTTGGCCTCATCCCAAACCTCAACTATTTTCTTCTATGCATTTTACTAAGAGTTTTATAGTTTTTGTAATTTTGATTTAAATCACTAATCCATTTTGAGTTACTATTTGCGCAACATGCAAACCTTAGGTCAACAGATGCCCAATTGCCCTAGTACTGTATGTTACCATGCCTGTCTTCCCTCCATTGATCTGTTTTTACATGTTCTTAAATATCAAGTGCTTATACATTCATGAGTCTATTTCAGTATTTCACCATTGAGTATAATTTTAATATCAATTTTAAGATAATTTTTTGAAGTTGAAAGAATTCCCTTTAACTCTACTTTTCACAAATATTTTCTCAAAAATATTTGTGTGTTAACTTTTACCAATGCTATTTTTACAAACTGATATGATTCTGTAATTTTCAGCTTTAGTCTTATGTTATACTGTATGGATTCAAATCTTTAATCAGTCTTACATTCCTGGAATATCATCCATTTTATAATCATGTACAGCTCTTTATATGCATTGCTGAATTCCATTTCTTAACATTTTATTTAGTATTTTTTAATCTATAATCATGAGCAGTTACTTATCTGCTATTTTCTTTCTTAGTACTGTATCTGGTTTTGGTAGCAGGTTAATAATAGCTTTAAATATGAATTATGGACTTTTATTACTCTTTCATTTTCTAAAAGAGTTTGCATAAATTCAGTGTTAATTTTTCATTAAATACCTATTAAACTTTTAACATGACAACATATCAGCATGCAGATTTCTTTGGTAGTTTTAAAAGTGTTAAATTGAATTTCTTTTATAGTATTTTAAATACTGATTTTCATATTGGGTAACCTTGATACCTTGCTGTTTGAGGGTCTGGATGTTTTTCTCTAAGTTATCACATTTATGTTAGTAGAGCTGCTTGAAGTATTTTATTGTTTTGATATTGGTAATGTCTATAGTGACAACCACTGTTCCATTACTAATATTAATGTACATTTTCCTTTTTTTAAAATTTTTATCATTTATTTATTCACATGTGTGTACATTGTTTGGATCATTTCTCCTCTCTCACTCCCTCCCTCACTTCCGGGCAGAACCTGTTCTGCCCTTATCTCTAATTTTGTTGAAGAGAAGACATAAGGATAATAAGAAAGACAAAGAGTTTTTGCTAGTTGAGCTAAGGATAGCTATAAAGAAAGATTCCTAGAATTGCTTTCATGTACAAATGTGTTACAACCCAAGTTGATTCATGTCTAAGTGATCTTTACACTGGTTCCTAATCCCCTTCTCGTGTTGACCTCTGTCACTTTAACGTTTCTGTATTAAATTCATAAATTTAGCAAAACTTCTTCAATTATATAGGCCTTTTCAAAGAACCATATTTTCTTTTCTTCTTACCACATATTAATTATACAAAAGGCTTTAATTATGATGTTTGCATACATGCATTTATTTCATTGATTTTTGTATTACTTTATATTTTACATTTAAATTGATTTATTTCTGTTATCATATTATTTCTTTCTTTTTGCTGTCTTTGGGTTGATTTGAGTTTGCTTTTTCCTAAATTTTTGAGATTGAAGCTAAGAGTATTGATTTAAGACAGACTTTCTCTGTTTTTTATAAGAACTTATTGCTATATATTCCTGCTTGGTAAAGTTTAACATTGTTGTGAAGTTTTTAGCCTCCTGTAAAGGTTGATATGTCATATCTACATCTTTCTTCAGTTGAATGCTTTTTTTCTTTTCCATTGAGACTTACTTCTTCACTCCTGGATTATTTTGAAGTATATTGTTTAGTTACCAATCTTTGTTGTTTGAATCATGCCCCTGAAGGATTAGAGTTTAAGCAAACCCCAGGGTTGTCTTTGAAAGTGACCTTATTTAGAAACAGTATCTTTGCTTCTAACCAATGTGCTATAATCTAAACACAAGCTAAAGTTTTCCTGTATATTTCCAATAACATACCTACCAGATTGAAAAAGTAGTGTTCCTTTTCAATATTATAGATTAAGAGTTTAGGGACATATTATTGAAAACTGTCAAGGAAACAATCTTCTCATCATATTCACAAAGTTTATTCACAACATACAGCTCCATGTTGGACAACATGAGCCACCATCCATTACGAAAGCTCAAGTGTTTCTTTATAACATTCTTCTCTACTACAATCCTAGTCAGCAGGGGGAAAATACAATGAGCCCAGAACAACTGTGGTTAACTACTCCCAAGTTGTGGAGTTGCATGGAAAGGAAGAGAAGTAGAACTATTGAATTGTTGTTTCAAATAAAAAACCTGGCTAGATTAACAGAGGACAATTCAGCCACTGTTTAGCTAAGATAAACGGGTAGCATATTTCAGCACAGGATTAAGGTCAACTGAGATTAGCTAATAATGATGAGATATTAAAATAAGTCAGAGGCAAGCATCCTATATGCCTGCTACAGAAAAGCCTGCAAGAAAAACATCATCTCTTTCTATAGATGCACTTAAAATCTGCCCTCCTCTCAGTAGAGGACACTTAAAACATAGATGCATTCTTTCTCATACGCCCTGTCAAAAGTACATATTCATCAATTTAAAAATAAAGACATAATTTAAACACCTACTCTGTGCCAAACACTACAGCAGATGACTATAGATACAAAGAACAAACAGAAAAAGATCTTGACCTACAAAACTACTATTCTGGGTAAAGCAGGATGCAAAGAGGACACAAAGAGGACAAGAAAAGTAACATAATATGAAATGTAGTAGGTTCTGTAATGAAGGTCAATTAACTTATTTACAAAAGAAACCAAACAATAAAATCAAGTAGGTATCACTTATTAAATTTAAAGTTTTTCTTCCTGAAATACTCATACTACACCAGTCCTCTGACTTCCTTAGTTTTCACTCTTTATTTTTGCAGAAAAAACCTAGAGTGTTGAATGTTTAGTCAATGCTTTCCTTTTACATTCTTCATTTCATATGAGAATTAACAGCAAGAAAGCAAGAGATAATGAGCTCATGAATGGGACAAAGGAAGTCAGGGGGTGGATGAGAATAGTGTGAGGGGGACCAGTGAGCACTGCCTGCTTGAAGCAGAACCAACATGTCTTGGGATCACTTGGATTGACTACATTCTTGGCAGTGGGGAAGTCACAAAGGTCAGCTTCATATAGAAGTTGAGAGAAAATTGAGATACTGAGTACCAAAGTGTTTAGTAATCCATATTAATCCATAAAAGAAAAGTGACTGAGTTTGGCCACTACGATTACTACTTTGTAAATGTGTCCCATCCTTCACTATAGATAACTGCATTGCAAATACTTGAAAAAAATTTGAAAATATTTTGGAGTGGGATAGGTTGTAGAACAAAGTTACAGACACTGGTCTGAGCTATCGTGGATTTTTTTCATCATTTCTTATTTATTTCTTTGTATCTCTCTTTGTCCTCTTTCATCAAATAGTGTCAGCACAGTCACAGCTGTAACAGTACCTTATCCTGCTTTTCATGGAGGCATCCTTTTAGGTAAAAAACTTTGTGTTTCCAAGATTTAGTTCAGTTTAAAAGAGTAGGATGTGTAGAAATCATTTTAAATTCAATACAGGTCTTGAAAATACTTTCATTTGGCAATAGCACTTTTTATTTCAAACTGTTCTTAAAAGATAGTCAACAGAAGTACCTATAAGCAAAATGGTGTTATTTTGCATTTCTTTTCCCTTAATACCAGCTCAGAAACTTTCTCCTCCAGTGGGAAAGGAGAAAAGAAAGCAACTCTGTCCCTGCATTTACTTGAGTTGCCTTGGAAACTATTGTTGCTCCTGACAGGAGAGTTTTATCTTTAGAGACTGATAGCATCTCTCAATATAGTGGTTATAATTTATCAAAAGGACGAAGTAAGCCAAAAAATGAATTCTGTTTTGCATTCTGGGAAAGGAATGAGGTTTAAGTCACAAAATTCAGTTTCAGAAAGAGAAGAGGACAATTCTCGGAGGATGGGCTTTTGAGAATGTGCTGAGTAGACATCACAGGAGAAGCAATCCTCAAAGTGTTTACTGAAGCCAGACTTTAATTTCAAGGTACAAGACGTGTGGAAGGTGCCATATCAAATGTGTAAGAATTTTATTTTTTGAGAATCCAAGACATACTGGTGAATACAATAAAAGTTCCTCTCCCAAGGGAAAAAAAAATGTGTGTCTTTCTATGTGAACTACAAGTCAACATTAAGAATGAATATGTAAATAGTAGTATTGGTCTAGAATTCATAAAGGTTATTTATGGACACTAAAATTTGAATTTTATAAAATGCTCCTGTGTCACAAAATACCCTTCTTTATATTTCTTTCAACTGTTTAAATAATTAAGGACATTCTTAGAGACACATATAAAAATAATCCATACTTGTAAATAAATAAATCCATATTTATTACTTTCATGATGTAAGTATATCTTTTTACAAACCATTATTCTAACTTTTAGAATAAAGGAATTTCAAAACTATTACACTGTAAATCTACAAATAATTCCATTTGTTGCTAATTAAATAAATCACATGCTCTCTCAAAATACATTCACTGAATTCTTTAAGTTAGGAACTACAATTGGATCTTGACATCTGTTGGTGAATTTAAAACTAGTTTTTACTTTCTTGGACTATACATTCAATGAGAAGTAGATGAATATGTAATCATAGACATTAAATAACACACACATAAATAATCACACATCATATTAACTCCAATAAAGTAATAGTGCAATTATCAGCTAAGCAAGATGAATGATTTGCTTATACATATAGTTAATAGTAATGTATTGTACACAGAAATACTTATTAAGAGTGTAGATCTCATATCAAGCATTAGTGCCACAATAAAAAAAGGAAGGAAATATTGCATGGAAGAAAGATCATTCTGTCTGTCTTTCTCGAATACCTACATATTGAAGTTGCTGACTGGCTAGCTATAAGAGAGAAGAGACCCTCATTTTGTGACATTTGCCTATTTTCCTGGTGTAGCTATTCCTACCAAGACCAGCTTTTCTCATTTGTCATGAGATATCTCATTTGTCACTGTCTCATTTGATGTCATCAAATGTAGAGTTGGGAAGAGATGTACATAGTGACTGCCATTGGCAGTGTGAAATCTGCTCAGTTCACAAAAGGCTTTCCCTAGCCAATCAGTGATTATGAACAATGGATTCATTTGAGTCACTATTTCTTCACTTGTTAAAAATAATGTGTTGCAATGATTTGAGACATAAAATAAAATAAATCATATAATTATCACAATGTTACAGGAGTAAGATGCAGTATATAAAAACACATTGTAAATATTCCATATAAAACTGGAGGTATTATTGCCATCAAAGAAAATAGAAAACATACTTTTCCCAGGAATATCAAATATGGTAATGTAATCTTAAGAAAATTATTGACTTTCTTTTAAGCTTCTGCTTAGTTTTACATTAAATATAAAACATAAAAGAATGTGATATTTAAGGTTGTGGTATATAAAGGTGTCTGATACAGAGGTGTTGACTATACCATAGCTTTTTTATTTCCATCATACAAAATCATGCAAATTTATTTGGAGTCATGTTTCTTCATTAGAAAGAAATTATGCAGTCATTCAGAAGAATATTTTGAAGATAAAACATAAGCACTGGTAAGCGGAAAAGCAACAGTACTAAAATGGGAATAAGGGAAAAAGAATACATTCAACACATATTACTGCAAATTCCAAGTTGATAATAACGTACTCTAAGTCATTAAGTCTGGTGACAACTTGCAAGATAAATTCATTTTACGGATGAGAACATTGATAAGATGAGCATGTGAACAATTACAGAGTCACAAGGGCTTGTAAGCAGCAAATCTGAGGTTCATAGTTTGATCTCTCACTCTCTTCCCAGATTGACTCCATTCACTGCAGAATAATACTCTTCGTAGGTGGACAGACTTCTCCATCTATGACTCTTTGTTTTCCCACATATCTTTTAAAGATGATAGAACAGTTGTCATCCTGACACATTTTATTAACCATTCTGATTATCATGGAAATCTCTGGTTTTATTGTTCTTATTTCATATGCCATTCATTATCAATGGTCTTCTTTTAACATCTGTGTTGGTGTTAGTTAATCCATGAATAATAAGTGGATGGTATAAGTTGTGTTTTTGAGCTACATTCCCATGTTTTTGAATAATAACTTATTGTTCAAGCCAGCCTAGAATCATTGCAGTTATATGCAGTTTTAAAACATGAACCCATGTTTTTTAAAAAAAGATTTCATAAAAAAAAAATCCCTGGGCACTTTGTATGTTTTAAGATTGCTTGGCACACACACATACACAAAAGTTAAAAAGCAAGGCAGAACTATCAGAAATTCCTGCTATATATCATCAAAAGTCGAGATGCAGAGAGAGAAAGACAGGCATCATGGGGAGATATGTGAAAAACTGAACAAATAAAATTTGTATTCACGGATTGCCTTAACCCTGAGACAGCTTCTAAAAGAAGACTGACAATAATAAGTGACATAGGAAATGAGCATAAAAATCATACATTAGGAGATAATGCTCAGGACTTAAAAATAACAAAACGTGTTGGGATGACAATAGCATTACATTCTTTAAATGACACATGGGGAATTATTACACCTGCTATAAAGATATAAAGGAAGCAAAATTGAAAATACTGAGGGATTTAAATTCTGCCCACCTTTCTCAATCACATCAAAGGTGTTTAAAGACAGTTTTTCTTCATCTTTGTTGTTGTTTTTGGTACTGGAGTTTGAACTCAGGGCCTTGCCACTTCATCATCTTTAAACAATCTCAAACATATGGACACAGTTGCAAGCATAATGCAAAATGTTCAGTTTTTTCAGGAATATTTGAGATTTTTATTGTGAATTTCCTACTAACAAGGACATTCACCTCAAATACAGATTTGATCTTTCTTTGCTCTACATATCTTATAGGTATTAAAGTTAAAGCTCTTCAGGGAGCAACTAAATACCTCTTTCACTCACTCACTCACTCATTTATTTTCCAAAAAAATATTTGTTTAGCTTATGTGTGGGTGAATGGAAACCTGGGTTTCCTAGTAATATCTGGTTTCTTAATGTGGGTACTGGTTACACACCTGTGTGCAGCTGATGAATGATAACTAAGCTTTAAGCCCATTCTACTTTTTTTAAGTTCTGAAAATGTAACACAATTACACTTTAAATTAATGTCACATCACGGTGCAAAAATATTGTAATCGCAGTGAACAATACACTTAAAAACAGTTTCAAGCGTAAAGTTTATGTTATGTAAATTTTGTCACAAAAATAAATTTCACTAGTGTGAAAAAGAGAAGGAGAAAAATTTCCTGTAGACCTTTTGAAAGAATGTGTAATAAAGAACAAAGTGAAAAACCCATTTTGTTTCTTAATTCTGTAAAACCAAATGAGTTCTTCATTTATAGGCACTTTTCAAACATTGCTTTATGTTCTACCTTAAGATATATCCTTTTGGTTTCTTAAACACATTTGGTATAAATATATATGTCAATAATATTTTTGATAAAGCTGTGTGCTGTACTTTCTATGCCTTTATTCAAAACATCTGAATGAAGAAAACTCATGTGTTGGTAATTTGTTCAAGCGTGAAGATATTCAAATTTTTCTTCTGCAGTTAAAAGCACAATTATTCTCATAAACTATGCCTACATAATTTGCTGTTCATATGATTTCTATGCATTTTTAGATACAATTCCTCTGGACATTTCTGCACGTCAGTCCCTAAAAAAGGGTAAAAATATAACCAAACTCAGATTTACTGTGCTGATTAAATCATTTAATACACATGGCATTCTAGTAATCTGTATTATCTGTTACGTATTTTCTTTATATTTCATGCATTAGTTACTACATCAGATCTTAAGGATCACTGGCAAAATATCCATGGTTTGTGCCCTCAGATAAGCAGTGATTGTAGGCAGCCATGTTTTCAACTGCAGTCTAGAAGAATAACAGGACTGATTTTAAAAAGAATATATATGAGAAAGAAATTCAACTCAGAAGTGAGGAGTATGATCAATGAATTTAGAAAAATTGACATGAAGCTAATATATAGATAATGAATAAAATGTATTTACTTGAAAAATGTTTGATTTGCCTTTAGAAATGCATGTTGATTACAATATGAATTTTATGTCATACAAATTGGCAGTTGAAACATTAAAATTTTAACCCCAATTATACATTTTTTCCTTAGAAAATGCATACTTGATTTACTTTCCATTCAGGAGGAAGTTCCAATAATTCTTCAATTCACATGTTTTTCTTTTCCTCTAACTTATTTACTCAGTACCTACTCTACTGAGTCTTTAAAATCATTTCTCTAACTATTATTGCTCCCTGGTTTCCCACAGAAAGATCATTATCTATGAAAGAAACCAAGAAATGCCACAATGAAAAATACCCAATAGATGATGGAATTTTTATACATCCAAAAAGGAATATTGCAGAAACTAGCGTGAGTTACCAACTCCAGTTTACTTAAGTAGCACCCATGTACTGCATCAAGTAATTTCACTTGCTCAAAGTCAGCCATCAGGATCAAATGCCAATAAAAAATCAAATATTTCTAAAAACCCAAAACACAATTCTCTCTGAAACTGGTAACAAATCTCCTTCAATCTCTAACATTTTAGACAAAGCAAAAAAATTCATTCATTCATTCATTTTGTATACATTTATCTTTACAGAGGTCATTCCCAATGCAACTGGGATATAACAGCATGAGTGTCCAGATCGCCCAGGGATGCTATTGTCACATTCTTCTTCTGAAAGGGTGAATACTTTTCTTTTTTTAGCATTGCTTTTCTCTGTAGGGCTGATAGGGATTTAAAAGTGATCTCTTTCCCAAAATCCATCAATACTTACATGTGTTTATGAATCAAGCATTTTTAACAAAAGACACCTGAGTTTCTTGAACTATTTCTATGATTTACTTTTATTAATTCAAGGTTTTCCATCAACTTGTTCTGTGAATTGCTTAACACATAGCCATCTTTCATATTCTGGTGTTCACCTTCCCACATGCTTACTTCTGCAAAAGTCTTGATAATCACCCTCTCCCCGCCACCATTCTCATTTCAATCTCCTCTTAAGGTCACTATTCCTTCATTGTTTGTTGTTTCTTTGCTCTCCATATCAGACCTCTCAGACATGTTCTTCTTCAGAAGGAATGAAAGAATTAGTAATGGGCTTTTCTCTCTCAGGAGTCAGCAACTTCTTTCTAAAGAAAGTTGATGGAAATTTATCATGACAGAGGCAGTTGTTAAAAGGAACAGAGGGGCATATCAACCTTGCTCTTTCCCCTGGTTTCCAAGTTGAAAGAAAGGGCTACTTACTGTCTGGCCCCTTATCTACATTGAATTTAAGAGTTTCATTTCCCTCCTATGTGTTTAATTTTTATAAATCTGATTTGCTTTTAAATACACATGGCAAACTGAAAACAGGGAAAAACAAATTAACTTTTCTTTCTGACTCCCTGGTCAAGTTTTTTCCAACTGAACTTGAAAACTACTGGGCATGTCCCTCCCTTCTTTGTCCTCCTTATGGAAAGTAAAAGTGAAGTTAACACTAAGACACTAGAGTTTTGAGTTTTGCTCTTCTGTTCGTTCAAGCTATGGCACATCAATCAGAAGGTGATTAAAAAAAAAAACCACCAATCTTCCAAGCTAGAAAAATAATGCAGATATTTTTTCTTACAGGGATAATAAATAGAAACATACATATTGAAGAATGAATCAATAACTAGGCATTAATATTTGTTTTGACCAAGACATTAACTAGGTGTTTAATGATGAGTGTTTTTCACCTCTAAAACATTACATTTAGTATTTTTATCATTTAAATAGGATGGTAAATAAAAAATAATAATTACATTTTTAGATTAGATGCTGTGATGCATTGATTATATATATATATATATATATATATATATACATACACATTGTGAAATGATTACCACAACGAAAGTAGATGACATATTTATCACCTCACATAGTTACCCTGTTTTGGGGTATATAGGAGATTATTTAAGATCTACTCTTTTAGGAAATTTCAGGAATCCTATATGTCATTGTTCACTGTAATCACTGAACTGTTTCTTGGGTGCTCAAAACTTATTCATCCATCTTGTAGCTGAAAGTCTGTACTTTTAAAATCACATTTCCATATTTTTCCCATCATCAAGGATCCTAATGGTATAAAAACAGACATAAAGACTAATAAGACACAACAAAAAGCCCAGAAATAAATCTACACATATATGATTAGCTAGTCTTTAACAAAGGTGTGAAGAACATATAATAGACAAAGAAATAGTCTCTCAATTAATGGTATTGAGAAAACATAATATCCATATACAAATAAGTGAAATTGGACCTTTGTCTTATATAATATAAAAATAAATTCAAAATGGATGCAAGATTTAAACATAAGACATAATATAAAACTCCTAAAAGAAAATGGGGAAAGTGTCACAACATCAGTTTTGGCAGTGATGTTTGGATAGTAACAGCAAAATGCAGGCAACAAAAGCAAAAATAAACATGTAGGACTACAACAAACTAAAGAAAAATCTGTACATCAAAGAAACAGTCAGGAAAATGAAAAGGCAATCCACAGAATGAAAGAAAATATTTGCAAGCCATATGTTCAATACAGTTACCATTCAAATTATTTAGTGAACTCACATAACTCCATAGCTAAGATAAAAACAAATAGCTTGATTTATAAAAATAGAAAGGGCCTTGGATAGACACTTTTCCAAAGAAGATATACAAATAATCAACAACTGCTCATCACCACTAATCATCAGGAAAATGTAACTCAAAGCCACAATGTGATGTCACCATACAATTATTAGGATGACTCTTACCATTAGGTTAAAAATAACAAGTGTTGGTGAGGTACAGAGAAAAAAGAAACACTCAAACCATGTTAATATGGGTATAAACTGATACAGCCATTGTGATTAAAAAGTATGAATGTTTATAAAAATAGTAGAAATGCCATATGACCTATAAATCCCACTATATATATATATGTATAAATGTATATATACATATATATACATATGTATATGTGTGCTTATACATATATGTATATATACACAGAAAAAAGAAATCAACTTAAAAAGATAGCTGCTCTCATGTGTTCATAGCAGCATTATTCACAATACTCAAGATACAGAAACAACCTGCAACTACCTACATGTAAATGGATGAAAGGAGCAAAGAAGAGATATGTGAAAGCCACACACACACACATACACACACACAGGTCTAAAGATTGTTTATTCAAAAAGAAGAAAATCCTACCATTTGCAAGATCATGGAGTACCCTGGAAAATATAAAGCTATATCAACTATTGCAGACACAGAAAAACAAATACTTCAAGATTTTGAGGATGTGTGAAATAGCTGAACTCAAAAGCAACTTGAACATACAAGTGCATGAGTTTCTTTTTTTGTAATGAAAGTGATAGCAAAGTTTATAGGAAAAGAATATACTTTCAATAGACTAAGGGTTGTCTCTAGGATAAGAATGACAATATTATAGTAAAGTTTGTTAGAATAGGGAACGTTTCAGGGATAAAGTGGGTCACCTCAGAAGGAGAAGTTGAGAATGATCAGTGCTTGTGTTCTTAAGCAATGAAAATCACACTGATTTTAAAGAGTATGTATTGTAGAGAGACAGAATAAACGTGACCTACAATAAGAGACCAAGAAAAAGAAAGACCATGGGAGTGAATTCAGGCATTGCATACAGCTACAGTCTAGGGAAAAATCTTATGAGAAATGGCTTGTGGTTTACAGTGTGGTCACCATCCCCTATACCTATCTATTTTCATTTGCCTTGAATATTAATGGTTGATATGATCACTGGGATCATTGTTATAAGTACAGAGTCTCATACCCCATCCTAAAAGACTGCTGGCTCATGGGCATAGTTTATGTCTCCCCACAGGACCTTGCAAATCTATTCTCTAAGTATCTCTTTTAGTTTTCACTAGGCTCCTCCACCTTCTTTCTGATCCAACTAACTAATCTCATGCTTTCTTTTCTTGCTTTTCTTAGACATCCTTAGTTGTATTTAGAGGCCTTCCATTCTAAGGGAGTAATCTCTCACCTTTGGGCTCAATTAGATATTTCAGTAAGAAATCTTACACCATTAGAAATCTTACATTCCATTAGGAATTTTATATGATTTTCTATAATTAATAACTGTCTCCTGCAGAACGTAAGCTCCATGAGACAAGGAAGTTTTTCTTAGTCACAGTATCAACAGTGCCTATAACAAAGTTTAGAACCTAGTAAATATTCAATATATGTCTGTGTAATGAATTAACTCCATCAAATTTTTAGGATTTTCTGAAATTAGTCTAAAAATCATTTGAGAAATATTGACTTAGCAAAGTAATACCCCAGCCACTTCTTCTACGAACAACCTGTGATGAAAATCCCATTATACATTGGCAAATAATTCTACTTTCTGAGCAAGTTCATACTCACAGACACAAGTAGTACAAGATACCTGACCTTAATATTCTATACAATGTAAATTTGTATTTTATCCCATATCATTCCATATAATCTGCATCATGAGCTTCTGTTTTATTATTTGGTCAAGATTTATACCTTTTGGAACAGTTTGGTTTTTGTTGGGTATTTTTCTGTCTTTTTATTTGAGTTGGAAGTCAAAGTTGCTGTAGTTTTTAGTAGAAGCGTGCATGTGCCTTGCGACCTCCATGCTAATGTTATTTTATTGACATTGGACATAACTTGTGCTCTTTACATCATGTAGTGCAATGATAACACAATATATTAATTTCCATAGTAATACTTTATCCTGTTCTAAGTGTTATTTCATTCTGTTGTTTTTACTTAAGTATTAAATTGAATCACATGCTCAAAAGTTTACTGTCTTAGACATCATTTTAGTATTCCATAATTTCATGGGTAGGTAGTTTACTTTAAGTTGTAAAGAAAGAACAATATTTACAGCAAAATTTCAGATTCTTGTACTGCTACTTACATAATATGCAGGAACTGGTACAAAGTAAAAATAAGGTATGTCTTTTTCAAAATGTTCTGGAAAATTGTCGTTTTTAAAGATTTCCATTGTGTTCTATTTCCCAGTGTTTCTCAATGGTTTTTCATTTGCTATTTAATATTCCAAATGAATTAAAACTAAAATTTCAATTAATCTGAATACTTTTAAGTCATTCATCTATATTTTATAATACCAGTTTTAAATGTAAAAGTTGGCTCATCAGTACAGTAGGTGGTATGTCAGTCTCATAAATGCAATTACTAAAACCACACAATTCCCATTTTGTGTCTTACCTAGGGAAGGTGCCTAGAACTAGGCAGAGCAGCTGACACAAACCAGACTTAGGAAGATAATAAAGAGGAGAAGAACTTTTCCCAACTCACAGAGCTGGTTGAGAGTGATCCTGGATAAGCAACAATCATGCAAAATCTTCAGTCACTCGCAGGCATAACAGGATTCTGCTCTGCCACAAGCTGGATGGCTCTGGTTCAGCTGCTACATCAGCTGCCATATTGTAAACCATTCCACCAACATTGCCCTGACTCGGAGAACCACGTCTCTCCTTTCAACAGACCCAATATCACAGCCCATGGTAGCTGAGAGTCTTGCAATGTTTTTTATAACTCTGTGCCAGGACACAGTGAATACCTGAATCAGGGATGAAGGAAAACTCATCAACCCCAAGAGGCAGCCAGCCTCTGGCTTGTCAGCCATCATATATATATCTTGATGGTATCAGTATGGAGTAGGTTCAGTCCCTGCATGTCTGCACTGAGATGCATTAGGACACAAGTACCAAGCTGATACTTCCCAAGCTCACATCCAGGATACTACCAGGAGCATAGGGTGGCAGGTTTCTACTTGGCCCAGGCTGATAGGATGTAGGACAGCATAACAGTCCAGAACCTGTTCTACAGATCCAGTGGCAAATAGGACCATATTACAGCCCAACTTCAAAACTACTGCTCAGGCTCCACTGACCAGCAAACTTCACTTCCAAATGTAATTTCTAAGATAAAATTAAGAATTATAACCTTATAATTACAGGACATGAAACCTCAAGTGCAAAGTCTACTTGTGAATCAGTTTATGGGGAGAGGTCTTTTGTGTGTGTGTGTGTGTGTGTGTGTGTGTGTGTGTGTGTATGTGTGTCTTTTCTTTTTTTGGTGCTGGGATTGAACCCAGGGCCTCATGCATGCTAGACAAGCGCTGTATCATTGAGCTACATTCCAGCCCTGTGAATCACTTTATGACTGGCACAATGAATATGTACAAAGCTATTTCTGAATCTGCTTTTAAGTGGAAAAACACTGGAAATCATACAATGAAGGTAACAAGAATATAGAAGCAGATCGTTAGTACATCAAGAAAATATTGTCAAGCAAAGTTCATTTATTCTGTTTTCCTTAATAGTGTCATTTGGCATGACACCCGCTCATCTGGCAATTTTTTACATTGTTTGAAAGGAAACTCAAGCTGTGTAAGAATTTTTAAAAAGTATGTAGTGCCATCCAATAGAAAGAACTTCTGGTGGCCTACAAAATCCTAGCTAGTAATTTACTACTCAGAGAGGCCAGTTTGAGATATCACAGGTATTATTTTCTGTATGACTTGTTGAGTACGAAAGGATACAAAAATCTTAAAATTACTGGCATTCAATTTGATGTTTGTCTTCTTGTTCTGAATCACAAAGGGAGATAATTTCCATATCATAATTGAAATATATTTCTTATATAATTTATACCATATTTTAAAAATTAGAGTAAGTATGTAGGATTTAACTTAAAAACACTGCATAATTTCTTATCCTTAAGGTTCTGAATAGAGTAATATTCTGTTTTGATGTATAAATGCACATATGTATGTGCTTGTATATTCATGAACATTCTTGAGCATGAAGCTTCCAGGTATCAAATTTTCCAATGTTCTTCACTGACTATAAACTACATGACACATTGAGCTTGTATTTTTCTGAAAAATTTGAGAAGATGGTAACACTGATTTTCTGTTTGGACATTGAAATATAAGACAATGTGTAATTGTAATCTCTTCTGTTAATATTGAAAATTAGCAATCGGCTATGATTATTTCTTGAATATCATTATAGTATGGAAACATTGGGATTTTATTAAAGCATATAGTTCACATATTGAAATAAAAGAATAAGTAAACTATTTTAGACCCAGAAAGATGAATTTGTGAGAATTATATTGTGCTTTTGGAGAAGATCTACTAAAATTCACCCAATTATCATATCTTTCTTGGAAGCAAACTTTATGATCACCTGAACAAGTTCACTCATGTGTTATATAAGGAAAGTCCAAAGATTGAAGTGACTCATTCCTTGAATCCTGTCATAGAAATGAACCTAGTCTTCCAAATTCTTTCACAGAGAACCATGTGGCAAAAGAAGGGGACCATGGGAAAGGCAAAGGGAGATAAGAACAGGTGATAGGAGTGAATATGATTGAAATCTGTTATATGCACATATGAAGATGTCATGAAGAAACCATTATTTTGTACAATTGTAATACACTAATAAAATTCTTAAAAATTCCACCACAGAGATTTTTCTCTATTATGATAACTTGCTCTCCAAATAACAGTATCTTCGATTCTTTTCCATTAGAAAAAACCCAATTGTTCACTTTTTGACTAACTAGTATGTGTTCATTGTTGTTATTTAAAATTATTTTAATTTTGATATTATAAATTCTTATAACTATGCAGTTAGTATAGAGAGATTCCCAAGTACTCTTGAATCATTTTACTCTTATGATAATGTTTTATGAAATTATAGTACTATTTTTCAATCAGGGCATTAGCACTAGTGCAGTCCTCCTGGAGAATCTCTCCAAGTGTCCCTACCTCATTGCTGACACCCGGATACTACAGTGTTCTCCTTTTCTGCAATTTAAAAAATTTTAAATAACATGTTAATGGAATCAGAAAGTTTGTGAGCTTTTGTGGCTGGAAATTTTACTCATCTTAATTTATTGCAGTTTCATCCAGGTATTCACATGTGTAAGTAGTATATATTTTTATTGATGAATAGTATTTATTGCAGGAAAACACATGGATTTATATTTACCCATTGAACACATATGACACCCAGTTAGATGCTATTCTAAGTAATTTGCTGTGTTTATGTGCTAAGATAAGTTATTTTTTTGAGATGAATGAACAAGAATGACCAAGAATGACTTGCTGGAACACATGTTAGCTGCATGTTTAGTTTTATAAGAAACTGGCAGCTACATTTTCTCATAGTTACAAGCTTTTGAAACTACTCTTTTACTTTCATACCAAGAATGTGTGATTAAGTTCCTCCATATTCTCATCAACATTTGATAACATCACTTCATTTAATAGAACTATTTTGGTGGGTGTAAGAGAACTGAAATACAGTTTTAATTTAAATTTCCCCTATATAGCAACAAAATATTTAATATATGTAATATGTAGGTGTTACATATATATATTATATATCTATAATATGCACTATACAGCTTATATCTTATGGTTAACATATAGTATATAATATGTGTAGTATATATTACACACACAACTTTACATACTATATTTATATAAAATTTACATATAGCACATTTTATATTGTATTATCTTCTATTGCTGTTGCAACACATTAGCACAATTTTAGTGTCTGAAAACAATAAAAGCATAAGACTGAGTTCTTTTGGAGGCTCTGAAAGGAATTTGTTTCCTTCCTTATTCATCTGCTAAGATTCTCCTCACATGTTGCCTTCCCCTTTTATTGTATTGATACAACACCTCCTTTCTAACATTGACTCTGTTGCTTTCCTCTTTTAAGGACTCTGAGATTACATTTTCTCCACAGAGATGATCCAGGCTAGTTTCTTCATCTTAAAATCCTTATGAAAATTACATCATTAAAGTCCCTTTTATTAGATAAGGTACCATACAAAGACCTTGGGAATTAAGGCATATACATCCTTGGGAGAATATAATTCTATCCACTCTATAAAGTATAATTTATTATATGATAAATATTGCATGCATAGATAAATAGATGCTAAATATGTTACATGCAAATTCATACACATACTTAAAGAATATTACATATCTTCTTCCACTGCTGTATCTTAGTGTTCAAATAGTATCTCATTCACACTAGCCTTAAAATATTTGATGAATGTATGAATCAGACTATTTAAAATCTACAATTGATGTGGAAAATACAATAACAAGCTTCCTTCACTTAATAAAAAATAAAAAGTATATTAAAAATATGTATTTTAAAACTTCCTTAGAGGCAAATAATATTGTGATTGAAAAATTAAATGTTATTGAATCTACTGCAAACATCTTTCAGCTAAATGTAAGGATGCAAAAATGTCTAGACCTTTAATTTTCAAAAGAAATAGGAAGTAACATGCGAAAGGAAGTAATATGGAGGGGGAGCTAACATGGAGATCACTGCCTCAGAATTAATTGCTATTATTCTGGAATAGTGGTTGGGGAGGTAGACAGGTTATAAACCCTGACAAGTCATTCTTCACAGAAATAGCAAAATCAATCTTAAAATTCACATGGGAACAAAAGACCTCAAATAGCAAAAGCAATCCTGAATAAAGAGCAATTCTGGAGGTATCACAATACCAGTCTTCAAATTATTCTAAAGAGTCATAGTAACAAAAACAGCACAATCTTGGCATAAAAATGAGCATGAAGAACAGTGAAACAGAATAGAAGATCCAGAAATAAAACCACAAAAGTACAGCCAAGTGATCTTTGACAATGGAGCCAAAATACAATCTCTTCAACAAAGGTTGCTGAGAAAACTGGCTATCAACATTCAAAAGAGTGGATTGAGACACCTATCTTTCAACCTGCACAAAAATTAACTGCAAATGGGTCAAATGTCTTAATGTAAGACCTGAAACATTAAAAGTACACAGGGAAAATTTTGGAATATATAGACATTGATAATTGTTTTCTGAATAGGACTCCAATTGCCTAGGAAATTAGAGCAAGAATTGGCAAATGGGATTGCATCAAATTCAAAAGTTTCTGTGCATCATAAGAGTTACCAGAATCAAGAGACAACCCACAGAAATTGGGGAACATTTTTACTAGCTGTTCAATAAATGAGGGATTAATGTCCAGAATATAAAGAGTCCAAAAACTAAACAGCAAATCAATAAATAATCCACTTAATAAATGGTCAAATGAATTGGAAGGTTTTCAGAAGAAGACAAAAATGCATATAAATCCTTGATGAAATGTTCAATGTCCTTCGCTATAAAAAATGAAAATCAGAACTACAGTAAGATTTTATCTCACACCAATCAGATTGGCAATTATCAAGAATAATAAATAAACAACAAAAAATGCCAGTGAGGATACAGAGGAAAAAGAAACTTCATATATGTGGATGGGAATGTGAACTACTGCAATCACTATGGAAATCTGCAAGGAGGTTCCTTAAGAAACTGAAAAAATCAATATACAAGATAATATGGACCTGCAGGTCCATATTTATTATAGCTAGCTTCACCATAGTTAAACTATAGAAACAGCTGAGGGACCCAAAAAATGATAAATGGATAAAGACCATATGGGCCTAGCTAGGATACATTGAGAAATCATTTGGACATTGACTATAAAATCAATAATAGTATACAGGACTGTGAAATAGGTGCAATATGCAAGGTAGGTACTTGTAGGAGAATGGAGTGTGAATGAAGGACACGAAGGTGAGGGAATAGGGTTGACAGACTTCATGTATATAAATGTATATATATGAAAAAGAATGATGAAACCTCTTGTAATTGATTTAAGTGAAGAGGGAAGTGAGGTTGCTGGAGAAGGTGGGATATGGTGGGGACAATATAAGCAAAGTACAATGTAAATCTATTTAGAATTAGGACAATGAATACACCCTTTACAATGAAAGTATGCTAATAAAAATGAAAAAAATCCAAAACAATAACTACCATAAAGAAAATAAGGCCCGTAAAAAATATGGCCTAAAACACAATACAGATAAAAAGGAATAGGAGATGAAAGATTGTTCCAACATAACTGTTATGGGCTACTACTCTTTGCTCAATTGCTGCCATCCTAAGAAAGGAGCAAAGCAATGAGTAAATAGCTAATGTTAAAGTTAAGATGCTGTCCTTATCTCAACCAGCAAAAACCCTTGTTCTTTCCTATTATTGCTTATACTCTCTCTACAACAAAATTAGAAATAAGAGCAAAATAGTTTCTGCTGGGTATTGAGGGGGTGGGGGGAGAGGGAGGGGGCAGAGTGGGAGATAAGGGAGGGGGTGGGGGCAGGGGGGAGAAATGACCCAAGCCTTGTATGCACATATGAATAATAAAACAATAAAAAAAAGATGTAAACTCAAGTGAATGTTAACCCAACATGCATATTATACTCTTCCTAGAAATGTTAACTCATGACCTTTCTATCTTGTATGTAGACTATTTTTATTCACAGTGACTTACATGTAATTTCATCTTTTCCTATAATTTCCATGCACTGAAGAAAATTTGAAACATTTTTTCTGCTGTACCTCCGTGAACACCACCTATAATTCTTATGTTTTCCTTAACCACTCACCTCTTATTGTACCTTCAAATAATCTCAAAACATGTGCTCTCTTTTCCTACTAGAGTGTATAAACTGAATGGGGTGATGCAAAAAAAAAATGGAAGCAATTATGCATGAATTAGAAAAGGACTTTTTAAATTTTACTCTCAAGAAAGCCAAGAATAGAGGAGTGAAAGCAAACTACTTTCCAGCCGAAAAGGTCATATATGTAACATGAATCATATTTAACAGGACTAGCAAACTCTAGTCACATAGTGTATGAGAACTATTTCATTATGTAGCTTGGAGTTATTTAGTTTTGCAAAGTATTAGAGTAATCTCAAGAAAATGGGGGTCACAGTTTCAAATAAGCTCTTGCCCTGACTCTTTTCACATGCTTGTAAATATCTTAAATATCTTATTACTCATTTCACTGATACTAGCCTTCTAAAAAAAATTCTCAGCTAAATCAGAGATTTTTGGTTTTGGCAGTAGTGAGTCTTGAATCCAGAACTCACACTTACTCAGTAGGTGCTCTACCACTTAAGCCACTCCACGAGCCCCTCTCAACTTGATCAATTAGGTATTTTGTCTCTAGCAATACAGAGAGAGAGTCTTCAAATCTGGATCTTCAACATTCGGAAATTTTCCTCAGAGAACATCTGCTTAAAAATGTCCTTCCTGATGGTCGTATTGATCGTTGTCAACTTGCACATCAACAGCTGTTATGAAAACTTGTTCTCTTTTTGTTTTAGTCTCAATGAATGTAAGTTCCTTGAGAGTATAGAAGGGATTTCTCTTTTTTCCTTATCATAAAAGTCAAGAATAGAACTTAATACATCATTAGTAAATATTTTGGAATGATAAAGCAAATAGGGTAGCAATAATTTGCTGAAAACTGCAAAAGAAATAAGTTAGTAGAACCAGTGTGCAAATAAAGCAAGTTCCTTGGGAGCCAAAGGCCATTGTTTTTATTCAATCTACCCTAACTTCTTAATTAACTCAAGGTTATTGATTTTCCTTCATCCTTAATCACATTCACCAAATGAAAACAGTCTTGTCTGTTTAAAACAAACCCATTCCTCCAAATCTGAGGAATTCACACAAATTTTCATGTCTAAAATGAGTTACATCATCTGGGTAGAATAAGTTTGAGCAGTGAAGGTGAATTCTCTTTAAACATTACTTGTTTTTAACCCAAATTAGATGGTAGCAAACTCTCAGAGGGGCACCAGGTCTTCATTTCTTCAGGGGCAGCTAAACTGCTGTGATCATTCTGTGCTCTGGGCCAGGGCTGAGTTCAGCTGTTGGGATACACTACTCAAATGTATTTAGTTTTTGGTACTGTGGTTTGAGCTCTAGCCTTGTGTTGGGTGGGAGGGCACTCTACTACTTGAGCCAAGCCTCCTGCACTGGCCTCTTTTCATAACTGTGCACCACCATACCTGATTTGTTCTGTTGCTGTGAAATCCTGCTAACATTTTCCCCAGAATGGTCTTGAACTGCAACCTTCCTGTTCTCAACCTCCAAATAGGTGTGTTAAAGTTGAAACACCACTCCAGAACTCAAATATATATTTTGAAAGTATATTTGAGAGCTTTTATTTGACTATAACCTTAACACCAGCTTAAAATCTATGATGTCCTTAAAACAGTTAACAGAAGTACAACGTGAATTATAAAAGTTGTGTCTACAACTTAAAATGCTTTTGGCATACTACAGATAGCACCAGGAGAACTAAGTTTGTTCTGTTATCAGAACAAACAGTTCATTAAGAATCCACTGTTATCTGGACAGTGCATCCAAACACTATGGAAAGGTATGTAAGTCTAAGAATTGCAACTCTAAAAGAATGTTAATTAATAATATGATACATCAATTATGTTCAACATACAGTAGTTCCCTGCTCCATATAGAGCATGAAAGTAAGCACATGATTTATTTTCTCTTTGATTTTGAAAGTTTCAAGATGTGATATATCCATTGGTATATGATACACTCATTTTACTGACAATAAGCCTCACAACACTATTAAAAAGAACCCAAGTCTTTTCACAATTTATTCTCTTGACTTTCAACTACATTAATCAAGTGTGTGGGGGTGAGTAGAATTGCTCATATGTATTTTCTTATTTACATCATTCACTGAAGTTATTGTTATTCATTCAACTTTATGAATGAAGTCCTCTACTTCATACAATACATAATGACAACTGAAAGACAATGTGATGAACTTGTAGCTATTTTTAAATTATTTCCCTAATCCCTGTTTCAATTAATATTTGATCCTCTAAAAACACTAATATATATCCAAATCTTAAGGTTTTTTTTAATTATTGTGTTGGGTGGAGGTACATCATGGCATTTACAACAGTTTTTACAGTATATCAAATATGTCATGCTTGAATTCACACCCTCCACCATTCTCCTTTATCCTCCCCTACCCCAATCCTGAAATAGTTTCAACAGATTTTTTTTCCACTTATATACATGTGTACACAGTATTTGTACCATATTCACTCTCCTTAACCACTTCCACACCTCCCCACCAATCCCACCAGTACCAACACTCCCAAGGCAGAACCTGTTCCTCTCTCTTCCAATTTTGTATAAGAAAAAAAGATGGAAGTAAATGACATTTTTGCTTGTTTAATATTGCTACACAAGACATTTCCTTGTGGTACTTCCATGTATTACAGCATGATTTTGTTCATCTCCTATCTTTTTCCTCTTTCTGCCTGAGTCCCTTTCTTATGGTTGTTTGAACCATTTAAAAATTTCTATATTCATTCTTGTATACAGAGTACACAAAGCATATTCACTTTCTTAACTTTCTTCTTTTATGTTCCCCCTCTTGTATATGCCCTCTCATTATCGTGACCTGTTTTTAACAGTATTGCTGTCTTTGTAATAGGTCTGTATTCCACATATGAGAGAACATGTGGCTTTTGGCCTTCTTAAACTGGTTAACGTCACTTAAGATGTTCTCCAGTTCCATCCATCTACCTGCAAATGACAAAATTTCATTCTTCTTTGTGGTTGAAAAAAATTCCATTGTTTATAACATTTCCTTAATCCATTCATCAGTAGTGAGGCATATTGGCTGTTTCCATAGCTTAGCTATTGTGAATAATGCTCTAATAAACATGGGTACGCAGTTGACTTTGTTGTAACCTGACTTACATTCCTTTGGGTACATCCCTAGGAATGGAATTGCCAGATCATATGGCAGTTCTATTTTTAATTTTTTTGAGGAGACTCCATACTGTTTTCCATAATGATAATACTAATTTACATTCCCACCAGCACTGTTTGAAGGTTCTTTTTTCCCCATATTCTTGCCATCATCATTTGTTGTTTGTATTCTGATGGTAGCCATTCTAACAGGTATGAAGTGGGATCTTAACATGGCTTTGATTTGCACTTCCTTTATGGCCCACTGTCAACCTAAGGCTGTCTTTTGATTCTACTCTCCATGCTCATACTCCAATCAACCAGCCTACACACACCATCACGTTGGAAATTGAGATACTCAATTCCATTTCTTTCTAGTTTTCATGTCTCATGCCATATTTTCATTTTTAATCATATCTTGTGTAAGGTATTTTCTGCTCAATAAATTTCCACCTTAATTTTAAGTTACTATTTTAAGGATGAATGTTAAGATGTTTCTTCTTCCAATTTGCATCACTTCTAAAAATAAAATCTAAGTATTTTTTTAACGAGGCATCCAAGAGCCCTTGTGATCTGGTTCCAACGTGCACAGTCTTAATCCTGTTCCTTTCCTGTGATTCTCTCTTTTTGCCAACCCAGCCTCACCCTACACATACACTTTAGGTTTTCCTTAATGTGACATGTTGTTTCGTAGTATTTTCATCCACTTCCCTTTAGATTACATATCATTGACTCTGTCATTCCTTATCAATCTCTACTCAATGCCTTAAAACCAAGCTGTAATGCTGTTTCCCTAGTGTAACACTGTGGGTACTCCAGAAGCCTGTCGACCCACTCAATGCATTCAACTATGGCAAGAGTCTCTGTACTTTATTCTAAGGATTTCTTATCTTGATTTCTCTTACTAATCTGAAAGCTCCTTTAGGATATGTGCAAGGGTTCTTTTCTTGTGATTCCATAAAAACATGAGAAGCCTTAGAATGTCAAATGAATAAATCATACTCATTCTCATTCTTATTCTTCTTTAAGTATCCACCTTCTTCAGGGATGTAATTCATGAGTTCTTTTTTTTAATTCCTATGCAGAAAGAAAAGAAAACAGCACCAATGTCCCATACTCTAACATCAGCTTTATTAAAGTTTCAAAGAGAAAATCATCATTATGGGAGCACTTTCACTATAGAAAAATGTAAGTATAGAGCAACTTCAAAACTTAATATTAGGTACTATGGTTTCATAAAAAGTTATTCTGAAATAAGCCAGTGAAAGAAAAGGTTTGTAATAAAAACAAGACAAGAAAATTTGACTTTGGGGAAGGTGATATGAATCTTGTTAAAGACAGAATCATTGCATGACATAAAGGTTTTTTGTGCCACAAAATGTGGAGAGTAATTCAAATTAGTGAATTGACAAAGATAAAATTCCAGAGAAATCCAGAAATGTTCTAATTTCTAGATTTAAATATAAATTTATATTCATCTAAGTGTTTTTGTTCATGCAGATATGTAAGAAAATAAACTGCCTAGATTTCAAGGGCTAGAGTGTTTGGATATTTGAGGCAAGAAACAACTGCCCAGCCATCATTCACAACAAGAGCATGTTTTCACCCCTTATGTGGAAACACCACCCTATACTCACCCATCACTCGCTCCATTTCCTCACCATCAACAACAACCACCAAAAATAAATAAACATACAAATTCATTCGGTAATGATGAAGGCTTTTCCAAAATGGTTTCTCAGTACTGTTAGGAGAAATTTCTCTGAAACATTTCCTTGTGATAGAAGTTGTTCACAAGTATATTTGCATAGGAATCAATCTTGGAAACTATAGATAGTATTTCCATTTAGGTCAGAGGCAGAAAAGTTTCCTGAGTAGAATAGTAAAGAAAATTCCTCCCTGTTGGGGAATGATTGGGTAGATCTCTATTCATAAGCATGAGTCTTCGGTAAACTCGGTTTCTTCAGGAGTGTCATTATTTACCCTGGCTTGCTTCTTGTCATTCTTATGAGACTTGGGAACAAGGGAAACTAATAAGAACGTGAAGATCTTGCTTTCTGCTGTGCTATGAATATTAAAATGTTGGAATCCATTGGCTCACTGCTTCATTACTGGTAGAATATGTGGAAATGTGATTGCTGATCTTACAGGTAGAGTTAGCAATGCTGATTAGAAATGTTTGGCGACTGCAGAATTCATTTCCTGGCACCCCAGGCATCACTGTCTATGGTCTAAACATAACTTTGATAACAAGCTGTGCATACGCATTCTTCTGTGTCTCCTGCTATTGTATCTGTTTGGCATTCATTATATTTCTCCAAAGAATAACATTTATCTCATTGTCTTCTCCATATGAAATTTTTTTTCGTAGCACAATGCACAATAGGCAAGTTATGGAATCAGCCTAGAGGTCCATCTAAAGAAAAGGTGTTACCTATGCACAATGGAGTATTATTCATCCATAAAGATGAATGAATTGAGATCATTTGCAGAAAAATGGATGGAACTTGAGATCATTATAATAAGTGAGATAAACCAAGTTCAGAAACATAAATATCATATGATTTCAGTCATATGCAGAATCTGTGCCTAAAAAATAATAAAAATAATATAATATGATTGTAAGGAGGGACTGTTTGAATGAGGCCAGTGGGATGAGGAAGAGGAAAGAAAAGAGTGATGGGGTGAATGTGATCAAAGTACATTATATGTATGGAATGGTATAACAAAACCCAAAAAAGACTTTAAAAGTGGGGTTAAGTAGGAACAATAGAGGAGGTTATTTTGATCAAAATACATTATATGCCTATATACAAATATCAAAATAAAACCCCTTTATACAATTAATTTACACTAATAATAAGTGAAAAAAAATTTTCTTCACTTTTTCAGGGTTGATCCAAGCCATGGGCTAATATTGTTTCTCTTAGGAAATCTCCAGTTTAAATATTTATTTTTGTCATTTACATTTACTTATTATATGTGCATCACAACTATTAAGCCAACTTTATGTGCCAATTAGTAATAGTCACTGGAGATAAGCTGATAAAGTGTTCCTGATCTGTGGAATTTTACAAAGCAATGGGAAGGATAAATGAGCACTGAGGATAAAACTTACTTCCAGTTGATAAAAGTAGAAAGAGGATTACATGACAGCAGACCTAGAGCCCAAAGCTTACTCTCTTCTCAGAAGACTTCCTGTGCAAAAGTAACAAAAGCTCATACAAAGACTAGATAAAGAGTCACCCATGGTAGCTTATATGTAACAGAGCACATGACAATTTAGGAAGGGAATGAAAAAGTAAAAGCAAAAAAATTCCTAAATTATTGATATATTCTTTTCAAATTTAGTACACTAACAAAAAAATTTATTTTTAAGCCTTAAGCATTGCATTCTAAAAACGTGGTCAAGTTAATCTTCAATATAAACATTATGAAGTAACCAATAACAACTGTAGTCTCACATGTATACAACTCTCCTCCCTTTAGAACACAGATTATTAAACCCAGATGTCAGAATCCTAGAACTATGACCAGTACTAAAAACCAACTTGCTAATTGTAATGTAGAAACAATATGGGCCCTAAATCATCCTATTTAGCTAATAAATTGGGTTAACAATTTTTATTAAAGACAGTAATTTTTTCCACCCTCACCTGTTGGAAAATAAATACTTGCAGTGTCTGAAGAGCCAAAGAACCTGAACATCACCCACCTGCAATAGTGATTATCCATCTTATCACCTGTGGAAGGATTTTCTAAAAATTTTCCCACTGACATGTAGCTGTATTCTGTCCATCTGCTGAGGGGAATCAATCCAATGCTGTTAAAGGGACTGTTTCTATTACGCAAAGTGTTTCAAGAATTATCTAGCCTACTGTGTAAACAATGTTATTTGATTAAAATATGGCCTGTACCTTCCATTTTTAAAGCAACAATTCAATGAGAGTACACTATCTGGTAGTAGAACAAAAGAAATGATTAATTTTATTATCCCCATTTTCAGAACTGACCTGGAAGGTGTAGTCATAATACATAAAACACCACACAGTGGTAATGAAGAATTGTGTCATACTTGCTAATTGCATTTTCAGAACAATGATTTTTAGCAAATTGTTCTCTGATATAAAACTAAATTGACATGTCTCACCTTTGTTGAGGATAAGAATCTACACCACATGATACATAATTGAAAAATCTCCCTCCCTCTCACTTTCCACATTTCCTCAGCAAGTCTAACTTATTTAATTTAATGGGAATGTAAGTACAGAAAACATTGCATTGTATAGTTTAATATTCTCATTCCCCTAATTCAGGCAACTCCTTTTAATAAAGATTGTATACATTTTCCCCTACTCATAACATACTTTCCATAAAAAAATACCTAGCAACCATGTAATGCCTGATTCTAAACTTCCATATATTTCTGAATTTTTCTACTATACATAAGTTATATCTTTGAGCTCAATGTGACATAACTGAAGTTCTCTTGGGGCAGCTCAAGCATCTATTGTTTTACCTCAGAGAAGAGCATTCAATGAGTGATACCAATATCATATATCATAGACAGTCAGGGTGGGGGTTCCTTCTAGTCAAGACTTTTGGTGATTCTCTTCAGGAAAACAGCAGTTTTCTATGAAGCTGGGGTCAATCATAGCACAATCATAGCACAATCAAGGAGGCTAGCCAACACATGATAAAAGCGAGAGCACACAAGGGAGGGGTGAGGATAGGTAAGACACCTAAAAAACTAGCTAGCATTTGTTGCCCTTAACACAGAGAAACTAAAGCAGATACCTTAAAGCAACTGAGGCCAATAGGAAAAGGGGAACAGGAACTAGAGAAAAGGTGAGATCAAAAAGAATTAACCTAGAAGGTAACACCCATGCACAGGAAATCAATGTGAGTCAATGCCCTGTATAGCTATCTCAACCAGCAAAAACCCTTGTTCCTTCCTATTATTGCTTATACTCTCTCTACAACAAAATTAGAAATAAGGGCAAAATAGTTTCTGCTGGGTATTGATGGGGGGGGAGAGGGAGGGGGCGGAGTGGGTGGTAAGGGAGGGGGTGGGGGCAGGGGGGAGAAACCAAGCCTTGTATGCACATATGAATAATAAAAGAAAAATGAAAAAAAAAAAAAGGAGGCTAGCCAAGTGCAGAAGCTGAGGTGGTAGGATAAACAGGAAGAGGAGGATTCATAGGATCATATTTGATTAATTAATAAAACAGCCACTTTAAAAACTTGGTGCTGGATATCGACTTGCAATAATTTATGGAAATCAAGTCAGCAAAGAAGATGCTGAAAACTGCGTTTTCCTTCAGCAAAAGCTAAACTCAAGTGGGCATGGGGTTTTCACAAGAGTTAAATAATGAGATCCCCAGGAGGTTATAAAACAGATTCTAGAAAACCTCAAATGACCTTTCATTTTTCCACAAGTTCGGCAGTATCCCCAAATATCTCTCTCTCTCTCTCCCCCTCTTTCTCTCTCTCCCTTTCTCTCTGTCTAATGAAGGAGTGGATATGTAGCCATGCCCATGGATTGTGATCACATGTGAAAATCAGGCTCCAGACAATGAAGAGAATTCTGAAGATAATATTAATACTATGCACAATATGAAATTGCTATAGGAAAGCAGAGAGAAAGCACTTGAAGATATAGGCATAGGCAATGACTTCCTGTTAGGACTTCAATTGCTCAGGTAGTAACAAAATGAATTGACAAATGGGATTGCATCAAATTAAAAACTTCTGAACATCAAAGGAAACAATGATGAGACAGTCTACAGAACTGTGAAATGTTTGAAAAGCTATACATTGGGCAAAGGATTAATGTCCAGAATACACAAAGAGTTAAAAAAAGAACTACAGAGAGAAAAAATAAACCAATTAATAAATGAGCCAACAAATTGGACAGTTCTCAAAAGAAGTACAGATGGTCAATAAATTCATGAAGAAATGTTTGATACCTTTAGCCATAAAAAATTGCAAAGAAAAAAAAATTCATTCCCTCTCGCCCTAGTCAGAATGGCAAACATCAAGAAAACAAACAACAAATGATGGTAAGGGATGCGGAAATAAAAGAACCCTTATATACCATGGGGGGAATATAAATTACTTTATTCACTATGGAAATCATTATGGAGATTCCTCAAAAAAAAATAACCCTAAAACTAGAACTACCATACAATCCTGCTTTAACTCCTCTGGGCATATATCTGAAGTGATATAAATCAGCATACAAAAGAGATACCTGAAAAAGTACGTTTATTGCACCACTATTCACAATAGATTGTGCAATTAGCTTAGGTGTCCATCAACTGAGGAGTGGATAATGAAAATGTGGTATATACACACAATGGAGTATTATTTAGCCTTAGAGAAGAATGAAAGTGTGCCATTAGCAATAAATGGATAGAACTACAGACCATCATGTTGTCAAATAATTCATACTCAAGAAGACAAATATATTTTCTCTCATACATAGAATATATACCTAAAAATATATGAATGTCAAAAAGAGACTATTTTTGTGGAGGAAGACCAGTCACCGTGGAGAGGAAGGGAAAAAAAAGGAGAGGGTGATAGTGATGGGGAGTTGGATATGATCAAAATACTTTATACGCATGCATGAAAATAAAATAATGAAAATATTAATTTTTTCAAAGGGTATGGGGGATAAGAAAGAGTAATAGGGGAGATTAATTTGATTAGAATATTTATACTCATGTATAGATATATCACAATGGAAGTCTTGTGTAGTCTTAATATATACTAATAAAAAAGAAAAAATGAACACAGTAATAAACATAACCCAGACACCAATCACCATTAATAATACTGAATAAATACTAGTCATTTCATTCTTTGGGTGTTATCTTAGGCCTTAAAAATCTTTCAACCAAAAAAGGTCAAGAAATTTTACCTGTTTGTGATAAAATTCCCAACATGATTGTAAAATTGAACATATATACAAAACTGCAACGTGTTACTTTGTAAAAGCAAAAGAGGTGTTTTGTTGTAAATATTCATGTTGACCAAATGCTGTAATCCATAAGCCAGGCATGTAGGGCCAGTTCAAAAGATTAAACTTGCTCTAAAACACTTCTTTATTTCCTGCCATAGTAAGATGTCAACCTGTAATTGAAGAATATAGTTCGGATAGTGTTTACAAGGATGAAATATTTTCTAACGTAGAAATTCCAGATAATAAAAAGTATTAGACTTTGTGTCATAAGCTATTGTAGATTTCATAAACAACATGTTAGATATCCAGGGATACCTACCAATCAAATTGAAAATAATACAGAAAAGTTAAAGTCTTGTGACTTCCTTTAGAAGTATAAGTTATCTTTAGTAGTGAAAAATGATTATGCCTACAACTTTTAACAGTAGGAAGCTTCTAAGCCACATACAGTTGCTGCATAAAATGAGCTACTGCTCAAGCTATTATTGAAATAGTCACTAAACAGTTTATAATCTTCAAAAACACAGTAACAGTGGCCTGCCACAAATTTCAAGTAGTCCCCAGTTACAGAACAATCACCATAGGTAATGTAATAATTGAAAATGTAATTGCCTCAGGTTGTGCTCTAGTCTATAAATTTGTGCTAACAGAGAACTGTTAAATTGTTATTCCCTCAATAAACAGTTTTTCTCATGTACAAAAATAAACATATATGTCAGATGATTCTTCCATTAAGGTACTGTTCTGCAGTCTCGATTATATCTCTGCAAACAATCTGGAAACAAACCTGAAGCTTCTTTCCCAAGGACAGAAATCAAGAATAAATACTTTTCAAAAGGAAAAATGGTAGATTTTCTTTCTTGACTCCTCTATCTTTGCTTGACTTTCTGGATCACATCCTTGCTAAATTTTCAACTTACATTTATAATGATTCTTTCCTTGTGTCTTTGTCTAGTTCCTCTTCAAACCTTTGATATCTAAAACTTAAAGCAGCCCAAGACTTAATTCTTGCAACCTTTTCTTTCTTCTACTCACATAATAAAATAAAATATCTTTGATGGTATAATCCAGTAGGGTTGCATTAAGTAGCATCTCTCAACTAATAAGCCCAGGCATATACTTTAAATCAGTTTCTTCTCTCTGAGATTTAGGCACACTATATAGCTGCCTCCTTATGGTGGTTTTGTCCTGTCATCTTGGCCAAGCTGGGATAATATTTCCCATAATTCTCTTCAGTGGGAGCTTCCAAGTTAGGATTGGCCAGAGGGGAGAATATGAGATATAGAAATGAAGCAGGGACCATTAGGCACTGGGCATTGAGGCAGGTGCCAGGTGTTCATGCAGGTGGCAGGTGCTACAGACACAAATTTTCACTGATCCACTGGCTCACTTTGTTAATGAGGAAGGTTATAGCATTCAGTCTTCTCTGGCTCCCATTGCATTTTAAATTTTTATTTTCTTAAATTAAGTGCCAAGCATATTGAGTATCATTGGCAAAGCCATAGAGTTTCTTCTGCAGTTCAATTCTCATCAACGATGTTAGAAGAGATGAGAGATAGATACATGTTCTGGTTTACTCACACAGGCTCCACTTTGTTATTGTAGGTAGTTCTATATTTATTTTCATGGGTTAATTTTGTACTGTTAACTCTGTTTTCATTGTCTTGTTTCTCTCCAACTGCCAAGCCTGATGTTGAACAGTGATTTCAGAGCATTACTAGAATGCAAAGAGAACAGTTGTCCAAATAATTTATCATCAGTTCCAACAATTTTGGAAGGTCTGATGAACAAACTCCTTCACCATATCATTCTTAATGGTTATGCTACCTTGACGAAATCTTAAGTGATGTGCCAATTGACCCTCAATATGTACTTGGCCTCTCAAGTGTCACATACCCACAACTGAATTCATGATCTTACTTCCACTACAAACTTGCTCTTCCCACACTCTTCAGCACATTAGTAGCATCTTTGTTCTTCTTCCTATTGAAACCAAACATATGGTCATTTTTTATGCCTCTCTTTCTCCCACACTCCATTCTACATTTCAGGATATACCCTCAGTTATAACTGTGAAATGTATTATTTCCACTCTCTACCTGGGACTTTACCATGTCCCATTTAAGTCAAGCCTCACTAGGACTATGACATTTTCCTTGTAATATGACTGACTTCTGGCTTCTATTTCTGCCCTTAAATTTGTTTCCAATCCACCTGACAGTCTGAGTCTGAAATTTAAAAAGGTAGTGTTACCCCTTCAGCACCTGGTGTAAAATCTAAAGTGCTTATGCTGCTTAAAGAGGCTTTACCCCAACTGAGACCCCACTGATTTTGATCATCACTTCTCCTCCTGTCCCTTTGGATCACCCGCTTTATTCATATTGAGCTCCTCAGCACATCAGGTATTCTCTTGCTTCAGGTTGTTCTTGGTTTCATTCCACTTGCCAAACTTTTCTACAGTCATGTGACTTGTTCTTCCCTTTGTTACAGATTTTATTCTTTTTTAAACTTCTAAAACACTTGCTTTAAAATTACATCAAAGGCTTGGAATAGTGGTGCATACCCATAATCCCCAGTACTTGGGAGCTGGTTATTGTAGGATCCCTGCTCAAGAACATCTTGAGAAAAAATTTTACAAAACCCATCTTAACAAACAAGCAGGTACATATCAGTAATCTCAACTATGTGAGGGCATAGGTAGGAGGAATGTGGTCCCAAGCTAACTCCAAGAAAAAATCATAAGATCCCAGCTAAAAAAATAACTAAGTAAAAATTTACTGGTGTGGTCAAGTGTCTGCCTAGCAAGCAAGAGACCTGCGTTGATATCCCAATACCCCTCAAAATTTACAACCCTATTCCACCACAAAATATTTTCTTCCTTACTATATATTTTTATTAACATGCAGCTATCATTAAAATATTATAGATTATTTTTACTTATTTGTTTTATGTGTTCTGTTCCACATTGAAAATGTGACATTTATAATGTTTTTCTATCCAATAGTATAACTCAATTCCCTGTCTGCTAAAAACTGGAGACCTCCTCTTTTAATTGCTTTTTGAATAAATGAAGGCATATTAATGTGAGAACTAGTACAGTGATGCACATCCATTAGTTTCTACAAAGAATGACAATTATTATGGCATAATTTCTCAAAACTCTTTGTGCAGTTTCACCTGTAACATTGAACCATATAAAATTTCTAGGATTTGAGATTTTTTAACTTATAAAAATATAATATACTTTGGCTCAATCTATACACAAAATAAGATACTGAACAGTCCATTACAATATGGGTAAATTGATTTTTGTATGAAAGGGTTTTTTTTTCACTTTTTTTCTCAATGTTGATTGTTCTTTACTTCTAACAATCAATAAAAGTAGTACCCAAATTCAGAAATCTACACACTAAGTGGTATCAGTAACATCAGTGATAAATGGGCTGCCAATTTCTCAGAACCCAGTCACTTATGACTTGAAACTTCCATAGCTACAGCCAAGTTAAATGATGGTATTGATACCTTCATCAGGCAAAGGGTGACACTAGAACCCATGTGTTTTTCCAGCATAATGAAAGATGACCATTAAACTTGTTTTTGTTATAGTGCAGAAATATTAAAAAGAAACAAAATCAGTATTGATTTTTCCTTTATAATTCACTGTTAAATAATTGCTTGCTAAGCAAATTTATTTTATACTGAATAACAATCTTTAGTTTGTTACTTTTATAGGAATAAAGAAGGCAAGGTAAGCCAAAGAAAGACAAGGAAAGGAAAGGAGAAAGGAGAGGAAAGGAAAGGAAAAAGGAATGGAAAGGAAAGAATGAAAAGAAAGGAAAGGAAAGAAGTAGTTAACTCCTTTACCTATCTGTGGACAAAGATAACCAGGGAATTTGATACTTGTTAAAATATTTTAAGAATAATAGATTAATACATAGCCTCTATCTTCTCCATTGTTTAATTTCAATCAAGTAAAAGAAAATAAGAAAAAAAAATCCACTCGAGAGTTTATGAAGTATGAAATAGAATGAAAAGTGTCCTTATGTCTGGGAAGAGTTCAAAATGAGCTATTAAATTGATAATGAGAACAAGAGGCTAAGTGACTGAGTACTTGGGGTGAGGGCAGGAGGAAGCAACACATTGATCACAAACGTGTTCAGACAAATGTAACCATTTTTATTTTCTTTGGCAATTCTAAAAGATAGGATTTTTCTGTCTGCATTGTTTACCCTAGTAAACTAAGAGTAATAAAGTTATACAGGCTAGAATACTTCCTATAGTCATCCAGTCAGTCCTACCTTATCACATAAACAAACTGAGGCAATTTTAAGACCTATGACTAATGAAAAATGCAGGTATATTTGGAAAGTATACCTGCTGGCTATCACACTTTTGCTCTGTCAAGTAAAGGATACATTAATTCCTTTGGTAGATAAAAGGGTGTTACTTGTGTAAATGGTTACTATAGATTCTTATCTTCTCAAAGATAGACAGAATTCAAAGTTACTAAATTCAAATTGAGGTCAAGGTACTAAGGCTAATTTTATCAATTTTCTAAAAATACTTGAAATTTGTGTAAGTCATTGAAAAGCTCTTTGTACATCCAAGTTAAAATTTTAGGATGACACAAGTACCTGAGGTAATGAAGACTACTAGATGACAAACCCCTTTAAAGTCATAGCGAAACATACCTCTTCACCAATATATTCCCTTCTGTAGTCTTTTTTGTAGCTTACCAACATCAGAATTTATATTTCATCAATATTGTAGTGAAAATTGCTAGCATGACCTGGTTCAGCTACCCTAAAAGCCACTGCAAAGTCAAATCTAAAAACAAACAAACAAATGAAAAAAAACACCTTCTATCAACCTGTCTCAAGTTTTAGCTATCATTGTACAAAACTATCAGTTTGGGGTTCTTTTTAAAGTTCTTTCACACATTAAATTCAGGTACTTGTTTAATATACCTATTTAAATGGAACAAGGGAATCAGAACAGCCATTATTGAAAAATAGTATGGATGTCCTCATGTCCTCAAAAGTTAAAATTAGACTGCCATATGATCAGAACTTCTGCTAATGGATACATACCCAAAGGAAAGGAAATCAATCTATACTCTCATGTTCATTGCAACACTATTCACAATAGACATGAAATGGAAACAAATTAAGTGTCCATCAACTGATGAATGGGAAATGTGGCACATATATACAATAGGATACTATTCAGGCATACAAAGAATTAAAACTGTTATTTGCAGGAGTATGGTTGGAACCACAGATAATTAGATTCAATGAAATCAACCAGAAAACAAGTAGCACATGATTTCACTGATATATGGAATCTGAAAAAGCTGATCTCATAGAAGTTGAGGATATAATGGTGGTTATCAGAGCCTGGGAGAGTCGGGGAATGGGGAAATTTTAATCAATGAATACTAATTTATAGTCAGACAGAAGCAAAAAGTTCCGGTTATGTTACTGAACAGTAGGGTGACTGCAGATAACAATAATGTCCTGTAATTTTCAAAAAGCTAGAAGAGTTTTGAATCTTTTTACCATAAAAATGATGTGTTTGAAGAGATATGTTTAACCTAATTTAACATCTCACAATACATACATTCATTAAAATATTACATGATAACCTGTAAGTGTATATAATTGTATTTATTATCTATCAATTACAAATACATTCAAATAAAAGGATAAAAGCCTTATGTTTCTTTCTTAACACTGGAGAATGGAGAGAAGGTAGGGGAGAGAGACAGAGACAGAGAGAAGACAGACTTATGTTGAAATGTTCATGTTGATTGTCTTCCTGAGACTATCAAGTATAAAGTTATCAGCACAATTTCAGGATGTCATTGCATGTTCCACATTACTTTGAATATCAACAGAGTAAGCATATGCTTTTATGTGTCTCTTTGTAAAACTACAGGCATAAAATAGCAAGTCAGTTAAACAGATTTTCAAAATCCTGCTGCATAGCAATGAAAACCAAACTACAAATTAAGCTATGCTTTACCTAATTAATGTATACACAGAAAAACTTAATTGCTTGTGTTCAATACATAGTTATTCTAAATAAAATGAACTATAATGTTCAGGATTTGAAGTGTGCAGTTTGAAATCTATCTTTTGGTAGGAAAATGTAGCATTAGAATTTAGATTCTGCAGTTGAGTTTGTGTTCTGGTTTTGCCAGTTTGCAGAATGGCAATTCTAAATAAAAAAATTTTAAATTTCTTAGCACCAATTTACCATATAAAAGTCTCTGCTTAGCCAGGAATGTTTATTATTAGCACTGGACTTTGCCAGCCTTGACAGTAAAGCACATACAGTAGAGAGTAGCATTATGATAACACGAGACACCCATATAATCTTTTCAAATGTGATAAGTTAAACTTTTCATCTCTCTCTGCAAATGTAATTTGAAGAAATTGGATTCAAACATATGGCAAAAGAACTCATATGGACCAACTTTTCTGGCTTGCAAGGAAAACTAGAATTATTAATGAAAGAAATCATATAAGTTTTAAGTAACAACTATCCAAAATATGAATTATACATTTTATAATTAATATCATAACCTCAAGTTTAGAGCTCTTTTCTCTTTGATTAATGTTTATTTACCAAATAAATATTGTATGTGATTATAATGCACATCTTGGTATTTTGAAATATGTATACATTGTGGAATAACCAAACTTTTCCCTTACTCTAACACTATCTTTCCTCTTACCTTCCAGCCCCTGGTAAGCCCCATTATACTCTGCTTCTATGATTCAAAGTTTTTAGTTTCCATATATAACTGGGATGATGTGATATCTGTCTTTCTCCATTGAGCTTATTTTGCTTAAATTTTTCTCCAGCTTGGTCTCTGAAGTTGCAAATGATACAATCCTTTCTTTTGATTAGAGAGTATGTGCAGTGAACATCCACCCAATGAGGCATATTTATGCTGATTCAGTATATTTTTTTATTCTTTTCTTGGAATTCTTTCCCCCTTCCATATATACACATATCCAAGCTCTCTTGAGATCTGTGTCTGGGAGAACCCAAAATAAGCACGTATTTGTCTAGATGATCTTAACTATATCCAGCATGACTTGTAAATGACCTAAGTATCTTAAAAGAATATGTCTAACAACCTCAGGTCTTGTGCTTCAGGAACTCCCTCATCAATCTGCTTGATTTCAAAGAATTATCCACTAAGTGTTTCTAGAATAGTTTTTTTTCTAGTAAGTTTTCTGAATACATATTAGAAAAAGAAAAACAATGAGGACAGAGGAGGGCTTCTACAGCCTTCCTATTTGAAGAGAATTAACTAGAGATTGACTTTAAATGAGTATATTGATTGTTTGTCCATAATCTTTTCAATTGGCAACACTTGTGCTTGCCTCTTTGCCTCTTTCAGGACACTTACCTCTAGGAATTTAGTCTCTTTGTACTGCTCTCTCTTCTGATACTTTTTTTACTTTAGACAAAACTAGTAAAATGTACTTAAATTTTTTAAATTCACCCCTACTGATAGAAATAAAATTCTCTTAAAATTTAATAGTTCTACCAACTTTTGAGAGTCTTTATATAGTGTCATCAGTATTTTATAATTTGTTCATTTCATATTTATAACAAAAACAATTTGATTACAGATGAGATTAAAAAAAAACACTCTGACAAGTTAAATAAATTTGCCAAATTAGCCAATGTTAAGTGTAGGAAACAAGTTTCAAATTGAAGCAAGTGCAATTTAAAACCTGCTTTTCCTTATATTACTTTCTCTCTCCTTCCTTAAAAATGAATTTACTCATATATTTATAGTAGCTATTTAGTACTAGTATCTTTGTAAATTCTAATGAGTAAACTCTTCATGAAAGAGTCAGTTTTCTCAGTCACAGATCAATTTTTCATGAGCTATGCTACATTGGGTCACTTACTTTCTCTAGATACCAAAAACCAAAATATAGAGGGAAAAACCAGAACCCAGTTAACAATGTTGTTCTAAAGATCCAACAACAAAGCAAATTTGAAGTGTTTCCCAAGACTCCTGATGTATAATATACCACCTAAAGTGGAAATGAGGATTGTTTCTTTATAGTCTGAACAAAAGGTTTTTTAGAGCTATATCAAAGAGGCTTTGAGAAGTCTGAATGTGAGCTATAAAGTGAGACTGTTTTATCTCTGGAATAGGGAAATAATATTCTTTTATTATCCTTGCTTAAGGCAATATAAACTCTGTTGTGATATTTCTGGAAGTTGTTTCACTAATGCCTTTGATGTAATGAATTATATACCAATTCAGAAGTAGTAATATTCTCTTGAAACACATGAGTTCTCAGAGGATATTATAGTATAAGTAGAAGTTATTTAAGAAAATTTATGAGTGGTATCAAGCAATGTAAAAATAGAAACAAAAATAGTACACATGATGTAGCATCAAACAAAGAAATATTAAGGATAGATCTACTCCACTTGGGCTACAAATCACTTTGGTCCTGGTGGCAAATACAGATAGAACTCTTAATACAGTTTTATTGTGATGCATTTATCACTGAAAATATAACCATAAGATAAGTGCAGATAAAGCAAAAAATCCATTTAGAGTATTGTCCTTCCAGAGGAAAGTCTAGGGATTTATTTTAAGAAAAGCAATGTTGACTTCAACTAGAAAATGGTTTAGAAAATACATTGTATTCTTTTTTGTCTCTCCAGTTTTAGAAACATTCAACTGGGACCTTAGTACATTTTCATACATTTTATATCTGTCTCAAATCAAAAAGAACTGATCTGCCAGATGTTTTTCATTCTAGCATGGACAATGGATTAGGGCTGACTGAGAGGATGATCTAGAAAGCAGATGACATTAGTCTTGCACTCACTGGGATGAATATGATGTAACTCAGATAGGCTGATCATGCAGACATTTCATCTCTACTTGTATTGTTCCAGCACTCATCCATTTAATAGATTTTAATGGTAAGCGTATCAGATGACCAAGTGATGTTGTTGTTTTTTTTCCTTCTTTTTAAATGTAACTGAATTTGAAGTAGTGTGAGGCACACTGACAATAAGATGCAATGGGACATAAAATCAACAATGCTAATTATGTGGATCACAGAGCTGATCTCCAGCCAGAAAGCAGTATCCCAAGCCAAACTGCCCAGCAAAACTGAAAAACAAACACCAAACTGCAATTAAACAGTGGAGGGGACAGGTGGAACACTGAACCTGCCTCAGAGAAAGGGGGCAGGGCAAAGAACTAAACTCTCAGAGTTGAACTCTCAGTGAATAAACACAACAATAAGCCCCCTCCAAAATAGAGCAAGTAGTGGATCACAGAAATGATCCTAACCAGAGGGAAACATTCAAAACTGAACTTCCCCACCTCACTGGGGGAGGAGCTAACCAAACAGCTGCAGGTGAAAGATAATACAGCTGTCAACTGGGGAAAACAATAGCTCCAAACACCCTGCAAGATCTGGCAAACCTATCTCACCTTAAAATTTCAATTAAACTGGTGGACAGAAGAACAAAACACTACTCACAAGCAAATCACCTGGTAAGACCATGTCAGAACTTCTGCTTATATGCCAATACCAGGACTGGATGAAGGAGGAATAACTCCAGAACTTAAACTAAGACTGAAATTCTATTGTTTCTGAACCTGGTGGGGTTTTTGGTGTTTTTTTCTTTATTTTTCCTGTCCTTTTTGTTTGTTTGTTTGTTATATTATTGTAGATTTTTTGCTTTATTGTTATTTATATTTTTTCTTTATGTACTCTCTACTTTACCATCACTATCTTCTCACCTCTACTCTATCATCATTATCTTCTCACCTCTACTCTCACCCCCTTCACTCTCCCTCCTTCTGCTGTGCTACAATCCATTGCTCTCCTTCCCAACTACTTTTTCTGCCCCTTCTCATCTACTGTCTCCCCCTCACTTCACCTGTTCCTACTACCCTAACCAGACAACCTATCACCAGACAACTCCTCCCTCCTACACACTTACTACCTGCTCACCAACCTACTGTACAAATATTAAACAATCCCAACCCCCTGTAATCCCTGACACAGGGATTACACTACAACAGAAATACACTCAAACACACACAAAACCCAGCAACCCCACATTGCTTCCCCTACTCACCCACCCCACTTTTCACCTACCCTTTTAGTGTCACTCTAACCAGTGACACTATTTCTATAGCTAGACTAACAAACGTTAACCCCTCCAAGTCCCACTGTTTATAGATATTACCACCAAGGGGTCTTCTATATAATACAAGCAACTGGTTGGGCATTGAACCTGTGAATTAGTTACTGCTGAATTATACCTCCAGTCCAGGGACAGAAATAGTACACCAACCCAGATAAGAACCAAGATAGTCACAACACAAAAATTAAATCAAGAAAAAGAAGACAGGCAACTAAAATCACTGAGTTGCCTATCAAGAACCTAGTTGCACAGCACCAAGTAGAGCAATGGGAAAAAGAAAAAGGAATGAAAACCACTCTCCTCAAAAAATAATTCTGGATTCAAAGGGAAATGAGCAAACCAGATATCCAGTTCCCAACTCCAAGAAAAAAATTATAGTGACACTAAGGAACCCAGCAATGCCCACAAAAACAATCTCAAAGAAGAAATCACTGAGAATTTCATGGAGAAGATACTAGACATGGTTAACAAAAATGTACAAGATGCACTTGAAACATTTAAGAAACAAAAAATAAAGAACATGAGAAGATGCAGAAAAAAATAAATGAACTCAGAGGCATACTAAATAAACACCAAAGTGAAACAGAGAACACTCTAAATAGAGAGATAAATCAATTAAAGATGAAACTAGAAGACATTAAAGAGGAGGTGACCAAAGATATGGAAAACCTCAGAGAAAATGCAGAAGAAACAAAAAACACAGTGGAAGACAACTCCAGCAGACTAGAACAAGCAGAAGACAGAATCTCAGAACTGAAAAATAAAGTAGAAATTAGAGAAAAAAAACTGAAGAAATGTTAGTCAAACAACTCAAAAGTTGTGAAAGGAATATGCAAGAACTCACCAACTCCATCAAAAGACCAAACCTGAGAATAATGGGTATTGAAGAAAAAGTCCAAATAAGAGGGATTCATAGTACATTCAATAAAATAATAACAGAAAATTTCCCAAATCTTGAGAAAGTTATGCCCATTCAGGTACAAAAAGCTTCCAGGACACCAAACAGACTTGACTAAAATAGAACCTCCCCATGGCATATTATTATTAAAACAACTAGTATAGAGATTACAGAAAGAATACTGAAGGGTATAAGAGAGAAAAAGCAAATAATATGTGAAGGTAAACCACACAAAATCACAGCAGATTTCTCAACAGAAACGTTAAAAATAAAAAGGACATGGTGTGAGGTATTTTGGGCACTGAATGAAAATAAATTCAACCCTAGGATACTCTACCCAGCAAAACTATCATTCACAATAGATGGAACAATAAAAATCTTCCATGATAAATAAAAATGAAAACAATATATGACCACAAAGCCACCAGTACAAAAGATTGTCAAGGAATTCTGCACAAAGATGAAACCAACAAAACTACCACAGGACAGGAAGTATCAAACCACAGGAGAAGAAAAGATAAGGAATCAGAGAGTAACATTGATTGAGCTGCACACAATCAAACTCTTAAACAACAAAAACAGCTAAGTGACAGGAATCACCACATACCTATCAATATTAACACTGAATGTCAACAGACTCAACTAACCCATCAAAAGACACCACTTGGCAAATTGGATTAAAAAGGAAGTTCCAACAAGCTGTTGTTTACAGGCAACCCATTTCCTTGACAGAAACAAACACTGGCTTAGGGTGAAAGGCTGGAAGAGAAATTACCAAGCCAATGGCCCCTGAAAACAGGTAGGAGTAGCAATACTTAAGTTGGACAAATTAGACTTCAACCTTACATTGATCAAATGAGATAAAGAAGGACACTTCATACTAATAATAGGGAAAATACACCAGAAGGAAATAACAATTATCAACCTATATGCACTCAATATCAGTGCACCCAATTTCATGAAATGTACACTGAAGGACTTAAAGGCACATATAGACTCCAACACAGTGGTAGTGGTAAACTTTATTACCCCTCTATCACAAATACATAGGTCATCCAAACAAAAAAATCAATAAAGAAATTCTAGAACCAAATCACACCATAGATCAAATAGACCTAACTGATGTCTACAGAATATTTTATCCAACTTCCACTCAATATACATTTTTCTCAGCAGCCCATGGAACTTTCTCCAAAATTGATCATATCTTATGGCACAAAGCAACCCTCAGTAAATATATGAAAATAGAAATAATCCCCTACATTCTATCTGATCACAATGCATTAAAACTAGAACTCAACAACAACAAAAAAAGTAGAAAATATGTAAGCAATTGGAACTGAACATCACATTGCTCAATGATCAGTAGATCATTGATTAAATAAAAGAGGAAATTAAAAGGTTCCTGCAAGTTAATGAAAATGAAAACATGACATAGCAGAGCCTTTGGGAAACAAAGGCAGTTCTAAGAAGAAAGCTTATAGCCGTGAGTGCATTTGGTAAAAGGACAGAAAGATCTCAAATAAATGACCTAACGCTACACCTCAAACTCCTAGAAAACAAGAACAAGCAAAATCCAATTCAAGGAAGAGAGAAATAATAAAAGTAAGGGCCAAAACTAATGAACTAGAGACCAAAAAAAAAAAATACAAAGAATTAATGAAACAAAAAACTGTTTCTTTGAAAAAATAAACAAGATTAACAGAACCCTGGCAAATCTGACTAAAATGAGAAGGGTAAAGAACCAAATCAGTAAAATCAGAAACACAAAAGGGGCAATAACAATAAACACCAAGGAAATCCAGAGAAGCATCACAGACTACTTTGAGAACCTATATGACAAATTTGAAAATCTTGAAGAAATGGACAAATTTCTAGAAACTTATGACCATCCAAAACTGGATCCCCAAACCAGACAAAGACACATCTGAAAAGGAGAACTATAGGCCAATATCCTTAATGAACATCCATGAAAAAATCCTCGAGAAAATAGTGGCAAACCGAATCCAACAACATATCAGAAAGATCATTCACCATGCCCAAGTTGATTTCATCCCAGGATTGCAAAGATGATTCAACACACACAGATAAATAAATGTAATACAGCACATTAACAAAAGCAAAAGAAAAAAACAAACACTTTATCATCTCAATAGATGCAGAAATCTTTAAGAAAACTCAGAATAGAAGGAATGTACCTCAACATTATAAAGGCTATACATGACAGACCTATAGCCCACATCATAATTGAGAAAAACTGAAACCACTTCCCACAAGTCAGGAATGAGACAAAGGTGCCCATTCTCCCCACTCCTACTCAACATAGTCCTGGAATTCCTAGCCAGATCAATAAGGCAAGAAGTATTAAAGGGAATACAAATAGGTGAAGAAACTGTCAAAATATCCCTATTTGCAGATGACATGATACTATACTTCAAAGACCCAAAAAACTCTACCCCAAAACTCCTAGACATCATAAACAACTTCAGCAATGTAGCAGGATACAAAATCAACTTACAAAAACCAGCAGCCTTTCCATACACCAACAATGAGCAAATTAGAGAAAGAATATAGGAAAACAATTCCATTTACAATAGCTTCAAAAAAATTCAAATACCTAGGCATAAACTTAACAAAGGATGTGAATGAAGTCTACAAGAACTACAAACCTCTGAAGAAAGAGATTAAGGAAGACTACAGAAGTTGGAAAGATCTGTGCTCATGGATTTGTAGAATCAACATAGTAAAAATGGCTATATTACCAAAAGCAATCTACATGTTTAATGCAATTCCCACCAAAATCCCAATGACATTCATCACAGAGATTGAAAAATCTACCATAAAGTTCATTTAGAAACACAAGCAACTGTGAATAGCCAAGGCAATACTGAGCAAAAAGAGCAATGCTGCAGTTATCACAATACCTCACTTCAAACTATATTATAGATTACAGGGCCATAGCAATAAAAACAGCACGGTACTGGCACAAAAACAAATACAAAGATCAGTGGAACAAAATGGAGGATCTAGATATGAATCTACAAAGCTATGCCCACGTTATTTTTGACAGTCATCAAAAACATATGATAGAGAATAAACGGCCTTTACAACAAATGTGGCTGGGAAAAGTATTTATCTGCCTGCAGAAAATTGAAACTAGATCCGTGCCTATCACACTGTACTAGTATCAACTTAAAGTGGATTAAGGACCTTAATATCAAACCCACAACTCTGAAGTTAGTACAGGAAAGCGTAGGGGATATTCTGGATACAATATGTATAGGCAAAGAATTCCTCAGTAGAACTCCAGCAGCCTAGCAATTAAGAAAAAGGATGGACAAAAGGAACTACAATGAAATTACAAAGCTTCTACTCAACAAAAGAAATAGTTTCTAAACTGATGATTCCACCCACAGAGTGGGAGAAAATATTCGCTGGCTAAACATCCGAAAAAGGACTGATAACCAGAATATACAGGGAGTTCAAAAAACTAAACTCCCCTCGAAACACTGAACCAATAAAGCAGTGGACAACTGTACCAAAGAGAACTTTATCAAAGAAAGATATCTAAGAGGCCAAAAAGCACATGAAAAAATGCTCACCATCCCTGGCCATAAAGGAAATGCAAATCTAAACCACAATAAGATTCTTCCTCACTCCTATTAGAATTGCCATCATCAAAATCACCACCAACAAAAAATGTTGGTGAAGATACAGGGAGAAAAGAACTGTCATACACTGGTGGGAATGTAAGCTAGTACAGCCACTTTGGAAAACAGTATCGAGGCTTCTTAAAAAATTAAACATGGATTTGCCATATGGAAGTACAGGATTATAGTTCCAGCTACTCAGGAGACAGAGGTAGGAGGATCACAGTTTGAGCCTAGTGCTGGGCAAAAACACAAGACCTTATCCAAAAACCAACTCAAGCCAAAAAAGCTGGGGTACTGCTCAACTGTTACAGTGTCTGCTGAGATGCTGAGTTTAAACCAAAATGGATAAAAGGCTGTGCTTTTTATCCTATCTTCTAACTTTATGTCCCCTTATGCATTCTGCTTAGATTTGCTACTTAGTAGATGAAATAAAAATTTAGATATACTCTAGCACAGTGTTGTTTTTCAGGTTCTCTGCAAGTCTCCCTATTAAAGTAAAAACATTTGAGTGTCAGAAATAATCTAGCAAAATACATAGATTTTCGAAAGTGAGTTTTATTTTGAAATCCTTCTGAACTTAGGAGGCATTAATGTCAATATATTCCTTTTCTTATAATGGTTTGTCACATTTGGAAAATTTGTTCTTTTCTTCACTTTGTGCTGGTATTAACAGCATGTTAGAGATGAACCTCACAGATTCCATTTACAAATAATGAAAACTTTAAAATATCTTTGAAGGACAAAAGGACATAAGTATAATTCACAGTCATGGTTTAAATTTTAATAAAATACTTTCATCAGTTGTATACAGATATTTTAATAGGACATGGTGAATAAATAAAGGCCATATGTCACATTAGTTGTAGACTTTCTATGATAAGATCTGAGAATGGTTGTTACCGTGGCAACAACTGGAAATTAGAACAGTATGGAATAATTGTTTTTCTCCTATCTGATCAAAATTGAAGCAAGCCGTAAGTATACAAACATGCTTTTAAGAAAATACTTAAACTTTCAATTTAATATGAGAAAAAATAATTCATTTGAAATATTGCTTTTAGGATTCTATGATATCATATCTATATCACACTCATTCTGTTTGCAAGAAATAATTCATCTAAGAAAATATTACCAGCATTCTTGTCTTTATTATCTTGTTCATCATCAGTTCTAGTTTCTTCAGTGTCCAACAGACTTAGATTGATGAATCTAATTATAAATTCTAAGATAAATCCAATTCTAGCTAAATGAAGAAGTAGTCATCTATGATAAACATGTGAGCACTTTTGTTAGTTTATGTTACAGAAATCTATTCAGGCTAAAGGGATTGACATTTCCCAAGATTTCTCTGTCAAGAAGTACCTTGTTATACTTTTGGAGACTTTAGCTGTCTTAATATCACAATATCAGTTCCCAAACCACTAGTAAATATGCAGTTGAGGGCATGGCAGCCATTTTAAGAAAAAATGCACATCCCACCTCCTAATAAGATTACATTCCACAAATCCTACATATTCAGAAATTTAGAGTCAATTCTAACAAGTAATAGGCATTTTATCCTCAGTATTCAGTTTAGTCTTCATAACACTTGCATGGGTAGAAATATTCTCACTCCAAAGAAGAGAAAATGTCATTCAAGTACAAGAATTAACTTTACAAGAACTATTAAAGCAAAAGAGGTTAGAGAAAACTTCTAATGAATCCTACCAGATAAATAATATGCTATTAAATTATAGCGTTTTCCGCATGCTATAAGTATAGTAGAATAATGCTTATTTTTCAGTGAGGCCATCGGAAATTTCAAATAATAACGAATACTGGATCATGAACTGCAATACAAGTTATCTGGAGTCAAGATTAGAACTCAGAATCCTTTATTAACACGTACTCAATATATATTGGGCACTGACAAATACTTTAAATATATTATTTTACTGTTCTATTAACATTTTAGTGTTATTATCCTATACTTTATTCATGGAGAAATGGAGGAGGAATAAAGAACTTTTCCAAGGATATACAACAGGTAGGTGATTTGAGCAAAGATAATCTGACTCCTTCTGGAATCTTACCAACCATGCAATGTGGCCTTAAAATGTTGTCTCTTTTATCCTTGATTCACATTGCCTTATGGATGAGACTTAAATATGTAGATAGTTTTAGCAGTTTTGTGAGTGGGATGTATCTATGTATTCACACAACTCATTCATTTGGAGTTTCCAAGATAGTAAAGGCAAAAAATATTTCATGTGAAATATGACATAGAACGAAAAGTATTTCCTTGCAAGAGTTGTTAAAGAAATCTGAACTTCTATTACCATCTGATCAGCACAGTTTGAACATAAGAAAATCCAAACCTACATATCTCACCAATGCCTAGATCACAGACATTCTAGTTAGGATTAACTGCTTTTACATGCCCCTTTGTATCCCCTTGCAATATTTTGGCATTATTTTTCTGTCCTTTTTTCTTTCACTGTGCATAGGAGACCTTACACACATGAGCACAAATATATATTTGCCATTTCAAACCTAAATTAAAATAATAATTTATGTTATTTTCATAAGCAATTTTATAAATAATTCATTTAAAAATAAATTTTAAAAGTTACAAATGATCAGTGATAGCTATATATATATATATATTACTGTAAACACAAATATAAATACATAAAACTACACACATGCACATATATAAAATCTTTGTCCTGGGATTCTGTCCCAGAGCTTCAAAACCACTGGAATGACAGGAAGAGTGTCTTATTTGAAGACTTAGAACCACAATTTGTGAGTACAATGTTCATGTAGCTCAGAATCAGTATCTGAAGAAGGTAGAAAAAGTGGGAGCTTTTATATCTAAGTAGTACTGATTTGTTGTAAAGTAGTAAAAATTCATTTGTAGGAAACTTCAATTCTAAGAACAGAAGCTACTTACAAGACCAATAAAAGCTAAAGCAAGCATATACATACATACATATTTGGTAAAAATTCCCCATAGTACAAGTCCAAGAGCCTCTGGTATGTATCTTGCGTCTTTGGGCTCATTGCAACTATCTGGTCATTACAGAGGCTTGCACTCAAAGGGTGCAAGTCATCAAAGTTTGCATGTCAGGCAGCAGCTGAGATATGCAGAAGTCCTGCTTTTTTATTTATGTTAATTTTTTCAGTAGTGGTACTGGGGTTTGAACTCAGAACCTCATTTTTGCTAGGCAGGCATGCAACCACTTGGGCCAATCTACCTGCCCAAGTCCTGCTTTCTTAATAGGTTCCAATTCCATTTCAAAAATCTCTCTCAGTGTTTGTTTCATCATGATGTTTACTTTCACAACTAGACTTGTCTTCAAATGAATCTTGATAGTTACCAAAAATCAAAATTCTATTTTAGATGTAAAATTGTGTGATATTTGAGAAAATGTAAGAAATAATTTGCTTAGGGAAAAGCTGGGTTTGTTGGGGAAGTGAGTCTCCTGGCACCTTCAAGCCGGGAGTAAATGAAGTGTGGATCATTACCCACTCGCAGATCATAAGAACAGAGCCACAGTCACAGCTCACACATGTTCTCTGCTATTAGGGTCGTCCTACAAGTGCGTATCACAGAGAATTGTCGTATCTCACAGAGAATGGATGTAATGGAGGTTAGGTGTCGACAATGAATTCGTTTAATCTGACTATAGTCTAGCTCACTACATTTTTCTCTAATATCAAGGTCCTAAATCTGAATTCCACACATAACTGTGCAAATAGAGGAGGAAAATGGCATCTACACTCAAACTGATGGAACAGTGCCTTACATCTCTGGAAGTTTTCAGGCTTCAGAATCAAAAGATCTGGTTACAAGTTATTACCACCTGTTGGTTGTGAGATTGGTATAAAGTCGCTAAAATTCTAAAGACCCCAAATTTCAGTTAATAAAAATAAGGGTAATAAATCACATATTACATGGCTTTAGGAGAAGTAAGTATAATGAGTTCATGAATGCTCTGTGATATATAAAGCTCTCTAACCACTTATTATACTTGTTATCTGTATTATTTTCTTATTCATGTAACATGTAATGATATATACATATCTAATATAATCAAAGAATAACTATATAAATGTTACATATAATTTTTTATTATTCATAAATATTAATATGTAATAAATATATTAAAAGAAAATATTTTAATGATGAAAAAGTATAAAATATTAATAGCAACATGTTTCATAGTTGCATATTTGTCATTAAACTGTTCATACTATCTATGTGTTATTCTATTTGTATTCCATCAGTGGTCCAAAATCCAAATCTAAGGGATATTCTCTAAAAAGAAGAAATCATTTGTAGAGAAAATTAGACTAAGTATCCAAAGAAATGAATTTCCAGTTATTTTCTGTTTAGATTTTAAAATATTCCATTTCCTCTACCTAATTCTTAAAGCAAAATTGAGGTTATTATTTATGGCCAAGTAATGCTAAACCATTAAACACTCAAAATTTTATGATACTTAGAATTTGATCTAGACTATATATAATGCAGGGTTGATACAATTGGTATATGTATTCTTCCATTTTTTAAACAGCATAACAAGCTTACTTTAGTTCAGCATTTTCAGTCCACAGTTTATTTGATCCTTGAAATATAGTCAATGAAAAAAGTGGGACAGAGAATATTACTCTCATCTTTAAGATGAGAAAATTAAGCCAAACTAAGATAAACAAATTTAAGAAAAACTTTGTGCAAAATACAGGAATCTAAATTGATTTGATTCCATAACTAGTTTAAAGAACTGTAGATCCTTCCTTCTTCATTCCAAAATGATACCTATGGAGATGCATGTATTTACTTCAAGTCAGTTGATCAAACTGAACAAGAGTCAAAAACTGGGGATTAGATTTCACTAAATCTGGTAATTTATTTTTACTTCTTAAAAATAAAAATTCAGACATTCTGAATAAACAAACTATGAGGAACCATAAGGGTACTGTGAATTTCTAAAAATAAGTTAAGTGAAACCTCATCACTGTTTCTGGAAACAAACTCCAAAAGCACACCACAACAGATTAGAAGATTGATTTGTCTACACAAGTACATCTATTCCTGCCTTTCCCTTCTGCTGAGTCTGAGTTTAATGCACTTTCTTCTCAATATAGCACTTAAGGGGCATTCTGTAATTCTCATGGGATAGACTCTCAGTTAGACTCTTAAAACTCCTGCCTGGGACCCACAGAATAACTTGACATTTTAAAAGCATCCTTTCAGTTCAGATTACTTGAAATGAGAAGTCAAAGGCTAAGGTTAATGAAAATAGATTCTACTTTCTTCTCAAAGCCAGTGTAAGAAAGATTGCATGTTTCTTCCTCACCTAAGCATAAATGATTAATGATCTTCTGAGCAAAAGAGAAAGGAGGAATGTTAGCAAATGTAACTTACTGTAGCAATGTTTGAAACAGCTAGACCATCTCAAGGGAACTAGTAAAAAGCATGTTAGAACAGATGCTGCTATTTCCATGGGGGAGAAACACAGAGTGTTGTCAATCCCTAAAACTATTTTCACTACAGACAGCCCAGACATTTATAGGGCATTGACAGCAGCAAATCAAGTTTCCATGTCAGTGTCTAAGAACATACCCATACCCTACAGGGTTGCTATTACTATTAACTACATTGCTTCAATTCTTTTGCAATCAGGATAAAAAATTATAAAGGAAATTATAAAACAAAGCATAAGAAAAACATCCCTTGTTTCTAAGACATTCCAACTTTTTATGTGAACTTGGACAAATTAACTTCTTGAGTTCCCTTATCTAGGTTTACTTTTTGTGAATCAGATAGAGGGTTATTTGTACAATTGTCAGTAGGATTTAAGGTAAGAGAAGGAAAATGTCTAACATTGTACCTCACACACAGTAAGTACCCTGAGAATGTTCACAGTAGCAAGTTTTTTTCCATTATTTTAGCTTTACATAAATTTCTGTGTTCTGAAAAATAGGAGGATGCAGAACATTGAAGGTATAACAATATAAGCATTTCTATGCAAAGAAGGAAGGACTGGACAAGGTTAAAAAGAATAGTTGTTTTAAAAAATAGGTTGCAAAACAGAACATTCAAGTAAAGGTTGAAAATAAGATATAAATTACAGCAGAAATTCCAGTCAGTCAATTGAAAAGTAAGGTAAGACCTGAAAAGAGGCCTAAGAATTAATTGATAATCTGTGATACTTACAACAGAAAAGATTCTGTTCTATTTTTCACACATTTTTTAAATTTGAATCACAGAAAGGGTAGCACTCTCAAGGTGTGATCCATGTTACCAATAAGTTCACATTTCCCTAAATATCAAAACTATTATTTGGAAAATCTAAGATAGTATTTATAAATATTTTGTCACATCCCACAAAAAAATAGTTTATAAGACTGTAATTTTAAAAAAGTAAAGGAATAGCCCTTTTTGGCACCAATGGAAATGTAGCTAGCAATTATTTTAATTTCACTATATATGAAGTTGGAGAAGTGATAGCACTGTGATACCAGTTGTTCCTTTACTCCCATACAGCACAGAGCAATGTAGGGATCTGTATGATGGATAAGATATTAAATGAATTAATGAGTTCATTATGGAAAAGACATAATAAAGGTAGTGCTTTTGAAAGAATTAAGTAAGAGTAGACAAAGATGTAATTCTCAATGATAAGCTAAAAACATTTGTGCAAAATTTAAAAGGATGAAATAAAAAGGTTATGCATTTTTCATCTTAATTTTACCTAGATAAGCCAATGTGTCAGGTAGTAGACTGTAATATAGATAATGATATTGTCCTCTGAATTGTAGTAGAAGATGGATAAGTAGTTTAGTGAATATCATGTCAATTTTTTATGTAACTATATCTAGAAGGTTACCTGTATTATTTTTATTTATGTTGTATAAAATCATTCTAGAATGCACCCTCAATAAAGTCATTTATTTTTAAAAGTTAAATATGAATATTAAGCAAAGGTTATAATAAGATTCTTAAACTATGGTAATTTGTGACACAGCATAGATTCATTCTATCTTGAATAAAACAGTCTAAACAAGGGCAGAATATGTTCTGCCTGAAAGTGAGGAGAGGGGAGGAGAGGGAAGGGGTGGTGGGCAAGGGAGAGAAATGGCCCAAAGAATGTATGCACATATGAATAATTGAATTAAAAAAGAACCCACAAAGTTAGTGTAGCAGGGAGGAAGATATGAAGAAAACAAACTAGGACTGAGTTCTGATAAAATAGCAGGAGGGAACGTTTGGCATGGGAGAGAGAGAAAACCTAAAGAATTCAAAGGTGAGGAAGGTCACAAAGCACAAGGGGTAGAAGGGCACTTAGCACTAGAGTGAAGTAGCCTATAGAATTGCAAGTAACTATATATGGCTTAAACCTTGTTTTAAAATTTTATTGCCTCTGTAACCTGCTTGCAAGGATACATAAAGTGAGACCACTTTTTTCTTGGGGCTCAGCCTTTGGATGCAAATCCACTGCATCTGTGCTGGCACAATAAAATGTTGCTTCCTGCTTAAAATAAAAAAATCTAAACAATCAATGCTGACAAAATGAATATTCTTACTCATTGTGAGAAAATGACAGTGAACTTCATGCAATGATACACATCACTAAACAAGAATATGTAGGTTAGAGGATAATGGAATATTGAAGGCACATATAGGAACTGAATAAATATTTGTTTAGCCTGAAATCCCATGAGAGATGCTATAACAATTTTGAGAGGGGAAAGAATTAATAAAGAAGTATAAAGAAAATGGTTCTGTAAAACTAAGCAAGAAAATGCACCAAGCAAAATTGGTTCTATCAGGATCAGACCAAGAAATTCAGAAAGAAAAGTTTGAAAAACATTTTTCAGTAATGCTAGATATAAGAAGAATATTCAGTAAGCAGTGAATCTAGTCTGGGGTATCTGGGGAAATTACTTGGTTGGTAGAAAATCTTCAAGAGTTAAATATTCCTTATATTATTACTTAACATTCATGTCAACATATGTATATATCTAAACCTAAGGATATAGGCAATTTGATTAGATTGTTAATTCAGGATTGAATTTTCTGCAATGACTTGGGTAAAACAACATAGTATGAAAACATTCACATATAATTATCGATAATTTGCTCAGCTGCTTTACTAAGTCTAAAGCTTCATTATAACATGAAAGTAGAGATCATTATGTTAAGGGAAGCAAGTCAGTTTCACTAGTACAAAAGTCACATTTACTCTCATCTGTGGACACTGGGGGAAAATCAAACCAAATAAAAAATAAGTAAAAATGAAAGTAAAGATATGGAAGTGGGACTAAGAAGGTAGAAGGAGGATGAAAATTTGGGATGAAGGATTGAGGAGAAGAAAGAGTAATAGAGAGGGGAATGTGAATAAAATAGGTTATTTGTATATGGAAATGTCATGATAAAATCCTTTACTATGTGTAATTTAATATACACCAATTAAAGAGTATCATTTTACAAAATTAGGTTAAAATTTTTATTCCTTTTTATTTAAATGGCAATGTAAAATATATCAACTTTAAATTTGTTATAAATATGTAGTAGGTTTTAGAAATCATACCCTTGACTAGGATCCAATATGGTAACTGGAGTGCAGAAGCAGACAGTATGAGCTCCATAAATCAAAATTTTGCTGAGATGCTGAAGCCACACTTGGCAGATATAAAGCACCAAGAAGAATCAAAACATCAACAACATGAACCCCCAGCCCAAACAAAGCTTCTCCATGCCACCTTACACTGAGACAATAGGAGGGCGCTGCCAGACACCAACTCTAAACCTGCTTGGGAGACGTCTGGCAGGCCCACAGGTGAGCAAATAAGCATCATGCAGTACTCCCACAGCCACTCCTGGGATAAATCAGCATAGCCTCCTGGACAGACTTCAAAAAAAAAAAACTGAATAATAAGGAACTGAAAAGGAACACATAGCAGAAATGGCAGGGTGCTGTAAGTGCACTGCAGAAGGGGGGAGGGCGAGGAGTTGATCTCAGTGGGAACCTTCAGTAAACAAAGACTGAAAACTCAAAAAGGCTGACAGTGGGCAGGTGATAAGCTGCTGCCTGAAACAGGGCAGATAGCAGTCCACAAAGCTCATTGCATGAGCCAGTGAGCAACATCAAAGACAAACAACTCTGCAAAATTGAAAAACAAGCAACAAACCATCATAACACACTGACAGCAAGGAGCTAGCAGATGGACCTCTGACCTTGCTCCAGAGAAAGGGGGCAAAGCAAAGAAACAAGCCCCCAGTAAACCAACACAGAGAAAACTGAACACCAAAGCAGGATGACTGATGGGCTACAGAGCTGTTTTCCAGAACCTAGAACAATATACAAACTCAAACTACCACACCTCACTGAAGGAGGAGCTGACTAAGCAGCTGCCACTGAAAGACAGAAGAAAACCTGACAAGAATCCCCAATCACCTGGCAGAACTAAGACAAAACTTCTGCTTAAATACCAACACCAGGACTGGATGCTGAAAGAGTAACACCAGAACGACTAAGACTGAAATCTGTTGTTCCTGAACCTGGAATTTTTTTATGTGTTTGTTTGTCTGCTTTGTTTCCTGTTTGTTTGTCTGTGTGTGTTTGTCCACCTCTCCCTGTTGATTTCTTTTTTGTTTTGTTTTGTTAGTTTTACTATTGTAAGTTAGCTAACACAAAATTATACACAGACCAGGTACAGAAATAGCATGCACACACTAACCTAAAACCCAGCACACCCACAAAACAAAACTAAACCAAGGGAAAGGAAACAGGTGACTAAAACCACCAATAGCCTATCAAGAAAATAGTTACACAGTACCAAGCGGAGCAATAGGAAGACGTAAAAGGAATGGAAACCATTCTTCCCCCCAAAATAATTTAATACAGGATTCAGAAGGAAATAAAAAAATGGATAACCAGTTCCACAATCCAGCAAAACAAAGATAAACTACACCAAGGAACCCAATGAAGCCCACAAAAACAATCTGAAAAAAGAAATCCTGCCAGTAATCACTGAGAATTTCATGGATTGACATAGTCAACCAAAACACACAAGAGGCACCCAAAAATTCCAAGACACCAAAAACAAAAAATATACGAAGACACAGAAATAAATAAATGACCAAAGTGAAACAGAGAACACTATAAATAGAGAGATGAATTAAAGATGAAAATAAAAAATATTAAAGAAGAAGTGACCCAAGATATGGAAAACTTCAGAAAAAAGAATGAAACAGAAATATAAACCACAATGGAAGGCCACTCCAGCAGACTAAACAAGTGGAAGACAGAATCTCAGATCTTGAATATGAAATGGAAATTAAATGAAAAACTGAAGAGCTATAAGTCAAACAACTCAAGACCTGTGAAAGGTATATGCAAGAACTCAACAATCCATCTTCTTTAATGGGTATTAAAGAAGAAGAGGTGGAAGCAAAAGGAATTTGTAATATATTCAACAAAATAATAACAGAAAATTTCCCAAATCAGGTACAGGGAGCCTCCAGGACACCAAACAGACTTGACCAAAATAGAACTACCTCATAACATATTATCATTAAAACAAAAAGCACACTACTGAAGGCTGTAAGACAGAAAAAACAAACAACATACAAAGGTAAACCCATCAAAATCACAGCAGATTTCTCAATGGAAACCTTAAAAGCAAGAAAAGCATGGACTGAAGTATTCCAGAAACTGAATGAAAATAACTTCAACCCTAGGATACTCTACCCAGCAAAACTATCATTCAAAATAAATGAAGAAATGAAAGTCTTCCAACCCAAGCAGAAACTAAAACAATACATGACCACCAAGCCACCACTACAAAAGATTCTTCAAAGAATTCTGCACACAGAGAGTGAAAGCAAACAAAACTATGAGAGGACAGGAAGTAGCAAACCACAGGAGAAGAAAAGACAAGGAATTAGAGAGTAATATTGATTCAGCTGCACACAATCAAACCCTTAAACAACAAAAACAGCTAAATGACAGGAATCACCACATACCTATCAATATTAACACCGAATGTCAACACATTCAACTAACCTATCAAAAGACACCACTTGGCAAATTGGATTAAAAAGGAAGCTCCAACAAGCTGTTGTTTACAGGAGACCCATTTCCTTGACAGAAACAAACACTGGCTTAGGGTGAAAGGCTGGAAGAAGATTCCCCAAGCCAATTGCCCCCAAAGTCAAGCAGGAGTAGCAATATTTATATCAGACAAAGTAGATTTCAAACTTACATTGATCAAAAGAGATAAAGAAGGACACTACATACTAATAAAAGGGAAAATACACCAAAAGGAAATAACAATTGTCAGCCTATGTGCACCCAAGGTCAATGCACCCAATTTCATCAAACATACTTTAAAGGACATAAAAGCACATATAGACTTCAATACAGTGGTAGCGGGAGACTTTAATACCCCCCATTACCAAAAAATCAATAAAGTAATTCTAGAACTAAATCACACCATAGATTAAATGGACCTAGGTGATGTCTACAGAATATTTCATCCACCTTCCACACAATATACATTCTTCTCAGCAGCCCATGGAATGTTCTCCAAGTTCTCCAAAATTGATCATACCTTAGGACACAAAGCAAGTCTCAGCAAATATAAGAAAATAGAAATAATCCCCTGCATTCTACTGATCACAATGCATTAAAACTAGAACTCAACAACAAAAACAATAATAGAAAACATGCAAACAATTGGAAGCTGAACAACACATTGCTCAATGATCAATGGGTCATTGATGAAATAAAAGAGGAAATTAAAGGGTTCCTGGAAGTTAATGAAAATGAAAACATGACCTACCGGAACCTATGGGACACAGCAAAGGCAGTCCTAAGAAGAAAGTTTATAGCCATGAGTGCCTATATTAAAAGGACAGAAAGATCTCAAATCAATGACCTAATGCTACATCTCAAACTCCTAGAAAAACAAGAACAAGCAAATCCGAAAAAAAGCAGAAGAAGAAAAATAATAAAAATAAGGGCTGAAATTAATGAAATGGACAGAACTGGAGAACATCATTCTGAGAGCGGTTAGCCAGGCTTGGAAGACCAAAAATCGTATGTTCCCCCTCATATGTGGACTTTAGATCTAGGGCAAATGCAGCAATGATTTTGGACTTGGGTCACACACTAAGAGGTGAGCACATACAGGAGGTATGGAGATAGAAAGGAAACCCAAAACGTGAAAGTGTTTGATGTCCCTGTTACAGAGGAGCTAATACAGAAACCTTAAAGCCACAGAGGTCAATATGGAAGGTGATTAAGAACTAGTGAAAAGGTCAGGTAGAGATGAACCAATGTGGGTTGTAACACACTTGTGCATGGAAGCAATGCTAGGAATCTCTCTGTATAGCTATCCTTATCTCAACTAGCAAAAATGCTTTGTCTTTCTTATTACTGCTTATGTCTTCTCTTCAACAAAATTGGAGAAAAGGCAAAACAGTTTGTGCCTGGAAGCAAGGGTGAGATAAGGGTGAAGAGGGAGGGAGCAGGGGACAGTGAGGAGAAATGGCCCAAACAATGTATGTACATATGAATAAATGAATAAAAAATACCCACAAAAAAAGAGAAACTGTGTCCTTTTGAATTATTATGATTATGCATTTGTTTATAGAGAAAATACAAAACATATTATCTTTTGTAGCATTCAATACTCAATTCTCAGCAAATGGGTCTACAATGTTGGGTTTAAGAATTTGTACTTAGGGGTTGAGATGTACTTAAATTATAATTTCTTTTAAAATTTATTTCCACTGTGACTTTGAAAAGTTATTTAAACTAATGTGCTTCAATTTTTTCATTATAAAATAAAAACACTAATTTTTTTTGTAGGATATTATAGGGATTAAATCATTAGAATTAAAATATTTAAACTAATATATGGTATATAGAATTAATACTCAACTTGTTTCATTAAAAACTTTTATTGTTACAACTATTAACCATGACTTTTTTCTTTGTTTATGATTTTATTAGCATGTAATAGCTGTACAGGGGGATGTATTGCAGTATTTACATATGTATTTAAAATATATCTTAGTTGAATTAACCCCCTCCATCATTTTTCCTATTTTCACCCTCCAACCTTATTAGAACAATTTCAACAAGTTTCATTTTTCTATTTTCATATATGGATACAAAATACATGCACCACATTCACCCTTTCCTTGTGTCCATCCCAATCCTCTGGTGTCTACCCAGTGAAGAGATTTTTTTTCCCTCCTGCACTTCATTTTTTTTTAAATTAAGTGTATATTTATAGTCCAAAGGGTATTACTCCTGGTACTTCAAGTTTGTACGTATCATTTTTTATCAAATTGAACCCCTTTTCTTGGTTACTTATTCATTCTCTATCACTGTGCTCCCCTAAGATTCAACAGTTTATTGTACAATGTATTATATTATATTCATGTATAGATGGGTTGCTTCAATATTTTTCATTCTCTAACATTTTCTTTCTCTCTCCCACCTCCTGTAGTACCCTCAGATGGACTCACCAATACAATTTTGTTCTATCATATACATATATGTTTCTACCTATACATTTAACTTACAGATCTAGCCTCCACATATGAGAGAAAACACACGAACTTTGATTTTTTGAGATTGGCTTAGGTGCTTCCAAAACATGGCTATTTTAAATAGTGCTGCAATAAACACAGGTGTGTAAGTGGATATATCATATCCCGGAGTACATTCTTTTGGATGTATTCCTAGAAGTGATATCACTGAATTGTACAGTAGTTCTATTTTTAGTTTTGTGAGGGACCTCCATATTGCTTTCCATAGCGGTTGCACTGATTTATATTCCCACCAGCAGCGTATAATTGTTCCTTTCATCCACATCCTTATCAGCATTAGTTGTTATTTGTGTAATTGATGATAGCTATTTTGATGGGGGTGAGGTAGAGTCCCAATGTAGTTTTGATTTGCATTTCTTTTATGGGCAAGGATTTTGACCATTTCTTCATATTTTTATTGGACATTTGTACTTCTTCTTTTAACTATTGTCTATTCATTTAATTTTCTATTTATTCAATGGGTTGTTGATTCTTTGAGAGGTTAGTTTTTTGAGCTGCCCATATATTTTAGTTGTTAATCTCTTATCAGATGTATAATTGGCAAAGTCTTTCTCCCATTAGGTAGACTGTCTCCTTAGTCTGGTGACCGTTTCCTTTGCTGTGTGGAAGATTTTTAGTTTCATGTGAAGTATTTGTCAATACTTTCTCTTAATTGCTGAACTATTGGAGTTCCATTCATAAAATTATTACCTGTGTCTGTGTGGTCCAATGTGTTCCCTATTTTTTTCCTGGATTAATTTTAGTTTCAGGTCTTACATTAAGATCCTTAATCTACTTTGAATTCATGTTAGTAAAAGGTGAGAGACTGGGATCTAGTTTCAGTCTTCTGCAGATGGAAATCCAGTTTTCCCAGAATCAATTTTAACCATGACTTTGAACAACTATTACCACTAATGCTATTTTTTTCTTTTTATTATTATTGCTATTATGAACATTGACCTTTGCTTCATTAAACTAAATTCTTTTATGTTTAGCTTACTTGCCTGGACTTATAAATAGACAGTGATGCAATCAGATTCAAGCTAATTTTTTGTAGGAAAAAAGTGTACAAATTATCCCTACAAAGTAAATGAATTGTATGATTTTCTATGATTTCCTACAATACATATTATTCAATATTATTACTTCAAATTGAATAAAGATGTCAATTTGATTAGTGATATGTTAAGGCATAGACAATTCTTTTGTTCTATTTTCTACTAAACTATATATGTGACATAATGCAATCTTTCCTTTTAAGTTCTAATTCTACATGTGAGTCTTAACGTTAACATTACATTTAACTTCTGGTCATATGCATTTTTGTGCCAGCTTGCATTTCCAAGATTCCCCAAAAACCTTATTTCAAGGCTTGTACTTGGAATTTCCCTATGGAATAAGAATTTGTGCAAAATAATCATGATACAATTAATTCTGATCTTATCATCTGGATTGTAAGAATTTAAAGTCAAAAATGTAATTATCTCTTAAAAATAATTACAAAGTCAGTTATATATAACATACACAGTGCGCATATGTAATATATAATGTAATATAAAGAAGTGCATGAATCTTTGCATATATATCATTGTATCAACATAGAAACTGACTTAAAAGCAACCTTCAATTTCATTTATAGGGTAAGAAAAAGTAAGCACAGACCTGTAACAGAAATGTGTTTTGTGGAGAAATAAATGAGATGGCCATATTAGACTTGAATTTTACTAAGAATTATCTCATAAGGCACTTAGGGGTTTTGCAGTTAATAGTGAACTACATAGCTTTCATTTCAACTGAATTACTCATTTCTACATTATGGAAGGGTAAGATTGATCCTGGGAAACAAAATAGGATGTTCTTTTAATAGTTCACTGAGCAAAATGGGAACTGGGACAACATGAAAATGTACAGAACTGGCGGATCAACCTACTGCAGGTTATGGGTGGAAAAAGAAACATTCAAGCTGAACACAAATTTTGTTTTGTTTGTTTCTAAATAACTTTCAGAGATGAGATGTCCTGTGAAAGGAAGGGGTAGGACTGTGCAATTGAACACTGGTTCAGATGTAATGGTGGGAAGTTGTCTTGTGCAGGCAAGGTGGATGAGTAAGTGCTGCACTTAGTCTCACTGAAGAGATTTCTAAGTGAGAAGATTTCTCAGTTAAGTAGGCTTCGCATACACTGCACAGACAAGCAGTGACAATAATGTACATGCTGATGCCCCAGGTATACCGTAACCAAGTGTCTTGTGCTGAGGACTGATTTTATGAGCAGTAATAACAATAATCATGCACAGTTCCCTATTTTCCCATTTCATGATAACATTTGAAAAGCTGATGACCTGCACAAAAGAGAAAATATGAAAATTAGGGAAGAACAATATCAGCAAACTCTAGAATCAAGTAGTTTAGTACTATTGACTAACTAGCAATATGACTCTGGACCTCCTACTGATTCTTTTTACAGAAACAGATAAAAAACCACCTGATGACAAGATATAATGTTTTTCAATTTTACATTAGATGAAAACAAGAAAAATAAGGACTGAGAAGATACTGAACACGAATAAATGTATGATAATCATATCCAAACATAAGTTCATTTATTTCTTACAATAAACCCATGGGGTAGAGAGTATGATTATACAGATGAAAATATGAGGCAAAGAATTCACCAATAGTAATAAATTTAATACACTCAATGGATATTTGACTTTCCCTTCTTGAACTACAGAATTCAAGACCAACATAATGAGAACTGATCCTCAAAACGATGAGCTTGCAACACTAGAATGATGCTAAACTTTGAATTTATTTCTAAGGAATATTAAAGGTTTCAGAAGTATTAAAATTCATAGCTGTTAGGATCACAAAGATAATTCATTTTCATGAGATGACAAAGAGATTAAGTTAGCAAAATTTGTATTACTTGTATTTAATAAGAAAATTTGATTGGCCCAAATATTCAGTTCAAAAAGTGTGATGATTCAGGTAAGCAGAATTGCCAATCTAGGCAAACTGTAATTACAGGTAGAATTTCTTGAGTATTTAAAATCCCTTAACGAATATACTGGTCTTTTCATTGTGTTTACCAATATCATGTTTTCTTTTTATGATGTTTGTCAACAACTTATATAAAAAAGAAAATAGGTACATATTTATTCAACAGATAACTAGGAAATATAGTTTTTATAGTCATTAAACATAGAAAGAAACCATAAATAATTGGTATTAATATACTATTGGTTACAGAAATCATTAGATAGTATCTATCCCCTCATTATTAAAATGACTATAGAAAAAAAGTAAACTGGAAAGAATGGTTGGATGATACAAATTAGTAGGCACTTATAGAATATTTTCCAGAATGTTTGACTAAAGAAAATTTATTCATTATACTAAGTGGAAAAAAACCTATAAAACAGTCATTCTTTTTGAGAATTATAACCTTACGTATGACAATATATTCAATGTCTGATTTCTTTGATGATAAAAGGGAATATAATTTATATAATTTTCATTCTTTTTGTATTTTGTTCCTATTTGAACATGTTTTGCCATTGCAATTGAGAAAGTAAGTCATTCCTTGAAGTATTCTGATATTTTTAAACAATATATAAAATAATATATGAAATGCACAATGGATCTCTGTTTCAGGTTTTCAGAAGTGAGCTGTTCATTATGGTCTCACATAGTTCTGAGAAATTTGTGAGATTAAAAATAACATCATTTTCCAGGTAAAAGTTGGTGACAAATTCTCTTTAATAATCAAATACATATTCTATGCAAAAGTTTGTTCTGTGCCACAAGTCATAACTGTACCTTAAGAAACAAAAGTTTTATTAATTAAGGACCAAGTCAAATAATTACGTTTGGAGAATGCTTACAGAGCCATAAGTGTATTTTACATGTGTTATAGTTTGTGCCAAGTTGACATAAAAGTTTAGTCATGAAAGACAGCAAAATGTCCATAGGTGTTAGGCCTCTCATTTGTAAAAGGTTAAAGTAGTTATTGTCTCTGTTACTATCACTTAACTCTTATCCACAATTTTTGTATAAAACTAATGGCATGTTTCAAGTACGTTATTTTGACTTTATTATCATCATTATAATAACATATATTGAAAAGGAAAATACACATGCTTTAAATTTGCAAGCTCATAAACCTCCAACTGAAATGTCAGTCTTCTACACATCCATTATTTATTTTAAGCAATGAATTGATTTGCAGTTATGAAGCTATTTAAATATCTTGATTGTAAAAGTTCAAGGGTCATATTCATAAATTGACAGCCAAGATTTTCAATTTTTGCATGCCATTTAAATATTTTTTAATTTATGTTTAAATTTACTTTTTAACTGATAATAACAAAAAATTCATGCATACCAGTGGGGTACCTACAATGTTCAATATACGTATAAATTCAAATAGGGCTAAACAAATTTAACTTACTCAAGCACAACATTTCTTTATAGTAAAATCTTTCAAAATCCTTTCTTTTTGAAATTACAGTACATTACAGTTATCTATAGTCAATTGAACTAAATCATTACTTAAAATGTTTTATGTGCCATGTTGCTTGCCTGTGAAATCCAAAGTTTTTTCTTTTCTTACTTCATTCTCTCCTCCCTTCCTTCTTTTCTTTCTTTCCTATTCTAGAATATGATATGATATTGTTATGTGTGAATGTTTATGTTTTATATGAAATGTAGAATATATAACTATATATAAATGTATAGTATATAGTACATTATATAGTAATTAATATATATTATACGTGTGAACTGTGTGTATATATATATATGTATATGTGTATAGATAGATTGATGAAATAGATAATAGATAAATAATAAACAGATAGATAGATACAGAAGGAGAGAGAGAGAGACAGCTAGACAAGCAGATGGACAGATGGTTCACTTTGCCCAGGAAACTTGAGGATATTTGTCTCTACCCTAAAGATCTCTCACTATAGTAATTAAGACAGTCATATTTGAGCCAGGCTGGCACATGGGGAGGCTGAGGGAGGAAGAATTGCCTATTTGAGAATAACCTGGGCTATACCCTGTCTCATATAGCAAAATAAAACAATATACTGTCTCATTTACAGATATTAGAAAGTACTTTGATGAAATTCAGCTAAGGACTCAACTTTTCTTTTGACATTACCTACAGTATTTCTATATATTCCAGAGTTACAGTTATGTTCCAGGATGCTACTTGGCAACCAATGGCAAGAGTAGATGGAGATGAATAAGCATTAACTTTCTGCAAAAGGTATGAATCAGAGATTCTAAAAATCACATCTGATCACTTTGAGTTTCCAAAACTTAGTCACACAATGACAACTTGCAAGAGAAACTAGAAGTCTAGTAAATGTAACATATACCAAATTAAATCTTTGTTGTTCTGTCAACAAACATAAGGCTGAAAGAATAAACATGGGTATATGTTCATATTATTGCTACATTACCCTGTTTAAAGGCCAAAATGGCTGAGATTAGAGAGAAGGAAGAGGTGAAATGGAACATCTAAGGACTCTGCAAGGAATTTTATGTAGTAAAAGTTAAATGACTGTCTTTAAATTTTCTATGGGGTAGTCATCATAAAATATGCCTTTTTTTTTTTTAACTCTGAGCTTTTTGTGCATCAGCAATTCTATCTGGAGGACTTAGTTTGAGAAATGCATTTAAAGGAAAATATTATTTGGAGAACATATTTTATTTGCCATTCATACCTGCTGATGCACACTTTTATACTAATGAAATATTGCTGTGCATACTAGATTAAACTGACCTTTTTGATGAGGACAATTTTTTCAATTTGAAAATTAATAGACCCTTAAGGGGAGGAAAGATTTGAGTGATATTTGAGATCAAAAGAATTTTGATTCCTTTAAAAGTCTTACACAAGGAAAGTTAAGAAGGTGAATATGGTTGATGTACTCTCTATACAAGAACGAACATAAAAATTTTAAAATGATTGAAACTACCATAAGAAAGGGAATAAGGTAGAAAGGACAAAAATAGAGAAGATGAAACAAATCAGGTTCTGATGCATAAACATGGAAGTGCCACAAGGAAACTCTCTTTAACAATCTTAAGTAAAAATGTCATTTTTTCTTTTTTCTTTTTTTCTTATAAAAAATTGGAGGAGGGTGGAACAGGTCCCGTCTTGGGGGTTGGTACTGGTGGGAGGGGGAAGGAGGTGGGGAGAGGGTATAGGAGGGTGAATATGGTGCAAATATTGTATACATAAGTTTGTAAATGGAAAAATGAGACCTGTTGAAACTATTCCAGGAATGGGGGAGGGGTAAAGAAGAATGGTGGAGAGGGTGAATTCAAGTATGATACATTTGCATGTGGAACCCAAAAAATAAAGAAAAGAAAAGACATGAAAGTAGAAGGGGAACTATTAGAGAATCGGAAGGGGACCAGCAGTGGGATAGAGGGAGAGAAGGAATAGTTGAGGGTAAAAAGGGTGGTAAATAGACTAATGTACATAATACTCATGGATAAAAATGTCATCATGAAACCTACTATTTCGTGTAACTGTTATACACAAAAACACACAATGAGATATCTTATAAGATTATTGAAATAAAAAATAACTTTTATAGAATTTATTAGTTAAGTAAAAATTAATAACAATGAAAAAAAGTATGACACATTGGTATATTGTAAGAACTTTTGTAAATGCCATAATGTACCTTCACCCAGCATAATAAAATATTATAAAAATCAGAATAAAAATAAATTGTTAAATATAAATTTAAAAAACAAAAACAAGAATGACATCAAAAAGTCTTACATAAGCATTAACATTCTCCAAACAAAATTAGAGTAGGAAGAAGTTATAAAATATGGTTATTATTGCTTGAAGAAAAAGTAAGGATAATTTAATAGAAAATTCAGAGTAGCAGCCATCCAACTTGCAACAGAAGTTTACTGTTATCTTAAAAGAGAAAGACATGAGAGGATCACAAGAATAACATTCAGTGTTATTCAGGTAATTCTTCACATAAAACACAATGGGTAATTTCTCTTCCCTCAGCCATAGAGAGAAGGATAAAATTAAACAGACAAATATGTATTAGGAAAGCATGTTTATGCATGTTCAAACCTAGGAGACTTTCCTTGTTGAAAAATCTCAATGTCTTCTTTACCATGACTATATATTATCTAAGTTTCAATCATAATTTATGAATTGTAGCCATTGGATATTTTGGCCATTAGCATTCAGTCCTAAAATCCCAATTATACTGTGGTTCACTACCTTTTTCCACTGTGTACAATCTAGTAGCACAGATTAATCAGAAGTCTTTCTTCTCCTACATCAAGAAAACACATGTGATCCAAACATGCCAGTGATATTCTCACCCAATAAATAAAAGTGAGGATGTTTGAAGTCATTTGCACTAGTTTGGGTGTTGAATGTCCCAAAAAGGTCCATGGGTTAAAGGCTTCATTCCCAGGATAGCAACACTGGAAGGTAGCTTAGATGGGGCCTAGATGGAGGTACTTAAGTCACTGAGTACATGCCTTCAAAGGAAATTGTGGAGCCAAGGACTTACCTAATTTAAAAAGTACAAACACCCAAATCCCTTCTCAGAGGTCCTGAGTCAGAATCACAAAAGAGATCTCAGTATACGTTAACATATATGATTGGTGGTGCTCAGCCAGCAACCATTCACTGACCAGCACTAGAAAATCTTCCCTTACAATCTTTGCAACCACATCATGACCTAGAACTTAACAGAAGTTTAGAACTTCAGTCCATACCCTGGACTAAGGCCTTACCTTGACTTAGTCCTTACCTTACCTAGTCCTGACCTTGACTTAGAACTGTATTTTCATATGAAACCTAAGTTTGAGAAGCACTGTCAGGAATAAAAGTTTCAAGAGGGAAAAAGAATAAAAGTTGTTTGTGGGAGTAGAAAAAAGTAAATGGCAAATTTTGTATCTATCATGAAGTACATAGTTTTAGATGCAGAAAGGTGCTTAAATGTGCTTAAATGGTTCTTTTGACATGTGTACATTCACAAAATTATAAAGAAAACTCAATATATTTTTTCCATTTTATTATAGAAGTTTCTGATGGTAAAAAAAAAAAAAAGGAGAAAAAAAAAGAAAATTACTGAGAATTGTCCTTGCTCAGAATTTTTAAAGAAACTTGGCTTATAAATTACATTGATGTGGTAAAGAATATCTGTGTGCTGTTAGTCTCTTTAAGTTTTAGTCATAAGGTTAGATGGATACCAATATGTTTTGTAGGACCAAGTATGAGGTTCAGTCACTTCCATCAATGGCAAAAGGTACTATACAGTTCAAAACATCACTCGTCTTCTTCACAGACTGATGTAAGTCTATGGTTTAACTTACAAAGGGTGGAATATTTTCTACCCTGAAAGGGAACGAGGAAAGAGAATTGACTAACACATGGCAAGTATTACCTAAGTTGAAACTGCACTCAATGGAGAGGGGAAAATGAATGTTCAATCCTCAGTTAGCATCAATGTAAGAGTCTGGAAAGAGAAATATATTGACTGTAATTCATGGTGTGATTTTCACTGAATAGCAGGAAAGCACTGGTACTGAAGACAGGAAGCCATAGGGTCAAAGTCCATCTCCAATATGCATCAGCTGCTGCCATCAGGCAGTTACTAAAGCCCTATAATCTTCAGATTCTTTACTTTAAAATTGTGAACAAACCTTTTCTCTAGTTCCTGATTCCCTTCTGCTATTGGCCTCTGTCTCTTTAAAGTATCTGCATTAGTTTCTCTGAATTGAGGACAACAAATGCTATCTAGTTTTTTGGGTGTCTTACCTATCCTCATACCTTCCTTGTGTGCTCTTGCTTTATCATGTGAACAAAGTCCAATCCCCTTGTTGTGTTTGCCCTTGATCTAATGTCCACATATGAGGGAGAACATAGGATAACACACATGCACAGAAAAACAATGCAAGTCACCTCCCTGTGTAGCTATCATTATCTCAACTAGCAAAAACCCTTGGTCCTTCCTATTATTGCTTATACTCTCTCTTCAACAAAATTAGAGATAAGGGCAAAATAGTTTCTGCCTGATTGCCAGGGGGGAAGGGGGTAGAAATGACCCAAACATTGTATGCATAAATGAATAAAAGAAAAAAATGAAATAAAATAAATTCATGAACAAAAAAATAATAAAATAAAATTGTGAACAATAATACTAAAGGGAACTCCTGAAGTTCCTAGAGCACACTTTGATTATTAAACATAGCTAATTAAGACCTGGCACATTGGCACTTGCCACTAGCTACTCAATAGACAGTGGTCAGGAGGATCATGTTTCCAGCTAGCGTGGCATAAAGATCATGAGACCCCCATCTCAGTCAATGGCAGGCCCCTTAGTACATGTTTGTCATTCCAACTATGCTAGAAAGCTTAAATAGAGCCACAGTCCAGGCTGCCATGACCCTATATCAAAAATAAAAGCAAAAAGTGCTGGTGGCGTGGCTCAAGTGGTAGAGCACTTGCTTAGCAAGCACAAGGCCCAGAGTTCAAACCCCAGTACTGCAAAATAAACAAATAAATGAAAGGAGGAAGGGGAGAGAGAGAGAGAGAGAGAGAAAGGAGGGAGAGAGGGAGAGAGAAAGAAAGAAGGAAGGAAGGAAGGGAGGAAGGAAGGAAGACAAATACAGAATAGATGTTGAGAACATGCTGTGAACCAAGGATTATAATTTACCAATGAAATCATGAATAAAATCCAATCTGCTTTTCAAAGCAGAGATATCTTCATGTCATTGTGTCTGATAAAGAAAATTGTTACTTTTATTTTCTCTTTGTAATCCAGCTGCATCAATTAGGAGGGACTACAAAAATAATTCTTTCAAACAGACACCAATAGCAGTTTTTGGAGATGGACAGTCTTTGCAATTGCATTCAGCTGTAATACCATTTAAATATAACTGGGTTATTAATTTATCATAATTTTTAACACAGAGGAAATTTGAGGAACTGACCTGTAATTTGCTTTATTGGTTGTATGTGAATACATACAAGCTCCTATGATTTCGTACCTTTCAAGGGCAACCATCTTTCTATAACCTTTAGTTCACATCATCCTTGGATGGGATGGTTCATTCATTTGACCACATATAGCATTTTGTTGCTTTTCATTTTATTGGGATATTTATCCCACTCTGATTTGTCCTTATTTAAGTTACATACATTGTTGAAAATATGATAGCACCCTATATTGTATTATATAGTATGATAGAGCTTCTATTATATAATATGAAAGTGCTGATCTTTGCATTCCTAATGAACTGAGATGATACTATATAATTGTGTAAATAAATGTATGATTTAAATGTAGTAATTTTATATCCTTCTGAAGAACCTAAGATAGTGCTAAGAACAATTCAGAAATTAATATATATATGCATTTTTATAATCTAGATAAATTAAAATTACTACATATGTATTACAAATAAAAAATATTTCATGGTATGCATACATATTAAATAAGAGTAGTCCCATATACTTTTTTGCCTAATGAAATGTTCTGTCATAACCTATATATTATAATTGATAAGATTTTTGCCTAAATATACAAGTAAAGATGTATTAAGGCAAATTTGAAATACTGCATAAATAATTAGCCCAAATAATCAATTAACCAGAACTTCTCAAAATTCACCATTTATGACAAGCACAAATGAAGTAAATCACAGTGAAAAAACCTTCCAAAAGAAGGTCAGACAAATATGGGACTCACTGTGTATCTGACTTAAACTCCTCCCTTTATTTCATTTGCAGACAGGCATCAGAGTCCATTTTGAGACTGTTGACTTCAAAGAACTCTGTCATGCCATGAAATATCTCATCCTCTTCATTTCAGTGTACTTAAAACACAGAACAAAGAATATTTATCTTAGAAAGATTTATAACCATAAAACTTGTGTCAAAATTAGTTTGCATCCTAAAATTCACTAGAAATCTTTCTAGATTAGTGGTCAATAACCTGTTTTTGTTTTTTAGTCCTTTCCCTTTGAGAACCAGAGGAAAAGTAAGGTTCTGTCACTGAATAATGCACACACATACAAATCCAGCTTATTAATTTATACCTCCTAAGTTAAATGATACTTAACATATTTTCATATACTTATTTATTGTATGCAAATTCTCTTCATTAATTTTTTTTTCAAGTACTTTGGCCATTTTCTAATTGAATTTTTTTGGTGTTTCATATTGGAGGGCTCTTAATATATTCTAGAAACACATTTTTCCATCAAACACACACACACATACATATATATGTCATATACATATATATATATATATGGCATATATATGGCAATATTTTCTCTCAGTCTCTAATCTTTTCTTTCCTCCTCTTAACAGTGTAGTTCACTGAATAAATGTCTTAATTTTGAGGCATTCTTATGTATCAAGCTTTCACTTATTAATTGTGTTGATTATGTCACGTCTAAGAATCTTTCACTCAATCCAAGTCCGGAAGTTTTTTCTGTTTAGTTCTAAATGTTTTGTAGTTTACGTTTTACAGTTAAAAATTTGAGTTGTGCTTTTAGCTAACTTTTGTGCAATGTATGATTTTATTTGAATTTATTTTCTTTTCATTGTTTTTGTTTTTCCTTATGGATGATAAGTACTTTGACAACATTGGTGGCACAAGCGACCAAAAACTGTCCATTCTCCTTTGAGTTATAAGAAAACAAACATATTTGGTTTTATAAGTATTGAACACAAGAAAAGAATTGAAAATTTAAGAACAGGTTTTTAAGAATGCCTTGTATTGAGCAGAAGGAGTCACATGGTTTGTGACAGTTACTTGCCAGCAGACTTGTAAGATCAGTTTGTATTGAAATTTGATGGTAGTGTCTCATTGTTCTTATATATACAATAGCTACTGATTGCACTTAAATTATTAGTAATCTGTCTTTCCTGAACCATCTTGATTCTGTAAATCAAGATTTCAGTTTGTTGTTTAAAATTGCCTGGGAAATTTTACTTTAACATGCATATTTAGATAACAGCACAAATTTCTCTGTAAATACAAGTGAATCTACATCTTTTATTTGTATAACTACCATAAAGTAATTCACTAAAACTTTAGAAAAAGAGCTATAACAGTCACACAAATATTTAGTTCCTGGAATTAATTATTAATATGTGAGTGCATTTGTATACATATGTCTTTGCTTTTGTTTGTTTTCTAAAAATATTTTCTTTATCAACTTTGCTGCATGTTGTAACAAATCCTTAAAAATGCATGACTGATAATAAAAGATTTAATAATAAGTTTACCTTTAGGTATTTTTAAGAATATTCAGTTGGATTTTTGTTACCTCAATATTTGCCCCTAGTAAGCAATTTAAAAAATTATCAGTAATAAATTGTGTTTGCTTTAATAATAAACTTTGTTATCCCAGTAAAGACAAATAAAAAAAATACAGAAGACAGAAAGTAGACCACTTTCCATACTTTTTCTAAGGTATTCTTGCTTTCTGGCTAGCCCAAAGCAACTTATGACCTCTTACTTAATAAGAGACAGATAAGTTTGCTTTTCACATTCCAGACCACTCAGTCTCCATTTAGTTCAGGGATTGTCCTTCTGGACAACCAGTGCATCTTTAATGTCATGTGTTTGCAAGTAGCCAATGCTCTCAAAAGTAGTTGTCATAATAAGCTTGGATCAATATCTAAGTTAATTCAAACTCAGTATCAAAAATAACTGTAGCATATTAACTTGCTGTATTTAAATTTTTGAATAGTTAAGTATAACTATTTTGTTAATGATAAAGATCAGAAAGAATAGCAAAGGATATATTAAGTATCTACTCAGATTTGGAGCGGATTTATATGGAAATGCATTTGTTTCATATTCTCAATTTTATAAGATAATGATGGAATGTGATCATGTGTCTGACTCCACCAGTTACAAATTGTATAATAGCAGGTGAGTTAAACATTTTGAGATTCTTTCCCTATATATAAAAGGAGTTCACTCACACTAAACTGATAGCTTTTCAATGAGGATTGAAGATGATTTTGTTAAACCACCTAGCACCCAACAGAGTCCATGATACATACACTGCCAATTATAAAAATAATCAGGACAAGACCTTTCTTCCTGAGGCTTTCTTTCCCTCGTTATGATTATTAAATCCTTTTATATAGTATTTCTTTTCTTAATACTAGCATTGTATTATAAAGGTAGCTTTTCATGGAGCTATAATTTGAAGATGAAATGGCAGATTACATCAAGAGATATTTGGATTGAAGAGAAAAGAATATTTCAAGCCTTAAAGTATATTTAAACATATACATGTGTAAAAATATTATGCTTACTCAAGAGAAGAAATCAAAGAAACTTTGTGGTTTTTATAGTCTCCCTATGCACAAAGAAACATTTATCTCATTTAATCACATGTTCATGTTATTTTAAAATTTATTTGCTTAAGTTTGAAAATATGAAGAAAGAAACTGATGCTTATCAAACCTGGAGCTACTATTATGGTTTACAATGATGCCAAATGTAGATATGACATCTGTGGTAAGGTTATCCCTACAAGAAGATCTATTTCAGTCTCTGTTTGATATCAAATATAAATTGTATTCTAAATCCAGCTACAGCCAAGGCAGAATCACAATTCAATGTGAAATTTAAATACGTTATTCTTTATTTCAAAAACCTATGATTAAACTAAAGCAAAAGCACAAGCCTTCCATTCATAAAATATGCTATGAAAACAGATCTGGACTCAGATCTTTGCTTCATTATTTTGTTCTTTGATGAGTAATATAATCCCTACAATGACCATGCTGTCATCTATAGAAGATATGGATAATAATATCAACTATATAAATATATATATATATATATATATATATATATATATATATCTAGAATTCTGATTTGAATACAGTTTAAATGCTTCCTGAAGGGGTTCCTGTGTTGGAACCCTTGTGGCAAGGTTAAAAGTGGATGGAATCTTTGAATCTTTGAGGGATATCCTAGTGAGATATCTAAATCAGTCATCAGAGGTGCTGCCCTTGGAAGAAAATAGTATAGTTCTTGTAGAACTCTGAGTTAGTTCTCATGAGAGGACTGTTATCAAAGAGAAGATTGAAACTTCCTCTCCCTTTATCTCTCCATCTTTCCAAGTGATAGCTACCTCTCACATGCATTCTTGATGTGAGGCTACCAACTGTGATGTGACACATTCAAGACAGCCCTTGCAATGACCAGTACCATGTTGTTTTCACTTCCAGCCTCCAAAGTTGAGAGGTAAATCAATCCTTTATAAAATACCCAGCCTCAGATATTTCATTATAGTAGTATAAAATGGACTAGTACAACCAGGTTATCTATTGTTATGTGAAAAACCATTGCAAAACTAGGTATTTTAAAACAATAACAATATAATTGTCTATAAAGCTAAAATTTAGACATAGCTAAATTGAAATAGAATGTATTTAAATCAACATAGCCCCAGTTGGAATTTGTCTAAGATTGAGAACTGAAATTGCTTAGCTATTCTTTTAATCACATTCCTGACTGTTGACTTTGACCTTAGCTGGAACACAGAGAGTTGACCAATGTTTTCTGGGCTTCCTCATAATTTAGTAGCTGAGTTGCAATGCTAAGTACCCTGAGAAAGACAGGGATAAAGATGATGAGATACAGAGAGAGAGAGAGGGAGAGAACACCATGGAGTAGTAGCAACTATTATACTTGGAAGTTATGCATCACTCTCACTGTATTTTATTTGTAAAAGGACTCAAAAATCCTTGCCCAGTTTCAAAATATAGATTACCCATCCTGTTGATGAATTAATAATGTTCTGAAAGAGCATGTAAGGTGAGAAATGTTGTACATTAATAAAAATGAAAATCCACCAGATTAAACTTTTTGTGTAAATGAAGAAGCAATCAACATCATCAGTGTCTATCCAGATATTCAATATAATATAAAAAGAGAGCTAGGGCTGCTTGAAGTTTCCATATATAAAAAATTAATCTTCACATTAACCTTCAAATATAACTGATGTCTCCAATTTAACACAAAAAACAGCCTTGGAGGTATTAAATGACCCAAAGACAGCTACACAATTAGTAAGTGAAAAATTTAGAAATTGAAATCAATTCATTTTGGTTCAAAGAATAGATATCTCCTAACTAAATTCATGAAAATTGATAATACAGGCATTTGAGAAACAAATCTTACCTCTCCAAACACTCTAAAGGCATCATGAGTCCCTAAGAAGGAATTAATTACATTTTGAAAATAGCTTGTGCTCACAATTATTATTTTATCTTCTCACATTTTATTTTCAATGGAAAGTGATTTATAACTTTCTAAACCTGTTCACTGAGATTTTTTTGGTCTAATTATCTTTGAATATGGAATAAGAAAGGAATGACTTTAGTTGTGGTGAAGTTTCTGATGATGGAGTAAAGAAAAGAACCTGGGGCTTTAACATTATCACTGTCGAGCTGTTGAATACATGAACTTCCAATGTAACTTTTGGCATGTGAGAGAAGTAATCCCTTTTTGTTGAAACTACTGGAATGGTACTTTGGATTTCTTGCAGCTCAATATAATTCCTAACTGATGCAGGTTCTATTTCTTCATCATCAAAAAAGACTCCTTCAGTAAATTTAATTTTCCATCACAGTTCACAAAAATGTTCTTTATCTTAACTCCTGTGGTTAAAAAAACATATTTCTATGTTATGCAAGAAAGTGTCAACCCTGTTTATTCTAATCATACTAATACTTGCTTAGTATGGAATTAAAATAGATAAGTTTCATGCTTTTGTAAGACTTTTATATAACACATCTATAAATCAAAGGAAAGTCATGGTAGCAATCCATATTTTTTCATTTTATGCTACCTTGTTCCTGATGCATTTTTTTATTTTATCTTTTGATACCATCATCTTAACCAAAGGTATCTCTTTCTTAAATACTGTGTTCTATAATTGAACATGTTAGGGAAATGTCACAAATAATGTTCCCTTTTGGAAAATCCTAAGCAAAAGAAAATATTTAGGGTTTAACAACTTTCAGTTCATCCAAGGATTACAAATTATTGCATGGCATGCCTGATTGCCACTGTTGTTGCAGCTATATGTATTGGTTATTAATATTCCTGGGAATCAACTTGTAGAACTACCAAACTTAATTACTCCATTCTGGACATAAAACTTTACTAGATATTTTCTCAGAATCTCTCAAGTTTTCCCACATATAAAAATAATATTCCAGTTTAATGCATTAACCCTTTCCACCTATGTATTTTCCAATGTGCATCAGATTACCTTTCATAAATTGTTCATTTAAAACTGAAATGCAATTGATCATACTAAGTTAGAATACATTTTTCTATAGCATATGTAAACAAAGAGAAATAATAGACTTTTTATGATCTCAAAGAATGACAATAACATTCACTCTTTGTTCAGGACAAGTCTTAGAGTCATTTTTTTCTTTGGTTGTCTGGGGTTTGAACTCAGAGCATCACACTTGCAAAGCAGTTGTTTTACCTCTTGAGCTATACTTGTAGTCCATTTTGCTCTGGTTATTTAGGAAATGGGATTGCTGAGCCTGGGGTTGGCCTTGAACCATGATTCTCTCAATCTCAGCCAACTAAGCAGCTAGGATTGCAGATGCAAGTCACAGATGCCAAATTTAGAGTCATTCTTGATACTTTCATTTTTCTCATACTACACAGCAATTTATTTTCAAATTCTTTTGACTGTGCCTTTTAAATACATTCAAAGTCCAGATTCCTAAAAACATACCTAGATTTCAATTATTTCTTACCTCCTATGTTACCACAACCTAGATCTAAGCCACCATAGTCTCCCACCTGAATTATTGTCATGCAGGCTGACTCTTCTCCTCCATTTCTGTCACCTACAATATATTCTAACTGAACATGTACAGTCATCATTTATTTGTGTTTTATCATTTATTTTCAAATAGAAAAGGGCTTATTCATATCTCTCATCTGGGTATAAAACGTAAGGTATACACAACACTCCCTCTGTCTTCAGCATGACTTCCCTGTGTGTCTACTTTCCAGGGCATCTTGGGTGTCAGATATGGTACAGATGGTGCATGGTGCCTTTTCTCAAAGGTCACTTAGTCCAGAAGACAACACAGGGCACAGACGACTCTACTGCTGCCCAGAAGATGGGCACTGCCTGCACAGGGCCAGCTTTCAACGGCCATATACTGCCTTCTTAATCCAGGACTCACAAAGATCATCAGGTTATGGACATTGCCTGGGATGGGTTGTATAGGTCAGATTGAGAGACTTGAAGATTGTTCCTGATCAGCTCAACATCTGGTCCACTCAACATCTGCCCCTGATGACCCACTTTCTGTGTTCCACAGCACAGCCTTCACTTCCCAAGTGGTCCCTGAAGGCAGGGCCAGAAGGCAAAGAGCTGTTTGATCTTCTGGAAGACCTGGCATGTGTAGCTATCTTGGTTCACTTATAGGGCTCATCTGTCCCTGTAGTGATTGCCATGATTATAGAAATCTTTAATCAGAGGCCAGGCTTGGACATGCCCAGGACTGCCGGACATAAGAGTCATCATTTCACATTAGAATCCAGACCTTCTACTCGAAGCCTTTTAATACCATTTAAACTCGGAGGAAAAGATAAATCTCTTAGAGGGAATTATAAGGCTGTCTTCCATTACCCTTCAGATTCCATCCTCTTTACCTCTTTTGTGAAGACACTCCTTCCTAGTTGGCACTTTGGAACCACAGTCCTGTCCATGGTCTGTCCACATACTAGTTACATTTTCTTGTCCAGTCTTTTATACTTGCTCTTTCTGGAACACCTACAACACACAAGACTCACTCCAGCACTTTGTTTTATAAGGGTCTTATTCAAAAACTGATCTTCAGCCATGCCTTCTTTCACTGATATCTAAATCATATTCATCATCACCCATGTCCTATAAATTTACCTTATTTTTTCCCTCCTCATAAAGAAGGTAATCTCCATAATTATAGAAATCTTTGTCTGTTTTGTTTTTCTATTCTTCCTAAAATCTATAGCAATCCAGGGCCATTGAAGACATTTAGTTAATATTTTCTTAATAAGTTAATGAATAGATCTGTACTTTTCCCACCTAGATCTTTTGACTTAACATTACACAATATCATAAAACAGACTTTTATATTCCTAAAGTTTCAGAGTGTGGAAGTTGAAGATGGAGATAGCAACATTGGCTTCTAAGATATCTCTTCCTGGTTTACACATACTTGCCATGTGTCTTTACATGGCCTTTCTTTTATGGAGAGAGAGATCTCTGTGTTTCCTCTTCTTGTAAGGACACCAGTGCTATTTTATTGGGTCCTCTACTCTTATGACTTCATTTAATGCTAATTTCCTACCTAAAGGTCCTACATCTAAACAAACTTTAAATAGGGGTTAAGGATTCAACCTTAACCTGTGTTTAGAGAAAGGTACATAATTCAGTCCTTGACAATACTCATTTTTTAAGTTGCTTCTACCAAATAATGTAATGCTATTTCATTTTCCATTTTTGCACATGGCAAACAGGAAGGTACATGATTATAGAATATTTCAAATCACAGAGACCAAGACCAACAAGCTCTAGTGATACAAAAATAAACTATTTCCATGTAAAGTTAGAGTAGCTGGAAATTTCAAAATGTTCTAAATGTTATAAGGAAGCATCTCTTTAGAACCACAATTGATAAAGACTGTTCAAACTAGATCTTTGAACAACTACAGATTGAATTCTCAAAAATTTTATCAGTAATCCTTATAGAGACAAAGATTATATCCTATCATAAAATTGCATGGATGACTATAGTCTCATTTTTCAGTAAAAATGGTCAAAGTGCCATGTAATTTTGAGCAACAAAGAAATACTGAAAAAGACAAGGCCATAAACAGCCTTTACTATATAGGTTTTACTTATTTTTTTCTATGGTCTGGAGAATTTACTCTCAACACATTCAGGTTGTTGGCTGAATTCAGTTCTTTATACTGTCTTCTTTTATCCTGTCTTCTTTCTGACTGCTAACTGGGAGTCACTGGTTGCCTGAATCTGTTCCTAAAGGGTATTTTCTTTCTGCCTATTGCTCATGTATGTTATTAGATTGGGCTCATCTGAATAATCCATAATAGTTACTCAATTTTAAGGAATGTAACTGTAATGTCATCTTCTTAGTACCTGTTGTGAAGATTAGGATATAGACTTTTTCGAAAATCATTCTCTTTTTCTACAATCTTTAAGGAATAACAACAACAAAATATTGAACTGTCCTAGACAGATTAATAGGATATTTTATTGCTTAAAGATCTTGAATACGTCTGAACATGATTTGTCTTAAATTTATGATAAGGAATTCAAACTAAACTTCTTTCTTTGTTTTAAAATTAACTTATCTGATTTGTAGGAAAATTGTCAAAAGACTAGATTGCCCGTATATCCCATATTTAGTTAGTCTTATTATTATTTTACATTTCTATGACACATTTCTCAAAAGCAATGAACCAATGCTGATATATTATTAATTGGTAAAATTAAGTCTCTCTCTATGCACCTGGAAAATATCTTGTGATTTATGGATTAGTAAAATAAAGTTATGTCAGAATTATGCTTTCCAGAGTAAATAAAAACTCATTAGTGCAAAACCTTCCATAATGTATTCCACTAAAAGTAATCGTTATTTCTTAGACTTTCAGAAGGGCCTAAATGTCAGGTATACTTACTTTCTTTAGGATATTTCTCTTTGCAATTCTGCCAACTTCTGGCATGCAGGGAGAGCTTAAAAGGAGCGGTTGCTGAACCACATGCTATGCAGACTCACCTGTTGTGCTTCACAGTTTTTTTACTCAAAGCAAGATTTCTGAAAACAGCATTGTATTCTCTTTGGTTCCTGAATCGCTGTCATTTCCCTGCAAAGAGCCCCTCCAGCATCATAGACCCTCTCAGGGACCTGCACATATTGAAAAGAAGATCTCAAAGGAACACATCTGTGTTAAAGTAATCTGAAGCTATGAGGGGATGAAGTTCACAAATGTTTTTATACAGGGTAACATCAATTACCTTGAATGTCGTATTCAATTAGATAGACAAGTTATTCATGATCAATAGAAAATGCAAAATAATTGGGCTGTGTAGCATGGAGTTGGTTAGAGGACTGCATACACTAAAAAAATCTTTTCACACTATTGAAAGATTCTTACTTGAAGGGGTAAGGAGACTGTCCTGAGCACAATACGTTAAGCATCCCAGCTGCTTCCCACAAGATCCCAAAAATTCTGAGGTTCTGACTGTCAACAATGTCTCTAGACTGCTAAATATTCTCTACAATACAAAATCATGCTCAACTAAGCTAATCCCCAGAAATTAAGAGAATATCACTTTAATTAGACAGATCTTGGATCCTGTACAAGGTCTTTCACTTGTGATTTAGGTAAAGCTGTAACATGTCTGTGTTTAGTTTCTTAGTCTATAAAATGCAAATAGTGGGAAATTTGTAAAAGAACTTTGTATGAACCAATAGATTTCAATGGAAAATGGATCATATCTACCAAGTCCTTATATAGGGGAATATTATCTATATTATCTATATATTATTTGAGCTGCATTACAACTCTGATACTTGTAGAAAAATAATAATTCTTGAGGATATAAATCAATTAGAATCTTGTGCAATTGATTCTTAGACTGTAGGTATTAGCAAGATTTTTTTGTTTTGAGTTTACTTTTTATATTTATTTCAACATTTCTTACTTGACTAAATTTTTGTGATAGTGGAAATATGCTTTCAATTTCTTGTAAATCCTTAGTGGTTCCCTTGTTAACCAATGAATGAAACAAAACCTTGGGCATATGTAGACTTTGTATCTACAGGACAGTTGTGAGTTTATATATTTTTAAGATTATACTGATATCTTAAGGATTTCAAGGGCCAACCATGATACCACACAATGTTAATCAACAAACTGAAGAAAATAGACCAGATGGTATCGTGTTCAAGGCCAGGCTGGGCTACACTTTTGGGCTGGAGATATATCTCAATGGTAGAGCATTTGCCTGGCATGCAAAAGATCCTGGGCTCTATCCTTAGCACTGGAACAAAATGAATGGAATCATATATATGTATGTGTGTATGTATACATATACCTCTATATATATGTATATATGTACATATATATATATATATATACTCTCTCTATATATATATATACATATATATATGTATATATGTATATATAGTATTTCTAGGCTGATTACATACATTAGCTATTGTGAATACTGCCACAATAAGCATGCATGGGGAGAAATCTCTTTAATATGTTGATTTTGTTTCTTTTGGAAATCAACCTAGAAGCAGAATAGCTGTATCATATGGTAGAGATCTATATTACCTTTTTGAAAAAATCTCCATATAGTTTTCCATGAAAATTGCATGAATTTATTTTTCCACCAAACTCAATGAGAGTTCCGTTTTCTCTGACCTGTTTACCAGCATTTTTAAATAATAGGCATTCTACATTGGGTGAGATGATATCCCATTGTAATTTTGATTTGCATTTTCTTAATAGCTTGGGATATTGAGTATTTTTCATAAAATTTTTGGCCATTTAAATTTCTTCTTTTGATCAGTTATGTCTTCACCTCATTTTTCCATTTTTAACTGGATTATTTGTTCTTTGATGTTTTTAAGTATTTTAATTATTCTGGATATTAGTCCTTTATCATATGAATGGTTATCATATATTTTCTCTCATTCTGTAGACTTTCTTATAATTCAATTGTGTCCCATGTTGTGCAAAAAGATTTTAGTTTGAAACAATCAATTTGTCTACTCTTTCTTTTGTTTAGGCATATCCCAAAAGTCTTTGCCTATTCCATTTTTTTTATACTTTCAGAGTTTTAGACTTACCATTAAGTGTTTGATTTATTTTTACTTGATCTTTATATGAGATAGGAGTGAATTTTTAATCTTCTGCATATGAGTATTCAGTTTTCCCAGCACTATTTTTGAAGAGGTTATTTTTTTCCAGTGTGTGTTTTTGTAATTTTCTTGAAAATCAGTTGGATATGCTTATGTGGACATTTTTTGTGGGATGTCTATCTTGTTCCATTTGGTCTGTTTGTCTTATTTTTTGTGTCAGTACCATGCTGCTTTGCTTAGTATGCCTCTGTAGTATGTCTTTTTTTTTTAAGATATAAATAACTTTACTTTGTTTTACTTTATTTGAACATCTTATTTTTTTATTTATTTTTTTATTATGTGCATACATTGTTTGGGTCATTTCTCCACCCTGCCCCCCTACCCCACCATTCCTCCCTCCCCTCCTCAATTTTAGGCAGGTCCCGTTCTGCCCTTGTGACTGATTTTGTTGAAGAAAAGACATAAGCATAATAAGAAAGACAAAGTGTTTTTGCTAGTTGAGTTAAGGATAGCTAAACAGAAAGATTCCTACTATTGCTCTCATGTATCCATGCATTACGACCCATGTTGATTCAACTCTAACTGATCTTGACATTGGTTCCTGATCCCCTGCTAGTGATAACCTGTCATTTTGAGGTTTCTGTATTAGTTCCTCTAGAGTAGAGATATCAAACGCTTTCATGTTTTTGGTTTTCTACCTATTCCTATATCTCCCGTATGTGCTTTCCCCTTTTCTTGCGATCCGAGTCCAACAACATTGCTGTATTTGCCCTAGGTCTAAAGTCTGCATATGAGGGAGAACATACAATTTTTGGTCTTCTGAGCCAGGCTAACCTTGCTCCAGAATGATGTTCTCCAGTTCCATCTATTTACCTTCAAATGCTAACATTTCATTCTTCATGGATGAGTAAAATTCCATTGTGTACAAGTACCACATCTTCTTGATCCATTCATCAGTAATGGGGCATCTTGGTTGTTGCCATAACTTGGCTATTGTGAATAGTGCTGCAATAAACATGGGTGTGCAGGTGCCTCTGAAGTAACCTGTGTCACATTCTTTTGGATATATCCCCAGGAGTGGGATTGCTGGATCATATGGCAGGTCTATGTTTAGATTTTTAAGAAGCCTCCAAATTTTTTTCAAGAGTTGTTGTACCAGTTTGCATTCCCACCAGCAGTTAATTAGGGTTCCTTTTTTCCCACATCCTCACCAGCACTTGTTGGTGGTGGTGTTTTTGATGATGGCTGTTCTAGAAGGGGTGAGGTGGAATCTTAGTGTGGTTTTGATTTGCATTTCCTTTATGGCCAGAGATGGTGAGCATTTTTTTATGCGTTTTTTGGCCATCTGAATTTCTTCTTTTGAAAAAGTTCTGTTTAGTTCAGTTGCCTGTTTCTTAATTGGTTCATTGATTTTAGGAGAGTTTAGTTTCTTAAGTTCCCTGTATATTCTGCTTATCGTTCCCTTGTCTGATGTATGGATGGCAAATATTTTCTCCCACTCTGTGGGTGGTCTTTTCAGTTTAGAGACCGTGTCTTTTGTTGTGCAGAAGGTTTTTAATTTTATGAAGTACCATTTATTCATCCTTTCTCTTAGTCGCTGGGCTGCTGGGGTTCTATTGAAGAAGTCTTTGCCTATACCTATTTGTTCCAGAGTGTTTCCTGCTCCTTCCTGTAGTAAGTCAGAGTTTCAGGTCTGATATTTAGGTCCTTAATCCAATTTGAGTTGATACTAGTACAGGGTGATAGACATGGATCTAGTTTCAGTTTCTTGCAGATGGTTAACCACTTTTCCCAGCAACATTCATTGAAGAGGCTGCCTTTTCTCCATCGTATATTTTTGACACCTTTGCCAAAAATGAGATGGGTGTAGTTGTGTGGGTTCATATCTTGGTCCTCTATTCTGTTCCACTGGTCTTCATGTCTGTTTTTATGCCAGTACCATGCTGTTTTTATTGCTATTGCTTTGTAATATAGTTTAAAATCAGGTATTGTGATACCTCCAGCATTGTTCTTTTTGCTGAGTATTTCCTTGACTATTTGCAATCTCTTGTGTAGTATGTCTTGAAATCAAGTACTGTGATGCCTCCATCTTTGTTATTTTTGCACAAGATTGTATTAACTACTTGGGGTTTTCGTGAATACATATGAATTTTATGATTGTTTTTGTAGTTCTGTGAAGAATGTCATTTGGTCATATGATAGAGAACTGCATTGAATTCAAAAATTGCTTTGGGTACTATTTTAATAACAATAATTCTTGTAATCCATGAACATTTTTTTCAGGCTTTTTTGTGTCTTCTTCAATTACTTTCATCGATATTTTGTAGTTTTCTTTATCCATGTCTTTCATTTCTTGGTTAAATTTATTCCTAGGTACTTTATTTTTTAAAGCTATTTATTCATGACTTCTTTCGTTATTGATGTAAAAAGCAAGTACATTACTGATTTTTTAAATGCTACTGATTTTATATGTTGATTTCACATTCTGAAACTTTCTGAATTTATTTATATGTTCTAGTTGTAGTATTTATTATATACAGAAACATGTCATCTATAAGCAGGGATAATTTGACTTCTTATGATCCTACAAATACTTGGATTCTCCTGGTGGCTATGGCTTCTTTGCAAAGAGCCTTTTTATCCTAAAATTTATCATGTATCATGTTGTTGTTTGGAAAGCTCAAAGAGAGTAATTTTAACAATCATAATATTAAAATACATTAGATTTTGAGTTTTGTCAATATCTAATAAAATTAGCACCAAGTTTTATTTTTAAAACTAAATGTTTATGATTTTTGTGTTGAAATCATTCAAAAAAATCTTCTGAAACATACAATGCAAATACCTAATTCAGATTTTGTCTAATATAAATACTGACTCAAAATTATAAATAATATAATATTAAATTTGAAAATAAATTTTAGACAACAATAATAATATTTATTTTAATTTAGCTGTTTTCTGAAATAAAAGGATGTCTGATTTGTGTATGTCTACAGACCTGCTTTCTATCCTTTCTACATTCATTTATCTTTTATTTATCCAAGGTTGTCCAAATTAGAGAAAGAATGGTGAAATACACTTGACTGTTAAAATGTTTAGGCTTTCTCAGCCAAAGGAATTGACTGAAGTGGAGCAAACATGATTGCAAATTTAGTGCCCGATTTAACTTGATGGGACCTTTAAAGTCAATGTTATGGACAATCATAAATCACTGGCTTGAAAGGAAACATTTCAGGCTCATGAATGTCCAGTGACTGGTGTTTTAAAGTTTGTCTGCCAGGTAACTGAATTCGAGAGTTAACTGCAATTTAGATGTCAACAATCCCTTAGGAATTATAGCCTGTAGAGAAACTTGTTAACAGTGCATGCTAATGTTGACTGTGGACGCAGGAGGCTTATATTTTCACCTTTGGTACATTTTGCCCAAATAACTATTGTGACTACTAATATTAATCTTATGTGTCCTAACAAAGAAGACTGAACATGAAAATAAGCAGTTTGTCAGAGGCATTGCACACACTTTTCAGACAAGTCAAGGAATCACATTTCCAGAGATTTACTTTCAAACTTTGCACTTATCATAATCTCATCCTCTTCAAATTCCTTTTTTTAATAGATAGTAAGAGAACTAACACTCCCTAAATAAAAGTCAAGACTAACTGTCAGCATCTATGAAGTCACCTTGGACTTTCTGGCTGAGACTATCATTGAAAAGAATATGACTTAATTAGGAGTCTCAGATGAAATTGGTAAAGAATGCCCAAATACTTCATGGAATGACAAAATTAAATTTCTTATTTTAGGCCATTAGGGTTGTTTAGTTATGCAGCATGTATAACTAATAAAATATCCAATTAGGGGCTGGTGATGGAGCTCAGTGGTAGTTTGCCTAATGTGGGCAAGGCCCTAGGTTTGATCCCCAGCACTGAAAAAGAAATCACTTCATGTTATTTACAATTGGCTGTGTGTGCATCTTCTAAGTTTGGGTAAAAAGCCTGATAGCAAATATTTAGGGTTTTGAGTGCCATTGCCATATGGTCTAGATTATACCTATTCAACTCACCCTTCTGGTGCAAAACAGCCATAGATTTGGTTTGATAAAAGGAAAAGGAAAAAGGGATCAATGGTTTTACTGTATTCCAGTAAAGCTTATTTGAAAAACAGGCAAAATTATGGACTTGGCATTCAGTCCGTACATACTTTGATAGAGAGTATATTAATTTTCATTTCATATTATGAACTTAATTGTAATAGAACTGAAGACGTCTTTGCAATCTTCAGAAAATTCTATATTGAAAGAAATCTGTGGGCATCTCATAAAGAATATCAGATCCAAGTATGGTAGTCAACATTCTCCTGCCTAATGTGCCAAAGCAAGGTCAGCATACTTACTGAAAATTATTATATAAAGCCTAACAAATGTAGTTTTCACTATTATTTTTTCTTTAAAATCATATTATTGATATTTTAAGTAAAATAACATCAATGCAAAGAGGTATAGTTCATCCTATCAGACTTTCTACTTTCTTAAAATTAACAAGAGCAAACATAAACAAATGTGAGTTTATGAAAAACAAACCATTTGTTACAGTTAATCTGTACTGTCAACTGGATTAGATGGAGAAGCAGTTATGAGATAAGTAAAGCACACTTCTGGGTGTCAGTGAGGGTGTTTCCAAAGAGGGGTAAACAAGCAGAGGAAGACCTGCTCTGAATGTAGGTAGCAACACCTAACATTGCAATTCTGATGGATGAAGAGTACTTTTGTTTTGGTACTGACACATGAATAGTTAGTAGAAATACTGGGACAAAATAGAAAGTTCATAAATACACCAAAGTACACATGGAAAACTAAGACATGAAAGCATCTCAAATCTCTAAGGAAAAATGACTTTTAAATGACTTATATCAGGCAACAAAATTTAACCAGCATCTTTCACAATATACAAAAAAAATATCTAAATGGATTGGAAGTGTAAAAAATTTCTGAAATTCAAATAAAACATAGTAATTCCAGGAAAAAATATAGATTAACTTTTCCTTGTGCAAGATATATTGTCCAAGATGGCCTTGAGTTCACGATCCTCCTGTCTCACCCTCCTGAGTGCTAGAATTATTAGCCTGTGTCACATGCCCACCACAATTTCACGCTTTCATAATCTGAAAATGAAAAAAATCTTTCCCAAGTATAACTCCAAAAAACCTAATTCAATACAAATGTGTAATAAATCGAACTATATTAAAATAGATTGGGAGGTGAAAGCAACATTGTAGATAATACCAGATAGTAGATGAAAATTGGGAAAATGCTTATGTTACAGCAGGATAATCTCTCTTACATAAAAAAGAGCTAATAACAGTCAAGGAAAAAAATCAGAAATGAAGCTATTATCTTTTTTTGGCAGTACTGAGGTTTGAACACAGGGCTTCACACTTGTTAGGCAGGCATGTTAAATCCATGCCTCTAGATCTATATGCTCTGATTATTTTTGAGATAGTGTCTCACTTTTTCCTGGGGCTGGCTTCCACCAGGATCCTCTTGTGCATGCTTCACTTAGTAGCAGGGATGATAAGTGTGAGTACCACACCCAACTATTTTGACTGAGATGAGTCACGTGAATTTTTTGACCCTGGTTGACCTCCAAATATGATCCTCCAGATCTCAAGATTCCAAGTAGCTAGGATTGCAGACAGGCATAAGCCACCATCATCTGGCTCAGAAATGCAATTTGTGAAATGAATAGTATTATAATTAATAACAATAATAATGAGTTGAAAATAATTCATTTTAATAATAAAATAGGTATGATGATTAAAATTTTAAAAGATGCCTAATTTCTCTCATAATAATAGTACTGAAAATAGAACAAGGAAACTTCCCATATAGTTATCTGAAACAAACACAAATGTCATTTTTTCTCTTTTACAAAATCAGAGAATAGGAGACAGAACATGTTCTGTCTGAGGGAATTGGTACCAGTGGAAGAGGGGAGAATGTGGGGAAAGGGTGTAAGAGGGTGAATATGGTACAAATAATGTATACACATGCATGTAAATGGAAAAATGAGACCTGTTGAACCTGTTCCAGAAATGGCATAAGGGGATATAAAGGAGAGTGATGGAGGGAGTGAATTTAAGTATGGTATATTTGTTATATTATAAGATCTTTTGTAAATGCCACAATGTACCCCCAACACAACAATATAAAAGAAAAAGAAAATAGAACAATATTTAGGGAGCATTTCTCATTTAGAATTTTGGCAGAAATACTAGGTCCCTAACTTTATCCTACAAGTGAAGCTTTAGTCCCAAATTAATAAAGTTAGACATGAAAAAGGGGAGATAACAACAAATACCAAGGAAATCCGGGAATCACCAGGGACTACTTTGAAAACTTATGTTCAAATAAATTGGAAAAATCTAGAAGAAATGGTCAAATTTTGAGACACATACAACCACCCAAAATTGAACAAAGTGGATATTAATCACCTAAGCAGATCTATAACACACAATAAAATTGATGCAGCAATAAAGACTCTCCCAAAAAATAAAAGTCCAGGACCTCAGGGTTCACTACAGAATTCTGCAAGACCTTTAAAGAAGAACTAATACCCACTCATCAAACATTTCCACCAAACAGAAAGGAAAGAACCCTGTCAAACTCATTCTACTAAGACAGTATTTCACTCACTCAAAACCGAACAAAAAGACACACACAAAAAAGAGAATTATAGGCCAGTCTCTTAAATACATGCCAAAATCCTCAAAAAAATATTGGCAAACTGAATTCAATAGCAAATCAAAAGATCATACACTATGATCAAGTTTGTTTCATTCCAAGGATGCAGGGATGGTTCAACATATGCAAATCATTCAAGTAATACAACATATTGACAAAAGCAAAGACAAAACCACATAATCATCTCAATCATCAGAAAAAGCCTTCGACAAAATCCAACCTTTCAGGATAAAAGCTCTGATGAAACTAGGAAAAGAAACAATAGGCCTCAATATAATAAAGATTATATATGACAAGCCATTAGCCAACTTCATACTAAATGTGGAAAAATTGAAATGATTTTCCTCTAAGGTCAGGAATGAAACAAGGATGCCCACTCTCTCCAGCCTTATTTATCATAGTCTTGGAATTCCTAGTCCGAGCAGTAAGACAGGAAGAAAATTAAAAGGAATAGTCAAACTATCCTTATTTGTAAATGACATGGCCTTATACCTAAAAGACCCAAAACTCCACCAAAAAATTCCTAGACACCGTAAACAGCTTTAGCAAAGTATCAGGATACAAAATTGATTTACAAAAATCTGTAGCCTTTCTATACACCAACAGTGAACAGACTGAGAAAGAAAATAGGAAAATAATTCCATTTATAATAGCCTCAAAAAAATGAAATACCTAGGAAAATTCAAAAAGGATGTGTAAGACCTCTACAGGGAAAACTATAAAGCAATGAAGAAAGATGGAAAGATCTCCAATACTCATGGATTAAGAGAATCAACATAGTAAAAATGGCTATATTACCAAAAGCAATCTACATATTCAATGCAATCACAGAGATTGAAAAACCAATCTGAAAGTTCACCTAAAAGCACAAAAGACTGTGACTAGCCAGGGCAATACTGAGCAAAAAGAGAGCAATGTTGGTGGTATCACAATACCTGACTTCAAATTGTACTACAGAGCCATAGCAATAAAAACAGCATGGTACTAGTGCAAAAACAGATATGAAGACCAGTGGAACAGAAATCCAGATATAAATCCATGCAGCTATGCCTACCTAATTTTTGACAAAGACACTGAACATATACAATGGAGAAAAGTCACCCTGATCCACAAATGTTGGGAAAACTGTATAGCTGCCTGCAGAAAACTGAAACCAGATCCATGTCTTTCAACCTGTACAAGTACAAACTCAAAGTGGATTAAGGACCTTAATATAAAACCTGAAACTTGGAAACTATTGCAGGAAAGTGCAGGGAATACAATGGAATTAAAAGGTATAGGCAATGGCTTCACAAATAGAATTCAAATGGCTCAGCAACTAAGAAAAAGGATTGACAACTGGAACAAAATGAAGTTAAAAATCTGCACAACAAAAGAAATGGTCTCTAAATTGAAGAGGCTGCCCACAGAATGGGAAAAAAATCTTTGTCAGCTATACATATGACATATGACAGCTATACATATTAATACATATGGTTATTAATATTCTGATTAATAACCAGAATATATAGGCAGCTCAAAAACTAAACTCCCAAAAAATCAATGAACCAGTGAAGAAATGGGCAAGTGAACTGAACAGAGTTTTTTCAAAGGAAAAATTCAAAATGGTGAAAAAGCACATGATAATTACTCACCATCCCTGGCCATAAAGGAAATGCAAATCAAAACCTAAAACTACATTAAGATTCCACTTCACTCCTCTTAAAATGAGTGCCAATGAGAATGCAAACAACAGCACATGTTGGAGAGGATGTGGGGAAAAAAGAACCCACATACACTGCTGGTGGGAATGTAAATTAGTACAATTACTGTGGAAAACAGTATAGAGACTCCTCAAAAATCTAACAATAGAACTGCCATATGATCCAGCAATATCACTCCTAGGGATGTACCCTAAGGAACTTAAGTCAGGTTACAGTAAAGGCACCTGAGCACCCTTGTTTATTGCAGCACTATTCACAATAGCTAAGCTATGGAAACAGCAAAGATGTCCTGCTACTGATGAATGAATTAAAAAAATATGGTATTTATATACAATGGCATTTCATTCAGCCACAAAGAATGAAAGTTTGTCATTTGCAGGTGAATGAAAGGAACTGAAGAATATCATTTAAGTGAAGTTGGCCAGGTTCAGAAGACCAATAGCCTCATGTTTTCTCTCATATGCGGAATACAGACCTAACACAAGTACAGCAGTATTATGAAAAAAAAAGTCATACTATGGGGAAATCACATATGAGAGGGGCAGTGTAAAGAAGAAGGTAAATATAGTTAATGTACTCTCTACACAAGAATAAATATAGAATTTTTAAACCTCTTGAAGCCACCATAAAAAGGAGACTAAGGTAGAAAGAAGAAAAATAGAGGAGATGAACTAATTCACAATATTTGTATGGAAATGTCACACGGAAACTCCATGTAGCTATCTTAAACTAAGAAAAATTTCATTCTCTTCATTTACAAAATTGGAGAACAGGAGGTCAGAACAGGTCCTGTCTGGGGGTGTTGGTACCAGTGGGAGGTGGGAGGAATTGGGGAAATGGCATGGGAGGGTGAATATAGGGGAAATACTGTGTACACATGCTTGTAAATGGAAAAATGAGACCTGTTGAAACTATTCCAGGAATGGGAGAGGGGGAGATAAAGAATTATGGAAAGGGTGAATTCAAGTATGATGTATTTGATATATTATAAGAATATTTGTAAATGCCACATACTCCCATCCCACACAACAATAAAAAAGAGAAAAAAGTGAAGCTATGGTAAAAGGACACTTCATATATTGATGGAAATATTACAATGTTTTGTAGAGGAATTTTGCAATGTTCAATGAGACAACATATGAACTTAGGCTTTATTCCAGCAATCTTGTTTCCAAGATGTCCTGAGGACTCATATGCAGGAGCATGAAAAATGTGCATCACTTCATTCATATGGCATTTGTAATAGCAAAATATCAGGAAAAAAGCTAAATATATTTTGAAATGATAACACAAGTGATATATAATTAAGAATTGAAACACAAGTCACTTTTGAACTGTGACTGCATACCATTAGTGAAATAAAATTTAAGGTGAAAAATTCTTAAGAATCTTGAAATTTCATAGTGTTTTTTGCTGTGAAATTGATACAGTAATTTTCAAACTAACTTAATGTTTATTATAGCATTAGCAAATGATAAAAAATTTTATTTGGGGGTACTACTGTTACCTACACCGGAAGACAAAATATGAAAGGAGCTGGTTGTTGTGGCACAGGCCTGTAATACCAATGACTTGAGAAGCAGAGGCAGAAAAATTGCAAATTCATGGTCAGCCTGGGCAAAGTTAGTGAGACTCTATCTCAAAAGCAAAGAGGCAAGTGGTAGGTCACTTGCCTAGAAAATGCAAGGCTCTGGGTTCAATCCCGAATATCACAAAAAATATGATATGACTGAAGAAGATTGAACAATAGGCAGTGCCTTTAGGAACTCATGATTCACTTTCTTTATATGCTATATTGGAGTTTTGCAAACAGAATGGGTTATGAAAATAAGACAACTTAATTTTAATATAATTTAACATAATTTTAACGTATACCCATCTCATTCACCATTGAAATAGCCAAAGTTTCTTAAATCAATTGTGGAATTGAGAGAAAGCGTAGAGTGAGACACTTTGTTGTGGCTATAAATATGAAAATGCTCAAAATATAATAAGAATATTTCAAAAGATATAGAAAGTCTGGTTTAAAGGAATTTCCCCTAGCCACATGTAATGTACCTCGAGGATAAATGAAAATAATACCACTAATGAATAATTACACATTAATTATGAAAAAGGAGAAGAGAACCTATGAATCCATGGGGACAAAAAGAAAATGAAAGAAAGGATGAAAACCTTGCAAGGGGAAATCTCATCTTTACAAAAAATGCCAACTATTAATTACAGACAAAAGATTTAATTAGAGCACCTCATTTTACAATGTGTAATGGTAGTATCAGGCAAGAATTATCAACAGGTGTTAAAAATCATTGGATGCAAATGACATATAATCTATTTATGGTAAGGAATATTTTCAATGAAAAAATCTGGAAAATGCTACCTTAATCTAAAAAATGAGGTTTATATCACCAATAATAATATAAACTGACATGGAACTAAGTCATTGGAAATATGCTGAGAACAGCAATATAAAATTCTTAGCAAAAATATTTAACCTAAAACTAATTGCAAATGAACATTAAACATTAGAAATACTAAGGGCAATTTTCTAAAATTTTCAAAAACATCAAAATCATGGGAGACTAGGCAGAAAAAGAGTTCTAGATTAGAAGAGATATGACAACTAAATACAATAGCATGAAAAACATTTTTTTAAGTAATGGGAAATTCAAATAAGGGATATATGTGTGTGTGTGTGTGTGTGTACTTTTGTCAATATTAGATTCCTTGAGCTTGATAAGTACATTATAATTGTATAGAAGGAAACTTTTCTGTAGGAAATATTGTCTGGAATATTTAAGAGCTAAATGAGCAATGTCTACACAATACATTCAAATGCTTTATCCAAAGAAAAAGAAGACAGATAAATTGCTAATGGCCAATAAATCTACATAAACAGTGTATCTGTGTGTTTTAGTTACTTTTGCATAGTGTGACCAAAACACTGAGAGAATTAAAAGGAAAGAACTATTTATTTTGGCTTATAGTTTCAGAGGGTTCAGTTCATGGTTGCTTGGACTCATGCTCCTGGGTAGTGAGGAGCATGAAGCAAAAGGAAATTCTTCACCCCAAAGTGACAGGAATCAGAGAAAGATAATACGGAAGAGGTCAGGGCAAGGTATTATCCCCAAGGACATGCCCCCATGCCAATGACCGACTTCTTTTAGTTAGGTTTCACTTATTAAAGTTTCCATCACATTCTAAAATAACACCACTAGCTGAATATCAAGCATTCATTATGAGTCTATAAGGAACATTCCACATTCAATGATAACAGAGCTTTAACTCTACTATTCTTTCAATTTTTGTATAACACTATTTTTAATGGGTAAATGAAAAGAATATTCCCACTACCTTAACTATTCCTCTTTCAATGTACTTCACACGTTAACATTTGGATGTCACTTTGTTTTCCGTTCATGAGTCTCTAGGCAACATCTACACTTAATTTTGCATTGACAGTAGAATCTGTTTAAGATCCAGGTTGCTAGGTCCCATATAGTGAGATTCTAGTACAGTAACTACAGATGCAGCTTAATAGATAGAATGTCAGAAAAAAACTTCAGGGAGATTTTAAAGCTATTTGTCTAAGACATATATTTTAGATGGCTCCAAAACAGACTGGTAGACTAATCTGAAACTATATGTCATTGTTTTTTAATTTTCGTTCATTTGGTTTTTTAAGGGCATCAGTTGCTCAACTGCAGCCAACCCTACTACAGGTCTAAAATTTGTGTTTAAATATTCCAAAGAAACAAAATGACAAGGCAAATAATCTTCTAATTCTGTGTGAGATTGTGTTTGGCAATCAATACTAAAAATATTCTAGTCTCAATAAAATCCCTATTAGTTTTCTGAGAAATAAAGCATGATATGGTTTGAGAAAAATTATAATTCCTAGGAATTCACTTTAAATTGTATTTTTAGGAATAAAAGATATCAAAGTATGTGTTTTGGTCAGTTACTTCAACTTCACTCTTACTGCACCCATGCAGATTTTGAAATTAATATTAGCACTACAGAAGTTTTCTGTAATTTAATTAATTACCATAACCTTAATTGCACATGTTAGTGGGATATAGTATGATAATGCAGTATATGTTTGCAATGTGCAATGATCAAAGCATGCTAATTAATATTTTCATCTCCTTACCATTATTTGTGTTTCAAACCTTTGGGCTGCTTGCTCTCCTCTAGTTATCTTTAAGTACTAGGTAATTATTGTAACTAGCACTATTGGCATCCCCCTGTACTATGACTCACTACAACTTGTTACCTCTATCTAACTTTGTTTCAGCAACTGTCACCTAACCTCCCTCTATCCTCAACCCCCATACAACTTCCCTAGACACAGAAACAACTATTGTACATTGATACTTACTCTTTGAGCATACACATTTGAGAGAAAATATAAAATATGTGGCCTTCTGAATTGACTTATTTCACTTAATATCATCTCTTCCAATTCCATCCACTTTGTTGCAAATGACAGCATATCATTCTTTTTCTAGCAGAATATTAGTTCATGGTATATATTCCTCACATTTTCTTTATCCATTCATCAATTGATGGACATCAAAATTGATTCCATATCTTAGCTATTATGAATGTGAGTTACCACAGTAAACATGGACATGCAAGTATTTCTTTGAGATGCTCACATCATCTTCTTTGGATAACATACCCAGAGGTAGGCTACCAGGATCATATAGCAGATCTATTTTCAGTTTTTTAAAATAGCCTCCATACTGTTCTCTGAAATGGTTATAATAATTTACATTCCCACCAACAATATTATGAACAAAACTGAAAAAATACTGGAGTTGATGTGGGGAAAAGAGAACATGTGGTTTTCTTTCTTTCTTTCTTTCTTTCTTTCTTTCTTCCTCTCTTCCTTCCTTTCTTTCTTTTTTAGCAAAGCAATGAATTGTGACAGAGTGAATCTATACTTACAAAGTAAACAAAATTTGTGTAGATAATGTGCGAGGAAATGAAGATAGCTTATTTTCCCTTTTAAAAAAAAAGTGTTGAATAGCATGCTGGTGGTTCATGCTTGTAATTCCAGCTACTTGAGATGCTAAAATCAGAAATATTGCAGTTAGAGGTCAGCCTGGGCAAACAGGTAGTGAGGCCCTATCTCGGACAATAGCTGGGCAAGGTGCTGTGTGCTTGTCATTACAACCTACGTGGGAGGCTGAGATCAGGAGGATCACAGTTCTACACTAGCCTGAGCAAAACAATTTGGCAGATCACATCTCAACGGGGAAAAAAGCTGGGCATGGTGACACATGCATGTCATCCCAGTGATGGTAGGAAGCATGAGATAGAAGAATCAAGGTTCCAGCCAGCCTAGGCAAAAAGTGAGAGCCCATCTCAAAATAACCAGACTGGAGATAAGGCTCTATTGGTAGACCATCTGCCTGGTAAGCATGAAGACCTGAGTTCAAAGCCTTCTACCGCTCCCCCGCCAAAAAAAAGTGTCGCAAAGGGAAAACAGGACTAGTAGCATCTGTCCACCATCTCAAATGTGAGTGTTCACAGCCTCTGAACGCAGGACAACTGCATTTGAGGTTTGGGGACTCTCATAAAGGCTTTAAAGAATGCCTCTCTCGTGAAATAGTCCTCACTTAGTACAAGTTTGGAGAATGCTAGGCCCAAGGGAATTATTAAGATGCTGTCACACTTTAAGTATAGTTGAAAATTGACTCACATTATTTACTCAGTTAAGAAATTTTAGGGAAAAATGAGAAAGTATACTTAAATACTATATTTTAACAAAGCCTCATTCTAACTTTTCATAATTCAGAGGACCAATTTCAATAGAAAAATTCCCACAGGTCATTACAGGACTGAGGAACATGAGGAAAAAGTATATTGCAGAAGTTAGAGACAATTTCCAGCAAACACAGATTTCAGCAGCCACTGATTCAGAGAAGCTGAAAATATGATCATCTACATCTTTACCCCCATCCTTGCTGTGTACTTGTTACTCCTGTATCTTTTGTATCATATGCACACACAGAATCACAATGATGAATGTTATAGTCACTGTATACATATTTTTAAAACAAGAATTGAATTATATTTTGTATGTATTTTTCTAAGAACTCTTGTAAAATCATTTTCATGACTTTTTAATTTATTATTACCCTCATTTTACAGATGAAAAAATTGAAGCATGAATGTTGAGTTTAATCACCATGATCTACAAAGGTTAAATAAATTCCATCAACAGTAGAACTAGAAGTTGAAGTCCAGAGCTTGATTCCAAATTACTATAATATACTATGTTGTATCCTAAATGCCTAATTTTCTGAACCAAGCCAATTTTTAAATTGTGCTCCACCTAGAAGTAACAATTTAACAAAGAGAGAAACATACAGTGACCTTGAGTAATTTAACTACAGGCATTTAGGGTCCCTCATCATTCATTCAATAAATGTTTATTATCTTTCTCTTTCCTAAGACTGTGGTTATAGCAAGGAGAGAGACAGACTGGAGTCAAGTTCTCTAAGGAGTTTAAATTTTAAGATGTTTGTAACAAAGAAAAGGAAACACAGAGTAATTCTTTAACTTCAGTGTTTCAAAGGAACCAAAATAGTTAGTCTTATGATAGAAAATACCAGAATGGAGTAGATGATTTAAATAGGGTGTCAGAAAGTTTCCTTTGAGAGCTGAGATTTGACTTGAGACCTTGTCTATGAAAAGAAGCCAGAAAGGGTGAATCTGGAAGTAATGAGTGCTGCAGGCAGAGAGAACTCAACTAGAGAGAAATGAAGACGACAATTGGTCTCAGACTCTGCTATTTTTGGTTGCTTGTATTTAGTACAGCAAATTGAACCTAAAATGTCATGCCTGTTCACAATGCACACTACCAGTCTGTGTTTCCAGTGCCTGAAATCTTTTACGTGGCACCACAGACATTGGAGAACTCTGCACTAAATTCAAGTCACAGAACTGTTTCCAAGAGGTTAGAGACTTCTGGCGATACAAGTTAGCCTGCCTTCTTGATTCAATTACATGAACAAATCCTATCAGGTATAAGTTACAATTCAGGGCACATAAAAAAATCATATCTCACCTGGAAAACCTCTCCTTGTAAAACAGTTGAGGCACCACTGAATTATAAGTGAAGGTTCTTTAAAAATTGCAATGTGTTTTTCTGTTTATGAAAGCAAGTCATTGTCAAGTAGGTAAATATCTCTGTGCATTTCTGAGTGTAGAAACAGGCTAACATTAAATTTATATTAGCAACCCTAGTCCTCCTTGATTTGCTTCACTTTTTCTTTTTTTATATTAGCACTCTGCAATTAATACATTTTTAGTTATTTATTGAATTGACATTTGTCTATCATAGAATATAAATTTTCCAAGTACCAAGGAAGAGCCTGTTCAGGTGCCTATAAAACATGGACAATGTTTAATCCATACTAAGTAGAAAGTAGTAAATAAATAAACAAATTAATTCATAAATATGTAATTGTGTTTAATAACTGAAAATTTGAAATAAAAATGAATACACATGTGAGTAAATGTAAAAATGATAAAATAAAAAGATTCAACAAAAATTCACAAAAGAAAATTATATAATATGTAAGATAAAATGCTAAACTAAAAGTTCAAAATCCTCAAATGATGGGAGAGAAGTTAGAAATAGAAATAGATGCCCTATACTTGATACGTTGTAAGAACCTTTGTAAATGCTGCACTGTACCCCCACTCAGCACAGTAATAATAATAATAAAAAGAAAGAAACCAATGCCCTGAATTTGTGTGATGTTTTTAGTATTTTCATTTTTAGCTTTATAAATAATTAAAGATATTTTGTAAATATTTTATACAACATTAAAATATAAGGAACAAATCAATCTCAACTCAAAGTAGAAGCCATAAATAAACAGAATCATTTTATTTTTTACAGATATATTTAGTGTGTCATACAATTTTTAATGAAAAGTCCACTTTAATGAAATTTTGAGAAATGATTTCTTGTCTGGTATCAATTCTATTACTCTAGCAAACAAAAGAAAACAAACCAAATCTATAGACATTTAATGAAGGAAAGCATTATCTAAATCTCATTGAAAAAGTAATTGCAGGAAACTTTTGTATCAACTGAGGTCAAACCTAAATTAATCAAAATAGCTTGAGGAAGGGAAAGGGTGTGGATTAAGGTGTGGTCTCCTTTAAAGGGTTCAAGTAGAGATTTTACTTGATTACCTAGGTTTTCAGAGGGCTATTTCCCTCTTCCTTAACTCTCAATGTTTCAAGGAAAATGTGCAATTTTGTTGAAGATATTAGAGTCAGAAATAATAAGCAAATTTCTTTAACTAGGGATTGATAAATGTAGAAATTATACACAATTCATTTATTCAGTATTTTCAGTGCTACTCCCTTTCTCAGTTTGAAATTGTGAGAAGGAAGGTGAGTTACATCTTGCAGAAATGTGACATAACTCTGATTAACTTAAATCTTTAAATAACTTCATTTTAACTGAATCATATTTGCCCTAGTTCTATAAAAATTTCTGGAAATATATTACTCTTTTTTTATTCACTATCCTGAATATGCCTTGATAAAATGTTATACCTTATACTATATTAAAAAGGGATAAAGATATTACCTGTGTTATTTACTACTATATGATCTCATTTTTAAAGAACCTACTTCTCTCATTATCTTAGATAATCTGGGATGGTTTTATTTTGGGCTTTGTCTACATAAAGCAACATTTATGATTATTCATGCAACCCTGACCTGAAGATTTCAGAGATTGATGATTGTCAACCTTACTTTATAGTCAAGAAAACTGTGCATCACAGGAGTTAAATAGTCTAGCTATGTATGCATAGGGCTAATTACAAAAGTAGTCACAAGTATCTTTGTTTTGTTTCCAGGATTATAACAGGGAGTCACCCCAATATTCCTTTTTAATCTTTGTTTTCTTTTTAAATTAGTATATGCTAATTATTAATTGTATAATGAGATTATATTATATCTACAAACATACATATAATGTGCTTTGATAAAATTCACCCCTCTATAACTCTTTTTTTATCTTCTTTCACCCCTGAAGTTTTTACAATTTTAATGGTTTTCATTATCCCATTTTTACACATGCATATAAACTATGTCAATCATAATAGCACCCCCATCACCTTCATCTTTCGCCCCCTACAAGTAATCCCCCTTTTATTTTCATTTCATTTCTTAGGTCTAATTCCACAGATATGAGAAAATATATAATATTTCTTTTGAATCTGGTTTATTTTGCTTAACATAATGATCTCAAGTTCAATTCATTTTTCTGAAAGCAATATAATTTTATTCTTCTTTATGGCTAAATAATATAGTATTCAGAGAAAGATGATAGATAGATGATAGATAGATAGATAGATAGATCATCACATTTTCTTTATTTATTCATCAGTTGATGAATACCTAGACTAATTTCATAGTTTGGTTATTATGAATTTGCTGCCATAACCATGGGTGTGCTTGTACCTCTATTATCTGCTGACTTACATTTCTTCAGATATATGACCATGAGTGGTATAGCAGGATCATATGGTAGCTCTACTTTTAGATTTTGAGGAACTTCCATACTGATTTCCATAGTGGCTACATCAGCAGTGTATGAGGTTTCCTTTATCCCACATCCTCAACAGCATTTGTTGTTTTATTTCTTGATGACAGCCATTCTGTCTGAAGTAAAATGGAAACTTGGGTTATTTTGATTTGCATTTCCCTTATAGATAAGAATGTTGAACATTTCTTCATGCATTCACTGGCCATTTTAATTTCTTTTGAGAACTATTTGCTCAAATAATTTGCTCCTCCATTAATTGTATTATTTGTTCTTTTAGTGTTTAAGTTTTTGAGCTCTTTTTGTGTGGTGGATACTAATTCTTTCGTATAAAGTGACAAAGTTTTGTTTTGCCTATTCTATAGGTGTTTCTTCACTCTGGTAATTGTTTTCTTGAGGTGCAGATTTTTAAGTTTATGCAATTCCACTCGTCAATTCTTGCTTTTAGTTCCTAAGGAATTAGATTTCTATTCAGAAAGCTATTGCTTATGTCTATTTCTTAAAGTGTTTCCCTTATGTTTTCCTGTAGTACTTTCAAAGTTTTGGATTTTGCATTAATGTATTGATTTACTAAAGGTTGAATGATAGTGATCTACTTTCAGTCTTCTATATGTGGTTATCCTGTTTTCCCAACACCATTTGTTGGAGAGGCTGTTTTTTCTCCAATGTATATTTTTGACATCTTCATGGAAAATCAGATGGCTTTAGCTAAGTGGATTTTTGTTACAATGTCTCTGTAGTATAATTGGAAGTCAGGTACTGCAATACCTCCAGGATTACTTTTTGCTCAGGATTGCTTTGGCTATTGGTGGTCCTTTGTGGTTCCATATAAATTTTTAAGTTTTTATTCTTTTTCTGTGAAGAATGTCATTTGAATTTAGATTGAAATTGCATTAAACTATAGAAATTTTTGGTAGTATAGATTTTTATTACAATATTAATTCTGCCAATCCATGAACATGGGAGGTCTTTCTGTCTTCAAGTATCTTCTTCAATTTCTTTCTTCATTGTTTTATTGTTTTCAATGTAGAAGTCTTAGATCCTTTCTTAGGCTTATCCTAAGAAAGGTATTTTAAATGGGATATTTTCCTGATTTCTTTCTCAGCTAGTTTGCTTTTAGTATATAGAAAAGCTAATGATTTTTGTATGTTCATTTCGAAGCCTGCTCCTTTCATGAACGTTCTTATCTAAGAACTTTTCTGGTGAATTTTTCAGGGTCTTTTAAGTGTACTATCATCTCATCTTCAAATAGTGATAATTTAACTACTACTTTTCCTATCTGTGTAACTTTTATTTCTTATCTTCCCTTATTTCTCTAGCTAAGAATTGAGCATTATATTGAATTAGATGGAGAGTGGACATCATTGTCTCATTGCTGAATTTAGAGAGAATGATATCAGATTTTCCCTGTTTGGTAGGATATTAGATACAAGATTATTGGATGTATCCCTTATTACTTTGGGTTAAGTTCCTTCTATTCCTAGCTTCTTCAGTGACTTATTATGAAAGGTTGTTGAATTTTGTTGAAGACTATTTTTGCATATATTGAGATGATCATTTGATTTTTGTCCTTTATTCTTCTTATGTGCTGTACTATGTTCATTGATTTGCAAATGCTTAGTCATCTTTACATCCCTGGAATGAAACCAACTTAATTGTGATATATGCTCTTTTTAAAATGATGTTGACTCAAAATGGATCAAGGACATTAATATCAGACCCAAAACTCTGAAGTTAGTACAGGAAGGAGCAAGAAACACTCTGGAACTAATTGGTATAGGCAAGGACTTCTTCAACAGAACCCCAGCAGCTTAGCAGCTAAGAGAAAGGATGGACAAATGGGACTACATAAAATTAAAAAGCTTCTGCACAACCAAAGAAATGGTCTCTAAACTAAAGAGACCATTCACAGAGTGGGAGAAAATATTTGCCAGCTATACATCAGACAAAAGACTGATAACCAGACTATGCAGGAAACTTAGAAACTAAACTCTCCCCAAATCAATGAACCAATAAAAAATGGGCAACTGAACTAAACAGAACTTTCTCAAAAGAAGAAATTCAAATGTCCAAAAAAAACATGAAAAAACGGTCACCATCTCTAACTGCAAATCAAAATCACACTAAAATTCCACCTCACCCCTGTTAGAATAGCCATCATCAAAAACACCATCAACAGGTGTTGGCAAGGATGTGGGAAAAAGGAACCCTCATACACTGCTGTTGGGAATGCAAGCTGGTGAAACTACTCTGGAAAAAAATTTGGAGACTTTTCTTAAAAATCTAAACATAGATCTGCCATATGATCCAGCAATCCCACTCCTGGGGATATACCCAAAGGAATGCAACACAGGTTACTCCAAAGGGACTTGCACACACATGTTTATTGCAGCACTATTCACAATAGCCAAGTTATGGAAACAACTAAGATGTTCCACTAATGACTAATGGATCAAGCAAATGTGGTATTTATACACAATGGAATCCTACTCAGCCATGAAGAAAAATGAAATCTTATCATTCACAAGTAAATGGATGGAACTGGAGAGCATCACTCTGAGCAAGGTTAGTCAGGCTCAGAAGACCAAAAATCATATGTTCTCCCTCATATGCGGACTTTAGATCTAGAGCAAATATAGCAATGTTATTGGACTTGGGTCACATGACAAGGGAAGAGCACATATAGGAGGTATGGGAATAGCGTTTGAGGCCCCCACTCCAGAGGAACTAATACAGAAACTTTAAAGTGACAGAGGTCAGCATGAGAAGGTGATCAGGAACCAGTGTAAAGATCAGTTAGAGATGAATCAACTTGGTTTGTAACACATTTGTACATGAAAGCAATGCTAGGAATCTCTCTGTATAGCTATCCCTAACTCAAATAGCAAAAACGCTTTGTCTTACTTATTATGCTTATGTCTTCTCTTCAACAAAATTAGAGATAAGGGTGGAACAGGTTCTGCCTGGAAGTGAGGTGAGGACAGGGGGAAAGTGTGGGGGCAGGGGGCGGCAGGGGGGGAAGAAATGATTCAAACATTGTATGCACATGTGAATAAATGAATAAAAATAATAATAATATGATGTCAAATTTGGTTTGCAAGTATTTTATTGAGAATTTTTGCATCTATGTTTATCAAGGAAGTTGATCTGTAATTTCCCTTTTTTGATGTTATATCCATATACAGTTTGGTATCAGGGTAATAGTGTCTTCCTAGAATGAGTATACTTGTGCTCCTTACTTTTCTATTTTATTGAATAATTTAAATAGCACTGGTATTCATTCTTTTTTAAAGGTCTCTTAGAATTCAGAAGTGAATCTGCCCAGCCCTGGACTTTTCTTCATTGGGAGAATCGTTATCTCTTTATTACTGTTTCAATTTCATTGTGAGATCTGTTTAATTTTCATATAGTCTTGGTTAAATTTTGCTTGTAGAAATTTATGCACTTCTTCTAGATTTTCCAGTTTATTAGAATATAAGTTTTTAGCTGGCGGAGTGGCTCAAGTGGTATAGTGCCTGCCCAGAATATAAGTTTTTGAAGTATTTCCTAATAATTCTCTGAATTTCACTGATATTTGTTGTAATATTCCCTTTTTCATTTCTGATTTTGTTAATTTCACTCTTATCTTCTACCTAAACTTTCTAAAGAGCAAGGCATAAATATTTTGCAAAAAAAATGGTAGTTTTACTATTTCCTGAAAGGATAGTTATGAAGGATTATAAAAACTACAGGGTCTGTCCTGTACAATATGTAAATTTGTCAGTAGTATAGTTTGATCTGGAATGTCCCAAAGGTCCACATGATGAAGATTTCTTCCCTAGCCTGTGGCTCTACTGGAATATGGTGGAACATTTAAGAAATGAGGCTGAATGGAAGAATGTGAAGTCACTGAAGGTATGCTTTTGAAGTGACTATTAGGACTCTGGCCACCCTCTTTCTTTGCTCTCTAACTTTCATGAATTAAACAGGTTTGCTCCCTTGTGCACTCTCTACCATAGTATTTTGTCTTGCCTATGTCCAAAGTAATGAGGACAAAAGACCATGAAATGAAACCTCTGATGCTATGAACCAAAATATATCTTTTCCCCTTTAGGTAATTATCTCAGTTACTCTTCACAGCACCTGAAAGCTGATCAGTACAGGTAGAAATTTATGATTGTTTCCTACCTATTATTCTGATACCACCATTAATTTTTTCTACCATAATGAGGATTACTATACTCCTGACTATGACCACTTTTCCCACATACACATGTCAGAAGAAAAGTAGTGACAAATGTTAGACTGAAGAAAGGCATGGAAAGAAAAAGGGAGGTGGCTCAATGTCAGCACAGACTTTATTCAGGAAGAAGAGCCTGTGGAGGTTCTAGTAAGAGAGCTAGAGCCCACCAAGCATAGGTTTGGCTTGGGTTAGATGTAGGGGGCTAGTGGAAAAGTACCAGGAACATCACTAAGAAATACTGTTGCTGGGCAACAAAGGAAGATAATTTGTGGTTAGGTCACTGTCTGCTCAACTGTCCTTGACTTCTGCCTTTTATACATGTATATAAATGAGAACAGAGAGCCCATATTCAGTCTCTTGGGGAGGGTGGGTAATATTGGCAGGGTCTTCTTACTTTAGATGACTCCAACAAGCCTGTTGCAGGAACAGGATTAAGTTGATCTGTTTTTAGGTAGTGTCCTTAAGCCTGGAGCCTCTGGAAACAAAGTGAGAAAGTGTTTGAAAGACAAGGTCATGATGAGGAAAAATATAAGGGATCCCAGCAGAGGGAGGACCCATGGCATCCACTTAGCCCAAGAAGACCAGTGTTTTCATCTTTTCATTGTGTGTTGTCAGAGACTGGCAGCATTTTTCTGAAATCTCTTAATGGCATCACTTATGATCCTGGACTGGTTGACATAAAAGCAGTATGAGTACATTGTCAACAGGATTTTGAGTGGTGACTTATTTAAAGGAATATAGGCTTTGGGAGATAGAGACATGTAATAACCTGGGCCACTGGTCATCAACATGAAAAGGAATGCCAAGGGATCTTAGGGTACAGACATGGACTGTAGGTTAAGTAGACAAAAGAACTGGGAGCAGGGAACAAAAGTATGTATAGTTAAATAATCCCAGTCACAGATCATCAGGTATGTTCTGATTGACCATTATCTCAGTTTTTGTGGTGGAAGAAGTTTCTGAGTTGTTATTTGGAGGGTGTTCCATCCTTAGGAAAGTCTAATGTTAGGGATAGTTTCAGTCCCTTGTCATAAAGATGTTATGGATCATTTTTGTCCTTTCTTGAATCCAAAGTGGCTTCAGGGGAGAATGACTCAGAGCAAAGGACAATAGACAAAATGGAGAGACGACATGTTTTTTCCAGCTTTTAGTTATTTTGTGGGTCCAAGTAAGAAGTCAGTGTTTTTCAGCAAAAGCAATTTAAGTACCTCTTATAATTTTTACATTTGAACATTTTTAATTTTGAGGGGATTAGGGGAAGGGGACAGATAGCTGGCAGCTAAGTCAAAAGTATGTGTTATTTACATCTAAAACTAGAAACAGCTTTACACAGTAGAATAAAGAGTGAGTAAAAGTCAGAAGACTTCCCATTAAATAGACTATGTAGGGGAACTCATTTCAAATTAACTATATGACCATAGACAAGATATGTTTGGAGCCATCAAAAATAGTCTGTTTTGTCTTTACTTAAATAGAATGCCTTGGCCAAAAATATGCGTTTGCCTTTTTTTTTTTTTATTCATATGTGCATACAATGTTTGGGTCATTTCTCCTCCCCACCTCTTCCCTTAACCCCCACCCCCCCACCCCCTCAATACCCAGCAGAAACTATTTTGCCCTTAACTCTAATTTTGTTAAAGAGAGAGTATAAGCAATAATAGGAAGGACCAAGGGTTTTTGCTAGTTGAGATAAAGATAGCTACACAGGGAGTTGACTCACATTGATTTCCTGTGCATGTGTGTTACCTTCTAGGTTGATTCTTGTTGATCTAACTTTTTCTCTAGTTCCTAGTCTGAGGTACTTGCAAGGGCTTAGATATCTAGTAGCCATGAGTAAGATCACTTCGTTAAAACCTCTTAGCTTTAGTATGTTTGTGAGGTCTGGAATAGGTGTCACCATCTGAATTGTAACAGCTTTCCCCTCTTTTTTCCAAGCTATCTCTGAACAGTCTCCTCTAAAGATTTCATCAGTTAACCATTCTGATTGATGAAAGGCCCTCATTGCAAGGAATTACCTTTCCTGTATGTATATACTTTTCAGATTGCATATAAGGCAGGTCAGTGCCAACTAAGATCCAACTGAACAAATTATAAGCAACAAAATAGGTTTAGAAGAAGTAGATCTACCTGGAATCCTGTTTTCATTTTTTTCTGAGATATTGATGATATCCTGACACCTTAAAAATATAACAAAATCAGAGAACAGGGGGGCAGAACAAATCCTGTCCAGTGGGGAGGGCTGACACCAGTGGGAGGAAGGATGTGTTGGGGAAAGGGAGTAGGAGAATGAATACAGTGCAGAAATATGTGTACACATGTAAGTAAATGTAAAAATGATACCTGTTGAAACTGTTCCAGGAATTGGAGGGGGAGGGATGAAGACAAAGGTTGAGGAGGTGAATTTACTTATGATATACTTGATAATTGTAAGAACCTGTGTAAATGCCACAATGAACCCCCATCTATCACAAGAATAAAGGGGAAAAAAGTTGCAACAGACAACAGGTAAAGATTGTTCAAAGAGAATACAAAAAGCAAATATCTGAAATTCTGACTCAGTTGAGAAATAAGTACTTATTAGAGTTATTTTGGGGAACTTGATTGTAAATGTTCCAGAGAAGTATCCAGACTATAAATGGTAAGACTGAGTTAAAATACTGAAAAGTAGTTTAGGAATTGTCAGAACATCTACTTATTTCCATTACAGATGGTATTTTAGGAAAACAGTTATGACTGATAGCATTAAAACAGCAACACAAAATGTTCCTTGTTACAATTAGGAAACATGGACAAAAGTCTGAAAAATCTGGCATCACTAAACTTTTAATTTGCAGAGCATCTATATGATAAAAAGGTTTTTTTAAGCTTTGTATTTTAGAAGGCTTATGTATTTGGAGAGTATAAATGCATTACAAAGGAGCCCACAACAATTTACACTACAGTTACATAGATGTCAGAATATGTATTACTTTACTTTTTGGGAGAGTAAAATTTAGATTTTTTTGGCTGGGTAAGATAATAGGTGTTCAGCAATAATAAGAATCAAAACTTTAGATGTCTTACAAGTTAGGGAAAAAGTTTCTGTGATCCCAAATAGTCTCACTTCCTAATGTATTTCCTATACATTTTATATATACAGTAATACTCATTTGGCTAAGACAAGTATAGGCCAGGTTTTACAAGCAGGATTGCCCAAATGGCAGGGATTTTCTGAATGTTACTGGTCACAAAGAGCAGAACTGCTGAGAGTTTCATTAACCATTTTATATGTCAAAGATTTAGATGTAATGCTTTTGGGTAAAACAGAGCTTTAGCTGGTCATTTTACATATATTAAACAGACACACTTTTAACTCTGTAAATGTTTGCACAATATTGAGATAAAGTTTAGACATACAGCTCTACATACTTTCAGTCACAAATCTGAAGTGTACTAATTGTGTTAGAATTACTTTTTAATAGTTGTTTCATCACAGTTATAAGGTGGTCATTTTACATGAGCAAATGCTTAAATGAATTCTGACTTAGTTAAGGTTACTTTTCTAAGTATTTGAAAGCTTGACAAGATCAACAGAAAACATGAGTAATGATTTTGATGAAATCTTTCCCTGCAATCGTTTTTTACAGTTGTTACTCAAAATAGAACAATATTTAGATAGCTTTGTTGTTTTAAGAACAGAGAACCAGGTTCTAGTTTATCATAACCCTAGAAAATCTTTTAGGCAACTCTTAGATTACAGTCAATTGAAGGTAAATTGTTTTTCCCAATAAAATAAAACACTCTATTAGCCTTATATTTTTAATATAGTGACACAAGAAGAAAGGCAATCTTAAACTATTTCTTTATACAAAAAGCAACTTATAAACATACATTTGCTAATAGATCCAATTATAAAATAATTGAATGTAAATTACACTTATGACAAAATAAAACAGATTAAGGTTATTGTCCATAAACTCCTTTTCTTTGATAATCCTTGAATGCCTGAGTTTTAACTACACCTAGTTGACATAAACACTTTGATAAAAAACTGGTTTTCTTTTCATTTTTTTTTATTTTATTCATATGTGCATACAATGTTTGGGTCATTTCTCCCCCCTTCTTCCTGCCCCCTTACTTCCCATTTCTCCCTCTCCCCCATAACCCTCACTACCAGGCAGAAACTATTTTTCCCTTACCCCTAATTTTGTTGAAGAGAGAGTAAAAGCAATAATAGGAAGGACCAAGGGTTTTTGCTAGTTGAGATAAGGATATCTATATAGGGAGTTGACTTACATTGCTTTCCTATGGATGTGTGTTACCTTCTAAATTAATTCTTCTTGAACTAACCTTTTCACTAGTTTCTGGTTCCCTTCTCCTATTGGCCTCTGTAGCTTTAAAGTATCTGCATTTGTTTCTCTGCACTGAGGGCAACAAATGCTATCTAGTTTTTTGGGTGTCTTACCTATCCTCATACCTCCCTTGTGTGCTCTCGCTTTATCATGTGATCAAAGTCCAATCCCCTTGTTGTGTTTGCCTTGATCTAATGTCCACATATGAGAGAGAACATATGAGTTTTGGTCTTTTGGACCAGGCTAACCTCACTCAGAATGATGTTCTCCAGTTCCATCCATTTACCTGCAAATGGTAACATTTCATTCTTCTTCATGGCTGCATAAAATTCCATTGTGTATAAATATCACATTTTCTTAATCCATTTGTCAGTAGTGGGGCATCTTGACTGTTTCCATAACTTGGCTATTGTGAATAGTGCTGCAATAAACATGGGTGTGCAGGTTCCTCTGGAGTAACCTGTGTCACATTCTTTTGGGTATACCCCCAAGAGTGGTATTGCTGGATCATATGGTAGATCTATGTTTACATTTTTAAGAAACCTCCAAATTTTTTTACACAGTGGTTGCACTAGTTTGCATTCCCACCAGCTGTGTAAAAGGGTTCCTTTTTCCCTGCATCCTCACCAACACCTGTTATTAATGGTGTTGCTAATGATAGCTATTCTAACAGGGGTGAGGTGGAATCTTAGTGTGGTTTTAATTTGCATTTCCTTTATTGCTTGAGATGGTAAGCATTTTTTTTTTTTGGACATTTGAATTTCTTCTTGTGAGAAAGTTCTGTTTATTTCTTTATTGGTTCATTAATTTTGGGAGAACTTAGATTTTTGAGTTCCCTATGTATTCTGGTCATCAGACCTTTGTCTGATGTGTAGCTGACAAATTTTCTTCCACTCTGTGGGTGGTCTCTTCAGTTTAGAGACCATTTCTTTTGCTGAGCAGAAGCTTTTTAGTTTTATGAAATCCCATTTATCAATGCTATCTCTTAGTTGCTGAGCTGCTGGAGTTCCTTTGAGAAAGTCTTTGCCTATACCTATTATTAGTTCCAAAGTATTTCCTACTCTTCCTGTACCAACTTTAGAGTTTGGGGTCTGATGTTAAGATCCTTGATCCATTTTGAGTTAATATTGGTATAGGGTGATAAACATGGTTGCAGACTGCTAACCAGTTTTTCCAGTAGTTTTTGATGAAGAGGTTGTCTTTTCTCCACCATATATTTTTAGCACCTTTGTCAAAGTTAAGTTGTTTATAGTTGTGTGGCTTCATATCCGAGTCCTCTATTCTATTCCACTGGTCTTCATGTCTGTTTTTGTGCCAGTACAATGCTGTTTTTACTGCTATTGCTTTGTAATATAGTTTGAAGTAGGGTATTGTGATACCTCTAGTGTTGTTCTTTTTAGTGAGTATTGCCTTGGTTATTCATGGTCTCTTGTGTTTTCAAATGAACTTTAGGGTAGATTTTTCAATCGCTTTGATGAATTTCATTGGGATTTTTATGGGAATTGCATTAAATATGTAGATTGGTTTTGGGAATATAGACATTTTAACATGTTGATTCTACCAATCCATGAGCATGGGAGATCTCTCCACTTTCTATAGTCTTCCTCAATCTCCTTCTTTAGAAGTTTTTAGTTTTTCTTGTAGAGGTCATTCACATCCTTTGTTAAGTTTACACCTAGGTATTTGATTTTTTTTGAGGCTATTGTAAACGGTATTTTTTCATATATTCTTTCGCAGTTTGTTCATTATTAGTGTATAGAAGTGCTAATGATTTTTCTATGTTTGCTATAGCTGTTGATGGTGTCTAGGAGTTTTTGAGTAGAGTTTTTTGGGTCTTTAAGGTATAGGATCATGTCATCTGCAAATAGAGATATTTTGACAGTTTCTTTACCTATTTGTATTCCTTTTATTCCTTCTTCTTGCCTAATTGTTGTGGCTAGTAATTCCAGTACTATGTTGAATAGGAGTGGAAATAGTGTGCATCCTTGTCTCATTCCTGATGTTAAAGGGAATAGTTTCAGTTTTTCACCATTAAGTACAATGCTGGCTGTAGGTTTGACATATATAGCTTTTATAATGTTCAGGTACTTTCTTTCTATTCCTAGTTTTCTTAGAGATTTTATCATGAAATGGTGTTGGATCTTATCAAAGCCTATTTCTGCATCTATTGAGATGATCAAGTGGTTTTTGTCTTTGCTTCTGTTAATGTGGTTTGTTGCATTTCTTGATTTTCATATGTTGAACCACCCCTGCATCCCTGGGATAAAGCCTACTTGGTCATGGTGAATGATCTTTTTGATGTGTTGTTGAATTCAGTTTGCCATTATTTTATTGAGGATTTTTACATCAGTGTTCATTAAGGAGATTGGCCTATAGTTCTCCTTTTTGAAAGTGTCTTTTCCTGGTTTTGGGATAAATGTATTACTTGCTTCATAAAATGTGTTAGGCAGTTTTCCTTCCCTTTCTATTTCATGGAACAGTTTAAGGAAGGTTGGTATTAGTTCTTCTTTAATGGTCTGATAGAATTCAGCAGAGAATCCATCAGGTCCTGGACTTTTCTTTTTGGGGAGACTCTTGATTGCTGCTTCAATTTCATTTTGTGTTATAGATCTATTCAGGTGATTAATGTCTTCTTGGTTCAGTTTTGGATGATCATAAGTATCTAGAAATCTGTCCATTTCTTCAAGATTTTCAAATTTATTTGAATATAGTTTCTCAAAGTACTCTGTGATGATTTCCTGGATGTCCATGGTGTTTGTTGTTATCGCCCCTGTTGCATTTCTGATTTTACTGGTTTGAGTTTTTTCTCTCCTCATTTTATCAATCTTGTTTATTTTTTCAAAGAACCAACTTTTTGTTTCATTAATTCTTTGTGTGGTTTTTTTGGTTTCTATTTTGTTGACTTCAGCTCTTATTTTTATTATTTCTCCCCTTCTATTTGTTTGGGATTTGCTTGTTCTTGTTTTTCTAGGAGTTTGAGATGTATCATTAGGTCATTGATTTGGGATCTTTCAGTCTTTTTAATATATGCACTCATGGCTATAAACTTTCCTCTCAGGACTGCCTTTGTTGTGTCCCATAGATTCTGGTAGGTTGTGTTTTCATTTTCATTGACTTTCAGGAACTTTTTAATTTCCTGTTTTATTTCATCGATGACCCATTGTTCATTAAGTAATGAGTTATTTAGTTTCCACCTGTTTGCATGATTTTTGTCTTAACTTTTGTTGTTGAGTTTTAGTTTTACTGCATTGTGATCAGATAGTATGCACGGTATAATTTCTGTTTTCTTATGTTTGCTGAGGCTTGCTTTGTGCGTTAGGATATGATCTATTTTTAGAAGGTTCCATGAGCTGCTGAGAAGAATGTATATTGTGTAGAAATTGTATGAAATGTTCTGTAGGCATCAACTAGGTCCATTTGATCTATGGTATGTTTTAGACATAAGATTTCTTTATTGATTTTTTGTTTGGATGACCTCTCTATTCATGATAATGGGGTGTTAAAGTCTCCCAAAACCACTGTGTTGGCATTAATATATGCTCTTAGGTCCTTCAGGGTATGTTTATGAAATTGGGTGTGTTGACACTGTGTGCATATAGGTTGATAATTGTTATTTTCTTTTGGTCTATTTCCCCATTTATTAGTATGGAATGTCCTTCTTTATCTCATTTGATCAATGTAGGTTTGAAGTCTACTTTGTAAGGTATAAGTTTTGCTACTCCTGCTTGTTTTCAGGGGCCATTGGCTTGGTAAATTTTCTTCCAGCATTTCATCCTAAGCCTGTGCTTATTTCTATCAATGAAATGGGTCTCCTGTAAGCAACAAATTTTTGGATCTTCCTTTTTAATCCAGTTTGTCAAACAGTGCCTTTTGATGGGGGAATTAAATCCATTAACATTAAGTGTTAGTATTGACAGGTATGTGGTGATTCCTGTCATTTAGTTGTCTTAGTTGTTTGAAGGTTTGATTGTGTGTACCCAAATTGATGTTACTCTCTACTTTCTTGCTTTTTCTTTTCTTGTAGTTTGGTACTTCCTGCCCTTTCATGGTTATGTTGGGTTTCACTTTCTGTGTGCAGAATCCCTTGAAGAATCTTTTCTAGTGGTGGCTTTGTGGTCATATATTGTTTTAGTTTCTGCTTATCATGGAAGACTTTATTGCTCCATCTATTTTGAATGATAGTTTTGCTAGGTAGAGTATCCTAGGATTGAAGTTATTTTCATTCAGTGCCCAGAAGACCTCACCCCACGTTCTTCTTGCTTTAATTCTGTTGAGAAGTCTGCTGGGATTTTGATGGGTTTACCTTTGTATGTTATTTGTTTTTTCTCTCTTACAGCCTTCAATATTCTTCCTCTAGTCTCTGTGCTTGTTGTTTTAATGATAATATGTTGTGGGTTAGTTCTATTTTGGTCAGGACTGTTTGGAGTTCTAAAGGTTTCCTGTATCTGTATGGGCATAGTTTTCTCTAGATTTGGGAAATTTTCTGTAATTATTTTGTTGAATATGTTACACATTCCTTTTTCTTCCACCTTTTCTCCTTCTTCAATGCCCATGACTCTCAGGTTTGGTCTTTTGATGGTGTCAATAAGTTCGTTCATTTTCTTTTCACAGGTCTTTAGTTGTTGAACTAATAGTTCTTCGGTTTTTCCTTTAATTACCATTTCATCTTTGAGTTCTGAGATTCTGTCTTCTGCTTGTTCTAGTCTGCTGGTTTGGCCTTCCATTTTGTTTTGCATTTCTGTTTCCTTCTGTTTTCTGAGGCTTTCCATATACTGAGTCTCTTCATCTTTAATATTGTCTATTTTTATCCTGAGTTCATTTATCTCTTTATTTATCATGTTCTTTGTTTCACTTTGGTGTTTATACAGTGCTTCTATGTTTTCTTTTATTTGTTCTTGTGTTTCTCAAATTCTCTATTTTTGTTGTCTTGGAATTTCTGGAGTGTCTCCTGTACATTTTGGTTGACTGAATCCAGAATCATCTCTATAAAATTCTCATTGATTACTTGCTGGATTTCTTCTTTCAGAGTGTTCTTGTGGGCTTCATTGGGTTCTTTGGCATAGTTTATCTTTGTTTTGTTGGAGTCTGCACCTGGGTATCTGATTTCTTCATTTCCTTCTGGTTCCTGTATGAATTTATTATTGGGGGGAAGTGGTTTCCCTCTTTTTTTCCATCTTCCCATAAATTGCCCTTGCTATTTTTACTGTTCCTGTACTGTGTGTCATTCATTATTGTCTAGCTTGTAATAATAACAGTGGTGGTATCTAGAATGGAAAGATGAGAGGACAGGGAAAGCAAAGAAGGTAAAGAAAAAGCAAAAAACCAAACCAACCAAACAAACAAACAAAAGAAATCCCAACCAAACAAACAAACAAAAAAAAAACAGAGCCAAAGAAATAGACAGGGAGAGATAGTGTACTAATCAACAGAAAGCTAAGCAGGCATTAGAGAGACAGAGAGAGGATAATGAAAAAAAAAGACAAAAAAACCACAAGTTCAAATGCAATAAACTTTCAGTCTTAATAATTTTGGTGTTAGTCCCTCGGCCTCCAGTCCTGAAGACTGCTCAGTGTCTGTGAAGTAGTTCTGTTGTTTTCTCATCAAAGGTCAAAAAAACAAAAAAATGAAATCAAAAACAAAACAAAACAAAAAATATCCCATGTTCAAATGCAATACAGTTTCAGTTAGTCCTTCAGCATCCTGTGTTGTTGTCTCATCAAAGGAAGAGAAAGAAAAAAGCGGGGGAGTCTGAAGACAGCTTTGTGAATGTCTATCTGAGGCTGTGGCTCACCTTGCCTCTTACTGTCAGCCATCTGCTGCTGCAGGCTTTGTTTATTTAGAATTCTCCTGGACGCATTTCCCTTTTGTTTTCTTCAGTATACAGCCCTACCAGCCTTTTGCAATTGCCGTCTTTTTTTTTTTTATCTACAGTTCCTGTGGAGAGTGGCCCTCCCCCGTTCTCTGGTAGAGCTTTCCACACAACAGCCACTGTTACAAGCCTTCCCCTTTCCAAGCACACTGAGGGAGGTGGCGCCACTCCTGCCTTCTCTGGCCAGCTTGTTTATTTACAGTTCATCTGAGGGATTGCCCCTCCCCCACTCTCAGGGCTCGGGGTGCCTCACCCTCTTTGCTATGTGTCTTTTTTTATTATTATTCAGCTGCTTGTTTTTTATTTAGTTTGGTATTTTTCTCTCATTTTTTCCCTCCCTGAGTGGGGGTCAGTCTGTCTAGGGGTCTATGTTGATCTGGCCCAGGGTTGTCTGTGGGAGTACCACATACCACTTAGCTCACCTGGTGGTCTGCATCTTCCCAAGCAGTCTGGGAGTTGGCATTTGGTGGCACAGGAACCCTCTTGGTTTCTCCGTTTAACATGGAGTGGAGATGTTATGCACTTGTTGGGGGTGTGGAGGAGTCAGAGTTTTGCCTCTTCTTGGTGGTTTTTCATGCAAGGTGTATCTCCAGCATCTCTCCAAGATTTCACTTTAGGAAGCACGCTTTCTGCTTCTTCCCTCTAGTTACCATATTGGAATCTTGGTTTTCTTAAAAGTAGCAACCAGAAGAGGTTGGGAGAGAGAAAAGAAGCAACAACTTTTTGCATTAATTTTATAATAAGATTTACTCTAAGGATGTTCATATACAAGAATATATGAAAAATGTATTAAATTAGGCATTCCATAAATGTCAATTTAAGTGAGCACAGTTTTAAGAGCTCAAAAACATGTAAAAATTAATTTACATACACAAGTTTGTTGGTCAATTATTTTTCAAAATTTTAAGAGCAGATTGAGAAGTGTCCCATGTTCTTTTTCCGACTCATGTTGAGAGGCTTGATAGCTGAAGTAAGAGTCAATATTAGAAAAGTCATTTTCAGTCTTCAATAAGACTGTTGTCATACCTATCTGATTTTAAACTCTAACAAGTCAATTGTCATAAACAATAATAGGCACATGCAAAATCCACACAATGACACAGGAAACAGTTATTTTAATTTCAAGTGCATTCTTAGACATTGTCTCTTTTTCTTTTTGTAGAGACTATTTAGCTAGAATTTTCCCTAGAAGATGAGATGGTCTTAGTAGTTTTTATTGTTAAGTTGTTTAGAGACTTAGTATTTTTTATAGTTATTAGCCCATTTTTTGTCATCTTTTAGTATTTAGAGTATTTTATGAATGTTGGGGGCTGACTGGAAGATAAAATGAAAGTAAAAGTAAATTCTTTTCATCTGAGTAGGGCAAAATAAGTATATTTGGTGGTCACCTCCAAAGGGCAAAAGATGAGAAGGGCTGAATATTTGTTGGGGCCCTGTATAACCTTTTTTTTAATTATTATTTTTGTAGTTAACTGCCTTAAGTGAAATCTTGTCCATTTTGGCCAGGAGGCAGGAGATAATGTGGCCTCTTTTTAATATTAAAAGCCTTCATATTTCCCTCTAAAGGATACTTTTTAAATAATTTGTAAGGGAGAAATTGTCCAAATAATGTATGCACATGTGAATAAATGAATACAAAAAATTTTTTAAAAGGATAGTTTACCTTGAGTTCCAGCAACCTTGTTATTAATCAAACCTTTTAAGTAAATTTGGGGAACCCAGTTTTTGGTGCAGATCTGTTATCCCATATCCTCCTATGGACAAAGGATATGGGATACATTAGTCCACCTTCTTATTTCATATTAAAAATTTGTTTTTTATGTCAGCCCAGGAAAGGGGAATACTGGTGCAGTAAAAAGGATTATGTCTCCAATTGAAAGTGGTGAAAGGAATCAGTATGTTTATAACTACTTTCTTTTGTGCTAAAATTAGTAGTATCTTGCTCACTTCATGCAATATTTCTGCCTCAGAGTTAATAATGCCAGTGCTACCTCAGTGAACAACCTAATTATTCTCTGTCTACTTTTTAGGCAGGCAGCTCTCCAAGCCAGGTAGCCTGTCTACATCCTCAGTGTCCTGGCTCACTCCTGCTGTTGTTTGGTACTCAGTTCAAACATCTCTTCCTTCACAAAAATTCCTATTACTCCTAAACTTATTATTGTATACCTCTCTGCAATCACATAGTTTTGTGCCTACTTCTTTTTACAAATTAATTGCTGATTTCTCTCTTTCTCATACACCAAGCTATAAACACCTGTGGGAATTTAATTATATCTTACTATAATTTGCAACCTTTATCCTCATTACCAGCTACAGGATCTTTTTCATACACAATATATACTGCTTCCAATACCATTTTCAATTCTGCTTAAAATGCATGAATTTTTGAAAACTTAAATCTCCACACACTTGAGTTCTCTTCCACAGACAGATAAGAGGGGCCCCTGAAGGCTGCTTCTGCTCCTTTACTGCCATCTTCTGACACGATCTATGTTTGCTGCTGGGATCAGTAATCTCTTGTCTGAGTCTCTCCTCTTTATGGAGAAGCACTGAGAATTTGAGCTAAGGCTGCTGATGTGGTCGTTGGAGTTGATATTATGCTTTACTTTCATCTGAACCTCAGCACTTCTCTGATTCATTTCCCTGGTGGGAAAGGCTAGATGATTCTCAAAATATATCCTGGGATATTGCATTGGAACCAAAGCTATTAAAATGCAAATATACCACAATATTCAATATAACAGTTATTTCCTTGGTGATGATAGTGGTGATTGTAGGTGATACAGGAATACAGATTATAGACCAATTTGAACTTGAAAAAGTCACACATCTCACATATCTATAAAGTGATAAGACTGAGAATGGTTATAAACACTGTCTTATAGGTATCATATTTTTTGATGTTCTTCATTTGGGGGAGATTTCATTCTCAACCATTAAGAATGGTTCATGATACAGAATGTTTACTCCATGCATTCATATTAATTGCAAAGCATGTTTACTTGCCTGATCTCATAAATGCTTGTAACTATCATGTGGCATAAGCAGGGAAGTTATTGTCTTTTCCATTTTACAGTTGAGTAAAGCAAATCTTTTTCCTTACTTGGAAGAAATTATTTTGATTCACTATGACTGGTACCAAAATACATAAACATAAATTTAACAAACAGTTTGAGATTGTAAGTTTACTCCAAAACCAAAGAGTGCTAAGCATTTCAAGATAAAACTTATTTATTTTAGGGATATATATATACGTAAATCACTTCCATCCCATTTCTCCAGAGGACAAAAAGAAAATGCTTCTCCTAGAATTATAAGAACCAGAAATACAATATAACCAGATTATTCTTCATTATGAATTACTCATATAGAAATTGAGGTAAATTGATGATCAACAACCAATGTACCTAATTAAAAATGAGTCAATAAATTAAAAAAATAGGGTATAGTGTATGAAACCAGTCAATGCTTTCATAGCTCAAATGTGTCATTGATTTTCCTAAGAAACAATTAGTCATGTTCATCAGTGACACCTAAAAGATCACAATTGTAATACTTGATAAAAAGCAGTTGTATACCTTCTTCATTCTCAAATTATGGTCATTAAGTTGAAACTTTTTGTTTCATTTTATTTCAACCCAAGTGTTGCTTAAGTGGGTAGATTCTAATCAGAATAAATTATTTATAGATAAAGATAACTAATGCTCTATAAGTTGTTAGTAACTGTCTTACACAAACTTTCTCCCTACCTTGTCCATCTAGTTTCTTTTTTAATATGTTAAGTATAAAAGGTAGGGTGAATGAATATTTATCACAGAACACATATGTAAATTTATATGAGAATTGAATCTCTGGGATGGAGGTGTTGCTCAAGTGGTAAAGTGCTAGTCTAGCAAGTGTTAAGTCATGAGTTCAACCCCCAGTACCACCAATAAAAGAGAAAGAAAGAAATCTCTACTCTCATTATTGTTCATTTTCTGTGTGATAATAAAAGTATAAATGTTTTCACAGATAATTTATTTTTAGAGATAAATACCATTATAATTTCCTATTACTATATAACAAATTACCCACAAAATTAATGACTCAAATAACAAGAATAATGTTATAATGATCTCATCATTCTGGAAGTTGACTGGGCTCAGCTAAGGATTCCATATCTCCAATACAATGCTGGTAAGAAGGAAGCTGGACTTGGAGTTAGCTTGCAATCTTTTTCACTTCTGTGTCTGGAGGTCAATGCTGGTTGGCAGCTGAAACCAAGGTTTTAGTGGGCAGCCAGAACACCTACACATATCCTCCACAAATGTAGAGGATCATCCTCACAAGACTGTGGTTGAGAGAGAAAATGTAAGCTGCCAGAGTCTCATCCCTTGGTCTGGTACTGTCTTTGTTCCAATAACAATTCCACCATATCCTATTGTTCTAACAATAAGAATTTGGATTCAAGAGAAGGAAATATAGGCTCCTTCTCCCAATGGAACTGATGTCAATGAATTTGATAATTATGTTTTGAAACTGACTAAGTTTTTCCTCTGACCACACATTATCAATTATATGCCCAAAACACTCACTTGCAAGAACCCAAAGTAACATGCCTTTACGGAACAAGGATCAAGATTATAACAATATTCAGGATGAACTCCTAAAGGTTAAAAAACTAAACACCAAAAAAATTCAATGACCCAATGAACAAATGAACAAATGAACTGAACAGAACATTTTCAAAGAAAGAAGTCTAAATGGCTAAAATATACATGAAAACAATGCTCACCATCCTTGGCCATTAAGAAACTGCAAAACAAACATTAAGATCCACCTCACTCCTGTTAGAATGGCATCCATCAAGAACACAAACAACAACAAGTGTTGGTAAGGATGCAAGGTAAAGGAATCCTCATACACTGCCCGTGGGAATGTAAATTAATACAACTACTACGGAAAACAGTATAGAGACTCCTCAAAAAATTAGAAATAGAACTGCTATCTGATCCATCAATACCACTCCTAGAGATATACCTGAAGAATGTGAGTCAGGTTACAATAAAGGCACCTGTACACCCATGTTTATTGCAGCATTATTCACAATATCTAAGCTATGGAAACAGCCAAGATGCTACACTACTAATGAACTGATCAAGAAACTGTGGTATTTTTATACAATGGAATTTTATTCAGCCACAAAGTAGAATGAAGTTTTGTCATTTTCTAGTGAATGAATGGAACTGGAGAACATCATCTTAAGTGAAGTTAGCTGGGCTCAAAAGGCCAAAAGTTGCATTTTCTCTCTCATACATGGAATATAGACCTAATGCAAACACAGCAATATTATGAAAAAATGGTCACACTAAGGGGAGATCTCATATGAAAGGTGTAGGGTAAAAGAATGAAACTAAGAAGTTGAATATGGCTGATTTACTCTGTATGTAAGAATGAATATAGAATTTTTTAACCAGCTGAAGCCACCATAAGAAAGGGATTAGGATAGAATGAAGAAAAATAGAGAAGATGAATCAATTGGGCCTATAATATATATATATATACATATATATATATATATATACATATATATATATACATATACATGGAAATATCACAAGGAAACTCTTTTTGTAGCTCTTTTATCATGAACAAGCAAAAATGTCAGTTTTGTCTCTTTTTCTCTTTTCTTTTACAACATTGGAGAGTAGGAGGTTGGAACAGGTGCTTCCCAGGGAAAGAAGGGGTTGGTACCAGTGGAATGGAGGAGGTGTTGGGGAAAAGGGGTAGGAAGATAAATATGGTGCAAAAACTGTGTACACATTTATGTAAATGCAAAAATGATATCTGTTGAAAGTATTCTAGGAGTGGGGGAGGGGCAGATAAAGGGGAGAGGTAGAGTGGGTGAATTCAAGTATGATATTTGATGCATTGTAAGAACTTTTGAAATGCTACAATGTAGCCTCACCCAGCACAACAATAAAAAATGATTTTAAATTTATTTCAATTTAAAAAATATAAATAACTGAACTCCCAGGTTATGTTTCCTAGAATAGGGATCTCATTTGAACTAATGACAAGTTATTTGTCTCACCCACAACAAACATAGTATTGATAAAGGCATAGAATAAATTCCATTCTAAAAAGGAGGAAATGGAATTCATATACTGTACCAGTCCATAGAAATTCTGAAATATATCTGGACAGAAGTTTTTGGTCCTTTGAATAGGATTCAGGACTTCTACCTAGGGATAATGCTGTACAGTTTTGGGCTTAACTTTCTTAGCATTTTGGTCTACCTTCTGATTCACCTTCCTGTTTACCTAACAATATCCTGGTATTTGGGTGCTAGGTAGTTTCTTAATTCAGTTTTCTAACCTGTATCAGAGCAAAAGTCTAAGGCCTGCTTTTATTTTTTATACTTCCTGTATTGTTAATATTAGCTTAGACTAGTTTTATCAGAATCAAACAACAGAAAAAAAATGAAAATTTTGTTAAGATTTATATAAATCTAATTTGTGGTATTGGAAGACTGAAATTGCAACCAGAAATAATTTCTTATTAGCATGCATTAATTGTATAAAATAATGGGTTCATTTTGACATCTTCATACATGCACATAACACACTGAGACATATTTACCCACACTTATCTCCCCTCCCCTCTCACACTAGTCCTCTTTCTCTTCCCTAGTATCCTTTTTCTATTTTCATGTCTTTTTTTTTGACACCTCTATCTTTTTAATGATAAGTCCTTCTCTGTCTTGTTTGAGTTCCTTATGAAGTGGTGAAGGGACCACCTCGATATGACTATAAGAAGCTTTATTCAGCAGATAGGATCTGTGAGACTTTATTAATCTAAAAGATTCTATGAGTGATTGCAAAAGATATTTATGATATCTTTCTTATAAATCATAATATTCTAACCTAGAATTTAATGTGTGGACTCAAGCCCTTTGGTCTCAGGAGACACTGGGAATGAGAAGCTTAAATTTTTATACTCAGCTCATGCTGGCTTCATTTAATTTAACCACCCATTTTTTGGCTCATCTTTCTCTTTTCTACATTTTACCATACACACCAGGAAGAAATCAGGCAGCACTTTCAGTTATTCTCCCCAGAAATCTCTTTAGCCAGAACACCAAGTCCATTAGGAATGTTTCCTATTTTCAGTGTTACATTACAGGAAATTGTTGCCAAAACGCTGCCATTAAATAACAAAAGTTCACTTTACCCTAGCTTTATAACATTTGCTTCTCTTTAAGCTTTCCATGATTTCACCTTCAAGGTCATTTAGGTTTGCAGTATCATTTTTCTTGGTGTCCTATTACAGGTGTCTCCACCCTTTAACACAAGACTCTTGGTAGTGAAATATATTTGAGTTGTCATTTGCTACATAACAACTCATCCCAATTATCAGTGAATTAAAATTTTAAAAATTACTTTTACTTATCGCCTATGGACTAAAGATGATAGGACTAAACCAGACAGTTCTTGATCCCAAGTTACATTAAAATGGAGGCTGGAACTTCATTTACCTTGAATACTTACTCATTAATAAAATGATTGATGCTGACTAAGGACTAGAACCTCATCTGAGGTTTTGTCTACATACACATACACATACACAAATATGGTCTGAATTTTCTTATACTACCATGGTTTCGGATCGAGAGTAAATATTTCAAGAAGCAGAAAATAGAAACTGTCAGATAGATATGTACCACCACACCTGACTAATACATTCCTATTCTTGAGTAGATACTCTTCAATTGTTTTGCTCTAAGGTCAAGTATCCAAAACTTAATTCAGAAAATGAATTGCATTTGGAGTTGATGGATTCTAATTATTACTTCATAATCAAAATGTATAAAATTTACCTTAAAATATTCCCAATAAGTCCCAAATATGTTCTATAAGTCCTATCAGCAGTGTGGAGATAAACTCTCTACATAGTGACAAATAATATAGAGACATACATAAAGTTATTGACTACTAACAAGCTAAATATGCCAAAGTAAATACTAAAATCATAAATAAAAATGAAATTTTGGTTTTGTGTTCTAAGAAAAGGACATGATTCATAAGAGAACTAATGTCGCAGATCATAGACAATAGCTTGATTTATTTGTGCTGTATTGCCATGCAGATTTATTTTTGACACTTCTTTTGATCATAAATATATGGCAATAAAGCACCCCAGAAACTATTTCTTTACATTTTAAAAAAAGGAAAACCACAAAGAAAGATGGAACACCAAGAAAAATGGAGACTTCTCAAAATGGAAATGTGATAAAAGTGATGCAATTGTATAAAGAGTATAGCAACAGAAAAAGTTTCTAACTTAAAAAAAAATGGTTAGAGAGGCTATATCTGGTTAATATGATCAAGATAGGCATTCTTGTAATCTTCCAAGGTTGTAGAGGATAAAGGAAGGCAGGCATATTAAGTGTGATTAACAAAATTTCTTTCCAATAGAAGGCGATCCAGCCAATTCAAATGTAATCAGCCTTTAGTGTTATTAAGAGCCTGGATTTCTTGAAAGTCAACTTTGTGAAAAAGAAAGTTGTTTGATTGATGAATAGCTCAAATCTTCTTTTATCATTAGCTATATGTTGTTGCTGGCCATATTTATTTTCTACAAGTATCTGTTGAATTGTGAAATTAAAGTAAAAAGTATGAAGAAGAACCATAATGATCATCAGATTCCAGACAGAATCCTTTTTGACCCCATTATCTAGCAGAAACCCAATATCTGCTCTGTATTCAGTGAATCAAGGATTCGAACCACTATACTGAGCACCATAGCTGCCTCTTAGTCTTCAGACGTGAGGATCCCACATGACCATGACTTTATTTCTTGATGGACTGTTACTCCCATGAACACTTAGTCCTCAAATTCATCAAATCCAAGATTCCAGTGACAAGAATAAAAAAATTCCAAAATTCATATTTGGTAAAAAAGTGAGAGGATTCACTCCCAATTTTACATCTTGATTCATGATCATGCGTTCAGACTACACTGTTACAGCTACAAAGAAGACCACAGGATATATTTTGCACATAATTGAGTATCATTCTAATCTCACTGGATATTTCCTCCTAGCTAGTACTACAAATGAGCCTTCAGTAGGCAATCTCATAGTTATATTATACTACGTCCTTCAGAAAAATAAGATGAAGTGATACTGTTATTGCTATTTCAAATCTTTAAGTAACATATTATATCTCAGTTGATAAATTCATCCTGTAATAAACTTCTTTATGTTGTTTATCCTTTGTTATTTATACCATTAAACATTATTTACGCACATATTTTCCAAGGTTATTCAGATTCAAAATGTGTAAATCATCACGTCTCTAGTTTTATATGGTATCTACTACTGGCCCAGGCCTTGTATTTCTGTTCTTAGTTATAATGTTATCTATTTCTCATTATGAGTCTAAAAGTCACTTTAACCATATATGCTTGCTTACAAAGAAGTTTCACATGGAATTGGAGATTTAAAATTCGAAATCTTTTGTGCCCTAAATTTCTTTAGTCCCTTTCTCTGCATCTCTCACCATGCTACAATGTCATTTCTTTAGTGTAGAAGTCACCAAGCTTTTTCTTAATAGGGCTATAAGTAAATACTAGGTTTTCAGATATAGGTTCTCTGTTGCAACTATTGAACTGTGCAATTAAAGGGTAGCCATTGGTAATACACAAATGAATAAGAATAAAACATTTTTACACAAATTTTATTTTCAAAGACTGGTGGTAGGCCAGAATTGGATGTAAGTTTCCTTGTTTTCTGCTTTAGTATAATAACAGTGGGAAGGAAGACCCTTTATTGATGATGCAATGTAAGTACTTATCTTCAGGCCTTTGAGATTGATTTTTAATCCATATCTATTATTGAAAAGAAAGCACTTTAAAAATTGCTATAGAGGCCTTCCAATTTTCCTCTTGTGGTCTTAGATATTAAAAGATTTTCTTTAATCATGCTTTTGAGCTTTGTCAGAAATGGCAACATATGCCTCAATTGCTTTGAAACACCATTATTAATCACAGTAACTACATGTGCAACAGGCTCTTCAAAAGCTGGGCTTCTTCTTGCATTATATTTGTGGCTAGCTATATAATTTCTGGGACTATTGCAAAATAAAAAATGCAGGCTGACTCAAAAAGCTGGAAAAAAAGGTTTCATTTTTTTTCTGTAATATCTTTTTCAACTGTCATTGAGGTTTTGTTTGTTTTCTTTTAATTGTCCTATTTTCCCTGGCATAAAGACAGATGTGACACAAATGCAGATCCTTATAAATGTGCATCCTACCCCATGAGTAAGTCATGCATACTGTTCATGCCTGACTTGATTTTTGCCATGACAATACCTAGATCCCTACTGGAGGTAAAGTTTGGCAGAAATTACTGGGCAAGCACAGGAAACAGGAGGTCAGGAACCTATAACAAAAATGTGGAGAGGCAAGGCAAAGTTTGATTGCATATGAGAAAAAGCTCCAAGTACCTGGTATGTACTACATTATCTCGTGGGACTTCACTCACATACCACAGACGCAAAGATAAAATTATTAATGACTTCAAGACAGTGACCTCAGAGTATTAACCTCTAAGTCCATAGACCTTTGTGGTGTATGCTTATTGAGTTGATATTGACTATATTCCATCTTTCAATATCACAACATTATAATTTGAGTAGCTATCAAGCCACTGAAAATGATGGATTGCAATGTTTTTCACTGTTTCCTCACAACAAAGACACTCAGGCACTTATTAAACACAATGTACAACCCATTTCTAGATTCCCATTTTTGAAGGCTTGATTCCTGGGGCCACTTCTGGTCCAATTACTGTACCATTGATGGTCTCAGCAAGGAAATAGATCATCCTCTCAAAATGAGTGATTGAATCAATTCAGGGAAAAGATTCACAAAGTTAATGGGCAAGGTTAATTTAAAATAAAAAGGGATATTTAAGGTTCTGAAATTAATAGACTTGAAAACAGTACCATATTTAAATCTGAAAGGAAAAATACAGGGAGAAATTCTTAGAGAAAAAAACTCTGGAAGTAAACTCAAGCACTATGAACCATATAACTTGAAGGAGAAAAGAAAGGAAGTAGAGTATTTTTCTCTTCCTATCCCCCCACCTCACCTTCTGATCTCTTGCTAGTGCCTTCATTGCTAACAGTAGCATTCTGAATATTTGAGCTCATAGGAATTATGTTTTTTTAAGCCACAGACCATACAGTGGGTGACAAAATGGAAATAACAGACTAAAATGAAGTTACCTGGGAATTTATATTTTACTTATGTGGTTGTTGATGTAAACTTAACAGAACTTCCCCCAACCACCACCCCCTAAATATGAAAAATAATGTGTAATTCTATGAATTGAGAATATCAGCATTTTAGATTTATAGAATCAGGCCAGTCAATCCTGAATAATTCTCACATTCTTAAATGTAATGTTTAATAAGAATCTCCAGCCAGAAGCATTTGAACTGGCCTAGTTTTACATGTATCTTGATGATGTTGACTTTCAGACTTTGGAGTCATTTTTGTTAGGGATAATGTTTTTTTCTTTTTCTTTTTCATAACAATAACAACAGCAGCAGCAGCACTTCAGCAACAATAGGCAAATTGGGCACTGAGTTGAATTAATCCACAGAAACTCTCAGCAGTAATTTCAAATGAACTGTCAGAGATAGTACTCCACAGCCTCTCTTGTTATGACAGATTCTTTTCATAACCATTTGTAATATAGTGGACTGAAAATAAAACAAAAGATGTTTGAAGGAAAATACCTTAGCAAAAGTATTGTATGGAAGACAGATCATGTTTACTTAGTAGGAAAATCTATCATACTCAAGGACAATCTCAAGAACAATTGCAAATTATAGTAACATGAATATAGAACAATGCATTAGTATTTACTCAATATCCACTCTGTGTTTAACATTTATTCGGTTCTGTCTTGAACTACAGGGAAGTAATATATTCTTGTGTCTAAAATTATAGATGCTGCTGTTTAAAATCTTATTAGCAAGGCTATGGCCATTCATTCTTATTGGTGTTTTGGTTTGGTTCTTCTTAGAATCAGGAGTATACTATATAATAATGATAAAAAATATAGCATAGTAAGTAAACAATACAAGTAACATGGTATTTTATATTATAATAAATATTATTATGCTACGTAATTATCTATTTTATTCTTTTATATAGCTGGCCTTACTTTAGGTTTAGTTACTTCAACATAACCACACAGATGTTGCAATGATTTCAATGACACCAGACAATAGGAATTTTTCAGCTCCATTATAATAACATGGAACAACCAATGTATACATTGTCCATCACTGATGGAAAATTTGTTATATGCCCATGACTATATATATTTTCTAAAAACATATGTATCAACAAGAAGTTAACCTCATTATACTCCCTATATTTTCTGTCTTTAGCACTTTAAAAAGGTCACATTCTTTAATGTGACCAAAGAATAGGTTGGGTGTTTATCTATGCAGAATGACTTTCTGATCATTGATACATGTAACTTTAAGGAAATGAAAACCAAGAGATGCCTATTGTTGACTATGGCCATACCACCCTGAACATGCCTGATCTTGTCTGATCTCAGAAGCTAAGCGGGGTGGGCCTGGTTAGTACTTGGATGGGAAATGCCTATTTTTCATGGTTAAGGTTATCAAACAAGAGACAATATAATCTAGTGACCTAGAGAAGATTAGCAAATAAAAGTGTGAAACTGGACTGAAATATGTTTTTGGTAGATGTTTTGGGTTAGAGTAAGTTTCCTGGCAGACAAGAAATATTCACTACTTACCAAAGAGAGGTGTTTTATAAGGACCTGCTTAAATTTCAGACATATGTCCCATCTGACCTTGTATTTCTGCCCTATTTTAAATCAATCTCTCCTGCCTAGCTGGTGAGTTAAAGGAATTTTCTAAGGTTCTTGGCACATCTATGGCACATATCTTTCAGCAATTATTTGTATAATATAAGGGTTTCATGGAGCTTCTGGTTCAACTTTGTAACCAAGAGAGGTTTTTATCTTACAATATTTGACTTTTCATAAAGGACCACTAGAGCCAGGCAGACTTCATTGTCAATGCTGCTACTTTATTTTGATGAGGGGTAAGGGCTTGTTATCTTGGAAGCCCTTGACAGAACATCATAGTCCTGAGATGTTGTTGATATTATCAGATATGTCTCTGACACTAAGGTTCCCATTAGTGCTCATGGAAAGTCACAGAAAAATCTCTCTGTGAATACTATTCAGATTGCTGACACCACTCACATAACATCTTTTACCCATTTTCCTTTTAAATTGCAATCAAGCAATCTTGGTATCCACACTCCTTCAGTTTCCCTGTGACCTCACCCCTTTTGTACAATTGATTGTTTAGCTCTGTCAATAACTTCATTACCTAAATGTAACTCATTATTTTTCAGAGTCTGTGATCAGGGTATCACTGGGTACTATGCTATTCCTGGATATCATCCTATCCCCAGAAGGCTAAAAAAACTGTAACTTAACACTATGTAGGAATCATTAGTATGTGCAGAAAATATTCCATAACCCCAAAGAAAGTGTACCTTCTCAATACAACTTCCCTTTAATTAGATCATAAAAATGTTTTTTGCCATCCCAAAGCCACTGACAGGCTGAGAAAGAATATGGACAGTAGGTAGAGACAGAAAGATAAAATTTTAACTGACTATCATTAAACTCATTTCAAAAAAGTTAAAGAAACATGCACTTTTTAAAAAGGCTACTAGTAAACAAGGAGCCTAAATCTTTAATTCTATCAGCTTCCTAGTAAATCTGCCTCTGACTATAAATTCAGTTTCTACATGAGTGCCTAGAGTGTGGTACATCCACACAAATTAGTCATTAAGTGAATGAGTTAAAATGTTAAAATGTAGAAAAAAAGAGAGAAAATTGAATATCAGAACCACTGCTCTTGGAGTCCATATGAGGAGGTGAGGGATCCTTCCTGCAGTTTTATGCATTGTGACCTGCTGATGGACTTCAGAGCAGTGTTTCCTTCCTGGAATATGAATGCCATTGGATGCATGTCTAGATTCCCAGTGCAGACTCTGACATCTGGAGCTGAGCTGCACAGTCAATATCATGACTGTCTCCTGCATTGTCACCATCTCTAGCAACCCATCTCAGCCAATAATATTCTGAGCAAATTGACCACAGTGACAATTTCTCATCACAGATAATGTAGTGGCTTACTTTGACAAGGCGGAAATATCCAATTAAAGGGTTTTCTTTAGTTGTCTCACACATAAAGAGGCTTCCTCTTCTCTTCTCTAGTAAAGGCATAAATGTAATAAAAAGAAAAGGAAAAGAAGCTAAGAGGCAGGCTTGAAAATTTCAGAAATAGTAGGTGCTGTTCTCAAAGTATCCCACTAATCTATTATAGGTAAAGTAAAACGGGTGCCCAAGGGAACTCTAATGGTAGTTGAGTTCCAAGAAGAATCTCCTATCCATTATTGCAATCAGGGAAAATTGGTGATTGAGGTGTCGTTGTAAGTGTAGGAAGCCCCTTAAGTTAGTGAAAGACAGTAGAAGGAAACCTACAGCCAGACACCCAAGATTTTGAACATCAAGCTAAAAAATGTTTTGACTATTTGGTGAGCAATATGTAGCCACCAGAAGTTTCAGAGCAGAGGCCTGATATAGTCAGTTCTGTGAATCAGTAAAATCAATCCAGGATGGGAGAGAAAGAGGGGGAGGTGGAGGGGGAGGGAGAAGAGAAGGGGGAAGGGGAAGGGGGGGAGAAGGGGAAGAAGAAGAAGAAGAAGAAGAAGAAGAAGAAGAAGAAGAAGAAGAAGAAGAAGAAGAAGAAGAAGAAGAAGAAGAAGAAGAAGAAGAAGAAGAAACAGGACTAGCTGGGAGACAGCTTCACAAGTGAATTCAAGTCTGAGTGAGAGCAAATCAAGAGGCAATAGCAAAAGGAACTGTAAAAGTCCAGCCATAGGAAATTTTAGGTGGCTATTCACTAGAAAAAGATTAATGAAGTAGGTACTGTATTGAGCAGGAAAGCTCAGAGTTATCTGAGTGAAACACAGCTCACTCCCGTGTTTGTGTGAATTTCCACTGGTATGAATGTATTCTAAATGTAAAATTAGACTGTGATTTTATTTTTACCCACATATGAATAATTTGGGGGGAGAAGATGGCTTGTTTTCACATTTTAATTATGATTCATTTCACAGATATGAGGAGCTAAAGTAATAAACATCAAGGCCCATTTAAGAAATTAAACTCAGTTTAGTCTTCATTCATAAATAAAACAACAGTCAATAATTTTTTAAATGCATGCATATTATATCATCATACATAAATTTGAATAAAATATGTACCTTTCAAAAAGGGTCATGGAGCTGTGACTTTATTCAGCAATAGCTAGAAGTCATAGATTGCCTTATTAAGTTATAGTAAAGTTTTCCTTCTCAAAATCTTCTTGATATATAGCTTGGGAACTTAGAATTTTCCTGAGAAAAAATATTTCTCACTTTTGCAACAGGAAATAAAAAAGCAAAACCAGTAAAATGCAGGCTTTCTGCCAAAGAAAAACTATCTATGCCTAGAATTCCCAGCACATGAAAATTTTTTTTTCCGTCATCTCCATAGCACAGTCACGTCTTCTAAGAGCCTCTGGAAGTTGTTAAAAATTATTGCTAGACTACTGGATCATTATTAAGACCACCTTCTTTCCATGAAGACAATTACACATCAAGGCTGTCACAGTAATTCTTATGGTACACACACAGTAAAGTTTCTCGTGAAATTTAAAGCCAGAAAATAGATATTCAGAATATAGGGAAAAAAATTTATAATTCTTGAGTTGCTAATACATCTTATGGTGTGTGCTCAGTGATTTATACTCATGATCTCACTTGGTACTTGAGATAACACATTGAGCTATCAGTTTCTATTGTGATTACACATGGGGGAATTGAATTGCAGAGGATATGCAATTTGCCTCAAATTACAAGACTGCTAAATGACACAAAAATTGCATTTGTATCAGTTGGATTTTATAATATCAACACTTTTTAAGAACAGAGTTTAAAAATCAATACTGAATTAACATAGCCCAAGATGGCACTTTAGAGTTAAGCATTGCAATAGAAAAAAGATACTTTGCATTTGTCTGTTCTCTAGTCTGCTAAAATGTAGCAGAAATAGTGTAGCACTACTCAGACTAATTTCTTCATTGGCAGATACTGACTATAAGACATTCTCAAAATTCATTGGCTACATAGTAACTCCAAGAGTATCCTGATTTCAACAAATATCAAATCAATTCTCATTGGTTTTACTAGGGACATCCTAGCCTATGCTACTATCTCCACCCTATAACACTGAAAAATCTTTCTCTTTCTTATTTATTATCATATATTAGTTGTGCAAAAGGGTTCATTGTGATATTTCCATATATTCATATAATATAAGTTGATTAAAGTCATCACCTCTATTACTCTTTCTTATCCCCTTTCAAAACAATTTTAGTGGGTTTCATTATTCTATTCTCATGCATAAATATGAAGTACACGTGTCTCGTAAATGGCATTGTAATTTCTACTCATGATCCTTTATACTCATTTCCCAAGAAAAATGAGAGAAAGGTTTTAAAATGCAAAAGGTATCATATTGTACCCTACTCAAAGTCCTGCAAAAATGTCCTGCCAAACTTTATCTTGATTCCTGACTCCTTCCCTGGCCTCAATCTTTACTGCATTAACTATACCTTACTGTGTAGCAATCATGTTGGTCTTGCCAAAATTTAATCCAATCAAAGCTGACACTTGCCTCATGAGGTCCATTTCTTCCTACCCAGATATATTCCCTACAATTTCCACTATTATGTCACCTCAGAATTATTGGAAAAAGTACACTTGAGTCTCTCTGTCTCTTATCACTGCTTGTTTTACCTTCATGGCTCTTTCCAGTCACATAAATGTTTCCTGCATGAATAAATGAATAGGTGAATGAAAACAATTATGAAACCTTACAACTTTCCTAATTTGATTTTACAGGCATTCTGAATCCTATAGAATACCTTTGAATGGTTTGACCCATTTGCGTTGTGTACAGCCATGTACTCGAACTAGAGAGATCTTTGCAAACTCAGGGACATTTATTAAAAAAGAATTTCAATGGTTTTATATTTTACAGCTGATTATATCTTTTTATCCATCTGAAGATACTTTCCAAGCATTGTTGAATTATAGTTGGCAAATTAAAAATCATATATAATTAAAGTATATAATATGACCCTTTTGATATGGGTGAACACTGTGCAGTGATTACCATAGTCAGCATATACATAATCTGATATACTTAATAAGATAGATAGATGTAGATATACATATATAATATGATGCTATGACACTTTGTGTGTGTGCATGTGTTTGTGTGTGTGTGTGTGTATTGAAAATACTTAAGACTTTATATTTTGACTTTGATTGTATGGAGAGGCAAATCTGTCCTGTTTTCTGTAAAGCAGCCAATTCCTAGAAGGCTTTTAGCAGTGACAAGAGAGAAAACGTCAAAAACCTGATGACTTTGACTGTGAACTCCACTCTCTCTCTGTTTTTTCCATTACATTTTAAACCTTCAAGTACTATGGTCATTGGATTTTTATTACTTGCAGTCAAAAGCATCATTTTTACATTGTATGTCTGATTAGTGAAATAGCTTTTCATTATAACTCTTTGCATAATCATCTGTACATGCCATTTATCTTTAAAAAGAATAATTATTAACCTGAACTTGATTGATGCTATGACTTTTGAAAGCATTTAGGAACTCATTAGGGAATCCACAAAGTAATGAGATTTTTAGTGAAGTTGTTTTTTTTTTTCATGTTTTCTTACATAGAATTTGTTTCAAGGAGCTCGTGCTATAATATTTCCATCTTTGAAGTGTGATTGTCAACACTCATTAAACTGGCCTCTTTGTATTGTGAAATATGAGATTGATATTTCTAAAATAAAAAATGAATCAATCTGGCTTTTGAAAAGTTAATGGCATTAGCTCTGATAGCAACCAAAACTTGGAAATTGTATACAAATGAAAATGAGGATGGTGATTTTTAGGGGAAGAAAGGAAAAGAAGATTCTCATGGAAAAATGGCATGAGTTAAAGCTATGTGAAACTTACAATTGTAAGAACAATAATATGTTTGGGCACAATGAAGAGAAACTAAATTAAATTTCCATTTAGGCATTGATGATGGCATTGTATTGTCCTCAAAAATTGTGCAAGTACCTAGTCAAGATGAAGACACTTTTATGCTCTTGAATTGTTCCATAACCAAAGGTCATGGGTTGGTCCAGAGAATAATTATGTTTTGATTCCAGAATCTGCCTTCCATAAAAACTGGAGTTTGCCTAGGTAACTTATATTAATGTTAAACATTTTGAACTTTTGGAAATGTTATAGTGCAGTGGCAATTGCTTATGTGATTTTCTCTTAGGTATTTGTCATAATATGGATGACAGTACAGTTTAATAAATTTAACTTTTCTACTCAGTAGTCTATGGCAGAATGCTGAATTCCTCAAAATACTGCTAGTTTTATCCAAAGTTTAAAAAAAATAGTAAGAGTGAATTTGTAGTACTGGGATTTGAACTTGGGAGCTCATATTTGCCAAGTGTCCTACCACTTAAGCCATGTCACCAGTCTAGATCTGGATCTGTTTTCAAAGACATGAATGGGAAGAATACTGGAAAAAAAGTGTGGATCTGCTTTTAAATACAGATCCATTTCTTTAAATGAATCAAAGAAATGCTGAAGTAAAGTTAATCTGACCCCTAGAAGACATAGAAATTCTAACACCTAATGCTCATTCTATTAGCTTCAAGGGACTTATTTTCCAAATTTTTGGAAAACAGTCTTATTATTTACAGAAATTACTATTGTAAGGAAGATGGCTTGGAATTCGCTCATGTATACTTTTAAAATAGAATCCAGAAACAGGTGAATCATTCCCATGCATCTTCATTATTTCTTTTTAATTAATTGACCCTGTAAACCTAATATTGTACCTAATAATATTAATTTAGTTCAGGACTTCATCAACTAATATTTGTTGAGTCTCCTAAAGATTAGTGGGGAATAAAACATGGTGAGACAGCACATAAGTTCCAAGTCCGTTGAAGTCAAGAATGAGTTTTTAAATAGACCTGTCTTACCTGATCAGGACAAGCATCCTTATTCTTTTAATTAAACAGCAAACTAAGTGATGTTAGTATTCAAAGTCTTTGATAGTAAGTAAGAAAACTCTCATTCTTCATGGTGGATTTCAAAGTAATATAAAAATGTTAAAGCAGGCTGGAGAGGACCAACAGAAATAAAGACCTGGAGTAGAAACAAGTGACATGGATATCGATTGGAATTGCACAGTCCAGAAGTGCTAATTCATTCTGTGCTCTTTTGCATGTCTGAGGGACTGAGATAGTAGTTAGGAAGGGACTTCCAACCAAATGCTTAAAGGATAAATGATAAGCATTGTATTTCTTGCTAAAATTCACTACTCTAATATGAAATAACAATCATTTGAAAATGTGGAAATGTTGAGTTGATAAGAGATTTTATCCAAGTGATCCTAAGAATTTAAACTATTTTACTACCTCTGGGTGAATGATACAACTGCTTTTTTCAGTACTTAGAGTGATGGCATGTGACTCTGCATTTATCCTGCAATAGATTAGAAAGTACAGGTGCAGTATTCACAGAAAAGAATGGCCTCTTGAGTATGAAGAGTAGCTAAAACTCTCATTTTCCATTCACTGAATGTTATCAATCCACTGGCATTTCCTAACCTTTTGTGGTTACTTCAGACTACCCCATCATTCCTTGCCCAAGGAAGGTATTTTTATACCTTCTTCACATCAGAATACTTTGCATTTTCTAATAATTATTCCTCTAATTATTGCTGATATTACTCAAAGTGTAATATTTACAAAAGAAATATAAATCACTTTTGTTAATATTTATTGCCTAACACACACAGCATAATTGGGTTATATGAATATGCTGAAAGACATCTTTCCCCTCAGGAAAAGCAGAGTGTAAAGAAGAAATACAGATTCCCCTTTGGGCAAAGAAATTCTAATGTGCAAGTTCTCCATCTTCCTTAGTAACTGAACTAAACTAAATGAAGTGTCTGAGTCATCTCCTTTTCAGTTTATGTGGATCCACAGCTAAATTTGGGATAAATAAAATGGGAACTAAACTTCTAAGACTAGTTTAGAGTCCATTTGTTGAGGTGAGAGTGGATACTTGATTTGTCTTTCCTTTATTGTCAAGTAGGATGCTGATGATATAGATGGAGCTAATGTCATCTTCTGGCTTCTTCATTACCTAAGTAAAATTGCAATGTAACTTAATCTCTCTTAGCTGTTTTTCCCTCTGCAAAGAAGACATTACAGATATATAATCACTTTGCAATTTTAAAAGAAAATGCAATTGAAGTGCTTATCCACAACATATTACATTTTATCACACAAGTGTTAGCACTCATCACTATTCCTCCATAGATTAATGGTAGGTTAATATGTGAAAAAGAGGCTCCTAAATCTTAGCAGATAAGCTTTTACAACCCCACCAAGAAAACTTATTCAATTTGTGCAATAAATATTCCATTTATAGTATTATAATCTCCATTTAAAAATATAAATACCCATTTTCATAATTTTATAATGCTGAAGGTCTTGACTAGCATCAAAGAAATAAAGATCTAAACTAATGGAGGCATGTACAAACTTTTGACGTATACTTCTTTGTTCTAGTCATTGAATAATTAATTAGAGAATCTATTCAACATAAAACTGAAAGCAGATGTTTTTCTTTATCCCACCACTTGACTCAATATGGTTTGGGTCATAAACTGATTTTTTAAAAACTAAATTGAAAGCAAGTATGATGAATTACATCTGAGACATAAAATATTTTTTTTCCTTTTGGAGATATCTTCTTGAAAATTCTTTAATATATTATAAGCCACATTAATGAGATCTTCATGAAGATTAGATGATTCTTTTAAACTGCCACTATTTCAAAAGAATCCATTTATTGCTCAAGATTAATCTGTATGTCTGTGAGACACACTCATACACATAAGTAATAAATAAACATTAGAAATTTAAAATTGTTTGATACAACAGCAAACTGAGTTAATATATTCTGCTGCTTTCCCTTCACTGAATTTAAAAAAATATCCTCTCTGCTTCATTCTATCACAGAAAAGCTACTGAATAATTCCATTTCCAAGGCAGATTTTATCTGTCTCTTATCTAATTTAGCTCTATCTGCTGATAACTTATATTAATCCAAGTAAAAAAATCTAGCAAGATAGGAATTCATTTTGAAATGTTGAAAAATTTTCTCAAAAAGTGCTCACAAGGCTAATTTAGAGTCCTCCTGGTATTTTATTTGCTGTAAGCCCAGGAAGTGAAATAGTCATAGCAATTCTGAAAATCAACGTCTAGATTTTTTGAGACTTAAGGTATCTATGGTTGGACAATTTATATCCTATAAGTCAAGTTTACTGTTGTGCGATGATCTCCAGAAGTTGAAAAAGATTCAAATACCTTAGGACTAGTAAATTCAGTTTAGTTACCATGAATGGAAGCCAGTGTATTTAGGACTTTCAAAACTAACAGAAAAGGGCAGATGTATTTGGATAGGGACCATTTGTTCAGAACTCCTAATATTGACTTTTTTTTACTTTAACATTTAACCTCCTAGTTATTTTAATTTACTCTTTATGAATCTTAGCTCTTATATTTTCATGAGGGAATAGCACCTAATTCACTGGATTGTTGTCAATATTAGATTGGAAAGTACATGGGAAAACAAGCAAAAAATCCACACTCTAAATTCAGAAAGGATTACAACTGGCAATGAAATCTGTACTTTATTAGAATTATAAATTTTAGTCATGTTTAAAGTAAATAAAGCCATCAACCCAACTATCAAAGTTTTTGAAAAAAATTATTAAGAACATTTTTTCTTTAATTTTAAAATTCTTCTTTGAATTTTATGATTCATCAATCTTTATACTGTCTGCTTAGCTCACTGATGTTTAAAAGTTAGCTGGACCCTTGCATAAAGATTTCTAGACTTTGGGGAGTGAATAAAATCCTAAGTCTATCCAATGAAACCTGTAAAAACAGAAAAAGAAAAAAAAACATGCAAAGTCATATTTCAGGAAGAAAGAACCCTACAAGTTTCATACAATTAAGAAGTATTGCAAAATGTTAAACTCAAGGTTTCTAACTAAACTAAATTTTTGAGAAATGAAGATTGATTTTTTCCAGTAAGAGAAACAAGGGATTCCATTCTATTTGCTTTTAAATTTAAAAATAAAATTTATTTAATATCCACTGCCTGCAGTGCCTTAATATTTATACATTAAGAGAGAGCACTTCCCATATTACAGGAGAAGAAAACAAAGTCCAGATGGTAGACATAGGAAATGGACCCAATACTCCGAATACAGTGCCCATGTTCTTATCTATAAATTGACTATATGCTGTTTGTGATATTATCTTGCAATTTACTCACACCCTTTCCAAATCTTCTCACACCCTTTCCAAATCTTCTCTGAACATGCTGAGCACTACCCTATTCCTGGATTTCCTTTGCCTGGAAGCCACTTCCTCTAAGCATCCATAAAGCCTACCACTTCCTTTCCTTCTAATTTCCATGCAGACAATATTTCCAGTGAATTCTTTATTGACCACACTTTTAAATGCTCTCTTTTGACTTGCTCTGTGTGTGCTCAAAGATGATAACATTTCTTCATATCACATTGTAGAGTTACTAACTTTATTTAATCTTTTGCACATTTGGGTAAGCAATGCCTACAGCAAAGACTGGTGTATTGCAGATTCTCAATAAATATGTGTTGAATGAATTAATAGTCATGAGACAGACATTATGCAAGCAGCTTTGAATGTATTATTTCATTTTATTCTTAAAATACTGCTATTAGGCAAGTGTATCAATATATTCCACTTCCTATACATGAGGAAACATATTCAAATCAGCCACATAAAACCACATAATCTTTTTCTTTCTTGTTCTCTTTTTTTAATAAGTATATATTCTCATTCTTTTGTTGGTAGTGAGGATTAAATACAAGGCTTCACACTTGCTAGACAGGCACTTGACTGCTTGAGCCATGCTTCCAGCCCTTTTCCTCTGGCTATTTTTAAGATAGAGTCACATGTTTTGCCCAGGTTGCCTTAGACCTACATTCTCCTATTTATTTTATGACTTAGCTTTCTCTCAGATAACAGGAGCACCTTATTCTTTCTTATCCCCCTTCCCCAACCACTCTTTTCTTTTACTTTTTTCAATTTTTTATGATCTTTTTGTGTGGACATCCATTGTTCTTCAATTACATTTTTGCTCCACAAACTGTCTCTTTTTCTCCTCCCACATTCCACTGGTTTTCCTCCAATAGTAATCTGTTTTATGTTCATGACCATTTTTATTTTTTCAGATCTAGATTCCAAATATGAGCTAAAAAGCCTGATGTTGTTCTAAGTCTGGCTTATTTCACTTAACATGATGATTCCCAGTTACATCCATTTTCCAGAAATGACATAAATTCGTTCTTTTTTGCAAAATAATACTCCATAGTGTATATATATGTATATATGTTTAATCTCATTATCTTTATCCATTCATCTGTTCATGACATCTAGGCTACTTCAGTAACTTCAGCCAAGTAAACTTATACTACGTACATAAGTACTAAAACTTAAACCAGCATTTGAACCTGGGTTCATATGATGTCAAATTTCTCACTTTTTCCATTATAGTATGCTGCCTTTATGAACCTTTTAAATGAAAAGTCACAAAAATAAAGATTTTTTGCATTTCAAGCCATTATTCTATACATGACAGCATGATTTACTATAGGATATCTGTTGAATCAAGTGTGCAGTTTTATAAGGATATTTCTTCATATTATTATAATCAAAGCCCTGATTAATTTTTTATATACTTTCAACTATCTTAGTAAATCTAGTAATAAAAGCAAGTTAGTGTCTTCATTAAAAATACTCAATTTATTGAATCTGGGGCTTTTATAAGGCACATTTGTTCATAACTAGGTCAGTCTGGTTGCTAAATCAGAATTATAGGGCTTTCTAGAGTACAGAATTGAAAATCTCTTCCACAAGTTGCCACATTACTTCTCTCCTATTCCATGGAAAATGAATACTTCCTTTTACATTCATCCTTTATTTTATCAGGTTTTTATGTTCTTGCAAATTTGCAATCATGATATTGTCTTGGGAATTTCTTATAGGTACCTGATTTCTTGGCTCTCACACTCATTTTTAGGGTGAACATAGTGCAAAAACTATGTACATATGTATGTAAATGGAACAATGAGACCTGTTGAAACTATTCCAAAAATGGGGAAGTGGGGGTTAAATGATAATGGGGGGTGAATTCAAGTATGATGTACTTGATATATTGTAAGAACTTTTGCAAATGCCACAATGTACTCCCAGCACAACAATAATTAAAAAAAAAAAAAAAAGAATTCCCATGTAGTTATCTTTCCTATGCAACAAAGCACAATTCACCTAAGCCTGCAGTCAAGTAATGTGATGTATGCAGGGATGTTATGACAAAAAAAATTTTGGTGGCTATTGCTTGTAGGTGATAGGATGTGCAGGTAATACATTCAAATAAATTAATTTTATTTTTCTAATGAAGCTTGGGGCAAATAAAGTATTTCATAGAAAATTTTTTGGGTGGGGGGGCTGAGGATTGAACCCAGGCAAATATTCTACCACTTGAGTTAAACCACATGTCCTTTTATTTTCATTTTTCCATGGGGACAGAATCTTGCTACCTTTGCACCGGCAGACCTTGAATGCCTGGTCCCCCAGTCTTTACCTCCCATTTAGCTGGGGTTATAAGTGTGTGCCATCCTACTCAGCTGTAGTAATGTTTTCTATGTTACTTTTGCAAACTTATTTGAGAAATTTAGGAAGCAATTACTCCAGTTTTGGAAATATACATTATATTTAAACTATAAATGCAGTGTGATAAAAACACTTTTTCCCTCTCAGTTGTTGTTTGAGTTATTTTTGTGTGTATACTCGATTTGATTGGCTATAAGGCTTTGAGTAACATCGCATCCAACAGGTGAATCCATTATATGTAACATATTATAAAAATTGTATCTGGAAAATGTTCTAGATAAGCTAAAATTACCAACCAATAGTATAAGGGTCAAAATCCATTATATGATAAAATAATATTCAGTGAGTAGTTGAATAGCAAGAAAAATAGGTTGATTTTAATCCTCTTATTCATCTTTCTTTTTCTCTGGTTGTTTACACACTAAGAACATTTCAAGTTGAGTTTGTCTTGACTTTCTTTTTATAACTCATTCTGGAGATTTAGGAAAATTTCTATGAACTTCTCTTAATGCAACAAACAGAATTTCAAGTGATATCAATGCAGGATATACGGTATTCAAAGACATATAAGTCAGAATTGTGGGAATTACATTAGGGAATATATTCTGGCATTAAAAGAACCAATCAGTCTCTTAGCCAATTTCTTTGTTATGCCCTTTTTCTATGATATCCTAGGTATTTTAATAGGATTTAGCAGCTATAGAAGCATCAGCAGACCTAGACGATGTGAAAGGGTGACAAAGGAGTTGTAGGAAAGGAAAATTTGAAAAATAAAATATCTTTTAGAAACCCAAAAGTATTAAAATAAAGGTAATCAAGCAAATGACTAAAGATGGGGTAGCACACCATGAAAAATAAATGGATATTAATCACCTTCTCAAAGCCACAGGAAAAGAGATTGACCTGAAATCTTCAAAACCCCCTGAAGATGTAAATATGTGAAATTTATTGGTATTTCAATGACTTCCAACATATAAGTGGATAACTTCCCTGTCATTCTGCAAATTCAAAGAACAAGAGCAGTGTCAGTATAGTGTGCAGGGAAATATGAAAAGGTGTGGCCCCAGAATCCTGCCCATATCCTACAAAAACATTGTTATCTTCGTTAGGAAGAGATTAATTAAAAACATCTCCAGAGAAAATTTTAGAAAAACCTAATAACTAGATTTACAGTGAATATGGATTCTCAGGAACTCTCATGAAATCAGAAAATAATATTTTCCTTAGAAAAGATTATGCAAAATAATAAAAATTATCCTGTATTCACATTCATGTCCTTCCTTTAAATCTACTAATGACTTACACAGAGACTGAAATAATCATCTTATTTTTAAATAAAATTAGGATTTTTATGAAATATTTTGATTAATTCAAATTATTAATGAATGAAGTTCCTTTTTTTAATGAAATTTACTTGAAGACCAATAAACTGTATAGTATTTAAATTAATAAATTCCTACAAGTCAATACTCATTTTGATTAAACTGAAGTCCAAAAATATTAAGTGATATTCTATGTGTTACGTAGTCAGCTAGAAATTGAGAATCAATCTCAACCATGAATTTGTACTAAGGGTCCAAGGACATGTGTGACATTGTTTACAATAGGCATTCATTGTTTTACTAATAAATATTGTGGGAAAAAGTGCAAGGACCCAACTTGTAACCAAATGCCTTCTACATTTGGTCCTGGGGACAATCCTTGTTTATACATGGTTTCCTAGCTTCTCACTCAGTTCAGCACTTGTACAGGATTTTTCATTTGTTGACATGTTATTACCAATATTTGCACTTACATAATCCAAGAGGTGTTTCTTAGAGCTTTATGATATATTTCCACCTACTGACATAGTCTTATCTAATAGTATGACATGCTATATACGTAAAAGATTTTTTACCTTTTACTAGGTAAACTAAAATCTGATTCCTTTTCCTGTAGGACAGTGCTCACTGATTTAAACAAACACCACTCAGTTCAAGCAGCAAGGAAAGTGAAGTCCCTGTGGTAACAATCATGGTTGGGGAAGGATATTCTCTGCCGCTGTTCCCACTAGTCACTTTTTTGGAGGCTTGTCAGTCTGCAAAAACCCACACTAAAAAAAGAATAAAGGAAGATCTTATTTAGAATGGTTTCTGGAGAATTCTAGGAAATTTTAAAAATTATAAAAAATAAAGAGCAAAGGAAAGGGTAAATAGATGAGTAAATTTAAGTGAAACTGTGATAACATTTTATTTTAAGGATGAAACATATATATTAAGCTACATTTAAAGCCCAAAAAATCAGAAGTTAAAAAGGCCTCATTTATCTATTTTTTGAAAAGTGGTGGAAATACCACCTTGTTAGGTTATAATAAGTAGGCTGCATTTGGTAATTGTTTGACAAAGAAAAAAGTACATGTAATAACATGAGGAAAACAGGAGTAACTGAGAGCAAAACACCACAAATCAAACCATCTGGCCAAAGACAAGAAGAAAACTGTAGATTTAAATTCAAATTTATGAAAACTACATTTAGCATTAATACACTGACTACAAACAATGAATGCACAGTATTACACTGTAATAATATAAAATGTATGACAGTAAAAAAATGGGAAAATGTTTTACATTTATATTTTTAAATACATTCAGAAAATACAAAAATAATAGTTTCTACCCATACAAAATGACAGAAAAATTTCAATACTTCATCTTACCAAGACTAAAAGAAATAAAATTGCATGCTTACTCAACTCATAAGCACAAATACATGAAATATTCAGAATTTAGTGGTATATGAAAAGCATAATTATATCAAGATCAAATTGGAGTGACTATAGTAATTCAGATTATTTTAAAGTTTGTAAATCAATTTACCACATTTAAAGGAGAAAAAATTGAAAGCAATTTGTAAAAGTCAACTCACATTTATTACTAGTAGAAGTAATAAATTATTATCAAATTATTAATAAAACAAAATTTCCTTATTCTGATTTTAAAAACTGTGCAAAAATGTGCAATAAGTTATATATTTAATGAAATATCCAAACTTTTCTGCTGAAATTTGGAATGAGATAAAATACTCACTTTTACTATATCAATCAACCTTTTACAAGATTTGCTAAGCAGTAAAGAAAAAAGAATGAAGGCATGAAATAAGGTAGAAAGGGAGGAAGGAAGAAAAATAGGAAAGGATGAGGGAAGGAGGAAGGAAGGGAGGAAGGCAGAGCAGATGACTATTAGAAAATCTCCAGATCGATAATTTCTATCACTGTGTTGTCTCTTTAATCAAAACAGTTTTGACACCCCATTGTAGATATGCTTCCACCTGGAATTCAGAATGTGATTTGAACTATGTGGGATATGGAGAGGAAAACTGGGGTGGAAAAATTGTATTCCGCTATTTAATATAGTCATTTCACCCACTTTCACTGATATTTTACTTACTTGTTACCATTTTATTGGGGCATCATTCTCTTTCTAATTTTTTTTCTGATTAATCAAGTTGTCTTATATTTTCTTTCATTTCTCTTTTACTGGTGTATATTAACTGCATGAAAGAGACTCATTGTGATTTTTACATACATGCATATAATGTACTTTATCAAATCCACCCCATTACTCTTTTTACCCCCTCCTCCTTTATAAACATATTAATTTTTAGGTCTAGATGTTACATATTACAGAGAACATGTGATATTTTTCTTCCTCAGTCTGGCTATTTCACTTAACAAGATGATTTTCAGTTCCATCCATTTTTCTGCAAATGACATGATTTAATTCTCTTTATGACTAAATAATTCTCCAAATTCAAAGGATAAGAGCAAGAAGTGACAAATGGAATTGTATCAAACATTTGTGCACAGCAAAGGAAATAACTATCATATTCAAGTGACAACATATAGAATGAGAGAAAATCTTTGCCAACTGTTCATAAGATATTTTCTTGATTGATAAAATTTTCTTGCTCTGTCATTAATTAAGTTCAAATAATCTGGATTTTCAAATTATGAAATCTCTTTCTAATCAGTGGGATTGTTTTTGAACTGAATTTTAGGAATTGTATCATTATAAATAAGTGCCTTATCAAATGAATTTTCTTCATACTTGCTATAATTTTTGATCCCTTATTTTAATGACATTTGATTTTTCCATTTTGGCTTGATTAGTGTTTCCAGAAATGACACTTGGGTTGTTATATATTTTATTTCTATATTATATTCTATTTATATTTATATAAATTTATATTTATATTTATGTATTTTATATATTTTATTTTTAGCCTATCTTGTAATGTTTAATGTTTACCAACCATTTTTATTATGGAGACATGATTTTTTTAATAGACACCTATAGTTTTGCTCTCTTTTTTCACCATTTAATGTTGGACATAAGAAGCCCTCAACTCTCTCAAATTTGCGAAGCACCCTTCATGTTACTCCCAACCCTATCACAAAATTTGTTGGATTTTTGTCTTGATCCAGATATGCTTGTGCCAGGATATGTATCGTCCCACAATATTTCTTTCTTTCCATGACATTAATATAATCTTTTAAATTTAAATAATCAACACTGTCTTCTAAGAAAATAATGAGATTTGTTTCCATTTTCTTAAATATTTGTCATAGGTTCCATTCTTTTGGGTTTCTGTTTTTATACATATTGTGTTTTCTATCCTCTTTGTCATAACTTCCAACTCTTTATATTGCTCTATATTCAAATCAATTCCTCAGGTTGATCTTCTAATAAATTAATATGATTAATGGATTAATCTAGGGGATTCCAAGATGGAGGCTAGAGGGGGAAAGCAGAAAGTGAGCCTCCTAGAGTGAAATCTTGGAGAGACACTGGAGACACACTTTGCAGGCATAATCACTGAGAAGAGGCATAACTTTGACCCCTCCACACCTCCAGCCAGAGCAGAGAATCTCCACTTCATGTTAAACGGAGAAACCAGGAGGGCCCCCGGGCCGCCAGTTACCCGCACCCAGACGGCTTGGGAAGACGTGGACCAGGTGAGCTTCACGGTATCACGGTACTCCCACAGGCAAGCCTGGGCCAGAGCAGCATAGCCCCCTGGACAGACTGACCTCCACCCGGGGAAAAAAGAGAAGCTGAGTAATAAGCAATAAGAACAATAAAGACACGTGGGAAAGAGGGTGGGGCACGCTGAGCGCTGAAGATTGGGGGAAGGGAATCCTTCCCAGAACTGTAAATAAACAAGCCGGGCTTGCCAGAGAGGCTCTGGTGGAAGCAGGGGCATGCCCAGCAACCAGGAGCGGGAAAGCTTGTGAGAGTGGCAGAGGGAGGAAAACTCCACAGGAGAGGAGGGAAGACCCAATTCCCACGTGAAATGTAAACAAACATGGTGGCTGGCAGGAGCAGCACCACTGCCCAGAAATCAGGAGCAGGAAAGCTTGTGAAAGTGGCAGTGGGAGGAAAACTCCACAGGAGAGGGGGGAAGAACCACCTCCCACATGAACTGTAAATAAACATGCAGGCCTGACAAGAGGGTGCAGTGTCACTTTTCCCAGTGTGCTTGGAAAGGGGAAAGCTTATAGCAGAGGTGCACACACAGGAGAAATCTGAGTAAACAAAGCCTGCAGGGCCAGGTGAGTGCTAAGCTCACCCCTGAGATCTGCACAAATAATGCCTCCAGCAACAGCAGGCTGACAGCAGCAGGCAGGCAAGTCACAGCGGCAGATACCATTCACAGAACTGTCTCCAGACTCTTTTTTTTTCTTTGTCTCCCTACCTTTGATGAGAGAACAACCGAATTAAACCTGCAAGCTGAAAAACTTACTGAAACTGTATTGCATTTGAACTTGGGACACTTGGTGGGGTTTTTTTTGTGCGTGTGTGTGTAGTTTTGTTCTACTTTATGCGTCCCCATTGATGAGACAACTACAGAACAACATCTGAGGCACCATCTCCAGGATTGGAGACTGAGATGGACACCCAAATTATTAAGACTGAAACTTCATTGCATTTGAACTTGGAGGTTTTTTGGTCTTCTGGTTTTGTTTTTTTTTAATTTTCTATTTTTCATCTTATTTTAATTCATTTTTATATATAGATATTTCTTTCATTTACTTATTTTTTATTTTTATTCCTATCTTTTTGTTTTTGATTTTCAATCCTCTCTCTGCCTTTCTAACGTCTGCTCAGCTTACTGTCAATTAGTACACTAACGCACCCTGTTTGTACCTTTGAAACTTTCTTGTCTGATACCTTGTTCTGTTTTCTCCTTCTTGTCTGTGTATTTGTTTTCCCCCTTTCTTTAACTTCTTGCTTTCCATCTCAGCTCACCCTTCCATTCTAAATATTACCATTGTTATTATTACAAGCTAGAAAATACTTAATTGCACACAGTACAATGACGGGAAGACAGAAAAAACAGGGAAACCAGTTTCCCCACAGCAAAAAATTAGTACAGGAACCAGAGGGGAATGAAGAAAACAGGTACTCAGACCCAGACTCCAAAAAATGAAGATAAACTATGCCAAAGGACCCAATGAAGCCCACAAGAATAATTTAAAAGAAGACATACTACAAGTACTCAATGAGAATTTTATAGAGATGATACTGGATATGGTCAACCAAAATGTACAGGAGACACTCAAGAAATTCCAAGACAACAAAAATAGAGAATTTAAAAAAACAAAAGAAGAAATAAAGGAAACCATAGAAGCACTGTATAAACTCCAAAGTGAAAGAGAGAACACGATGAATAAACAGATAAGTGAACTCAGGACAAAAATAGACAACATTAAAGAGGAAACCACCCAGGATATGGAAAACCTCAGAAAAAAGAACGAAACAGAACTGCAAAACAAAACTGAAGACCAATCCAGCAGAATAGAACAAACAGAACACAGAATCTCAGAACTTGAAGATGAAATGGTAATTAAAGGAAAAACTGCAGAACTATTAAGTAAACAACTCAAGACCTGTGAAAATTAAATGCAAGAACTCACCGACTCCATCCAAAGACCAAACTTGAAATCATGGGTATCGAAGAAGGAGAAGAGGTGCAAGCGAAGAGAATGCGTAATATATTCAACAAAATAATAACGGAAAATTTCCCAGATCTAGAGAAAGATATTCTCATACAGATGCAAGAGGCCTCCAGGACACCAAACAGACCAGATCAAAATAGAACTACCCCACAACATATCATCATAAAAACAACAAATTTAGAAACTAAGGAAAGAATATTGAAAGCTGTAAGAGAGAAAAAACAAGTAACATACAAAGGTAAACCCATCAAAATCACAGCAGACTTCTCAACAGAAATATTAAAAGCCAGAAGAGCATGGGGTGAGATCTTCCGGGCACTGAATGAAAATAACTTCAACCCCAGGATACTCTACCCAGCAAAACTATCATTCAAAATAGATGGAGCAATAAAAGTCTTCCATGATAAGCAGAAACTAAAACAATATGTGACCACAAAGCCACCACTAGAAAAGATTCTTCAAGGGATTCTGCACACAGAAAGTGAAAACCAACTTAACCATGAAAAGAAAGGCAGCACCAAATCAGATACCCAGGTGCAGACTCCAACAAAACAAAGATAAACTATGCCAAAGAACCCAATGAAGCCCACAAGAACACTCTGAAAGAAGAAATCCAGCAAGTAATCAATGAGAATTTTATAGAGATGATTCTGGATTCAGTCAACCAAAATGTACAGGAGACACTCCAGAAATTCCAAGACAACAAAAATAGAGAATTTGAGAAACACAAGAGCAAATAAAAGAAAACATAGAAGCACTGTATAAACACCAAAGTGAAACAAAGAACATGATAAATAAAGAGATAAATGAACTCAGGATAAAAATAGACAATATTAAAGATGAAGAGACTCAGTATATGGAAAGCCTCAGAAAACAGAAGGAAACACAAATGCAAAACAAAATGGAAGGCCAAACCAGCAGACTAGAACAAGCAGAAGACAGAATCTCAGAACTCGAAGATGAAATGGTAATTAAAGGAAAAACCGAAGAACTATTATTTCAACAACTAAAGACCTGTGAAAAGAAAATGAACGAACTTATTGACACCATCAAAAGACCAAACCTGAGAGTTATGGGCATTGAAGAAGGAGAAAAGGTGGAAGAAAAAGGAATGTGTAACATATTCAACAAAATAATTACAGAAAATTTCCCAAATCTAGAGAAAACTAGGCCCATACAGATACAGGAAACCTTTAGAACTCCAAACAGTCCTGACCAAAATAGAACTAACCCACAACATATTATCATTAAAACAACAAGCACAGAGACTAGAGGAAGAATATTGAAGGCTGTAAGAGAGAAAAAACAAATAACATACAAAGGTAAACCCATCAAAATCCCAGCAGACTTCTCAACAGAATTAAAGCAAGAAGAACGTGGGGTGAGGTCTTCTGGGCACTGAGTGAAAATAACTTCAATCCTAGGATACTCTACCCAGCAAAACTATCATTCAAAATAGATGGAGCAATAAAGTCTTCCATGATAAGCAGAAACTAAAACAATATATGACCACAAAGCCACCACTACAAAAGATTCTTCAAGGGATTCTGCACACAGAAAGTGAAACCCAACATAACCATGAAAGGGCAGGAAGTACCAAACTACAAGAAAAGAAAAAGCAAGAAAGTAGAGAGTAACATCAATTTGGGTACACATAATCAAACCTTCAAACAACTAAGACAACTAAATGACAGAAATCACCACATACCTATCAGTACTAACACTTAATGTTAACAGACTTAATTCACCCAACAAAAGGCACAGCTTGACGAAATGGATTAAAAAGGATGATCCAACAATTTGTTGCTTACAGGAGACCCATCTCACTGACAGAAATAAGCATAGGCTTAGGATGAAAGGCTGGAATAAGATTTACCAAGCCAATGGCCCCCAAAAACAGGCAGGAGTAGCAATACTTATCTCTGACAAAGTAGACTTCAAACCTACATTGATCAAACGAGATAAAGAAGGACATTCCATACTAATAAAAGGGGAAATAGACCAAAAGGAAATAATAATCATCAATCTGTATGCAACCAATGTCAACACACCCAATTTCATCAAACATACCCTGAAAGACCGAAAAGCATATATAAATGCCAATACAGTGGTTTTGGGAGACTTTAACACCCCATTACCATCAATAGATAAGAGAACTATAGGCCAATCTCCTTAATGAACATTGACACAAAAATCCTCAACAAAATAATGGCAGACTGAATTCAACAACACATCAAAAAGATTATTCACCATGACCAAGTAGGCTTTATCCCAGGGATGCAGGGGTGGTTCAACATACGAAAATCAATAAACGTAATAAACCACATTAACAGAAGCAAAGACAAAAACCACTTGATCATCTCAATAGATGCAGAAAAAGTCTTTGAGAAGATCCAACACCATTTCATGATAAAAGCTCTAAGATAACTAGGAATAGAAGAAAAGTACCTCAACATTATAAAAGCTGTATATGTCAAACCTACAGCCAGCATTATACTTAATGGAGAAAAACTGAAACCATTCCCTCTAAAATCAGGAACCAGACAAGGATGCCCACTAACCCCACTCTTATTCAACAAAATACTAGAATTCTTAGCCAGAGCAATTAGGCAAGAAGAAGGAATAAAAGGAGTACAAATAGGTAAAGAAACTGTCAAAATATCCCTATATGCAGATGAAATGATCCTATACCTTAAAGACCCAAAAAACACTACTCAGAAGCTTCTAGACATCATCAATAGCTATAGCAACGTAGCAGGATATAAAATCAACATAGAAAAATCATTAGCATTTCTATACACTAACAATGAGCAAACGGAAAAAGAATGTATGAAATCAATTCCATTTACAATAGCCTCAAAAAAAATCAAATGCCTAGGTGTAAACCTAACAAAAGATGTGAAAGACCTCTACAAGAAAAACTATGCACTTCTGAAGAAAGAGATTGAGGAAGACTATAGAAAGTGGAGAGATCTCCCATGCTCATGGATTGGTAGAATCAACATAGTAAAAATGTCGATACTCCCAAAAGTAATCTACATGTTTAATGCAATTCCCATCAAAATTCCAATGACATTCATTAAAGAGATTGAAAAATCTACTGTTAAATTTATATGGAAACTCAAGAGGCCATGAATAGCCAAGGCAATACTCAGTCAAAAGAACAATGCAGGAGGTATCATGATACCTGACTTCAAACTATATTACAAAGCAATAACAATAAAAACAGCATGGTACTGGCACAAAAACAGACATGAAGACAAGTGGAACAGAATAGAGGACCCAGATATGAAGCCACACAACTATAACCAACTTGTCTTTGACAAAGACGCTAAAAATATACAATGGAGAAAAAGCAGTCTCTTCAACAAAAACTGCTGGGAAAACTGGTTAGCAGTCTGCAAAAAACTGAAACTAGATCCATGTATTTCACCCTATGCCAATATTAACTCAAAATGGATCAAGGATCTTAAGATCAGACCCCAAACTCAAAAGTTGATACAGGAAAGAGTAGGAAATACTCTGGAGTTAGTAGGTATAGGTAAGAACTTTCTCAATGAAACCCCAGCAGCACAGCAACTAAGAGATAGCATAGATAAATGTGACCTCATAAAGCTAAAAAGCTTCTGTTCATCAAAAGAAATGGTCTCTAAACTGAAGAGAACATCCACAGAGTGGGAGAAAATATTTGCCAACTATACATCAGACAAAGGACTGATAACCAGAATATATAGGGAACTTAAAAAACTAAATTCTCCCAAAACTAATGAACCAATAAACAATAAAGAAATGGGCAAGTGAACTAAACAGAACTTTCTCAAAAGAAGAAATTCAAATGGCCAAAAAACACATGGAAAAATGCTCACCATCTCTAGCAATAAAAGAAATGCAAATTAAAACCACACTAAGATTCCACCTCACCCCTGTTAGAATAGCCATCATTAGCAACACCATGAACAACAGGTGTTGGTGAGGATGTGGGGAAAAAGGAACCCTCTTACACTGTTGGTGGGAATGTAAACTAGTACAACCACTCTGGAAAAAAAATTTGGAGGCTACATAAAAAGCTAGACATTGATCTACCATTTGATCTAGCAATACCACTCTTGGGGATATAACCAAAAGACTGTGACACAGGTTACTCCAGAGGCACCTGCACACCCATGTTTCTTGCAGCACTATTCACAATAGCCAAGTTATGGAAACAGCCAAGATGCCCCAACACCGATGAATGGATTAAGAAAATGTGGTATCTATACACAATGGAATTTTATGCAGCCATGAAGAAGAACGAAATGTTATCATTTGCTGGTAAATAGATGGAATTGGAGAACATCATTCTGAGTGAGGTTAGCCTGGCCCAAAAGACCAAAAATCGTATGTTCTCCCTCATATGTGGACATTAGATCAAGGGCAAACACAACAATGGGATTGGACTTTGAGCACATGATAAAAGTGAGAGCACACAAGGGAGGGGTGAGGATAGGTAAGACACCTAAAAAATTAGCTAGCATTTGTTGCCCTTCATGCAGAGAAACTAAAGCAGATACCTTAAAAGCAACTGAGGCCAATAGGAAAAGGGGACCAGGAACTAGAGAAGAGGTTAGATCAAAAAGAGTTAACCTAGAAGGTAACACACATGCACAGGAAATTAATGTGAGTCAACTCCCTGTATAGCTATCCTTATCTCAACCAGCAAAAACCCTTGTTCCTTCCTATTATTGCTTATACTCTCTCTACAACAAAATTAGAAATAAGGGCAAAATAGTTTCTGGTGGGTATTGAGGGGGTGGGGGAGAGGGAGGAGGTGGAGTGGGTGGTAAGGGAGGGGGTGGGGGCAGGGGGGAGAAATGACCCAAGCCTTGTATGCACATATGAATAATAAAATTTAAAAAAATAATAATGGATTAATCTATATTTAACAATGATTCACACATATCTAATTCCTTTAATGAGCTGGCGTTTAAATGTTCTTTTTTGCTAATTTTCAAAAACTTTGGTTTTTGTTATGAAATGATGAAGTTCATTTGAACTAATTACTCCATTTGATTTGTAACTGTTGCTTCTCTCTTCCCCCATCCTTCCCTCTCTCTGTGTTCCCTCTCCCCTTTCCATTCACCAATCTTAGCTTAGTCCTATTAGTATGAAGGTAAGTGTGAGGTGTGAGTTCCATTTCTCTTTGTTTGTCTTACTCTTTCTAGGATCTCTGAGGTGGCTTCACACAGGAAATGGTGAATTAATTAGCATGATGAACATATGGTATTCCCTACAGAATGCCTGAGCTAGAAGTCAGACTTTCAGAACTCCACAAGCCAAATGTAGAAATCAGACTTTCAGAATTTCACATGCCAAATGTAGCAGAGCAGATTTAGATTGGCAGACAATGATCTGCATTTTACTCTGCACAATCTGTGCCAATCCCTGCTCTTGGTGACTTGCTTTGTAGTACTTTGCTAAATAGCTCAGATCTCCTGACTTACCCACTGACTGGATTCAGCTTCCATCCCTGTTGGATGGGTTTGGGTGAAAATGTTTGTGGGAACTAGTGGAGAATTTAAGTAGGCTTGGGTCTGTACCCAAATGTCACTTAGTGAGAAGACTGTTTTTTTCTCAGTTTCCTCAGGGCACTGTGAAATTAGCAAAGAATGTTCTCTTCTATATCTGGCTCAGACACACAATTAGGGAAGTGACAGTGTATTGATTTCTTGTTTTCCTGGTGTACACTCAAATCAAATAAGGGACAAAGACGCATACAGTCCTTACCTTCAGTCTTTCCTGTTCCGAACTGAGGTGGGTTGTGGGGAGATCCATGATTGTGCTAAATAAAACTCTTCGTGGAATTAAGTATGCCCAGCGACACTCTCCACCACCACGTAGTCTGTAATTTCCTAAAACATCTGATACTTTAGTTTTACTACTTGGATTTGTTTTAAAACTTCTTCAGTTATTTCTATGGCAACTGCAGAAAAAGATAGAGGATAAACTTGTGATTCAAGAATCATGCTGAAGCCAGAATATAAGAAATAGATGCAGAATGAATTTTTTCACACAGTGTTTGGGAGAGCAAAACATCTGGGATAATGAGAATATATTGTCCAGATTACATTTTTAAAACTTGTTTTAGTACCTGCAAATATGCCAAAAACTCTTTTAAATAAGCATGTGATTCTTCTTTTAAAATGCACTGCTTTCATCTGTTTATAGTTGTAATTGTTTGCAATGCTTAACCAAGTTCAAAATAATTTAAAATAAGTTTGTCTTGATAAGACAACCCAAGACATATTATATTAAAATAAAACATGCTTCTGAGGGAGAAGGGTTTATGAAGGTAGCTTAAGTTTTGAAAGGAATGAAGGGAAGAAGACCTGAATTTATAGCAGCTATTAGCAAGTGAATGGTTACTACAGTAACAGAGACAAGCCATCCACATAAAGAGAGAGAAAAAAACTAAAAAAACAGAAAGAACTCTGTAGCTTGACCAGTTAAAAGGAATGAGATTTCTGTGACATTTCTCACCATCCTCTGTTTGTAGTCTAAAAAGGAAAAATTGGTGGAACAATAGGTATAAGGAAGAAAATATGAGTCAAAATTTATACTGGTATCTCCTAAGTTTTGCATAAAATGATTCTAAATAAAAGTGCTAGGTATCATGTCATGGAAAATATCCCACTAATGACAAAATTTGTGGGGGTTAGGTAGAAGTTCAAAGGTCCTCAGTTAGAGCCCTGGAATAGAGAAATTCTTCAGGTTGTCATTCCTGTGTAACTGTATCAACTAAAAGTTCTTTGTCACCAACACTCTAGAGGCCTCTAGATATTTGTACCTAGGTCACCAGTAGAAAAGAACAATAGGATCAATTGGTTGAGAGATTTTTTCTTATATATAACACTTATCAGTAAAATCTTACTCCTTATATACTATAGAATGGTAATCCCCAATTCATGGATAAATAGGCCGAACAACTAATTTCAGAGGTTTATAAATCCATGTATATTAACAATTGCCATAAAACAAATCAGTAACATTTCTCACATACACATGGAAAAATTTTCAAAGGTGAAACTTTGTAGAGATGTTATTAATAAAATTTAATACTTAAGTAACAGATAATTTTGCATAGCTTTATACCATTACTAATGATTCAATAGTATCATTTGTACAGAGAAAATTTTATCTGGGATATAGAGTCTTTGTTGCAAGACTTCACTGCTACAGAGAATGAGACTATCTTATTGCCAAGGAGTCTTTATAGGAATAATTTATAGGATTGTTTTAAAGGCAGTTCTCAAAATAAATAACATGTCCACGCAGCTACATTTATTAAACCACAACTTGAAAAAGGGAACACTTCAGGGATTTGAGAAAATGCATGAGAGGTAGAGATGGTGGTCATTTTCTGTTAGTTTAAAGCTTGACAAACACTCAAGCTGAACAATATAGACTCCATCATTTAAAAAGTGCCCTCCACCATGTTCTATAACAAGTATTTCAACTGAGAATTTTAAGGCTGATCTTTTAAGATTCTAGAACCTACTCTATTTCTCTAAAATGTGTTTGCACTATTTTTCCTATCTATTTCCCTATATTTGCTCTTTTTCTTCCTATCAACCATATTTTCCTCAAGCTGAGTTATCCTTTGTGGTTTTGATTCTTCTTTTAATTCTTATGAAAGCAAAGTGTCATGTGATTACCAGTGAAACTTGGCTATGTTAGTCTTTTTGGTCAGAGATTTTTTTTATGCTAACCCCAATCAGGCATGGCCCAGCTTTCACAGCACACTTGGTTTGTTATTTATGCTGTTGGAATGACAATCATTCCCTTTCCAGAGTAATAGCTACAAAGGAATGTGGAGCAGTCAGGTTTTTTCACTTGTTCAATTAAAATAAATAAATATGAATAAGATGTGTCACTTTTAACCCAGAATACTTCTTTTAGTATAGCAACAACTGATTACAAATTTCTCAGATGTGTTTTAGTTTTCAAATAATACTGAGCCAAGAAAGTAAAAAATGTATTACTGTGTCACTCTCGGATGTAGCACATCTATTCCCATACCTAATACCACAACTACAATAAAAATCCACAGTTACTATTTACTGCAGATAGTCAAGATTTGGAAGCAGACCAGATGCCCCATGACTTGATGAATGGATTAAAAAAATGTGGTATAAATACACAATGGAGTTTTATTCAGCCATAAAAATGAATGAAATTATGTTGCTTGCAGGTAAATGGATTGAACTGGAGAACTTCACGTAAAGCAAGAAGCTAGACCTATAAGTTAAATATATGTACACATATATGCATGATTATGTATATATAGTGAGAGTGAACAAGATTTTATAAGTGAGTCTGTCTGAGGGGCCTACTGGAGGTGGGAGAAATAAAGAAAATGTTAGAGAATGAAAAATATTGAAACAACCCATGTATATATGAATAGAGTATTTTATACTGTATTTTAAGCTATAGAATATTAGCACAGCATATTGATAGAGAATGGATAAGTAACCAGGGGCAGAGGTAATTTGATTAAAGCATGATATGTACAGCCCTGAAGTACCAAGGTGAAACTTCCTTGGACTATCAATATACACTTAATTTTTAAAAAGTGAAAGGCAGAAGGGAAAAAATAGGTCTTTTCCATGGGTGGATACCATTGGGAGGTGGGTGGCACAAGGAAAGCAGGAATGAGAATGAATATGTTGAATGTATATGAAAATAGAAGAATGAAACCTGCTGAAAGTGTTCTTAGAATAGGGGGAAGAAGGGAAGACATATTGTAAGATCATATGGAAATATCACAATTTATCCCCCTCTATAACTATTATATGCTAGTAAAATAATTTTTAAATATTTTAAAATCCACAGTCACCGCACTCTTTTCCACTGAGGAGGGATTCAGTTCATATTCTTCCCAGAGATCCTGCTTAACTATTTCAAAACCAAGAGGCATATTTAATTCAGAGTCAATAAATGCTTACTTGAATGAAGAAATAGATTAATGAATAAATTATGGATTAAAATAGACCATGAAAGAACTATTTTCAACCTCATCTGCTTTGGCTTCCTAAACTGAAGGATACTTAGCATCTCCTGGTATTCACTAGTGGATTCACAAATTAAGGGACAGAAAATAAATGAAGATCCTAAATTAAATTTTGGACGTGACTAATATAGCTATCTACAAGCTACTCAGAAGGGATAGCTATTTTACTTCTCAAATAGTACAATAATGCCATCCCCTTCAACTATTAACTTTTTAGCATTTTGCTCTTTTGTTGATCATCTGCTCATACTAAAAAGTTCAACCTTTTGTGCTCCTCAACCTGTATGGTTCATTTTACCCCCATTAAAAAAAGTTACTTTAATCTTCATCATCAGGCATCTTTTAATAAACAGCAGGATTAAAACCTCAAAATTCTGAGCCAAGATATATCATTTAGAATTAACTTCTTTCCAATTAAATCATTCCTCTGATGAACTGCTCACTGAGTGTAGTTGCTTTCTCTGACATCCTTAGCCCCACCCAGCTGATCTATTTCATGAAAAAATGTGAACATCTAGTACCAGCTTACTGAAAGCATCCTTCTGCAGCCTTATCTATGTCTTCACTTAGCCCATTTTACTTCCACTGCAGCCTCTCTGAGATGGGATGAGTGCTACGATCATTTAAAAGCACAATATATCTTCAAGGGAAACAGCTATAAAACCTTTCCATACCGTTGATGTTGCTTGTCTAGGGAAGACTTGAATACAGAAAACTTAGAGTCAGCCCTGCAGGTTTTATTTCTTTTGTATTTCCAAGTGAAAATAATTACAGGAAATCCTGTGGTTACATTGATTATAATACAGATTTTTTTTTCCTTTCTTACAAATTTTAAAACTTCAGTAGTTGAACTTTGTTTTACCTACTTGCTGAAGAATTTTGCAATGTCAGCTGTGACATTTGAGCTGGATAATCTTTCTCCTGAAGTCCTCAGACATGAACAGGATTTCGACTCTGAATTGACTTTAACCTGTTTGACTGAACTCTCTAGTGATTCTAGTCAACTGGAACTTCAACACTCCATTTCTGACCCCACTGGTAAGCTGACCTTCAGATGGATATGCTTGGGTATCTTAACTTACATCTGACTTCTTTACTGTCATAAATATGAAAATTAATTGTTCATGTCATCTACTTTGTGTTGGTATAAATGATAGCAATTTTAGTTTATTCAGTAACTTTTTTCCAAATCATATAAATAGATTTGCAAACATAGCAGAGGGGTGAGAAGTTTGCTTATAGAGTGAAATATAAGGAGAAAAATTTAATGAACTCAGAAAACTGTTAATTATGAAAAAGGCTTTTTTTCCTCCAGTGCTCAATCTTGTCAAATCTTAATTTTGTTTGGCATGACAGGTAAAAATCAGTCCTTAAACTGCAGAGAGTAAGTCCTGTCATTTTTCACTCATCTCATTTATCTTCAAAGTCATCTTACATAATTATATAAAGTGTAACAAGTGTATTTTACATTCTCATTAAGAACAAGAGTACATCCCTTTTGGTTATGTTATGTTATAAACTGACTGAGATTTTATTTCAGCTGCCATCATTGACTGTATTCAGAATGAATGTGTTTTGGTTTTTTTTCTGATACATTTTGGAATTTATTTTCAGAATCTTATCTTGAATGTGATTGATGTGCTCACTGTACAGGAATGAATATAGAAATCTTAAACTAGCCAGGGCCACCAAGGGAAGGGACTAGGAAGGAGTGAAGAGGTCTGGTAGAGATGAACCAATTGGGGTTGTAATACATATATACATGGAAACAACATAAAGAATCTATCTGTGTAGTTATCTTTACTTCAAACTAGCAAAAATGCCATGTTTCTCTTATTATCGTTTATGATTTTTCTTCTACAAAATCAGAGAACAGGAGGGTGGAACAGGTTCTCCATGGGGGGGGATGGGCACCTGTGGAAGGGGTAGGAGGATAAATACTGTGCAAATAATGTATACATATGTATGTAAAATCCAAAAATGATATTTGCTGAAATTGTTCCAGAAATCAGGGGAGGCTGAAGGAAGGAGAGCAGTGGAGGTGGTGAATTCAACTATGACATATTTGATACATTGTAAGAACCTTTGCAAATGCTACAATGTAATCCCACCCAGCACAAAAAATAATAAAATGAATAAATAAAAATTTTTTAAAAGAATCATTCCCCACTAATTTGTTTATTTCTATCAAGTTTATAATAGGGATAAGTTCAAATTGAGTTACCCTCATTATGTAAAATACACACCATCATTTTAGCTTCAAAATGAAAACAAAAGAATGTAAGATTTATATGGTGATAACATTGATCATGAGTTGAAATAAAATTTTGAATAGTTTAAAAAAAAAAAGAATTTACAGTTCTCATTCCTGGTCTGAAATTTGGAGGGAACAATGCTACAGACAAATTTGTCATCCTCAAATACTGTTAGGGTATTGGTTATAATGACTCTGAGATGTCAATGAATTGATTGTGCCTTACAGAAACTTTTGTATAATAGATAGATAACATTTTAAATAGCCTAAAGTAAAAAGGAAAGGAAAGCTTCTATAGGTCTGACTATCACTGGACATAGATCTTTGTCCATTAAAAATAATTGGAGAAATAATACATTTTTTACATAATTAGAGGATTTTCATAGAATTTCAGGATGCTTCTTTATTATGAGTTGTTTGAAAATAAGTTTTTTGTGACCATCAAACATTTACTCATTTGTTGTTCATAGACACTTTTGTATTATGAGTTATTTTACAGTAGAAGTAATTCTGTAATCGGGAGTTAAGATATCCTTTTATAAATTTTTTTCAACTGTAAAAAAAGAGATCTCTATGCTTTTTTTTTTTAATTGGGGTTCTTATCGGGTATCGTGTATTGATCCTAGAATTTTACAGAGTTGGAAAATAAGTCCTCTACAAATATGCACAACTTTGTAAAGTAGACTTAGATAGGAAAAGATTTATAAATGAGTTACTTGATGGCTTAATGATACTTTGAATATTCATGCTAGTTTTACTGTTTCTGTATTCTGGTCATTTCCGTCAGAGTTAGCACTTCTGTTCCATTAGATTCAACTATTGTTTTTATGAGTTGGCCTGGTTCATCATAGCTGATGTATAATCTTTTCCCCAGAGTTGCATACTATAAAGAGCCCAGAAGACACTCCAGCATGCTGGAAGTGCCTCGGGTTCACACATCTCACCTGAACTCCCTAAAGACCACACTGTGACTCTCTCTATTTTGCATTATTATTTTGTCAATGACTCATAAGTTACTGTGAGTATTCCTTAGCAATTATTTCAACAGAACATATGTGTTTATTTATATGTATACTGGATTAAAATTCATCTTCTCTATTTTTTTCCCACAACAATAACTTCAGTAAACAGTAGGATGCCTGATAATAAAAGATTCTTAAAATGTATTTCGACCTATTGACTGCTTGGTTGAGGGACTGAAAGACTGACTCTTTATTTTTGCCAACACAAGTACCTGTTCATCTCATAACTGATCTTATCTTCCATAGGATTTCCATAACAAGCATCCTACTTATTGATAGCCAGAAAATATTCTCTGAAGCACTAGTCTGATCCATCTTTCAACATTTCTGTAACTCAGTAAGACCTGTATGATGAAACTGGACCTCTGGGATCTTAACCTCTGGTTTTTCCAAAACTACACATACTCTGCAGAATGAATACAATTTCTAATTATTGTCCATATTATTCTTTCAAGATAGTTTCCAATAATCTTGTCCCTCACTTCCATTTGTTAAGATTGCACTGTGGTTAAATGCTATCATCCCAAATGCCTATAGTTAGTTTTCTGCCTGAAATTCTTTTTCTGTTGCTACAATTTTATTCTACATATGAAAACTATTCACACTCTAATTTTTGTTGTCACTGCATATATCCCTGACTTCTCTCCTATCAGATTATGTTTCTTCAGGGTGAGAGGCACTTCCCAATTGTTTGTGGCTAGTATATTATAAATAGTTAATAGATATGAATAGATGACCACATAATACATCATAGTATATCTTTTGAATGAGTTTTTGTGCCACAGGGAATATTTGTTTAAAGCATTACACATGTATTTTATTTTCAAAAACACTATTTAGAAATTACCACACAAATTTCTGATAATACCTGAATTGAGAAGTGGCCAGTATATAACTGCATATTACCCAGATGGAGTTCAATAAATCATACAGAGATAGAGATAATGGTAGGGGTAAAGATACATATATACATACAAATAAAGATACAGACATATAGATACATAAATATCTCCCTTCAAAAATTTCTTTGTATCATGTCTTCTTTGTTACCAGATGAACAACTTTTACTCCTTTTATGTAATAGGCATTTATACTTTGATATATCCATAATTTTGCATAATAAGTCAAGGCTTATGGTGAAATTTTTATAATGAGATTCTTAAGTAAATATGGTGAAATGTAGCCACAACTTTATTCAGAGGGTTTTTTCTTAGAAGCAATAGTATGCAACTATAAAGTGTGCTCACAGAAACTTACAATTAATTACAGAAAAAGCATTGTACTGCTACTTGCAAGTACAGTTCTCTTTAAAAGTAAAATGATTCAAGATTCTCTTTATGATTAATCAATCTCACTTTAATTCCAATATATTTTATTCAGCTGGAGATAAAATAGTAGGGTACAGCTTATATCCTATGAAATAGTCAAATCCTTCATATATGAGAAATTTTTCTGGTATAAAGGTAGAAAAAAATTATAAACCACTATTTTTAAGAACATAAGGTAGAAATGAGAGACTAGTGAGTAAGAATATTCATGGAAGAAATTTGGCCCTGTGTTTCGAATGATTTTAAATCATAAATAGACTTTAACATAGAAATTTTTTCTTGAAAAATTGGGTTCAAAAAACAAACATGTTACAGAAAAGATGGCATTAGATAACTATAGTTATCCAACTGCAAAAAAGCTAACAATTGGAGAGAAAGTATGTGTACAGAGGTTATAATAACAATAATAACAATAATAACAATTGGAGAGAAAGTATGTGTACAGAGGTTATAATAACAATAATAATAAAACAATTGGGCTTAGTAGTAACAGACAGCAATTTCTCTGCCGTATTTGCACAGAATTAAATTTGTTAAGAGCAATATCATAGCTCTCAGAGCCATTGCGTCATCTTGAGAAACAGCTCTAAGTTTTCAAGGAAAAAATCACTGATCATGCTCATGATGCAGCATGAAAAAAGAGATACAGGTGCAGCCAACCACAGAATTATGGTGACTTTGAAATGAAAAATCTGTTCTTTGTTTTATTCTTGAAACCACACTGAAAATCATGGTGATTCAATGGGAAAAATACAGGTGATCTATATCCAAGTTCTACACTCTGATTGACTTCTGCCTGGGACACTGATGAGCTCACCAGGCAGAAGTGGGATACGTCCCATACAAGACACATTTGCTGAGAGTACGGGATACTAGGACCTCTCATGAGAAAGCCACACTTGATCTTTCCTCCTTTTAAAAATAAGTGTCTTACATAATGCAATCCTCTCAGAACCTCCTTCCAAGACTATTTTTCCCTATTGGAACTTGATTCAGAAATAATAAGCATCTTTATTAGGAGGTTCTAGGAAATCCTACAAGTTATTGTACATTTTGAATGCTTATCATTTACTGTAAAAGTGATATATGGAGAATCTAGCATTGGCTTTCGATACCCCAACTTCCTATGGGTATGGTCTCACTTCTTATCAGTGTTGGGATGTTTCAAAGCTCATTGTGCTATTCGACATGAATTTGAGGGGTTGAATTTGTGGCATATTTGATACACTTTAAGAACTTTTGTAAATTCCCATTCAGTCCAATAATAAAACAAAGAGTATTGGAGAAACCTCAGACTGTCCCTTGAGTCTTCAGTGGTGACTTATTATTAATAGTGATATTTTGCCTAGTTTTGGGTAACCAACAACTTTCACCCACTGTTCCCATGTTCATAAGTTTCACATTCTCATATTTCAACTTTAATTTTTCTTGCCCTTTGTTTTTTATGGTCTGTAATTTGAGTTCTCGAAGCTAAAAATATTTGTTTATATTCTCTGAAAAGTCTATCCAAAAGTTTCTTGTTCCTGTTTATGCAGAGAAAATTAAAAAGTGAAATGATAATCCTAGATTTAATATTCTCATTTTATATTATTCATAGGCAAATCCAAAATACTGTGACATGTATTTTTGTACTTTTCTGAGCTATGTAATATAATTGAACCCTAACTGATTTGTACAGAAGTAGGTGTTTCTAGCTAGTAATAGAGACTGATAATGCCAAAATCACTTAAATTAAATCATTACTATGCATAGACAGCAATAGAAAAGTAGTTGCTTAGATAATAGGGTCAGATTATCATTCAGACATTTGCTTTGTTATTTATTAATCACACAACTTCAGAAAATTCAGTGAATCTCTATGTGTATTAAGGTTGTAAAAATCTTTATCTCATAGAGTAGTAAAGAATATTAAATAAGATAATGTCCAAAAAGATTAATTAGTGGAATGCCTGTAACTGATCTCTAATATATGTTATTACTACCCATGAATTATGTGGAAGATATTTATTACACACTAGAATTGTGTTCCATAAGGCACTGATTGAAAATAGTCTAAGATTTATAATTTATGTGGGCTGAATTGCAAAATACATGATATATAAAGTAAGAGGCTCAGAGTTAATCTCAGTTATCCCCAGGAATATCTGACAGTGTTTATAGAATACATATTACAAACTACAGGAGCACTTATTTCACTAGATTTGTTTTCTGTCATAGCATAGTCATACACTCTTATAATTCAAGCACTGGAAAGGCTGAGATGGGAAGATTTTAAACTCAAGGGCTGGATGGGCTGTGCAGCAAGTTCTAGTCCAGTCTTGGTTATGTAACAAGGCCCTCTCTTTTTCATCCTTTATTGTTGTGCTGGGCGGGGGTACATTGTGGCATTTACAAAGGTTCTTATAATGTATCAACAAGAAAAGAAGGAAGGAAGAAAAGAAGGAAAGGAAGGAAGGAAGAATAAAAAGAAAATATTAATTTTAAAACTAATGTAAAGTAGAATATTTTTAGTTGTAAAGCAAATAGTTGAATTTGTTTTTATGAATTATGTTTTTTTGTTTAAAAAAATATCTGTGAACCTGTGGATATCTATGAGTATTCACATTCCTCTACCAAAGTAGGTACTTGTGAAGGAAAGCTTGTTAGACACTGGAAAGAAAAAGATGGTGTTAATGGCCTGAGGACGTCAGGTGTCTCCTGGGTGCTTGATGCTGATGACCCATGTTAATAGTGATTCTTAGAGTTCTTGATAAGGTCAACTGTGTTCATTGTAAATGGTAGCAACATGAAAAAGTGTTCTTTTCTCAGAGCATCATGTGTTTGTAAAATTATTGGAAATTTTACTTCAAAAGGATTAAGAAAAGAGAAAGGAACTTATTCCTGTTATAAGTTTTCCTATTTCATTTCCACTCTGTGTGAAAACAGCCATACAAACATCCCCTGTTCAACTCTAGTTGATAACCCAACCTGTACAAATCAGATGTCCTATTCTGGATTAGAATAATGCATTAAAGGAGTTAAACAGAGATATCAGTTACAATCATGCTGTATCTGGATCAATTTGACTAAAGTGGGCAGAGCTAGACTTATTTCCTCCTTTTATATGAGAGTATGAGACTGAGGACAAGACAGCACGAACAGTGAATAGTCTTCTAAGATCACATAGACAACTAAATGTCGAGGTTGGTCTACAATTCTCTATACATTGTACTATTGGATTCTGGCGTTTTCTAACTTTCACGGGTCATCATGATATAAAACATATAGCATGGTCCTTGTCATAAGAAAGTCATGGCTAAAATTCCAACGCATAGCATATTCTAGAACATGTGTAATGTTCTTAATACTTCTTTGCCCTTTCTCAGTGAGAAACAGACTTTATAGAGTTGACTATGGGATTAAGAAAATGTGTGAAAAAATGCCTTGTGCAGGGTGGACACATAAAGTACATATTTGATAAATTGAGATCTCTCTCCATTTCTCCCAGTGTTCTCTCTACTTATCTTACTGCCTTAGGACTTTTCAACCCCAAAATTTCTGGGACATTCTATGAGTTGCTGTAAGGACAACAGATATGTATCAAATCCAATATATAAAAGGCAGCCAACAAATACTCATTGACTTCCAGTTTCCTAGTTTTTGTAACTGCATGACTTTTGGACAAAATTCTATTGAGAGTAATTTATGTTTAATCCCAAAAAGACAAAGATCTGGGAGAAGGTTCTAACTATCTTTATCAGTATAATCATCATATCTAATCATACATTTTCCCACTAACATTGAAACAGATACTTTCCTTCTATCTGTCCTGTAGATGTTTTCTTCAGAATTCTTATCTGATCCCATAAATAGATAAGCACAGCCCAGAATTTCATATTTCTTTCTTTCCACTGAATATCTGTCACCAACTGATGAAATTTCAGAGTCCATTCCCAAGGTCAACATGGAAACAAGTTAAGACAAAAGCATAAACAGAAATGTTCAATTCTATTGCAGAGCCAAGACAATAGGATTTAGAAGTCACCTGGCTTCTACATGCAAATGCTACATATTTCATAGTGCTGATGAACATGGGAATAACAACAGAGAGCCCAGTAATCTTTTCATCTTCTTTTGCCTTGGAAATCAAATGGAACTATTCTCAAATGTTTACCTTATATCCTTAAGGTAGGGATTCTTTATAGGCTTAATTAAAACAAAATGGAGTTCCATTAACTTCATTTTATATATATATATATGTGTGTATATATATATATTTATATATATACAAATGCATAAATTTGAATAAAATTTTAACATTTCATCACAGAGAATGATAAGGAGAAAAAGAATTAGTGGGAGTTCCAGTGTGTAAAGTGCTTATTATATATGATGCCAGTAGTATGATGAGGGACCTACAAAAAGGCAAGACATTGTTCAAAGATTCATTAAAAGAAGAATAAACCTGGCCTTTGCTCTTAGTGAGTATGATAGAAGACATTCATTCCATTAATACTTACTAAGTATTCATATAGGCATATACTTTGAAATATGCCATATGCATGAATATATGTGTATGTGTGTGTATATTGCTTCAGCTGGTAACAAACCTATCATTTTACAAATCACTAGAATCTCCTCGTTCCTTCTCATCGCTGGATATCCAACAGTATTAAGGGTTATCCTTTCAGCTTTAGTCTATGATTTCATCTGACCTTGAAGAGGTTGATCATACTGTGTGAATGTGTTCATGTTAGTTTAATTTTAGATTTCCACTTCCAGAAATCTAAGATAGAGAAGAGTCACTTCCAAGGCTCTGTGCTTCTATGTCAGAGTACCTCTTTTTTCTTCTCAGTTGTTCTCTATTGCTTCTTTCTTATGAACACCCTCCTGAGTCCTGCATTGGCCACCATTTTAGTACTCATGCACATTAGGCTCACCCTTACCCAGAGACATCACATTCTCTTCTGCATCCTGTATTTCCCATGACTATTCAAGCCAGCCTGTTGGAGTCACTGTGTCTCCTTTATGACTTCTGCCTCCGTGCAATCCTAAAGACCCTTCTTACATTCATGGTCACTATCAAAAATGGAAATGAGAACCCCATTCTATCACCCAAATCTAGCAAGGAAAGAAGCAGAAGCAATATTCTTCCCTCTTCAACAATACAGTGGATGTTAGGGAAGAAAAGAGAATTTAAGGTGTTTCTAGAAAGTGAGATAGCAATTTTAATATTATATCTCAGTCCAAGGTGAAAATATTAAAATTTGCTAAACTACTTAGGGAGCCAACATTGTGTATTATACTGTTAAGCGGAAAGATTTTCCATCTTTAGGCTGCAACACTTACACTACGGCTACTTGTGACTTGGTTTTGATCCCTCAGGATAAACGAGGTAACTCTTCAGTATAATAAATGCTGAAGAGATATAAATGATAAAAAATAAGTGTGTCTGAGATTCAAAACAGCAGATAGGTGTAGTCAAAGAGAACAGAACAAAAGAAAGTTTAAAGAAGGATAGATTTTTCAAAAGGAAGGAGTGCATTCTTGGGGAACTGAATGACAGGTCTAAATATAGAAGATGAAGTCACAAAGTATTCATTCATATATCTGTATATGCACATTTTTCTAGTTTATTTTTTGCTATTCATGCATATATAACTTTTTCTTTCAGTATGGACACTCAGGCTTTCTCTTGAAAAATTATGCCTTTCTTACTCTTCATGGACATAGCTTATGCCACAAATTTAAGATTTGTGTGAAGCCAGCCTAAATACAAAGTATTTCAATTATTGACTTAGTAAATTACTTACTGATAACACTTAGTTTAAATTGACTTATCTATCATTTGCAAGAGAAAGAGTTCCTAATGATATATTAGTTTAAAACAAAGTAACAGTACCTATCTGGTTAGAATAGAAAATCCATGCTATGAATAGTGGGAGGTAGCATAAGCATAAACAGAAGAATAGACTATTTATACCTCATAATGATATTTTGGTCAGTGAGGACCACATATGTTATGGTGTTCCTATAAGATTATAATGGAGCTGAATAATTACTAATCCCTAGTGAAATCATAGATATCATAATGTCACAGCATAACACTTCACATGTTTGTAGTGATGCTTTCATAAATAAACCAACTGCACTGTTTTTCATATAAAATCATAACATATACATCCTTGCAGAACATAGTACTTGATAGTGATAATAAATGGCTACAATGCTTAGTTATGTTTTTGCTTTTCATTAATTATATTCTTTTTTGGTAACATGTTTCATGCATGCTAGGCAAGTGTTGTACCTCTGAGCTACATTCTCAGACCCTATCATACTTTTAGGTTATACTTCTACTTATAAAAAATTATTTATGATAAAATACTATGCCATCTTATCCCAGTAGCAACCTCTTGTATCATCTGTTTATTACATCTCTTCACTGCATCATTTTCTTATGTGGTCAATTTAATCTTGTGTTGTTTAGTTCATCTTCATGTTCCTAGGGTATTTTACATTCTACACACACACACACACACATTCCCCTACCAACAGTGTGTGTTGGTAGGTTACACTATCTGGGTTGTGAAAGTACCCTTTAGGATGTTCACACAATGACAAAAGTCAAGTAATGATGCATTTCTCAGAATATAGCCCTGTTGTTCAGCCACATATGACTGTGGTACTACAGGCCAGTTTTATTAATACTGCATTACTGTTTGTGGGAGACTCATTTTAGCTTTCCTTCTGAACCCAACATTAAGCTGGGCACATAGCCAAACAATCATTCTTAATTCACGGAAGTCTGACGAAATATGGCCTTAACTTCTGCTCTCAAGGTTCCTGTCTTTATATCTCTTGCAGTTAAAATAGATGGACACTGAGCCTCATATAGAAATTTAATGTGCCCCCAGGGGAACACTGATCTTTTCTCTTCTTCCTACCGAACAGAAAGTTTTATTTAACTTGTAAGGAGTGGAGGAGTTGACTAATCTTGGGCTGTTTACAGGAATTCCTCCAAAGGTCTGAGGTTGGTTAAGGCTGTGATTTACTTCTATTTCAGGGTGGAATCCCTGTGAGCCCTTCTTATTCCTATTTTTCACTTCACACAGGAATGGGACATAGGCACAACTTTGTACTTTCATAACCACTAAGAGATGGCATAGTTAGCTACCCGGTTTAGGAAATGGGCCAAAAATTCTTTATTCTGAGATATTGTGGCTATGAAAGTAGTTATAAATAATAACAACATCCTGTATTTTCTGGCTACTTTAGAAACAAAGCCAATGGATTTTATCTTCCTTAACATCAGGAAACTGATTTTTTTCATTAGATGGTTTTAGGACTAAAAAAATAAGGCCTACATTGGGAGTTATAGTATACAGCAATTACAATAGGGCTCATTTTTCACTTTTTTATGAAAACTGTTGGACATGTTTAAGAAACCTCCCTTTTTCTCACTTTCAAAAATGACGTTAGTAGGTAAAAACACATTGTGAGTTTCCTGACAGATCTATGACTATACAGCAAATTATTGATTTAGAGGGGAGACTGAACTTTTCCAATCAGACTGAACTTCAGGACTTTAGTTGAGAATGCTGGGATGACCCTCTGAGGTTGGGAAAAGAATATGAGGTTTAGAACTGAGACTTTAAACAGTCATGAGGGAAGAGGTTGATGTCACCAAGAACTGTCTGTGGAGATAGAAGATGGAGGAAACAGAGAAGACATGTCTTTTCAGAAATGTTTGAGTATAAAAGAATCAGACTCTGGCTAAAGTTAGCCTGAAACTGGAGCTCAGTTTATTGAGTTATTTTATTTGCTTAAACTAGTTTATATCAGTATTAATGTACCTACTTGTAGCTTGTATTTTCTCTCTTCCCTTTGAAAACTCCTTTTCCTCAAAATTCCTATCAAGTATTTCCTCCTCCTCTTTGACAAAGGCTTGTTGGTACCCAATTCTAATCCTTATTATATAACACAATGCTATGCTTGCTTATCTGTAGCATGCGTTGTAAATTACTGTAATTTATTCTAAAATTTTATTTTACCTATTAGGTGCTAAACTGTTTTCAGATTTGGGGATATTACCTAAATATGGTTATGTCCCATTTTACTGTCAAGTTGACAGACCATTAGAGTTAGAAGATGATGTGGTTTAGCAAAAGGAAGTTTCAAAGAACCAAGAAAGCTATGGCTTAACATACTAAACAAGTGATTACTATGGAACTTGTCCAAAGGAGAGTTAGTTGCACATTACTGAGTGTGATGACTCCTAGAGAGCAAGATTGACCTATTGATAACGTTCTTTTTGTTTTGTTTTAATTACTGGAATGTATTTTAATCATTTTTGTACAACAGAAACTTGCCACTGAATTAGTGCTTGGTTCAAAACATATTCATCTTTGAATCTTTCTCTTCTTTTTCTAACCTGGCTCCACAAAAATCTGTTTTGCAAATTTCTACTGTTAAATCTTTATTGAGTCCACCTTTGCCTTGATTTATTTCTTTACTTTTTGAAAGTTGATGTTAAGCATTTGTAAGCCATATTTATCAGATCTTCAAAGATTTCTCATGTCCCAAGCCTTGAATGCACATATAAATAATAAAACAATAAATAAATAAATAAATAAAGATTTCTCATGTCACAAACTTTGAAATATTTACTAAAGCTGATAAATTCATCTTGAATCATAATTTCACCAAAAATCACATAACTATCACCACAACTAAGTAAAACTCACGTAACTAACATAACTACAGCCCGAGTTTATGGTCTTTTCAGTTCTCATCAATGATTCATCTTCTACATTGTCAAATATTACATTGACTAGAGAATTCATTGAAACAGTTTTTAAAAGACTTTTTTATTTCCATATTTCAAGTTATGGTCAGCTAAAATCTGATCAACACAGAATCTAACAATTCACTCTTGAAATTATCTAAAAATTTAGTGTTCAGGTTAAGAATCAAGAATTTATTATATATTTAGAAGCTTTGTCTGTTCTTATAACCCAGTGTACTATTGGATTTTATCCTCCCTTATATCAAGGCTATTTTTTCAAAATAAAAATTTACAATAGGTGACTATACAAAAGTTACAACATAGTCAAATTGTGAATAGAGAAAAGATGAGGAGAGTAAAATGTTATATAAGGAGGCGATGCTCACTTTGATAAAAAGCTAAGTGAATCACATTCAACTTTGTAGCAGTAAATCACAAGTGAACCATAGTGTAGATTTTCAATCTGTTTTAGAATATATGATACATGAATATCAAGTTCACAATTTTGGAGTGTTACTATTCCACTAACTGTAATTTACTTGAAGAGATACTGTCTTTATATTCAAGTTATGTGAATAAACCACTGATACTTTCTGGGTTTCCGTTTATCATTGGTAGTATGAATTTAAGAAACTCTGTTTTTATTATTGTTCCTCAGGGACTGTCAATTTTTTACAAAGAACTAGTAAGTAAAAGGTTAGCCACCAGAAAATCCTACTGTAGTTGTAATGATTTTAGGGAGAATATTCTCATTCATAATTATAATCTGTTGTTAGCTATGTATTAATTTGTGTTTAAGATTCAGCTGGTATTGGCACAAAATGAAGCACCTTAAGATTGGGTTCAAAGTTGTTAGCTTCTTTATTATTAACACTGAACCCAGTTGTGTAACTAGCTGGGTTTAGGGTAAGACAGACAGCAACTAAAATTTCTTGGAAGTGTCTTATTTCTAATGTATAGTTGATGATCACATAATATAAGTTAATTTGCTTTCTTAAAAAATTATACCTTAAGAGTACCATGTGATAGATCTTGTTTAGTGACATGAATTGCACACAATCTTGTACAAAGATGGTACTTAAACCCTCTTTTAAAATGAAATTTTGGCTACAGTAAATTTATGAATAATGTGTTGTAGAAATGCAATGCAACTTAAATTGAGCCAGGGAAATAGGAAGGAAGATGCAGAGAAGATACACAATGGAGGGAACATTTAAACAGACAGAATTTTTGGATAATGTTGAAGTATAAAACAGAAACATAGTTCAGGCAAAGGAAATATGGGCAAGCACAGAAAGTCATGGGAAAGGAACTTGTAGTCAAACAAAAATAACATCAGCCTAGAAAGCCAATTCAGAAGGCACCAGACATATCCAATCATTCTTCTGAATATCTAGAATTTTTTATTTATTTATCAGACTTGTTTGTTTATAAATCTCTTAGATTAATCCTCTTTATCAGATTTTATATTCATCAAAGCATGCATCATTTCTGATTTACACAACACATCATCTGGCCAATGGTAGCTGTATAACAGATAATTACATTTAGCGATAATAATGTAGCTGGACTTTGGATTGTATAAGGCAAAGAAAGGAAGATCAGAAGATATAGTTAGATCAATTTGTAATGGAGTTTGAAAATCAGAACAGGCAGTTCAGCCAATTCTTTCAATGAAGACGAGCTACCAAGGGAATTTATTTGACATGATTTTAGCTATACTTTTCAGAATTTCAAAAGAAGAAAGAAAATATACTTTCTCTGTCTTAAAACTAAGACTAATTGTCTCAGGTAAAGTATTTTAATTTGATCACACACAACTCTTAGTGTCTTTAATAGGTATATAGCTTATAGATAAGAAGAGGTGGGTGTGAACTATAAGTCTGCACCAACAACTTTGTCATACTTCCATAAACAAAAATACTAATAGTATGGTTGAAAAATTAATTTCCATTCCATAAACCTGGTGAAGTACAAAGGCCAGTCCTTTTTGTACTCTAATTTTGCCTTATATGAAAGATTTTTCTGTGACATTTCTGAAAGTGTAGACTTTACCTAATTGGAATTAGTTATCTAGGAAATCTCTGAATCAACAAGTATAAAACAGTACTCTTCAGAATTTAATCTAAAGAATTATTCTCAAAACTCTAGTATGAGTTCCAAGATTTGTATACACTGCTACATAAAGGTAAGAAAGCCTCTATGTTTTTTGTAGAAAAACTAATGCAGAACAGACAGAGATAAAAGGTGATGTGAAAGCCATAAAAAATGGTAAGTGAATTGCAATCTCCTTAGATGAGCAATTTTGTCAGAGAATAGGAGATAATTCCTTGAGCAGAAAGTAATGATGGCAAAGGTTATAATATTATCTCCATGTTTTGGTAATACTAGACCTACCCTAAACCCATTGTCTCCATGCTTGGGAATTTAGAAAAATGATTAGGGTTACTAGGTGACATGACCAGACTGGAATCCTCCAGCTCAAAGGGTTTAAGTATTCCTCGGACAAGAACTACCATTTTAAACTTCTTGCTCCCATGTTTGAGGTGCTCCTTTCTTTCTATTACTCTCTGATTCTTCCATGCTTTCCTACATATTTTCTAGCCTTTTCTCCTTGTGAGTTTCTTTTTTGTGAAATCCTTCAAAACACTTTTTGTAATATTAATTATCTCATACATGGAGGGTTATTGGGAGCTGAGGCATGGATTTCCTCATCTCTCTTATCAGAGGTGCTCCTCATCCCAAAAATGCTTTCTTGGTGACAAAACTACATGTTATAAGCACCACTGTTTGAATAAATGAAAAACACATCTAACATTCATCCTGTTAATTTACAAACCAATGATGTTGACTATAGATATTAATAGGTGACGTGCCAACAGTAAGTGGATCCAGTGTGTAGATTAACACTATACTCCCCACTAGGATATAGACAGAACAAAGAGACATACTCAAACACACAAGTCTACCACATGTCATCCATTTTGCAAAGGGATGTCATTATAAATTTTAAACCATAAAGTATCCTTAAGAAGGCATAAGCATGTTTGTCCTGAATAAAATGCTAATATTTCTGTATATCAATCTGTCAAATCTTTCTCGTCTGCTATTGAACAACTTTAACAATGGTCTTGATAACATAGGCCAATTCTGCTCCTTTTGCAAAACACATTCCAATATTTTTATTGTTGTCCTGGGTGGGGGAACATTGTGGCATTTATGAAAGTTCTTAAAATATATCAAATATATCATAATTGAAGTCACTCCTTCCACCATTCTTCTTTGTCCTCCTCCTCCCCCCATTCCTGGATTAGTTTCAGCAGGAATCATTTTTCCATTTACGTACATGTGTACACAGAATTTACAGTATATTCATCCTCCCACATCCTTTCCCCACATCTCCCCCCTCCCATTGGTACCAAGTATCCCAAGAAGGAACTATTCTGCCCTCCTGTTCTCTGGTTTTGTAAAAGAAAAAAAATGACATTTTTGTTTGCTTAAGATAGCTTACACAGAGTTTCCTTGTGACATTTCCAAGTAATTATGTATTATAACCCAATTTGTTTTTTAACAGGTAAATTTTAAATTAGAAGTCCAGAAAGTAATATGATATAAATTCTTTTCACCTTTCACAGAATTTAAAGTTCAACAGAGGCAAAATTCTACCTCTTCTCTTTATTTTTTTTTTCAACTCACCTTGAGTAATAATTTGCCATGAGACTTGTCAACAGGACAAAGGCATACAAATGTATTTAATGTCAGTTTTATATAATATAGGAACCTTCATAAGGAAAGGAAGACCCAAACAACATAGCTAGAATTAGACATTTATATCTTGAATTAAACAATGAGTAGTAAATTGTGAAACCATGACAAGACAAAAGTGCATGGGCACTTCCCCATGGATGAGGAATAGAAGTGACTAGCAGATAGAGTCAGTTTAACAAAGTTTATTCTTATAGAATGGCACTTTCCTTCCAGGATAGGAAACACATCTTTCATAAGCAAATTTTCTTTTTTTTTTTTTTTGTTTTTTTTTTTAAAAACTGAAGGTCATAGTGATCTTTCATCTGCTAGTTTTCAATTCCTTTTAACTCAAAATTGTCTGTATGCCAGATTGGAATATTTGGGGACTGTATATGCTTAACTCCTTCAAAAACTTCTTCCAACTTCTTTCTTAGGACTGGCAATAGCAGAACAACAATTTTGGTCAAGAAGGGGAGGGTGTGTTCTGTGACCTGCTTATTGACTACTCCTTTACCTTGCTGTCCCACTCTTCCAGAGCTGGTACAGGTTGGAGGAAGGAAATAGAAAAGTATTACATGAAAAATTCAGCTGTAATCTTCTTACCTCATGAAATGCCTGATCTTTTCACCCAACAATGAATGGAAGCCAATTAGTTGAGAGGAAGAGCAATGGTAGAGAAAGAACTTTGTTGTGATAAGGAGATGGTAGGCTCCTAAAAGGGCATTGTCACTAACTACAAGTGAAAAGCTTATAAAAGAAAGTTAAGGAGATATATTTTTAATGACATAGGGCTGGATACCAGAGGGAATCATAAATCCTTCAGTGTCCCATTTATTTGATGCATGTTCTGATGTTTTCTGAAGATTACCAGATGTTCTGGGTTCTGTAAGTCAAAAGAAAGATTACTGATTAAAAGATCTTATGACCAGTGTTTCTGTTATTCCTTCTTCTTGGAATAACTGACTCTAGCAGTTAGTATTTTTATCATTTAGTTATGACTTTTCTTTTAGAATATAAAATATTGGATGAAGGGAAGTGAAACAAATAGCAAGTTTGAAAAGGACAAGTTAACCCATAAAATGGCTTTAATCTGATCTTTGAGTGCCCAAAACCTTTCTTTCTATCTCTGTGTCTCTTTGCCTCTGTCTCAGTCTCTCTGTCTCGGTCTCTCTGTCTCGGTCTTTCTGTCTCTCTATGTCTCTCTCTCTCTGCAATAGTTAACCATGCTTTCTGGAGACTCACTCTGATCACAACCTTCACACCTTCCCTGGGATGTTCCTATTGCGCATTCCCTAGAAGGTTGCTTATTATCTTTTGGTGACATTTTATAGATGTCTTTTCCCTTGCTCTGACTTTCACTTCACACATATCTTTTTTACAAAGGTATCTTTGTTATGGTAAGCTCTCCTTTTAAGCATGTCCCTTTCCAATTGTCTGGGAATTCAGACATATCCTAAATATTTACCTTGATCCAAGAAAAACACAGTAATCTTCCACCCAATGCATTCTAGAAGGGCAAGAAGCTAAGTAGATACATTTCTGTTCTCTCTTTGCAATCTGTGACCTCTCTGATACCCATGCTCTTCCAAATGTACAAGGAAAAAGTAGATGTGGATTTCTGTGCCTGGTAAATTCAGGAAGCATAGGTGAATCTTCCCTGAGAAGACTTTTACCACTTATTACTTTGGTAATTTGAAAACATTAAGAATCTTTCATTGTTGCAACTTTTGTGTGTTGAGAAGCCATCCAGTTTACCTCCTGGCAATCACACTTAGTCTCTGGAATAGTTTCTTGAATATGTCATCATTAGTTTTTGAGGCCAAAAAGGAGTAAACTGCTGTCATCAGAAAAGTGGGTCCTTTATTCCAGGAAGGATAGAAATCAAAGATGACCTAGGTCTGAAATAAAGGGAAAATGAAAATATTTTACAGAAAAGAAATATAGCAACCACAAACAAAGATATATAACTCATTTTAGGAGAAAGGGTTAGAAAAATTCATGCTTTTTCCAGGAAAAGGAGGCTACCTTTACTATGCATGTGTTACTTTGCACAAGGCTCCAAAGCTGCCTATACTTGTGCTATAGAACCCATGGACAAAGAGGTTGCTATACTAACATATTACAATGAAAGTCTAATGAGGTCAAGGACAGTTTTCAGTCAGATTTGTTGCCATCTTCTTCATGCTTTTCACTTATGGCAAGAAGTGATATAGCCTGCATGTTTTCTATTGGTTCCCTCTCACTTATACTCTCAAGGGTTTGTATCCTCTTTAATCTTAAAGGGAGCTGAAGGATAATAGTCCATCTTCTACAGTTGTTTCAAAGCTGGTTTGGGGCCACAGTCCTATTTAACAGAGGGAGAAAATTTCCTGGGCATCTGATCTAGGCACCTAGTGACAGACTTTGGGTTTCAATGTCTACTGCTCAGTACGGGACAGAAATCACATATCTAACCATGAATTTTATGTGGATTTGCTGCAGTCTAGAAGACATAATCTTAACAAACAGGATCATTAGCATGGGCCAAAAATCATAAGTAGTAAAATAGCAACAAGGTAGAAACCAAGTAAGATCAGGCAGGGAAGATTTTTCCTAAATACTGTGGCAAATGGTACCCTACCTTAAAAGATATCCTATCATAGCCCTGATCAGAGTTCCTTTTAGATTTTTCTTAGCACTTTCTGCCTTGTATTAGTACCAGTATCTCTACTCACTCTTTGGTTATACTTTTCTGTTGGATGTTTAAGACTGATGTGGTGACCAAAAATTGAACTGTTTTTCTTTTCTACTGTTGGAGTCAGTTGAGGCTCTTCAGGGTTTATTGTAGGGATTTTGAAAAGCATGTTGTCTCTTTAGTTTTCCTTCCCTCTACTGGTTGTATCATTTGCAGGGACTGGTCAGGATCCTGTCAATAACAAAAGGAACAAAAATGTTCCTTTGTTCTTGTTGGGTATATTCTTCTTTCCAAAAGCACTCCTCTTTGCGCAAGGTGTGCTGATTAAAGCTCAACCTTTGTGGTCTCCACAGCCTATCTGATCAAGAAGATGAGAGACTTACCAGAGTTGCATGGTCTTTTACAGGGGATGTGTTTCTACTAGGTTCTAACTGACCATGGAGGGAAAGGGCTAAAACATTGGCTTTATTTTTAACTTTTATCTTTCTTGACTTTGCTCTCTAAGCTTTGGTTGTTGAACACTCAGAAATATTAAAGCAGGAGGAGTAAGTTTTAATTTTAATTTGTGTGAATTTGTGAGGTATCGGGGATTGGGGGACTTACAGGTATAAACAGAGACTGCAGGGTAATTGCAGTCCATTTATTGAGTTCCATTTCCTTTTAAAATCCTTAGTTCTGTACTATATCTTTTTGTTAGTATCTGTTTATTACAAGAAGTAATGGGATTTCATTATGACATTTCTATACATCATAAAATATATTTTGATCATATTCAGCCCCTGTTACTGTTTCCTACATATCTTCCCCATTTTCCATTCTTGTTCATATCCCTAATAGCCCTCCTTTTATGTTCATGAACTTTTATCCTACCCTCTCACCCTCATTCCACATATGAGAAAAAGTATGTAATACTTGTCTTTGTGGGACTGGCTTTATATCTCCTTTATATTGGGAGCACAGTAATCTTTAGGATAAAAATATATCCTTTGGGACAGATTTTTAAATAGACTTAATCTTAGCCCACTTTGGGGACCATCCTAATATGGAGTAAAAGAAGAAGTAAATTCTTATCTCAGGTGAGGGTATCTTTTTGACAAATCTTAGCCAAAGTTCTTTTTTTTAATTTTTATTAGTGTATATTAATTATACATAATAATGGGTTTCATTGTGACATTTTAATGCATGTATATAATGTACTTTGATACATATGAATTTCCCAGTACCTTTTCTTGCTCCCATGCACTTGTCTCCTTCCTCATCTGAAATAGTCCCCCTCTAATTTCCTGGGTTTTTTTTTTTCCATCTAAATTCCAGGTATGAATGAAAACGTGATGTTTGTCCTCTTTGAGTCTGGCTTATTTTGCTTAACATGTTACAGTTACCTGAAAATGATATAATTTTGATCTTCTTTATGGCTGAATAACACTCCCTTGAGTATGTATATCATATTTTCTTTAACCATTCATCTGTCAATGAGCACTATGGCTGATTCCATGACTTGATTATTGTGGACAGTGTCTATAATTGTATTACAGCTCCCACTGGATAGAGGTCTTACTGTGCTACCATATTACCATGAACGTGTTCTGAGGTACAAGGACACTTCTTGGCCAGATTTGTTGCTATCTTGGTTGTCACTGGCTTAAACAAGTTCACCCATTGCTACCTGTTATTCTGATCACTTACCACTTAAGGCAAGAAGTACTTCAGCCTGGCTGTTACCATGGGATTGTAGATACCTACCTATTTGTTGATGGTTCCCTGTCTTACTAGGGGAGGTATATGGAATACACAGAATTTCTTACTCCTCCTTGCAATCTCCTGTATTCTCTTATATTTATAATGAAGCTGAGAGATTGTTAAAGGAAGCAGTGTGGGCTTTATAATCTGTAAATGTGGAATTATTTTTCTTCTATTTTGGGGGGAAACCTTTTTCTAAACTGATAAAGTAAGGGGAGTCTCATTTTGCATCCTGTTAGACATTCTAAAGCTCACTTAATACTCATATAGTCTCGAATAGGCAGAAATTTTTATCCTCATTTTACAGATATGAAAATTAATCTGAAACACATTACCTCTCCATGTAACAGAACCCAGCTATAAATATAGATGTTTCTGATTTTAAAGCCCAAACATGGTCCTGCTCAGTACTGAAAAACTTAGATAAAGAGGTTGCTGACAAGAAACATGCTGATTGGGATTAAAAGGTCATCATCTAAATAATGGATATTTTGAGATGTTCATCTATGGCTGGAGCTGTCACTCTGTTTTAGGAAAGTTTCTACATTTCAGAAAGTTCCTCTGGAAACCTAAAGAATTTATTGACATGACTACCAAATTATTTTGAACACAACTGGCACTTAAGCATAGCATCCAAACAGTCCCATAGACAATAACTTGTACATTAATTCCATGTAAAATAGCAGTTGAAATAATGCTACCAACTGAGGCTCAAGAAGCCATTGTCAAAGACCCAAGCTAAAGCTTAAGGTTCATGCAGAGCCACTGCTACTTATCTTTATTTACATTCATGTTCAAGAAAAATACAAAATTTTTTAAGACAAACTGAGTTACAACTCCATATGTAAAGGGTGGCAAAAGCAAGTAATACTGGCAGACAATAACAGTGTCTTGTTAGAGTTTCTAAATTGTAATTCAGCTTCTATGTCTTAGTTTTCTATTGAATATATCATGGAAAATTAATCTTAAACTATTTCTGAATTGGTAAAAATATTATAAAAATCTGATTGTAAATTCGGAAATTTGATCTAATTAGTGATTTAAGACTATCTAAATCAGGCCTATAGAGTTGTAATAGTACTTTCTTAATTTCTTCTTTTATGTTTTTCACAGCATGGACGTTAGAATTAAGGATTTGTGCTGCCTATGCAAGTGCTTTGCTGCTTGAGTCATGGCCCCATCCCTTTTTGGTGTTAGTTATTTTTCAAAAAGTGTCTCACTTTTTCTGGAGGGCAGTTACAGACCACAATTTTCTTTCCTAGGCCTTCCATATGGCTGTGATTACAGATGTGTATCCCTACTCCTGATTTATTTGTTAAGATGGAGTTCTTGCTAACTTTTCTGTTCAGGCTGGACTTGAACCTAGTTCCTCCCAATCTCCACTCAAAGAAGCTGTGGTTACAGACATGAACTAACACAACTGGCCTTAATTTCTAAATTAATCATTGAAGTGTCTAGTTTATGTAACCTGAATATTGACATATACATCATCCAGCTTGTACCCCAAGTGTCACCTTTCCTTGACCTCTAACATGACATTGTATCCGTCACCATATGCAAGTATTGCATTATTCTATGTATCTAAATAAACTCATTTCTTTCCTTTCTATTTTCTCTTCTTCTATAAAAATAACATTAACATTATTTCCTTCTTGGGTAATTTCAGAAAATTTTAGTTTATATTTTAAAATAAATTCATATCCCCAAGGAAAACACAAAGTGGTACACAAAGGACATCAGCATAATTATTATTTGACAAATGAAAATGATTTTATGTCCCTGGTAGGAAGCTCTTCCAGAGATTGCCAAGAGAAATGTGTATGAGGACAAATTAATCAGAGTATTTTCAATAAAATTATCTAGGTCGAGGTTACTGAGTTATGTATTCTCTTTCAGGGAATTAGTACTGAGATTCTGACATTATATTATGTGCACCGAAACATTAAGCTGGGCATTGAGCAGATGAATGAGCACAGAGAAAAGGAAAATGTCAGTTTGACACTCTTCACTTTGCTAATTAATAACCATACTGTTAATTATAGTCAGTTTCTTAAAGCAAAGCCAAGTTGATAGGAAATGTAATGCCCAGAGTAATCATCTTATGGGGATTAAGGCGATTAAAAATTAAAGCTTCTTTTGGAAATGTATAAGACAAATATCAAATGATACCACTTGTGTGAACAATTTTAACAGTCCAATTCACAGAAGCAGAGAGTAGTGTGGTAGCTGCTAGGGTCTGGGGGAAGGAAGAAATGATGAGGAAACAAGTCACTCAAGAGGTGCAAAGTTTCAATTTTGCTTATGCATAAATACTAGAGATTTAGCAAACAACATATTTCCTATACTAATAATACTGTATTGTATATTGAAAATTTGCTAAAGGGCTCTACAAATGTTTTTAGAACAAAACAATAAGAATGAAGAAGGTGGGAGGAAAAGAAAGTACAAATGGTTTGTAATAAATCAGATTCTCAAGTGCATAATTAATAGTCAAAGGAGTAATGACATGTGATTTAAAGGTAAATGGATTTAATTGAAGGACATCATGTTAATGCAGTAAGCCAGGCTCAGAAACTTAAAAGCCCCATGTTTTCTCTCGTATGTGGAAGATAGATCCAAAGATAAATATATACATAAGAACAAGCATAATTATACACAAATTCAGATGTAGCATGTTTGAAGCAGTGGAACTACTCTGTGGAACTCAGGGAAAGAGGGAAAGGAAAAGAAAATGATAGAGCATCAGTAATATCACATAATATAAGATATGAAGGTAGAGGATACAAGGATGTGCATTGAAAGCTGTTGAAAAATAGGGGGTGGGAGGTAAAGGGGTAAGGGAGAGTAATGAAATGGGTTGAACAAACCAAAGTAAAGCACACCCACAGTGGGCATACATTGAGACATTCCTTTAAACATCAACTTAAATATTAATAACAAAAACCAGTACTGTAAAATAGGTACAGAGTGTGTGTGAGGGGAATAATATTGGGGTGGTCGGGAGGGTGAAGAAAGGAGATTAAGGTGATAGTATAAGGTAGATGGACTTCATATACCCATAAGAAACAGAACTAAGAAACCTCTTGCAATTGCTTTAAGTGAGGTGGGGAGGCAGTTGAAGGGGAGAGACAATGGGAGTAATGTAGTTAATGTACAGTATAAGTCTAATCAGAATTATCATTATGAATCCCCCAGTATAATGAATATATCCTAATAAAAATTTATAAAAATAAAAAGGTATTTCTTTGTTTTCTTATAGCCTTAGAATAAAAAAATTCTCAGCAATACTTACTACACTAAGTTTGTAAATGTGGGTTTATGTCTACATATTTCCTTGAAATATCTTGTCTTCAACTGTGCCAACCCTTCGAAGAGCCTCTCTGTTTAATAATAGCAAAAGTAATAATAACACCAGTAGAGATAAAAAATTCATTGCATACGTATTCAGGACTGTAGACTGTTCTAAATGCTTTTATAATACAATGTTTTGAGCTTCATTATGGATCAATGAAGAAGACACTCAAATTATAAGGAGAAATTGAGGCAGGTTGCCAAGACAACACAAGTTGTAGGTAGTGAAGCATGGTGGAGTTCAAAGACTTGATTTGTTCTGGATATGTACACTAGATTACAGTAAGATCAGAAATTATGGGACTAATAAACGTATTCACAGAGCATTTTCTTTTTATTAATAAACTCCATAATAGGTTGACAATGAAATCTCTGTAGTTAATGATGTAAAAATCCTTTAAAAAGGTACATAAGATCGAAGACACATTTTTATAATATTATTTAATAAAAAGGAAGGCTCCACATAGTACTCTCTTAGTCCATTCAGGCAACTGTGAGACCATACCATAAACTCGATGGCTGTACCAGTGAAATTTACATTTGTGGAGGATGGGAAGTTGAATATAAAATAACAATAGATTCAGTGTCTGGTGAGAGCCATCTTTCTCATTCATATCTGGTCCTTCTTGCTGGTCCCCACATGATAAGGAAAACAAGAGGTCTTTCTAAGTTCTCTTCATAGAGTATTAATACCATGAAGGTTCTGTCTATAGGATTTATCTCAAAAATACCAGAAAAAAAATAAAAAGGACTGGAGGCATGACTCAGTGGTAAAGTACCTGCCTAGCAAGAATGAAGTCCTGATTTTAAATCCCAATACCACAAAGAAAAAGAAAGAAAGGAAAAAGAGTACGTAAATTTTTAAAATTGTATTCTAAAGATCTCTTTTTCCAATTTCCTTGTTTATTCTGACCATTGAGAGGTGACGTGGCTCTTGCTTCCTTTGTGGAGGTGAGGATGTGTGGGGAACTGGCAGGAGCTGATGTACTCCAACATGAAGAAAACTGATGAAGCTTTTCATCATCAGCAGGAATTTTCTGCAGCAAACAAACTCTTATAAGGAACTAGAGCAAGGAAAACCTCACATTGCAGCAGAAAATATTTCAAAATTGCCACTGGAAGATCTAGCATCTAGTATTGGCCATTTCTCTTAGTAGCTATGTAACTTTAGACAGGGTAAAAAATTAACCATAGGACCCATAGCTTGAATGGAGCAATGAGAATAGCTTTCATCTCCCAATGATGCTATAATCCTAAGGAGAGATAACTGATGTGAATATAAAGGAAAAACGGTATTTTTAAAAATCTGTTTGTATATAATTGAGCAATAGATAAATAATAAGTGATTATATTACTGTGAATATTGCTAAAATTGAAATATTCATAGAAAGAACCGAAATTTACTGACAGCACCAGATACACTTTACTTTGTACAAAGAATCTTGGTATAACAATACCACAGGGAGGGGCAAATTAAATTTTAGTGGTATCAGTGGATTATTTTCACATTTTCTACAATAGTTAGTATATTATTAACAAGGTCATGAGTTGACATTGAAACTCAAGTGTAAAATATCCTGCTCATGATATAAATAAACCAACAATGTATGCTATGGGCCTTGCAATGAGAAGTTGTGCAGAACACATTCTTTAGAAGTATAAGATAAAAAGTCTTCAACAATTGGGCTAGGCAGTTCAATGGTTAACCATACCCAGTGTACCCAAAATGTACCTGACCTTTCTTGGTAGTTATTTCCAACAATTTCCACATTTGTTAAGAAAGTATCCATTCCCAGGGATTTGAATACATTTTCAATGAAACAATTATGCTCAAAACTTCCAACACCTGAATTTTCCATGATAGACTCATACTATTCTAATAGGGTTTTTCCCACCCAAGAACCACCTTATAGTGAATCGCTTTCTGTTAGGACAAAGAAAGTAGAAATATGGTCCAGCATATCCAATTGAGAGTTAACTGGACACAGACTCAAACAGGAACAGATGTGTCACAAGTAAAGCATAAATGAAGTACACAGAATTACAATAAATATGTTCCTATTGAAAGCAGGAAAAAAATAATTCTGCCTTCCCAGAGGAATCTCTATTAGTTTCTGAAAAGTACTACAGTTTTAGACTCTAATTACAATGTCACCCTGTTTGCTGGAGCTTAATGTAGGAGAAATCACTAAAAAAAATAATTGGAATTTGACTCAGTGTATCATAATAGTAGATGAGTTTTCCCTAAAAATAGCAGTGCTCTCATTTTGGAAACTTAGGTTCATTTTCTACTCACTTTTGTAATTTAGAGACTTGTCTGTCAGGCAAATCCCCACTTATTCCCTAATTTTGATATAGGCTGATCAAGTTCACAAGCATTGTAATGTGAACGACACAAATTTCCCCTATAGCGAATATGATGACAGCTAATAAATAAGTTTGATAACTGAAATCAGAAATCCTTACCCCAACAAATGAATAGTAGGTCCCTCCAGACTGGAAATATTGAGCTTTGTTGATATTGGTTTTATCCACTTCTCATGTATGTTAAATACAAATTTTCTTCCCTTTGGGGTTAAATCTGATTGTTGGTTGCTCTACTAGTCCTCCTTCATTCTTTCTTCTGTAACAATTTCTCTCTCTCTTTCTCTCTCTCTTTCTGTTTCTCTCTCTGGCAGTATAGGAGTCTGAATGTGCTTGCTAAGCAAGCACATTACAACTGAATTCATGCCTCCAATCCTTTTCATTTTAGTATTTCAGGTAAGATCTCACTTTTGTCCTGAGCCAGCATCAGACTATGATTCTTCTTCTGTGATACCTGAGTAACTTGGTTGAGAGAGGGTCTTGCTAACTATTTGCCCAGGCAGGCCTCAGATCATAATCCTCCTACATCTCTCTCCTATGTAACTGGGATTACAGGCATGTACTATCATACTCAGCCTACAACGTCTCTCTTGAAAACAATCTCTGTTATATATTAGACATTGTGAGAGTTACAAAAGTTTCAGGCCAGATAACGTGTATTAAACTAGTAAATGCTGCATTGAACATACAACTCAAGGAAAAAAGAAGATAAGCTTGTGACACTTTGTGTTTTCTAGGAGTAGCAACAGCTAACAATGTGAGTATTTTGTTACATTTAGGCTGACTCAGAATTATTAGTGGGAATTGTGAACAACAGGCAAGTTTACATAATATTATCCACTTCTTCACTTATTTCCTTTTACATCCTTACAATGTCTCATGCTTGTGTGCATGCCTTTGTGTTGCATGAGTTCAGGCATACAGTATTCCTGTGATATCATTTACACTATAAAAAATTGCCTCTTAATTTAAAGTCTTCATATATGTAAATAACCACACAAATTTTCCCAATACCAATATTTTAATGTCATTCTTAGATTTACATTCATATGTATTTACAATTTTTGATATTTTCAGAATTTTAGAAAAATATAGATATATTGATATTAATGCTGATTGATACCGGTCAGTGGTATGTGAAATGTGCATTACCACCTTGTTCTCCTTTGTGACCAAGTTAAAGGTTATGAGTAACCAAATTTTTCAATAAGTGCAATTAGTTATTTCTCAGGAATAGGTTTAGTTGACTTTAAATCAGCATTTCTCAAACACCTGCACAATATGAATGGTATAAATATGTACTGATATAGAAGGGTGACAGGGGAGAATAAGAGTATGTTATATAAGGTACATTTTATGTACAAAATTCTTAAGATAGATCAACTCAAGTGGAGCGCTAAACAATGAAACAAAATTTTTAAAAGAAAAACATAACTAGGCCTGGAGTCACATTCCTATAATCCCAGCACTTAGAAGACTGGTGAAGGAGGATCAAAAATTCAGCCTGGGCAATATGGAGTGAACTTGTCTAATTAAAAAAGAAAAAAAGGCTGGCCTCCTATAATCCCATCTACTTGGGAAGTGTAGATAGGGAAGTTGATTGTTCAAGGCTAGCCAGGCAAAAACTTAGCTAGAGCTCATGTCAAGCCTGTGATCCCAGTTATGCAAGAGACATGGGTAAGAAAACTATAGTCTGAGACCAGTCCCAGACAAAAATGCAAAACTCTACCTGAAAAATAACTAAAGCACAAAGGGGTGGAGCATGGTTTAAGTGGTAAAGCAATCCCAAGGGCTTGGGTTCAATTCTCAGTACTTCCGAATAAAGGAAAAAAAAAAAGTAAACTTACTGGCTCCAAACATGGTAAATATATGATGTTTTTGTGAACATAAAATTGAAAGGAGCGGTGAGAGCTGATGTGCTGCAAATGACAGTTTCAGTCATCAACTGAAAATTTGTTTCCAAGTTGTCACATTAAATTGACTCTTAGGTAGAACATTCATTCCCTTAGCTCTGTTCTGTTTAAAAATTTGAGCACTTTTTTTAATAATCAGCTGGATCAAGTTTCTCAGTCTTGCCACCATTGACATATTTGCACAAATAGTACTTTGTTGCGAAAGGTTGTCTTATACATTGAAGGGTATTTAGCAGAATCCATGGTTTCTAACCAGCAGATGCTAGTTTAGCTCTCCCCACCACACACACATCAGTTGTGAACCCACCCCCCAAAAAAAGCATGCCTTTAAATATTGCCAGATGTTCTGTATGAAACATATTTACCCCTAGTTAAGAACTACTATGCTTGACATTTTAAAAATTCATTTCCAAGAGATGTTCAAACCCATGGGAAAAGGAGATGGTGATATGGAGAACTTTCAAGTAAACATGAATTAAAAACTTGGGCAGAACTTCAAAAGAATTATATCATTAAAGTTGTCGTGTGATCTGAGCCTGCTGAATAGTTCCATTTTTGTACTTGGTATTTGTTTTGCTTGAGTAGATATCAGTAACTAGCAGTCTAAAAGGAAATCAAACTTTTTTTCATTATGATTTAAAAAAAGACAGAGCTCTCTTCCTTCAGATCTCCCAGTATTTCTTCAAGACATGATAATGCTAAATATTATACCAATCTCTGTGGCTAAGTACACTGAGATGCATAATGTAGAACCTCAGTTAAAGTACCTAGCCAGTTTCCCAGAGTTCAAAAGAAATACAAAGTGCTAATTGCAAAGATTCCCAAGTTTGGCAAAAGCTTAGAGTACTACTGTCAATGGTCTAGATAAGATTCTTATAAGAGTAAGATTCCTGTTAGTCAGGCAAAGCAATTTTATTAATCACAGGTAGGCAACAAGGATAAACAGAAACATAGAAACCATGGTGGTCTGGTGCCCAAGACTCAACAAAGCAACCCAAGGTAGATGAAGTCATCCCTGCATATACCCAAACCAAAGCTGAGTGACCCCCAAAGTACTCCATTCTAGGTTTTATATCCTGGGTGCTAAACAACTGAAGGCAGATTAGAAGGACCCAACTTTTCCTAGGGACATTTGGCAGGACATTAACACAGTTGGGCATTACAAGAATGAAACTCTTTTAAGCACTGCTAAGAGTGTTAATTTCATGTCAATTGTTAAGATGATTCCTGTTTTTCTCTTTCAAATAAGCAGAAGTTTTGGGAACAAATTACTTCAACTCCTTGGTTGTCAATTGTCAGATCCTTTCCCATCCTGACTGCTTCAAGTGGGGAACAGCTGGTCAGGCAGCCTCTTGACAAAGAACTGGACTAACTCTAAGACAACCCATCTGTTTTAAACCCTCTACTACCACTCTGAGAAACACTATACTCCAGCAGCAAAAACTACTATAATTGAAGTTTCTATACCTGCTCCAGAAGATATTGCACCTGTCACGACTACAACAGACAACCTGTACGGGCCTCAGAAAACATCACTCCAAGATAAGCCTAAGTGAATGCTAGATGACCCTGAATACCCTACAGCTGTTCTCACTCAGGCCAGGGGACGAACACTTCTTCCAATGGCTTATCAGAAAGTTTGTGATTGGTTCAATGTGGGGCCTGTGATTAGTCATCATGTAAAGCCTATGATTAGTGGAACTGGAAGCTGTGCTGTGATTTAAGTGAATTACAATTCATCATTTGCATGCAACCCCCATCCATGCCTCTTTTCTGGCTATATAACTAAAATATTCTGCTTACTTTTTGTTTCAACTGGAAGATACTCTTTTGTGCTGCCCCCTGTTGTTGTAGTGTTAGGCTCCATAGAAACCTCCCAAATGGTCTCTTCTTTCCTACCTGTAACAAAATCACAGGTAGAAAGGGCTAATCTGATAACATGAAGAGGAGAAGGTAACAGTAGCAATAGCTGTAAGCAAAGCCAGTGAAAGCAGCAGTAATAGTAGCAGAAAGAAGTTGACTGATGAATTCTAGAAAGTTACTGAGAGAATGGTGGAGAGCAGAAGTAAAGGACAGTAGAAGCACAGAGAAAGAAGAAAACTTTGAATAACCATTTAATAGTCTGCTGGCCCCAGTCACCAAGATTGTTTTGGGGATCTGTAACACTAACCACTCTAAGGATCAAGGATCTCAGTATTCAAAGTCTGATAGCTATAACACTGTTATTGTTACCAAATGGAGGTATCTGCAAACTCTGGTGAGAAGACACCTAGATTCTTACATCCTGTCATGTTGGCAGGGTGATATCAGAGTTTATTAAAAATAAGAGGAAGGCACTGCAATAAAAGCAAAGATAGTCCCTGCCCAGTGAGACAGAAGAGAGTGAGGAAGGAGAGAGAGAGCTCTTTTGCTTCATTTTGTTTTTTGTTTTGTTTTGTTTTTAAATCACAAAGGCATATAGCTGCGTGACCTGCTAGGAATAAAGGGGACAAGGAGGAGAGGGGGATATGGTGGTTCCTCAAGGTTTTTTTTATAAGGAATTTGCAATTAAAAGGGCTCTGGAACTATCCAGACTGCTAAGATATTTCAGTTGTTACTAGGAAAAATCACAGGATATGTGAGTCCCAATAACTTTTTTCCCTATTTTCTAGCTTACCTCAATATTAGGGCTGAGAGTGTGGACACTCAAGGTCTGGGAGCTGCATCGTTAGCTGGCACTAACTGTTGCTACTTTCAGCTGCTGTTAAGAGCTGAAGATTACACCAGCTGTGAGAGTTGGGACACTGACAATTAAAGCCCAGAGCAATAAGCCCCTAACCTGAGCATCTAGAGGATAAATCTCTGCTCTTAGGGCCTGACGCCATTTGTCTCTAATTCACAGGATTTGAAGGTCTAAGCCTCTGAGTCTGTCAGCCCAGCTTGTAACCTTTTGGCTTTCAAGGGCCAAAGATTTCTAACACTAGAAGAGTTAAACCTTGCCTTCTTGTAATGTTTTAATAGAGATTAGGGACTCCAACCAGGTGGTCAGTAAAAATGGGTCTTGACCAATAGCCCACAGCATTTCATGGGTGAGTACCTCCCTATGTGTCTGTCTGCTGAGTAGCCCACACCTCCAATCATACTGGGAAGTGTGTAGATGGCTGTAGCAATACTGAGCAAAAGGAGCAATGCTCGAGGGATCACAATACCTGACTTCAAACTATACTACCCAGTCCAAGCAATAAAATCAGCATGGCATTGGCACAAAAACAAACGTGAAAACCAGTGGAACCGAATAGAAGACCCAGATATAAATCTATGCAGCTATGACTACCTGATTTTTGACAAAGTTTACAAAAAACATATGATGGAGAAAAGACACCCTCTTCAACAAATGTTACTGGGAAAACTTAATATCTGAATGCAGAAAACTGAAGCTAGAGCCATGTTTTTCACCGTGTACAAGTATAAACACAAAGTTGATGAAAGACCTTAACATAAAACCTGAAACTTTGAAGATAGTGCAGGAAAGGGCAGGGAATACACTGGAACTAATGAGCATAGGCAATAACTTCTTAAACAGAACTCGAATGGTTCAGCAACTAAGAGAAAGGATTGGCAAATGGGACTACATGAAATTAAAAACTTCTGCAAAGCAAAATGGTCACCAGATTGACAAGGCAGACCATAGAATGTGAGAAAATCTTTTCCAGCTATTCATCTGAAGAAGGATTACAGCTGGCTCTTTCTGTCACAAGAATTAGGTTGGTTTGTGTCCCATATATCAACCCTTTCTTTAGCGTTTACAACTTTTGCATTTTTCACCACCTGTACATCACCGATACACACAGTCTCAGCACCTCTCGACCCTCACTCTTGCCACTCTCCTCCACCCGCCTGCATAATGCTCTACCAAGTGACCGAAGGCCATGTTTGCATTGTGTAGGACAAAAGTGTGTAGAATCTGGAAAGTCATTCATAGTAGTGGGGTTTTAAATTCAAGGCTTTTACTTGGGACATGCCTTCAGACCTTTTTGCTCTTGTTATTTTTGAGATAGGGTCTCGCTTTTTGTCTAGGCCAGCCTGGACCACAATCCATCTATTTATGCTTCCCGCAGTAGCTGGGTTGACAGGCATGTACTGCTTTTCCCAATTATCGGTTGAAATAGGGCCTCAAACTAACATTCTCCTGATGTCCATCCCCTGAGAAGCTGAGATTACAGGCATGAACCACTGGTTCCTGCAGGTACAAGTTATTATTTTTTTAACTGTCTATTGAAATTCTCCAGTATATATGTTGACTGTGGATGGTAAAGCATAAGGAGGGTCCAACAGATGCCTTACATGTGAACTGGCTTCATCAATGAAGCCAGGTATTGGTCCCTTTCAATGGCCTCAGGGTATCAAAAGTAAAGCAAGAGGGGGAAGTACTAGGTCAAGGTCATCTAAGAGCTATACAGAAACCTGTCCCCCTGCACTAATATGCGTCTTGTCTAGCACATATCAGAATGCCATTTTGTCTTGTAAGTTTATACTCTAAGTGTAAGAAGGCATGTTTTCTTTAGATAAAAAAATCGTTTATTAAATGCTTGCTTCTGAAGTCATGTTAAGCAATTCCTTTCTTTAAAAAATGTCCTAACTCTGTGTAAAATTTTACCTATTACAGAACTTGAAGTAAAACAAGTCAACTTTAGTCAGGAATGAGTTAGTGGCAGAAAACAATAGACACCATAAAAGTCTGAGAGAAAATTCAAATGAAAGATGATTTCTGGTTTAAGAACAAGGAATTGTCCAGGATTTGGGGGCCAGAAGTAGAAATAACCTGTGGGATCCCTTTCAAGAAATAATAACATAAAGTTATAAGTAGAGTATTAGATATGAAAGGGAATATTAGTTTAGAACCAGAAATTCAAATTTATATGATACACTTTAGAAAATTGAAAAATTACACAAAAAATAACAAACTGTATAATTTTTTTTTTTAATTAACTCTCTAATACCATCTATAATGATTGTTCCTCTTAATTTTTGGCTTCATATCTTTGATATCCTCTTCCTATGACATTGATTTTGTAATAATTTTATAGAGCAAGAATAAAAGATAATTTATTATCTCCTGTATCATGCTTAATTAAAGTTCTTGCTTTTCATTAAAAGGTGACAATCATTTTGGTAATATCATGTAAAGTTTTAGAATTACCATCAAATTTGGAGAAATCTTTGTTTCTTATTTGTGATCCACAAAATTTGGACTACCTCAGACTTGATTTTGGCTTGGGCATCACAAGCATTGTTTCTTCTTCTCTAAGCACAAACTTCTGGAGTAAAGTATCATAGTGTGTATTCATTTTATAATCATGATCTCTGATTTCACAGTTTCATGCTATAGTAACAAATGAACTTCAATAGCGAAAGGTAAGAATATCATCAGAAGCTATTTGTGCCCTGGGAATCTCAGAAAGAGCTTAATTCTATGTAAGTATAACTGCTAAACCCATAATTATAGCTTGCCAAGCGAAAGTAAATGCAATTTCACATTCACTTCCCCTATCCTAACCATTTCAAAGCCCCCTTGATACGAAATGAGGTACGACAGAAGAGATTTGGAGTTGTCAGAGGAAACAGTCTTGAGGCATTAGTACTTTTGAAAATTTCAGAAAACATGTGAGTATTTGAACATATTAAAGCAAGAGCCCTTGAATTGTGGCTCTACTTTACAGTTCATGTGTTCTACCTAGGGAGTAAGAGAATAACTTCTATCTTTCACAGGGGTACTGCCATTTCTTTGACTACTTTTTTTGATCTTGGTTTCCTTGAAATGGCATAAACTACATGAAAGATGCAAAGAGAGGCATAGAATATGTCTATGTGTTCAAAACACAAATATAATTTCCTACCTCTGGGGCATGAGGTACATGTGAGATGACAACAAATGAAGAAGTCCTAGAGGTGGGCAGGAGTCATTTCAGCAAGAACTCTGAATGGTAAGCCATGTTAGGTTAATTATAATGTTATAAAAGCCACTAGATTATTTTCAGGACAGGAGTGACAGACCCAACATTTTATGTGCTAGAACTGTTTCTCTTCTCTTAATGCAACTGTCTCAGAGAACATTTATTTTGTGATTTATTGTAATACATCCAATCCTCACATACCTCTTTTAAACCCCTAATAACTCTATTCAGTCTTTGAATAAAATGATGCAAAATTGTTAGCATGTAATGTTTTCCTTTTTAGAAATTAAATGCTTCTTGCTTGGAATAAAAATTTCTCTAAGTCACAAGGGCAAATGTAGTTGATTGCATTTCCTGAAAGACAAGATAGTGGCATGGCACATTTTGTTTTAGTTAAATGAATTTTGTGATATCAAATTTAAGTATTTCATTCTTATTCTGGATTTATGAAAATTCACCTTAATACCTGGGAAAAATCATATAAACTATATTACTATTGCCTCCTGCTTTTTGCAACATTTCGCTTTATGATTTTGATGATTTTGTCAGACTCTGGCCTCCATTTAAAAGCATCTTCTCTAGAGCAACTTCTTTCTAATGTGAAGGTTAGGGTGGGATTGTCTATGCAACACCACCATCTCTTGGTCATGGTTGAATATGCATTCTTACATCTTTGTTCTTCCACAAGAAATGATTAAGGTATTGTTATGTATTTTGAAACTAAATCCACTTGTAGAAAAAGAAAGTTGAAGTAACCAGTTGCTCATTCTTAGTTAATATTGTGAAGTTCTTTCCACTGGTGTCTAATATGAAGCTCCCAACTTTCATCTCTTCACCCTGAGTTTTATGATCAAGAATGGCAGGTTTTTATTTGCCTGATTCCACTTGTGCTTCTGGAAAACATCTCTTTTCAATCATGTCAAACTCCCCCTCTGAGACCTTATCCTCCTTTTCAATACAGCAATTTGGGTATCTATTTCCAGTTGTGTGTGGTCAATGGACTGAAAATATTTTACCTTTGGTGTATACAATCATAAATGCTTTTACCTCTTAAATTCACTGTCATACAAGTTAAGTTTTGTTCACCCTTGTTGGTAAGACAGCCTTAAATAAAAGGAAATTTGGCATAAATTTTAAGCACTTAAGCTTACCTATAAAATCTCATTGTTTTACCTGGCCAGTCCAGGTTAAAAGCATGTAAAACTTTGAGTCATAAACATATGTGATGACTAGAGCTGCTATTTACTTATTTTGTGAACTTGTGCAAGCCATTAACTTCAAACTTCAAGCTACTGATTTAAGCAACTTCTATTTGTTAACTCAAAATATTAATATTTCATTATCCTTTTCTGAAATTAAAATAAAATGAATGTGAAGCTACAGTGATAATAGTAAAGTATTATGTAAGTGCCATTAGTAGTTTTCTATTTCTGGGCAGATAGTCCCTTACTCATATATCTGCGTATAGATCCCAGGCAAATTTTTTTTTTAGAATACACTTTTCTTTTTAAATGCTAGCCTATCCTACACTTTTCTGTTCACTCTTCCTATGCTGAGAATTCTTACTGCTTATCTGTATATATGGGATGACTGTCAACTCTTCCCAAAACTGACACAGAGGAACTCTCTTCATAACTCTTTGCTAGGTCCTAATCTAGGAACCATTGCCTATTTGTGGGAAATAATTCCTGTATCAAATAGAACACAGGAATTGTTCTTTAAATTTTTCTATTGTTCTTAAATTCAGTACTCGCTATGTCAACAAGAGCTTTAAAAAGTAGAGAATTTAAAAATCATACATGTATACAATTACCTAGCATTTATAATGTTATATCACTATATATATGTGTGTGTACATATATGTGTATATAAATATGCATATAGAGAGAGAGAGAAAGAGAGAGGGAGAGAGAGAGAGAGAGAGAGAGAGAGAGAGAGAGAAAGAGAGAGAAACAGAAAGAGATTGAGAGAGACCAGGAGATTCAGAGAGAATATGAATACAAAGATAGCAATTGTTGGAAATTTTGTATTCTTTTGCATTTACGTACTTTTCTGTTCTAAAATTACTGCTATCATCTAAGTAATTCTTTCCTAGCCTTATTCAGTTTCAGGTCAAGAACTTTCTTGCTTTCTCCTGGAATTGGTACCATGCAAAGGAAGGCAAAAGATTCTGAGAAGAAAATAGATGCATAGATGAGATAGTTGCATAAAACCTTCAACCTTCTGAAAACTTACTCTTTCTAGAGACATATATTTTGAATTAACCTTGGAATTGGTAGCTAAAGAAATGAATTAATCTGTTTATGACCAAATATAATTGTACAGAGCGCAGAGAGATGAGGATGTGGGCACAAATGGAAAGTTATAACAGTGAGAAGTGAAGAGGAGGTAAGTAGATAGAAGGTCTGGTGTTGAGAAGAAAGGATCTTTGGTGAAGAGCACTTGTCAATGAGGTCTAGTAGTTCCACAAAAGCTAATAAAATACTGTGAGAGAAAGAAGTTTGGGACAGTCCTTGTCAAATAGTAGTCAATAAATGTTATAGACAATCAGCCTTCTTTTTACCTGGGTTCTGCTCCATGGATGCAATCAACTGTGGGTTTTGATTTGAAAAATAGTTTCTGTATTGAACATATACAGACTTCTTTCATGTTGTTATTTCTTTTTTTAAAAAATTTTTTTATTTTTTTATTGTTTTATTATTCATATGTGCATACAACGCTTGGATCATTTCTCCCCCCTGCCCCCACCCCCTCCCTTACCACCCACTCCTCCCCCTCCCTCTCCCCCCACACCCCCTCAATACCCAGCATAAACTATTTTGCCCTTATCTCTAATTTTGTTGAAGAGAGAGTATAAGCAATAATAGGAAGGAACAAGTGTTCCTGGTTGAGATAAGGATAGCTATACAGGGAGTTGACTCACATTAATTTCCTGTACGTGTGTGTTGCCTTCTAGGTTAATTCTTTTTGATCTAACCTTTTCTCTAGTTCCTGGTCCCCTTTTTCCTATTGGCCTCAGTTGCCTTTAAGGCATCTGCTTTAGTTTCTCTGTGTTAAGGGCAACAAATGCTAGCTAATTTTTTAGGTGTCTTACCTATTCTCACCCCTCCCTTGTGTGCTCTCGCTTTTATCATGTGCTCAACAATGCAATATAACAACTATTGTCACACTATTTAAATTTCATTCAATACTGTGAATAATCTACAGATGATTTAATATGGAAGGATGAATGTAGGTTGTATGCAAATATACCTTTTTGGCATAAAAAAATGAGCATGTGTGGATTTTAGGATGTGCAGGAGGCTGCTTAAACCAATAGCCTGTGCCTAGTGAGGAACAATTGCATTACCACTATTATTGTGAAAGTATAAATATTATTTGAATTCAAACTGACCTCAATTCAAATACTTATTCTGCCACTTGCAAAATGCTTGAATTTGCCAACTTATAAGTCTTTGAGCAGCACTTTTTAAAGTATCTGAAACAGAAGTTGAGAGGTGAAAAATAGAGGAGATGAGCCAATTCGGGTTATAATACATATATACATGGAAATGTTACAATGAAGCTCCTTCTGTAGATAGCTTAAAAACGTCTTTTTTTCAGAAAAGGACATCAGGAAGGTAAAACAGTCCTGCCTTGGAGGTGGTACCAATGGGAGGGGGAAAGATATAAGGAAAGTATGTAGGTGAATGAATGTAACAGAAATATTTTGTGCTCATGTATGAAAATGGAAAAATGAGACCTGTTGAAACTATTCTAGGAATAGGGGGAACATGGATAATGGAGAATGATGGAGGGGGTGAATTCAACTATGATATATTGTAAGAACTTTCATTAATGTAGCAAGGTATCTCCAGTACAACAATAACATGATAATTTAAGAAAGCATCAATTAAACAAAAAGCAAAGATGGAACAGTTAAGAGACTGAGGACATTGGCGATTATGGCATTTGAATTCTTAACCCAGATGTTCATGAAAAAATGTACAGTCCTGTACTTCATCATTACATGACTCAGCAATTTCCTTCTTGCAAAAATGAAATACTGTTTCTTTCTTTGTATTTAAGTGTCCTAAGCAGCAGAACATCTGTAGATTGTTTGGTAATTACAGTTTAATCCAGATATGAATATCCATTTAAAATTTCAATATGTATTATGGTTCTTATTGCATGTTTCTTTTCGTATTCCACATACTACAGGGATTAAGTATGTGTTGCATGGGGAGGTATAGTAAGCTGGCCTAGTTTGCAGATTTATTAGGTGCAGTTTCAACCAAGTGTGTTCAAAAATAATAATAAATCAAAAAATTCAAAAGCAAATTTTTTTGATTCTTGGACATGCATTACAGAGTTCAGTTGATGACTGGTGTGAAGAAGCTCTCAGTCAGTCCTGCATTATCATCAATTGCATTTAAATTGTTATGTGATCTGCTGAATTTTTCCCTGCCCTTCATTTTGTTTAAATAGGTCCCCAAAATCTAAATGGTGCCCAAAAGCAAAGTAAAAGTGCTTGTGTTCAATGTAAGTGATAAATGAAAATTTTAGGTTTGTTTAAAGGTACCATGTCTTTAGTGTAAACTGGAAGAAATTATGGGAGAAATGAATCAAGTATCCATAGTACTGTAGCTGAACTGAATGTGTCCTAAGCACTTGTGGGATTTCCTCAATGGTGGTCTCCTTGGAACTGTATATCCTCCAATATTAAGGATGTACTGCATATTGTTTTTAGTAGATATGAATCTGTGTCACGTGGGTTGTCAATTTCTTACTTACTTTTAATATTTGGACACATATTGCCATTTAGAAAATTACAATGATGCAAAGATAACTTCCAAATCCTCTGAAGCAGTGCTATTCAAGAGCTCATGGAAAAGAGAAACTCTCAGACCAAAATAATATGTTTGATTTATTTCATGTTTAAACCAATATAAACACATAAATAGAAGTAAAGTGCAAGAGAAGGTACAGGCTAGGCTATCATACTGAGCACATGGGTGCTCTACTCACTTTGTCAATAACCAACATGACTCGCAAGGGATTGAACTAGCCTTAGAACATCCTTTGTGCTTCTGTTATGTCTTAAAAGGCATTTAAATAAATAACTCACACTACTTCCTTTACTTCTTATAGTAATCAGTGTTCTTCAGAGACACAGAGTATATACGTTATGTATATTTACTACATATGCAATACTTCTTGTATGCATGTGTATCCCATATATAGTGTATATCAAATGTTTAAATGAAGATATAGATACATCTACATGTTTCTCTATACCTCTCTTTCTCTGTACATATATATATAGTAAACATTGGCTCCCACAATGATACAGGCTAAATTCCATTATCACACTATTTGCCCTCTATAAGTTGAAGAACCAGGAAAGCCAGTGCTGATGTCTCAGCACAAGCCATCAGGCAGAGATAGAGAGAGAGAGGTGGAGAGATATAGGGGTAGAGATAAAGATAAAGAGATAGGCCATGCACCTTCCTCCATCATTGTTCTATTAAGGCCATCAACAGTGGACACCTATCCACATCACATAGAGCTATCTCCTTTACTCAGTCTGCTTTTTCTAATTCAAAGGCTGATCTTTTCTGGAAATATACTCAGAGACACATAAAATATCACATTTAACCAAGTATCTAGGTGTCTTGTGGCTGAGTCAAGTTGTCACAAAATTAAACAACATACTTACATATAAAAGATTGTATACATATTTTAAAGAGACATTCATGTATATAGCCACTACACAGTGATCAAAATCCATGTTGATCTAATTCCATTATTAAATGCACATGTGCCACATATCTTTCTCCAAAACTGATACTTTCATTTCTAGCTAAACCACACATGGTCCAATCTAACCTAATGCTTTCTCTAACATTTAGACATTTGGCTCTCATTATCCAGAGCACATTTATATTTCCAATTACTTTCTCAACCTACCAATCATCAAATAGTTTCATAACTGTTAATACACACAACTGTAAGAAAAAAAAAGAAAAAGAAACTCTGTAAGTTTAAATCAAACATACTTTAGCACAATTCTGTCCCCCTTTGTGGTCTATAGCCTGGGGAGTGTAAAGTGTTGAAACATTTCTCACATCGTGTGCATTTATTTTGTTGTTTTTCCCATTGTTATTTTAACTTTATTCATATGAATATAGTTAGATTCTTTTGTTTCTTGTACCAATTGACATTCTCATTTGGCCTCTAGACTCATATGATTAAGGTTGTGATGTCTGGAAAAACTAAGTGTGAATTACACAATTTTTACTTGTGAAATATTGGCAATTGAGTTACTTCTCTAAAATACAGGTTTTTCAAAGATAGGATTAATTCCACCTATAGTTCCTCTACTGTGCAAAAGTAGGATTAAATAACCTATGAAATCTTTAGGATAGACAAATAAAAGAAGGTAAGTGTCAAATCATGTTTTCATTTCCCTTATGTATTTTAGATAATTCATGTTTTATTAAATTTTGATTTTCAAAAATTTTTTTCTTCTTATGATACAAAGTTCCTTTATTATGTGACCTATTTATATTTATCTCTTGTTTTTCAAAAACATATTTCATAATACTACATATTTCATATAATTTTACTTCAACATTTGCAAATAAATCAAAGATGACAGAATTATAACATAAACCAGAAGAAATTACTATTTATAAAAATGTTTCCAAAGTATATCTGAAGATTTTTCTTTTCAAAAGAAACATTAATCACAGAAAAATAACAAAAAATGATGTTTGTGAACTTATAATGGGAGTGAAGAGCTTTATTCTTAATATCTTCAGCATAAATAAAAACTTTCTATAACAGACACTTGTTTTCTTTGTAAATGGAAAACAAGTAACACAGAAAAGGTATATAAACAAAATGCATATATTAAAATTTAAGTATGAATCACTGTTTCTAACAAATGTTCTATAGTTTATAATTTAGAATAATTTATGTCAGCCTTTAATCCCTACCTAAATATTCTGCTGTGCTTCAATGAAACTGTGCAGAAACATCACAAATGAGTATGAAATTTGAGAGCTATGCTATTTCTGAAATAAAGAGTGTATGGTTATGGAACACAAGAACTAGATTGTTTGTGCAAAGTGTTAGATGAACTATATAATAATATTATCAATCTAACTTTCCAAGTTTAAACACTTCAAAGAATATTTTTACAAAAATATCTGTACATATCCCTATTATGTGTTGTACATAAAACTGCATGTGAGCATGTACATGAAAATACCACAGAATTAAACTTACAGGATTCTAAATATATGAAAGCCAATTAGACTAGTCTGTCAATTTAGCTTGTGAAATTTGCAAATAGGAAAATTGCTTACTTATTTTAGTACAATATTCATAGAAACAATTTCTATTGGAATTTCTTAAATGTTAAGCTAATAAATTCTTAATAGTATTAAGAATAGTGTTACATTTGCTTATGTTTTCATTGTGTTCAAACTTGGTGTTGAATTCTGTAATTTCAATTTAAAATCATAGACTAAAACAAAAAGGAAATTAGCGGGTAATCCATCATAACATTTATATCTTTTAAAATTGGACCCTCAAAATATTTTATTTAAAGTTTCAACTTTTAAGAATAATATTCATTCTTTTTTTTATTTATGCATTGATCCAATAATTATTGACTGCCTACTTTAGCCAGGACACAGTCTAGGTTCTACATGATTGAGCAAATTAGGCAGTGATTGCTTCATTTGAGTAGATTACATACTGTAACAGTATAAAATCCATCAATAATAAGTACATCAAATATAGAAATTGCATAACATGGTAGAAGGTGATATGAGATGTACAAAATAAAATGTTTTTCCTGAAAGGAAAAGTAGAAGACTTTATGTGATTAGAATTTTTCCAAATATCACTTTATTTTTCCTTTATTGTACACAGTTTCATTATCACTTATAGATCATTAGAGCCAAATCATTATCCAGAGTTCAGAAACTCTAAATCAATAGTTCTATTAAATAAAGGTAACTTCTGTTCTAGTTGCATAAAATTGTATTAAATTTTACCCACTTTTTAAAGATATATATATTAATCATAATTTGGATTATAGGATCCAAGTTTGAATTAGTAGTAATTAGCATTTGTATTATTTATAGTTTAGATTACCTATAAATTATATTTGAAAATGAATTTGAAATTACTTATGCAAAAATAATTTGTGTTATATATTCATAAATGCATACTCATTATTAAAACTATATAAGAAAGTGTTGCTTCTTTAAGCAGAAAAATAGCATCTCAAACAATTGTTAAAATAAAGGATGTCCATATCTTGTAGAACAATAAGCTATTGATCTCCTGCTTATGGTAATTAGTGCTCTGCTTCATAAAATTGAGCAAGTAGTAAGACTTACTTGTATCCCCACTTATATTTATATTCAGCCTTCTGAAAATGGATCACCACTTGTGGCTCAAACTTCTCTGGTATATATTATAAATACCAATCAATCCTTTGCCTTCACAGCTGTGTACTTGCAAGACCTCTGTGTAAATATTTTTACCACGGATCAAACCATGTCACCCTTTCTAACAGCCCACTCTCAACGCAAATGTCCTTTTATCAAAGAGATTGTTCCTTCTACACTGTTTGAGTTGCCATTCTCCTTGGACACTTTCCTTCACATCACTCATTTTATTTTTCTTCTAGCTACTGAAGTTTGCATTGTTTCCTTGTTTATCAATATGTCACCCTACCTTTACTCTCTCAATACTCAGCTCCTGTCTGTCTTAGTCCCTACTCTAAGTTGAGTACCTGGCACAAAGTTAGTGTTCAAGAAATACTTATTGAGTGAGTAATAAATAGTGATTAAGGCCCTAAAATTCCCGTTGTTGAAAAATTCCAAGCAATCTATTTTATTCTTAACTTATAGCATGTTCAATACAAGTTCCAGTACCAGATAAAGTGGGAAGTACATCATATTGACAGTTTGTGATGAAAAAAACACCTTTACAAATTTACAAAAGAATCAGGTACAGTAGAGTAGTACAGTGTATGGTATAGTATATAGGATAGTATGGTACAAGGTACTATATGGTACTGGTTAAAATCTGGTATCCAGATTGCCAGAATATAAATTCTGACTCAGCCAGTTATCTGAAAAAGTTACTTAATCACTCTGTATTTCACATTTTTTTCATCATAATATCAATACAATTATAGTATCAACCTCATACAGTTATTGTGCAGACTAAGTGAGATTATTCCTCTTCACTATTTATTAATGCTTATGGCACATAGTACATATTTGACAATGATGGTCATTGTTATTCAGTGACTGTGAGTCTCATTCTTGTGAGGGTACTTGTGCAGATGGCACAAAGAACACAGGTATAATCCCTACAAACATAGAAAAGTTACATTCAAATGCAGGTTTTAGTACTGTTTGTACCTTTAATCATGCTGGTATTTTCCAGGATGGTATAGTTGTTTTGGATACCCATTTTGGTCAATTCTGTTGGAGGAAAAAAAACAAACACTCAATAAATATGGGCTACTTCACAGATGCTGAGTGTGTGATTGTTGGAAACTATGTTCACTTGAAATTAGATACAGCACCATCAGTGCACTTTGTCCTCATGTTCCTCTGCCTTGTGATAAATCTGTGGGAATGTTTTCATTGAAACTATTCCCCAGTGACATGAAATATCAAAATCAAGCTTTGCTAAAATGCATTCTTTAAATATACTTTCTCTTCTTTACTGCCAATTTCATAAGACAAATGTTTTGACTGCCTGGGTAAATAGTGTGAGTTAAATTTCATCAAAACTGAATTTGTGATAGCAACTTAATAATTTCCTTGACCCAGGCATTCATCCAACTTTAATTCAGCTGCTGCCACATTGTATAAAGAGACATGTCATTACACCTGAATACCCTGTGTGAGATTCCTGTCTTCCTTAGTTTTTTTTTCAATTTCACAGTATGTATAAATATAATTACTTACATAAAACAGCTGTGTTGATATTCCTGTTCCATTGTAATAATGGAGCTTTCTAATATGAGAATTGATTGCTCTCAGTTTAAACAGAAAAATAATCCAGGTGAAATAAATTCTATAAAGCCCCTTTCCCCAATATAATGACCTTTATTCAGTCTGGGATTCTTAAGCCTTCCCATAGAATTCTCACTTTTTTAATCCAACATTTCTGAAACCTAGCAATGTATACTGAATACTGACTTTCTACAAACTAACTCTCTAGATGCTTTCTCCCAATTTATCATGATGCATTCCTGCCTTTAAAGAAGCTACCTTTTATTAAGAAAGATGTAAACTAATAACTTTATAGTTATTAGTTATTAGTTTATTTTATAAGAAAATAAGTGTCACAATAGTAGAATTAATAGCTAGCATTTGCACAGCATTTCTTACACCACAGGACCTAAATGGTACTTTTTAAAACCTATTTCAGTTCACAATCCTTGTTAGTGGATCAGGTAGCGCTAAGATGAATTTCCATTTTATAGATATAACAATTGGACCATAGAGTTTGAATCATTTAAAAAGGTTATTTAGAAATCAAGAAGAAGGGCATGGATTGTAATATAAGGAATGCCTAATGCTAAGGCCTAACTTTTAATTACTCTACTAAAATCTACATATCAATAACATATGAGATGATAGAAACAAATAAGATTTAATCAAATTTTCAATGAAATGAGCATGGAGAGGATTCAAGGTAAATAATCTAGGAAATATGACCTTAGAAATTAACTTTGGTAGCTACAGTTTTCTAGACGGATAATCAAAGAAAGACCCTTTTAGGTAAGAATACTAGACTAAAATAAGAGGAATGAAAAGAGGCTTCATGATCATTGAAGTTGTAAACATGTCATCCCTTAATAATAAATAATTGTCATTTATTGCCCAATATGAACTCCCTTCAACCTAAATGCATAGTTATTGTTCACTGTAGTCCTCTACTAGTGAGGACAGAATGCATATGGCACTATGTACTCTCTTCTGTGACCTCTATATACTTCCACCTCTATAGTGTCATTCATATTATTTCATTCATATGAAATCTACTGTGTAGCTCTCCACCTGTCCATCATTCACTTAATCTTCAGGTCAAGTACAGAAATGCCTTCCCCTTTGTTCTGGTTTGTAGATGAAGTTTCTTCTCCACATACACATACACACTAAAGGCTTATATGTTGGAGGCTGGTCCAAGTTCATGAATTTATAGTCTAACACAACTGGATGGGAATAATAGCTCTATTGTTTATTAGCTTATTGTCTAGTAAGTTAGGTAAATAATCTCAAGTTAAATTTCCTTATCCCTGAGAGGACATGAAATGCCTTCTTCACAATACTGTTAATGAATATTAAGTTGGATAGCAAATACAAAGCACTTATCTCAATGTGACCAGTAAATTAATACTGGTTATGACTGTCACCATTGTTGAAATAAGTAGAAAGATCCAAGTAGCAAACATTGAGGAATCATAGGGGAAGAATAGAGCAACATTTTTCAATATTGTGCCTATCTTTATTATGTATATCATCATCCATGGCTTTTAGTAAAATACACACTCCATGACTTTACCCTAGTGTTTTCTGATTCCCTAGCTTTATTGGTCTTAATATGGAGCAAAAGCAATCCATTTTTTAAGAAGCAACCTGAATGACTGTACTGCAGATAGTTCAGAGACCACATTTTGAAGAAAAACATGAAAAAGTGGAGGAGTGGCCAATGAAAATACTCCACTAGAATAAAAAAATCAATTCTCAGAAAAACAATATGCTTATTCAGTCAGATGTTGCTAGCCTGTGTATACGGGTATTTCTCTCTTTCACTTTCTCTCTCTCTTCTCTCTCTCTCTTTCTCTCTCTCACCCCACACCCAACACTTTAGAAAGAAAGAATTCTTTCGTTTCACATGGTCTTCCTACATTGTGTTCTTTGCAAGAGCAGAGATTTTAATGCTCTCATATTGGAAGACTCATGCTTTTTTTATTTACAAAGAATGAAAGACAGCTGCAATAAAGCAAAAATGGAAAAAAGAAGAATCTAGTGTATCAGAGAGTTACATAAAAATTCACTTTTTAATGGTTGACTAAAATTGCCTTTGTTCCTGGAAATGCACAGTTCCCCATGTGGATTTAATTATTTTAACTATTCTCATAATCAGAGAATAGTTTAGTGTATAATCACTCAAGATTTTCATGACCATAGAATAACACCACCTACCAGTGAATATCACATCATGCTGGATTGCATGGGGAAATGAATTTGTTTTGATTCAGTCGGCTTCTTCAAGGTTGTTATATCATGTAACTGTCCTCATTCCAATGATTCTGACAGAAAATCTTAAATTAGGCCCAGATAAGTGTACTTTTTAAAATCTAACAGGTAAGCCTGATGATCCAGGTTTTAAAACCAAAATCTTCCCAAAGTTTGGTTTCTAGCTTCAGGTTTACCCAAGGTACTTGTTCAAAATGTAAATAGCTGACTCATATTCAGGGTCTACTGAGACAGAAATATCTCTGAAAGGTGAACCTAGCAATATCAAACAGCATCAGAGCAGTTAAGACCCTGGGCTTTATAAGTAAACACTACCCAAATGTATATTCACAGTAGACTGGAAAAAATGTGGTGATATATTCAGCTGATGCAAAACTAGACAGCAAAGACAATGCCATCTTCTATCCCTTTAACAATATGAGTGAACCTTCTAAGTATTATGCTGATTCTAGTAGTCAGTGACAAAGAAAGTACACAATGAATAATTCCTTTTACCTCAAGTATAAAGATAGGCAAAGTGAAAGCATGCTATTAGATTTTGAAATAGTAGTTACTTTGACACGGAAGTACTATAGTGAGCCTTGAGGGTGGCCTTTAGTATGCTGTGATATTCTATTCCTAACCTGGATGCTGACTACATGGTTGTGTTCAGTGTGTGAAAGTTCATTCGGCTATATTTATGATGTGTATACATTAAGGTATACATGTTAAATTTTCATTTCAAAGTGAAAGAAAAAAATCCATGAGTCTTGACAACAGTTTCAAAGTTGGGAAGAGAGAGAGGAAAAGTTACATTTTATGAAAGAATTCTATTTAAGCAATAAAAGGATTTACAGAATTAAAGGCAGCCATTATAGAACCATTATTGTAATAATTATTCAGGCTAGAGTCAAAAGTTATTAAAATATTGTTTAAGATACTTAAAATGCCATATAATTATACTTAATTATATTATATTACATAATTATATCTAATATAATAGAGTATTCACACAAACTGCATAATCATCCCACAGACTACCCGGTAATTGAAAAAAGGAAAGCACTTTTATGATAAATAAAACCTGTAGATTTCACTTTCCCATCGTGAATAAAATTTACATCATCAAATGTGGAACCAATTAACATTATGTGCCTCCTCATCTAATCCCCTGGGATGACACTGAATGTGTAGCTTTCTTACAATTTTATTTAACTTTTTCTAATTAAATACTACAAATTCTATATACACAGTTTTCTGCAAGGCAGATGGCTGGGAATCATAAAAAAAAATGTCAGCTTCATCAATCACACATGTATGCAAACACACACACAGCAGAGGATTCTCCTACATTAAACAACACTAAATAAACCTGACATATATAGGCAACGTATGAACCTTGATTGTGTTTAGGATTAAAAAAATGAACAACTACCAAAGATGTCATCAGGAAAATTGGGGAAATTTGGATATAGAGTAAATATTAGCTAATATTTAATTTCTCAAGTGTGATTTTTATATTTTGCTTACAAAGGACAATAATTTTTCCCATGGGATATACAGGCAGCAGTATTTAGAACTGAAAGGATTAGTTTAACTTGAACTTTCTGCAAAATAAAACAGAAATATGCCAAAAACCTACCAATTCATTTTGGTGATGTGTATGGGACTCCATTGTGCTATTTACTTTTTTTTGAGTTGTGCAACTTTTTACAATAAAATAAAAGTAATACAGTAGGATCCTTATGGAGTGGTTCTGAGGCCTTTCAGATCCTGAATTTCTGGCATCCATTTATTTTCCATATACAGGTCTGATGAAAACAACGTTGACAATGTAGCTTATGGAGTTTCTCACAAATAATGCATAAACAAATCATTCAATGCTTTTGTAACTTGTGCAATTCCCAAAACTTTTTTCACATTTACTCAGTTCTGCAACATGCTTAGCATATTTTCAGAACTACTGTACCACAAACAAACCAGACATTTGTACTCAACTACTGCATTTGGTTTTCTTGTTTTTGTGGTTACCTGTATTATATTGAGATTGTACTGGCTGAGCACTCTGTTCAAAGCACCTTGGATCAGTTCTTGTCTGTTTTCTTCCCCTCTCCCTAACTTCATTTTACTATGCTAGCAATTTAATATACATTTAAATTGAGTCATGTATATATTTAATTTTATGATTTTCTTTTATTCTTGTTGATATAATTTTAATTTTTTAATACATAAGATATTATTATAGTTTAAAAGGAAAAATATACTCAGCAAAATCACACTCCCTTCCTCACTTTTATCCTATACCTGCCCTGTAACTAAGTGCTTTGATTTGATTGTGATTTAGTGGTACTCTGCTCCTTCAGAAAAATATAAAATTATAGATTATAGCATATAGCATATACTCTGGTAAATTGTGTTTTATAATTAATAATACATTCTGAAAGTTATTTCATATCATTTCATGAAGATCATCCTCATTCTTTTTATGGGTCTTATTTCATTGTTTTATCCAATAATTTTTCTTCATATGAACAAAAGGCAAAATGGTATTTCTAGTATATTATTATTATGACAAGTGAATAAAATTGTTTATGAAAGGTTGTGTACTTGGTGCTGGAAATGAATTTTTAGGATTAACTCCTAGAAGTAATTTCAGTCCACCCATTATGCTATGGAAAGCTTTTTATATTATTTTATTACCAGTTTCCAATTCACTGGGTGATAACATGTGGTACTCCAATTAATGATGTAGAAAGGGACTTTTGATTCTCAAACTCACAAATACAATGTGCATACATTCTAATTTTCATCATCTTATAAATGAAAAATGCTATTATATTGTAGTCTTAATATACATTTCTCATTTTATCAGTTTTCACTATTTACTATTTACCGTGTGTTAGGGCTATGTATTGAGTACTGTCTGTGGTTTTAGCTCATTTTCCTCTTCACATTTTGGTAACTATTGCTTTGGTTTTAAATAATTCCTTATATATTAAGGATTTCATCCATTTTATAATATAGTAAAGATATTTTCTCCCAGTTTTATTTTTTAATCTCCTTCACTTTACTTTTGATATTATTTTATGCAGCCAAATTTATTTGACTCAGTTAAAAATGCTTTTCCTTATATTGAGATTACATGTGAAGTATATTTTCCTCTACTGTTGTGTGTGGTTTCAATTATACCTTAAGATCGCCTTTTAATTGAAGTTTATTCATATGTATAGTATGAGATGTGAATAAAGCAAGACTTTCTCATTTCACTGAGCTATCTGTTTATGTATGTGCTCAAATCAAAAGGGAAATTCATTTCATCAGTTACTCAATGACTATCAGAATTGTAAATACTTTTATTTTTGTGTAGTCATTGAAACCAGGAAACAAGACAACGGAAGTGGAAGGAACTGGCATTTTCAGAATGACTGATTTTAACACAGTTTAATCAGTGTGGGAGCCTTTTTCCATTACCTTCTTCGTATTATCAAGCCATTTATTTTGAAGAGATAAAATATTATTGAAAAATTCTGATGTTCTAATTATTTAGAAGCTAATACAGAAACCTTAAATTAATAGAGGTCCACATGAGAAGAGGATCAGGAACCAGTGTAAAGATCAGTTAGAGATGAATCAACTTGGGGTGTAACACATTTGTACATGAAAACAATGCTAAGAATCTCTCTGTATAGCTATCCTTAACTGAACTAGCAAAAACCCTTTGTCTTCCTTATTATGCTTATGTCTTCTCTTCAACAAAATTAGAGGTAAGGGCAGAACAGGTTTTGCCTAGAAGTAAGGGGGAAGGGGGAAAAGGGGAGAGAGAGTGGGGGAGGGGTGCAGGGGGAGAAATTGACACAAATAATGTATGCACATGTGAATAAATAAATAAAAATTTTAAAAAAGAATCCCAGTAACTTTTTAAAAAATTATGTAAATTCTATATCTTAAAGCTGATCTCTTTGAAGGTTGCTTTCTTTCCCAAGTAAGAAATTTATTATATATGTCTCTGATACTGACTTTATTTTTGCTTACTGGAATGAATGGCAGGAAAGATAGAGTTACTGAATAAAATTTGGATCAAATGGTATTTATTACAACAATAGATGGGAGTTTCTTCCAAGAAATCTTCTTAAATAAATCTTCTTGAGATCAGCTAGTAGAATTAAATTGGATTGTACATGTAAATACTATTCATACACAATTATTCTGTTAAAATGACGAGTCCAAATCTGAAGTTTTTTTTTTTTTTTCAGTTTTATTTTCGTAATTTTTCCCCCTGTGGAATACAACACTCATTTTTACTGTATAGAGATTTCTGGATTCCAATATTGGAACTGCAACTTTAGGCAATGATAAAATAATGACCATGATTTATATTTGGATAGTCCTTCAAATATTTTGTAATGGAAGCTGATTATGTGGAGTTGGCACTAGGCCATATAGATATCCATTGCCATATTTGAATAGGATCTAACTTATCCAGATACCCTTCAATGCATGCCTGGAAAGTTTTGTTTACACAGGGCTTTGTAAAGGCTACAAAGAGTTTCTTATTAAAAAATGCATTTATTCTAACGAATGAATATTAAACAAATTCTACAAAACTCACATGGAAGGTATTCTGATATTGATTTCACTTGCTAAAAAAGGAACTGGTGAAAGGCCTTATGAGCTTTGACTAATGGAATAAATTACATAGTGTTACTTCAGTCTCTATTATTTCTTGAATTATAGTTTTATGCCTCTTCTGGTGGCCTAAGGAGGTTGTGTTAAATTAATCCATGTCCTTAAAAAGATCCAATGGCAAAGGACCATAAATGTTTTGAGCATTACTATGTTCTTAAATATATATATTTCATGTTATCCATTCAATATGCTGACAATAGCTGTTTCTGTTTATTAATTTGTACCAATTTATATTAAGTACTCTATTAATTGATTCTTACTGAAAACTTCTCTCCAATATAGACAGAGCAGTTCTGTAGAAGAAACCTAAAAATTGTAGTACCTTACTTAGCACAGATGATACAAAGTTCTCTGTAGTTCCCTCCTCCACACTTCCTGGTGTCTCAGGGCATAGAACTCTGGATCTTATGACTTTACATGTTGCCTCTACTTTCTCTGTAACAGAAGGTAGAAAGGACACAAAAGCCAACAGATCTTGTTACGTATGATTGAAAGTAGCTAATGTCACTGTCACTTGCTAAAGCTCAGTGCACTGGTCAGAACTCTTCACATAGCACTAGCCTAACTGCAGCCTAGTTATGGGGAATTGGTAAGGCTGGGAAATGTAGGCTAACATACAGAACATTTGGTGAGCAGTAACTCTCTGTCACTTGCCCTGCAAAATATCTGCTCATTAACTTAAGAAAAACTTCCTTTTCTCTTCACATATATTTGAAGTTTTCTTTCTCATGCAGCAGGCTTTGGACACTTTATATTTTCTGGTTGGTTGCCTCTTTGCTCTACTATTTGCATTTAGGAATATGCATTAATAATAGAGAAAGAGCAGAACCTATGCTCCCTAGAAGAAAAAGCAATAGTTTGCTTGCATTCTGAGCTGAAAGTGTTCACATAGGCAGAGAGCTAGATGGTATAAAACACACTGTGATTAAACTATCACCGAGGTAAAAATACTTAATTATATTTCTGCTTAATTATTTCCAATATACAGACCACATTAAATGGTTTAACTTCCAGAGGACACTCTTTTACAATATTTCTATTGCCTGAGGCTTACTAGGCTGTAAGAGGACTGATCTTATGAAAAAAAAATCTGTTAAAAACATCAATAGCAACCATCAATGTTGAAGCAGTTTACCATCTAGAATACAACAGTTATTATACTATATTATTTAGGGGAAATGACAAATGTTCAGTACATACACATTTTCCCCTAATATTGTCAGTTTGCTGTTGGTTGGATCTTGCAGATCTAAAAGACTGATTATATATGTAAATGCATATCTTTGTATGTATACATACAAATACAAATACATATGTATATATGCGTATGTTACACAGAAATCTGTTATTTAAGATGAAATATGCCTCATGGCCTTGAAATACAACCAAGAAAATGAAAGCTTTCAAAATGAAAAGACAGGAGCATAAAGAAAAGACAGGAAGATTCCCAAGCTCTCTGGGTCAAATTAGATAGCAAGAATTAGAATTATCTAATTCTTGGTTTTCATGCAATCACCTTTCATTGCATGTATCAGAAGTTTTTAGAAATTTACCAATGTCTCATGTCTATTATTTAACAATTCAAAAGCAAGAATAAGATTATGGTTTTTTTCTAGAGATCAGAATTAGCAATTCACTGAAAAAACTAAGCCAATGTTATGAATTCAGTTTCCCCTCAATGAGATGTTTCCCTGCATTTATTTAAAATTTAAAATAAAAAGTAGCAAAGAATAATATTTTAATTTAGTGAAGTAGTATCATATGTATATAATGTATAAAAGGTCTCAAGTGCTGCTTAGTTTACACTGGTTTGTAGAGAAAAACTTGTATGCTAAACTTTTACATAGATGATTTACATACATTATCAACATCAATTTCTTATACAGTATGTTAAATGTTTTGCTTCCATAAAACCAAAATCAACTTTAGTCTTGGCTCCAAAAGGGACTCAGAAAGTCACATTGTTTAATATAAATTTTTTAAAGGTCGCATACTCATTTTAGTTACTAATTCAGTGTGATTCTAGTATATAGAATACACAAAAACATCATAAGAATTTATTCTAGTGATAATAACATGCTAGAAAAGTCATAAATTATTGGGATCCTTATAGGAATTTTTTTTACTTTACAAATGGTTTTCCTTCTAGCTTCTACATGGAAACATCTAAGTCTCTTATGCAATGAGGTAGTGAGAAGCTTGAGGATAGACATGGGAGTTACCTCCATGAGTTTTTTGATGGTACTGGATATTGAACTCAGGACCTCATGCCTGTTAGGCACACACTCTACACTTAAGCCACACTCTCAGTTCTTAACTTTTTTTTAATATTAAATTTGGTTGAGCAGTTTTTAGACTCATCCCTGGAATGCTACTTCTATCACTTCCTTTAGAAACGTAAATCAGTTTAGTGAGTGACACTGAGTACTTGATGTTCTTGATTGTTAAATCAATATTTTTCTCTTGTTTATTTTATCCAAAAGTTTCTAAGCAGAGACTAAGGTAGACATTTGAGCCCCCTCGTACATAAACTGCTATTTATAGATGTGTGTATAGACAGATAAGCATATGAATTTACATACATTTCATTTGTATTTTCCTTCTTCACTACTCAATGAATCGTATTTCACTAGATATAAAACTTATGTTGCCTTTTTCATACTATTTGTAACATATAAATAAAATTCACACTTAAGGTACAGTGTTAGTGTGCAAGTGCCTTGATAAATCATTAATAACCTGATAGCTCAGAAGTTATCAGAAGTCACTGATGTGAAAGAAATACAACCACTCTGGAAAAAAATTTGGAGGCTTCTTAAAAATCTAAACATAGATCTACCATATGATCCAGCAATACCACTCTTGGGGATATACCCAAAAGACTGTGACACAGGTTACTACAGAGGCACCTGCACACCCATGTTTATTGCGGCACTATTCACAATAGCCAAGTTATGGAAACATCCAAGATGCCCCACCACTGACAAATGGATTAAGAAAATGTGGTATCTATACACAATGGAATTTTATGCAGCCATGAAGAAGAATGAAATATTATCATTCACAGGTAAATGGATAGTACTGGAGAACATCATTCTGAGTGAGGTTAGCCTGGCTCAAAAGACCAAAAATCATATGTTCTCCCTCATATGCGGACATTAGATCAAGGCTAAATACAACAAGGGGATGGGACTTTGATCACATGATAAACCGAGAGCACACAAGGGAGGTATGAGGATAGGTAAGACACCCAAAAAACTAGATAGCATTTGTTGCCCTCAACACAGAGAAACTAATGCAAAAACTTTAAAGCATCTGAGGCCAATAGGAGAAGGGGACCAGGAACTAGAGAAAAGGTTAGTTTGAGAAGAATTAATTTAGAATGTAATACACATGTACAGGAAAGCAATGTGAGTCAACTCCCTGCATAGCTATCCTTATCTCAACTAGCAAAAACCCTTGTTCCTTCCTATTATTGCTTATACTCTCTTGTCAACAAAATTAGAGATAAGGGCAAAATAGTTTTGCCTGGAAGCAAGGGGGTAGGTGAAGAGAGGGAGGGGGTGGGGTGGTTAAGGGAGGGGGCAGGGAGAAGGGGGGAGAAATGACCCAAACATTGTATGTACATACAAATAAAAAATAAATGAATAAATAAATAATAGAAAGAAAGAAATACTTAGGGAGGTCTAAAAAGTGAGAAATTATTTTGTTTGTTATTAGTCAAGTGACAACCACTCTGTCTGTCATGGAGATTCAGGAAGAAGAAAACTTCTTGGTTAAAACTTAGGACCTTGTGCTTAAGTGCACTATCACTTGAGCCACCCCTCAGTCCTAGAAAGGGTCATCTTAACTATTCCAGGAATGGGGGAAGAGGAGGTAAGGAGAATGGTGGAGGGGGTGAATTTAAGTACAATATATTTGATATATTGTAAGAAGGAACTTCTGTAAATGCCACAATGTACCCATGCAACACAACAATTTTAAAAAAAATTCTTATTTGATGTGTTGACCATGCCCACAGAAGATTATCCCTTTCTTACTTCACTGAATTTGGTGAAGGTCATAGCTGCAGTACCTAGCTCTCTGGACACACTCATCAGATTCAATGGACTATTGTACCAATGCTTCACTCTGAATGAGTGTGCAAAAATGCTCAAACATAAAAACCTATTGGACACATTCCTGACAATTTTCAACAAGAGAAATCTTTAGTTTGAAATAAGGTTAATAAATTGATGAGGCAAATGTTTTTACTGTACAGATGAATAAATTGAAATTAAAAGGTAGTGACTGGCTCAAACAATGTATACACATAGGAGTAAATGGAAAAATGATAAAATAAATAAACTACAAAGAAAGAAATGACTATGTTATTCAAGACTAACAATAAGTCAACAGTAAAGCTGGAATCTGAGACCAGAACATCAAATTGCTCATCCACTTTGCCACCCTACCTGTGTTACCATTATTGAAGGGAAATCTCTACAACAGAGATTAGTCCATGACACTGTGTATCATTTCTTAGCTTCATGTTCAAGGCCTAGGATGGAAACTGCTCACAGGCATATTCTGTGATATTGAATATTGGGCAGATTGAATAGGGGCCAAAATTGTAAGCTAGGAAACTATAAGAGTCCATGCTTGACATTAAAGTGATGATAACCCTCTGCAGCTGCAATTTTATTCTAGAAGGAATTGTCAACATCTGGATTCTGTTTTGCTTTATGAATCAAGCCATCTGGAATAAAATTTAACAAACCAGGCTTTTGAGATTCACAAAAGGAGAGTGTTTCCATTCAGATAGGTGACTTATGAGTGCTTGTGGCATTTACTGAAAAGGTATTAGCAGGTTAAATTGTGCACTAAGTAAACATTGTAGCTGTCTCAGTTCAGTCAATTTCTTTGGAACAGAGAGCCTAAGTAGTTTAAGAGCTAGTATATTGCTGCACTTCCTGTGTAACTAGAATGACCTTGAGTGGAGAAAAGATAAGTGAATATACAAAAGAATAATTGCAGGCTGGAGAGATAAACTATCTGCACCAAACAACCTCTCTTTAAAATGACTGTATTATAACAAACAAGATCCTTTCTAAATCTGTCAAAATTATTAGCAACATTATTACTATTTTAGGAGGTTTTTACATAGCATATGGAGAAAAATTCATTTTGTAAGCAATTCTTTCTGAAGTTTAGGATTAGTCTATGGTTACTGGCAATACTCAGAATTCCATTTACTATTATGAATGTCATTTTGCTAATTCAAATGACTCTCTACCCTTTAAATAACCTAATACATGATGCATTTAAGCATAGAATTATACTTTGTAGCAAGTGATAATGCATATATATATATATATATGAAAAAAATATACATATATACACTCAGTACCTCACACTTTTAGGTGAGTGCTCTACAACTTGAACCACACCCCAGCCATAGATTTATACTTTGAAAGCATCACACACCAAACAAATATTAATAAGATGTAATAAAAATTCATCAGCCTAAGTAGCACAGTTTCTATATCCAATTGAATCATGTATGATAAAAAATCATGTGATGCTCAGCGTGCATTCTAAATATTTAAAAGGAAGATGTTATCACATTCTAGGCATTTCTACCCATTGCTCTCATGATTTTTTTTAAATCTCAATTGACTAAATGAAGTCCTCAGTACACTTTGTATAGCCTCAATTCCAAATTTATAGATGAAATAAACTCACCACGGTTAAAAATGGTGCCAAAGTTGAATCAGAAGAAAAACTGATCTAAAATTCAAATTCAGGCCAACACTATGTTTAGTATTTCCAGCTATTTCCCTAATCATGTAATCAGCCTTGTTGTTTATTATCCTTTGTGAGTAAGTGATCTGACAACTAGGTTAGAGTTTTATATGTCTTTCTAAATATCTTAAAGAGATTAATTAGGAAAGCTGTTGGGATATTTGTGGTACAATTAGAGTAAACATCTTTTAATTTATCCTCAGGCAACAAAGGCATCTTATTTTTCTAATTTACTTTTATGTTTTTCTGTCTGACATTATTTCCCTGATCAACAGGGAACATGTGATTAGGGGACATGGGTTTTTGGTTTGGATAGACTTGATTTCCAGAGCCACCATCCCTAGCACTAGTATTTGTTAAACAACTCATCTCCACATAATGGTACTTTTTGGACCATTGTGAGGATTAAGGTGCATTGTTTATGAGTCTTTTCTGGTAAGTGTTAATCAGAACCTATTAATCGCTTTATATTAGATTTCTTATTGATTTAAGGTTTTCCATACAGTTTCAGGTAGGACTATCTTTAATTTACCTTTAATCACATCAATAGGTATCAGAGTTGGAGAAGTTTTCCTGGAACAAATAAATAAATCATGATGACAAATGTACTCTCAATGCTTATCAAAATCATATCATACACTAGAGGGGAAATCAGCATCCTCAGAATCCTTTTTAAGAGACTTGACTAGAGAAAGCAAGTAGAGTACTAAAGACCACAATAATCTGCCAGCAAACCTTTAGAAAGATTCTAATTTGAGGGACCACAGGTTATAAGAGGAGAATTAGAAAGGTAACCAGTGTAGGGAGAGGTGAATGAGAAGCTGAATGTCATCAGGAAGCAAGGAAGTTTAGGAAGAATCCATTAAGCATGGTAACAAGTGACTGGGTACATTTTATGCACTCTGGTGTCTAATAGGGTAGAATGAAAAGCTGTTCTGTAAGTCCAAATCACTACAGAGCTTTTGAAAATGTCTTAATGCTTTTAAGATTATAGCATATGAAACCATAGCATGTATTCAAACTTAGGTATAATTTGGACAAAGCGTGAATATTCCTACTCTTAATTGTTTAATGCATTAGTAAAACCCTACTAATAAGAATTTATCCAATTGCTTTGATACTGCCTTCCTTTGGGTTTAAAATTGTTCTTAATTATGTCTTTGCCTACTTCCATGATCTCATTTATTTTCCAGCTATGATAAAATGCTGGATGAAAACTTAACATCTCGAGGTATTTATAAGTGTAATTTTTATCCCACCACATACTACAAAAAATACCAAGTTACCACAATTCCAAAAGCCTTAATGCTTATTCTATAAGCAGCATAATTACTACTTGTTAACAGTGAGTCACTTATTCTATAAAATGAAGCTAAGAATAGCTCATAAAGCTGTTTAATGGGTCACAGTTATTCAAATGTGTGATAATAACTCTACTATACCTTTCACAAAGTAAACACTCAAGGTATTTTATTTCTTCCACACCTTTCTCTGTACCTCCAGAGTTTTGAAGAATAAAGCTAAAAAGACATGAGTTGTTTTTATTACATGTTTTTAAATGTTTCTCCTCTAGATAGATTTTTGCATTGCAAGGGACATTTGATGATGTCTGTGATTGTTCTTAATTGTTAAGGTATCAGTGTTCGATACTGGTATTTAGTATGTAGAAATCAAAGAAGCTGTTAGTCTTACTAGAAAGTGGAATACCATTTTCCATCATTTTACTTTCAGTTTGTGTATGTCTTTGCCTGTTCAGTGAGTTTCTTTTAGGCAGAAGACAGTGGGTGTTGTTTTTTAATCAGGCCCATCAGTCTATTTGCTTTAATTAGAGAGTTTAATAATAATTTTCAGAGTTATTATTAAAAGGTCTTAACTAATTCTCATCATTTTGTTGTTTTTATAATATTTGATTCTTTACTAATTCTCACTTGCCTATCTACTCTTCTAGTGAGATTTATTCTTTTCTGTGCTCTGATGGCTGTTTAGTTTCCTTTTTGTGTAGGGTATCTTTAAATATCTTCTGAAATCAATGTGAGTCAATGCCCTGTATAGCTATCCTTATCTCAACCAGCAAAAACCCTTGTTCCTTCCTATTATTGCTTATACTCTCTACAACAAAATTAGAAATAAGGGCAAAATAGTTTCCGCTGGGTATTGAGGGGGGGAGAGGGAGGGGATGGAGTGAGTGGTAAGGGAGGGGGTGGGGGCAGGGGGGAGAAATGAACCAAGCCTTGTATGCACATATGAATAATAAAAGAAAAATAAAAAAATATATATCTTCTGTAATGTTGGCTTAATGGCCATGAATTCCTTTAGTTTGTGCATGTATTGGAAGATCTTTATTTCACCCTAAATTCTGATGGATAATGTTGCTGAATATAGAAATCTAGGTTGGCTAGATATCAGGGATTACAAAACATCATTCCGTGCTCTCCTAGCCTTTATAGCTGTTGCTGATAGGCTGCTCTTTATAAGTAACTTTTGCTTCTTTCTTATAGCTATCATTCTCGGTTAATACTCTTGCCATATTCTTTTTAATATGATGTGTAAAGGTTCTTTTCTATTCATGTCTGTTTGAGGTTCTAAAAGTCTCCCATACATGAATGCACAAGTCTTTCTAAGACCAGGAACTTCTTCTGCTGTTTTTTTTCCTCTGAGTAGGTTTATGCCCTTAGTCACGACTTTGGCATCACAAATGCATGTTTGTCTTCTAATCATGTCCAAAGGTCTTGAATGTTCTGGTAGTAATTTCTTATTTTTATCTTTAATACTGTTAGGATATTCTAACTCATCAACCCTATCTTCAAGCCCTGGTACTCTGCTTTCCCCTTGTTCTAATCTATTAGGGAGATAGTCAACTGAGTTTTTTTATTTGACTATTTGGGGTTTTCATTTCCAAGGATTCTGGGTTAACTTCTTTCAGAAAAAGGTGTTTCTCTATATTGATTTGTTCTTTTTATATCCAGTATTGTCTTCCTTATTTCATTCGGCATTAGTATCCTGGTTTGAATTTGTTGATTATTTTTATATTCATTTTTATGAATTCTTCGTCTGACATTTCACCCACTTTGATATCACTGGAGACAGTTACTATGCAGTTACTAACTTTTGAAGGAGCCATGTTTGATTTTTATTTTTTCTTCTCATATTCCTTGTGCTTCTATTTGAGATTTGAACATCTCAAAGTTCCCAGATGTTCAAATCTGGGACAGAGTCATTGACGAGAAGTTTAAATGGCCCATAATCTTAATGTTGGAGTATTCTCCAAGTATGTCCCTTAAGTCATGACTGGGTTCAAGTACAGTTTCTCACAACTGTGCTGGGGACACAGCTCATTTGGAGAATACCCATCCCCTAGTGTTCTTGAGAGACTGGGTTTAGTTCACAGCACTACTCAGAAAGAAGAAAACAAGCTGTACTAACAAGTACAACCTATAAATAAAATATATAAGTACAGTAATAGCCAATTAAAAATAATTACTGCCACAACACCAATAACAATAGAGAAGAGAGGGGCAAAGATAATGTAAAAGGAAACAGAAATGCTAGCTAATAAAGATAAGAATAAAAAACAGAACAAAAATACTAAAATAATATGAATAAATTCATAAAAATGTAAAAAGAAAAAACAAAAAGTAGAATGAGACTGAATGAGAGAAGATCCAATTACAGATTTTAAAATGAAGAATACAAAGACAATAAAAATTAAAATGATAAAGATGAGAAAGAAGAAGAAACAAGGAAGAAATGCAATGATATAATTAAAGTCTTTTACAGTATTTCAAGAAGAAATGACAGAGATTAAAGAAAAAGGAACTATGTAAAGAGTAAAACCAAGCAGGTGTGAACAAAATGGTCATAATAAAAAAAAAGACAAAAACAAAACAAAATACCATATAGGTTTCCTTTTTGTCAAAGAATTTCACTGTGGGATCAGAAGTGAAATTTTAGCTGCGTGCTGGTGGCTCATGCCTGTAATCTCAGCTATATGGGAGGTTGAGATAGAGAAGGTTATTGTTTAAGGCCAACCAGAGAAAATAGTTCGTGAGACCCCATCACAACTAATAGCTAAGTTCAATGGTGTGTGCATGCATCCCAGCTTTGGTGGAAAGTATAAAATAGTAGAATTGCAAACCTGGGCAAAAAGCAAGCCCCTATCTCCAAAATAACCATAGGGAAAAGGGCTGGAGACATGGCTCAAAGTAGAACACTTGTTAGCCAGGTCAAAGCCCTAGGTTCAAAATCCAAAGTTGAAACCTCAGTACAGCAAAAAAGAAAAATGAAACTTCTCAATGTATGCTGAGTACACTTTGGTTTTATAAACTTTAGGCTATGAATACTTTGGAAAAAGTGTAAGTCATTTGCCTTGTGTTTTTCTTCTTTCTGTTGTGTTATTCCACTAGCAGTCAGAGGAGTGGTTTGGGGGCAGGTTCAGTTATAATCAATCTTGATTGTCCTACTCACAGTAGGAGCACTGACAGAACACAGGACCTCCATCAGTGACTTGGACCTTGAGTAACTTCCACAATATTTTGTAGGGGTTCAGGGAAGCAGAGAAACACTATGGGGTTCCTCTCATTACCCCTCTATCCTGAGCTCCAGCAGATAACTTTTTTTTTTTTTGTCTTAGACTGGTTTCCTACAACAAGATGCTCTCAGAACTTTTGATTCAAAGGCTTTCTCCATAGCCATACCAGCTCTCTGAGTCATCAGTCATTGGATAAGCACATGACTTTTAATGTGGGTTCTTAGAGATAGAAAAGTACATGAATCTTTGACTCCCAAAGCAGTGAGCTCAGACAAGACTATCTTAACGGATTCCTAAAATTCTGCCACAATTACATGTTGAAATCGAGGGAAAACTTCCACCATGTTCATGTGTACTGCAGATTCCAAACCTCCACATTTAGACTGCACAAGACTGAGGCCTTTGCCAATTATGTTTGCTGAGTTTCTCCTGCTTTCTTTCTCTCTACCCTCAGTCTCTACCATGCCCTAGGGCACTCATTCTCACTCTTTGCTTCATGCTGAGTTTCTCAAAGTCTCCGTTCATAAATAAACTGCAGTGTCTTCCCTCTATCTCCCACCTCTAAGGGTACTTGTTCTCCAGCTGTTTCAATTCTACCCCCAAGAGAAGCTGGCCATTGCTGGGTGTTTCTGCTCTACCATCTTGGAGTCCTCAGTAGAAATAACATTATACCCATTTTTATAGGAGGCTTACTGATGGGTGTGCAATTAAAAACTGAAGGAGACAGAAATTAAATCCAGGTGTTTTTTACTCTAACCTGTATGTACCTGAAATCATTAAGCAATATTGTCCCCAGAGGTTAAACCATGGCCTTGGCACTTACTGATTTAGTTCTCTAAATAAGAATTTGATGTTCTAGAATTACACATACTGTTAGGAAGGAAGGAAGAAGGAAGGAAGGAAGGAGGGAGGGAGGGAAGGAAGAAGCAGAGAAAGAAGGTTTAAAAAGAGAAAGAAAATAAAGAAAAGGAAAAGTTACATCTCTGTCCAAGTTGTAGAGTTAGTGTGAACATCAAAGTTATGAAATTGATGAAAGTACTTTAAAATTTTAAAGTACCATAAAATGCAGGCTGCTGTGCTTACTGATTTATAGATCTATCTCATCACTGAGTATATTTTGAGAAGTTTAGCTCTATGTTGGTAAAATAATGTTCTGCCAAGATTTCTATAAGAAAGAAAGATAAGTGAAAATAAAAATTCTGTCCTAGTGAGACCTAATTCCTGTTTCAATAAGTGAGATTTCTGAGAACACATAAAGAATAGAGACACAAAAACTACTCTAAAAGGGTAATGCTTTCTTCAACAGTTTAAACTGTATTTACTGATGGGATTACAGATGAGGGAATTAAAATCATTGATACTATGAAAAAATTGATAACTTGTTGACTTAGATTTAACCACATGGATTTCTTTCACAATGCCTATAAGAAAGCAGTCCAAGACCTATCTACAATTACTGGAGCACTAAGCACAGGAAACTATAATATCTTGATTGTCATCAGCAGTAATTTCCTACATCTTTAAAAATGTTGAAGTATGCTAATATCATCACAGTATGTTCAAAGATCTCCAAATAATGTTACATATTACAGAGTAAAATTTATGAGGTCCGGTTCTGACAGGAATAAGTATGTAATACACTAGCTAAACTTTTATTACTTTTTCTTCATTTATGTCTTTTCTATAATATTCTTTGACTCCCTTGTATTGATCAGGGCAGTTAACTTTCAAAAAGATGCTTCATATAACATTCTTTATTGATCAAAAGATAATATAATGGTATTTACTACACACTTATTGAACAGCTATATTAGTCAGCCATTCAACATATTTACAAAATATTTGTAAATATTGTGTTTGTCATTGTACTAATCATGCTTTTCTGGGCAGCTATTTGAAAGAATACTTGAAAACAAAAAGTTAATTTTCTGAAAATTAAATTAAAGTAAGAGATGTTAATATCTCCTTGGATTTCTTCCAGAAATTTCAGTATCTAACTTGAAGCTATCTAGAATTATATATGCTATATAGATCTTTGAGAGCCTTAAATTTGAGTAATTTATTGAGTCCCAATTTTCTGTCTTCTCTTCAAACCATATTTTTATTAGAGTACTATTCTTTGTTAAATTCTTGTGTGTCTGTCAGTCTCTGTGGGTACATTTCTAATTATAGCAATCTATTTCTATTGACTTTAAGTCTTATGATAATATTAAGGTGCAAGATTAAACACACTGGATTCACATTAAATCTATACAGCTCAGTCTATATCCTGTTCCTTAAATCAGTATTCAAAGACAGATCAAGAAAAACTTTCAAATTCCCCCTTCAGATGACTGAAATTGTTTATAGAATGAGAAAAGAGATATAAATTAAGTATAATAGAAACATTTCTGAGTGAATATCCACTATAGACTTTGCAGCTATTTTGATAGCGTCCATCCCATTGCTCCTCCACAATGACACTTGTGGATATTAGGTTACACAGATTTCAAAGGAGTACTTTGACCAAATAAAATCAGACCTTGGTTATCCATTCTTACCACAGTGACAGGATCAAAAAACCAAGGGCAGGATCCATTTCTCTGGACATAAGACTTGTTTCTCATATAACAAAATCACTGCAAAGCCCAGGAGTTTCTCATGGCCCTTGAGGAATTCCCATGCTCTTTTTACTGTCATTGAACACAGAAATATATTTGGTTATCTGTGTCATTCTTTTATTTTTATGAATATGTGTGTATAGATACACAAAAGCAGAAAGAACATGGTAGAGTGATTAATAGAAATACACAATAATATTGAGTTACTAATAAAATTAAGCAGAACACTATGCACCAATTTTCAGCCCTAAAGAAGGTCTCCAGATATTTGTGCGCATTGTATGTTGCCAAGAAAAACATAAAAGAATCAAATAATACTTTACTAACATAGAGAAGAAACAAAGCTTAATCTGGTCCAAAAGTCTGAATTGGTCCCTTATGGGTATCAAGTCCCCACAGCAACCAATATACAATGATTGGCCTGTGACACACGTCTTCTTCCACAGTAGATAAACCCCAGTACTCCAGCACTTCACTGTGCAGTCTGAAGTACCGAAAGCCGTGGTAAACACACTTATTAAGATGAAAAGATTCTTGACTCTAAAACAGGGTAAGATATTTACATAGAAGTTGATAAGCCCAGTGGGCATAGGCTTCGTTGGTTCTTTATCTCTTGGTGAGGAAGTAATTCAAACTCAAGAGGATCCAATGCTATGTAACCAAATAGGAGTTGAACAACTTGGTAATATTTTAGTTCATTTATGTGTAGTTTATAAAACACTATCATATAAATTTGATGTCATCTTCACAGAACACCTGTAAGATATAAGTGTATTTATTGTATTTGACAAATGAGAACATGGAAATTTCAAAGGGGTTTTGTAATATATCCTATACAAGAAATATTAGATCTCTTGAATTCTGCCAAGGTAGTGTGTGAAAAGAGACACTAAGTGAATAGAAATTCCAGAAAGAAAAAGCCCATCATGGAATAATCCAGAGAAGAGTCTGAGATTTCAGAGAATATAAATGACACCATAAATGGGGAATAACAGAAATAAATTTGAGTGAGAGAAGAGATCCCAGATCTGAGCCAAGATGTGTCTAATTGTAGTCCCTTCCTTTGCACCTTAAGATAAAAATCCCCAATTCCTAGAACATAAAGATGAGGAAATACACAAAACTAAATCCAGAAAACCATTTGTCAGCTATTTTTATATCAGAGCTTTACATCATTTTAATGTACATAATGCAAAACTTTTTTCTTACTGGTTGTGTTAGTCATTTTTTTGTCATTGTAATGAAGTACCTGAGCTAAATAATTTTTAAAAAGGAAAGATTTATTTTGGCTTACAGCTTTGGAGATTTCAGTCGATGCTCAGCTGGTTCTGTGGTTTCTGAGCTGAGTCAGTGCATCATGGTGGGAAGGTGTGGCAGAGCAAAGTTACTCATATCACAGTGGCCATGAAATAAAATAGATCAATAGGAAGGGGCCAGAGATGATATACTTTTCAAAAAAGTGACCTACTTATTCCAGTTAGATCCACATCCTAATAATCCATTCAGCTATGAATTCACCAATGGATTAATCCACTGATCATGTTAACATCCTTATGATCCACTCACCTCTCAATAGCACCACCAGCTGGAGACCACGCCTTCAACATGTGAACCTTTGGGCCTTTTTTAATTTCAATCCATAACAGTGATTTTTCCTTTATTTATGTCTGCAGGCCCTTGGGAGAGCTGCTTTTGATTGATGAATCTATGATGCTGTAAAAACTGCAGAAATAGCTAAGGAGAAAATTACTAAGGCACATAAACTCAAAAAGAGCATGGTCCTTTCTAGAGAATTCACTTTCACTAGAACAATATATCAAGGCAAGAGCTAATCCTAAAAATCACTAATCAACAGCTCCTGTAAGAATTTCTCTGTGCTTGCCTCCCAAAAAAGGAATCTTATCTTCCAAAAACATGAACACAATGAAAGAATTTAATTTTATGGTTACTCTAAAGGCCCCAAATTCTTTTTAAAAGCATATCAAACTAAATTATGAGCTTATTTTTAACAGTCACTTCTGGGTGGTTTTTCACCACTTTTCTTATACTTGATAGAAAAAAAATTTTATATAGTTTCTTTATAAATGTATATTCTTATCTGCTGCAGGGGCATCAAGATGTAATTTCTGTTCCTTATAGTTCTAAAGTCATTCTCACCCTGAAAAGTTTTCTACACATGATGGAAGCATATTGGAAGAGATTCAACATTATTTTGACTCAGCTTCAAAATCATTACCTATATGCTTTGACCAAAACTCCATTTTCCTTGATTCTCATATTTGTGTAGATTTCTTCCTTCCTCCATCCATGATGCATGTCCTACCTCATACTATCAGCAGTGCTAAAAACACTCTCTGATTACTTGACCCATGGCTAACTGTGGTGACCCCAAACAACCCTTTGTATTCCACAACCAACAGCTACCAGAGTACCTTCAATACAGAATTTCCCACTTTAGCTGGGCCTTAAGTTTTACTTTGTGAGCAACTCACTAGAAACCTCCATATTTTGAAAAAAGCATAATTATATTTCTACAAAATAAAGAGTAATGGCTTGGCTTCATTGAGTACATTTTTATCAAATAAGTGTTTGTATTCTGAAATTTTAGATTAGGATTCAAGTGTTTATGGAACTCAAGATAATATGCATAGTGAGTCCCTTCTTACAAAGCTGACCATAAGTGTAGGTTGTAAAAGGATTTTTGATGCCGTGATATTATTGAGTTTGTGCCATGGAGTTTTTGAACTTTTGAACTTTGAATAAAATGCTCTGGTCTAAGGAACATCATCATTGTCCATGTTAGCAGGGACTACATATCTAACTGCTCCTAGCTTATACTCACCTAAAAAGTAGGATAGAGAAAATTTAGTACAATAACCCTTCATGACATGGTCCATATCGACTCTAAAACATTGTCCAAATCACAAGAATATTTTCTTTGCTAATTCCAAACTATTGTAATTGTGTTAAAATGCTGTATTTTCTCAAACTGATATTTTGTCCATACATTTTTCTTTCTGATTAAAGCAGCATCCTATAATCTCAATGCCATTCTTCAGTTAAATGACTTTTGTTAAGAATAAAATCAAGTTTGGGTTTCTTTTCTGTCTAGTTGTTGCTCCTCTGAGGCCCTATAACCCACTTTGCTTATCTAAATCAACTTTTAAACACCCTTTAGGCACATGCATTAAAATTGGTATGATATGTTCAGCTTTAATAACTACCTTATACCATGGGATGGGAGGGATTGCTATTTCATTATATTTGCTTTCTTTGCTTAACATAGTACTTGAAATATAACTGGTATTCAGTTATAGAGTGAAAGTTTGCATCCCCCCAAACCAGAAAGTGTGCCCTGCATTGACACCAGGCAAGATCTGTGCTCAAACTTCTCAGCCTCTGTTACTGTTATGAAAAGTAAATATTGTATAAACCACCCAGTCTATGGTATTCTGCTATAACAACTTCTACTGACTATGACATAATCATTGAATAATTTGTGAGTAAACATGGGACTACATGAATGAGATATATGAACTCTGCACTGTGATTTTCTTCCATCTTGTAGCTCATCTTCATTCCAACATCAAACTTTTTCTCTACCGGTAATTCCTAATCTCCTGCTTCCTCCATTGTTATTCCTGTCCATCATTTACTCGATCCATCATTTACTATCCAACATCCAAAATACAAATTGTTATAACATAAAAATAATTTGATATCTATCTTTATAAAAGGCTGGTATGTATAGCTCTATATGCCCCCATCTAAGACACATTACCCAGTCTTTGCTTCCTCCAGGCTTCTTTGTGCACTGGTGGCAGCAGAGAGCAGAAGTAATCAAAAGCACAGCAATTTTACCCTTCTGTTCTGCAGTGCCTGCATCTCTCCTCTCGTTCCCACCTCATGAACCCGTCATTCTCTCAGTTTTACCACAATATCCCCAAGCCCTGATCATTTCTAGTATCAGCAAGTCCTCCTCTTGGTACTTTGAGAGTGTTTGTTCCTTCTTAGCATTACTAATCTCTGAGTAGCTGCACCATCACTCATTTATGTCCTCTGCTTTTCTTCACCCTGAGTATTTAGTTCACTGACTTAAATTCCCTTTATTTTCAGTATTTAAATAGTACCTTTTATTTGCCTGTCTGTACTTGATAAATAAGCTATGTAAAGGGAACATTTAGATATATTAGAAACTATTTAATTTTTTCTTGGTATCTATGAATTCCAGTGAATGACTATAGTGACAGCATAATTTATTCACACCATATTGTTTTGGATGAATACTGAGAGCTCTATGGAAACCAAAATGGTTCAAATGTCATGAATGGACACCTGAGTATCATTTGATTACTTTAATGACTAACACAGTTTTTTATTCTGACAAAAACCTAAGTTCAGCTATATCAAGCATTACTTCATGATTCCAGAATGCAAGATTTAGTTTGCTCAAAGTAAACCAATCACATTCAATTCCATATAATCACAGATAATTACTTTATCCTCCATATCACTGTTGATCTCCTTCAAATTTTAACAATTTAACTCCTAGCTTTTTCAGATTAATAATTTGTTAGGCATCCTGCTCAGGAAAAAGCTGCCCTATATGAATTTCTGTTCCTCACTTGAGTTTAGAGAATTTGTCCTGTTTTGGAGTATTTGCTGCCATGGAACTCAGATATTCAATCACTATTAGTTGTTCTGGAAAAGATTACTAACCCAATATGACTATTGTCCTTATAAAAAAGAGAAAAATAGAATACAAATTCACCCAGGGAAGACCATGTGAGTACACAGGGAGAAAACATCTATAAGGAGAGAGACTTCAGACAAAACCAACCTTGCTGACATCTTGATCTTTGATTTCTAGCCTCTAGAACTATGAGAATAAATTGCTCTTGTTTAAGTTCTCCCTGTCTACAGCACTTTGTTACAGAAGCCCTAGTGATTAATAAAATGAGCAATGATATAAATTTCCCTGTTATTGGTGAAAAAGCTTAATTTTCTCCCACAAAAAAATACCAAAACAAAGGTTCTTTCATACCACTTTGAATTATAAAATAGAGCTAGAGCAGTTGGCACAATAACTTCCCCAATTCTTAGAATTGTCTTTTCTCTAATAGTTTCCTTGAATTATTTCAGGAATTTTGTGATGCCAAATTTTTACCTACACACGTTTTGAGAACATTAGTTTTTCCAAGCAAGGACACTTGATTAAGCCTTGTAATTATTTGATTCATTTAGGTAAAAACATGTAATAAATTGGGCTCCTGGTTAAACCAGAACAAAATATTCTAGTTTGATTTCTTGGAAAGATTGCATAATCTACTTAGCCATAGTTTTTTTCCTTGAACAACTTGCGGACTCTTCCAGGAAATCTATTCTTACCCCTTTAGTCTCTACAATCCCTTTTTGCTTGGGTTGATTAAAATGTATTATGCAGCATTGCACAGGACAGAACCAATATTTAATTTTAGTCTTTGTATTGGTGGTGAATATGTAATGGAATAAATGTCAAGGAAATGTTCAATTCCAACTGGGTAGCAAGGTTCTCTGAAGTTGCTTACCTTTAAAAATGAAGTAGTTTCAGACTTGCTCTTACCCAACATTCAATTTCTCTGAAATCTGTCCCCCTCTTATTTTTTTCCTTCCCCTTTCCCTATTATTTCTATTAAAGATTGTTCATTAGCATATGGCTATTCATGATTTGACTAACACTGTTTATTGGGTACCTATTATATGACAGAATGTGCATGAAATACTAGCCTTTCACAAAGCTCAAATACAAGCAATTAAAAGTTAATTCAAGTTCTGATAATCTCTTCAACAAAATTAGAGATAAGGGCAAAATAATTTCTGCCTGGTAGCGAGGGAGGGGAGAGGCAAGGGTTGGGGGAGGTAAGGGAGGGGACAGGGGAAAGGGGGGAGAAATGACCCAAACATTGTATGCACATATGAATAAAAGAAAAAAAAATAAAGTTAATTCAGCCCAGTGCCAGTGGCTCATGCCTATAATCTTAGCTACTCAGGAGGCAGATACCAGGAGGATCACTGTTTAAAGCCAGACTCAAATTGTTCTGAGACCTTATCTTGAAAATACCCAACATAAAAAAGGGCTGGTGGAATGGCTTAAGCGGTAGAGAGGACTTGCCTAGCAAGCATGAGACCCTGAGTTCAAACCCCAGTACCACCAAAAAAAGAAAAAAAGTTAATTCAAACAACAGATATAATTATTTCAAAGTACAGAATTGCCAGAGCAAGTATTTTAAAGAGACTTTCATATGTAAAGTCCAAATTAGGCACACATGAGAACCACTACCCTCCCAAACACACATCAAAGATTTTCACTTGTTCAAATACTTGCTTATTCTATTCTATAAAAGATTCACATTAAGAGTCCCCTCTATTTTTATAAATATTAAGGAAAATATTACTAAAATAATGTTTATATGTTTTATGAATAAATTTTATCTTAATTCAGCAGGTAATTTTGAAAAAAATTTCTTTGCTGATGTTTTTGTCATTGGCTTGAAAAACACCATGAGCTGAGAATGAAAGTATACTGACAACAATAACAATTGTTTCTATAACGTGCTCCAAAAACCTCTTGACAAATTTAGCAGTAGATAATGCAGATTTATTGTGCAGGTAAATGCCAAAGTCCCTAGTTTTATTGCCCTTTTGTGGTCCCCCAAACAACCTTTTTGTCTCTTTGTGTAATTTTTCTTCTGCTGGGCCTACAGGGGAAAAAAGATTTTTGAGACAGGAAATTCTATTAACCCTGATTCTGTCTGCAGGATTTTATGACTTCATTTTGTTTCACTTTGTGCTTTTGTTTTCTTTTTTTTTTTTTTCAATAATAAGAAAGACATAGCGTTTTTGCTAGTTGAGATGTAAACCTTGGATAATATTCTAAAATAAAATTTAATGAGTTCTAAAATCAATTTATGAATAATAAAAAACAGTGCTAATAGGTAAAAAAGGAGAAAATACCTATGTTGTATGTTAAATATATTGTTCTGAAGTGAAATATGAGAAAATTAATGTTTACTGATATTTACTGTAAACCACTGTCCAGAGCACCACCAAATATAAATGCATAAATAAATAGCTATTTCAAATATTGTTTGAAGATCATGAATCAATAGATAGTCACAAAGCTGAGATTTGAAACCAGGTAGATCTTATCACAAAGAAAGCTCTAGATATTTCAATTTCCATCATAATGAGACTGATAGTTTCAATGGCTATTCTCTGGCAGTTTCAACCTCATAAAACTTGGGTGTAATATTACCTACTCATGTGACTGTTGTCAGCATCGTACTATTTAAAGCGTTGAAAGCTCCAAGAGTAGTGCCAAGCATTTAAGACAAATAACCACCCAGGTGTATAGTACCTACAAAGCCTCTGACATAACAAGTATTTTATAGGCAAAAACAGAAAGGAATTATTGGAATGCTAAAGACCTCATCTACTTGCTAAATTTCATCTTCTAGAGTATAAGCCAAAGGTGTCAGCATTGACATATTATGCAGTACTGATTTCTTGACTTTTAGACACATCTTAAATCAAGAGGAGATTGCTATAACTGATGATTTGAAGGTCATGGTTCTTGTCTTTGTTGGGTGACAAAGACGTTGCATATCACCTAGGCGTAGATCAGAGTACCACAGACACTGAGCTACATTAAGCTGAAGTTTCTTTTGCGACTGACCTCACTGGCATACTTTCTCCATAGTCTCACTTACAATACTGGAAGCTTAAAGACAATAAGAGAATAAAAAGAAGCCACTGAAAGATGATGCACACACAACTGAAAATTTAAATGTGATTTGCTCAAAACATGTCAAAGTGCAAACTATTTCATGTGTATAAATAATATGCTTCCACAATCACTAACCCAGGCTGTCTCAATACTGGACACTGGCCAAAAACCTAAGGGTTATCTTTCAGGTGGTAACAGAGACAAGCTGTGCAGGGAAAACCGCCCTCTCTGTTCAAGGCTTGTTCTACAACAAACTTACTGCAGTCTTTAGTCAAGAGTAGCAGTGAAGGACATGGCTCTCCATACTCCCAACCGACATGCTGTCATGTATGTCTACACTCCTAGATGAAACAAATCCATTCCGAAGGCCCCGTCTCAGGCACCTCTGACAAGGCCCAAGATCTCTGAGGGGAAGTCCTCAAAGACACTTGTCCTCCACTCTGACTCAATAGTAAGCAATTTTCTACTCCTAGCCCTTTGTCCTTTTCCCTCTCCCAAGACTTGGGACTCTCTTGACAGTGAAATGATACCTAAATCTGTGCTGATTTAGTTGATACCAGACCAGTGCTACCAGTGCTATTCCAGAGGAACAATGGATAAGTGGCTAGGTAGTGCTTTCTCCAGTTTAGCCTCTTGCTCATAATGTCACAGTAAGTGATTTAAAGGTGTGACTGCTCCTTTCATCTGAGCTTGTTGCCTTAGTTTTTTTTCTCCAATGACCAGCAACTCAACTGTCCATCTCTTGACAGTACCATCTTGTATCATCTGCAGCACAGGGTGCCGTCCAGAGAAGTCATGAACACAGGGCCAGATGAACATATTCAAATTCATGCTCTCTCACTCTTTTTTGTTTGACAGCTATGAGCTGAATTGTGGACTCTTCCAAAATTTGTGTACTGAAGTCTTAACTGGCAGTTCCTCAGATCCCGTTGTGAGATAAGGTTATTAAATAAGTAATTAAATTAGGGGCTGTAGATCTAGCACTTCTCTAGTATGCTAGAAGCCCTGGGTTTAAGCCTTGGGGCTGCAAAAACAATGATAATAATTATAACAATTAAGTTAAAATGAAGCATTCAGTGTGTGACCTAATTCAATAGGATTAGTGTGCTTATAAGAAGTTGAAACTAGACAAACAGATGGCAAACCATATGAAGACAGGAGATAGAGACAGCTAGACAAGCATCAGAAACCTAACTATAGATATGCTGATCTTGTTCCCCACCCAAAAAAATGAATAAACTGGCCAAGAAAAATGTATTGTGCACTGGGGTTTTAACTTAGTGGTAAAGCACTTGCTTAACACGAGACCCTGGGTTCAATCCCCAGCACTACACCCAGGAAAAGAAGAAAGAAGGAAGGATCAGCCCACTTTCAGCTCACTGTGTTTTCTCTGCATTGGAACATTAATCTTTAATCAGATCACTTGCCTTTCTTAAATGATTTAGCAGTTCCTAAATGGTTGATATGTAGCTTCTAGAACTGGATCTATAAACAATATAATAGAATGACCCCTTTGCATGTACTCAATTGTATCATTTGCAATTAGCAGGTCCAAAATCCCACTTCAGTTACTGTGATATCCTGTCTTCTCCTAGAGTAAAAATTTCAGCATTTTGCCTTTGTGCATGCATCTTATTTCTGTTTTCCTATTCACAAAATTTCTGAATTTTCAGGACTCAAGAAAGAAATTTCTTAACATTCTCACTCCCAGCAATCTCAAAACAGGTGAAAAATAGAAAAGAAGAAGTTATTTTGTATACTAACAAAATATATATTTCTAAATATATTAGACATTAATTTATTAATCAAATTGTTGAGAACTCCATTTCCAACAATTAAGCTATATCTGGGTACAGGAACAATATATATATATATATATATATATATATATATATATAAGTATATATATATATACTGGTCCTTTGTCCAGAGAGATTGAGAGATTATATTACACATTGCAGAACTATTGTGCTTTTCCCATAATAAGTTCTCAGTAAATACATGGAAAATGTATGATTAGTGAATATGTTTACAAAATAAGTAACAAATGTATAATTATACATTATTAAGTACCATAAAATCCTACCAAAACCACAGCAAAAATGTGACTCTATATGATATTTAAAATCATGTGTTCACTTCTGCAGCACATACCCCACAATTGGAATGATAGAAGTTTCACGTGGCTCTTGCACAGAGTAACATGCACATTTGTGAAACATGTCATAGTTTTCCTGTTTCTATGGAAACGTCACTGGAATTTTATTAGATAGTACAATGAAATCTATACCATGCTTTAGGAAATATGGGCATTTTAACAATATTATTTTTTCTAATACATGAAAAAGTGAATGAAATTAATTATAACTCTCTGAAAAATGTTACCAACTGTATAATTTTGTTTGTGAGTGACATGGAAAAGGATGGCATTAGTTCACTCAAATGGCTGACTATCAGGTGTGTGTTAGAGCCTAGCATAGATGGACATGGAGAGAAAGAAGGTACTCCAGGGCTGACCCATACTCGGCTAATGATATCCCAGTAACCTAAAAGTTTATAAATGTTTGATTCTCATCTGCAGTACATTCACTGCAAGTTACAATATAAACAAATTAAAAAATATATTTTATTAAAATATTTTTTAATAGTACCAAAATGTATTTAGTTTGGGAAGGCATGCAACTCACTATGTCACTAGTAGTCCAAGCTAGCCATCAATTTTTAATCCTCCTGCCTCAACCTCCTGAGTACTGAAATTATAAGTGTGCAACACCATGCCTGGCTCAATAACTCTTCCTGAAGTGCACTTTCTTCTTTTATAAATGAATACAAGTAAAAATGAGTTTGAACTGTACCTTGCTGACTTAACGGGTATCTTCATCAGTAATAAATATTTTCAACCAATTGCTTGGTATTTTTGGTGAAATGAGAAGTTATTTTATAGAAGGAAATGGATGAAAAAACAGGAGCATAAAGAGAATTTATGACTTTTGCAATTAAAAACTCTTATATATTATACACATTCATAAAATGTAGTTCAAAATAAATATGTGTATGAGGGTTTATGTGGAGGCATGCACAATCTAGCATTCTGTGTATTACTAAAATGTTAGAAATAACAAATAATCCCAAGTAAATTATGATGAATTTGATATGAATAGAACCATTCAAAAGAAAGTGATAAATATGCAGTTTATATTTTTAAAAATGTATATATTATTAAAAATTTACTCACTTTCCATATCTATCTCATGCCCATTTAAGACATGCTTGACCAAAAGACTTAAAGAGGGCCATTAAAATGGGAACAGAGAAGATAGCTGCTATTTTTCAATAGAAGCAGTCCTTCTCTAGTCTTTTTCTTCCTCTCTGCTATAAGGCACACTAAGACTGTGGTTGTGTCTGTCTCACAGGTGTGTTCTCACAGTGAGGAATTAATGGATTCATGGAAGAGAACACCTAACCCCCTTCTATTGATTGCACCAGAGAAATGAAAATTAAACTTTGTTGGAAGCCAGTGGGCCTGTGGAGTGATCTGTTACCACTGCAAAATTCTCCCTTAGGTATCACTGAGAGTAAACCCTCAGTACTAACAGGACTGACACACATGCTGCATACCCAAGCTCCAACACATATTGATTAACTCATAAATCTAAAGTGGCTAAATACAAATGACAGACAACGACATTTGTTGGTGGCTTTGTCATACTTTCACTCTAGATAAGGGCAATGCTATGCTGTTTGAAACTGCATAAACTAAACAGGTAGAGGCATTTTAGAATTATAAACTTTGTAATATTTAAAAATGTATTTGTGACTCCTTAACTTTTACTTTTCTACCCTTATCCAGCTAGTGATTTACCTGTGTAGATATGAAAGAAAGCACAATAAATGACAAGCAATGGATGGGAAGGAAATAAGTATGGGCAACAGAAAGAGGGAAAGAGATTTATTATAAACAAGTATATATTAGTTTATTCTTTAGAAAATATTAGTCTCATAATTAAAAAATCAAAAATATACTAGAAACTTATTTTATCCCTGTTAATATTGTCATGGATCTCAGAGGAATTTCCTGTAAATCTTTGATTTTTAAGGTTAATTTTTTTGTGTGTTTGTTTCTTTATTCACATATTTGTGAGGCTGAGCAGAATTATGTATAAAAGAAATAGAAATCTGTATTTTATCTCCACGCTGACATATTTAGATGCATGGTGCTGAAATGAAATACAATCCAACAAAAAATGTTTTCTTTATTTAATGGGAGTGACCAAACCCACTAAAAAAAAGAAGAGAAGACAAAGTCATATTTCATTTTTATGCTAGAGTATTTCACGACTACACTCACACAAGAGTGAAACATGACTCTTTAGTGAAACCTAAAAATCCTACAATAATGACTCCAGGACTTCTTTTTCACTTTATTTTTGGTGGAGATGAAGTGCCTGACCTTTTTTGACGTTAAATGCTGAGCCCTAAAAATTCCCCCCAGGGGAATTAGAATTAATTAGAAAGTACTCCCCTACTTCCTTTCAGGATGGAAACAGGAATCAATGTGCTTCTCTGAAGTCATATTACAGATAAGAGATTAACTTTTTCTTTTGTTAGTGTTGAGGTCATATCTCAAGATATAGGGTTAATGTTCTATTATAACATTCTTCAAACTGCTAGAAGGGTACTTTCTGAAATCTAGTCCAATAACAAGAGGAAATTAAGTCATTAAAAATGTTTCAATGTTTGACTAATTTCTCCTCCTCATCTCCTTCTTAGGTAAGGAATTTTAGAGTTAAGTAGATCTTGCCTTAGTTCTTGTTTGCTGGCTTTTAAATTCATGACTTTGGATAGATCACTTAACTTACCTGGTGTTATTTGTTAAAGGAAGTAACAATATTTCTTCGCTAGTTTGGGAGAGATTAAAATTCCAATAACTTACATTTAATGTGACCAGAGTTTTCGACTATATACAGGCCCTCTACACAAAGGAGGACTTGCCTATTTTTATAACAAAAACAACAAACCTGTATTTGTATATAAAAGTCTTGCTTTTCTTATAAGAAGTGTACTTGTGCTTAAGCAAATAGATGCACTTTGGAGCCTGGTCCAACAAAAGTGCCTAATGTAGGTATCATGCAGTTATCCCAAATGATGTCACACTTCTTTTTCCTCAAATGCCATCATATATACAGAGTCCTTAAGCCTTTTATGAAAAAATCCAAATGCCTAGACTCTACCTCTGATGCTGATTATAAAGACCTGAGATGAAACCCAGAAATTCTGTCACTATTCCCAGGTGAGTCAATTCTACTTCAAGAAACTCTGACTTTGTTTTTACAGGAAAAATTAAAATTCGATTAACTTTTAGATCTTTCCAAAAATCGTCAAGGCTTTAATTTGAGATGAGGCTATCTGCATACAAGCTATGATGATGGGCCTGCTTGTGTTCAAATAAAGATCAGATTCCAAACCACTGAGCTCTCATATAATACAGATACTCCCTCAGAAGTCATAGTGCAGTAATGGAAGAGTCATTATTTTCAGTTAAAACAGAACCTACCACCCTGTTCTATTTTTGTTAGGAATGCAACAGATTAGACTATATTTTCAACAGTCAATTTAGTGTGTTTAATAATGACCCCACTTCTCCATAAAATCAGTTAACTTGATTCCTAGTCCCTTCCTCTCTCTAGAGGTCCTCTCCATTGAAATGATCACCCTCGCCCATTCAGTGTTCATTATCTTTGGGCATCAATTGTTATAATTGGTTTACTTGGCTTCAAAGTAGTGCAAATGATATTTCATCTCTGTCACTTGATGGACCTCTCCTTTTAAAGTAATGGGCTCTCTGAAATCTTTGCTTAGGTCACCTTTGTTGTTCATTCTCTGAGAATGAAATAGGCTGTATTTATTATCTGGTCACAATAAAAAGCAAGCTTGCCCCCTTGTGGCTATCATTCAAATTACACAGCAAGGATTTGATTTGTTCAATTTCTGGGGATTAGAGGTGGGGCAATATAAGAGAGAAATCCATCCACATTAAAAAAAATAAGTTTCACCAAATAGCAATGTTCTTAGTGTATTTTCTCAATATTATTTCAGAAGAACTAAAATCAGTGACATTTTAATAAGAATTAGTAGTAGGAAGTAATGCCTTAGGGGTGTGTGTGTGTGTGTGTGTGTGTGTGTGTGTTTATACTTACATCATATAAATGAAGTACAGAGAAAGTTCAAGCATGAGAGAATTGTCCATCCTCTACCTAGAAGTTAGTTTAGGAGAATCCTATAATAAGATACTTCGTTATGATTGATATTAAGGAAACTTTTTTGATTCCATAGAGGTATGAATTCTCATTTTCTTATCTCACTGAACTGTCAAAATCTCTCCAGTGGATCCTGTTGACAATAAACTAAAGTATAGACTCACTAGCATGATATAAATAAGTCATTCAAAATTTGGCTCTAATCAATCTTTGTAATCGCTTGTGGCTTCATTTTGAATCCTAAGATTATAGCCCCACCACGCTGTACTTGACCAGGGAAGTTGTATCCCATCACACTTCTATGCCATCTCATGCTATTTCTTCTACTACAAGTGCATTTCTTCCCTTCTTCCATTCCTTTCTTCCTTGAGACGAGTACAAGCACAAAATTCCCTCCTGACGTAAACCTCATCATCTCTGTGAAACTCTCATGAGTCTTTCTTTTCTCTGTTTTTCCATGAGCATTCTACTACTTCATTGTTTAATAGTGTACAGTCCTCCAGGATCTTCTTAAAGCCTTCCCACATCTTTGTGATGTAAAATATATAGTTAAAACATTTTTTGAATAAAATACTGACTTAATATCTAATTAAATCCTATTGTACTTCCAAGCGTAAACAGGTGGTCATACACTGAACTTGATTCTAATAAATAATTTTCCTTCTAAGATATTATGGTGGTGTCTGTCAGTTTTCACAGTCCAGAATCCATTCCCCATAACTTTAGGAATGATTCCTTGTCCCATAATTCTAAGCTTGAATCCCAAATTCCCTTTCTATGTTTCCATGTTCTTCCATGGATGTTGACTCCCTTCCATTCTCTCTTATTAATAAGCATGTGACTTAGATATGACTAGTAAGAGCATTATATTCTTTTTTAATTTTTTAATTGATTAATTTTTATTGTGCTGGGTTGGGGTATATTGCAGCATTTACAAAGGTTCTTACAATGTATGAAATATATCACACTTTAATTCACTCCCTCCACTGTTCTCCTGCATCCTCCTCCCCTGATTCCTGGAACTGTTTCAACAGGTATCATTTTTGCATTTACATACATGTGTATACATTGTTTGCACATGTTCACCCTTCTAGCCCTTTCTCCACCACCTCCCCACTCCCACCTGTGCCAGCTGCTCCCCCTCACCCGGGGGAAGAGCCTGTTCCTCTCTTTTGTTCTCCAATTTTGTAGAAGAAAAAACATAAAAGATAAAATGAGAAACATGACATTTTTGCTAGTTTGAGGTAAAGATAGCTACACAGGGAGTTTCCTTATTTCTTTGTGTTGTTTCCATATGTATCCCAAATTGATTCACTTCTTCCAGTACTCTTCACTCCTAAGTATATTATATTCTTTAGCCTAGGTGATTTACCCAAAGACAGAAAAAATTGAGAATTTAGGTAATTACCCTGGGAATAAGACTCATGTTTTTCAACTAACCAATGAGTCTTAAAGGATATGAGGAACTGAACTGCTACCACATGAAACCAAAATTATGAAAATGGAGCAGAGAAACAGAGAAATAGGAGCCCTAGTGATGTACATTGAGAATAAATTGTCATGAGTCAATTCAGCACAGTTTGGAATGTGATATATTGGAGATTAGGTTTTCTATCTTAAATGGGACCCACATTTGTGTGTGTGTGTGTGTGTGTGTGTGTGTGTGTGTGTGTGTGTGTGTGTAGACACTATTCAGACTTACTGTTGAGTCTTACTTACCTGGAATCAAGTATCTCAGGTAAGCAGTCATCAATAGATGGCTTTCAATAGTTGGGGTAAAAACACCATGACTTGTTTGGCTCTCAGCTGTACAAATTCTGAGATATGCTTTGCAGCTCTGCCTCATTGTTCTCCAGTGGATTAAACTCCAGTGACCCAAACTAGTAAATTTCTTATTGATATACTTTTTATTATCTGTCTTCCGTATATCATTTTCCCACTGCTCTACTGGTGTTCTGTGACCAACTATGCAAAGTACTTGCATTTGAAATTTTGTCTGAGAGTCTTCTGAGCAAACCCAAACTAAGCCTGACTCTGTGTGTATATATGTATATGTGCACTATATCCTGCAATTTGCATGCCAGGACTCTACTCTGACAAGAACTTTTATGTAGATATCTCTACCTTCCTACCTCTGTATTTCAGTATTTAGGTATTACCACATGAACTCCAAGAGTTTATTCAGGGAAGTTCCAGTATCCAGGAAAGAACTTCTGTAGGTTGGACTGAGGAGGGAAAGACTGGCAGAAAGAAGGAATGTCTCATAACCAACACAGTCATCCATAGGAGAGAGTACGAATGCCTCATTCTTTGAGTCTATTCATTAAGTGGTCTTATCTAAGCTAGTTTTCCTTATGAGGTGAGAGGCACCAAGTGTGGAAAAAGAGAAATGGAAGACACTTAACAATGTCACCTAAGTCAGATTTACTATTTTATAACATTAATAAACAACAATAATATTGTAATACAGATAGTAAATACAAATAGATGCCTTACCAGAATGCCTCTCTGAATTGCTTGTTTCCAAGTTCTTGAATGAACAGGTGTCATATGACACACAACTGTAAAGAAACTTGCAAATCATTTATCTGAAGGGGATTTTGTATTCACAATACTTGAAAAACTCCTACAACTCAACAACAAAAAGGCAAACAACCCAATGAAAAATTAGGCAAATAACTTCAGCAGACATTTTTCCAAAGAAGTACAAAGGCAGTCACAACATGAAAAGATACTCACCATCCTTGGTCTTTTTGCAATGAGTAAGCACTAATTAACATCAAATCTCAATAGAGGTTAAATAGTGGCAATTGTCCTGGAATGGAGCTCTTAAGGGGCACCAAACTCACACTGCCTCTCTCCAGAGGCTGCCAAATTGTAGATAGTCCCTGTGATTGTGGACTGCTATATTTTAAATTTACCACAGAGTAAAAGAGAATGTGATAAGAATAGGGTAAGTCAAAACATCCAAAGATTGCTGATTGTAACGAGATTCAGTCATTTTTCTTGAATAAACTCCCTAGATAGCAGTAAATCTTTTGGCTCATATAAAGAATTCTTTAAAAATTGATTCTGATTATGTTTGCCAGATTTCTCACTGTGTCTGTGGAAAAGGGATCCTCCAAGGTCCCTATTCTACCAATATTGATGATGAGTTTTCTTAATTGGTAACTCTCACATAGCCATAGTATCATATCAAAACCAAGAAATTGACATTGATTCAATATGTGTATAGCTGTATGCAATTTTATAACACGAGTAGACTTCTTAACCACTACTTAAATTGGACTACAGAATTTCTATGTCACTAAGGTTTCCTGTCAACTGCATCTTTATAGTAACACCCACTCTCTCCACTATCCCTAAAGGTTGGTAACCACTAAGTTTTCCTGAAATCAAGGTTACATGTCAGAAAAATTCTCCATCTCCCAGGAAAAATGCTCACTTATTATCCCTGCTCTACCCAGTTGTAGGCAGGGATTAACTGTGAGGCTTCTGGGAAAAATAATTAATAGATTTTATAGCACAGCAACAAGGAAGTCAGTCACTCATTCTCCCTCTAACCAGAGATGTGACAGGTTCATTCTTGTGGTTTCCAAAATCTGAAAGAATATGGATAATGTCTGTTGCCATCATTGTCTTATTCCCAGCTCTTGGCACATAGTAGTAATAATACTTGACTAAGCATCAGATTTAAGTATTTCCACATATTCAGATCTACCAAATATGAGTATACAATCCAAAGACAAAAGGAAAAAAACACCTTCAAATAATGAGAATCTGGGGCACTCAGATACTGAAATAATAACATAAATAACATTAAACTACTAAAAACAATTTGTTTTAGAAAATAAAAGGTAGAATCAAAAAGATGGACAAGCAATAAGCACTCATAAAAACTTGGATTTGAGAAAATCATAAAACACATTTAGAAATGAAAAGCTTCTTAAAAAACTAAAAATAGCACTGCCATATGATCCAGCAAACCACCCCTAGGGATATACCTGAAGGACTGTGAGTCAGGTTACAACAAAGGCACCTGCACATCCATGTTTATTGCAGCACTATTCACAATAGCCAAGCTATGGAAACAGCCAAGAAGCCCCACTACTGACGAATGGATGAAGAAAATGTGGTATCTATACACAATGGAATTTTATTCACCCACAAAGAAGAATGAAATTTTGTCATTCTCAAGTAAATGGATGGAACTGGAGAACATCATCTTAAGCAAACTTACTCAGGCTCAGAAGGCCAAAAATCACATGTTCTCTCTCCCTCATACGCAGATTATGGAACTAAAACAAATGCAGTAATATTATAGGACATGGGTCACACACTAAGGGGAGACCACACACGGGTGGGATAAGGAAAGAGAAGGAAATAAAAAACTTGAATGTGGTTAATGTGCTCACTGTATAGGAACAAATATAGTAATCTTAAACTGTCAGGAGTCACTGTGGGAAGGGGACTAGGAAGTAGTGAAGAGATCTGGTAGAGATGAACCAATTTGGGTTGTAAAACACATGTGCTTGGAAACAACACAAGGAATCTCTCTCTGTCTATAGGCAGGGGTGGTGGTAGGAGGGAGGTGGCCCAAATAATGTATACACATGTAAGTAAATGCAAAAACAATAAAATAAAATAATAAAAAGAATTGAAAAATACAGTTGTGAAATGATAAATCTTAATGGGGTCATAAAGTAGATTAAATACAGTGAAAGGATAATTAGGGCACTAGATTTAAAGAAACTACACAACATGAAGGACAGAGAGGAAAAGAGATAATAAGTGAGAGAAATATTAAGAAGCATGGGATTAAAATTTCAAAGACAAAACTTTCATCACCTTCTTCACATTCTCTCTCTCTCTTTCTCTCCTTCTCCATTCTAAGTGTTCTGACACAGTTTTAAGCTTTTTAGAGTTCTTGACATGATGTTCCATTAGCCCTAAATTCTTGAGGCTGTCTCCTTATTTCCAAAAAATAATTGTTTAATAATTTTAAAAAACCACTATGTGCCTATACAAACACATATAATCAGGAAATAAGCATTGATAAAATAGTCCTATACAATCTATAGCCTGGATTAAAATTCCACTATTTCAATGTTGTCTTTTTCATTTTGTTCCATAATCTATCCAGACATACCTATTTTGTTATTTTGTCTTATTGATAACCTCCAATCTGGAATACTTCTCAAGTCATCAAAAGTTTTAAATATTATTGTCTTTATATTCTATAGGGTGAATCCCAACCTTACTTTATCTGATGTTTTCTCACGAAAGATGGTTATCATACTTTCCTAGCAGGAAAACCACACAAATAACCCTGTATTCTCAGGGCATTAAATAGGTGGGCTTAGAATGTCAATCTTTACAACCGCATGATGGTGTCTCACAGGTGTTTTCACAATCAAGCAACCATTTAAAAGTTGAAATCAACTACTATTTTATGAAGAGATAATGTAAATCAGGAAAACCTATTCCCCATCAAAATTTCTCCCACCAGTTTAGCTTTCTCTGAATATGCTCTTCCTTTGTAGCACAATAAGTTGCAGAGTCTGGAACAACTTTCCCCACCCAGTCTTAATAATTTCTAATGAAACCTTTTGTCAGAGGGTAGATAAAATCCAGTATCTGTGTACTTTGTGTATTTGTTGCTAACAGGTGTCCTTGTTTTCAGGTTCTCTCAGAACACAAGGACCTATAAATAGGACCTATAAATATATACTTATGTATACCTTCATACACATTGATAACCACAAATGTGCATGTAAAACCTTGACATTGTATTCATAACTATGTTTCTAATTTCCCTCTACTGTAGGCAGAATACACCTTTCCTAAAAATGTCTATATCCAAATCCCTGAATTGATCTCTTAAGTTAAGGATCTTGACATGAGAAGAATCTGATTGATCCAAGTGGTCACAATGTAATCACAGTGGCTCAATATGTAGGAGAGGGATGATCTAGAGTTAGATAAGAAGATGTGATGATGGAAGCAAAGGTCAAAGAATTAAAGATATTTGAACATGTTATATTGCTGGCTTTGAAGGAGGAATGGCCCATAAGCCAAGAAATGCAGGCTAACTCTAGAAGCTGGAAAAGCAAGGAATCAAGTTTTTCTCTAGAGCTTCTAGAAGGAATCAGTCCAACTGATAATTTGACTTTAGGCCAGTCTGAGTTTAATTTTGGATTTCTGACCTCCTGCTCTGTAAGATAACGAATTTGGATTGTATTAAGTTGCTAGTGTGTGGTGATTTGTTGCAATAGCAATATAAGGCTAATAATATACCTGTCGAGGGATCTGATTTTCTTCTTTTCTGTGTTTGTAAACAAATTTTCCAACATTTAAAGACTTAACTCTATTCCTTCATTGCATTTACAAATTTGTTCAATCTCTTTTTTGTTCAATGAATTAAGTCTGTCCATTTATTATGAATGCTATCTTAAATGTTCTTTCCTTGTAATTTTTAAGTATCTAATGTTGAATAATATTTGGTTTACAAAATTAATACCACATAAGAAAAGTTTTGAAGGTTAAACTGAACATAAACACAAAAAGGTGTTTTGAATGTGTTAAACAACTTAAAGGACAAGATACATATTCATGACTAAAAATATAAGAAAGAGAGGAATTTTGAAGTTCAGCAAGGAATAGTGTGATTAGTCAAGACACTTTTGGAGAATGAAGTCAGGAAAGGAGTAATTGCCAATGTAGATAAATAGAAGGCACAGATGAAAGACATATATTCAGAGAATTTTGCATACCACATTTAACCTTTTGTGAAACTTTAAATTTATGAAATTTAGGAAAGATGAATATTAGAGTAAAAATATAAGCAAGAAGTTTAGTAACAAGAGTAGTGAATTAATCTAGGTGAGAAAGGTAATCCCTTAGCCCAGTGTTCAAGCAATGGAAGAGGGAAACTGGAAATATTTGCATACGTTGGGGGCCAAAATTGAAAGGGATAGTTGATCAAAATTAGTTTCAGAAGTAAGGAGTAAGTCAAAGTTGAGAGTTGTGTCTTGAGTATTTATATTCATCTGAAGGCTCTCTTTAAAAGATTTTTAATGAATTCTGTTTAAGCCTATGTACACATGTATGTAAATGGAAAAATGAGACCTGTGAAACTATTTCAAGAATGGAGGAAGGAGAGATAAAGGAGAATGAGGAGGGAGTGAATTCATCTCTGATATATTGCAAGAACTGTGTAAATGTCACAATGTACCCTCTGTACAAACATATTTTCAAAAACTTGATTTAAGTCTTATTTCGTGTATTCAACCAGAAATTCTTAGTACTGCAAGTTTCTGAACTGTTCTTGGGGCTGATATGCACAATTCTTTTTGACTTTTCCCTGCACTCTCTGCTTTCACATATTTCATCTCTAAAGTTAAATACTACTTGCCTGTCTGCTTTTTATAGATTCCACAACTGGGAGGACCTCTGTTGCCAGTTGTTATAATATATAAAACACTTAAACAACATCTGGCACAAAGTATGCATAATACGAATGCTATTCTTTTTATTCTTCTATTTTACTACTTCCAATCCTTCATTTATAATCAGTCCTTGAAAGTGTTTATAGTATTAAAAAGAATCAAATATTAGATAATGTACATATTTAACTAGAAGACTGAATGTTGTATTCTTTCCCCTTCCTATTTCAGGCCGAATCATAACATTTGACTCAAGATCATTTTATTTTTCCACTGTAGTTTTTCTCAAAATGCAACTTGGAACTATCATAAAATAAATTGTCTGAAATGTTAGAGATAAGAATTTAATGGTCTAACCTCATTTAAGACAGAGTGACCCATTATGTAATTGCAATTATATCTTAAAACAGTCAGCCTGCTGCCCCAAGTGTAATTATCAGGAGCATTTTATGTGGATCCATACCATTAAAAGTGGAAAAGTATACCAGATTCTCACGCTGAACTCTGCTAAACATGACAGAATTAGCTGACATTTATCAAAGTGTATCTTGTGTGTTATTTTTATAGGATGTCAGTAAATATTGGTGAAAACAATTTTAATTGTTTAAAAAAGTTTGACCAAATCTTATAAAATTAAAATTAATTTGAGTGTTTAATGTGTAAAATTTTTATTATTAGTGTCCATCTCAGGAGTGAATAGAAGGTAATAAATATTATTAAGAAAAGATGATTTTATGTCACCTATTTTCCTCCCTTTGAATATATTCAATAGAATTCCTAGGACCACATTTTGGAAAATGATAATTTAGCCTTAGCTTCATTTAATAGAGCTGCAATATGACGGTAAGTGATTATCTTTCTTCCTCCATCCCTTCCTCTATCCCTCCTTTCTTCCTTCCTTCCCTCCCTCCCTCCCTCCTTCCTTCCTTTCTTCCTTCTTTCCTCCTCTCCCTGCTCTTCTTCTCCACTCCAATCTTTCTTTCCTACAGTGCAGAGGATCAAACCTACAGCCTTGTATGTATTGAGCAAATGCTGTACTTCAGCCCTTGACTTTTTTTTTCCTTTTCTCCTTTTATTTTATTGTTTTTACATTTACTTACATGTGTATACACTGTGCCACCTCCCTTCACCTACTTCCAGGCAGAACCTGTTCTGGTCTCTTTGCCAATTTTGTTGAAGAGAAAACATAAGAGATAATAAGAAAGACATAGCATTTTTGATAGTTTGGGATAAAGATAGCTATATAGAGAGATTTCTAGCGGTGCTTCCATGCACATGTGTATTGCAACCCACATTGGTTGATCTCTACCAGACCTCTTCACTAATTCCTGGTTCCCATTTGTTTTAGGTCTATAATCCTCATAAGAAGGAGAACATGCAAATTTTGGGCTGCTGAGCCTGGCTAACTTTGCTTAAGATGTTGTTCTCCAGTTCCATCCATTTACTTGCAAATGACAAAATTTCATTCTTCTTTGTGACTGAACAAAATTCTATTGTGTATACATACCACATTTTCTTAATCCATTCATTACTCCAACAGGAAGGGCAAAATATTTGTGGCAGCTAGGGCTGAATGATAGAGCCTGGGTGGGGCAATATAACATCATATAAATAGGAATTGCTGATTAGTTTAATGTGAAAGCATGTTAGAGAGAAAGAGGAATCAAAGTTGATTGTTGGATCCTGAGCACTCTAAGTGATATGGGGAAAAAATGGACAGAAATGGGAATCATTTAATCCTTACAGCAACTCTGAGAGGTTAGTGTTTTTGTACTCATTTTATGTCTATGAAAATGAAGCAATGAGGGCCGAGCATGGTGGTACATGCCTATAATCTCAGTACTTGGGAGTCTATGGAAGGAGAATAGGGAGTTCAAAACCAGCCTCAGCTACAGAGTGATACTGTCTCAGAAAAGCAAAAACAAAGACAAAACAGGAAAGAAAAAAATGAATAGTGAAAGATTTATTAATTTCCTTGAGGTCCTTTAATTCAGAAGTAGAAGAATTTAAATCAACTTCTTCTGGAATTTATTTTCTTAAGAAATGCACATTTTGGATAATGATCTCTTTTTTTCCTACTGAGTTTTTGAATATTTGTTCTAATTGTCCAAATGCTTAGAGAATTCATCTGCTATGTTAAACTTTTCCACTAGAGGGAGCAATGACCATGCATTTCATCGACTATTATGGTCATATTTTTGATAGCTGTGGCAAAATTACTGTTTACTGGTCAACCACAGACTTGCTCATAATAAAGTTCTCTTGTTTTGTTTTATAAAGTCATAGGATATTTTAAATGAGAGTCTAGAATCTAGATCAAAACCCATATGGAGAGAGAAAATATGGGAAAAAAAGAAACTCATAATATGAATAATTGGCAACAAACCATGTAATTTAGACTGTGATGGAAGAATACATAAATGTTTTAACAAGCAAGGCATATTGTGTGAAATTTGATAAAATTCATTGTTATTACTTTAGGATTCTATAAAATTATACTGGTTATTATTCACTGTGATGTTTTTATTTTTTATTTTTTAACCAATAGTCAATAAATATTTTTAAATAGTTAAATTTACCTTGTAAATGTGATTTCCAAATCTGCTTTTTCTTTAAGGTTGGACATTACTGGAGATTGGGAGCCTGTTTCTGTGCTAATCACTTTACATATAGAATCTTATTTACTCATTTCTATTATACCCAAAGTGTCTGTTTCACACACGTGATGGGGTGACTCTGGAATGTCCTTTCCCTATGCGGTGTGCTGACTCATGAATGCATTAGGACAGCAGCAGCAGCCTACCAGCACAGTCTGAATGATAAAGGTGTCACCTAAAGTGAGGTCCCTAAGCTGTTAGCTGTTGAATGCCCTCCAAAGAAGCATGTGTTTCTAATTTGAGATTGCCTTCCTCCAGGGGATCTGACACATGAGGTTCTGTGAGGCCTTAGGATTTCATTTGTCTCCTCATGACATCACATGATATAGCAAATATCACCTTTGGAAATGGCACTCTTCCTTCTTAACAGATGGCTCAGCCTAATGAGGAGCTTGTTTTCCATCTGGAAATAAACAGGTTAATGTTCCAAATCCTGACCATTACAATGGAGGAAAGTTCAGAAAGCTCTGAAAGCAACATGTGACAACAACATCTGGGAAAGGAATTGTCCTCAACCATGAAATATTTGTATTTAATATATTTAGCACATATGTATGCAAAGCACATTAAAACTTACATTTTTATGTGAAGGCCTAAAACATGTCAGAATCTAGTCAGTGGGTCTGAACACTGCACAGCAAAATCATTTGGAAAAATTTTTAAATCTCAGATGTTCAGGCACACAATTAAGTCAGAATTGCTGTGATTGAATCCCAGCTAATGGTCATTTATTTTTTATGTTTCCCAGGTGAATCCAATGGGTCTCTGAATCATTTCCCAAACCTTAATTTCCCAAATCTTTGTTTATAGAAATAACCATGTGGTCTTTTCTCAATACAGATTAAAATTCAGTAGGTCTAATGTGAAGCCTGAATGTCTACATTTATAACAAACTCCCAGAAGATGGCACTGTGAGTAACAGAGTATCAGGCAATGTAGGTGGACCAGTCCTCTTCAAAACAGACATAGAGCTGCTCAAACACCAGTGCCCTTTCTGTTCATTTGGCAATATTTATCATTTCTGGGTTACTTAGAAGCTCTTGGGGTATTGGAACAAACAGAAATTAATCCCAACCTGTCTTTCTAGAGTTGTTAGCTATGTACAAGAACTTATCATTTTTTAATCATTTTTAAATCATTTTTCTCTAATGAAATCTAGGCCAACAGATGTTCATATCTTCAGAAAAAGAAGCTTATAAACTAAGTGTTATAAACTGTTATAAAAGAGTAGAAACACAATTATTTTACCCATCAGATTACTGTACTACTATTCTAGGCAAAAATTAGGTCTATTGATGTCTCAGACATTTTTCTATCAAGTTCGAAACTATAAAGCACAAACTAGAATTTATGGTGTGGCTAATATATGCCACAAACTTAGATTATATACACCATCAGGAAAGAGCCCAAATTCTGAATACTACTACATGTACTTAGCACACCACTTAACACACAAGTGAAAAATATGCTGAGATTTAATATGTCATTTAATTTGGCTCTCCAAATAATGATATCTGACTTTTACTGAATGTTTGCTATGTGCCAAGCAGTGTCTGTCCTAAGTACTTTATTTAGGAATATTAGTATCTTACAATGTTTATTAACTTGTGCAATGTTTTTAATACCCCAAAAGGCAGGTAAGATCCACTTTATAGATAAAGGAACTAAAGCACAGAGAGATAAAGTAATTCCCCAAGTTCACACGGCCAACAAGCAGTAGAACAAGCCATTCAATCCAGATACTCTGATTAGAGTCCATGGTCTTAACTACAACAATACTAATTTTCTTAACAATAATACATAAGAAGTAACTTTATTACCCCATCCACTTAAAGGTGAAGAAAAACGCAGGCTCGGAGATGATAAGCAACTTCCTCAAATTACCTGGTTAATAACTTGTGAAACCCAGGCAGATTTACATACAAAATATAAATTATTCAGAACCTTTGTTCTTGACAGCTTGTTTGGAGGCTCTAGCAGGGGAGTACAGCTACTCATATACCCTTTACTGAGTAACAGTCTTCCTTTATTGAGGATGGTTGTCTTCTTCGACTGAGTGCACAGCTTTGGGAGGGACACATGGAGTGGTGGAGGAAGGGGACACCTGCATGAGTACACAGCTTTGGGAGGGACACATGGAGTAGTGGAGGAAGGGGACACCCAGCTAAAGCCAGATTAGCTGAATCAACCCTGGTGATCAACGGGGTGAAAGAGTTGAAGCCAGATCGCCCTCATATCCAGAAACTTTATTGTTAAATTGTAAAGTCCAAGTTTCTCTCTTCTTCACTACTGAAACCAAGAATTTCAAATAATAGAAATACCAACCTCCAATGTCTAATGAGTACTCTCTCCTTGTTCACTTTCACTTTCTTCTCCATATACACTATGGGTTACCCACACTGAGGAAGTAACCTTTCTACCTGTGGGGAGTCTGAGGTGTGCAGGGCCGGGAGGCTAAGTGCCCATAATGGGGACTAAGGAAACATGAGAGATGGGGATGGCCACCCCTTTCCACCTGGGATCTTTGAGCTGAAAGCACCAACCTATGTTTTCCTAACTTGCTCTTAAAATGAAGAAGTGGGAGTTTTCATCACAGTTATCTATTATTGCTGACATTTGGGAAACTGGTTATTGAGAAAGACACAGTAGACCTGTATTGGAAGACAGTAAAAGTGAGATTTTCCCTTTTTTGTTGTTATTGTGTAAATTCTAAGAATATGCCTTCGGGAGAAATCATAAATCTGAACTCTTAAATCATACCCCATTCTGAGATGGTTAGTAAATAGCTTCCTAACTATTTATTTTGTAACATGCCCCAAAGAGCATGCCATCATAGCATCAATAGTAATGAACATAAGATGGCTAAATAAGAAGGTACTCTTCTCTTGGCCTTGCCCTCCTTCCAGTTTCATACCAATTCCAGTGTTTCTTGTGTGCCTGAACCAATAGGCTAAGAAAACATCTAAAGGAATCATTCCTTTCTTTACCTCTGCACCATGCCCCAGAAAGCAGCAGGGTAGTAGGAGAGAGGAACATTGCTTTGCCAACTGGATACACTGAATTAGTCTAGATAACTGTTTTTAAGATGAAGAGGTTGAGTGGTGCTCTGGATCTAATAACTGTTTGGCTGCAAATGTGCTCCTGAGTAAAAGTAATATGTAAGGTAAGTCCAATCAACACTCAGCATCAAGATCATTACAACCTAACCCAATCTTTGTTTTTCTGATAGATTTCAGTCCAGTTTAATTATACAAAGTACCAAAGTAATAGATTGAGTGTTACTTTAACCTTATTTGATGTTATTATTCAACAGCAATAGAATACCCACTTCATGTCAGAAAATAGTTCATAACTTATGAAAAAAAGTGGTGAACTGAACATGTTAGAATTTTGTATTTACATTATATTTTAAAAGGGAGTGAATAGACAATGAACAAGTTACAGAAAACATAGGATAAATTTTGATTCTGATGAATACTACCTAAAAAACAGAACAGATTAAGGACATAGAGAATGTTAGCAGGAAGGAAGCAATTACATCTAGTGTGGCCAGGGAAGGTCTCTTAAAAGAGAATAGGTAAGCAGACGTCTGAATAGTAAAAGAGAATAATACATCAGTGAAGAATTGGAGAAGAGTTTTGCAGGTAAAGGTAACAATATGAAAAATAACCCTGGAATAGTGTGTTCCAGAGACATGAAGAAGGCCATGTGTGATTGTTCCTAACCTTCCTTTCGGAGACAACCCAGTTTACCCCAGACACATGCCTCTATCCTAAGTAACTTTGCTATAGTATTGCTTCACACTAGACACAACTCACTTTCAATCTATTTGAAGTGAACGCTTTTCCTAATAAACTCTGCTATCACTAAAAAAAAAAAAATGAAAAGAAGAAGAAGGTCATGTGGGTAGAACAGAGTAATCAAGAGGGTGGGTGGTGGGAGACAAGACCAGTGAAGTACATGTGGGTTATCAGCACCAGGCTTTGTAGACCACCATGAGACGTCATAATCCTCTGATTGCAATGGGACATTTACGCAAAGCAGTCATGGGATTTAACTCTTAAGATACGTTACTTCTGTGCAGGGAATATATGATGAGGTAAAAACAGAAAAAAAATCGTTATAATAAAAATTATAAAATAAAAGTTCGTTGCATTTATTAATATGAAATATGATGGTGTCTGAGCCTAGCAGAGCACTGGGGGTGGAAAGGAGGTACACAGAATCAAGGCACATTTTGCAGGCCAATTAAAAAAGACCATCATCAGACAGAATATATGTACTCTCCCAGTTATCTCTTACTGAATTAAAAAAAGGAAGAAGAAGAAGAAGAAGAAACTACTCTAAGAATAAAACCAAGGGGTGTTGAGTGAGCAACTTGGAAAAGGCATAGCTCTCCAGCTTTTTTCTGGGCACATCATCATAGCTAGTACTAGAAGGCTCGCTTTCAAAATAGCTTTTCCAATTTTCTGTATCTTCCCACAAATGCCTCATTCCCAAAGAGCCTTTCTCCATGTTTTGTGCTTCTTACAACTTGGGGATCCCATAGAAAACACGTTTTTTACATGGAAACTGACTACCAAGAATGTTGCAAGATCAGGGAGGCACCTGTTACTGCATATCCCTCAATGCATCTTAATGTTTCTCACATAGCATAGACTGAGGAAGAAGTCCTAGGGATAACAAAGAATGCCCATTAATCATGTGGGACCCAATAACATATTGTAAGAACCATTTATGTTCCTCTGCCTTCCTAAGGAATTTGCTCCTCTAATTCCCTCTTCTTTTTCTGACTCCTGGATTGCCTCTTTTTTACTGGATGATACTAATTAGGTCTACAAATTGTTTAATGTCCTGAAATGTATTCCATCATTTTACTCAATCTTATATTCTATTCCAACTACTACCTCATTTGTGTCTCCTTTTATAAGCAGAATTTTAAAATATTTTTACACACTACTGCCATTCTTTATTATATTTTCTTTTGGTGGTACCAGGGTTTTAACTCAGGTTAACTTCATACTCGCTTGGCAGGAGCTCTACTGCTTGAGCCACATCTCCAGCCCTTTTTGCTCTGGTTTTTTTGAAACCACATCTCACATTTTTGCCCAGGCTGGCATGGACAACAACCCTTCTAAGTTATGCTTCTTGCTGGAATGTCCAGTACACACCGTCACAACCAACCTTTTCCTATTGAGATGAAGTTTCATAATGTTTTTTGCCCCAGCTGGACTTGAACTATAACCTTCCTGATCTCAGTCTCCCAAGGAGCTAGGCTTACAGGTGAGAGTCCAGCCCAGGGGAAAAGTAGTTCTCAAGACCCTGTCTTGAAAAAACCCATCACAAAAAAGGGCTGGAGGAGTAGCTCAAGGTATAAGTCCTGAGTTTAAACCTCAGTACTGCCAAAACAGAAAATCTTCACTTATCTTCCTGAACATCATATTCTCATTGGATAATTGATCTTTTATAATGTCCTTTGTTAATTTATCTTCATTGTTCCAATTTTAAAATGCTGAAATGCCCATTCTTCTAGACTTTGCCAAAATCTCTAATTTGTGCTTATGTCCTTGCTGTCTCATAAAGAATATGAGCTCATGTCTTTTTGTATTTTAAAGCTTTGTTTTAATTCTGAGTATAGGAAATCTTAGTCGATACCACCCATTTTAGCAGAAATTGTTAAGCTTTCAGTATTCTCTATAGAATGCAAAGCATTCTGAAAAGAAAGTTTTGAGAACTGCTACAAGTCATCTACTTTGGTTTCATGGTTCTTTGATCCTTATTTGATGATTATTTTTTAGTCCCAAACTTGTATATTTATTGTCTACATGGTATTCCACTAGAAAATTTTAATAACTTTATTGAGTGAGGTATAGCTTATATCCATACAATGTTCTCATTTAAACTGTACAATTCAATGGGAATTTTCATTCACAGACTTGTACAATACTCACAACACAATGATGGGCTATTTTTCTTCACCCTAAGATAATTCATACTCAGTAACTCCATAATTTTCCACAATATTTCCCCCAACAACCTCATAGAAAACCTCGTCTTGGCTTCCATGCTCTTTATAAGTTTCTATTCTAGACATTTCATAGAAATGGAATTATACAGTAGTGTGATTGGCTTTTTACACATTACCTATTTTCAAGGTTCAGCTATGTTTTAACATGTACTAGTAATATTTATTTTCATTGGCAAATAATATTGCATTGTATAACATATATTTACATACTGTATATACAAATGCATATTTTTTCACATACTAAAATATATATATTATTCTCTTGATAGTCATAAGGAATTGATTCTAGGACTTCCACTGAGAATGAAATTCATGTATGCTCAAGTACACAAGGACATGTATAAATCTCAAGCTGCTGAGTGAAGGAAATCAGACAAAAGAAGAGTATTGTTATGCCATTGATGTAAAATTATGGACATTACAAGCTCCATAGTGACAAATCAGAATAGTGGGAATAGGGAGAGACAAAATGCAAGGAGAAAGTTTGAGGATAGATGTGACAGATTTGCTCATAAATGTGATTACGATGGTTTTATGTGTGTATACACACATCAACACTTATCAAATTGCACGCATTAAATGAGTGTGATTTCTTGTATGTCAAATACGCATATGGAGACCTGTAAATTCCATTCCAGTAGATATACTCAAGGGAAATGAAACCATCTGTTTACACAAAAACTTGTGTTCAAAGGCTCACAACAGCATTTCACATAATAGCCAAAGAGTAGAAACAATCCAAATGCCCATCCAGTGATGAATGAATAAATCAAATGTGATATGTCCTTATAATAGAATATTATTCAGTCATAAAAAGAAGTGAAGTACTGGCACATGCTGTAACATGGATGAACCTTGACGCATCATGCTAAGTAAAAAAAAAAAAAAGCCGGACACAAAATGGGCAAGTACTGTATTATACCACTTATACATAAGCAACATTTATAGATACAGAAGGTATATGCAGTGATTGCCTATGGCCTGGGATGGGGGTGGATGTTGGAGAGAAGTGAAGAGTCACTGATGAAAGGTATGAGCTTTCTTTTTTATTCATTGTACAAAATTGTGGGATTTATTATGACATTTTTATACTTGTATCCTATGTACTTCAGTCATATTCAGCCTCCATCACCCTTTCTTGTCCCCCTTCTTCCTCCTGCTGGTCCTATCACTGCCTCAAGTAGTCCCCCTTCTGCTTTCATGTCTTTTTTAAAATCTAGATTCTGCATATGAAAGAAAACATGTAATATTTGGTTTATTTCCCTTAATATGATGGTCTCCAGTTCCATCCATTTTCTTCTAAATGACAAACTTTCCCTCTGTATAGCTGAATAGCACTCATTGTTGTACCATGTTCTCCTTATCATTCATCAGTGATGGGCACCTAGGCTGATTTCATGACTTGGCTGTTGTGAATAGATCTGCTATAAACATGGGTATGAGATTTCTTTATGAGATAACGAAAATGGTCTACAGTTGATTGCAGAAATAATTCCACAACTCTGTGAACATACTAAAACCATCAATTGTACTCTTTAAGTGGGTCCAATGCATGGTAAGTGAATTATATTTCAATAAAGCTGCTATAAAATATGTATGTCAATTAATTTGTTAATTATTTTCCAAAATATATTTTTTGGGGGTTTGCTGAATCCATTTAAGTCTTTTCCTCAGAGAAACTGATTTTTAAAACGTGAATAAAAACCTTGTGGAGGTTATTAAGAATTCTATGTCCATTGCATGATAATATTTTCTTAAGTTTATTCAGGTTGGAATATTATACAAAGGGCATTTGAATTGCTTGATTTTCTAACACATCTGCATGCTTCTGAATAGTCATGTCTGAAATATGCAAATAAAAATTGTTTCTACAAAAAAATTCTTTTATATAAAATAGAATGCCATTTTCATATAATCTACACACAGTCTTTTATATACTATAAATCATCTCTAAATTATTTGTAATATCTAATGCAGTGTGATATGTAAATATCTGTACTATGTTGTTCGGAATAATGAAGAGGGCAAACATCCATTTATATTCAGTGCTTATACAATTTTAGTTTTTAGTAATTTTGAGTCTGCAAATACAAAGCCCACAGACATGGAAAGCCAATTGTATTATATTTTTGCATTAATTCAGTTAATAGACATTTGGATTATTTCCACTTTGGTATATTATAAATAATGATGCTGTGAACATTTGTATCCAAGTTTTTGCATAGACACAAGTCTTTGGTTTTCATGGGTGTGCCTAGAAGTAGAATTGACTAATAATATGTAACTCTATCATGAGTATTTTGGGTAACTGCCAAGTTGTTTTATAAAGGAGCATGTTTTTTATTTCTAGCGCTAATGCATGGGGATCCAATTTCTCCATTTCTTTGCTATTACCTAACTTTGTGATAATATCATCCTAGTGATATGAGAGGGTAAAACATTGTGTAATTGATTTTCATGTCCTTAATAACTAATGGTATTAAGAATCAGATTGTAAGTTTATTGACCATTTTTATATCTTCTTTATAGATACGTTTGTTAAAATTTTTGTTCATTCTTCAATCGGGATTTTTATTTTTGTTTATTAAATATTTGTTAATATTCATTTTATATTCTGGTAACAAATCTCTCACAATGTATATGACTTGCAAATAGTTTTGCACGCTCTGGAACATCTTATTTTTTTGATGGGTGAACATTGAAATGCAAAAGTTTTGAATTTTGGTGAAGTCAACACTATTTAATCCTCTTTTACCACTTGTGCTTTTAATGTCATATATAAGAAATTGTTGCCTAATCCAAAATCACAGATATTTACTCTAAATATTTTCTTCTAAGTATTGTATACTTTTCAGATCTTATTTTAACTTGGTGCTCTATTTTAATTTCTGTTTATAGCATAAGGAAGGGTCATCTTTTTTTCATTTGTATATATATCCAATTTTTCAAATATAATTGTAAGAGACTAATCCCTCTCCATTAAATTGTCTTGACATTTCTGTTGAGTATCAATTGGCTATTATGAGAGAATATTTATGGATTCTGAAATCTTTTCAGTTGACCCATATGTCTTTCTTCATGCCAGTAATGCATTGTCTGGACAATTATATCTTTTTACTCTATCTTAATGAATTGTTGGTATCAGGAAGTATGAGTCCTCCAATTTGTTATTACTTTTCAAGATGGAAACACAAAGAAATGTTCACTTTCTGCAACAACAATAACAACAACAAAAATATCAGCTGAAACATTGATAGAGATTGTTTTTAAACTGAAGATCAGTCCCAGGGATTATTTCCATTTTAACTATATTAAGTATTTGGATCCAAGAATGTGACATTATTTCTATTTACTTAAGGCTTCTTTAATTTATTTCAAACATATAGTTTTCAGGGTACAGTTTTGAATTATGAAAGGATGATTCTTCATTAGTTAAATTTCTCCTAAATATTGTAAAATTTGTGATATTATTATAAATATAATTGCTTTCTTAATTTCGTTTTGAGATCACTTATTGTCAATGAATACAAATACAACTGATTTTATTATATTATATCATGCAAACTTCTGAATGTTTTTGTCAGTTACACATAATTTCTTAGTGTATTTCAGAGGCTTTTCCTTATTCACAGTTATATTATTTATGAATAGAGATAGTTTTACTTCCTGCTTCCCACTATAAAAATATTTTATTTCTTTTTCTTAGCTAATTTTATTGAAAAATGGAAATGATATTAGTGGACATCTTTTCTGTTTCCTAATCTTTGGTGAAAAGCTTTTAGTCTTTCATCATTAATATGTCATTAAGCTATGTTTTTTATAGATGTCTTTATTTTGATGAAATAATTTATCTTCTAGTCTTAATCTGCTTTTTGTAGTTTGTTAAGAAAAGCTTGTGGATTTGTAAAATTATTTTTTGTGTGCCTATTGACATGTTTGAGTGATTTTTTGGTCTTTTTTTCTGTAAATATGGTATATAATTTGAGTATCACTTATCTAAGATGCTTGAGACCAGAAGGGTTTTACATTTCAGAATTTTTCAGATTCTGGAATACTGTATTTGTATATACAAAATAAGATATCTTGGTGATGAGATCCAAGTCTAAATGCAAGACTAATTTATACACATAATGTGAAAGTAATTTTAAACAATACTTTTAGTGTGCATGTGTTTTGACACATGCAACCTGTCAGGTGAAGTTGATGAAGAATTTTCCACTTTTGACATTATTTTTTTTTCCATTATTCATTTATTCATATGTGCATACATTGTTTGGGTCATTTCTCTCCCTCCCCCTTGTCTCCCACCCTCTCCCTCTCCCCCACACCCTCCTCGCTTCTAGGCAGAACTTGTTCTGCCCTTTTCTCCAAGTTTGTTGAAGAGAAGACATAAGCAATAATAAGAAAGACATAGCGTTTTTGGTAGTTGAGATAAGGATAGCTATACAGAGAGATTCTTAGCATTGTTTCCATGTACTAATGTGTTACATCCCAAATTGATTCATCTCTAACTGACCTTTTCTCTAGTTCCTGATCCCCTTCCCACATTGACCTCTGTTGCTTTAAGGTTTCTGTATGGGCTCCTTTGCAGTAGGAACATCACTTTCAAGTTTTGGGTTTCCCACCTATCCCCATTCCTCCCATATGTGCTCTCTCCATAGCATGTGACCCAAGTCCAACAATATTACTGCCTTTGCCCTAGATTTAAAGTCCACATATGAGGGAGAACATAACGATATTTGGTCTTCTGAGCCTGGCTAATCTCGCTCAGAATGATACTCTCCAGTTCCATCCATTTACTTGTGAATGATAAGATTTCATTCTTCTTCATGGATAAATAAAATTTCATTGTGTATAAATAACACATTTTCTTAATCCATTCATCAGTAGTAGGGCATTTTGGCTGTTTCCATAACTTGGCTATTGTGAACAGTGCTGCAATAAACATGGGTATGCAGGTGGCTGTGGAGTAACCTGTGTCACATTCCTTTGGGCATATCCCCAGGAGTGGGATTGCTGGATCATATGGCAGATCTTAGTTTTTTAAGAAGCCGCCTTATGATATTATTTTACCACTCAAATATTTTGGATTTTGAATCAAATCTGATTTCAGATTTTTGGATTAATAATACTAAACCTGAAAAATATTGGCTGATGTTTACTTGTTAAAACAACCTCCTTTTCTGGGAAACATCGTACTTAGTGATGTGGTATATTTATGTATATATGTTATTTCCTCTTTGTTGAGAATTTTTGCATCAATATTTATAATAGGGTTTACTCTTCATTTTATTTTCTTGAAAAATTTTTGTCTATCTTTAGTATCAGGACAATCCTGATCTCATAGAATGAATGTGTTCCCTTCACTTATTTTTTGGAAGAGGTTTTAAAATGTTAAAATTAATTCTTCTTTAAGTGTTTCATAAAATTTTCCAGTAAAGGCATCTTGGTTTAGGCTTTAAGAAAGTCTTTAAATTACAAATTCATTCTTTTTACTTCTTATAGATATACTCAGGTATATATTATAGCTTGAGCTAGTTTCAGTAATGTGTTCTAATACCTTGTCCTCTATCAAATCGTTGAGAGTTCCTACACATTTCCTAAGCAAGTTTGAAAGCTAAGTGGTAAGTTATGCATATTTGTTAATTTGAAAACTTAGTACCTATCTCACTAAAATGCAACAAGAAACACCATTCTCAGAGCAAACATACCTATTGACTGTTTTTTCTTGATAATCCCTAGCCCTTATTTTATTTATAACTGCTTAATAACAACATGTAAGCAAGAGTACAAAGATATTAAAATACTATATAGAGATAATAAAATACTTTATTAAGTGGGAGAGGAAAATGCAAACTTTCCACTCTCATGAAATAAAAAAAGACAAGAAACACAAACAGAACATATAACACTGGGGTTTAAACTCTTCTTCTTTGCTGAGAACCTACGAAATGGGGTAGTAGAAATTTTCATAAAAGTCTAAGAGTCTTAGAATATTTGTACTATTGATATGCATGTCCATGCATTCACTGAGGACTATTGGGACCTCTAAGGGATGTCCTGACTTTGATTTGCTGCCTACAATATGACATCGAGATGAAAGGGAGATAGACATGTAGACACACCACAGGAAGTGATCCAGGAATCTTGTGAATGGCAGGCAATGGAGATAAACTTTCTTGTGTTGTGCTGGAAAGCCTATGCTAAACATCAGATGCCTAAAGTCAACAAAGAGGTCATAGGATATCTGATTATGAAACTTAATAACACAGCTGGACACAGGTGGCTCACACCTATCTTCCTAGCTACTTGGGAGGCAGACAACAGGAGGATCATGGTTCAAAGCCAGCTGGTTCAAATAGTTCACAAGACCCTATCTTGAAAAAACCCGTCACAAAAAGAGGGCTGGGAGAGTGGCTCAAGGTGTAGGCCCTGGGTTTAAACCACAGTATTGCAAAAAAGAAAAAATTAAGAACATAAATATACTGCCTTATGTTCTTTAATTACTAATAAAATAGAGACACCACCACAGTTGCTGCCAAGATTTATGTGATTTTCCACCTACACAATAGTTACACTGGTCACTGAGGAAGCTTGTGATGATTTACAGCTTGATTCATCATTGTCCTTTAAAACTTTGAAAAATTAAAAATAAATTTATGACCTTTTAATTTTTCAGTACCTTGAAGATACAGAAATATGTCTGGGATAATGGGTGTGTATATCATAAAATGACAGTCTTCAACTTCTGTCATTTGTTTAACATGTTGTTTAATGTCCCATTTCTGATAAGGGTCCCTTTTTGAAAGAGAAATTAGCAACAGCCAAAATCCTTTGAGTCAAGATATTCTTAGAGAGCAATAAAAGTAATAAACTAAATTTTATAATGCTTAAAGATATTATATAGTAAAAAAGTTACTGATATTTCCATAAAAAGGAGCTAAAAGTTATGCATTTCTATAAAAAGTATAAATGTGAAATTCAGCATGTCACATCTGTATCAGATATCAAAGTTGGTTGAAAATTTTAATGATGCTTTGGAATATATCGTTGGGTTTTATGCTTGCAGATGCTATTCTTTGGCAATAAACCTGAGCAAGAAAGCATGGCAAACACTTTGAGCATACCAATCACTTCCTCCCAGTCCTCACCCCCAGTCACGTTTCCACCTTTTATGATCTTCTTCAGCTGACCCTCCCAAGGTCATTCTACATTTATTCATGACCCTGGAATTTATTTTTGGGTAACCACATTTCAATGCTAACTGGAAAGAAAATGGTTGAAACAGCCTATGTAAACACAGTTGCTTCCACTGCTGTTATTTCCCAAGTATGTTGTTCATTCTCTTTTCTCATTTAAATAAAGAAATGAATAAAAACTGATTTGCTATTCTCTAATAAATTGGCAGTGAGTAGCAAAGTTGTTGGTTTTTTCTCTTGTTTTGTTAACTGACCTTATGTGTAGTTATTTTTATATGAAAATTGCATTTAGTACCTAAGACAAATGAACTCTCATTATATCAGTGAGTTTATTCAAATCCTAGGACTTTGGGCAAGTTAACAGTGGCTTTATAGGTCCAAAAATGTGAATATTTCTAAAATAAGAAATGACCAAGTATCTTACGTGAGATGCTAGGTCTGGTCCTGGTTTTAGACTAACTGATATTAAGCAACACATTTGAAACATTGGTACTCAAATGATGTCTGCCTTTGACCACATTAATGGGGGTAGAAAATGTTCATGTTATCTTAGAGTTCTACAGTTACATAGATTAATTACCTCCTTAAACCTGAGATTGGCTTTACTGTGAAATTTGAATTTTTGTTACTGAGACCAGGAGCTATAAGAAAAGGTGAGGGTCTGTCTTTCTTACTATTTTGAATCAAGTGACAAAAATTCATTTCATCGTGAGAAGCTGTAGATGCTTCTATTAATATCACCACAGTGAGTAGTAACCATTTTTGAATGATTACAAAGGGACTGATTAAAAATAAAACAATAGAGTCTTAACAATTTTCAAAACTTTTCATTACTTGTGTATAGTGTTAGAGCCAGATTTGACTATGAGAAAAATCTTTAGCTTCCAAGCTACATAAACAAAGGTTTTCTCTGAGCTCTCAAAACACTTGAGATATTATCTATAACACCTAATATTAGGCATGAGTTCTCTCTAGGGATACTCTTAATGGTTTCTCAAAAATTCACTTGCCTTTCCTCTAGAGACAGGGAGCCACACCCAAGATAGCTTATTGTTTGTTGGATAACTCTTAAAATTATATTGATTAAACTAATTATGAAGTATACTTTGGAGGTAACTAATGAGATTGCTTTATATAATTTAAAAACAATAATCACTGATTGCTTAGGTTCTCTCTCCTGGTCAGACATACCTGAGTGCACTGGCTATTCAACATGTGCCTATGTATGAATTCATTTTCACCCCCTACTATTTCAGTATTTCCTTTTTTATCCCCTTTTAACTTCTTGACATCTCTGAGGATCATTGTAAATTGTCATGTATGAGGAGTATTTTTTTAAGAATGAGCATTTCTTTTAGTATCAGAAATAACCAGTGAGTGTCACTGTTCCAACACACTCACTTGTGACCTTGTCCCAAAAGGATCTTTGACATCATTTTGGAAGCCATAACACTGGTAATTATGCAGAACATAAGGAGTAGAATGGATGAATCAAAGGTCCTCTTAATCCACCCACATCAGCTACTGTAGACAGTTTGGACAGATTTATTCATGTCTTTTTTTTTTCATTAGTCTGTTTCAGATTCAAAAGAAGATAATTCATTTTGTTTTTCCTTCAAAATAAAAGACTGGTCATTACCTGCAAAATGCTATTTCTACTACTCAGTTTTTTTATAGTTTGTAAACAACATTTTCTTCTTTATTTCAAAGACTTGGTCAGTGAATTATTGATATAAAAGAGAAGGCAAGAATTCTTTCTGAGTATACATTTGCACCAGGTTTCCTGCTAGGCAGTCCATGTATCCTGTTTGTTTTGACTCTATTACAAAGCAATGAGGCATTATTCATGACTTTGGATAGGTCAGAGAAGGGAGGCTCAGAGAAGTTAAGTGACTTGATTCAGTGTGAAAGAAGTCAGTATGTAACAAATGTAACATTTGAAGTCAAAGCCATCAGATACCAGAACCCTGTTCTTTCCACTACATGTTCCTGCTTATAGACTACAGTTGTGAAAGTGGGGTACTTGGGAAACAGGTATCACAATCCTTCAACATGATAGCATTTTTATAGGCTCAGTAGAAGACCTCTGTCTTTACCACCTGAATTCTGAACAATTCAGAATTGAGATGGAAATTAAAATGTCATTTGTGGAAATGATGATAGATAGAAGAATTAAACTTAAAATACATGACATAATGAACTTGTCTAGTTTCTTCTCCTCTTCCCTAATCTGATGAGACCCAATCACCTAGATTAAGTTTTCTCCATTTGTCAAGATGAGAAAAATATGAGTGAATTTGGTCAGGAGCAAATGTCAGAAGGTTCATTTGTAACTGCTTAGTTTGAACATGATTCTTTCAGAATAAGAAGAAACATGAAGAAGATAAATACAAGGTATACAAGGTATAAATTCTTAGAGTTAGACAGAGATATGTGGACTGAGCTTTACATTTAGGAAGTATTAGGCTCCAGATAATATTTAAAATCATAAGGCAAGATGGAATTACCAAGCATATGGAATAAATATAAAGAAATGAAGGGTTTGACAGTTACATACTGAGGGTTTTCAATGTTAACAGGTTAAGAGATGAGAGGAATGACACAGGAGACTGAGAAGGAGCATCTAGTATGGTTGCAGGAGAGCAGAGACAGTGAGATATCCTACACACCAAGGGAAGATAGTATTATCAAGAAGGAAGCTGCCCTTGGTACATCAAATGATCCTAATATACCAAATAGTAGGAAGTCTTCATTGACTTTGGCAATGAAGAAGTCACTGGTAACATTAAAGTTCTTAGTGGAGTGATGCAACAAAAATTGATTATCAATATAGATGATTCGATAAAAAAAATTAGAAATAGCAATATTACTCTAACTTTTTCTACTTCTGTGGAATTTTGGAGTTAAAGAGAATACATAAATTGAGAAAAAAAGTAACAGTAAATCTGGAGCTAGTTCTTTTATCCTTTCTTTTTTTAAATGATTAAAACTGTATAAATATGGTGATACAAATGATAGCTAAAGAGGGCAGAGGCTGGATTTGATTCTGCAACAAGAGAACATGGGGAATCATTAAGTTGATGTCCTAGTATTGGTAAGAAGGATGGAATTACTGCAAAAGTAGAAGAGACAACTTTGGTTGGGATTGTAGGTAATTTATCTAAAATATCATTCAGGAAGGTAGAATACATGGGTACAGATGCCAGTAGGTGGGTGGGAGCTGTGGTAGTTTCCTTCACAGTACTTTAATTTTCTAAGTGAAATAGGAATAAAATCATCAGCTGAGAGTGAGATTTGGGGAGGAAGTGTTGGAAGACATAGCTTGAGATAAAGGAATAAAATATTAAAAGTCCTCTAGGTGAGTGAAGGAATAAATGTGCCTGGAAATAAATTTTTAGTAATGGGCTGTACTTGAAGTCACTGCTATGAATTTGAATTTGTCTATGAGTTGGCTTCTTTTCCCCTCTAGTTGTGATTTAGCTGTCCAGACTAAAGTTCAATGATGCACATCAAATCACACACACATACACACACACACACACACACACACACACACTGACACACACACATACACCCTTCATATTTAAAAACAAATTGTTTTACACCTTCTCTAGACTCTTCAAATAATACTTACACTCATGTTACAGCTATAGGTGAGATGATATTCTTTAAAAAAAGTAATACAAAGACCAACTTTAAGGGAATTGCTATTTCTTTCTTCCTTTTTGCAAACTCTTTCCTGAAAATAAGTCCAGATTTTAAAACAAACAAAAATACAAACAAAGGCACCATGACACAGCTAACATAGCCAATTATGTGAAAGTCAAAAGTTATTTTAGAAATCAATCCTTTCCCCTTCTTACAGATAAGGAAATTAAGGGCCAGAGGAGAGAAACTAATGCTCAGTACACCAGATTCCATACCATTCTATCCAAGGAATTTTCTGATCAAACCTCACCTTAATTGCCTTCTTTAGAGCCAGGTCACTTATCTAATTCTGCCTCTTTTATGATATGGCCATAATTCATTTCCTGCTCAGGTTTTGGCAGTCCTGTAGGAACAAACAGCTACTTGTGTCCATCATTGTTTAATGTACAGAAAACTTCCATGCTAATTCCCAGCAGATGCTCAACCTAGCTTCTATTATATATTTAAAATCTCAGTTGAAGCAAAAGTAATTAATCCCTGCGTAATATCCTCACATTAGTGCTAGGATAATAGCAATGCTGTTGCCTGGTTACCTCTTTATTTTCTTAATTGCCTTTTCATAATGTGTTTCATAAGCTAGAACAACCACATGGAAAATCCAGAATTACAGATCATTACCACTGTTATTGCATTCTAATTCCCATTTGTGATTAAAAACACAAATACCTCGATTATTGTCCAATTTAGGACATTCTTTTGTAGCCTTAAGAAGTTGAGGTTTCTGGGCCTCTAGGAATAATGACTAAATGTAATTTTAAAGTATCAGGATCTATTCTGCATGGTAGATGAAAATTAGGTATTTTTATTTAAGTAAGAGCTAGAAGGGCCAAATTGGTCACTAAGTTAACAATCTTCCACTCTTCTTGATTTCCTTGAGGCTGTTGCACAGAAGAGCATTGTTTGAGGATAATGATCCTAAAACCAAACTAGAGTATCTAACTTCTCTTTCAGGGTTAGAATTCCAGAAACGTGTTATTATGTTAGAGGAGAGGAAAGTGGAAGAGAGGGAGAGTGAGAGAGAGAAAGAGAGAGAGAGAGAGAGAGAGAGAGAGAACTATGCACCTCGACTTGCAAAGATCATTGAATATCTTATGTGATAGACTGTTTATCCTCTTTGTTATTCAGTATTGGAAGACAAGTAGGAATAAGGTGAGAGTGAGATAGATTTTGTCTTCTCATCATTTCAGTTTTAAGCCCCCAAATATCAGAACTGTATCTCTTAGAAAAATGTTTTCACCAGAGAGTGAGCAACATCACAAATAACAAAATGGAGAAGAGACTGGTGATTCATTCCTGCTAAACTCCAACACTGGGCAGAGGATAGGAAGCACATGCCAAGATCCTATGTTTGGCTGTCTGCCAAACATCACGTAGTGTCTGTGTCACATAAGTCCACTGAATCTAGTGCAATTCCTTGGAGAAGTAAGAAAGGACAGTCCATATAGAAGTGATTAGTGCAGAGTTTTTCAAGAAAAGAGTACCTGTGTTTATTCCAATGAATACAGCTAAGGGCCTTAAACAGGTATTACTTTAAATTTCTTCTTGTAATTATAGAAGTAGTATAGATAATAAAGTACAAGTGTTGAAATGTCCTAAAAGTTTAGAGAAGGAAATAACAAGTCCAAATACTACTATTTAAACCTCAGTGTCTTTAATATGCCTATAATACTTTCAGCCTTTGTATGGAGATTTTGGTGTATTCATGAACTTATGATGATCTACTGCAAAAAATTGTTACCATCAGCAATTTTTAAAAGTTCCTTATGATCATACCTTCACTAATATTGAATAATTATCCATTTAACTTTTATAAAATCTTGGTTACCTTGTGTTATATTCTTGTTTTGATTTGTTTTTTGTAATTACATGTGAGGTTTATTATTTGCAAATTTCAATATTTTCATATTTAAACTTTAATTCTTCCTTGAGAATACAGAAAATTTACTATTTAACTCTTGCCATGCCTTAAATTCATTTATTTTTGAGGGGCAGTACTGGAGTTGAAACTGAAAGCCTTGTACTTGTTAAGCAAGTGCTCTGCCATTTGAGCCATTCTGCTAAAACCTTAGTGCATCAATTTTTTTTTTTTTGGTAGTAGGACTGAGATAGAGTCTCATTTTATGCCTGGACCAGCCTAGACTGCAATCCTCCTATTTCTGTTTCCCCACATAACTAGGGTGACAAGTATGCTACTGTCCACAGCCATTGGTTGAGATGGGGTCTCACCCACATTTTGCTACAACTTTTCTTATTTCTGCCTCCCACATAGCTAGGACTATAGGCTTGATCCAGGGTTGGCCTGTTTTTTAAATAATGTATTTACATACATACAGCAATTTTGAATATAGATTAACTTCTACATAATATTCAGTGTTGAGGATTCATATGTAATATGACTATTCTTTAGTGAGGAATAGTAATCAGTAACAGGCCTTTCTACCTGTTACATTCATGATAAACTATTTTATTATTTAAGATTGATTTTTATCAAATTATATTCATTATAAAAACCTTAAACATATTTAAGAAAGTGTAAATTCCCAAAACCATGCCCCAGAAATAAATGCTACTATAATTTAATAGATATATTCTTTCTTAGTGTTTCTAATTTACACAACACGAGTAAGTAAATACAATGGGACATAGAATATTTTTAGGATCTGTGTTCAATATTTCAGTGTTACACATAGTATGGCAACAAACATTGTTCACCTTTTTTGGCTTTGTGCCTGTGTTTCTGCAAAAAGATTACAGCACTGAAAGGTTTTAGTTAAAGGAGGTATGTATTTTAAATTTGTCTGTTTCTGCCAAATTGCCCTAACATCAGTGTATGAAAGCACCCACTTCTCTATACTGTTAATTTTGGCCATTATGAGTCTTTTTAGAAATGTTGATGATCTAAGATTCTTCAGAGCAAAGGTTCCTTCCACCAATCTTTCAGAACAACACTGAATTCCATCTCACGCAGTCACTCTATCATCAAGGAAACAAAGAACAAATGCTGAAGAGGATGTGGGAAAAATGAACTTTAGGTGGGAATATAAAATAGTGCAGCCAGTATGGAAATCAGTATGAAAGTTCCTTTAAAAACTAAAAATACAACTACCATATACTCCTTCTATACCACTCCTGAGTATTTACCTAAAGTAATGTCAAGTCAGCATGCAGTAGAGATACCATCATACTCTGTTTATTGCAGCACTATTCACAATAGCTGAGTTATGGAATTAGCCTTTGTGTGCATCAACTGGTGAACAGATAAAGAAAATGCGGTATATATACACAATAGAGTATTATTGAGTCATAAAGAACAAAATTACGTCTTTAGCAAGATAATGGATGGAACAGGAGATCATCATGTTAAACAAAATAAGTTAGGCTGAGAAAGTCAATTATCAAAGGTTTTCTCAAATATGTGGAATCTAGATTTTTTTAGATGCATGAATATAGAAGGGGGACTATTTGGGAGTAAGCCAGTGGGAAGAGGGGTGAGGTGATGGGTAAGGTAATATGATCAAGTACATAATATGAATGAAAATATGATGAGTACATGACAAGTATGAGAGTATCATAATGAAATCCATTATTTTCTGTAACTGATGATAAAATTAAAACAAAATTTATATTAAAAATAAACAAAAGTAAATTTTGGGAACCTGATAGATGGATAAATGGCACTTTATTTTAATTTCCCCTTTTAGGTTGTTAAGAAGATTCCACACACTTTTTCTAAAACAATCTCCGTATATGTGTCAAGGAATGACGGCAATGTAATTGCGTCTTGATTTGCTCTTTTATACGGTTGTTAACATAGTATTTAAAAAAAAAAACAAACTTTTGCAGGAGTGAGGGAGGGGGATAAAGGAGAATGATGGAAGGGGTGAATTCAACTATGATATATTTTATATGTTGTAAGAATTTTTGTAAGTGTCACAATGGCCTGCCAGCACAACAATATAAAAAACTTTTGTAGTTTATGTGTACTTTTATTGGATTATAGACAGACAGTAAGCTCAAGACTACATATAATTTGGCTCCATAAAAAGAAAGTCCTTGTGCTGTACCCTGGTATATGGAGCTTTTTTTGAGTGAATACCGTGGCCTGGAGTTGCTGGCATGGAATTGTTATGCTGTTCAGCCAAGAAGACAAGAGGGCTTGTCTGATAAGTGCTGAAAAGCCTCTATTTTCTGTGTTCCACATTCACATTTCTACGTAATGATTGCCTCCAATACCCACAAACTCTTGCCTTTCAGCTGAATAACCAGCTTGTCTTCTCTCCCTATCTCTTAAGGCTTTCCAGCCTTAAAGGCAGAACTTTTACCTTCTTAAGTTCATAAGATTCTATATCTATTTCTCTACTTATAATATATCTATATTTGTCTTTAAGCTTCCCACACATTTATATTTTTATAAAATCTATTTCACTTAAATCTAAAGTTTATATTTAATGCTTTGTTCATATTCATATCCTATAATCTTTTTAATATTGATATTAAAAATTTGTGAAAAGTCAGATGACAGAATATTTGATAAGGAACATGTTATTGTTCCAATTCAATAACTTTGGAAATATTTACTTTTCAAGGAGATGAGAGTCTTTAGATCTCATCTAAACAGAGAGTTCAAATCTCTCATTTTAAAAACACAGAAATTAAGAAAAAGAGAATTCCCCAAGGTATCTAATTAGTTGGTCATGAATCATCTTTAGTCTGAACTGATTCATTAGCTGTTTGAAAAAAAATTTTTTCACAAAAACAACTTATTTCCTAATCAAGAAAAACCATTGTGAGTTAGGTTAACTGCATTAATAGTGTATGATTCAGTCTGGCTTAAAGATCATTATTCATTGAGTCAGTGAGTGGTGGTAGGCAACAGAAAATTTTGAGTTTTTATTGAAACATATTTGTTTATTTACAGAATTTTAACCAGATTAACTTAAGCTTTTCCACTGAAACAGACAATAAACCCTTTTTTTTCCTTAAAAATACTTCCTGCTAAAAGAGGAGTTTCACAGGCACTGCAAGTTTGATAAGTTTCAACAAGTGTGGAGATATGTTTACTTAGAAACTTGCATTATAGTGAAATATTTCAATTCATTTCTGAGTTTCTGAGCATGAACTTGTCTTAGGTAACTCCTTTTAAATTTCTTTATTAAGTTTTCTATAACTATTTTTTGCACAAGACTTAAATTGTTTGGTCAGATGTAGATTGTGACATAGGAAAGAGCATTTTGAAATTGACATACATAAATGTAGTGGATAACATATCCAATTGCATTCAAGATATAGGGATATACCATCATAGACCTGAAAACATGATTGGATTCCCTCCCACTCCCAATACCTCATGTATGACTTTCATTTTTTCATTGGTTTCTTTTCTTTCTTTTGGTAGCTAGATGTGGATATTACCTAAGAATCTGCACTGATCCCTGACTCTTTTTTTCTTCTTTGTCTACTCTTCCCTTCTAAAAGCTTTGTCCTTACATAGATTCAACCCTCACATCTGTATAACATTTCAATCTATGTGTCCTACTGTCACTCAGGATCCTGAAAATATATATTGAATTGTCCCAAACTCAACCCAAAGTTGGTATGTTGGAAATTGGGCTATTACAAACATACCCACCCTATTTTCTTTTCTGAATCCCTAATTTGGTAATGGAAAGCATGTATTTGGTTTCCTGAACCTGAAATATAATTATGAAGTATGGTTTCTTCATGTCTCCCATCTCTTCTTACTTACCTACTCTCTAGCCAATTGTGAAATTATGATATTTCTGTTGTAATGTTACTCATTTTTCTATTTTCTGCTGCCACAAACTTCATTGAAACTTCAGTGTATCGTTAAGGATTCTTGGATGACCTGTGGAGCTCAATGTTGTGACTTTTCCATAGCCTTCTGCACATAATTGTCAGATAAATCATCCTAAAACTTTTGATAATTACAACCTCTTTCTCAGCACCCTTCAAACTGAATGGTATAATTGAAAAGAAATAATTATTCAGTTTTGTTGGCCTGGAATAAGCTTAGGAATTTGTATTGAAATAAAAGCAATAAAGCCTGCTAAATACAGGCACTGTGCCAAACATTTGCAAACTGGTGTAAGGATTATAGAAATGAATTCAGAAGTGTAGTGTTTACACTTTAGGAGTTAATTGTCTAATGAGGAAGGCATATAGAGAAATTACTGTAATTATGGTCAAAAGAAGTGGATGATTGTTACCACTTACTGAAGACTTACTATGAATCAGGATCTGTGTCAAGGACTTAACTTATGCAAAACCCAAATAACATGACACCAATTAATTTTTCCAACAACATTCCGTAGCAGATACTATTATTCCTATTTTATAAAAGAAGTAACTGAGGTCATTATCTTACTCTGGAGATTAAAAGGTGTGCATGTACTCTCTGCTATATGTTATTAGGTATCTTTTAAAGTTCAGATACTTTTCCAAGGAACGCTGGAATTTTTTTGTGGGGACAGTGCTGAGGTTTGAAATCAGGGCTTCACTCTTGCTAAGCAATCAGTCTAACACTTCAGCCACACAATCTGGCCCTTTTTCCTTCAGTTATTTTTCACATAGTATTTTGCTTTTTTGCCTGGGACCTGCTTTGGACAATGATCCTTCCAGCTATGAATCTTGCATAGCTGGGATGACAGGTGCCACCACACCCAGCTTATTGGTTGACATGGGGTCTTGTCAAAATTACGTCTTTAGTTTTTTGCCCAGTCTGGCCTCAAACCTTGACCCTTCCAATCTTTGGCTTCTAAGTTAGGATTACAGACATGCAATACTATGTCTTGCCAAGAATGCTTTTTTTTAAAAGCCTTGATTGTCCCTAAATGGAGGGCTTAGTTATAAAGAGCAGATATTTGCTGACCAAGAGGGTAAACAAGGCATTGTAGACACAAACAACAGAGTAAGAAAAATATCAGAGATTTGGACATGCAGCTCATGTTTAGGGAACTTTTGTGATTTAGCATGGCTACAAAGAAGAACAGGCAATAAGCAAAGGAAAAGGTACAGCTTTTGAGGTTGGTAGGCAGGATATTAAAAGAGTATATTACTCACACTGAGAAAACGTAATTGAAAAATCTGGCTGTCCTAAACACTTTTAGAGATGACAGCTAAATCAGCTTGCATAACAGCAAAAAGAATCTACCCACCTGCTTAGTTTCTAATGCAATTTACTGAAAATTGTGTCTTCCTCCACACTTCAGAACAAATTTGACCTCTACCAGATAGTAGTTGTACTGTTGCTATAGTCAATATGAAAAGCTCTTTTTTCCATGATAATTTTCTTCTCTCTTTCTAGGCTACTGAGTTTCTGAGGTATTTTTATCTTTCTCTTTTGTTCCCTTTCATAGACCTGCAAAAGTTGTGCTCATCTCCTCGTGGGCTTAAGAAGAGTGTGTGGGCAGCCAATGGCAAACACAAGGAAGGTAAATTTGGGGGATAAAGTTTCAGGCACTCCACTAACTCAGAGCTTCATGATAATGTGTAGCAGCTCTGGAATCTTTATGGGGTTCAGCATGAATTTACAACAACATAATCACATTATTAATTATAATATGTTACACCATAGGTCATGATGTAGTTTGCAAAGCAAATTCACATCTGCAGTTTAGTTAGTTTTATCCTAAGTTTGTAATGCAATTGAATTTGCTGATAAATGTCTTATACAAGCTATTACAGCCAAAAACCTTTTCAATACTTATTTTACAAACATTTTTACATTCTAAAATCACTTCATAATCTTAGTATTAACAAATTAATCAGCAAAAGACTATTGAACAAACCATTTGACATTAATTTACTTATAGTTTTTAATATAAAACAATACAAACTACATATCTATATTATGGTCACATATACATGAACAAACACATATCTATATTATGGTCAATTTCCTTTAAAAAAACCTTTAAAGCAATAAATCAATTCATAATAGATGAAACACGACAAACATAAAATGTACTAACCAGGCAACTCCCTTTTAAAGAGAAAGAAAATGACTGCTAGTTTTCTAATCTATTGGTTATTGGGAAACTAAGCTAACCAGTTACATTGTCAGAGTTAGAAAGTAGGTCTCTTAGTCAGGAGGGAGTTCAAACAAGAAAAAAATAGAGCAAAGAATCATATGCTTATAGTTTCTGTTAGAAAATTTTTCACAGACATGTACTCTGGTCCCCAAAACCCCTGACCCAACAACAAATCAAGATGGCTATGTTGGGGAACCATAGCCTAATGCTACCAACTTGTCAAACTATATGACTAATGTACCTTGCCTTGATAATGGCTTTGACAAAAATCTGTAGGTTAGAATATGTTTCCTAGTGTATGTGTGAGTGTATGTCCTATGAATACGCATGCTTTGGAAATATATGTGTTAGAAAAATACTATGACTGTCAGTCCCCCCAAATAGCACTATTTTCCATGACAGAATAGTTTTAATAGTATTGTATTAGAACTAGTAATACATCCTATGAATGTGGTTACCATGTAAAATCTAGTTACCTATGTAAAAGTACCTAACTTCCATTTATTAAAATCAGATTTCTGAACCCATAACTGAAAATCAATCTCTCATCACACATAAAGTACAAGCTACTTTAGGATAGATTTTCTGTGGTATAAACTTTGCTATTATTTTCTTTTAAATGCTTTATCACTCATTATTTTGCCTCTGAATGGCTTCCGTATATTAAGAAGTATATAGAGGTGATTATTAAAAGTTTTGCCATACCCAGTGAAAGATGAATTATAGGATAGAAATTAGAAAGGATACATGTTAAATTAATAAAGAATTACATGAGTAAAAATAGACTTTGGGATAACGTTAAAGACAATAAGAATATTTGTAGGAATCAGTAGTTATTAATTTATTCTTATGTGCCAAGAACTGTATTCCATCAAATAAGCCCTTTATGTGGATTCATTGAATCCTCACAACAAGTTTTTGAGATCAGTAGATCAACTGTCACAGCTGTTGATAGACCAAAATCACATGACTGCAGAGGGACAAGTAACTAACTGCATAGTGCTGTATGAGATAACCTGGCCAGATTCGGGCCAGGTTAGCTGACTTTAAAATCACAGCTTCTCCATAACTTAGGCTGTTTTAATGTTTTATTAAGCTTCAGAGATTTATTTTACGAATGTTGGAAATGAGTCTAAGAGGAACAAGAGTTAGTTAGGCATATCTCCTAAGAAGCAACAGAACACAAATTTGAACCGGGATCTTCTGAGGTCAAGGTTGCATACTTTCCCAGCTGTCTCTGTATTTGGAAGCCAAAGACCAAGCATTCTGCTATACAGAACAATCACCACACTAAAGGCACAATTTGATGATGCATCTGTTAAGACAAATGGAAAACTTAGAATAGGACTAACAGTTAAGGGGAGATGACTAACTGGCATAAAAGAATCAGAGAACAACTCAGGGTTGTATGTAATTAAGTGCTAACTTATTTAGTAAGGATAAAAGTGTTCAGAAGACACCTTGTGTGGGCTGGTGCATTCAGGGAGGAGATGGCACATCAGCTGGGCCTTGGAGAACTTGGATAATGAGGAGAAAGTGGAGAATGTTACAAAAAGATGGGGAAAAAGAGATTTGGGGTTATTTTTGTGAAGCACATTTTATGAATATATTTTGACCCAGGCAGAGGGTTTGTACTGAAGGATGGAGTGAAATCTGGTGAATAAATTATATAGGGCCAGATTATAAGAATTTTTTAATGTTTAATTTTATTTTACATACATATACATAACTTTACATAAATTCTTAACTGTGGTAATACATATGCTTTTGCATTTTCAGTTGTTTTTCTTTTTTTCTATTTTGGCACCCTTCTCTCTTCTTCCATTCAGCCATATTAACCCACCTATTTTTAACAAACTAGCATATAACTTCTATGTTTTCCCCATTTGAATAACTGAATAGATTTTGTGGTAGAATAAATCTTTTTGATACATTTGTGGCTATTAACTTTGTTTCCAGTGCTTTGCTGCCATGAGCAACAATGCAGTAAACACATTGACATATGTGTGGGGAGCAGATTAATGAGAACTGGACACAAGCAAAGTGAGATGCAATTTATTGCTTTTACCTGTAGGCTGAGAGAGGCACAGCCCTGGCATGAAACAGAAAAAAAAGCAGAACAGCTGCATCTCCTAAGTTTGTGTTCAGAGAAGGAGGAACACAGGTTTCTCCTGTTACAATGTCACACCCCTCCCTGAGAACCTCTGCTCCACCCTGTTTGCCGCTGTTTATAAAAGGCCCACTGAAGGAGGGCTGGGGGCTTTTGCTTTTTGCCTTTTGGGGCTTTACTTTGGGCTTTTGGAGTTTTTGCTTGGCTTTTGGTTTTTTGCTTTGCGGGGCTTTTTGCTTTTGAATATTGGGAAGAAGCTTTTACTTTGGGCCTTTTGGTGTGGGAAGCTTTTGAAAGGGAAAAGAATTATTGAAGGGAAAAATTGCTGACGGGAAAAGAATTGTTGAAGGGAAAATGCTAAAGTCTGCACTGAGAATTTTAACATAGGCTTCAGAAAGCAAAGCCGAGAAAGAACTTCATACGGAGGCCTTAGGAAAGCTAAAGAAAAGCCAAAGAGAACATAGAATGGTGCACAGTGCAAGTCTAAGGACTGAGATCTTAAGAGTTATGCATATGCAGGTAGTAGGTGCAGCTGTTTGCAAGTTTGAGCATCGAGGCTTTAAGAGAGCTAAACGAAATGTTATCATTCGCTGGTAAATGGATGGAATTGGAGAACATCATTCTGAGTGAGGTTAGCCTGGCCCAAAAGACCAAAAATCGTATGTTCTCCCTCATATGTGGACATTAGCTCAAGGCTAAATACAACAAGGGGATGGGACTTTGATCATATGATAAACCGAGAGCACACAAGGGAGGTATGAGGATAGGTAAGACACCCAAAAAACTAGATAGCATTTGTTGCCCTCAATGCAGAGAAACTAGAGCAGATACTTTAAAGCAACTGAGGCCAATAGGAGAAGGGGACCAGGAACTAGAGAAAAGGTTAGTTCAAGAAGAATTAACTTAGAAGGTAACACACACGCACAGGAAATCAATGTGAGTCAACTCCCTGTATAGCTATCCTTATCTCAACTAGCAAAAACCCTTCGTCCTTCCTATTATTGCTTATAGTCTCTCTTCAATAAAATTAGAGATAAGGGCAAAATAGTTTCTGCCGGGTAGCGAGGGGGTAGGGGAGAAGAGGGACGGGGTGGGGGGCCAAGAGAGGGGGTGGAGGAAGGGGGAGAAATGACCCAAACATTTTATGCACATATGAATAAAATAAAAATTAAAAAAGAGAGATGGGACAATGCAAGCCTGGGAGCAAAAGACTTTAAGAGTAATTAAGCTAAAGATAAATTAAGAGCAAGCATGGGACAGTGTGAGCTTAAGGAAAGAGGTTTTAAGCAAAGTTTTCAAGAAGACCTTAGAAGCAAGGCTTTAAGGAACTACAAGGAGAAAAGCCTTAAAGAATCAAGATAGAGAAAAGAAGCAATGAGGGTTGTACCTCTCCAGCAAAGTGTACAATACACCTGACCCCAACTTTCTGTCTGACTGTCTATCTTGAATCTTTTCTAAAATCTCCAGTTGCCCCTAGTTAAGCCCAGTTAGGTCCAGTAATAACCAAGGAGAGTGTGAAAACCTCATTCCAACAAGGGAGGGAGCACAGAAACAGTGCCTCCTTCACATAAGGGTCATTATGATAGCTGCTTTGTCTGTATGAAGTAGACATCCAGGGGATGATTATTGATTAAAATAGGATTTAATGCTTCGCAACTCCAAATCAAGGTATGAAAGAATGCTTTTCTTAACATTATAAAAATAGTTATCATGGCTCTTTTCCATTTTTGCTAACAGATTTTTCAAAGATGCCTGATAATTTTGGTATATATCTGTGACTACCAGAGAATAAATTTTCCCCACATAAAATTATTTGCTTTTTGGTGGAATATAATCTGAGAGTATGGTTTATAGACATTCTGCATTTTTATATTATTTATGGTTTTCTCTTCCTTTTTTTCTTTTTCCTTTTTTTTTGTCAGCCAGGGAAGTACAATGAGAAATAATCGAAGCATTGTGATAGAAGGGGTTTATTTTAGGAGTAAGAATTTACCTAGCTGTAAGATTCATGTGAGAACAATGGTCAAAAATGGGAAGCAGGAGGCTCAGAAAAAAAATCACTAAGAAGCCCTTGTGAAGCTCAGGTGTGGTAGGCAAATCAGCTTGCAGAAGCTCTGAGTTGGCACAGTGGGGTAGCACAGGTGGAGCCTCCTACAGAATGGATACTGCCTCTATACCTCCTGCTGGGCTGCAGTTTCTACAGTGAAAAGGATCTGGACAAGGTAGAGGAAAAACAAGAGTTTACTAGAATCTTTCTTCATCTCTGTGTCATTTTCTCATTGCTTCTAAACATGATGACCTTCACAGTGTTGTGGCTACTGCTTCCTTTCAGCTTTCCAAGTCTAGCACAAAACTTTCCTCAGCTTCAACCTGGAACCATACAAGGAAGGGGATGCTAGAAAAGACAGTATTATTTAACAAAGCTGACACAGACCTGGTGTGACAGAGCACCTGACAAATTATAGTAAAAGTCCACAAAATACAAAGATAATATATATTCCTACAAACTTCAGTTAAATAAAGCTCATTGAGTGAAGAAAATAATCTGGTCAGTGTTTGTTTAATTTTCTCTTTTGTGTTACTTAAATATTTAGAAAGATACATATTGTCCCTTATTATATTTGCAATTTTAATACTTTTTAATTGTCTAATAGTTTGATGTATTAAATGCTATGGTGTGGTGTATGGAATATATGATGCTTTATTTGATGTATAAACGATACCTGCATCTTTACATAGTATATCTGTTTGGGATTTGGTACTTCTAATGTGAAATCGATTGATCCTAATTGTAAGTCCTGCTTACTTTTTAACTTTTTAATTTCCATGGAATCACTTTGCATAATTCATTGTTACTTTTCCTTTTTTAAACAAAATTCATGTCCTTATTTAACGTGGTTTATATCTCTTTCTTTCAGTGAGATGTATGTTTATATTTTGAACATTATTGATATACTTTATTGGTCTTATATTGATTTGCAACTATCATTTTTTACACTGCTGAGTATTTCCTTTCAAATGTTGGTCAAGATTTGATACATTTAATTTATTTTCTACTTGGATAATTTCTTGTTCTTTTCCCACCCATTAAATACTACTTTGAAGTTCCTTGTTATCAAACTGGGGTGTTTTGTACAAAACCATTTTGTCATGAAAACTCTTGCTTCTATCCATCTCCTGCTGATTTCTTTCGAGTAAAAGAAGGTTTTCTGACAATTTTTTTGTTTCTGTTTCATATACCATCCTCTTGATAGAATTCTGTAATATTTTTACATCTTCCATGCCCAACTATCTGGCTTTGCTGAGAGAATTGACAACTATTTTTAATACGCTTAAATTTATTTCATAGCAATATTTTCTTTTTGGTATCTTTATAGCTTTTATATGAAGTATCTCTAAGAAGTATTTGAATATCCCCTTGAATTTACTTAGATAAATAGATAAAAGTCATCAGCTGGAGACTGAAGGAAGAGTTGAATCTTCAATCTAAAAGGCAGTCTGGAGACCATGTTACAACCAAGTTGCACAGGACATCACTGTCTAATATTTATAAAAGGCAAGATTCTGGGTGAACATGTGTTTGATACCTTACAACATTTTTGTCAAACAAATGTGATAATGAAATTGGTTGCTTTGAAGAAGTAGAGAAAGAAAGGGATGAGCTCAGAGATTCACTGGATGGTGACAAAACCTTATTTGGGTATTGGAAAGTATAGTCACCAGTGTTAACATTCAAAACTTCTGAAATGAATCATATGCAAAGCCTTATTTTATTGTACAAAATGTAATCCTATATTTTTCCAAATATTCAAACATTGTTTTACAGTAATACACCACAAACTTGGAAGTCTTGGAACTTTGAACACTCATGGGTTATATAACCATATGCTATCTATTCTTAAAGCAATTCAAATATGTAATGTTTCTCTTAGTATAAAGTTTGCAAAGACTAAAAATATATATCCTGACTGAATTTTATACATTGATTTCATTGAATATTTGTTAAATGTAATGAAAAAGAAAATACATATCTTCTTCCTATTGGAGAAATGATAGCAAGGAGAGAAGAAGTTTATTTAATATCAAGTATGATTTGCTTAATATTTTTCAAGATGGCATAATCATAATGTCAGTTTCAAAGATGTTATACATAGATTCTTTAGATTTTCTTGAGTGAGTAAAAGGCTATAATTGACACATTAACTATTGATATATAAGTGGTTTCAAGTCACCAATATTTACTTTCTTAAGTCAACTAAAGCTCTTTTTCAATAATCTTTTCATTCATTGACTTTTGCTTTGGCAAACTCTTTGTCTCTGAATCATGTCACGATATTTAATTTTAGACACTACTCAAGTTCAGATTTGGATCACTAGTTTTCTTTAGAGGGAGAAAAGGACTAACTTCATTCAAAGCAACCATAGGGCTTCCATTACTGCAGCCAGAGGACAAAAAACTATCTTTCAGAAGACCAGACTTAGACTATGAGAGTGTGGAGTGGACTTTAGAACATCTAATTCATTGGCTTTATTACAGGTAAGATACCCAGTCTAAGCAGAAAAATCAACTTTCCCACAGCTAGATAACCTGCCAGTGTACAGGCCTGAGTAAGGTTTGTGACCCAGATTCCAAAATCAATGCCCTCCTTACACACCTCAATGCTAGGTCAAGAAGTAACTGAGTGCTGTTTATGTTACAAATCTATAGTATTTATTATTGAATTAAAATGGCATAATGTTATTATCTATCAACATTATTTAAAATGTTTGTTATTTATATTTCTTTTTTATAATCATTTTTCTATAGTATGAAATGCATATATGAATGTAAGTATGTTCACATAATTAACATCAAAAGTAGCATTTTTTTAAAGTTTGAGGCTACTAGTAATTGCACTGACCCAAATAGCAACTTAGAACATAAATTACTCTACAAATGAATGGAGAATACGATTAAATATCACTAAACACAATGAAAAAGACATCATTTCACCCACATTACCTCCATGTAGACTTCGCTATAGTTTTAGTTTTTGTCATCACAGATACAAACACAAATACTTTTTTAAAATTGATCAAATAGTCTTTTGCAACTTGCATTTATCAATAAGTGATGTATCAGAAATATTTTCCAAGTAAATAAATACTCATGCCTATCAGTTCTGTAATGGAAATACAGTATGCGTGAGTATACCAGTCACTCACCCTTCTTTAGAGGTCAAGCGTATTTTATCCTCAAAAAGTAAATAAATAACCACAAAAGCTTCCTACATTAATGTCTTCCTAGAGAAACAACCAAACAGCCAACACAACACTGGCTTAGGCCAATCAGGCAGAAGCAAAGCTATCAGAAAAGATTCTAGCCATAAACACCTAGTACCAGCACTTTCAGAATAGCTTAGTCCTAGCTTTGCTCAATAACATAGCAATTCAAAAAATATGGTAGAGTTGTTGGTATGGCCAGTGTATCAGTTTAAAAGTACATTAAGATGGGCAGATCATAGCAAATAAATTCACAACTACTAAGTTCTTGATTTGCAAAACAATACAGCAATGAGTCTTTTTGAGATTATCTAACCAAAAAAAGAATAAAGTAAAAAGGTAATGTAAAGCTACAGACTAGCATGCAAATATCAAAAGGCAATTGATATACTAGAGTTCTATTTGAGCCTCTTTCTATTTAATTCTTTAGGCAAATACTAAACAATTGTTGTGGATCATGAGAAAACCATTTGATACTATATGTATATTTATTTGAGCAGGTTTTACATGTTGATCAATGTTTAGGCACTATGAGAAACACAAAATGAGTCAATGAAAAGGCTATGTTGGAGGATTTTTTTCAGAATTGAAAAAAAATATACCTAATTTCAAAAGTTTATATGCACAAAACATAGTAAAAATGATAAAAATGCTATTAAATAATGTTAATAATATTCTACTGGTGTAATAAGGGTTAAATTTACATCTAACTGCCTTTACAATAAATGGACGTGAATAAAAAGTGTCCATCCAAAAAAAAGAACTTGGAAGGGTTTCAGGAGACTCATTCCAAGTGGAGGAAAATGAGTAGTAGCAGCAAAAGACCAGTGAATGAGAAAACCATTACAGGATCAAAGGAGTTGTAAAAAGAAACACTACTGAGAAGGGCTGAGAGCAGATATGGAGCTCCTTGAATGGTAGGGCAATGAACATGGGCTTAACAGTTCTTTTATGCTTTACAATTAGTTTTAACAGCTTTTGAGCCTTAATTAATATATGGAGCTACACATTTAATGTTTGATCCACTTAAACATGTTCAAACATCAGTGATACCATTCCCACAATCAATCTAACAAACATATCCGACAGAACTGTAGGACAAAGTAGATGATGACAGATCAAACAGCATGGACTTTATTCTATAGGCAACTTGAAGAAGAAATTGCTGTAGTTTTGAGGAGGGGCCTAAGTTATGAACTTAAAAAAAAATCCGTCATCCCATTCTTTGTCAGAAATATGTATCTCCTCTTGATTCTATTTTCTCAAGCTAATCATTTTGTGCTCCTGTCTCTTCAAGATGCTGTGTGATAAGATTTTATCAGGCTGGAGTGAGACAAGGTAGAGGCTATTGACTTTCTCCATTGCTTTCTCTTAATTACTTACATGCATCAGAAGCATCACTTCTGAATGCTGCTCTGAGCACAGTCTGAATATCAACAGGATTGACTGGCTTAATCCTGTTGCTGTACTATACAGCTAGCCAGGTATATAAGTTTGGGGGAAAGCAGTTATTAAACTGAACTTGGTCTTCCATTTTGATAGCATATAGCTTTTTGAAGAGATGATTTGTGCCCTTAATAAAATATGAAAGGATACTAAAATGAAGAAGTTAATACATTAAATATAAGAACCTGTAAGTATACACAAACATAAAATGTATAAAATGTTTTCGTATATTTCCCTTTCTTTTTTTGCTTAAGGAAAATGACAACTGTATGAGTTGTCAATTTTATCTTCTAAAATTTCATTTGTTTATTCATTAATAAGTATTCATTTTCTTCATATGAAAGAACCACACTGATCTCTGAAGAAACACTCTGCCTTCAAGGCGACAATAGTCTCCCTCTGGTAATGTCTCCCAGAGAAATAGTTCTGTCTTTATTCTCTGCTATTTGCCAAGAAATTCTTTATCAATGTGATCTCGTGGTTTTGTTTCACCCATGAATACTTTAAGTAAGTGGGTGCTGGAAGGGGAATAACTTTGAAGAGAATTTCTATCTCTATTTCCATTATTTAGGCAATGAGAAGCAGAACTGGCAATTTTAGTGTTAATTAAGGCAGTGATTCAAGATAAAATAAGTAGACAGAACTCTCTTAGTCTCCTTGATAAAACATACAATTTAGGGGATCTCACATTTGGCTAAGCTGACGGTCATATTTTAAAATTCAAAGGAATAAAAAGCGACCCTGTAAAGAACAGCATTTCTAGCCTCTCTGGGAGGCAAAAGTAGCAGGGGGCCTGATAAATTAATTACTTAGGGAGGACAGGACAGGTGGTGAGTTGTGGGAGGGCGAAAGCAGCAGAAACCCCAATGAGAACAAAAAGCTTGGGTCTAAGGCTAAAAAAAGAAAGAAAAAAAATGGATTTATAGCATGATAGACATGTGAGGTTTGGGGTGGGGAGGAGTTTAAAGTTACATGTATGTTTAAGATATATGCATATAATCAATGTCTATTTTTGTACAAAGCATAAAATGTCAGAAGAAAATATCAAGGTTTTTTTTTTTTTTTTAAATTTTCCCTAATCCCAGCTTGCAAAAGTAATTACTCTGGATGTTTTGCAAGTCTCTTTGAAGTACTTTTTTTGTTTCCTTTTGTAAAATACTATACATACTAATTAGTGTATGATTATATTAAGAATATTAGTTATATATGATTATATTAATCATACTCTTGAATGAACAATATATGTAATAAGCATTTCATTTCATGTCATTAAAATTTGGAGAGTTTCAAAACCAAAAATAGCAAGAAAAAAACAACTCAACACAGTTAATTAGGCATTCGCTAACGAGACATCTTAATAGCTGTTCCTGAACTTTTTTACAATGGAGATTCAGTGAATAAAAATGTTTCCTTTTACCAGGTCAAAGGAAGAGTTGTTTTTCTTTTTAAAAGGTGCCCATATCTCATGCACTCCCTGCTCTTAAAATCGACAGATCATTTTACACACTCGCACACACACAAACAGAAATCTTTTCCTTCTCTTTTGCACTCTTTCCTATAAAGCAGATGGTACTTAAATTTTCCTCTGCCCCTCATAAAGCTGTTCCTCTAGCAACCTTCCCTAAAAGACTGATTTTAAAACAAGCAAAGATGTTCTTTGAATCCCCTGCTAGTAAATCTGGCAGTCCACCCAAAATGTTTCTAATTAAAAAATAATAATGAACTTTATAACAAGATAGTTAAAGTTTAATCATAGCTGCACTGAAGAGGTTAGGGGACGGGTGTTAGAAATACTTCTAAACTTCTTGCTTTTGTGAAAAATCTAACTAGGTTTAAAAATCTCAATTCAACTCTAGTTATGACAGACACATGCTTGTCTTCTGGGGTGCTGGTCAGAGAGTAGGTTGGAGAAAATTAGTGATCAGCAGAAGAGATGCTAGGAAGTTGAAGGTATGACCTACACCTGGAAATGTGGTGCAGAACAGATGCCTTTAATTCTTTTATCTTGTCTTCCTGATCATTAATTTAATGGTTGCATTCGTAAACATTTCTGGTTCTAATACCAGTAGTTCAAAAAAGTTTTTAAATGAGAATCAGATCTTCCATCAAATTACAGTGAAAAACTTTGGGATTTATTTCACTGTTATGAATTAGCTACTAAATATATCACCTGATTTAATCCTTACTTATGAATATTGCATATACTTAAATCTAATTAGTTAGGTTGCATCAGAATGAGCTATGAGATTAGTTATCTAAAAATCTGAACTTCAAATGAACAAAACCAAACAAATGCGGGAAGTCATTTGTTGCTCTTGGTTTTAGTGTTCTTATATATATATTGTCTGCATAATGAGTCTTTGTGGAGACAGTGGCTGAGTCGGTGCTAGACCTTCATTTGGAGATAAATAACATCGTGTTCATTCTCTATAACCATGCATTTTTTCAGTGCCTGTATACAGAACTCTTGCTGAATGCTCAATATTATGGCACATTAAAAAGGCAGCACATTCTTTGTTATTCCTTCTACTGAGAGTAGAATCCAATTGCTTTCTCTCTCTTCTTGCTTCAGATAACTTCATGGCCAGTTACTGAACATTCAAAAGATACCCTGAACAAGAATAGCCAACCTATTTTTTTAAAAGTGAGAGATGGTACTGAATTGTAGTTTTAAGCTTCTTGGTTTTATGCATGTACACATAACTTGAACATCTGCTTCATCGAAGCTCTTTCCCATTACTGCTTTTGTATCATATAACACTCATGAAACCAAAGAGTATACAGCAGTATGCTCAATCCATTTGAGGTCTTGAATATTTTGAAAGTTCATTAGCTTTTTGATCTGATTTTATTTGGATCCTTTACCTCACTCTGTATCGATCTCATACTCTTTCAAACTCAGAAAGCAACAGACTCTTTCTGTTTGTTCAGCAATATATGCTCCAGTAGGGATTTCAAGGGTTTGAATCTGGAAGTGCTGGCAAATGAAGGAAAGGAGACTGTGCTGAAAACTCTGTTGAGCTAGTTCTTTGATTTGGTTACTGCAGTGTAGACTTCCCAAGGCTAAATCACTTCTTCAGGTATTAGGTGTCTTCTCTATTACATTAGGTATTAATTTGTGTGATCCGAGCCTCTGTTTATTTTATAATAACAGAATAATATTCTGCCTACTTTATAGGGCTTTGGGGAGGATTAGATTGAGTATCTTGTAGTGTTGTTTCAGTACCTCTTAGTAGGTAATGAGTGGTTCAATATCACAAATAATTCAATATCTAAATAGCTGGAGCAGAAGAGAATTCAAACGTAAGGTGCTAACTGCTAACATAGCTTTCTAATAACATACTACTGGATGAGTTGAAGTGGCTCCCCCTCCCAATATTTAAGTTTAAGAGGGAAAGATGAAAATATCTCTGCATCTGCCATTGGTTTCCTCTTAGCGCAGAAGCTAACTTCACCCTTATTTAAAAGTGCAAATATTTATAGACCAACTTTTAGGAAATTAATTCTGGCCCCTGAATGCCATAAGCATCTTCGAAGCTTCAAGAAGAGTGCATTAGTACCAGATTGCAAACCCAGCGCAACGCCCACCCTCACTGCGGCACTGAATGCACCCGGGATGTGGGGTTATTCCAGGAGTAGCCACTAAGGGGAGCGGGACGCTGGACCGCCCTTCCACGTTGCCATAACAACGAGACCAGGCGCGCAGCCTTTGGAGCTAAGTGCTGGCTAAAGCAGGTGTCGGATTGCAGTGAGCGCATCGGCTCTAGATTTCTTGGAGCCTGGGAGCGTCTCAAAAAGTCTCCGCCTCCTTCTCCGACTGCTCCCTACCCCAGCGGGGACGCGCAGAGTGAAAATGGTCCATCATTCAGGCTCGATTCAGTCCTTTAAACAACAAAAAGGTCAGTGGGAATCTTGCTCCCCCCTCCCTACAGGCATCACGTCCTGCTGTGCACGTCCTTGGAGTTATGTAGGTGCATCCTTTTCAGGCTTTCGCGAACAGAGGTGGGGAACTCTGTGAAGTTAAAAAAGATTTTTAAAATTTCTCCTTAACCTGTAATCTGGCTGATTCTGATTTTCTGAGCCTCCACCCGGTGCCCGGGAGAAGCAGCATTCGCGATTTCAGGACTGAATGTTGTGTATTTTTCTTGGACTGTCTGAGTGCATTGCAGTCATTCCCTTTAGCGGAGATGGTCTGAATAGCCCTGTCGCTCTCTAAGGTTGGACAATGTTAGCCCCTGTATGTGGTTGAAATGTCTAGTAAGCTTCACAAAACCGAAATTTCCTACCTGAGATCCTTTCCTACAACACTAAGATAAATGCATTCCTGGAGAATTCCAGAAGTTGGCCTGTCGCAGTTGAAAGGGCTATATAACTTCCTCTGGAAACTTTATTTTTGCTCCTGACCCAAGCATGATTATGGTTTTGATTGTTGTTAGATTTCTCTTGTAGGGGTTTCACAGTTCCTCTATTGTCTCTCATATTTCTCTCTGGATGCAGTGACAAGAGTGTAGTTTCATAGTGAAATCAAGAATTCTTCCAAGCTAGCCCCACTCTTTAGTACTTGTTCCTTATTTTATTTGAAAGGTTTTCCTTTGAGGCACATTCAGTTTTTTGAAGTTTTATTGCTCAGAAGCATTTATTAAACAACAAATTGCCATTTTGCTGAACTAATAATAGTAGCTATGTCATAGTTGACCGTATAGTACCTAAGATATGTAAATTCTGGAACAGCAAATTTGCTCCTTCAAAGTAAATATTTAAATATTCTTACCCCTCCTTCTCTCTATTATCAAGATTCCTTTTGTCTATCATTGCTTCCATGTGGATCTTTGACTTTGCTTTTAAACAAAAAGTATGGATACTTGAGATAATTTAGAAGTGGATACCTGCATCTGGCAGAACATTGACAGAAAGAACTTCCAGTTTTTTAACACTACAATCTGTCCAAGTGCAAGTGCTCTAGTACCTTTTAAATATATATTGTGATGGGAGTGATGTGAGAGACTGTGGGGGTAGACAAAAAATGGGATGGTATTCAACTCTACTTCAACTCTGAATGTTCCAAAGAAATTTAAATTACGTCAAGAAGTGTTCTCTTGAATCATTATTTTAAACACATATATAGACTTTCAGAATTTCAGACAAAGATTATAGGATTTTTGCAATAGTTTCGTGTAATTAGTATCTTAAAGTATATGCCTATAGGTGACACATTTCTGTGACCAGGAGCCTGGAAATGCCCTCCACAACAACTTGTTATGTATGGATACATGTTTTGTGTGTCTAAGGAGCAAATAACTGCCAACTTCAGGACCAACTGTCATTGCTCAAATGAGTGATAAAAAATTATGCAAGTCCTGGCACTTCACATCATGCCTTGTATGATGCATTATGAGCCATTTATTTTCAAGTCTTCTTTTACTTTTTGGCACAAAACTCAACTTGAGCAAAAGGATAAACATGGAAAGACAGAGAGTAGGAAGGAAGCAAGATTAGCTTTTAGCTAAGTGGCTCTGATTGTTGCTTAATCCTTCATTGGTTTAGAAAAAGAAACACCAAAAAAAATTAGTCATTTTTTTTTAAATAGAAACAAAATAATACTCTGGATGTGCTCCTCCTAAAGAGGTATGAAACAGAACTTTTAGGGGTGCTCTTTACCATAAAACTGCATATTAAATTGAAGAAAATCCTGTGCTGGAACTCCAGAGTCCTAGATTTTAGTCTTGGTTTTAGTACTATTGGAAAAATCTTCAAGAAAGTGTTTAGTTTCTTTAGCCTTTGCTCCATATATAATATGAATAAAATGAATTCCTTATCCCTCAGATCTTTTCCATCTCTCTTCTTCTGCTGTATGAGAGGAGCAGTTGACAATGTGTAAGAGACGAACTTTTTTTCTTGAGCCAAATACAAAGGACAGTCCAACTTTTTTAGTTCACTTTTAAAAAAAATCTTTTAATAGAATAATTCAGTTATGCAGTTTATTTTTTGTTATAATCAAATGAGGGTTCAATATCTTTTATAAAAATATATTTCAACTTTATAATCCTTAAATACAACCTAAGACATTCAGAAAACATTATGATGATAAAGCTTAAAAATTTCCACCCATACTTGAAAAACAGACACTGTATAGTTAAATTCTTCACAAGGTATCATATTCCCCTACATATTTGAGTACTACACAGTAATCAATTTCAAATTGATACTACTCAATCGTATGCAACAAACAGATGGCGGAATGGTTATTTATAAAATGCTATTTGTAAGTCCACATTTCTCCATTAATTTATCTATGGTCATAGTCTGGAGTCTTGCCTATTAATTTTACGTATCCTACTGATAATTTTATATCTGGTAGCCTCAGTTACTGTTTATGTGAAATAGCAATAATATTTACTTGCTGCGTGTTATAGCGGATTTAGTACTTGACTGGCAGGCAATTGGAGTTCAAAAATTTAGTGTAGAATAAATAATCATTATTATCATCCCAAGGCTCATCTACCTTTTGGTGACCCTTTAGGAATGAAAGAATCTCTCACCAGATCCCACATACACATATACATAATGAGGCTTTCTTTTCTTTTGCCTCATTCAGTTTTAGTACTTCAGAATTCACCTTAAGGAAAACAGTGAGTTGCTAATCATGGAAGGATGACCTTTTAGGATAGTCTTAAGTTACGATAAAAAACTCTACTGAATTCATATTCTGATCCCTCAGGAAAATTTCTGAAAAATTCCCACAGTGTAAATTTAAACATATAATCAACTTTATAAGTTTGAAATTTCATTGCAAGGAAATAATATTTATCCATTCTATATTCAATCCATATTTGTCAAGCTCTTATTCTATGTATGTTAAGCACTGGGTTTAGTGATGTAAAACACTTTCATTTCTGTACTTATTAGGGCAAATCTATTCATCAGAGAGACTGGCACAGTAGGAAGACAGAGATTTACTAAACATCATTCTGAGAATTGTAGGCAATTCAGAATTTTTTTTTCCAAGAAAATGTTGACATTTTGTTTCTTGGCAATGCCCATTGTGTTTCTAAAGAAGGCACCCATTTATATTTTTAAATTTTTATTCCCCTTAAACTCTGGATTTCTTGTGAAGAGGTTTAATAAGTAGGTCATAAAAAGCAAGAATTTGGGACGATACTGAGTAATGGAGGCAGTGTGTTTATTTTTGGTGTCCCAAGGGCAAATTGTAGTGCATTATGGCTACAGATGACTGGAAGTGCATGTCTGCTTCAGCCTTAGCACAGTTTGGAATAACATATTAGCTGGCAAATTAGCACTGATTTCTGGATAACATCCAGCTTTGATTCCTAGCCTGGCTTGCTGTGTTTCACTTGATTTAGTAATGGACTCATATGTCATACAAGAGACAGCAAGAAAAGGACAATGATAATTCTGGCTTCTGGTGGCTGGATATTTACCAATGTAGCTACCAAGACTTTCAGGAAAACCATAGGTCACATCAAACACAGCTTGTCCCCAAAATGTTAGGCTTAATGGAATCAGATGAAGCAGTGAAGTGATTCATCACTATCCTAAAGGATATTTTGGTTAAACATGAAAAAGAGTACTTTTAATGATTCTGTAGAAACAAAAAAACTTCCTACTCAGATAAGTGGTTTTGCAATAATCATTTATGCTTATCTGGGGACTTGCAGACTGCCAAGTGTATCCATTCTTATTTCCTCTGAAGAAGTTGTTGCTGCAGGTCCCACTTGTCCAGCTTCTTTCCAACTACCCAGACGTGTGCCCAGTTCCTATTTCATGACACACAGAGGGACAGTGCCAGGGAAAAATACCTAATTTCTTAATGTCTGATATCAGCTGCTTAAGCACCCTCTTCCTCTATTGGTTAACTTTGGGATCAAGACCTTCTTATGTCTTTTTAGAGAAACATGAAAAAAAAAACAAACCTGAAAGCATTTACACAGTGGCAGAAATTCATTCACTCATGTGCACTAATTCTCCCATGTATTGGCACAGTGTATTCCTTTATTTATGACTGAGATAAAGAAGAACTTGCCTCTTCTTAAAATAATTCTAAGTTATATAGATAATAAAGTTGAAGGGGTACTTTAAGGTCAGAAGTTGTACTTTCCTCAAGCTAGTATTGAATATCAATCTGGATCATCAGAGAGAATTGAGCGGCTAATCTAACTTAGAGCCTGTGTATCATCTGCTATGTCCTTCAGTCTTTAACTTTCTGTTTCTTTCTTTCTTTCTACTGAAGATTTCCTAGAGAATAGTCCTGGTTGACCATCTACCAGGAAAAGTGAGCCAAACTATGAAAATAATGTAGACAAATTTCTATCCAAATATACAATACATATGCCTGGGACTATTTCTTTAAAAATCCTGAAGACCTCAAATACCGTAGTGTAATTAGTGTGTTAATTCAAAGCAGAAACAGTATGTGAAAATCATAATTTTGAATGAGAAAGAATAGGATATATTATGTGATAAATACACATCCTCTACTTACCAATGAAGAGAAGTGGCAAAGGTTAAAATACTTCCACCAAATGGAGTTACAGTTTGCAAATTTATTTTAAACCTATAATACTTGAGAAAAAAACAACTTAAGGAATGAATGGTTTGTTATGCATCATGTTTTATTCCAAGATTTAGTCCAAGCTACCTGACTCTGTTGTCTCTGAGCACCGGAGAAGGATATGTCAGAGCAAAGCTACTTATCTTATGGTGGACAGGAAGCAGAGAGACAGAAAGACAAAAAAAGTGGAGGGGAAGTTCTTTCAAAGCACACCCCCAGCTACTCACTTCTTCCAAACAGGTACCTTTCACCATTTCTGCCACTTTCCAATAGTGACCTAAATTATGAATCCATCAATGTATTAATGCACTGATTAAGTCCGAACTCTCATGATCCAATCATTTCCTCAAAGTCCCCTTTTGAACATTGCCTTTGAGACCAAGAACACGGAACCTACAGGAGACATTTCTTACCAAACTAGAGCACCTCTAAATAGGAAATTCACCATTCTGTGCTATGAGTTCCTTACATAAAATTTTGAAACAATAATATCCATTTATCAGTGTTGCAGTGAATTATAACAATAAAAAAAAAGATCAGCAGTAACTAGTATTGTGTGGTCAAAACTAATTGTCACAAAAGCACTAAGGTACATTGCATTAATAATAGTATATTTATAATACATTGTCAGCAATATATTTTCATAGCCACCCAATTATAGTCAAAAGAAAGCCCTCTTCTCCACAGGGTAAGTATATCTCAGTTCTGCTGAGGGTGGGAGACTCATATTTTGGTGAATCCATATCTTGCAGAAAGTGTAGGCTTACTACATGCCTGTTGGGTCAAAATCAGAATTTTAAGTAACTTCTACTTGCAATGCAATTTAGGAGGAAAGGCAATAGCTGAAGGAACAGCCAGAATGGCCGTATTAATGCACTGCCAGGTTTAGAGGACAATTTCACACTTCTGTAACTTTTGATGAACTTTAGAGCCAGAAGGGAACATGGAGATTGGTATGTCATAAGTTTTCATTTTAGATACAAAGTGACTGAGGCCAAAGAATGAACAATGAGCTACCCAAGGTCAAGCTTGGAAATTATGGAATCCTTCCTTGAACTATAATATTATTATATTATAATAATATAATATTACAATATTATTTGTGATTTATAAAAAAAGGTTACAGCAAGAGAACTAACTATAGATAGCTGTGATGGAAATCAGATGAGAGTCAGAAGCTTCCCAGTTCTTTAAGTTTCATATGCACTAAAGAACCTGAAAAACAAACAAACAAAAAAGGAAAACAAGCTTCCTTGTGGGCTTCACAGAAGTCAAAAATGTGGACTTTGAAATCAGGTAGGCCATTGAGAGTTAATGAGACATTGTATATAATTTATCAAAACCACAAGTCTATCACCTTGAACATAGTAAAAATAACATAATTATTAAAGCTTTAGGGGATAGGAAATAATGTATAAAATAGTAGAAGTGTTTCTTTACAACCAGATCTAGTGCATGTATGTACAAAGTAGCCATCATCATCCCCTGAAAATTGCTGCTAATGGTGTTTCAGCACCAAACAGAAAATATATGCAATTTTAGGAGTTATATTTAGATAAGTTTTGAGCCTACCACCTTTCTAAAAGCATAATCATATCTTCTAAATACAATAGTTCATCACTTTCTGGAACCTTGAGTAATTTGTTTCATGTACTTTTGCTCATTTTCCTAGTTCTATGAGATCTAGGCATCTCAATTTTCAGGATCTCAAGAATCACTTAGCATTCTGGCTAGAATGCAAATTATTCAGTACTTTTAGATCTATTTAATCTAAACTCCAGAGGAGAAAAATAGGAACCTGTATTTTCTTTTTTTTTTTTTTAACAAACAAGCATCCGAGGGTATTTTTTTTTTTACAAGAGAGCCCATTTCAGAAAGAGTTTGACATATAAATATATATGTAAAGCATTGAGTGAAAAATGAATGTAAATGACAGAACATGAGTTGTCAATGGACGTCTTTTATTAGTAGTATGAGCATCGTAAATCCTAGATACATTTACTTGGATATATGCAAGTTTAATACTAAGAAAATATAATTTTAGAATATTCTAATATAAATTAAAATCTTTCCATCCTTCATTTTTAAGATTTTGGTGAGGTTTCTAAATGGAAATTGCATCTTGGCTCATTTATTCTGTGCTCTTCAACTTCCCAGCTGATTTGGGTCAGACTGGACACTATAGCAAAAGCATTATTTGAAGAGAGGAATTCTCAGATTTTATATTTAGCTGTTCAGTTATGACCTTTGCAAATACCCAAAATGTTTCAATTCTTCATCTTTATTTTAAGTATTTTATATTTTGTTTGTGTTTCCACTGTGTGACATTTCACAAAAGAAAGGACTTTGCTATGCAGCCTCCCATAATGAAATATCTCAGAATGACTCTTTAAAAATATAAAACATAGTAAACATTTACAGTTTTTACTGATTTATGAATGGGGAAAATATGTGTAAGATTTATGTTTTATGACTTCACTGTTATAATGTAAGCTCATTGTGCAAAAGAAAGGCAATGTGTGAAATAAGAAGCAGGGGTTTGGTGTTGCACAGAATTCTGTTTGAGAGCTTGTTTGGAGGTTCTAGCAGGGGAGCGCAGCTACTCGTATACCCTTGACCGAAGAACGGTCCTCCTCTATCGGGGATGGTCGTCCTCTTCGACCCAGCGCGCAGCTTCGGGAGGGACGCATATGGAGCGGTGAGGGAGGAAGGGGACACCTGCCTAGCCAGCCAGATCAGCCAAATCAACCCTGGCGATCAATGGGGTGACAGATGTCGCAGCCAGATCGCCCTCACATCCCAGAATTCTGTTTGAATTTTACAATGTTGCATAGTAAGTGAGCATAAACTACCACAGTTCAGGAGGCTTTAATCTCCTTACTTACAGAATAGTAGGCATTATGACTACATTTTTACCCTTTGCTAGACATTGTTTAAAGTATAACCCATTTAATATTTACAAAGTGATATTTTTATGACTTCATTTCATAAGTAAGGAAACTGAAGGATAGAAAAGTTAAGAAAAATTTCAAGGTCACACACTTGGAGTGGTGGAAGTAAGACACTTACCTTCAGGCAGAAATGTCATGAGGATTAGCAATTGATGGTACTTCCTACAAGGTATGTGTTGTGTTTTGGGGAAGTGGGGAAGGAGGGAAGAAGGAAAGCGATGGAGCACATATTCTCTATCTATTCATCAAGATACTACTGGGAAAGATGCAACAATAAGCATGGGTTATGTTTCTGTCTTCCTCACCAAAACTTGTTATCTTCTGTCTTGCAGCAGCCATATGAACAGGTGTAAGATAATATATCATTGAGGTTTTCCTTTTCATTTCCCCGTTGATTAGTGATGTATTTTTTTTCATATAACTGTTGTCATTTGTATGTCTTTTATTTTTTTTGAGTAGTGTCTATTTAGGTCCTTTGTGCATTTTTAAATACAGTTTATGGGTTTTTGTTTTGTTTTGTTTTTACTATTGAGTTGTTTGGAGTTCTTGCATATTTTGGGTATTAACTCCTTATCATAGACTGGTTTGTGAAAATTTCCTCCCACTGTATAGGTTGTCTCTCACTTTGTTATTTGCTCCATTTGTTGTGTGGAAGCTTTTTAGCTCAATGTAATTCAATTTTTTTTTTTTAAGTTTTGCTGCCTGACTTTTGATTTCAGAACTGAAGAATTGTCATCAATGTCAGTGTTGAGATGCTCTTTTTCTGTTTTCTTCCAGTACTTTTATAATTTGAGTTCATTATTGCAAGTGTATTTCTATTTTCCCCATTTCGGTTCTGTTAATATTTATATTTCTAATGTTGGGCACATATATATTTACAATTGCCTTATCCTCTTGATGTACTGACCCCTTTATCACTATATAAAAACTATTTCTTTTGATAGTTTTTGACTTAGAATCTACTTTTTTAATATTTATCATGAAGGGCTAAAGCTTTATTACAGAAAATGAAAAAAGGAACAAAAATTAAATGAATAAATTTAGATCTTCCTCCAGAAATATGCTTCTCTGCTTCTTTTTTTTATTATTGTGCTTAGGTGGGGGTATATTGTGGCATTTACAAAAGTTCTTACAAAGTATTAAATATATCACACTTGAATTCACCCCCTCCATCACTCTCCCTTACTCCCCCCCTTCATAGAATAGTTTCAAGAGGTATCGTTTTTGCATTCACATACATGTGTACACATTTTTTGCAGTGTATTCACTCTCTTACCCCCAACCCTGCTATCTGCCCCCTCCCACTGGTACCAAACCCCTTTCATGGGCAGGACCAGTTCCACTCTCTTGTTCCCCAGTTTTATAGAAGAAAAAATAAAAAAGAAAACAATGAATTTTTGAGTGTTTGAAATAAAGGTAGCTACATAGGGAGTTTCCTTGTGATATTTCCATATATATTATGTCTCTCTATATGTATCTATATCTACAGATATAGATAGACATAGACATAGACATAGATATATAGATATATAGATATACAGATACTATAACCCCAACTGGTTCATCTCCTCTATTTTTCTTCATTCTACTTTAGTCCCTTATGGTGGTTTCAGCCAGTTTAAAAATTCTATATTCATTCTTGTATAGAAAGTATTTGATATAACTTCTAGTCTCTTTTGGCATGGAATATATTTTTTCATAACTTCCCTTTTAGATTTCATACATCCTTAAAGCCAAAGTGAGTATTTTATAGATAACATATAATTTCATATTGTATTTTAATCCATTCAGCTAGGGTGTATCTTTTCATTATAGAATTTCATCCATTTTCATTTAAAGTAATTATTGATAGGCAATATCCTTACTACTATCAGTTTATTTTCTGTTTTGTAGATCTTTTGTTCCTCTCTTGCTGTTTAAGATATGATGTTTTCTTTTTTGTAATGATATGCTTTGGTGTTTTTCTTTCTGATTATTTTGTACTTGTTACAGATTTTACCTTCATGGTTGTTACACTGCTACATTAAAAAACATTTTATTCTACTTAGGAGATGGAGTTCAAAAGGATTACAGACTACGGTGGCTAAGTCAAAAAGGTAGCAAGATCCCACCTTAATAAATAACTCAAGTGGGAGCTGCAGACATGTGCCATGAGGAAGACTGTACATAGAGGATCACAGTCTGAGGCTAGCCCTTGCCAAAAATTCAATATCTGATCTAAAAAGTAGCTAAAGCAAAATTGGACTTAGGATGGTTCAATTGGTAGGATGTCTGCCTAGTGAGTTTGAGGCCCTGCGTTCAAATCCCAGCCCCACCAAAAAATAAGTAAAAATTTAGATATCTTATCATTAGTTAAATTTATGCTGATTATTTTTTTAATTTATTTTTTATTATGCTGGGGGTACATTGTGGCATTTACAAAAGTTCTTACAATATATAAAATATGAATTCACCCCCTCCATCATTCTTCTTTATGCCCCCCATTCAAGGAATAGTTTCAACAGGTATCATTTTCCCATTTACATACATGTATGCACAGTATTTGCACCAGATTCACCCTCCTACACTCTTTGCTTGTATCCTCCACCCTCCCACTGGAACCAAGACCCCTAGATAGTACCTAATCTTCCCTGCTGGATAACAATTTTGATGGAATAAAAATCTCTACACTTTTTGAGCCTCCCACGTTTAAGTTTTTAGTTGTTGTTTAAAGGGCTTTAATGTAGTCTTCTATGAATGAGTAGAAACTGAAAAACTTTCACATTTTATTTTATGTGATGAAAAATTTACATTTTTTATGATACAATTTATATCATTTTATATTATTAGTAATTGGAGCTATAATTATTTTAAATTCATTTGTCTTATCATTTATACTAATGCTCAGAGTAATTAATGCCTCACCATTATAGTATTAGAGTATTTTTAATTTAATGCATTCTTCCCTGAACAGTGAGTTTTATATTTTCATGTTTGCAAGTTGATGTCTAGAATTCTTTTCTTTCAATGTGAAGAATTCTCTATAGCACTTCTTAAGCACAAGTCTAAGGGTGATGAGCTCCCTCAACTTTTGCTTTTCTGGGAAAGTCATTCTTTCTGCTTCATTTCTGATAGCCAGCATTGTTGGGTTTGGTATTCTTTGTCAGCAGGGTTTTGTTTTTCTTTCACAATTTTGATATACCATCCCACTCTCCTGTAAGATTCCTACTGTCTTGTATGTAGTATATTGTTTTACTTTTTTTTTCCCTTTTTTTTTTGCAGTTCTGGGGCTTGAACTTAGGGCTTGAACCTGAGCCACTCCACCAGCCTTTTTTTGTGAAGAATTTTTGAGATAGGGTCTCATGGAACTATTTTCCCGGGCTGGCTTTGAACCGTGATCCTCCTGATCTCTGCCTTCTGAGCAGCTAGCATTAGAGGTTGTGCCACCAGCGCCAGCATTTGTTTTAATGTTTACAAAATTCTGTTTCTTTCACTTTGGCCATTTGATTACATGGTGTCACATGAAAATCTTTTCATTTTTAATAACTTTGGGATTCTTAAGGATTCATGTGTTACATGTTTACATCCTTCTTCAAATTTGGAAATTTTTTTTTCATTATTGCTTTACATACACCTTTTTTTCTCTTGCTCTGCTCTTTCTCCAACGCCCGTAATGACTACATGGCTTTGTTTGATGTCTTATCAGTCTTTTCACTCATTTTCATTTCATCCCTCTTGTTTTTTTGTCCCTCTGACTATATTCAGAGGAGTGATAGGAATTGATAGTGGATTCTTTTTTTATGCTTGGCTCTTGCTCTTTGGTAACATTTAAAATTTTTAGTCCTTGTATCTTATATCTCCAGAATTTGTTAGAGGAAGAAACTACATAAGAGAATCTTTGTTGCGCTTCTATTTTTTTATGTGTTTTCTTAATGTTATTTAGTTATCTGTGTTGTCATTTACTCACTGACTTCTTTAAGACAATTAGTTTGAACTTTTTTCAGCAATTTGTAGGTCTCCATTTCTTCAGGGTCAGTTACAGCTGCTTTATTTATTTATTTTTCCTTTGGTGTCACATTTCCTTCGTTATTCATGATCCTCGTCTCAGGAGTTGATACATGAGTATTTGAGTAAATAAGTACCTCTTCTAATCTTTACAGACTATACTCTTTGCCACTCAGCTCATTGAAATTCATTCTACAGGCAGCCTTACTCCTGCAGTCTGCTCATAGACAGGCCTGATGACTAAGTCCAAAAAAATCTGGACTGGTGCCTATGCCTACAGAATGATGTAGAGTCTGGGATGAGTCAGAACCTGATTTCATATGGTTGAGCATAGAGGCTGCATCTGTGGAGACAAGCCTGACACGTGGGTTCATAAGGATCCTGGAACCCACGTTCACAGTTGTAGGCCTGATTCTGGAACCCACTGTGAAGTTGGATAATCACTTCACTCTCCTTTCCATAGGGTAGGATAAATCATTTCTTTAGGTATGTTTTTCTTCACTGTGCTCTGCAGACTTGGAGGAGGGATGATCTGAGTGTTGAGAAGCTCTTAACAAGCTTCATCCTTGCTTCTTTTCACATTGTGCTTCATTCGGTACTATAGTCTTTTGCCTGAAATTCTTAACTTTTATGAAAATATTTTTCATATACTTCGTGGTTAAAATTGATAAATATGTAAGGGATATTGAGCATTGGAAACTCTTTCTTTTCTGCCAGTAGTGGTGATTGAATCTAGGGCCTTGTATTGCTAGGCAAGTGCTCTACTACTTGAGCTACACTTCCAGTTTTGGAAACTTCTATTCTACCATCCTGTTAATGTCACTTTTCAGACTCCAGGAAACATTAGATTACCAAACTGGTTTTCTACTTTGGTTGGATGTTAGTATGAACTGTGAAATGCTCTTTTCCTTACACATAGCCTGAGATTTTTATTTTAATAGGCACTCTATTTTTTAAATAATTCTCCCAAAGATTGCAGAATACAGAGATAGTTTTTAGCAACAATTCACCTTCTTTTTCCTTTGAGGCAAATTGAGTTCATTTTCTTAACATTAGCCCAGCTTACACTTATTCAAAAGGCATACAGTGAATTTTATACGTGAATTGGTATACCTCACAGATTTGGCAGTGCATTTGCCACAAGTTGTCACCTAACATTCTATCTACTAAAATTACCTTTAGTACAAAGTGAACATAATATGAGATGGCCTCAAACTTATAGTAGGTGATAGATTGTTCTGAAGGTGATAAATTGCTCTGAAGAGCTTGAGTGTAGGTGCCAAGTAGTTTAAATTCAAATATTGCTTTTATATAATTTGTTGCATGTGATTATATGGTTTTGCCATACTTTTACTTCTTAAAGTTTTACTTTATCTCCTATATAAATTAGGACTGAAGTTGCTTAAAGATCACTTGCTAAAAACCACACTAAAATAATGAAACATTAAGCAATATACTCTTCCCCTTTTTTGGCAGTTTTTCTGATTTTACAAAGTCCAGCATTATTCCTGCAATAAGTTAAAATAGTAAAGTCAAGTTTGACACATTTTACTTACATTTCATTTCGTAGAACTGTTTTGCCACCAGAAGTCTGAGCTGAACCACACCATGTCTGTAAATTACAAAATAATTGAGGTTTAAGATTAAAAACAAAATTATTCCTGAATAATCATTTATGTCATACACATGTATATATATATATGTATATTGTAATTTCTGATTATTTCTGAAATACTATGCTTATTAACATTAGAGAGCAACATTATTTATGAAAGTATGGAAAATAAGTTAAAAATAGAGTTCAACTTACATCTTTCCTTTTGCAATGTTTTCAGCTTCATAATATGAAACAAAAAGACATAGAATTACAATCACTGACAATAGGCAAAATTGGGAGTAAAACAACAAATCCAAATTCACTGAAAAAAATCCTCTTTTTAAATACTGTCTTTGGTATAATGAATGCTTCCTTTAGGCCACTAATATTTTGTGTGATACTTCTGTATTCTCACAAATTCCTCTAAGATAAATTAGTTGTATCACATTGAACAGGTTGCAATTAGTTATAACTCTTACCAGATGTGAAGAAATCCCCCATTCAGATATGCTTAAGCCTATTTACATAAGACTATTCTAGAGTTTAAATAATGAATAATACTTTAGTACCTGTAGTCCATATTCATTCACATTTTATAAAACAATTTTATGCTATAAAAACACTTCCTCATATAACCTGAGACTAGCTTTGGAAATGAATACCCTGTTGTGCTTAGGAATGATGTGATTGAATTATTAAAAGGTAAAAAAAGGAGTGGAGAGACATGCATCTGTCTTTGTTTTAGGCCATGCGTTGGGGGGAAAAAATTTGTAGCCAATCATAATTGTGAACATGAAGGCTCTCTTTGAAATTATTTAATATTATTTCCTTCAATGAGGTTAAAATATCCTTGATGTTAGTTGTACTCAGATGAAAGTGGATGCTTATCAAATTTAGTTATTTAAAAGGCACAGAACATTACCGACAAAGAGTATTTAAGAATTTGTTTCTTATTTATCTTACTTTTACTTTTATAGATGCTCACAATCTATGAAAAGAGTCTCGGAAAGACTCTCTTCTAACCATGTGCTATTCTAAATGACCTTTCCCAGAATATCTAATCACTTTTAGCTACCCACAATCCTCCTTTCAAATCTGGCCTCAATGTTTGTTATATTTTTTTCACCTGCACATGTGTATTATGTATTAGGTTTATGTGTACTGAAATAAGAAGGGAAAACACCAGGGATAATGAAGAGGCTTAACCTAAATGCTGTGATTTTGTATTTTTGCAAATACTTCCTAAATATCTTCTATGTGCCAGCTACTACACTAAACATAAGAGATGCAAGAAATAACATTTTACATTTGCTGAGGAAGCACTGCTAAAATTTGTGCTGCTTTCCATCAGTATTTATGGTACATCAACAAAGAGCTATCTCACTTCCAGTTATTTTTATTGAAGAAATAACTGGCTGCCATTCTAGACACCAACTTTAGTCATAAAAGTGCCCTTGTCATCAAGGAATTAAAATTCTGTAAACTAGCAAAAAATCTTTATGAGCAGCTATCATCAATATTGTCCTTAAATTCCTGGGAGCTGATATTCAAAATGCTGCCCTTTTTACTCTTTTAAATGTATTTTAATTAAACTTCACAGTGTCTAATTCTTGAAAGGGGTAATATGAGTGGTGTTACATATAAAATTTCAAATTTGTGATCTGTCACTTACTATTTGTGTCATACTCATATTGGACTCTTGCATCAATAAAATAATGCCCATGTTAAATAGTTTGCTAAGAATATTAAATATTGTGATATATGTAAAGCAATCACCAAATTCCTAGTGACCAGCAAAGTTCCTGCTATAATGCTGATAGTTAATAAACAACTATGTTGAGGTTAACCTTTCTTAATCATTAAATATCAATACAATGCTGATGAGAAAACAACAAACATTTATTTGCTATCTAGCAAAGATTTTATAGTACTGATGCAATGAAACAGAGAAAACAAATTAATCTCTATTCCAACCGATCATCTCTTTTCTCTGAGTCAAGACCAGACTTCAAAATATTTCTTCACAAGGTAACCTCAAGACAGAGATCATGCAATATTTCTGTCAAGTTTATTACAGAATCTGGACTATATCTCTACTTTTTCCCATTGTGAATATTAGTTAGGCTCACTTCTTTATTTTTTAATGGGCATATGACCTGCCCTCATCTCCCTTAAGAACAAGATGGTAATTTTTTCTGCTTTTTATTAGTACTTTTGAGAGGAAGAAGATAAAGACAAAGAGATGAGAGTTACACAAAAAATTTTGCAATTGCATTATTTTAGAGTTGTTTAGATATGTTTTAAACAAATAATTAAGTATGACCTGTAGTACTAATATTTCTGAGTTTTTTTTTAAATATAAAGTCTTTTTCTTGCTGTATTTAAAGGTAGTGTTATATTATTAATTCTTTTAATGCTGGGAAAGGTATATAACCTTCCTTCAGGAATCTCTGAAACAGGTTCAAAAGACCAAAAGCTGCATATTTTCTCTCATATGTGGAATATAGACCAAATACAAATGTAGCAATATTATGAAAAACAGGACACGCCAAGGGGAGGCTTCACCCGAAAGATGTAAGGCAAAAGAAGAAAGGTGTAAGGTGAATATAGTTGATGTAGTCTCTATGCAAGAATGCATGTACAATATTTAAATCAGTCGAAACAACCATAAGAAAGGGACTAAAGCAGAAAGAAGAAAAATGGAGGAGAAGAACCAAACAGGACTATAATACACATATCCATGGAAGTGCCACAAGAAAACTTCCTATGTAGTTATCTTAAAGAAGCATAAATGTCATTTCTTTTTCCTTTCTTTTACAAAATCAGAACAGGAGGGCTGAACAGACCCTGCCTGAGCGTGTTGATACCAATGGGATGGGGAGGAGGTGAGGAAAGGATGTAAGAGGTATAATATGGTGTAAATACTGTGTACACATGAAGGTATACAGATAAAAGATACTTTTCGAAACTATTTCTCAAGTGGGGGAGGTAAAGAAGAATGGTGGAAGGGGTGAATTGAAGTATGATATATTGGATATATTGTAAGAACCTTTGTAAATGCCACAGTGTACCCTACCCAGCACAATACTGAAGAAGAAAAGGGAGGAGAAGGAAGAAGAGGAGGAAGGGGAGAGGGAGAGAGGGAAGAAAGAAGGAGAGAGCAAGAGAGGGAGAGAAACAAAGAGGAGAGAAGAAGAGAGGGAGAGAAGGAGAGAGAGAAGGAGTGACTCTGAAATATCTTTAGCTCCTGCTTAGGGGATGCAAGACTCTGAGTTCAAACTCCAGTGCTGCCAAGGAGAGAAAGAAAAAAAAGTATCTCTGAAATATGTTTAATGCCACACCACTGATGCAGTTCTAGCTTGGGGATATACAATATATTTATTTTTAGAATGTTAATGAAATTATTACTCTGCTGTAGTTTCTAAAATTGGAAACTAAAACACAGAAAATTCATACCTGTCCTTAGGAGGATCAACAAGAATGGTTATAAACTGATATCAAATAAAGCTTTTGACCTAAATTCTACTTCTCACATATTTATGGTTAACCCTCAAAGATTTTAAAGACCAGATTTTGGATAAACTTTGAAATACAATAAAAACATTCATCTATTCGTATTTTAAATTACTCATTAAGTGAATTTTGCAAGGTACTGTGGAAGATAAGGTATATAAAATAAAAAATACCAGAAGAAATCTTTTTTTATTTTCTCTAAGACCTAACATTGTTATGATGGGTAAACATAAGTAATGGTGGTGTTTGACAAGAATAATGATGGACCTTCCCAGGTGACATGAGCTGGTAGAGAGCACCCTTGCCTAACATGAGGACATGCTTTTCCAAGAGAACCTCATGGTTGTTGATGGGAAACTAACAAAGTTTTCTCCTTGAGCTTCATTTCAAAACTTGTTACCAGAGAGAGCCTGTGATTTCTAACACATAACAGTTTTATGTCTGAGAGAGGATATAATGAATTTCCTATTACTGTTTAATGCTTGTGTTAATGAGTATTATTATTCAGTTTATTGATTCAGATATACTATTAATTGCTTCCAACTCAGAGAAGAACTTTCTCTCGATTCATAGCATTCACTTTACTCCTTAATCTATGTGTCACATATAATTTCGTCAAATATGATAAATCACTCATATAACTCAAGTACGTGTAATTATTACTATTATCATTATGATGGTGATCATGACAATTTTTGGGTTTTACTAATGTGTTCTGTTAATGGTACTATTTATCAGGTACTATTACTCACTGTTATAAGTCAATTGGGCAATGAGGATTGTTTAAAAATAGCTAGGAAGCCAGTGAAGAAAGAATTTTTCACAGTATTAGGAACAGCTTTGATAAGAGGAAACTGAGTGCTAGGCACAATATCTCTTTCATAAAAGAGCTGAATTATTCCTTTGGCAATATCCACTTAAAATTTCCCTGATCTGCAAAAAAAAAATAGGAGAGAAGAAGGGAGCAGAATAAAAGCTAAGGGAGAGAGGGGGAAAATGCAGAAAGACAGACCTGTGTTGACAAACCTGAAAAAGCAGCCCAAAATTTAGAAGCTACTCCAGCTGTTGATACCAGGATCCCAATTTTTAAACTATTTTTTAGGAGCACTACAGGTCAAAGTTTAAGCCATGTTCTTTCTCCTCTGGGAAGCATGAGTGAGATAGTCAGCAAGGACTGAACATCAGAGTGGTGTGGAAGGCTTTGCAGGATTACAGACCTGTAACCTTTGGTGTAGAACCTGCTATCAACCCCAGTCACTCACCAAATCTAAAATAAACTGTCTTCTGGGGAAAGCATTTGGGTAAATAGACTTGCATGAAGCTAATTTTCTAAAAGGTACTTCTTGTCCACTAATTTTCAATATAGCACATGATAATTACAGAAAATTTGAAAAACTGAAATTTCTGCTTCTTACAACTCTGCCAATAAAAAGATTTAACTCTCAAATTTAAATTGTGTTTAATTTAATGTGTTATTATTTAGGCATATGGTTAAGTACATCAGAGTTCAATTTTTTTTTTTTACAGATTTCCCATTTTAAGTTTTAGGTTAGATAGATATATGATGATAGATAGACAAATAGATCTATCAGGTGAAAAGAGTGCATCCTTTTGAATTTCTTTTTCAGAAAATACACAAGTAAATCAAATTGAATAACTTCTTGTAAACTTCATATATGAATGAAAAAAATAACTCTTAAAAACTTCAGTCAGAAATAACTTTAACTTCTCCACAATCTTCTGAGATTCAGTAGTTTGAAAGTTAAATCGAAATCCAGGCCTATGTTTATTTGAGGTACACTGCTCTTTTTTTAGCTCAACTTGTTTGTTTTTCTCATCGCTAAGAAAATGTAAAATTCCAACACTTATGTCTGTTATTTGAAGCTCTTTCTATCATTTTTGTTTAATACATGGGGTGACTTTTGAGCTGTAGTGTTTTTCTTACCCTAGGGAAGTTATCTTAGTATTGCTTTAATTATGTTTTTCAAGATTTAACTAAAAAACAAAAAGAAGCCTTTTTGTAACCCTAAATTGTTACAAATTATAACAACTGGTCACATATTAAATAGTTAAAAAGTCATCAAAATTTCCACAATCAGTTGTTTATCCAAAAGTAAATGATTTTAAGCATGTATAAAATATCATAAACCAAAGTATACATCAAAATGATTTTAAATTAAGGCAAAACAGCACTGAGAGTCATGAGCCAAATCTTCTCATTTGTAAGAATAAGGACAATTCTATGAAGTATTAGCCTGCTTGGAAACCTTGGCTGAGGTTTCTGATTCATATTTCTTATCCCTTCATTCATGTCAGCTGTCACAATTAAATATACAAATTCAAAGACATACACACCTTCCAAATCAGTGATATTTTTCTTGATATTGTCATAACTTTTGTCCTTTTTCCTCTAAATTCTGGTACTGATGTTTAAGATAGCTTTTTCTATTAATGTTTCAGTTTTTCCAAGGATAATATTTTTACAAAACACTGTCAGTGTCTACCAAAGCACTACTTAGTGATTCTAAAAGTACTTCTTTAACTTATCCAGTTCTGAATTCATTTTAATGTGTTGTTAACTGAGCTCTTAAGAATACAGTTTTTAATAGGAAATTGCAGGTGCCATTTTTATTTTTAATTGTAGTGTATTTTGTTAAATGTTTTACCCTTCTACAATTTTTCAGATATCATATTTTCTCTTATATTTAGAAAGAAACCATTTTCATCAGTCTCGTAACTTAATTTCTAGTTTATTTGCTTGAGTGGGTATTTTCCCTGAAGGAGTATGCAGGAGTGATCCAGTAAGAGTGCCCAGTCTTCTTTGCTGCTGTATTCCTGAGCCAAATGTTGAAAGGATCTGGATTGACTTCATCAGTATCCCTTGATATCAGCAGCTGAGAAGTAGCAAGTGTGTTTGTCTATACTAAATACAAAAACATTTGAAATTGAAAATTTGTATGGATCCTACTGAGTTTACTTTGATATAGTAAGAAAGGATAAAAGAACTAGATTAGATAAAAGCACACAATTTGTCTAAAGTAGAATCCAGACAAAAAATTTTCCTCAGTAAATGTGTCTACAGGCATCCTTGGTTGAACAAGGTTTTTGATTCACACTTTCAAGGCAGGATTCTTACTGCTTGAGCCAAGCTGAGCAACCTTCTTTAAAAAAGCAACTATGGATATGGCTTAAAGACTCACTTCTTCCCCAAGTCACTTCAAGACCTTTTGTCACTGAACTGGCAAATGAACTTAGGGCAAACAGTCCAGTCATCCACCTGGATGGTGAGGTGAAAGCAGTAACTTGACCACCTGACTGGAGGGTGAGAATTGAAAGCAGTAACTAAGAATCTCAATGTTTTCAGTCAATATAATGTATACAAAGTGTGTGTGTGTGTGTGTGTGTGTGTGTGTGTGTGTGTGTATTTGTGCAACCTAGGACATTATTCTGTTCTAGTTTCTAGTATTGAGGTCAGAATGAAAATTTATTCTTCCTCTGTCACTGTTTTGGTAATTTCATTTGGAATTTCAGATGGAATTACCTGCTTAATCTTAAAAAACTATTTTCTCCAAATTTTCTTCCTATAAATTAAAGACTTTTACCATTTTATAAATTGTGTTTATAAAACTGGATGTCTTGCCCTTTTTTTAATTTCATTTTTATGCAACCTTGATTTTGTGTTTCTTTGCCACCTCCATTGCCTTTCATCTTTTGTTGGTTGATTGGTTCAACTTCTTCAGGCATGGAAGTTATATATTCTGCTCTATTAATGGCTTGACCTGCGCCTGCATCGATTGTTCAATAAACATTGCATCATTCATACCTTCTTTTCTTTATTATCATGATTATATTTTTGTCAATCCCAAAAGTTTTTCTAGATTTTAGAAGCTATCCTAGTTTTGGAATTTCTTCAAGACTTATCTCATCTACTTTCTCATCTACTTTTTTGAGCATAGTTTTAGTGAATTCTATCTTGTTTTCTTCTCTGCCACTGTCACCCACCAATAAACTATAATCTGTTGAGAACAGGTTGAACTTGAAATCATTGCCTGCTACACAATAGATATTTAGATTTTTACTTTTGTTTTCAAAAAATTGGAATGCAAGGGTGATTAGAACTTTGTTAAAATATTTTATTTAGTTTTTTCATTTTGGCAATAAAGGATATTTTGTTAAAAATAAGTGATTTAGTATGGGAAGAGACGCTTATGCAGAGCCTCAGTAATTGGGAAATGTTGCTAAGGCAACAGGTACTGATTGATTTCTCATTAAGTATATTTTTAAAAAAAATAAAATAATATGTGTATATTTTTTAACCTGGAATTAAATAAATGTAAGGCCTGAAATGAACAATCCTATATTATGTATTCAAAAATTTGCTAACAGGGAAAATCTAATAAGTGCTCTTATCACAAAAGACAAAAAAAAACTGTAAAGGGAAAAGAAAGCAATTTCTGGAAGCAAAATGGGTAAGTTCACAGCATGGGTAGTGATCATGATTGAAAGGTTTCACAGGTATATACTTAAATCCAAACACCCTAAGTGGTCAAGCTATATACATTAAATATCTTAAGCTTTTTAAAATTTCAGTTGAACCTCAATAAAGCATTGAAAAATACTGAAATAGTGACAAAAGACTTCAAGAAACAATATTTTTCCCACCACTTCCTATTCCCCAGGAGCTATCCCCAGAAGCAACCTTTTAAAGTGTTCTAATCTTTTTCTGTATATTTTTAAATCATATACTCATGATGCAATTTATTATCTGTTAAGTTTAGATATGATGTAATGTCTTATTGAATTAGTTTACATTTAGCTTTTTAAACTATCACCATAACATTACAACATTACAGTTCTCTTTCAGTTTTCTCAGTATCAATGTTGATTAAATCACCAGTGTTTGATGTTATTTTCACATTAAAATTGCTCAATGTTTAATCATATGGAAGTTAGAAAGTATGCTAACATTAATTTTCTTCAGGATAGATTTTTTCCCTAATAAAACTTTCTTGTTTTTCATTTGCTTTTCATTCATTGTAACTCTTCCTCAATTTGTTTAATGTTCAAAACTAATTTGTCACAGACCAATCATTATTTTCTTCTACTCAAACACATAAAATTATTAGTCTTTTTCCCCTGAGGATGCCCTCCATCTCACCTTTCCCCTTCTGCCTCAGTGAGGAATTTTTAGTTTTGTAGATTGGTACAGAGCTGTCATACTGTGTCTTCTCTGTGTACGTTTTTTACAGTTGAGCTCTTCCCTTTGTTTTTCACTTTCTTGACTTGCTTCCTTATTTTACTGAAAAACATTCTCAAGCAGCTCCCTAAAAAGAATGGAAGAGTTCATTTTTTTGAGAGCTTGCTTGTCATAAAACATATGCTTTTTATTCTACCTGAGTTATTTGTCTGGATAAAGAATTTTAAGGTGTAAATTATTTTCCTTGAAAATTTCAACAGCATCATTTTGTTGCTAACTTCCAATTGACAAATTTGTTTTTAAGTAGCTATACCATTCTGGATTCTGGCTTTTATATCTTTTTATTTTGTCTTCTTTTTGCATTGTTTTTGTTCCTAAGCAGTTACTCCTCCACATTACTAATTCTTCTAAGCTGTTAGGATCATCTTCTCTCTACCTCAGTATTCTGAAATTCATAATGCAGAGTTTTGGAAAGGTTCAATTAATTAATTATGTTTGCCCACTTAGTAATTTATTTCAATTTAGATACTCTTAATTCTTATGGGTGTATTACTTCTACACAATTCTTTTATCTATCTTATTTCTCCAAAGGTACGTTAAGATGAATGACAGAACTCTTAAATTTTGTTTTGTTCTTTCCAATTTTCCATCTGTCTTTTCTGTATCTGTTTTTGTTCCACTAATCAGTATATACCATATTAAGTAAATATATGTGTATTTGCCTGTCTGTATATGTGTATGTTTTTATGTATATATACACATGTATATATGGTTATATATATATATACATGTGGATATATGTAGGGCTTTTTTGACTTATAATTGATTTATTAGAAACTAAATGCATTTAAAACATACAATTTGATGTTTTGACATATACATGCATTGATGAAACCAAAACTAATGAAATATATGCCACTCTCAAAAGTATTCTTCTGCCCCTGTCTCTTGGATCCCCCAGGCAACCACTAGTATGCTTTTGTTACTATTGGATTACTTTCAATTTTCTAGAATTTTACATAAGAACAATATAGTATGTATGTTTTTTCTTCTTTTATTTTACTCAACAAAATTATTTTAATATCCATTTGTATTGTTATATGAATTGCTAATTCTTTTTTATTGTTGATTTATTTTCCATTATATGATATATTCAATTTTTATTGCTTCTATAACAAATTACCATCCATTTAGTGGGTTGAACAATGCAACAGTGCTCTCCTATATTTCTGAAGTATGAAGCCTGAAATGACTTTTATTATGGAAAAGTAGAATTCTGAGACTCTATGGACAAGCCATTTCCTTGCCTTTTGCAGTTTCTGCTCTTTTCTGCATTCTCTGTCTTGTGGCCTTTTCCCCTTATTTTCAATGTTCTTCACTCCAGTACCTGCATCCATCACATCGTGGTTTCTCTTGCATAGTCAAATTTTCCCATTCCTCAGGTTTATAAGAATATTTGTGATTATATTTGTGGCCCATCAAGATAATCTAGGATAATTTCCCCACCTCAAGATTCAAAATTTAATCGTGTATGCAAAGTCTCTTCTACCATATTAGGTTACATTCACAGATTCTGGAAGCAAGGACTTGATTACTACTCATTCATCACATATGGCTATAACTAAAACTTATGCATTCCTACTTGATGGTCATTTGAGCTGTTTACAGTTTGAGCAGCTATTACAAATAAAGCTGCTACGAATATTGAGTGCAAATCTCTATATGGACTTAAGTTTTCATTTCTCTTGCTAAGATGAGAGTGGAATGGCTAGATCATGTTAGAGAAATATTATCTATTTTTAAAGGAACTGTCAGTTTTTCCAATGTGGTTCTGCTATTTTACATCCTTACCAGCAATGCACAAGAGCTCAAATTCCTCCATAATGCCTGTTAATCCTTCTAATAGATGTATAATAATGGTATCTTGTTGTGACTTTAATTTGCATTTCTCTGATATCTCATTGTGTTGTGCACCTTTGCATGTACTTACTTATCATTCATTTATACTTTTAGAAATATGTCTTTAAATCTTCTGCCCATTTAAAAAATGGGTTGTTTGTATTACTAAGTTTTGACTGTTCAATATATTAGGGATTCAAGACCCATGCTAGATAAAAGGTGTACAAATCTTTTCTCCCAGTTTGTGGTTTGTCTTTTAATTTTCTTAGCAGAATACTTGTAGAGAAAATATTTTGACTAGTACAACTTATCAATTTTTTTTAATTTTATGGATCATGCTTTCGGTATCATGCTTAAAATATGTTTCCCTAACTCAATATCACAAATGTTTCCTTTTAAGTCTTTTTTCTAGAATTTTCATATATATTGTTAGTATTGCATTTGTCTCCATAATCTGTTTTGCAAAAATGCTTCATGTGATTGTATAGATCAAAATTTGTTAGGTTTTCACATGAATGTATAATTGTTCTGATATTGTTTGTTGAAAATAATATCCAGGTTATATTTTATTGTTCTTGTTAACCTTTATACTAATTTCATATTGCCTTCATTTCTGTAACTTTTTACTAACTAGTGAAATCAGTATTGCTCTTCCAAATTTCTTCTGGTGAACTTTTAGCTATTCTGTGTTATTTGTGTTTTCATATGAAGCCTAGAATAAGTTTCTCAATTTCTACCTTTAAAATCCTTTGAGGATATTGGTGTTGACTCTACCAATCAATTGGTAATTGACATCATAACCATCTATATCTTTTGATTTACAAACATCGTATTTCTATTTCATGTTGTAAATTTTTCCATGCTTATTATGATTGGAGTTTGTTGAGCTTCTTAAAAATTTAATCAAATTTGGAGAAATTTTCACCCATTACTTTTCTGAATATCCTCCCTTTACCTTTTGTGGTCTCCAGTTACACATATACTAAGCTATGTCAAGTTTTCCCACAATTCATGTAAGTCGTCTTTGTTTTTTAATTTTCTTCTCTCTGCTTAATGTTGGATTCTTTCAATTACTATATGTTTAAATGAACTATGATTTCTTTCTTCAATAATCATCATTAATCTTATATGACTTCTCTCATAGAATTTCCATTTTGTCTCTAGAGGTTCAACTTGGGTCTCTTTATGTATTCTGTTTCTACTTATCTTCATAAACATATGGACAACAGTTATAGTAACTATTCCAATATCCTTGTTTGTTAATTTTCTATCATATGTGTCAGTTCTGAGTGAAATTTCATTAGTTAATTATCTCTTCACTAGGTTTCAGATTTTCCCAGTTCTTTGAACACCTAATCTTTGTTATTAGAAGCCAGATACTGGCAATTTTACCTTGTGGCAGGCTGGACATTTTTTATAGTATAGGTGGAATATTTGTTATGCAGAATACTTGAGGCAAGAATGTTTCAGATTTTGGGATATGTATATATTTAATGAGACGTGTTAGACGTGTTCTGAAGACCAAATAGAAAATTCATAGTTGAGATGAGGTGAGGTACTTTCTTTTTGAGGTTTCTTGCCAATACTCAAAGAGTTTTAAATTTGAGGACGTTTTGAGTTTCAGAGTTTTGAGGATGCTCAACATGTACTATAAATATCCTTCAGCTTTGCTCTAGAAGGCGGTTAAGTTATTTGCAACCAGTTTGAAATTTCATGTCTTGCTTTTATGTTTTGTGAAGTAGGCAGTACTTAATTTAGTGAATTACTGCTAAAGAGACAAAATGTTTTGAGAGTCACTTTGGGGTTTCTACTGTGGTCTGAGGGAACAGGATTTATTCGTGGAAGTGTGTAAATACTGCGTGTCGCAATCTCTAAATGTTCAAATTGATTCTTCCTTGAGACTCAGGTTTTCTTTACATGGACCTTCCCTGATTAACACTACTATAACTGCTCCAAGAGATCTTGCAAATTCCTAAGGCCCTCTTTCTGTCTTATTCAGTAGCATCATGAACCATGGTGTAGCCAGACTCTTCTTTGTCTCTCTAATTCATGAACTCTACTGAACCATTACTGGATTCCCTCTCAGTGCACACATCCTGAATATTTTCTCAAGGCAGTGAATTGGAAGGTTCATAGGCCTTACCATATTTTCCCCATTTCTTAGGGACTACTGTTTCTTATTGCTTGATGCATAGTGTATTGTAAACCATTATTTCAAGTGGAAGGAAATATCTGGTCTCACTTTCTTCATTTTGGACAGAAAGGAATTATACCACTAATGTGTATGTGCCTAAATTTATGTGTGTGCACATAGTATGCATATATATTACATATATATTATGTATAATATGAATATATATTACATATGGCATAGAAATGAGCATATAAGTGACATAAATTGATATTTAATTTTGTGAAATATAAATTCTGTAAATTGAATAGACATAATTTAAGATCCAATGTGTAGTACTTATTCTATTTTTATTCCTCCCGGGATCTTACTCTTTTATAGACAAAAAATCATTTCCATGTTCTTAATCTCTAAGAACTTTAATTGGCTCTTTTTTCCTTTTATGAGTTTTTTTTTCTTCCTCCCCACCACCCTCATTTTCCTCCTAGCTTACTGCATTACTTTTTTTCCCTCTTGGCCCTTTTATGATAAGGTTTTGATTTGTAAGCTCTCTTAAATATCCATTAATCCCTATCTAAAACAGTCTCTGAAAAAGCTACACTGAATTTCACTGCCTTGGGTCTGTTTCTAGATGTAGTTTTGTGTAGAACAATTGGGTAGTAAAGAAGATGCTTTTAATTCTCTGGTTACGATGGTGGTAAGATGCTGAATTCTACCAGACCTGTAAAGAACTAATGCCAACACTCTTCAAACTTTTCCACAAAATACAAACGGAAAGAATGCTGCCAAACTCATTCTATGAAGCCAACATTACACTTATCCCAAAACTGGGTAAGAACACAACAAAAAACCAAAATTGCACATCCATTTCTTTAATGAACATAGATGCAAAATGAATTCTTAATAAAATACTGGCAAACCAAATTCAGCAGCATATCAAAAAGAACATACACCATGAGCAAGTCAGTTTCATCCCAGGGATGCAGGGATGCTTGGACATATACAAATTATTAAATAAAATACAGCATAGTAACAGAAACAAAAACAAAACCCACATGATCATCTCAATAGATGCAGAAAAGGCTTTGATAAAATTCAGCATTCCTTTATGATAAAAGCTCTGAAATTAGGACCAGAAGGAATGTATCTCAATATAATAAAAGCTATATATAACAAACTCATAGCCAACATCATACATAATGGAGGAAAACTAGAATCATTTCCTCTAAAGTCAGGAACTAGTCAAGGATGTCCACTCTCTCCACTCCTGTTTAATAGAGTCTTGGAATTCCTAGCCAGAGCAATAAGCTGAGCAATAAGAAGAAATAAAAGGAATACAAACTAAAAAGGAAGTAGTCAAACTACTCCTATTTGCAGAAGGCATAATTTTATACCTAAAAAACCCAGAAAAATTCTAGACACCTGTTTATGATGTCAGCAAAATAGCAGGGTATAAAATCAATTTTCAAAAATCAGTAGCCTTTTTATATACCAATAATGGACAGATTGAGAAAGAATATAGGAAAATAATTCCATTTACCATAGCCTCAAAAAAAAAAAAAACCTAGGAATAAACTTAACAAATGATGTAAAAAACCTTTATAAGGAAATTTGTAAATCATTGAAGAAAGAAATTGAAGAAGACTACAGAAGATGGAAAGATCTCCCACGCTCATGGATCAGAAAAATCAACATAATGAAAATGGCCATATTACCAAAAGCAATCTACATTTTCGATGCAATTCCCATCAAAATTTCAACGGCATTCATCACAGAAATTGAAAAATCTACCCTAAAGTTCACTTGGAACACAAAAGACCAGGAATAGCCAAGACGATACTGAACAACAAAGAGCAACACTGACGATATCACAATACCCTACTTCAAACTTTACTACAGAGCCATAGCAATAAAAACAGCATGGTACTGTCACAAAAACATATATGAAGATCAGTGGAACAGAATAGAAGACCCAGATATGAATACATCCAGCTACGTCCACTTGATTTTTGACAAAGGCACCAAAAACATATGATGGAGAAAAAGCCTCTTCAAAAAATGCTTCTGGAAAAACTGGATATCTGCCTGCAGAAAACTGAAACTAGACCCATGTCTGTCACCCTGCATAAATATCAACTCAAAGTGGATCAAGGATCTTAAGATAAGACCTGAAACTTTGAAGCTAGTGCAGGAGAGAGCAGGGAATACACTGAAATTAATAGGCATAGGCAATAACTTCCTCAATAGAACTCAAAAGGCTCAGCAACTAAGAGAAAGGATTGACAAAAGGAGCTGCATGAAACTAAATAACTTCTGCACTACAAAAGAAATGCTCTCTTAAATTGAAGAGGCTGCCCAAAAAATGGGAGATCTTTGCTAGCTATACATCTGACAAGGGATTGTTAACCAGAAAATAGAGGGAGCTCAAAAAACTAAACTCCTGAAAAATCAATGACCTAGTAAAGAAATGGGCAAAAGGTCTGGGTAGAACTTTTTCAGGAGAAGTTCAAATGGCTAAAAAACACGTGAAGAAATGCTCAACATCCCTGGATACAAAGGAAATGCAAATCAAAACCACCTTAAGATTCCACCTAACTCCTTTAGAATGGCTATCATCAAGAACACAAACAATAACAAATGTTGGCAAGGATGTGAGGGAAAAGGAACCCTCATAGACTGTTACTGGGAATGTACCTTAGCACAACCATTATCAAAAACAGTATTGAGGGTCCTCAAAAAACTAAAAATTGAACTGCCATATAATCCAGCAATTTCACTTCTAGAGATAGACCAAAGAAATGTAAGTCAGGTTTCAAAAAAGGCACCTGCATGCCCATGTTTATTGCAGTGCTATTCACAATAGCTAAACTATGGAAACAGACAAGCTGCCCCACTACTGAAGAATGGATTAAGAAAATGTGATATTTATATACAGTGGAATTTTATTCAGCCATGAAGAAGAATGAAATTGTGTCATTTGCAGGTAAATGGATGGAACAAGAGAACATCATCCTAAGTGAAGGTAGGTGCAGAAGGCCAAAAGTCACATGTTTTCTCTCATATGTAAATATAGTCCTAATACAAATACAGCAGTTCTATGAAAAACAGGTCATGCTAAGGGGACCTTCACATACAAGACTGTGAAGGTAAAAGAAGGAAATTAAGAAGGTGAATATAGTTAATGTACCCTCTATAAAATAATGCACTCTCTATACGATAATGAATATATAAATTTTAAACTGGTTGAAACCACCATAAGAAGGGGACCAAGGTAGAAAGAAGAAAATAGAGGAGATGAACTAAATCAGGCTATATTATTTAGAAACAAGCAAGTGTAACTAGAATACTCCTGGATAGCTATCTTAAACAACCAAAAATGTCATTTTTCTTTTTCTTCCTTTCTTATGCAAAATCTGAGAATAGGAGGGCAGAACAGGTCCTACCTGGGGGTGTTGGTACCAGTGAGAGGGGGAAGGAGGTAGGGAAATGGTGAAGGAGTGTGAATATGGTGCAAATTCTGTGTACACATGTATGCAAATGGAAAAATTAGACCTGTTTAAACTATCCTAGGAATCGGGGAGGGGGAGGAGAATACGAAGGAGAATAGTGGAGGGGGTGCATTCAAATACATATATTTGATATGTTGTAAGAACTTTTCTAACTACCACATGTACCCCCACCCAGCACAACAATAAAAGAAAAAAATTTTTTTAATGTAGTAGAAGTTAAACACAGAAAATGCTGATCACATTTTTTTGTATTCCCTTCATGGCAGGGGAGGTATTTGATAAATGCATCAACATTTATAGTCACCTATTTTTAAGACTAGGTGTCACCCAGATTTCTATGGGGAAGGATTCACCAGCAAGTTGAAACTGTTGGATAAGGTGCCCTGGAAGCCCCCTTTGTGCTATTTGAATTCCTCTCTACTTCCAATTTCCTTGGTGTCATCTTATTCTGCTTTTTAAAAACCTGTTCAACTCTCTCATGTAACATTATCTAATCCTGTTTTCTTGACCTACTAGATTAATAATTATTTGTTTTCTTTCATTATCATATTAGTGGAGCATTGGTGGTAGATGAACACATGATCAATATAGTATTTTCCCAGAATGTGCCAGTATTGAGTGAATAACCTGACATCTTTGAAGTAGTGACAATTTTTAATCAGTATCAGTAACATATTCATAAATGGCCCTGCATTAGATGTAGAAATCCAGCTTTATCCCAAAAGCTTATCCTGGCTTCATACTCAAAATATGAGATCATTTTATACTTGACTGCTAGATCCTGGAAAGACCAGCTTAATTCAATTTCAGAGCCTATTTTACATACTGAATAATGAATAGCTGTTGTTGAAAATGAGAAATAAAGAGGTTCTTCATGGTCATTTGTTAAGAATTGCACTGTTTTGGGGGGAAAAAAGCCTATGGGTGGTTTCATAACTCTTCTATATTTGCAGAAGTTTGGAGAATGTTAAGGTTATTTTTCATTTCAGAAATTTGATAATTTATTGTTCCAGGCCTTTTCCTAAACTGCAGCTGTAGAAAAAAGAATCTGCTATTCATTATAATATTTTTAATAACATATAATTGCATTCAACTCAGGAAACTGTTCTGCCTTCTGTAATATAATTGATTGTGCAGTTGTAATGAGTGTTGAACTCTTATTTATGCATTTCCCTTTTGAATGTCAGGTATATTTATTTGCAATAAGTATACTGATTGTGAAGGAGAAGCAAAGGGGTGAATTTAAGTTTCTACTTCCAGCTGCCAACTTTGCTTGCTTCCTTGATGATTTAGCAACTCATGTTTCTACAATATTATTCCTGCCTCTTTGACCATGTCCCAGGTAGAATGGGAGCACTTTATAAACTGCCAGTAAACTTGCATCATTAGTCTTTAACACTTCAGTTTTTTCTTGCAAGAGTCCCCTATTTCTTAAGGTTTGCCTTCTCTAATCTATACAATGAGTTGTGTTCTGACACTGCTTGTGATTGGTGATCTCAGTTCTAGATTTTTCTCAAACACTTTGTGGTTTTTTTTCCTCCTTTCCCATGTGCCCCTCAGAATTTAGCTGCACAGTTAGCAGTTTTCTGGGTCTAATTCTTGGATTTGGTGGAGTTGTACATTGCTCTCTCCATATACCATTTTCCTTTGATTATACGTTTGTAATATGAGAATAGCAATTACCTGTCACTCATACTGAAGTTTTTCTCCCTGAGAAAAACTGCCTATGGCAGAAATTACTTGTTGACCATTGCAATGGTTCTTTTTCTAAATTACCATTAAGTAATTGTACAAAGGAATTTCACCACGATATTTCCATACATGCATATAATGTATTTTGATCAAATTTAATCCCTCTATTACTCCTTTTTAATTCTCAATTTTCTCCCCATTTCCTTTAACAGTTTTAGTGAGTTTCATTTGCAATTTCATAAATATAGATATAGATATATATAAAGTATTTTGGTCATATTTAACCATGATCAATCTCTTCTTTCCCCCTTCACAGTGGTTCCCCCACCAAACAGTTCCCCTTTTATAATAACATCATATTTTTTAGGTATAGGTTATGCATATGATAGAAAACATTCAACATTTGTCTTTCTCTTGCTCAACATTATGATCTCTAGCTCCTCCCATTTTCCTGCAAATGACATAATTTCATTCTTTGTTGCTGAGCAATACTCCATCATGTATATGTGCCACGTTTTCTTTATCCATTCATTGATTCTTGGACACCTAGGTTGACTCCATAGTTTGACTATTACAGTGATGCTCTAAAAAGATATATTTTTTGTATGTTGACTTACATTCTTTTTGGATGTATGCCCAGGAGTGGTGTATTAAGGATCATATGGTAGATCAACTTTTAGTTCTTTGAGGAATCTCCATACTGATGGTTCTTGATTTCTCATCACAGACTGATAATTGCTCTCATGATAATGTGCCAGAAATCCACAATCAATCATTAACAATAAATTTGCCATTTACTACTTTTTATGCATGCAGTCTCTAATTCTCACAATAACCACACAAAGCACTATTTATTTTTCCATAGTTTAGTAATTAAAACTGAAGCTCTGAAAGTATAAGTAACTTGACTAGATTTAGGTTGTTCTTTATGGACTCTCATACTATTAAGGCTGACCTTAAAATCCCTCTTATGCCTTCAGCAAGCCAACTTATCCAAAGCAATGACTAATGGCAAGCACAAACTGCAGACTTTTAAGCAGATGGCCTAGTGGCAATTATGAAATCATGCCAGCTAAAGCTGACACCAACAAGAGGAATTAGGCCACTGAGTTTAAATGCATGGAAAAAAAAATGTGCCTTTTCTGTGCTTCAGATTATCAGTCTACCTCCTAAATTATTATTTTTGCTGGAAGGGAAAGCCTTCCTGCATAATCCAATATAACAATACACTATTTTTTCCAAATTTTCATTAAGCAAATGTTAGTTGATTGTTATTTTGGTGGATGCTATGTTTCTGAATTAACTTTCATAACCGCTCAGTAATCTATCCTATGAAGGAAGCTTTCATAGCCATCCACTTTATAAAAGCATCCACAGTATCAACAGTACTTCATAATAGTAGATGTATTTCTTAAATGACTGGCTAGTTTTATGACCCATAATCTTCCTTCAGTTGGGGGAGGACAAAAATACACATGTAGCTATCAAGAACCAGCTACATGACTGGATATTTGTCCTATAATAGTTACTGAGATTTGTCGAATTCATTTATCATGAGAATGGAAAACCTTGATCAGTTGACATAATTAAGAATGGTTTCACTTCCACTAAATTAAAACTTGTGAATATCTTTGGTCATTTCTATACGCTCCTTCATCTAAGTGATGAAGTTTTAATACCTAGAGATCCTCACAAATCACTCTGGTATTTAATGAAAGACCTATACAAAACTTGATTCATGACACCATTCCCAGTGTGTCTTAGGTAGACTTCTGTGTAAAGCTTCCATAACAGCTACTAAAGGCCGAAGGGCTTAAACAATAGAAATTTATTCCCCACTGTTCTGAAGGTTGGAAGTCCAAGATCAAGGTATTGACAGGACTCATTTCTCCTGAAGTCTCTCTCCTTGGCTTGCAGACAACTGTCTCCTTTCTGTATTTTTACATGGCCTTTTCTTGATGCATATGGATTCTTTGGTGTCTCATCCTATTTTTATAAGTATACCAGTCATATTGGATGAGGGTCTTTGCTATATGACCTCATTTAATCTTGATTACATTTTTAAAGGTCCTATCTCCAAAAAGAGTCACATTGGAAATAGGCTTTGACGTATGAAAAATTTTTAATAGGGAAGAGAACAATTCATTCCATAACAGGGTATAAGACTGTGCTTCATGTGGATATGCTTTGTGTTATTTTCATAATATTGAGGAACCTATGCTCTTTTCTCAATAATTTATCTTCAGCATTGATTCTTACTAATAAGTATTAATTTTCTTCATTTTCCCTAATGCAAGTAGAAAAAGAAAAAAGAATGAAACCATATGTCCTAACTCATCTCCTAAGTAAGAAGAAATCAAAGTCTTAGAAAAACTAGATTGTCTTTTCAAGAATTTTCAAAGTTCAATTGCCTATTTTAGTTAGTCCTTATAGGACCATCTTATTTATTTACTTATTTATTTATAGTACTGGTACTTGAACTCAGGTCTTCCTCTTGAGCCACTCCACCAGCCCTATTTTTGCGAAGGTTTTCTTGAGATAGGGTCTCCCAAACTTTTTGCCCAGGCTGGCTTTGAACCATGAGCCTTCTGATCTCTGCTTCCAAAGTAGCTAGGATTATAGGTTTGAGCCACTGGCACCCAGCTCAAGACTGTCTTTATAGTAATGATTAAGGAACATTAATTTGTAATGTCACTTGAAAGAAGAGGTGGACTGAAAGATTCTAAATAAAATCATAGATATATGATAAATATTTAACCATATCCTTTAGGAGTTTGAATATCATTGCACATGCTATTGCCTTATGCAGGTCCTCATAGCTCCAAGTTCCTGGGTATTGTTCCAAATCCAATAATCTGAGAGTAAAAGTTCTTACTTCCATTCTGGTTCACATAGAAAAGTTCAGTTGGCAAATGGAGCCCCATCTTTGCATACCATCTAGAATCATGGAGTCAAGCCAGTTCCTTGAGTTTGGTAAACTCATTTGTTCAGCAGTTCACTCATGGCCAATATTTTCTGGAATTTCTGAAGTAATTATAAAACACCATTTCCACTGATCAAAAAGTTTTCTTCTCTTTAAACCTTCTCCTTGCATGTCTGCAAAGTCATGGTTGTCTATAAAGGACAGCACCGTGTCTGTATTCTCTCTCTCCAGTTGAAATCCTCAATTCTATAAGTATTAATTTCACCTAAGTTGGTACAAATCTTGGGGAAGAGGCCTCTTATCCAAAAGTGCTGAGAGATCATTGTCAGCTTCATCACTGTGAGTACAAATAGATAATGACAGATAGCTTGTGGCTTTCTCAGAGTAACCTTGAAGAAGCTATGAGTTGTGACTTTCTTAGATAATTAGCAAGTAGTTCTAACACGAGTTTTTGTATGATATCTTTATCAAAATTTGTGTGAAAACCTCAATATGGGTCAGATGCAGTGGCTGAAGTTGTCAAAAAGGGCTAAGACTATGGCTCAAGTGATTGGATGCTTGCCTAACAAGCTCAGATCCTGAGTTCAACCCCTGCCCCACACACACCACACCTCAATGTGAATGAAATAATTAGAAAAGTAAAATTAAAATTATACATGTCTTAGAAATAATAGAGTTGGCATAGTTAGATACTTTTGGCCAGTAGTATAATAGTATCTTTGGCCAGTTCTATACACATAACAAAAGGAAGGAAGGACTGATAATAGGTGGAAACGGGAAAGAAAAGGGGGAGGGAAGGAGAGAGAGAAAGACAGAGAGAAGTAGGAAAGTATCTTTCAAGGAAAGTTAGGAAAGCAATTTTCCATTTTATACTTTATAGTTCAATAAAACATAAAGAGGGAAAGCATGGTGGTTCATGACTGACATCCTGGCTACTTGGGAGGCAGAGATTAGGAGGATCAGAGTTGAGGCCAGCCTGGGCAAAAAAGCTAGCAAGACTACTTCTCAACAAACAAACCAGGCATGGTTATACAGATCTATAGTCCTTAGGACATATGTGGGAAGATTTCAGCCTGAGACCAGGCCTAGGAAAAGACAAGACTCTATCTGAAAACCCTATCTGGAAAATGACCTAAAGCAAAAAAGTTTGGTGATGTAACTTATGTGGTACAGTACTTGCACACCAAGAACAAGGCCCTGAGTTCAAACCCCCATACATCCCCATCTTTTTTTTTTATAAAACAAAGAAGCTGTGTATGGTAGCACACACCTATAATCCTAGCACCCAGGAGGCTAACGCAGGAGGAGCTTCAGTTCAAGTCCATCCTGAGCTACATAGTGAGACTGATCCCTCCTCTAATAAAAACAAAAAAATGAAGCTCTACAGTCACAGTATAGGCAATTTTGTCCCATCCCAAATTTACAGGGTTCATGTAGGAGCAAATAAGGTTTCACTTGTTTTTCTATTTCAAATCAGATAAATTTGTGAAGCAACAGAACACTTTTCCAATGGTAGAAGTGCAAGTGTATGGTGTTAGAATTGTGCGGGATGTACAGAGAAAAAGAGTGGCAAAAGTAACAGAAGCATCTGAAATCCTGCAATTCTTATTCAAATTTCAAAAGAGAATTTAGGAAATGACTGTAAATTGATGCCATTGGGAGGTATTTCTGTGTCAGAGAAACCATACCATTTCTCTGGTTTTTCCTTATTTTCAGTTTTCTTGCCATCCTCCTCCTCCTCAGACCTCTCTCCCCTTTGTCTTCCTCCTCCTCCTCCTCTTTCTATTCTCCCTGTCCTGCATTACCCTCACTCCCCCTGGCCCCTTCTTTTAAAACTTTATTTACTTCCATTTGAGACCGCCAAGGCTCACAGAAAAGTATGAAGCTCATGAAGAGTATGTTTTCATATTTTCTGAAATTTTATAAAAGAAAACAACATTCTGTCAATTATCAAGTTTTCCCCCTTTCCTTCTTTATCTTTGTTCTAAAGGCTTTTATAACTTTTCAGATATTTCTCCAATTTGAGTTTGTGTTATAAAGAAAATCTGCTTTATTTTTTTCTTTAACAAGCTCAACAAATTAAGCTCTCAATCCAATTAGTCTCTTTCTCCAACTTTACCATCACATTCTCTGTTCTAGCCACGTATCTAGAAAACATCATCCTTCTTTTTACTTCAAAAAGATTTTCTAATCTCTTGCTTATATTTTGTGAGTCGGAATATTTCTCTAGTTTGATGTTTCACTGAGTCACCTCGTGGGAGTTATCCGCGATACTCAAAGAATTTCAATTAGTGAGCAGCAATGGATTGCATCTCCTTTACCCTGCTGATTGCCTAAAGACAAATATATGAAATTAGAAGATTAATATTTGTTTCTGTCTATATATATTGTCTGATTATTTTTTTAGTATGAGGATTAAATCTGTTCTTGGATGAAAATTAAACTGCCCAGTTTAGAATAGCATGTCATTGAAAACCTTAAATGTGAATTGTTTGCCTTTTTTGTACTTAACATTGTGAAAAGACAGACCTAGGCAAATGAGCTCCAGCAGGTGAGAGGAGTTTACTGTATATTTTCAATGTATCTTTACAGGATGCATTTTTTAATTTCAAGCTTGAATCATTAAGTAACAGTGCTTTTTATACTATTTCAATCACATTTTAGTATTAAACAAGAACTTACTGATATTTTGTTATGATACACTAGATAGTGCTCTACAGCAGTAGAGAAAACAGACAAAAACTCTCAGTCACCTACTATTCTGGTGGGGAGTAGTGAGTCAAGAAAGGGGAGAGGAAAGGATGGGAGGTGAGAGAAGGGGAGGGGAAGGGAGACAAAAGACATGTAAGTAAAGAAAATGCATTGCATATCAAGTAAATAGTGATTGGTGCAAAAAAATTACATTAAAGAAAGAAATAGGTTATAAAGTGATAGAGCAAATAAATGAGATTTTTAGATAGGCCACTTCACTTTGAACAATTATATTCATCCTATAAACATCACAATTTCAAATATGAAAGCCGCACATGTTTACTGAAGAATTTTTGGATAATGTAAAAAAGATTAAAAACATAAAACCAATCAAACTGATTTTTCACTAACTAGAAGGTACAGTTTTTCTCACATTCCTGCCAGTTATTTTCCTAAGATGAAATATATATACATATAAATGTATTGATACACTTACATATACATAAATATTTATATAGAGACACACATACATATAGATGTAAAGGTTTCTCACTGTTAGAGTAATCACTATAACAGTAATGACTATTTAGTGATTTTTGAATATATTAGGTATCTTAGACCTAAGACTAATTTGCTCTGGTTTAAATCCAAGTTCTGCTATTGTAACCGGAGTCTTAAGCCAGAGGTGCAACAATGGGGGTTCCAACATGTGAGGTACAAACAAGTCAACCAAGAAAGCAAACAAAAGTAATTGTAAAGAGACAGAACATTATTTTAATCAAATAGCTACGTTGAAGATGTAAAATCAGCACTTTAGTCCATCTTTGTGGTAATGACATGAACTTGACGTTCATTTTTCCTACTTGGGAGTGATGTCATCATGGAGTGATCTGTCTGTGAAACTGCTGTTTCTTGTATCCAAGGTGACTGTAGGTTTAAGACAATGACCGGAGATTTTCAGATGCATTTTTGTGGATCTAGAACAAGACATTGTAAAAACTGAGAGTAAGATGCCTCACTTACTCTTGTCTTTGTTTCTTTAGCCTTGAGGGTAGTATGAGATAGGTTAGGTATCACTGATTTTTAGATAGATGTTTCTTGAATGAGGAACAAGAAGTTAAAATAGGTCTTGTCTAAGGGATCAGTACAAGTGGGGAAGGGGAGAATATAAGGAGAATTTAAAGAAGGCTGAATGTAGTAGAAATATTATGTACACATGCCTGGAAATGGACCAATGAGACATGTTGAAACTATTCCATTAATGGGGGGGATAAAGGAGAATGATGGAAGGGGGTGAATTCAACTATGATATATTGTAAGAACTTTTGTAAATGTCACAATGTACCTCCAGTACAACAATAATATAATAGAAAAGAAAAAAGATTTTCCTCTTCTCAAAAAAAAAATAAATCATGCCTCTATGCAAAGTTAAGCAGGTATCTGACTTTGAAGACAAAGGAAGAGATATGAAATTAAGACAGGGATTCCAGGCTCTTATCCTGCTTTTAGTTGCCTGGGGGGCCCAACTAAGGAATAAGGGCTTTTTTGCAAAAGCAGTGTCTAAGGACCTGCTATAGAGATACCTAGCTTTGTGAGCTTGGACAAGTTTCAGTCATAAACTTCAATTTAATCAAATCTAATATGATATAGAATTGTCATCTGGCTCCCAGTATCATAAACATTAAAAAAAGCTTATACACATAAAGATATAAATATGCATGAATACTTGAAATCTTTATTTTTAACTTATTTTTATCAACATTTACTAATTGTAAGTTTTAATGAGTGTGATGTTTCAACAAATGCATATAGCATGCACTAATCAAATAAGAATAATATACATTTCCTTTTCCTGATCATTTTTTAGTTCTCTTTTTTTTGTTTTAGAAATTACTGGTGACTGATTGGCAATTTTATTATATACTTCACTGCAACATCAAAACATACACAAGTTCAGAAAACCATTCAACAATCACTTGGTAAAAGGTAAAAACAAGTGTGATGATCAGGATTTTATTCTCAGAAAAAATTCATTTTTATTTTTTAACTGTTGACACAAAATACTTCATAAGCTCCTGGAAATGCTAAACAGCATTTAAAGAACATCTGAGGTATCTTTTTCTTGTTTAATTACAAAATAAAGTACTATAATAAAGAAAACTTGGTGCATATTAAGGATACAAATCAGAGACTGGTGATGTGGCTCAGTGGTAGACTGCTTGCCTAACATGCATGAGGCCCTGGATTTGATCCCCAGCAACACACACACACACACTACAAATCAGTAAACACATTTAGTTAATAAAAATTAATTTTTGAGCAAATGGAAGTATTAATCTGTCATTACCCACTTTGTATCACAAAAACAGAAGGGTGAGTGGCAAACAAGTATGTGTAAATTCAAAACTTTCATTTTCAGTTCAGCAAATATTTACCCAATGATTACAGTAATTTAGCTGTTATAGGCACTGGGCACATAAGAATGAATAAGGCATAGCCCTGGCCCCAGACACAGTAACTTCACAGAGTGAGGTGGACAGCAGCAGTGGTATTCACAAAGAGCTGTAGGATAGACAGGCAGCAGGGAATGTCTTGTGGAGTAACCCACTGAAATGAATCACTCACAAAGCAGAAGAGGCAAAGGGAACTGTCAGCAAAAGGAATAACCAGAAAGACCACCAGCTTCTCCTCTGTGTTAGGCACTGTGTTAGGTCTAAGGAGACAGCACCAAAACAGTTCTACTGCTTTCAAAATAGCTTACAGTTCAGTAAGAAAACAAGATCACTCATAACAAAGCAACATGCTTAGTATCATGATCGTTCTGACAGGGTACACTGTATACTGCAAGAAATTTGGGCATATAAAGAAGTATCAAACAATCGTGGTGTGTCAAGAAATGTGAGTAGTAGCAACGGCCATGAATGCCTGTGTTTGAGAGGGTCGTTCATGCTGTCAGAGAGCACCTTTGAGTCCTGATCATTCTGTTCCTCTTTTTAAGATAGTTACCATGTATCAAGATCAATCTGGGACTTACTTTTTCCCTCCCTACTTGATTATAACCTCTGGATCAGGAACTCTATCTCTTGTCCTTTTTCTTTTCTTTCTTTTTTTTTTTTTCCTAGTTGGGGAGAGGGGTTTGTTGGGAATCAAACCCAGGCCCTCATGCCTACTAGGCAAGCACTCTACCACTGAGGTACAGCCCCAGCCTATCCCTTGCCTTTTTATCACTTGAGTGCGAAGCCTAAGACTCAATTGTAAAAGGCACTTGTGCAGTAGTGTGCCTGTAGGACAACCTATTCAGGAAACTGAGGAAGCAGAATCACCGAAACCCAGAGCAACATAGCAAGACCCTATCTGAAACAAAAACAGAAAAACTTTGTTTCCTGATGCACTGGTAGATGGGTGATATGGGTAGAGAGCTTGGGAGCAGGGAAGGCCTGTCTTAATGCTGATGTCCTCATAGCCATGACAAAGACTTACAGTTTGATTTTCTTCTTGATAAGGTTTTAAGTTCCTTTCTTCTTGATCTTCATAAAATATACTGTAGGTTAGTGTAACCGTAATCACTCCACTGTACTAAGAAACATCAAATTATTCATTCCAGCTGTGTTTTGGTACCTGTTATCTATCTTCTCTTTTCCCCCTCCACTTACACTATTCCCAGCCTCTAGTAATTCCTGTGCTACATTCAGGTTGATTTTGTTAAGCTTCCACGTATGAGGAAGAATCTTTGAGATTTGTCTTTTGCCCGGTGTTTAGAAAAGTACATAGCACCCTTTAAGTGTTGTAATAACATTGACTATTAATGTAAAGTAATATGAAATTATTAATGAGAAGTTTTGGTAAAAGCATTCTTGCAGAAAAGATGAAAGAACAAGTATTCTACTTTAACAAAATCTTAGTAATTAGCAAGAAGCAAATATGTTTCCAGAAAAGATGATTGCCACTACTCAGGACTTTACAGTTTTCTGAAGTCTTTCATTGTCAAGATTTATTGTGGATTTAATTTTTATATAGATTTAAGTCTTACTGCACACTCACCCTGGCAACATATAGTACTTAAATGCTGTTAAGCTTCCCTGAAACTAAGAGATCTTACTTGCTTCCTGGTCCAATGCTTGTCATAAGCACTGCATTTTCCAGGTCTTATCAGGCTGAGTGAATGTAGTAGCAGTTTGAACTAGATTCTAGAAGAGTATCTAAAGACACATATTCATTTTAGGATTTTCTGTTTATCGAATCAGTTTTTTCACTGGAGGGGAAGGTGAGAGGCTTCTTCATTTGAATAAAAGTTATTCTTTTTCTCATTTCTATTGCTGTTTGGGTAGCAAAGAAAACATTTAAGCATCAAATATTACTTGAGGTGATAAAAATCACATTTCACTGTTGGAATATATTATATATCCAAAATTTATAATGAATGTGGCAAAAAGAAATGCTTCTTGGTTGTGCATACATCTTAAATATTGACAACTACAATATGTCAGATTACTGAAGACCCATGTCATTGGAATTACTCTTTAATTTGATTCCATCAGGAACAAAGAACCTGGACATTAGGAAAAACAGCTCATATTATGAAAGATACAGAGTAATAAACATTTGCCATTTCCATTATGTATAGTCATGTGCTACATGGTCAATGACACACAATGTCATTGGTGGTCCCAAGAGACTAATGGGTTTGTGATGTTGTAGCCATCTTAAGTTGTGTAAGCACATTCTGTGATGTTGCCACAGTGATGAAATCACCTAATGATGCCTGCAATATCTTCAGGTGTTTTTTGAAATTAAATACTGTGTTAGTTTTTTCATAATTAAAATGATGGACTTGTATTTTCTAAGAATATAAGGAGTTATTTCTACTCAGTATATGTATATAAATTCAGATTTTTATACATCCACAAAATAAGTTCTCAATAAATATTTGGTGTTTAGGAGAGAAAATGAGTGTTTGTAAGCTTAAATAAGTGAATGGATTATTGCTGGGTACAACAGTTACCACACCCAAACTAGGAGATATTCAGCAGTATTTCTTTCCTATCTTCTGTGAACTCAAGAACATTGAGTTAAAAGTGGAAGACATTTCGAAAGAGAAAATAAGGCATCATTTTAAGCTTAATTAAGTTTATGGATTACATTTTGGATGGAAAAGGGGTGAGATAATGTGGATGTGGATAAAAAAAGATGAGAAAAAATCCAGCAGCAAAATGATAGCAGAGCACTTACAGACTAGCAGAAGTGTAGGATATTTTTGTCAAGGGCAAATATTCTCAAGATCTTATGAAAAGAAAGAAGCAAATAATAACGATAAAATGATGAATATAGAGTCAAGTATTCAAATATTTGTAAAATTGACTTTACTTATTGGGGATAGGGGAAATGAATATTTTTAGGGAAAATTTACATTTCCAAATGTATACATTTATATAACCACAATTCAAAAAACAACATATTAAAGATAATGAAGAGAATAACTTCATCCTGAAAGAAAAGGCACTCTAGACAATACTTGACTATGAGTGTAATACAAATACCAACTTGAATGCTAAAGAGTATATATATATTTTATATATCATAAAGAGTGATATGTGTATTATATATATATATATCATAAAGGGTGATAAAAATTCATATTAGATACATGAACATGAGTGGATGCACAGACCTGTGAGCCTTCCCATGACAGCCATCACTTGTTCCTCACACGAAATTTCATAAAATTTCAGTCAGTTTTCAGTCAGTCACTTAAAAAATTCAAAGTGCAAATCCATTAATAACAAAAGAATTAAAACTGAGAAAAAGCTTGGTGCTGGTGGCTCATGCCTATAATTCTAGCTACTTGTGAACAGGTGAGATAGGGAGGATAGTTGTTAGAGTCCAGCCCAGATAAATAATGTGAAAGACCCTCATCTCAGCTAACATCTGGATGTAGTAGTAGGCCTGTCATCCTAGTGATGACAGGAAGCCTAAAATAGGAGCATCATGGTCCAGGACCCCTTGGGCAAAAAGTGAGAACCTATCTCAAAAATAGCCAGAACAAAAAGGACTGCAGACATGGACTGAACACTAGAGTGTGAAGCCCTGAGTTCAAATCTCATTACCACAAAAGAAAGAAATGTGGAGAAAAATACCATCATAAATAAATATGAAAGTTACTTAAAATTCCACTTTAAATATCTGTGCTCCACCCATGTTTATTGCAGCACTATTCAAAATAGCCAAGTTATGGAAACAGCCAAGATGCCCCACTACAGATGAATATATTAAGAAAATTGTGGCATTTATACACAATGGAATTTTACTCAGCCATGAAGAAGACTGAAATTGTGTCATTTGCAGGTAAATGGAAGGAACTAGACAACATTCTGAGGGAGGTTAGCCAGGCTCAGAAGACCAAAAATCATATGTTCTCCCTCATATGCAGACTTTAGATATGGGGCAAATACAGCAATGTAGTTGGACTTGGGTCACATGATAAGGGGAGAACACATACAGGAGGTGTGGAGATAGGTAAGAAATCCAAAACATGAAAGTATTTGATGTCCCCACTTCAGAGGAACTTATACAGAAACCTTAAAATGACAGAGGTCAACAAGAGAAGGGGATCTAGAACTAGTGAAAAGGTCAGGGAGAGATGAATCAACTTGGGTTATAACACATTTGTACATGAAAGCAATGCTAATAATCTCTGTGCAGCTATCCTTATCTCAACTAGCAAAAATGCTTTGTCTTTCTTATTATGCTTATGTCTTTTCTTCAACAAAATTAGAGATAAGGGCAGAATAAGTTCTGCCTGGAAATGAGGGGTGTAGGGGGGAGAGGGAGGGGATGGGGGTTAGGGGGAGAAATGGCCCAAACAATGTATGTACATGTGAATAAATGAATAAAAAAATTAAAAAATTAAATATCTGTGCTCTTTCTATACAAACCATCTGTTTCCTTCACTTTCTACTCTTGTCCTGAACAACTCATTTATCCAGTTCAGCAAAAACAAAACTCACCAGCTTGGTGGGTGATGCATTTTTTTCAAATATGTTACTTGAAGGCATAACTCTTCACTGAAATGTTTCTCAAAGCTATTTACCTGACAAATGTAGGTCTCTCTTTTGAGAAAGAGTATATTACTAAAAGTTGGGTAAAATTGTGATAGTTTCAAAATATAAATCTGATAGGTACATGTTATTTGAGTGGAATAAGAGATAGGTAGTGAAGCATTAAAAAAACTGCATTTTCTATAATTCCATATGTGCTTTAATTTCACTTCCAGAAATATTACTGTTTGTTTCCATGCTACGCTTACAGCTCAGTTGGTCAGTCTCTCTTGATCAACCATTTTTGGTAAAATGTGATGTGTGTTTGTCACTGGGGATCCCAAAGATAATACAGCCACATCTTTTGGTAACAGTTGAATCATGTGACCCATCTAATAAACACCAATAAACAGATTTTTAAAGAAGTCAAATGATTGGTCACTAGTCCTGATATATACCTATTATTAAGGTACTAGTTTATGCATTGAAGATCTAGCAGGAAAGTTTGGTCTTCATTCAGTTATAGACAATATATTATATTAAGGAATTTTCAATTCTGTTGTTGGGTAACATGTTATTTAATTATACTGTAGTATTTGAAATTTGTCCATATAAGTATCATACAGCCATACAAAGCAAGGCCTATGTGTGGTCTCATTGGAAGAATGAAATAGAAAGTCCATGTTGTGCATGTGTAAACAAGACAAGTTGTCTTTGTTGGCTGTTATTCAGTGAAAAGGGGGAAAAAAAAGTTTAGCAAAACAATTCATAAAATCACCTTTTATGAATGTCACAATCCAAGAACGGATTCATAATAGTCCCTGTACACCTGAAATTTAAAACATCTGGATGAAAACAGAGCTAATACAAGCCTAGTATAATTTCAGTAGATAATCACTTGAATATAATTTCTATATTTACAGAAATCACATAATGCATGTAACAAACCACAGTGAACATAAATTGGCATAATTAAATGGTCCCCAAGGTCTTCAATGTTGAGTGATCAAATGTATACTATTCTGATGTTTTTAAGTAAAAAAATAAAAAATGCTTGAAAATAAGAACATAGAGAATAGATAAGAGCAAACATACTTGAAAAGGAACTGTGTATTCTTCTTGATGTATAGACTTACAATTGTTGGTACAAAAGCTCACTCATAAACTACAGAGTTGATAGAGATGAAGAAAATGAATTACAAAAAATATAAATATCAATAAAAGTAAAATATAAAACATGGGAAGCAATGGGTTAGACTCTATGAAGAGTAGACTAAGATATGGAAAATAGAATGAGAAATTCTGTCTAATTGGAGATCTGAGTAAGAAAAGCAAGTGGAAAAGGTTGGGAGATTCCAGAATTTTTAAAAGACATAAATTTATCTTCAATTTCAGGAAACTCATGAATAGGAAACACATAAGTTGAAATAAGTACAGATCTAGATGCATTGTAGTAAAACTGCAGAATGTGGAAAAAGAAGAGAAATTCTTAAAAGCATCCAGAAAGAGAAATGATTTCCTACAAGTAAACAATAATTAGAAAGCTGACTTCTCAAGAGAAACAATGGAAGCTATCAGACAGTGGTACAGTATCTTCCAATTGTAGAGAAGAAATCACTATCAGTGCAGAATTGTTAACTCTGAAAAGAAGAACTTTCAAAACAAATTTGAAATAAGACACTATAGAGAGTCAAAAACTAAGTTTTTTGAGCACAATGAAATACCCGATAAATGACATTGTAAAAAAATAATTCTGTCATGAGGAAAATATTCAGACTGAGGGCCTAAAATGCAAGACACAATACAGAATAAAGAAAACAAAATCTGAAGCTTGGGATGTTGCTTTGTGGTGGAGTGAATGCTTGGCATCCACAAGGTTGTAATCTACAGCACTACAAAAAAGAATGAAATGTAGTTAAATATGAATGAATAATAATCATGTAAAATATATTGTATTAGTTCATAAATAAAAAGCAAAATGATAACAATATCATAAGAAATGATTGGAGTTGATTTTTAGAAGCCTCGTGGTATCTAGGAAGTGACATCACATTTTACTAAAGCAGTCAATCAAAATAGAGACTGTACAACAAAGATGTAAGTATAACATAGCAGCAAATAGTGATAATTCTAGAAGTGAAATTAAAACGCACGGAGTTATAGAAGAAAATAATTTTATTCTAATACTTCCCTCCTTCAAACACACACTACCACTAAAATACTAAAACAGATAATTCTACCACAATGAATGTGAGAAGCATCCTTCCAAAAATTAAGAGACAAAGACAATAAAAAATGGGAAAAGAAGTTGGCTTCACCCTATCATTCATGCCTGTTCAATATCATGTCCTTTAGCAGGTCTTTTTCCTGTTATCACCCTTTTCAAATAGTGCTCACATTATTGCACTATAAATTCCACCCTGTTATCATATTTTGTTTTATTTGTGCCATCTATGAGTTAGACATCAAGACTCAGAAATTACATTTCAATCTGAGAGTAAGCTACACCACTTATGAAACTAGCATCATAAACTCTAGTTTCTGCCCCCTTAAAGATACTCCAAGGTTATATTGCTCATGTACTGCTTATGTAATTAAAAGCTTGTGTTACCCAAGCTGCAAGGGTGCCCTCTTAAGTTGTAAAAATAGTGGCATTTGTTGGAAAGAAGTTTGAGAATTGTAGCTCTTAAACATAAATACCTTGAGTCATTATAATTTTCATACAGTAATGAATCCCTATAGAAAAAAATTACATTTACTCTAACCTTTGAAGTCTCCAACTCTGAATGAACATATACCTGAACTGGGATATGTGCAAATGTCATTATCACTGTGATCTTTAGTCATTCATAGAAAAAGGCAGTAAGCCTTCAATTTCATTACATGTTATAGATCTGTTTAGGTAATTAATACCTTTAGTTTTAGATGATCATAAGCATCTAGAAATTTGTCCATTTCTTCAAGATTTTCCAATTTATTGGAATATAGGTTCTCAAAGTAGTCTTTGATTCTCTGGATTTCCATGGTATTTGTTTTTGCCTCCCCTTTTTTGTTTCTGATTTTGCTAATTTGGGTCTATTCCTTTCTCATTTTAATCAGATTTGCCAAAGGCTTGTCAATCTTGTTTATTTTTTCCAAAAAAACAGCTTTCTGTTTCACTGATTCTTTGAATAGTTTTTTTTTTTTGCTCTCTATTTCATTAGTTTTGGCCCTCATTTTTATTATTTCTCTCTTTCTTCTTGATTTGGGTTTTGCTTGCTCTTGCTTTTCTAGGAGTTTGAGATGTAGCATTAGGTCATTTATTTGAGATCTTTCTGTCCTTTTGATATATGTACTCATAGCAATAAACTTTCCTCTTAGGACTGCCTTTGCTGTGTCCCATAGATTCTGGTACATTGTGTTTTGATTTTCATTAGCTTCCAGGAAACTTTTTATTTCCTCTGTTATTTCTGCTGTGACCCATGGATCATTGAGCAATGTATTATTCAGCCTCCAATTATTTGTGTTTTCAGCTGTTGTTTTTGTTGAGTTCTAGTTTTAATGCATTGTGATCAGATATAATGAAGGGGGTTATTTCTATTTTCTTATATTTGCTGAGGTTTTTTTTTTTTGTATCCTAAGATATGATCTCTTTTGGAGAAAGTTCTATGGGCTGCAGAGAAGAAATGTATATTGTGTTGTTGTTGGATGAAATATTCTGTAGATATCAGTTAGGTCCATTTGATTTATGGTGGCATTTAGTTCTAGGATTTCTTTGTTGATTTTTTGTTAGATGACCTATCTGTTGGAGATAGAGGTGTATTGATGTCTCCCATTACCACTGTGTTGGTGCCAAAGTGGATTAAGGACCTTATTATCTGACCTGAAACCTTGCACTTAGTATGCAAAAGAGCATGGAATAGCCTGGAAACAACAGCTATAGGCAAGGACTTCCTCAGTGGAACTCCAGCATCCCAGCAAGTAAGAGGATGGACAAATGGAACTACATGAAATTTAAAAGCTTCTGCATGACAAAGGAAATGGTCTCTAATTTGAATAGACCACCCACAGAATGGAAGAAAATATTTGTTAGCTATAGATCAAAGGACTGATAACCAGAATATACAGGGAACTCAAAAAACTAAACTCCCCCCAAATTAATGAACCAATAAAGAAGTGGGCAACTGAACTAAACAGAATTTTTCTAAGGAAGAAATTCAAATGGCCAAAACACACATGAAAAAATGCTCACCATCCCTGGCCATAAATGCAAATCTAAACCACACAAAGATTTTGCCTAACACCTCTTAGAATGACTATCATCAAGAACACCACCAACAACAAATGCTGGCAAGGATGTGGGGAAAAAAGAACCCTTATATACTGCTGGTGAGAATGTAAGATAGTACAACCACTTTGGAAAACAATATGGAGGCTCCTTAAAAAACTAAACATACATCTGCCATATGATCCAGCAATACAACTCCTAGGTATATTCCTGAAGGAATGCGACTCAAGTTAATTCAAAAGCATCTGCACATGCATGTTTATTGCAGCACTATTCACAATAGCCAACCTGTGGAAACAGCTAAGATGCCCCACAACAGACAAATGGATCAAGAAAACTTGGTATTTATACACAATGGAATTTTATTCAGCCACAAAGAAGAATGAAATTTTGTCATTTGCACTTTAGTTAGGCTCAGAAGACCACAAATCTCATGTTCTCCTTCTTATGTGGATTATAGACCTAAAGCAAATGCAGTAATATTATTGGACATAGGTCATACACTAAGGGGAGAAAACTCATGGGAGGAATAGGGAAAGGAAAGGAAACCTAAAACTTGAATGTGGGTGATGTACTCCATGTTGAGGAGCAAATAAAGTAATCTTAAATTGGCAGAGGTACTATAAAAAGGTGACCTGAGGTACTATAAAGAGGTGACCTGGAAGTAGTGAAGAGATCTGGTAGAAACAAACCAATGTGGGTTGCAATACACAAGTGAATGGAACCAATGCTAGGAATCTCTCTGTATAGCAATCTTTATCCCAAACTAGCAAAAATGCTGTGTCTTTCTTAACAGCGCTTATGTTTTCTTTTCAACAAAATTGGAGAAGAGGGAGGAACAGGTCTTGTCTGGAAATAGGTAAGGGGAGGTGGCACAGTGTATACACATGTGAGTAAATGTGAAAATGATAAAAGGAGAAAAGGAAAAAAATATTCAAGGGCTGAAGTACAGCACTTAACCAACACATACAAAGCTGTAAGTTTGATTCTCTGCACTGCAGGAAAGAAAGATTGGAGTGGTGAAGACAGAGGAGGAAGAGGAGGAAAGAACAAAGGAAGGAAGGAAGAGATGGAGAGAGGGAGGGAGAGAGGGAGATAATCAATTACAGACATATTGCAGCTCTGTTAAATAAAGCTAAGTCTATATTCTCATTTTCCAAAGTGTGGTCCTAGGAATTCTATTGAGTATATTCAAAGGGAGGAAAATAGATGATGTAAAATCATTGTTTCTTAATAATATTTACTACCTTCTATTCACTCCTGAGGTGGACACTAATAATAAAAAATTTACACATTAAACACTCAAATTAATTTTAATTTTAATGTTTTTGCCAATATTTACTAACATGCTATAAAAATACTACACAAGATATACTTGGATAAATGTCAGCCAATTCTGTCATGTTTAGCAGAGTTCAGCTGTGAGAATCTTGGATATTTTTCCACTTTTAATGGTATGGATCCACATAGAATGCTTCTGATAATTACACTTGGGGCAGCAGGCTGACTGTTTTAAGATATAGTTGCAATTACATAATGGGTCACTCTGTCTTAAATGAGATTAGACCATTAAATTCTTATCTGTAATATTTCAGACAATTTATTTTATGATAGTTCCAAGTTGCCTTTAGAGAAGAACTGCATTGCAAAAATAAAATGATTTTGAATCAAATGTCATGATTCAGCCTGAAATAGGAAGGGAAAAGAATACAACATTCAGACTTCTAGTTAAATATGTACTTTATTTAATATCTGGTTATTTTTAATACCATGAACACTCTCAAGGACTGATTATAAATGAAGGATTGGAAGTAGTAAAATAGAAGAATAAAAAGAATAGCATTCGTATTATGCATACTTTGTGCCAGATGTTGTTTAAGTGTTTTATATATTATAACAACTGGCAACAGATGTCCTCCCAGTTGTGGAATCTGTAAAAAGCAGACAGGCAAGTAGTAGTTAACTTTAGAGATGAAATATGTGAAAGCAGAGAGTGCAGGGAGATGTCAGAAAGAATTGTGCATATCAGCCCCAAGAACAGTTCAGAAACTTTCAGTACTAAGAATTTCTGGTTGGATACATGAAGTAAGGCTTAAATCAATTTTTTGAAAATATGTTTGTACAGAGGGTACATTGTGACATTTACACAGCTATTACAATATATCAAAGGTGAATTCACTCCCTCCATCATTCTCCTTTATCTCCCCTCCCCCATTCCTAGAATACTTTCAACAGGTCTCATTTTTCCATTTACATACATGTGTACATAGGCTTAAACAGAATTAATTTAAAACCTTTTAAATAGCGCCTTCTGATAAGTATAAATACCCAAGACACAATTCTCAATTTTGATTTACTCCTTACTTCTGAAACTAATTTTGATCATCTATCCCTTTCAATTTTGGCCCCCAACATATGCAAATATTTCCAGTTTCCCTCCTCCATTGCTTGAACACTAGGCTAAAGGATTATCTTCCCACCTAGATTAGTTCACTACTCATGTTACTGGACTTCTTGCTTATATTTTTACTCTAATATTCGTCTTGCCTAAATTTCATAACATTTAAATTATCACAAAAGGTTAAATGTGGTATGCAAAATTCTCTGAATATATTTCTTTGATCAGTCCCTTGTATTTATCTATCCTGGCATTTACACCTTTCCTGTCTTCATTCTCCAAAAGTGCCTTGACTAATCACACTATTCCTTGCTGGAATCCAAAATTCCTCTTTCCTAGATTCTGTCATGAATATGTACCTTGTCCTTTAAATTGGTTAACACATTTAAAACACCCTTTTTTGTTTATATTTAGTTTAACCTTCAAATTTTTTCTTATGTGGTATTAGTTTTGTAAACTCAATGCTATGTAACATTTGATATTTAAAAATTACATGGAAAGAACATTTAAGATATAGGAATAGGTAGAAAACCCAAAATGTGAAAGCGTTTGATGTCCCCACTCCAGAGGAACTAATACAGAAACCTTAAAACAACAGGTTAGCATGAGCAGGCAACAAGGAACCAATGTAAAGATCAGTTAGAGTTGAATCACCATGGGTTGTAACACATGGGTACATGAAAGCAATAGTAGAAATCTCTCTGTATAGCTATCCTTAACTAGCAAAAATGCTTTGTCTTCCTTATTATGCTTATGTCTTTTCTTCAACAAAATCAGTGATAAGGGCAGAACAGGACCTGCCTGGAACTAAGGGGGGGAGGTGATGGAGGAAGGGGTGGAGGAGGGGAGCAGGGTGGAGAAATGACTTTCATAGTTGGAAAATTTATTTACAAACACAGAAAAGGAAAAAATCAGAAATAACCTTGAGGTCCTTTGGCAGGTATATTAGCCTTATATTGCTATTGCAACAAATTACCACACACTAGCAACTTAAAACAATCCAAATTTATTCTCTTACAGTTCAGAAGGTCAGAAATCCAAAATTAAACTCAGACTGGTCTAAAATCAAATTATCAGTTGGACTAGTTCCTTCTAGACACTCTGGAGGAAAACTTGATTCCTTGCTTTTCCAGCTTCTAGAGGTGACTTGCATTTCTTGGCTTATGGGCCATTCCTCCTTCAAAGCCAGCAATGTAACATGTTCAAATCTCTTTAATTCTTTGACCTTTGCTTCCATCATCACATCATCACACCTTCTTATCTAACTCTAAGTCTTCCCTCTCCTTCATATTGAGCCACTGTGATTACTTGTGACTACTTGGATGAATCAAATTCTTCTCATGTCAAGATTCTTAACTCAAGAAATCAATTCAGGGATTTGGATATAGACATCTTTAGGAAAAGGGTATACTGCCTACTGTAGATGCAAATTAGAAGCGTAGTTGTCAATATGATGTCAAGGTTTTACACGCACATTTGTGGTTATAAGTGTGCATGTAGGTATATACATATATATGTATATATTTACAGGTCATATTTATAGGTCTTTGTGTTCCAAGAGAAGCTGAGAATAAGGACACTTGACAGCAACAAATACACAAAGTACACAGATACTGGATTTTATCCACGCTCTGATAAAGGGTTTCATTAGAAATTATTAAGACTGGGTAAGGAAAGTTATTCCAGACTCTGCAATTTATTATGCTACAAAGGAAGAGCATAAACTGGTGGAAGGAATTTTGATGGGGAGTAGATTTTTCCTAGTTGATTTCAACTTTTTCACACCTGTGAGACACCATCATGCAGTTACCACTACTAGGTTGTTAAGATTGACATTCTAAGACCACCTATTTAATGCCCTGAGAATACAGGGTTATTTGTGTGGAATTCCTGTTATAGGAAAGTATGATTACAGTCTTTCATGAGAAAACATTAGATAAATTAAAGTTGGGATTCACCCTATAGAATGTAAAGACAGTAATATTTAAAACTTTTGATGACTTGAAGTATTCCAGATTGGAGGTTATCAACAAGACAAAATAACAAAATAGGTATGTCTCGATAGATTATGGACCAAAATGAAAAAGACAACACTGAAATAGTGAAATTTTAATCCAGGCTATAGATTGCACAAGACTATTTTATCACTGCTTATTTCCTGATTATATGGGTTTATATAGTCACACTAGTGTTTTTTTTTAATTATTAAACAATTACTTTTTGGAAATGAGACAGCCTCAAGGATTTAGGGATAACGGGACATCATGTCAAGAACTCTAAAAGTCTTAAAACTGTGTCAGACACTTAGAATGGAGAAGGAGAGAGAGAGAGAGAATGTAAAGAAGGTGATGAAAGTTTTGTCTTGGGAATTTTAATCCCATGCTTCTTAATATTTCTCTCATTTGTTATCTCTTTTCATCTCTATCCTGCATGTTGTGTAATTTCTTTAAATCTAGTGCCCCAATTATCCTTTCACTGTATTTAATCTACTTTATGACCCCATTAAGATTTACAATTTTGCAACTGTAATTTTCATTTCTTTTTTATTTTATTTTATTATTTTTGCATTTACTTACATGTATATACATTATTTGGGCCACCTCCCTCCTACCATCACCCCTGCCTACAGGGAGAGGGTGATTCCTTGTGTTGCTTCCATGCACGTGTGTATTACAACCCAAATTGGTTCATCTCTGCCAGACCTCTTCACTACTTCCTTGTCACCTTCCCATAGTGGCCCCTGCCAGTTTAAGATGACTACATTTGTTCTTATACACTGAGCACATCAACCACATTCAAGTTTTTACTTCCTTCCCTTTCCCTATCCCACCCGTGTGCAGTCTCCCCTTAGTGTGTGACCCATGCCCAATAATATTACTGCATTTGTTTTAGTTCCAAAATCTGCATGAGGAAGAACATGTTATCTTTGGCCTTCTGAGCCTAACTTTGCTTAAGATGATGTTCTCCAGTTCCATCCATTTACTAGCAAATGACAAAATTTCATTCCTCTTTGTGGCTAAATAAAACTCTGTTGTGTATAAATACCACATTTTCTTAATCCATTCATCAGTAGTGAGGCATCTTGGTTTTTGGCTACTGTGAATAATGTTTCAGTAAACATGGGTGTGCAAGTGCCTTTGTTGTAACCTGACTCACATTTCTTGGGTACATCCCTAGGGGTGGTTTGCTGGATCATATGGCAGTGCTATTTTTAGTTCTTTAAGAAGCTTTTCATTTCTAAATGTATTTTGTGACTTTCTCAAATCCAAGTTTTTATGGATGCGTATTGCTTGTTCATCTTTTTGATTTCACCTTTTATTTTCTAAAACAAATTATCTTTAGTTTAATGTTATTTATGTTATTATTTCAGTATCTGAGTGCCCCAGAGTCTCATTATTTAAGGGTGTTTTTTTCCTTTTGTCCTTGGATTGTATACTTATATTTGGTAGATCTGAATATGTGGAAACACTTAAATCTGGATTTTTTTTTTCAGAGAACATTTCATTTTCTTTTGTTGGGAACCAGGCAATCATCCTGCTTGGGACTACTACCTTGTACCCCCTACATTAACTCAACCCTAAATTTCAGCTTCTTATTTTGAAGTGGATCAAAAGTCTAATCTGGTAACACAAATTTTCACATGCTTACCATTCAGTATCTGTGTTCTGGTCTCAGGTCATGGTTGCTCTTTAATTTTTAATTGGCAGATAACATTGTATGTTTTTATCATGTATACCATGATATTTTGAAATATGTATATATATATGTATATATATGTATATACATTGTGGAATGTTTAGCTAATTAACAAATGCAAACACAAAAATATTTAAGAGGAATCTAATATCATTTTAACAGAAGAGCCCTTGAAAATGTCTCAGCTCTCATTATTCATAAAAGGAGTAGCTCATACATAATATTTTGTTGTTCTTCCCAAGATGCCCTTAAGTCCCTGATGTATAACAGCAATGATTTGTATGCTTATTTTCTTGCCTTTAGCACTGAGCTTTACATAAAATAGTTGATTATCAAATAAATTACAAATTAATTTAAGAAGTATTTTTAAATTTCATTCCTTCACAATAGCCTGTAGAGCATCTCATAACAGCTAATTTAGATTTAGTAAGCATTTAAAAACACAGGCGTTGTTCAGCATACTTTGCATGGATTATGGCCCTTAAGGCTCCACATTATATGCAGAACAAACAACTAGTTTTTTTTCTCTCATTTTACCAATAGAGAAACTGAGATTTACCAACCTAAATGAATTATTTAAAATGAAACATTATAGGTGTTCCCATTATGACCACTTTTCTTTTTTAATTTTTTGGTGGTACTGTCATTTGAACTCAGAACTTGGAACTTGCTGGGCAGGTATTCTATTGTTTGAGATGCCATTATAACCACATTTTTATATTATCTGTCCACAGTCACTTGAAGGCACTATTTGTGGCTCAACAGCCCCAATGTGGGAATGAAAGCAACTGAGCAAGAGGATATTTAAGCATATGTAAACAGATACACAAATATTCAATTCTCTTTCTCTGTATGCCCTTGTACACATGCATCTCTAGCCTGTTCTTATTTTTCTAATACAATTCTACTATGTAAACTTTAACCAAATCCCAAAACTCTGTATCATGTTAGCACTTGGAAAACATGTTTGGAGAAATTTTATAATAAAAAAAATCCAAATTCACTGCTCATAGGTAAGGCCTCCAAAGAATTGTTCCTAGACAATACACTCTTGTGATAATTTTGTTTGATATATTAAGTTAATTTATAAATTCACATATTTTGGTTTCCATTCTATCTTCATAGAAACAAGATAATACCAATAACAGATATTTTTTCTTTGTATAAGAAAAATATGTGGAGAAAAAAAACAGTATAGAATGGAATTTTAACAATGTGTATGGAGATTGTCTGTGTTCAAATCCTAGCTCCACCACTGCTGAGCTTGGTTTGGATAGCTTAACCTGTCAATGACATAATATCTTATTGATATAGTGTGAATATTAATACTACCTTATGTGTAAGGATTTTATGAAACTTAAGGCTGAATAAATACAACTAAGTAACTAGTAGAAGAAAGAAAAATAGAGAAAGAAAGAGAGAGAAAGAGAAAGAGAGAAAGAAAGAGGAAGGGAGGAAGGTTTGGTAAATAATTCTAAGATCTGGCACATAATTACCACAACATATGTGTTTTTTATTTTATTTCTCCAACCATACCCATTGTGAGCTGCTTATTTTCAAGTAAACACCTCTTTACAAATGGGATAGCTATAGATACTATTTTAACCTTATGAATCTTGATTAACATTTGAAAAGAATTTTCCTATTCCTATGACAAGTCTTACATTATAAACATGAATATGTATGAAGTACCACATGTTTGCTAATTTTGTCTAAAAGTTGAATATCTCAAGTTACATTTTATAGTGCTTTGTCTTTTCTTTGTGCAGCTTTTGAAAAGGTATTGTTTTCTTGAAAAAAAGGCTGAGGAATATTGAAATTTTAATTTTAATACATACACTCTAAAATTCTAGAATTTCACAGGTTTATGATAACCTTGGTATATTTTTGAAACATCATAATTAAAAGGCACTGTGTACCTCTGCTGCGTCCCCTGAGTGTCTTAGACTGTTCACCATATGAATAATGGGTTGAAATTTGAAGATAACACTTGAGAGCTGATGTAAGAGTTAAAGAAGGAAAAATAATCATCAACAAATCATTCACTGTTTTCTGCCTTAGGGTAGTTTTGTCTTTTGTTAAGTGTTGTCAGGTTGTTGGAGTCCATAGGAAATGATTTTGAAGTTGGTACAGACAATCTGTACCAAGCTCTTGGAATATTACCAGGAGTGTCTTCCAATTTCTTTTTACTGAAGCTTTATAGAACCATTCTCTCAGATTATACCTTAATATTTCTTCTCTACTGAATGGGCTAAACACTAAGTAATTCAAAATAGAATATCCCCAATTTTGGAAGGCAAAATTGTTCTTGGTTTATTCTTTAATGTTGATTTCTTCTATTTGGTTAGTCCAACAGCTACCTGCACATTTCTTCTCTCAATCCAATGTCTTCTCCTAACTTTTATGTGGAAAAATAATCTCATCACCTTTTTCATGACATCATGAGCCATCACCAATGTATTTGAGAAATTAAGGAAATTATCATTTACTGAAAACCTTATATGCCTGGAACACCTAACCATCAGAATACTATTCCACTTTATCAGAAAGCTAGAGAGAGGCAGTTCATAATTATTAATAACAATATGAACTCTAAGCTGGGAGCAGTGGTGTGCAACTGTAATTCTAGCTACTTGGGATGCTGATTCAGGAGAATTCCTTGAACCTAGGATTTTGGGGCCTGCCTCGGCAACATAGTGAAACCACTGTATAAAATATAAGTACAATCTTAAGTAGAAAATAATAAGGCATATCAACAAGTCACAGCTGAGTCAATCAAGTATATCAAATAAATAATGAACCATTCAGAGTTACTGGAGTCTATGATACTGAACAAGCAAAGCTTGCAAAATATATCATAGGACAATGTTGTTTTTGTCTGTGCCATGTGTATTATCCCAAGTGACTAGTTTTTCTTGTCCTTAGATAAAATATGGGAGACTCTTATATAGGCAGATCTCTTATGTTTGCAAACATCTAATCCAGTGGAAACTCACATTTTTTTTTCCCTAAGAAGTATGCTAAAAGACTGGTCCTAATGCAGAAACACCTCTGCTGCAATCTACTGTTAACACTACCTGACAGTCAGGCACTTACTATTTTGATGTCACAGATGTAACCAGACTCTTTTCAACTGTACCTGAAATATGAGAAAAACAGAGTTTTACAAATGGCTTCTTTATGGCCCCTCACTTTTGACCTAAATTAATATATGGTACATACGCTTGAGGGGAGAGGAATAGATAGCATACCAAAAAATTTCTTTTTTTTTCCCTAATCTTCATGTCTTTGACCCTTTCATTGGGGTTATGGAGACTAGGAATCATAATAGTGATTTTGCTTACTTTCTGTCATCTGTGCCCTGTACAGGGGATTCCCACCTTTCTTGTGGACATGACATCTAATGTTTTGGACTTTAAACAAAATGGAGAATAAAAAAATTACAATGAAATAATGTGATAGTTCCAGCATATTTTATGACTTAAGAAGGACAAACTCTATCTACTGGATGTTAAGATATGTTAGGGAAAAGTATATAAGATTTTGCTTTTAGGTATATTCTGTGGTATAAACTCTAAGTCTTTGAATTAACATGTTTGCTTTTCTAAGGACATAAGAAAACCACTAAGTATTTTAATGATAATGAAGTTTTATAATTTTTCAATGGGCTTTTTTAACTTCATAGTTGCATACAGGGTGAATTATAGTTTGGAAAAGATAGAAATAGAGGAGAGAGACACATTTATGAGATTCATACAGAAAAATGATAAAACTGGGAATAATTTAAAAAATACCCTAAGTCCTAATGAGAAAGAGAAGAGAGAAATATCTGAATTAATTGAAAATATATATGACTTATAACCACTCTTTAAACTTTGGATATTTAGTTATTTTGCCCTGGGCCTGTTACTCACTAGCTGAATAACTTTGAATGGTAACTCTTCATCATTCTTAAAATAGAAATAATGGTATGTGGCCAAATGAATTATTGTGTAATTTGAAATCATGTGAAAAGACTAAATTTTAAGACTACATGACTTAATCTATTCATTTAGCTATTTCTTAAGATTTTGACAAGCAAGTATTCTAGTTCTGCTGTTAACACGCAGAAAGGCCCTTGACAAGGGGGACTAAATGATTTTAAAATCAACTGGTAGTTGTGTGACAGGGACAACTAGCACATCTGTGCTTTCATCATTTTTCCAGGCTTATGATTCCTCACTCCGGCACTGATCACAGTCTGCCTCACCTCATAGCTTTGTGGGACCCTGCCTTTCAATCCATAGGACCTATTCTTAGACCCTCAAGTTACTCATCCCCTGAGTGTCCACCATGGTACCAGACACAGTCCTTAGAACCTGGTAGCACTCAGTGAAGTCTGAGTTTAATTTTTTTTCAGGCCTTTCCTTCTCAAAAGAAGCATAAGCCCACCAGTACTGCAGCATGCCTTCTTTTAGGGATGAAGAGAAAGATGAACGAAAGAAAAGAAAGAAATTAATACATGTAAGCAGAAGAAAGAGTCCAAAAAGACAACAAGAATGTTTCTTTAATGCCATACTCCACAGGGGAGACAGATTTCTCAGTCTACATTCTATCTATTTCGCAGTTCTAGTGGATACATTGTGGTTAAGACTAAATTTCTGTAATCATACTAATGGTTGACATTAATTGACTTTGGTCATCAGAAGGCACCTAGTATTAAAAAAAAATTCATCAGTGATAATAGACATATTGGTCTTGTCTTTATTTTTTACTTTGTGAAAAATAAATTTTTGAGAGAGGTCATTGCCATAAAAGGAGGTATTTTTTAAACTGCACATAAATTAAATAGCTAATGTACATACTTAAAAATTCTTTAATTCTTTGGTAGAAATAAAGGGATTATTTTGACATTTGGATATAGTGTTCTGGCCTCGAAATATTAAAGTGAACTTGCTTTGAAATTAATCTACTAACATTACCCAGTTGATCTGAAAATGTGTTTTAGCATTATTTAAATGGCATTTTACAAATAGAATATATTGGCCAACTTCATTTTAAAAAGCTGATTTACATTCTAGGATTCCAAAAGTTAATTTTAATTGTTAAAATTTCATCATTTCATTGTAAGAGGATTTCCATATGTCACTTCTTTTAGTTTATTTTCCCAAACTACTTTTAGAGTCTATCAATAAATTCTAGTATTTTCTAATTTGTGATAAAATACCACTTCTAGGTACATAAGCAAAAGAATCAAAGTCGGCTTACTATAGAGACAGGTGTATACTCATCACAATAGCCAGGTTATGGAATCAGCTTAGGTGTATATCAGTAGATTAATGAATAAAGAATATATGCACAATGGAGTTTTATTCAACCATAAAAAGAATGAAATTATGTTATTTGTAGGAAAATGGATGGAAGTAGAGATTATCATATTAAGTGAAACAAACCATTCCCACAAAGATTAACATTGCATGTTTTCTCTCATAATGTAGCTGAGGAGTAGGGAGAGTACATTTATAAAAGTAAAAGGATGACTATTAGGGATGTGGAAGGAGGAAAGAGGGAGAGGGAAGGAAGATGAGAAAGGGTCATAGAGGGGGTCAATATGATTAAAGTACATTATATGCATGTATGAAAATGCCATAATGAGAACCCTTTTTAACAAAATATATGACTTTAGTTGAATGAGAACTGGAAAAGTCATCAAATCAGAGAACCTTTGAGATTATCTGGTTCTGCATTATATAGTTATGGGTAAACCAGGTTCAAGGAAATCACTGCTTATTTGAATCCTAAGGGACTAGAGTCTAGAACTCCTGACTTATAATAATTTTTTCATTCTATAACATTCATAGAACATATTTTTAGATTTCATTGTATATTTCATGCCCTTACAAGATACTATTTCCTAAGCATTCATTTTATAAACCGAGTTCTCTTTCTAACTGAATTAGAATTTTCACCATTTTATTTATTACAGATAAGTTTATAGAGTCTGAAAATCTGTAAAACTCTGATAAGACTAAGATCCTATACATCATAACCTTGACCAAATAGCAAAACTGATCAAAACTCCAAATATCACTTGAAAAATATTATTGATTAATGTCCCCAGTAATGGAAAATAGATTGAAAATGTTTTAAAATTGTTTTCTACAGATTTTCACAACTTTCTACACAAATTCAAAGTTATCAATCAATAAATAAACAAACATATAACAAATACTTCTTCCCCAGGTTCTTGTATCAGTCTTCAGAGGCACTGGGGAACAACCTCATGTGACACGAACTAACCCCTGTGGAATTATGAGGTCAAATATGAAGCTTTAGAAAAACCAGTACTTGAGTTAAGTGTTCAAACAAGGCTGTGTAGACTGAGAAGCTCATGCCAAAGACAAACCATTCAGAATGGTCATCACAGATCAAGTGTCCTGAACCTCCTCTATGATAAGAGCACAGAGGGGGCCAGGGACATTCATACTAAAATGAGTTTTCAACACTAGTCATCAGTCCTCTGAGTAACCAACTCAATGAAGCACAGATCTTGTTTCCAATATCACCATGTTGTAAAACAGAATATGTTTATGGGAAAAGCACTGGGCTTCAAATGAAAGGTTTATGTGTAAGAACAAATGAATACTTCTTACAGAAATCAGAATTTTCCATTTACATACTGTGTACATATATAGTATAATTTAAACCTGCAAATAAATCACATGCACTCCCACAGGTACGTGTACTCATACATAAATGTTTATGTGTACGTATATTCTCTCTCATGAACACCCATATACATGTATATATATTCACATATATGTATGTCTTGTAAATAGCACTGTTAATTTTGATTAATAATGAATAAAAGGGGACAAGGTGAGAGATGATATGTTAACCACTTGTAATAGGAATTTCTTTGGCTTTATAAGGTGATTCTTAGTCCACTGTCTAGACACCATAAATAACAAAATGATTAATCCATATAACCATAGTTCTATTGATGGCCTCTGAAATCTAAAAGTGGAAATAAGTGTAAAGCTCTAATAAAGGCCAAAATGAACAAGAAGGGTGAGAGAGGCACAAAATGCTGTGAGCATGTGGAGGAAAAAGTTATTTTCATCTAAGACCGACAAGCTGTGCCCAGCAGAGGCTCAAAGTATTGCTTTATTTGACCTGCTCAGTATTCATCTCCTTTCTTTTTAAAAAATAATAAACTAGCTGCCAACATTTAAAAAACAAGAATAACAGCAAAAAAATCTGAGGGCCAAATTCAACTGCACATTTGGAAGACCTGGTGACTCTGACCCACATTTTCGCATTATAGTATTTTTCTATGAGGAGTGGCCACTCCTTGAATGGTCATGTCATCTCCAGTTTATTATGACCTCACCACTCCCTGTTCCCCTGCTTTGAAACACAATGCCAGTGCTCTTTAATCAGAGGACTTGAACTCCTTTTTATTCCACATAGATATAAATTTATCCTTATCCAATTCTGCTATAGGCGTTTACATTTGAGATTCTGACTTTAATATGAGTAGTAATAATAGTAGGAAAAAATAATACTGTGATAATCTCAGAGGTATCCAGTTAAAATGGTAACTTATTATCCTGAAAATAATTTTTTTCTTTTAACAATACTTTAGTCATCAATGATATTCAGACACTCTGCCAAGTGCTTAAATAGTCTCTTGTTAATATGATGCTTGGTGACTTATAAATAATGGTCACATCCGATTTGTCCTGTGATCTTGTTTCTTTTTTATTAGCATATATTATTCTTATAAAGCAGTTTCATTATGATGTTTACAAACATGCATATAATGTACTTTGATTAATTTTCACCCCCTATATTACTCCTTCCTATCTTCCCTTCCACCTTTTATAAACAATTTTAACAAACTTCATTATTTTATGTTCATACATGCATATGAAATACTTCAGTCACATTTACCTCCCTCTCCCCTCCTGTTGGTTCCCACCATCATACAGTCCCCCTGCTTTATATTCATATCATTCTTTTTTTAAACGGTAGATTCCATGTGTGAGAGACACTGTGGTATTTATCTTTTTCAGTCTGACATCTCATTTAACATGGTGATTTCCAGTTCCATCATTTTCTTGCAAATGACAATTTCATTCTTTTTATGGTTAAATATTTTGTATAAATACAACATTTTCTTTATCCTTTCATCAATTAATTGACACCTGACTGATTCCATAGTTTGCCCATTGTGAATTGTGCTGCTACAAACATAGTTGTGCAGGTATCTCTGTTGTATGCTGCATGGCATTCCTTCAGATATACGTCCAGGATCATATGTTAGTTATATTTTTAGCTTTTTGAGGAACCTAGTAACCCTGCATCCTCACCAACATTTGTTATTGTTTGTTTTCTTGATGGTAACCATTATGACTAGAGTAAAATGGAATCCCAGTATCGTTTTCATCTGCATTTCCTTTATGGCTGAGAGTGTTGAACATTTCCTCATACAATTTATAAGCCATTTTTACTTCTAAGAACTGTCTGTTCAATTCATTTACCCATTTATTAATTGTATTATTTATTCTTTTGGTCCTGTGTTCTGAACTTGTATGGAAAATATCATTGGCCTTACATTATAAATAATAAAACTAAGGGTTAGGGAATCTATTTAATGTAGTACTAGGTACATCCAGAGGCTCTTTTTCTAGAGATGTCTTTCTTAATTCTGTCAAGCATTTTGTGAACTTCAATTTTCCTTAGCCTTCTCAGTCTCTATCACTGCACATGTTGTGCTCCATTGTAATTATTACACTCACATACACACACACTCATAAACGCACATTCAGGTTCGTGCTCCCAACTATGAGAACCAAGTCCCATTATCATGGGTGTCCTGACATGATATCCTTAACCTTGGAGTTCGTGTCAGAACATGGTTGTGAAGGGAATGTCTAATTTTCCTTTCATCATACTGTTTGGTCTCTGGACAGCTGGGTCAAATTAATTTCCATAGTATCATTTACGTAACATATTAGCTATGTACGTTGGGTTTTTACTTTGACTCATGCACTGTACTAAGAATTTAAAATGAATTATTTAATTTTTATATGGACCCCTACTACAGCCACTGATGTGTTTATTTAGTTGATACACTTATTCACTTTCCCTCTGGGGCTGGAGGCCCCTGGTACAGAACTTTGAGTTTCTCATTCTCTTCAGTTCACAGCACAATCAGTTACAGATATGTCATTATTTGTAGGTACATAAACTTGTGTCATGTTGCCTCAAACTTAAGTAACATATGGTTAATCCAATCAAAGAATTAGATAAAAATCTTGAAGACCAAAGATAGTGATATGGACAATTCTCAGTCATCTGAATCCAAATCTTGAATGTCTATGACCTTAAAAAAAATAAGTACTCACTCTGAGTATTAGGTTCTTCAGTGTAAAAATGTGTTATCAACACATATACATGTATATCTACATATACATAATACATACATAATGAAGAGTTGTGATATATGAGGTATAGCTTCATAGCACAGGCTTTAGAAGTTTTCCTTTGGTATCCTATTGTCATTTTTTGTACTGAAAATGATAGTAAAGTTTATTAAGAAAGGAATATATATTTTCAATAAACTGACAGTGAGTCATCTCAGAAAAGGAGGTCAAGGATGAGAATAACCTAAATTGTCATTTTTTAGCCTGCTTCCCTATTGTAAAATGAATTATCTGGAATTTAAAAATATAAGTGATAAAAACCTGAAATTGCAAAGGATCCCATTATTACTCTGGGAAAGCTGTTTGCTTAATAAAAACAGACCTGAAGTTCTCTGAAACAAAAAGAAAATACTATTGAAAAATGCAACTTTGTTTCATTTAACTTGCAAAGGAATGAGGACACTTATTAGATGATTCTGTGTTTCTAGCTCTTATGGATTGCAAGTTTTACACTATCACAGTTTCTTATATTCAGCTCCAAAATTATGGAAAAAAATTTCTCAATTTTTATAAGGATGAGTAAAAAAACCTCTTGAAAATAAAAGTGCTGTACTATAGTACAGTATTATATAATAAATATTAGTTAAAATTGCAAAGCTCAATAAATATTTAAAAGAAACACACTCTAAAAATATGTGGGTGTAATGCCATGTGACAACTTCAATTTAGAACCCATTGAGGGACAGTGTCTCCAGACTCGTGCTCATTTCATATTTTGGTTACACTTTTAATTTGGAAGAAACCAAGTAGCCCAAATGATTTTTGAAAGCAACCCACCATGAGTTTTTCCAGGAAATAATGAACATTCAAGAAGAATGGGTTCTATGGATTTGAAAATTATCCCTTTGAGTATAGTGTTATCTTTGTTAAAGGAATGGAGGAAAATAGACTTGGAAGGTATATAAAAAAGTAAACTTCTTGTGGATAGGCTTTGGTTTTTATGGCTCAAAAAGCAAAACTCCAAAGCAATCTTAAAGATAATGTTTGTCAAATATAATTTGACATGGATGTTCATTGAATTCTACTCTATTTCATTTTACGTATACGATGTTTTATAATTTTTAAATTGATAAGTATGAGCTCAATATAATACAGCATGGTGCTTAGTATTATGACTAAGTAGAAATAACTGTGTAACGCACTTTGGAAGGTGTAAAGATGAATGAACCATTCAGTCTTTCACAGTCAAGCAGAGATGGGTTTCCTCAAAAAGCCAGGCAGGATGTTCCCCCACAAAACCCCAGAGATGCTATTTGTTGTGGAACTTGTGCTCCTGATATTGTTCCATGTAGCAGTCCAGGGGAGGAAAGATGAAAGGAACACAAATCACCAAAAATGCCATCATTTAGAAATGTAAGTGAGCTAAGCAGGCAGAGCCAATTTCATAAGTGTGGTCACTTTTGAAGCCAGTCTAAAGAGATGAGTTGAATTTAGGCAGGTGAAAGAGTAATGAAAGAGAGATAGGTCATTCTAGGCAGAGGAAAGAATAAGACTGAAGTCACAAAGAAGCTGTTTGTATATTGTTCCAGCTCAGAATTCCACTCTTGAACACCACAGACACTTGGTTCCCTTGTGCAACTCTAATTGGCTCAATATCTGGGGATGAAATTATGTCCAGCCTCACTTTTTGCTTTCTGTCTGGTAGCCTAATTTTACTTTCCTCCCTCCATGAATCTTTTTTTTTTTTCTGTGAGCTTCCCAATGCACAATTGTGCACTGAAGTCTTAAATTATATGAGTCACCTCCCTCCAGGGCATGTTGATTCCAAAACAGTACCATGGTGAATGATGGGCCTTTTAGTGATAGAGCCCCTTGTCAGAATAACTCCTCTAAAAACAATGCTTCCATTTAGGAGGGTTCCATTGCTTTCCCTCCAATACACAAAGTCTATTAAATACAAACTTCTTTGCATGACTTTCATGGCTCTGATGATCTGCCTTTGTGTACCATTTCAAGTTTCCTAATATTCTCCTTGTGCCACAGCCACTCAACACCTGGACTTTCTTCCATCTCTGTGTGAGGCCCATAAGGCTGGGAATGGCTGGCAGCCCAGGCATCAGATGCAGATGGAGCTCAATTGCACCATTTACCAACAGTTTTAATTTAGGCAAGTCATTTCCTCAGAGAGTGTTGATTCTTCCTTTGCAAAGGGGATAAAAGTATTTCGTTTTCAAAGTGATTGTGAAATTTAAATGAGGGAGCTATAAAGGGCTTAAAAGATTTTCTAACAGTATCACTGTGTGAACATGATTCCTTCTTTTTTTTTTCTCATTTGTCTTTAAATGTAGTCCCTTGTTTTTTGATAGTTGAAGCTTATGTGGATAGTTGAACTCTGTGTGTGTGTGTGTGTGTGTGTGTGTGTATGTGTCTGTACCCCCCATACACTTACCACACCATCTTTAATCAGTTTAGACTGACACGTTTTATCCTATCTTTACCACACTGGGAAATAGAACTTTTCACTTTCTTTTATGTTTCTTACTTCACAGTATCAACTGCCTTCCTCAAATCTGAGAGAGATTATGTTGGTGTGTTGGCCTAGGTATGTTGGCCTAGTTTCTTAAATTGTTCATATTCTGCAGTCTGCAAAAGCTGGATACCATGGTAAATCACATGATATTTAGAGAGGCGTAAGAAATGTATACAATTCTATAACAATATATAGAATTAATAATTTCCTTAGGCAAGGGTGTGACACCACTGTACTAGGTCTGCCTACCCAAGTGTAGTGATTTTTGCAATGCAGAGATAGCATTTCATTTTTTGCTCCTGATTGGGGCATTAACAGCCTTTTGAGGAAATGTCAATATGCGAGGTTATGGTTTTGGACTATTATTGTTATGAGCTTACAGTGGGTTGCTATGGCATTTTCATAATCAAGTCTTAATTCTAGGAAGCACTCAACTGGTTGTGTAAGCTAACAGGTACATGGGGCATGTCTTGTATTTAGGGCATAAACAAAACCCATAGTATACATACAAAAAAAAAAAGATCATCCTTAACAACCCCAAATATCATTTTTGTTCATTGAAAATAAAATATAAAACAAAATTAAAAAACAGCTTGAAATAAAAATCACTGGTACCAAATTTTAGAGTTTTGCTTTGCACCACTCTGTCCTTGACCATATATATATATATATATATATATATATATATATAGTTGAACATAGTTTCAAACATTAACATAATGCTCTTTATTCATTAATTTATCTTTAATGTTCCTCTACTCTTTCACTACAATGTTTGCCTTTTGTGAGGCAGTTTTCTATGTGTTGAAGATACCATGGTGACCACAGCATGCATGGCAAATACAAATTATGCAGCATATATGCATGTATGTGTATGTATGTGTTTATATTAAACAATTGGGAAAAATGAAGTTATGCTAGTTGGGAGGAAGTAGAGAATAAATTTTTCAAAAGGAAATTAATAACATCTACCATAGTCTGTTGGTTTGTTACAGACCTGAATACCCTTTGTTTAATGCATACATCTCAATAGGGCTCACACCTTACACCCCAGAGAACATTGACAAGATGCTTCCATGAACTGCTTTCATCTAAAAGTCAAGTATCTCTGAGTAGTCTTGTTATTCTCTCTAGACATTTACTTATTTATTTTTATTTGAATTAAACTTATTTTAACTAATGTATGAAATATAAAAATCACATATATTAATTGGGTAATATTATGTTTAGATGCATGAATTCATTATGTAATATTAAAATCAAGTTAATGTATCTAACCTCAAACATTTATTATTCCTTCACAGTGAAAACTTTCAATACAATTTATTCTGTTTGAAAAATAGAGTTCATTACTGTTATCTATAGTCACCCTACTGTGCAATAGGACACAAGAACTACTCATTCCTGACTGTAAATTAATACCCATTGATCAGTCTTTCCTTATTTTTCTCTTCTCCTCTACTCTCTCCAGTTTCTGGTAACTACTATTTTACTCTCAACTTCTATGAGATGAACTTTGTAATATTCCACAGTGAGTGAAACCATATAGTTAATACCTGTCATTCTATGGCTGACTAATTGTACTTAACCTAATGACCTCCAAGTTTGCCCACGTTGTTACAAATGATAGGAATTCATTATTTTTGTGGCCAAATAATATTCTATTATGGATATTTACATTTTATTTACCCATTCATATGTTGATACACACTTGGACTGTTTCCATTTCTTAACTGCTGTGAATAGTTCTACAATGAACATGGGAATGCAGAAGTCTCTTTGATGTACTGATTTGATCTCCTGTGGCTATATACCCAATAGTGGAATTGCTGTGTCATAGAGAAGTTCTAAATTATTGTTTGCTACAATGATTGTACTAATTTACATTCTCACTAACAGTGTTCAAGGATTTCATTTTTTCACATTCTCATCAATACTTGATATCATTTGCCTTTTCATAATAGCCATTCTTACTAGGATGAGGTGATATTTCATTGTGGTTTTGATTAGCATTTCCCTGATAATTGGTGAGTTTGAGCATTTTTTTCATATACACAATGACTATTTATTTGAGAAATGTTTATTCATATTTTTGACTATTTATTTGCCATTGAGTTTTTGAAGTCCCTTATGTATTCTGGATATCAATCCCCTGTCAATGTAGTTTCCAAGTATTTTCTCCCATTCTGTAGGTTTTTTATTCACTCTGTTGATTGTTTCCTTTGCTGAGTAGAATCTTTTTAGTTCAATGTAATCTCATGTGTCTTTGCTTTTGTTTTTCGTGTTTTTGGGCTTCACCCACCAAAAAAAAAATCCTACCATTCCAATGTCCTGAACCATTTCCTTTATGTTTTCTTCTAGTACTTACATAGATACAAGTTTTGCATTTGTGTTTAACCCATTTTAAATTGATTTTTGTAATTGATGAGAGACTTTCAGTCTTCTATAAGCAGATACTGAATTTTCCAAGCACCATTTAAAAAATAATGTGTTTTCACCAAAGTGTGATCTTACATCTTTGTCAGAATCAGTAGGCTGTGGGTGACAAATTTTTTACCTTTCTCTCTATTCTATTCCATGTGTCTGTTTTTATACAAATACCATGATATTTTTGTTAGCATAGCTTTATAGTATATTTTGATGTCAGACTGTACAAAGTCTTGTTCTTTTTACTGAAAATGGCTTAGGCTCTTTTGTTGTTGTTTAGGGAGGTTGTTTGTTTATTAAAGTTTTTGTGGTTCCTCTTAAATTTTAGGATTTTTTTTTCTGGCTCTGTTAAAAATGTCATGGTGTTTTGATTGATATTGTAGTGGATTGTTTCTATGACTAGAAAACAAGTTGGCCACCTTTAGAAATGTGTGGTGTGATGGCACAGAAGGAACAAGATACTTGCAAATATTGCCCATTCCAAAAGGGAGACTGGAAAGTCAAAAACATGGTAATCACCAGGGCTGGACATGTGGTACTTCTGTGGACAGAAACAATGCAGATTCTCAGTTGTGGAATGAAGTGAGTAGTGGGATCAGGCAGTCACTAGGCAGCCTTTGATTTGCTCTCTAAGTGAATTTATTCCTGGTGCTGCCTTCTGAGAGAATCCCCACTGTCATTTAGTCTTCATGATCCTACCCTGAATGGGCAATTGAGAGCACACCTTATCTAGAGATAGCATATCATTCGTACCTCCAATTCCTGGTAATCTAAATTCAAAAATCTAAAGGTAACCTTAAGAGATGACAAGTGCAGACTTTTGAGAAAGAGATTTTAGACCTTTCTAGCATTAGAGTTTCATTCTAAAGCAGTATGCCAATGACTTTTTGCTTCCTGCCAATCCCATACACTAGTAGCAATAGGAAAATACTTCATGATCTTCCGCAGCATGAGACTTTCCCTGGAAACTACCCTCCAGTATATTGTGCCAATTTTCTTGATAAATTTCTTACTTCTCTGGCTCATTTCACACAGCGTTAGTGTGAAATTGAACGTTAAGATTTCCAATGCTGTAACACTCCAAATCATCGATTTTTGTTAAGTGCCATAAAGAATTCCCTTAGCAAACCTATGTCATTTCCCCCCTATTGAAGTTGATGAGCCAATTTTAATCAAATTTTGTATGTTCTTTGGTTTTTTTATGCTTAGTTAGTTTGGGAGTTCTATATTTAAGCATTTACTTTTGTTTTCTTTTGAGACTTTACTTAATCGGTCACAATAGAGAAGAATTCTCATTCCTTTAAAAATTATTTCTCCTAATGTCACACATTTGAGGGACAAATAAAAATTAAGTAACTATTTCAGAAGCTCCTAGCAGGTGTTATTATCTACCGAGCATGAAGTAAAAGGATCATCCCTGCTCTATGCTTCATCTTGGAATTCAGCATACTTTTTTCTGTTGAAATAATAAAACAGGTAGTAATTGCAGACTGTATTTTTTATTTTGCTGGCCACATGGTCTCTGCAGCAACTTCCCATTCTGATATTGCAATATGAAAAAGCTATAATAATATACAAGCAAATGAATGTTTCTGCCTTGCCATAAAATTATATTTGCTAAAATAGGTGGCAAACTACATTCAACCTACAAAGTGTAGTTTACTAACCCTTATTCTATCTCTGAAACCCAGACAATCCTGCCTTTTACTAGTTGTTTTCAACCTACTGCTCAAGTATTTTATCAGTTGCTTTCAATCTACTGCTCTTCCCAAATAAATTATGAGCTGGTAGTTAAAGAAAACCTATTCCAAAACCATTTAAAAGTTGTGTAACATTAATTTTCTCAACCAGAAACTCCATTTAAGGATTCCTTGGGGATTTTTTGTAATGCACCAGTTCACAAACCCATCCACTGCATTGTTTGACAGTCTGTCAGATCTCTTTTGATCCACAGAGTTTCTCTCTCTCATTTTGTCTCCTGTATTTTCTATGATAAACAACTTATATGTTTATATTTATCTTTACCCATATTCTAAGTGATTGACTGTATCTTCTTGGTGTGTGAGCATGTTCTCTATATTTTCTGTAATCTGATAGTTAGTTTTGTACACATGAATCCGACCTTGTTTTTTTCTCATAGCGGGCATTGTATATTTCCATCAGATAACACATAATGCCTGGTTCTCTCTCACTTTGCAGTAATAGCCACTCTTGAACATTGTTTAGACTCATTATTTCACTAGGGAAAAAACCTTTAAAGATTTAGAAACTGAGGGTCAAATAGGTTCATTTATGTATACAGTGTCACAGAGGACATGTGTATAATTGAACACTAAATCCTTGTGGCTCTAACTAATTAAAGATGTAGCTTTAATAGGACTTCTTTACACCTCTGTCTTCACTGTCACATTAATTTACCCTCTGTTTTCTCTTGCCTGGACAACTTACGTAGTACCTAATTATTCCTGCAGTTTCAACTCTTTTTTGCTCCAGACAATTTTCCAAATAATAGCAGAGCAAACCTACAAAAAAAACCCATTAGATCATGTCACTGTTCTTAACCCTCCTATAGAATAAAAAACAACTTCCTTAAGAGGGTCTATCACCTCCCACACTGTGCTGCTCTATGCTTTGTCTTTTACCTAATTTTCTGTCACATTCCCTAATCCCGTAGAATAATTCTGCCTTCTTTTCTAACTGGACTTGTCTTTATATTTGACTATATGTGAAGAGAAATAAAAAAGACTCCCATAAGCAAGAGTATCACGAAAATTAGAATTAATGCATACAAGCCAAGTTCCAGTGACTTACACCTGTAATTCTAGCTACATGGAAGACTGAGATCAGTATGATTGTGGTGGGAGGCCAGCCTGGGCAAATAGTTCAAGAGATCCCACCTCCAAAAATTACCAGAGCAAAATGGACTGGAGGTATGATTCAAGTGGTAGAGTGCCTACTTTTTGAGCACTAAGCCCTGAGTTGAAATCCTCAGTCCCACAAAAAAAAAAAAGAATTAATTCATACAAAGTTCATAAAACACTGCACATGGTGGCTTAGCCTGTAATCAGGAACTCTAGCTGTGGAGATCTGCAGAATAAAAGTTGGAGGCTGCAAAAAGTTAGTGAGAACCCATCTCAACAAACAACCCATGCATGGTGATATACATCTATAGAATCCAAGTTATGTGGGAGGCAAATGTCGGAGGACCCACACCCTAGGCTTGCCCCTAGCAAGATGTGAGACCCTATCTGCAAAATAATCTAAAGCATAAAGTGTTGGATGTGTGGCAATAGTGGAAGAATACTTGCTTAACAATTAAACAAAAAAGTTCTTAAAATGTTACTGATGTTCAATCAAATCTGGAAGTACGGGGGCATTAATAACAGGAGTAATAGGAATAGTTACCATTACCATCCAACTAAAGCTTTGTTCTGTTCTGTTTTCCCTTACGATATTCAGTTTAGTATGGAAATGAGGGAGAATCATTTTAGAAACCAATAATTTTAATAACATATACATTGCTTGTGCTGTGATGAAATCTATGTGAGGAATGTAATGATGACTTTATAGAAAAGGCTTCATGAAAGGTTACACAGCCATGGCAAGTGACATTAGATCATGACTAAATCTAGGAGCTTTTCAAATAGCGAGGGGCCCATTTCGATAAATAACTATAATATTGCTTATATGTTATAGTTTTATTATATGTGTTATATGTTAGACATAGTAATGAAAGTATATATTACATAAATATGTACCATATATAAAATTAAATTAAATTAAAAGCTTTTAGAGACTTCAGAGATAAGATAGTCTATAAAATTCCAAAGTAGTCTCATGATCTTTTGTACTGTGTTTGTAATGCATATTCTTTCCCTTACACAGACACACATTTATATAAGTATATAATATATTTTGCAGATTTTATAAATTGAAGAATATGAGTGTTTTTTTCTAACAAAAGCATGGTCATTAATTCCTAAGGCAGTGTTTGCCTCTTAGCAGACATTACTGTTTTTTCTGGCTTATACTTTGTAGGGCTTTAATTCTTCTTATAATAAATTCAGTATGCTAAAACAAGAAATAAAAATATCATTGAATAAAATGTCATTTGCCTTACATGGTGTCACCTACTATCAACAATCATCCTTTTCTGGAATTCTCCTCTTTTTGTCATAATATTTCCTACATACTTTCTGAGCTTGTCACAAATCCCATTTTTTGGAGCTATTTTCTTCAAGGTTCTATTAAAGAAAATAAAAGGTATTGTCCTTTTACTGATGAAGAAACCACAAATGTATTTGATTTTCTTTCTTTTTCAGATGTGACTTTTCCTGACAAAATCTAGTAACAGAACATGACTGAAAATCATTGATAAGGCACTGACTTTTATAGTATTATTAGCCACAATTGCATATATTCTTTGTATATCACGTACGAGGTGATTACAATTAATGTGTGACTGCACTCTATAAATGTCATATATTACCAATTACAAAAATCAAATGATTGTAACCTCAAAATTATAAGAAAAGTCTTAACACCAGCAAAAATCACTTGCACAACCTTGAACATATAAGTCACATTATCTTATTGAAGATTTGTTTAGCAATTAAAGGTGAAAGTTACATTAGATCAGCAATTTTCAAATTTAGAGAACTTGAGTGTACATATTACAAATTTAAGTTTTCTGGTTGGATGTGTGGTTCAAGTGGTAGAGCATCTGCCTAGCACATGCAAGGCCCTGAGTTTAAATCCCAGTACTACACACACATGCACACACATATACACATAGGCAACTCACGGGCACACACGCACATATGTGTACATGCACACACACATGAATTCAATTTCTCCCACTGTTTCCTAATAATAATTTATTCCTCATGGTTTTAGAAGGTTAGGAGTCCAAAACTGAGGCACTGACATGTAATATGTGTGGTAAGGGTCTGGTCTTCTGTGTTCTTCCATGGTAAAAGCAGAAGAGGAGCAGAGCATGAGCTTGAACCTGGAGCTATTAAATAAAAGTTCTGATTCTATTCAGAAGGACACCACCTTCATGATTTAATCTCTTCCAATGGCCACACCTCTTAACATTGTTGTTTTGGGGAATAAGACTCGACAGGAATTTTGGAGGGACACCGTCATTCATATCATGGCAACCACTGAACACAACATTTTGCATTTTCTCTGATAATTCCATTTTCTCTTTCAATAAAGATTTTCTTAGTGAATTACGAAGTTCTTAGCAAAGTTGGTTTGGTAGACATGTTTGTGTCCCATATGACCCTGTCTGTTACACAAGTAAAATAAGACTGAACATATGACCTATCACTAACTTTCAGGTGGTCATTTTTGCAAGAGATAAAATATTAAGCCATTCCAGTGCAAAATGTCCAATAACCCATGACAGTATATGCACATGAAGGGACGAGGAACATGGCATGATAAACTATAATGTCAATTTCCTGTCTTGTTCCATACGCACAAATTATGCTTACTTTCCAAGTTTATTGATCTACTATGATAATGATTATTTATGTTTTGTAGAAATCAAGACTTGATATAGTATTTTTGAATGCTGGAAAATCTATAGATCAGAGTCAGAAAAGTCACATAGAATCTAAAATCCAACACTGCATTGATCAGGAGAAAAACAAAATCACCAATTTTCCAAGTATTCCCTAGTTAATTCACTGAATATGTAATAAAGTTACCTAGCTGTGTGCTTTGGTTCATTTATCCCATTATTTTGAACTCCCAGCTCTGCCTTCTGACAATCATATGCATTCTTTAGAATATAGCTCAAATGACTTTTTATTTCCATTAATGCTCCCATTATTGACACATGGAACTTTTGTGTGTTCTCTGCTTCTGAGCCACTGAAGCATACGCTAGTGCTGGAAGAATGTGCCCCTATGATTAATATTAAGTGAATATTTTCAGTCAAAACTCATGGCTTATTGATTCTAGCTGTCTATACATTTCTTGCCTCTGTTTACCTTTCTTTACTCTCACAGCCTCATCCATAGATTAAGATCATCATCTTTTATCCCTTGGAAAAGTAAAGCAGCTACTTACCTGTTGCCAAGACTTTACTCATCCTTCCCACATTTTCTGTATATCCATACTGACACCTGAGAAGGGGTAAAAAGTACAAGTCAAACCATGTCACTTGGTAGCTCGAAAGCTTGCAATGGCTCCCCATCCCCTTAAGATAAATTCTTAATATTCTATGCCAAGCCACTCAAGAGCTGGTCTCTACTTTCCTCTGCAGCTCCATCTCTGTCTGCTGCCCTACTTCAGATAGCTTTCTCTTCTTCTTTCAAATAATATCAAATGGTTCCCTCACCTAGATATTTCCACATGGCACTACTTCTCCCTGTAAGTTTCATCTCTACTCTTTTATCTAATTCTGGCTCCAAGTGCCTGCTTAATTATCACTTCCTGTGGAAGATTTTCTCTGTCCCTCAATCCCCACCTCAAGCCTGATAAGCTGCCCCTTCTGGGTCCTATATGGATTTCAGGCACATCCCTCATCACAATGTTCCTACACACTAGTAAGTGCAAATACTTACTCACTTTAGAGCTCCCTGTTTACATAGTTTGTCATTTATCTCTAAGGCAGACCCTACCTTTGCCACATAGTAAGAACTCAACAAACAGAAGTATTTAAAAGACTACACTAGGCTCATGTTATTAGGAGAGGAGATGCTTTGGGGCTGAAGTCAGGCAAAAATTGGACATCAAATATTTCTTAAACCCTTCACATTTGCTATAAATGGTCTGCCGTTTAAATGGCAGCAATTACATGAATTTTCCAGTACATTAAATTCAGTATACAGATGGAAAAATTAAGTACCAGGATATATATATGATGAAAGAACATGGATATTTCTCATTTTCATCAAGGTAAAAGTTAACTTTAGAAAATGAATATCATCTATTTTATTCACATCAAATTATTTCAATTCAGGTTGCATCTGTATGCTTTGCCAGGGATATTAAATTGTGTATGTGTAAGATGGTAATTTAAGTGATGCGACATCCTCTTTTTGTTTCTAGAAAAGATGATACGGTAATGGAGAGGATGCTAAAATATCCTTAGAGACAAGGCAGTCATATGACTGATTGTTAATATGACTGGCTGATTAACTGGCTATATCTCAGTGATAGCAATCAATGCTACAGAAATTTACAAATGTCATGGTGATAAAGATCTAGAGTGCTGAGTCAAGCTTCTTTTCTAAACTTTGCCACATTAAATGTTTCATTAATACCTAGGATGAATTGTAAGGAAAAACTTTTTGGAATCTAGATTTACAATATATAAATCTGAAATGAGTAGTATTTGTTACTTAAATATTGCTTGGTGTTCACTTGATGAGTATGCATTGGGTATTTATTGAATATATTTATTATTTACTGTGCTTGGCTTCTGTGAACAAACCATATTTTCTTTCTTCTGGCAACCTAGCATGTCAACTAAGTAGATATCAGAATATTAGAGATCGAATTATTTAACTACCATTGGGATACATGCCTGATGAGGACATAAACAAGCAAAACAAATTTAATTGAGGTAATGTGAGAAAATATGTCTTGAATAGCTGAAAGCAATTACTTCTTTATCATATGAAGAGCTGAGTAATGGGCAGATTATAATACATGGAATTGAACACAGGTTGATTCTGAATTCCAAATCATCACTTTTAGGAGGAATTATTAAAGGGAGATGATGTCGTTTGGCAGTGTTCCAAAAAATAATTGCAGAAAATAAAACCTTTAGTTTAGAAAAGAAAAGATCTGAAGGGGAAATGAGAACTGCTTTTAAATATTTGAAAGCTGTACTGTGGAAGAAAGTCTGAGCTATTTTGTGATTTTTTTCTGGAGAGCAGAATGAAGACCAATGGTTAGAATCCTTGGAAAGCAGATTTCTGTTTTACAAAAAGGAATTTTAAATGGCACCTGGGCTTGAATTCAGGGCCTCCCACTTACTTTCTACCATTTGAGCCACACTGGCTAAATTTGAAACAGACTGCCCCAGAACTATCAACAGTTTTAAACAGGAGAATCGTATAACAGGCAGAATGGCAGAGTCTAGTGTCAGAGCAGTATCAGTTGAAATCTCTATTATTGGGAGGATGGGAAGCTTTTGCACTCAGGATGTCTCTGGCGGCCAGAAGCAGTTTTGCTTCTCTTCTGGGCTATGAGATCCTTAGATGTCTGACAAAGGATTTGTCAGGTTGAAGGATAAATCTATTGGCTTAAAATGTAGCAATTTACTAGACTGGATGAGAGAAAAACATCTCACAGATCTATAAAAACTTTTAAAAGTAACTTTCTATAAAAACAGAAAACCAAGCAGATGTAACTGAAGGCAGAATTATTTTGGCCTTTCATTCAGTCATTTGTTTACTATGTGAAATATGCAGACTGTGGCATCCGTTAGCTCAGGAGATATCATGATGAATTAGTTGTGCCCTTGACTACAGGTGCCTGATAGCCTATTTTATAAATAAATTAAAAATGATTTTTCAGGTGTGGAAACAATTATTTTAATAGAAATGCTAATTATATGAAAAAGGTCATTGTCATTTCCACAGGTTCAAATAATTACCATAAATTAAACTAGTATGTCTTCTGGAGGCAGGCCAATCATAATGAAAATATTAGATAGTAGAAAAGTGGACCTAATGAACAGGCAGTTATTTCAGATTATTGAATACATTGTTCACACTAACAAAAATCTGCATTCTAGCAAGTATGATTCAAGTCAACTTTCAGGAATATTCTCACAAACTCTAGCTAGCATCATCTCCATGTGACACACTAACATTTATCTGTTTGCCCTTATATTTCCACACTCACTTCACTTCCTTCTTAGCATCTCTGCTCATTTGCTAAATCCAAGAAACCAAACCTTAGTTTTGCCTTTCCCACGTTCATCTTTGTATATAACTTTATATATTCTATATTAAAAATAAAATTACTTACATGACTGCTTTAAAATGTTCTCCTTGCCATTGGAGATTTCAGTCTTGCTTACCCTCCCTTCCCTATAGATTATAAGACTAAATATTATAACCCAATAACTTCTATTCTCTTTGGGACGTTTCAAGATTGGGCCAAAGTTGGTACGTCCCAGAGAATATGATTGAATATGAATACTGGAGGCACAGGAATGTGTAGCAAACATAATATCCACATATATATACACACATTACATGTGTGTATGTATGTATCTGTGTATATACTTATGTAGATACATATATAAATGATAACCAACAAATATTTCCATGTTCTATACTATCATTTATTTAAAAAGGAAATAATGATTTTGAAAATCAAGATATTTATGGAGAAATAAGAGAGCTTTGTAAAAATTTCATGGGATTTAAAGAAATACCAATCTGATTTTGAATATCACCTCAATGACCTATATGATTTTGAGGAATATTATTTGATTATCTGAGTTTACTTTTCAACCATTTGTTAGGTGAGGATAATGATACATCCTATGTGATCAGAAGCATTCTACATAAATAATCTGTGTTAAAATAAAAAATCCTTAATGAATATAATAATCATTATAATAACAATTGTCTAAACAAAATAGGATAGTTAAATGAAGTATTCATGTGATAGACAAATAATAAATCCTCAAGCTTGTAAAAGGAGACCTGAGTATGATTTCTGTGCATACATATTTTAAAAGATAATATACTCAAGAAATCTCTTTTAACTATGACAACATTGATCACCAGTATTGCCATTGTTATAATACTCTACAGTCATTTTAGGATTTTTAGTTTCTGAAGGTATGTTTTGAAGAGCATGCCTGGCCTTGCTGTTCTCAAATATACATGACACTTCAGGTTTTCTCCATGAAGGAAAAGCACCGAGCAAGCCATTACACAGGAAATGACCATCATTACAATGGAAATAAAAATACCATTACTAGTTAAGCAGATATATGCTATTTTCTTTTTAAGTTTTAAATTTAATCAAAGGAAAGAGATTTTACTTTTTAGAGCAGAAAAAAGAAAATTTTGTAAGTGCATATGTGTTTGTGGATGCATTGTTGGATACATTAATTTATTAATATACATTAATGTATATTAAATTATACATTAATTTAATGACTAAATATCACATTTCTCACACCCCTCATACTCTCCCCATCAATCTGCAAAAGAGCCAAAAAAATCCCCATGTGTTTCTGTACTTCAGTGTTCTAGGTAATCATCTTTAATCCAGACCAGAGATCTTCCTTAAAGAGACTCACAGACAGAACATTTTACCTGTGCCTTAATGGAAATGATAAGAATTTTCACCGTCCCATAATCCCATGGCAGACATGAGCTATATTCGTCATCTGTGCTGAGGCCTGGCTTGGCGCAACCTTGTCCACAAGACCACAAAAGCAGGAGGAAGAACTGAAGGGGACGATGCCCAGTTCAGCTTTAATTATCATCTTATCAAACCAAATGCTTTTTGCATAAGTGCTTAACTAAAGAAAATATTTCTTTTTAGTTTTAATTGAGGTAATAATTATCTGTCTGGTATATTTTTAAACCTAAAATAAAATTGTTTTGAGCTAAATATACATGAATTCTGTGTACTGTTTATTTTCAAAGGGAAATCTTGAAATACCGCAAATAAGTAGAAATACCATAAATTTCAGCCTGTGTTGAAATACTAGAAAGTCAGCTTAAGATTTGTTTAAAAAAATAACATGAAATTAATTCCTTACTTGAGAGGGCATTATGATTTAATCCCAATGCTTTAATGCCATCAACTGCATTCATGTACATACTGTTGGAAGTTTAATCTTTGACTTCTCTTACTTTTTATTAAACACATGACACAGGAATTGGTTAAATAGAGACAATTCACACAGAATGGCACCTGCTCCTCCTCAAGTCTGTAAAATATGCCCACCAAGTTGATAGCTTCCTTGTATTTACTGGGAGCCTCCTGGTGGCAGACTAAAAGAAATTGAACACAGATTAAATGAGGTAGAGACAAGAATAACTAGAAATAATTGTGAAATAATGACTTTGAGACTCACATGGAGTGAGAATGAACCACTGGGTACCACAGAGTATTATAATCTTGGAACTGGAATAGTCTAGAACTTTGGAAGTTAACCTATAGCCAACACTGAGGAAATTTCAATTTGAGATATAATTTATTCTTTAGTATGTAATTCCAATGTCACTATGTTCTGGACAATTTATTTGTTTTAATTCTGGGAAAATTGTTCGTGATTTAGGAATGAATTATTTCATCCTGAAACCACCCACCCCTACCGCCTCTCACTACCACTTACAGCCATAAGCAGGTAGCCACAGTACCATAATGAAGCCAAGTTATCCAAAAGTTATTTAGGAATACAGATATCTGTGTGTGTGTGTGTGTGTGAGCGCGTGTGCATGCCAGTTCAAGGTCCCTATATCCTTAGGTCTACAAGTCCACTTAGAATCTTTTTAAGAGTTCGTCAATGTTCTTTTTTGTTGTTGTTGTTCTGGGGTTTGAACTCAGGTTCTACACCTTGAGCCACTCCGTTAGCACTTTTTTGTGTTGGTTTTTTTTTTTTTTTTCAAGGTAAGTTCTTGCAAACTATTTGCTTGGGCTACCTTCAAATCATGATCCTCCTGATCTCCGCCTCCTGAGTTGCTAGGATTGCAGGCGTGAGCCACTTTGGTCAGCTCCACAATATTCTTATATCTGCCTTGCATGAACTGCTCCAGTTGTCATACTGAAAAATTCAATGCAATAGACCTATCGGGAATTTTAGTAGTAGGTGTGCTCTTTGGAATGAGATTATTATATAAAACTATTCATGCACCTCTATGAGGTCAGAAGGCTTTTGTCAAGCCTAACTGAAGATACTACATTTAGGCTTTCATTGCTATACTCTGAACTATACTGAATCCAGTGCCAACTGTTTACCCACTGCTGCTTCTTTGATTACAAAGGCAAACAGAGAAATTAAGCCATTGAGTAAGATTAAAAGAAAAAAAGAACTTCAATGAAAGTGCACATCTAAATTAGGAATTATGGTTGCAGCTTCTGCTAAAAGAGACAAAACAGCTACTAGAGAGCATCTTTTGAATCGTTGTTTGGTTTTGCATTTCTTTGTACTTCATCTTTCCCAGTATAAAAAAAAAAGTGGCACATTCCGTTTTGCTCTTCAAAGAATAAGAAACTATGCAAAGTGTATATTTTGTACTTTTGTGAGACACTATGCAAGAAAACCTAACAAGGACCAGTGATTCCTTGAAAGCCAAGAAAAATAAAGCCAAATGTGTTTTGTTTTCCTTTGTCTTTGAACTAGACATTAAATATCCACACAATATGAATGATTTAAGTGTATTCTCTTCTAGAATGTCACTCTTTCAATTTAAGATTATCATCGTTCTATAGTGACAAGATTAGAAAATTTATATTCAGATGGCTTTTAAAAGAAAATTAGGACATGACATATTCCCTTGAGGTTTTTAACATTACATTTTGATTGAAATCAAGTATTCTTAAATATCTTGTTGATTTCTGCTTTGTTATAATGATAGACATTCTCAGCATTGATTTTTTATTAGTTGGTAATTATTTTCTTATTATCTTCCATTTTGTGTAACAGGAGTTCTTTCTCATTACACACCTCAAATAAATTATCCATCCATATTCTATTTGCTTCTGCCATAAGTAAAAAAAATTAGATTATAATCAGCTTTTATTGTTCCTTAGATAATATTTGAGAGTTCATATTTCTTTTCAAAGGGTAAAATCCAAAACTGGACAGAGAATGTAAGCATAGAATTCCTGAGTATTTATAGTGTTTGTTATATTCAAAGATTTACTTAAAATCCAAGATAATTATTTTCAAACCTTAACATAGATTCATGAAAAACATATTCAGAGTGAACAAAATACTCAGGAATAACTGCTGTGACTTTTATTTTCTTGTTTTAGTTTTATTTTGTTGTCTTCTAACTAAGGCATTGGCCTCAAAACACTGTATAAGATTTTTTTTTTGAACTAGGTTCTGCCTTAATATATAAAATAATAACAAATATAGTGGCCGCTTTGCTTCTCTTCTTCCACTCCTGTAAGTAGTCCTGGGTTTTCATATCACATCACTTTATAGCCTTGGTAAACACAAGGAAATCGTCACAAAAAATGAAAACCTATCTATCTTCAAGGTGTAGCCTAAACTGGTTTAACTATTCTCTTAAGGCCTATCTGCATAAGTGCTTACTGTTTTCAACTTCAATTTTACAAGTCCCAATACATGAGAGACAAATACAGCAAAGAAGCATACCATTGGATTTACTCTCTAGAACCATGAAACAAGAATGGCTTTTTCCTAGAACTGTGTTAGGGCTTCCTTACCTTGGAAATGGAGCATAGTAAGGAAGAGGCTGTGTGGTTGCCATACAGGCCACAAAAAGTATCTTTTTAGCACTATGGAAGTCGAATGATTTCACTCAGAAATTTTGTGAACATTTTAAATAGATCAGTTATCATGTCAAAATGCAAGACTGGTTCCATACTAAAATATCAATCAATACAATTCACCACCTTAACAGATTTTACAGGAAAACTGCATGATATGTCAACTGATGCAGAGAGAGAGAGAAAGAAAAAAAAATTCAACATCTATCACCACAAAAATTTTTTCTCTCTAGGAATAGAAAGAAGTTTCCTTTAAGAAAAATTATAGGACATCTTTAAAAGGGCATCCATAAAAACATACATCTAACATCATATTTTACTATGAAAAACTACTTGTTTTTCCCATAAAATCAAGAAATAGGCAAAGATATCTACTTTTACCAATACTACTTACTATACTAGAAGTCCTGGAAAATACAATAAAAATAAAATTCATTCAATTGGAAAGGGAGAAATAAAATTATCCTTCTTTATAGATAAGATTTTTTTCTATAAAAGTCACAAAACAGTTCCTGAAATCAATAATCAAACTTGCAAGTTCACAGAATACATTCTCAGTACATAAAAATCAAGTATTTTACATATATTAAAAATGATTAGCAATTTCCATCAAAAACATAAAAACTGAAATTAAATAAGTAATATCTTAATTTTTCCCACAAAGTGAAAAACTTATCTGAAAACCTGACAAAGTTTAAATCTATATGGGAAAAACTATGAAAATTAATGTTACCAAAGAAACACTCAAATAAATAGTCATATCATGACAATGAATTAGAAGATTTTATATAGTTAATATGCTACTGGTGTTCAAAACAATCTTTCTTTATATATATATATATATATATATATATATATATATATGTGTGTGTGTATACCTGTATAGATATATAGAAATATGCAGCAAGAAAAATCTTAACTGATATAGATATAGATCAGCTGATTTTAAATTGTGTAAGAACAGGTAATGGAACTCATATAGCCAACAAAAATGAGAAAAAAAAAGAACAAAATTGTGGGACTCACACTATCTAATTTAAAAGTGCAGTATACAAGCCTGCCACAGGTGGAACGACAGACACATAACTCATGTAATGAAATTGAAATTTGGAAAGAGACCCATACAAATACAGACAACTGATTTTAATAAAGACAAAACAATAATGGATTGGAGAATGTATATTCTTCAGCAAATAATGCTAAAACTAGGTAGTCATGTGCTAAAAGTAATTGCTAATACCATATAATATGCATTAATATTAACACAAAGTAGATAATAGAGCTAAATAAAAAAGAAAAGCTATAAAAATCTAAGATACAGGTTTCAGGAATATGGTATAGACAATAATTTCTAAATATAGCAACAAATATATGATATGTAAAAGAAAAAAGTGAAAATTACAAAACTCCAAGAAAAAAACATCAAGTAAAAGTGCTTTGACATTGGGCTTAGCAATGACTTTCTGGATATTACACCAAAAGCCTAGACAGCAAGTGCAAAAACAAATGAGAATACTACTACAATCTTCATATAAATGTTAGTGGTAGTGTTATGTACAATCATGAAAAAGTGAACCCAACACAAATATCCTCCAGTGGGTGAATGGATGATCAAGTTATAAGGTCTCCGCACAATGAAATTATTACTTAGTATTAAAAAAAACCTTTTAATATTCACAAAACCATACTTCTCAAATAAATTTTAAGTGAAAGAAGCCAATATTACAAGTTTTAAAGTGTGCGATTCAATTTATATGAGATTCTAAGAAAAGTAATACATATAGGTAAAAGCAATATAAGAATCTCTAAATATGTGTGTCAAAATTCTTTTAACTCTACACCAGAAAGTGAACTTCATTCTATGTAAGTTAAAAATAAATAAAAGTAAAAAACTAAGTATATAAGTTGTCCAGTAAAATACATATTGTTTTTATAATGGGAATGGAAAGTACTTAGCAAAAAGAAGCTTAGGTTTTAGAGCACTCAAAATTTTGAAAAAAAGTATGATCTTCCTGACATTTAAAATATTATAAACTGTGATATTTACCAGTAAATATGAACTGTGATATTTAAAATATTATTTTAAAAAATGAAAACTCAATGTTAAAACTGAAATCTTGACTTTCTATAAAAATTATCACTGAAAGAAGTATCTGGCTAATAATTGGTGCAAAATTAACTGTTAGTAATATAAACATAAAGAATTAATAATAATGACAAAATATTTTATGTGTACCATATATTACTTTTATTTAAAAATAAATTGCTTTTTATAACACCATACAGCAAGAACAAATAAAATTTGCTATCCTTAGCTAGTTGAAAAATGTATCCAGAATCAATAGCCTGCTTTGTTTTCTTATAGCATTAGTAAAGTAGTTTTCCCCATCCACAAGCTTTTGAAACTAGTTTTCAATTATAAAAGACCAAACTATGTTCCAAAGCAGATGTATAAATTTCCAGCCTTTGGCACAGCGTGGAGAAACCCACATATAAGCACAACAGCAGCAGGTGGCAAGAAGTGGGAAGTTCCATGGTTACAAATGTTCACATAGGCTAAAAATATAGAACAGGTTGTGTCCTGATGCATACTGCTTAGACTAGTCACCACGTGTTTGGGTTCAGAGTCTACACATCAACAAGTTTGCTTCCAGTTAAGTGTTGTTTTTAATTAATAAACTGTGTGCTTGGATGAGAGCTTTAGTTTTTAAAAATGCCATCACAGACCTGTGAAATATCATGAAAGCTTTCAGAGTTTCCTCATTTCTTGGACACAGTAAAATATGGTTTTATTATTGGGTCCATGTAGCTCTTCCAGAACTCAAATGCCATTTTTGAGTTGTTTGGCATGGAACTGCATGTGCTGCTCTTCACATTCTTTTTGTCATTGGTGTAAACTTTAGAGCTCTGCAGCTTGCCAGAAACTGTAAGGTTTTGAATGTTATATCCTAACCTAAACCCAGGCTGAGTTCCCATTAGGAATCTTCCATTAGCAGGCAAGGATGGCCTGAAGTTCCATTTTTTCCATGTCACACACAGACAAAAATTATACTTAGTGTAATATGAGAGGCACCAGTGTGGTTTTCACAACAGTGACTAAAGTATTCCAAGATTTCATTTTCGTGACTTGGGTCAAAGTACTTAGTAGTAAATAGATGCAAAAGCTTTGATTTTTGTTTTTGAAGTCTACTGATAACAACAGTAATGATAGGAAACAACACACACGCACACTCATGCACATACACACACACACACACACACACACACACACACACACATAAATTTAATAGTAATGTACCGTGATTGCAAACTTGATAATGAATGACTGTTGCTGAAATTTCTTTGTTTTTGACTAACTTCATACAAGAGATAGCTTGGGAGCCAAAATCTTTTTTTCTTAATTTTGAGCTAGCATACAGTAATAATATAAGGGGATTTCATTGTGATAATTCCATAATATCCTTTTCCTTTTCCCCTCCATCTCCTCCTGATTCCTCTCCCTTAGCCAGTCCCCGTTTCACATTTATGTCCCATTATTATCATCAACACCATTATCATCACCATCATCATTTTAGGTCTGGATTCCACAAATAAGCAAGAATATGTGATATTTGGCCTTTTGAGCTTGGCTTATCTCACTCAGCATAATGATCTCCTCTTTAAAGTATCTGGCCCATTCTAGTGAAGAATCAAACAGTTGTTTTAGGTCATAAAATAGCAGTAGATTAAGGGGCATGAGCTTCAGGCACATGGGATAGAAGGACACTGTCACTTGGTAGAGTCTCCAGTGATCACTACAAGTTGATTCCACCAAGATCATTTGTCCAGGTAAGTGTACTTCCCACATCTGCATGAAGAAGGCCTATAGTATATTAATTAGAGGAAAAGTCTCAAGATATATGGAGCCCATTTTGAACAGGGTATCTCTAACTACTTAGAGATCAGTATCTGTGATACTGATGGAAACTGGACTGACTCTTGCTGGTTTCCCATGATTTCCAAACACTAAAAAATTAGATGATTATATAGAAAAAATAGCACTCACTTATTCTTCATTCTTAAATAAGCTCTATTAGAGGTTAGACAGGAAGTTCAGGATGAACATTTATTCCCACTTGGTGCCTTCAATCAGAATCATTGTAAGCTTTGAATTTCCTTATAATTCCCAATGCAATGTTGATACAGTGGTTGCATCACCATCACATTTGAATCATCTATGAAAATGCATAAAGAATCCACCAACTCCACATTTTTCAGATTTTGAGCACAGAACTGCTACTGTCTTTGAATGTAAGACACACGTTCCTTTAAACATTTTAATGGGACTTCTTCAAAAATTTTATGATCGTGTTCACCCAGGAGCAACCCTCAACAAAGTCTTCTGACCTACAGAATGTTTGAAATGTGCGCACGTGTGTGTGTGTGTGTGTGTGTGTGTGTATTACTAGGACAGACCAATGGTCTTACATATGCTAGGTAGGTACTCTGCCATCTGAGGCTTGCCCCCAGCCCTTTTTGTTTTAGCTTATATTTTAGGTAGGCTTTTGTGCTTTTGTTTGGTGTTACACTATCATCCTCTTCCCTCTGCCTCCTGCACAGCCTCTCTACCTTCTGTGAAGCTAAGATTATAAGTACAAAACACCATACTGAACCTTTATTTTGTTTTTAAGATAGGGTCTCACTTCTTGCTTTCCTCTAGAGGCTTTGGACTTATGATTAAGCTGCCTCCCTCTCCTGAATAGCTGAGATTATAGGCATATGCCACAAGGCCTGGAAATATGTTATTAGTTAACACCATTAAACTTATAGCTATTTGTTACATAGAAAAGAAATATTAATTCTCTGTGCTATGATAACATTTCTAGCATCTCTGAACTAAGCAAGTTAGGTATCTCTGTACAAAGATCCATATTGGAAAAAGAAAGGAGCTTAGCTAAACCATAGTAATGAATCATGCAGATAAAGTTGAATATATTCTGTTAAATCTCACTTTGTTAATATCTGGGTCCATTACATACTGTTAACACTTGATTGACTGATCAACCTGATTCACAAAAAAATATGTTTTTATAAACATCATTAATAAGCTAATGTTTTAGTTTGAAGATAATCTGCTTTAAATCTTTCGAGGGAGGGGGCGGAGTGGGTGGTAAGGGAGGGGGTGGGGGCAGGGGGAAGAAATGAACCCAGCCTTGTATGCACATATGAATAATAAAAGAAAAAGGAAAAAAAAAGAAACAAAGAACAGATGGGACAAATAAAAAAAGCAATATGAAAAAAAAAATCTTTCAGTCAGAATGTTGTAGTCTTGAATTTGTAAACTTCTCATTTAGTTCCTAGTTTGAAACTTATGATTTGGGGAGCATGCTATCAACATTATTATCATTTTCAAGATCATTCTGTTAAAATGAGCATTGATCACTATTAAATTTGTATCAATCATGGTTCTTGAGTTTGACAGAACCAATAGTAGAGAGAGAGGGAGATTATAGGAGAATTGGTTCTGTGACTATCAATACCATGATAAGCTATGCATAAACTGGAGTCTTTGGGGTTCCAATAGCATAGCTCAGTTCAAATCTGAAAGCCTCAGATGAGGGAAATCAATGGTGTGACTCATGCTAATCATGGGCGCTACCACTGAGCTGCACTCTGAACCCCATGAAATTTTTTTTGAGGAGGTGAAATAAGTCTGGTCCTATGGCATTCTTTAGAAAGTGGTACTACCTTGTGTGTGGGGTTAAGGCCTCTGACAAGCAACTTATATCATTAGAAGAGTTTAAAATGCTGAAAACATAAAGGCATAAATTATTTAACTCCAATTAAATATCAAACATAGGTAATAAATACTTATAAAAAAGCAATTTCTCTACAATTCAGTCTAGTTTATTCAGTACTAATTAAGGTGTAACCCCCATTTTTATTGTATATCTATGTGCTAAAAGAAACATGAATACCTTAGGAAAAGAGTTACTACATATCTTTAGATGTAAAAGCTTCAGAAATGCTTTTTGTTATTCTAAATGTACATAGTTATAGTTCAGGGTGGAAATCTTGTTCCATCTTATGTAATAGTGACACCATTAACTCACTTATAAATGCAGGAGACAATGTAAGATTATGTTCTAGGCATTTTTCATGCTCATAATTATATGAGTGAAGTATTATTATTTGCATATTAAAGATTAGGAAACTGGCTAGCACTGTAAACCAGAGAAACTATCAACCTTATCTACTCACCCATCCATCTCTCTCTAAGAACAAAGTTGATCAGGAAGACAGAATTTTAAAAACAAATGAGTTCATTTCTACCTTAAAGATGCTCATGATCTCACAGAAATACACCTGTTATTACTAAAGTAGGTGTGCCCTGGAATGTTACAGAGCTTCATGATATGCTGTTGCTAAAGCTGTCTAAGAAAATTAGAAACCTTTCCTAGTGGTAAGAGCCCCACTTTGAAAACCTGAAGAAAATTTCAGAAACAAAAGAAGCAAAAGCAAGGGGGAAAATGTAGAAGGGTGAATGGCTATGTATTTTAAAGGAATAAGAAGACAGTACATGGATTATATTAATGAACTAATGAATTTGACTCAGCTGAAATTCAATGGGAGAAAAATCTACTGATTTGTCTGTTATTTCCAGGTTTTTTCTGTACAGTCTAAAGACTATCTTTTGCATCATAATGCCTCTTATAAATAACAAGAATCTATGTGGGTCCAAGTTCAATTCTTCCCTTATAAATCCCTCAGAGACCTAAGAGAGAAGCAATGGAATTAATGGTGGTGTTGGTTGAGGTGGGTACTAACCATAGCAGTTCAAATAAATGTTTATCATCATTCTTGTAATGATAATATTCACATCAGATGAAGTTATCAAATGAATATTTAACAAAATAATTAATTTATACTTAAAGCAGTATTACAAGAGATAAATTATAGAAGTATTCAAATTTCAAAATAGTGTACTATGAAGATAATTGACCCATGAGGTTATCAATTAATCTTGGTAGGTTCAAAGAGTTTTATCTAATTTGTTGATTACTGGATCCTTATTTTCTAGAAAGTGTATCTACCATGTATTATATTAAACACTTGTCAAGTTGCTGAATGGATTATTTAAGTACTCAATTAGTTAATTAATTAGTTTTCAATTTAGTAAATATTCACTCATGTTCTATGTGTACAGAACAGTAGTGTCAGGTACTGAAGCTCTGTGGCTGTGAACAAGACAAACTGTGAATCTTGCCTTCACAGAATACAGCATTTTACTGGAGACACCATAAACTAAATAATAATCTAGTAAATAAATGTAAACATGATAAGATCTCTTAAAGCAAAGTACATGTTTTTAAGAGAACATAAGCCAAGAAAAATGAGTCTCTGTAGGGTGAGTACATGACTTAAAATGGAAAATTTCCTATAGCAAGTAAGAATTTAGCATAAGACAATATTTACCTGTAATTTGCATTTAAGAGGCAAAACCCAAAGCATTCAAAGCAAAAGACTAAGATTTTGAAAATCCTGTCTAATAACTGCAAATCAGAGAACAGTGTATAAAGATGAAAGCAAAATTAAGAACACTCATGTCATTTTCAAGACTTCTAAAAGTTATTTTGTTGATTCCATGCCTTTCTTTTGGTATTTCTGCCTTGCATTAAACATCTTAGAGAGCTTTTCTTTATGCATCTTCATATATTGTAGTTGAAGAGATAAATTTGACTTTGCTAATTGCTCTTCAAGTGTTGAATATGTATTCTTCACTTTTGTATCCTGCACAGAGCCTTCCACATAGCAAGTAAGCTCAAAAGTTCATTGAAGTCAAAAGATAACTCTTGGATAGTTACCTTTATGTGACTTAGAGTACTTATAATATATGGGGTGAAGCTTAATTTTTACTCTTTCATGGTAAAAATGCATATGTTGTCTTCTACTCCCAAAGGCTATGTTGACTATTTCTCTCAAATTATTAATCTGTACACTCCATTTGTCCTTTCATCCTATACCTTTTCCCACCTTGCCATATCAGGAAGCAGATATCTAAGGACCACCACAACCTAGGGTCCCCAGAGTCTATAGTATCCATGTAGATCTGACCGGTGAGAACCAGCAGCAACAGACTAGATGCTGATCAAAGAAGTTGGGATATTCGCCCTCCTGGCTCCTTCTTGCCAGTCTGTGGCTTGTTTGTAGCTACACTCTTAGCTAAGCCCTTAAATTCTGCTGGATTTCCTCTCCATCAGCTATAATTATCTCCAGGTTCCCGTATCTTGTTCCTTCAAGCCTAAAAATAAAAAAAGTTTTTTGACCCTTGTGAATTGTAGGAAGGTGGCTTCACCAATCTTTTTTGGGTTTCTGTATATCTAGGTTTCACCCTTGTGAACATTCCTTTTAATACACATTTCGCAAGTAATCTGAATTAGCTTTTCTTATCCTATATAGAGTTCTGATCCATTAGTCATCTTTTTATGTTGTTCAAAATTAAAGTAAAAGAAAAAGTTAATGGAGATAAAAGGACATTTCTGAGTAAACAAAGAAACAACAGTATGTTATATTGCAAAAAGCAGAGGCTGTGAAATTAGATGGTTTGTTCTGAGCCCAAACATTTTCTAGATGTGAGATTTGGGACAAATTGCTTAAGTCCTTTGTGTTTGGGGATTTTCACCCATCAAATGGGGGCAATTTCTAGCATTACTAATAAGAGAATATTGATAACATGCAGGATTCATCTGGCACTGTGGCACTCCATAAAAGGTGATTTTTATCCCTAGTAAAAAGTGACTTTTATTCAAAAAAGGGCACAAAGAATAAACCAGAAATCTTCCTTTAATGAAGATAGAGATACAATGACTTTGACAAGGAAGACAAATTGGAAAATGTGATATCTATTTATGCTTTTACACAATGGTTATTGCATAGACAAACATGATATAAAGAAAAGTATTTGGATTTTATAAAATTAAATAGTATCCCAAGATACCCATACTCAGCATATCAATTTTCAAATACTTCCAATAGAGTTATGAAATCATATTAAGCCACATATGACAGAGATTAATATGCTTGTCATTTGTAACATTCCCCTTTTATGGGAATGATTTAAAATCCATTAGGAAAGAATATCACGGGTACCTGGTAAATCCGTAGAAGAAAAACAAATGGAACTTGGGAACGCATAAGAAAAAGTCTGAATATGCTATGAGAGGAATTTTAGTTATGTCAAAGAACAGATATTGTTGCAAATGTCAAACATAGATGTGATGGCATTGGGTCATAAAATTTGAAAAGAAACTTTGTACTTTGAATTAGAATATCAGCCTAGTTTATATTGGTTTCTGACAAAGATGATCTGCACAATATCCTTGAAAACAATTGATAGTTTGCTAAGGCAGGGTATTAAAAATACATAAGGAAAATGTGGAACAGCCAAAAGAATACTTGTTTGATTTTCAGTATTATTTTATTTTTAAATGTTATATTTGACAAATATCTTCAGCAGTAATGGGTTTATGCAGCATTTTCTGCAGATTTTCTTATGTGCATAATCCTTTGAATACAACAGGTTTAATCTGACTATTAGAAATAAATGAAAACATAGCAGAAAGAATATGTAATAAAAAGAATGAGCTCTTTAGAGCCGATTCAGCTCTTTAAAGCTGATTCAGCTCTTATGCATTTGCACTATTCATTTTATCTTTCAACAACCACTTTTGAAATTCACCTTGATTTACAGACTATCAACATGTCAAACCGTAGGTGAGTAGGGGTCCTGAATAGGTAAGAGTGGATGGAGATGCAGCTATGTCACTGTCTTTGTACTTCATACTCTATTGGTATATGGACATTTCTGAGTGTTACCTTTTAGTGTCTGTGAATTTGAAGGTGAATGGATTATTTTATCAATTTTCAAACTAATTTGTAGATGTATCACAATGGAGTGCTAGAAAGTGCTTATAATATAAAATCCCTATTTTGCTCAATTATCTGTGTGATTTATAGTATTTTACTTTTCTTCTCTAGCCTTGATTTCTCAATAGTTAATAGAAATCACAGTATCTGCCTCATAAGGCTATTGGAAAATTAAATTAAAAAGCATACACACATTATATACAATAAAAAATAAAATATTCAAGAAACTTAGACTATCTATAAATGAATACACAAAATTCACACAACACACAAAATAGCTTACTCATTTAAGCATTACATTTGGCTATGCAATATGTGAAAATATATTCAAATTGCAAAGTGAAAATTACAACAATGAGGTTTTTGCTTATTGTCTTTTCTTTGTTCAAAATCAGGACTGTTGACGCTATGTAGATTTGGGCTAAGCACAGGTATGGGATTCCATTCTGTACTACTCATGGAAGTGTGAACAGATAAAGATTTTAGAAAAAGATGGTTTTATCCAAATGATAAATATTCATGTTCTTTCATCTAGCATTTCTACATGTAAACATTTCCTCTTAAAGAAATACTAAATGTGTGCAAAAACATATGTAAGTATACTCATGGCAATACTCTTCTTAAAATGAATTATTGAAAAATACCTAAATGTCTATTGACATGGGAATGATCAAACAAATTGTTCCACCAATACTATGTAATATTTCATAGAAGTTATAAAAGTCTGAGATAGATCTATATGGACTGAAATGAAAAAATATCTAAGAATTTTTAAATGGGCAAATATATGATGTGACACACTGTATGATTCTATTGTAAGAAAACTGTTTTGTAAACAAGTTTATGTACATTGGTATAGAAAAATATCAGTAAACTGAAAACATTTGCTTCATTTAGGGAGGAGGATGAATTCAGGGATCATCCAGCAGACAGCATGCATACCCAACTGCCTAAAGAGGTATCAATCAAAAACTCTTGAGACAATGGTTGAAGATACAGCAGCTTTGTAAAAGTTATCATATATGCAAGTAAAGTGAAAGATAAAATTGTGACAACCATTTTCTGAAAAATGCTTTATAGCTCTAAATTCAATATACGACACATACTGGACAAAGTATAGCCTTATTATACAGATGACTGTGTAAAGTTCTGATTTATAGACTTCTGAGGATATAAGGCTATTGAAAGATCTGATAGTCGCAACCAAACTTTCATGCCTCAAACATTTTTGAGACACCATTTAGGTGCCAGGCACTGCCATTGGGCAATGGAAGTAGAGATAAGAGAAGAAGTTGGCTTTCCTGTAAGGCATGCACAATGTCAGCTGACTCTCATTCAAATATCCATTCAGCTAAGACATATTTGTCAAGAGCTTTCAGAAGCCAAGAAGGGTTTTAGATACTCAAGATGATACAGTAAAAACCATAATCATAAAGAGAAACAAAAACAAAAAGACAGAAAGAAAATGCCATTGGGAAGCTTGCATTAAAAAGGTATGCAAAATTTTAAAAATAAGCAAGCAAAATATATGGTGTGGGTGTTAAACAAAAAATAAGCAAGAAAGATGTGACTTATAATCTAAATTTGTTACAGATTGATGGACAATAACCTTGAAATGATAAGATAAAAATGACAATACCCATTAAGAATTAAGGGGATTTGAAGTATTTTTTTTTTTAGAGCTAGATGAAGAAAAATAGGATAAAAAGAGGAAATTAGCAGTAAAGGGGATATCTAATCCACCTCAAGACAAATTGACCTGAACTGTGTAGCCAGCTCCTCTGGAGATGGTTGCAAGAGAAGTATTGTCGGTGTAGGATATGGAGTTGCACCAGGTTTGGGTGAGATAATGTAAAGAAATGTATTATTCACAGAATAATTTAAGAAGGATGGTTGATATAAATCTTCAGAAACATAATGAATCAATCTGAGTGAGATGTTCTCAGAACTGGCCATGCTTGGAGATATTTAGCTATCAGAGTTCCAGGGATGAACACTGACCTAGGTCTGACATGACAAGGATGAAGATGAATGGAAGCATGAAATTGGACCAATTCTTTGCTGGAGTACGCAGTGTATAGGGACTCATACTTGTGGAGGCAGGGGCCTGTTGATGGACATTCTTTCTTCAGCATCCCTGCATAAAGGGAAGGAATCTTATAGGAGCACAGGAATGCTCTCTCAATCCTTGCTTACTGGCAGTTTTTATTCTGTACTATGCTATCACTTTCCAGTTTCTAAATCACTGTTGGTTAGTTCATTAAGTACATGTTAAAGACAAATAGAAAGGAGGAATTTGTTCAATAATCATCATCTGAATGCGTTGGGTTTTATTTATTTTGCTTCCTACAAACATAAATGACTGTTTATTCAAAGACAATCCAATTCATTCAATGTCATATCTCTGCAAACATCAATTCCGTTTATTTTTTCCCAAAATCTTTTTTAAATGGTGAAAGTTCAAGCTGAAAGAGAAGCTGTTTACTTATCAGAACTATTTGACAAAAATCTCAAGCACTTTCCTTAACAAAATAGAAATAAAACCAACTCAGTACTAAAATCTGGATGGTACTTAGCAAGAGTACATTCTTGAAACAGTCATCACAAGAATTAAAATTATTTACTGACCTTATTTATTGACCATTTATAATTGTTTCAAATTACTAAAATTCATTGCATTGGATTTGCAGGTATGAATATAAGCAAAAGTGAGATAATGAAAGAAACTTCATTAAAACCATCTCGGAGATCCCTGCCTTGCCTTGCCCAGAGTTACGCTCATTCAAAGAGTTTGAGCCAATCTACTTCGCTATTCCAGTCAACTGAGAGTGAATCTCAGGCTCCCACTTCTGTAACCTTAATCTCTGCTGACAAAGCAGAGCAAGGTGAGCAACAATTCCTGTTTTCTTATTCAACATGTACAGTAAGTGTTTTCAATACATTCCTTCCTTCCTTTTTCCATTTGACTACTATTTGTAGAACTCTGCAGGAGGAATGCTGGCCTAGGTAGGAGACCAATATTTTATGCCAGTCAGACAAAAGGCCATTTGTTGGCCAAATGTGTTTTTATTTCTTCTTTACCTTGCAAGTGGCCAATCCCATGGAAAATTGGACAAATATTTACTGTCTATAGAAGAAGGCAGGCTCAAAACATGAATCAGTGAATCATATACCTACTGTTCATATCTCAGTAGTAAATGAGTACTATTCCTGGTACAAACTTATAATCAGTATTCAAGTAGAATATATCAGCAATAAAGAATTCAGCCTCCTAAAAAGAAACATGAACAGAAAATACGTAATGGGATCCTAAAGAGAGAAGATAAAAAATACACAATCATGAGAGCTCAGTAGAAATAAATCTCACTCAAAAAATACATAACCAAATAGGAATTAGGAAAGAATCAAATTTTATTAACTTGGTAAGCCACCAACCCTCTAGAATGAACAAGGAAGAAATAAATGAATGAGTACTTGAAACAATCAGGAAAAATCACATAACATTAAATAATAGCTAAATGTAAATTGTCTTAATTTCTCCAATTGAAGGATATAGACTTCTGTATCTAGAAGAAACTCACCTACTTGCAAAATCATAAGCAGACTTAAAGTGAAGTGTTGGAAAATGATATTACAAGCAAACAAAACCCCAAATGAAGAAGGAATAGCTATACTCAGGGTTAATTATCCTCAACTTGACAAAAGAAGTTTCCAGTCAAATTTAGTCAAAACAGACAAAAGGTACTATGTATTAATAAAGGAAAAATCCATCAAGAAGTTATAATAATTATAGATATAAGCACCAAATTCTGGTGCATCCAATTTCATAAAACAAACACAACTGTATATAAAGAGACAAATAGATCCAGTGCAGTAATACTGAGTTACTGCAATACCCCACTCAATATCAACAGATAGATCATTTAAACAAAAAAAATGAAGAAACTTCAGAATTAATGTGCACTATAGAGCAAATGGACAGATATCTAGAGATGTTGGCAGAATACACATTCTTCCCAGAAGCTCTTGGAATTTCCTTCAAAATGCATCACATTCTAAGCCATCAAGCAAGTCTTAACAAATGTAAGAAATTGAAATAACTTTGAAAATGATCAGATCAAAATGCAATAAAACTAGAAATCAATAAAAATCTATAGAAAACATACAAATACATGAAGATCAAACAATATCCTTTCCATGTACTAATGATTCATTGAAGAAACTTAGGGGAAATATTTTAAATTCATAGAATCAAATGAAAATAAAAGCATACCTTAATAGAACCTGTGGGATACAGTGGAGGCAGTTTTAAGAGGGTAGCTTATAGTTAGAGTGCCTACATTAAAGAATCAGAGAGATCTCAACCAAATATCCCTCAGGTTATGCACCTTAAACTATTAGAAAAAAAACAAGAAAATGCAAAATTAAAAGCAGTAAAGAAATAATAAGAATCAGAGCTGAAATTAATGAAATGAAAACTGAAAGACTAACACAAAGGATCAATAAAATAGTTTGCTCTTTGAAAAGACTTTTTTAAAAAAGTTTGACAAACCCTTAGCCAAACTAATACAGAAAGAGAAGACCAAAATTAATAAAATTAGAAGTGAAAATATACCACTAAAATCCAGAGATTCAGAGATTTACTAGGGGGTATTCTGAAGAATTATATTCCAATAAGTTGGAAAATCTAAATGAAAAAAAGTTTTACACATATAACCTATCCCAAGAAATCTATATCTCTATCTCTCTAGCTATAGCTAGCTCTCTCTACATATATATATGTACATATATATATAAAGAGATGATGTATAATATAGATAGATAGATAGAAATACAGATCATAGCAAGCAATGAGATCAAACCAGTACTAAAAAAATAATAATAAAAGTCTCCCAAGGTTGGATGTGTTGATTCATGCCTGTAACTCTAGCTACAAAGAAAGTGGAGATTGGGAGGATTGTGTTTTGATGCATGCCTGGATAAAAAGTTAGTAAGACCCCATCTCATCCAATATGCCTGGCATTGTGGGTCATGCCTGTGGTTTCAGTTATATCTGAAGCCATAGGTAGGAAGATTAAAGTTGAGGCTGGCCCTGGCAAAAAATTGCAAAACCCTATCTAAAAAATGTCACGTAAAAAGGACTGGAAGTGTGGCTCAAGTGGTAGAGTATTTGCCTAGCAAATGCAAGGCCCTGAGTTCAAACCCCAGTACCGCAAAATAGTGACTAAATAAAAACAGCCTAGGACTCAATTCTGAATTGTACCCAATGCTTAAAGAACTAATACCAATGCTCCCCAAACTATTCCATTTAACAAAAAGGGAAAGAACTGTTTGAAATAAATTCTACAAAGTATTATCTTTATAGCAAAATTAGATAAGGACACAACATAAAAATAAAACCATGGAACAATTTCCATGATGAACATGGTATAAAAATCCTCATTAAAATATTTGCAAGCTGAATTCAACAACATATTTAAAAAATCATACACAGTGATCAAATTAGCTTCATTCCAGGGATGCAAGGTTGCTTCAACATATGCAAATCAGTACAGGTAATACAGCACATAACTGGGATCAGGGACAAAAATCACATAACTTTATCAAAAGATCTAGTGAAAACTTTTGACAAATTTCAACATCCCTTCATACTTGAAGCAACTAGGAACAGAAGAATCATATACCTCTACATACTAAAGATTATATATGGCAAACCTGTAGCCCACATTATACTGAATTGGGAAACCTGAAAATACTTCCTCTGAAATAAGGACAAAGACAAGGGTGTCCACTCTCATCACTCTTATTCAATTAAAAATCAATATATAAAAAAGTAGCTTTTTTATGTACCAACAACAAATTCAATGAGAATGAAAATAGGAAAACAATCTCATTTGTGATAGTGTCCCTCCCACACAAAAATACCAGGAAAGAATATAACCAAAGATGTCAACGTCCACCGTAGAAAGACTTTTAACAGTGAAGAAATAAATTGAAAAACACATTAGAAGATGGAGAGAGATCCCATTTCCATAGATGGAAGAATTAACATAGCTAAAATAACCATATTACCAAAAGATATCTACATAAACAATGCAATCCCCATCAAAGTTCCAATGACATTCTTCACAGAACTAGAAAAATCAATCCTGAAATTCATATGGAAGCACAAAAGATCCCAAATAAAGCAATCCCGAGGAAAAATAGCTATGCTGGAATTTCCCAATACCTGACATCAAATTATCCTTTAGAAGCTGGGAGTGATGGTGCACAGATGTGATCCCAGAACTCAGGAGGCTCAGATAGGAGGATCACAAGTTTGCGGCCAGCCTGAGCTACATAGTACAACTCTGTCTCAAGAAAACAAACAACAACCAAACAGTAATATTACACAACCATAGTAACAAAATCAGCACAGCACTGGCACAAGAAACAGAAATGTAAAGCAATACAATAGACTAGAGAGCCCAGAAATAAAACCACATAACTACCCAATCTTATTCTCAACAATGGTGCCAAAAATATAAATTTGCTATAAGACCACCTCTTTATCAAATGGTGCTGGGAACTGGATATCCACAGACAAAAGACTGAAGCTAGATCTTTATCTCTTACTTTGTACAAAAATCAAATCAAAGTGAATCCAAAACTGAACAATTGAAACTATTATGGAAAAACACAAGAAAAAGCTCAAAATACAGACATAGACAACAAATTTCTGAATAGGGCTCCAAAAGATCAGGAAATAATAGCAAGAATTGACAAATGAGATTGCATCAAAATTAAAAAGTTTCTGCACAGCAAAAGAAGCAATTAACAGAGTGAAAACATTGTCTACAGAATGGGATAAAACTTTTGCCAGCTTTTTGCCTGAAAAAGAATTAAAATATTGTGTGTATATATATATGTATGTGTATATAATATGTATATGTGTAATGTGTATAAACTAAGCACTTAAGTAATGAATAATCCAAATGGGCAAATGAACTAAATGGATACTTTTCAAAAGAAAAAGTATAGAAGGTGAATAAATACATGTAAAAATGTTCCATAACTTTATCATCAGATAAATGCAAATCAAAACTATACTGAGATACCATCTCTTTCCAGTCAAAATGGCTATCATCAAGAAAACAACCACAACAAATATTGAAAAAGATATGATGGAAAGGAGAACTTAGTCACTGTTGATGGGAATATAAATGATCCCAGCTAATACAACAATCAGTATGGCATTCCCTCAAAAACACTAAAAATAGAATTACCATATAATCTTGCTGTACCACTCTTGGGTAGATAGCAAAAAGAATCAAAGTCAGCATACAAGAGAGATGCCTGCATCTTTATTTATGGTTTCACTACTAGTTACAGTTGCCAAATTATGGCATTTGCCTGGATGCCCATCAACATATTAGTGGATACAGACAACTTGGAATATAAACACAGTGGATTATTATTCAGCCACAAAGAAAAGGAAATCATAATGTTTGCAGGAAATGAATACAACTGAATATCATTAGTTAGCTAGTCAGACAAGCATTGTATGTGTTATCTCATATGTGTACTCTAGAAAACAAACATGAAAATAGAAGGGAGACTATTAAGGAAGAGGAAGAGGATCAGGGTAATGGAAGAAGAGAAAGGGAAATAGTATTTTAGTATGAACAAATAACATTTTATGCACTTATGAAAACGTCAAAATGAAAGCCCTTGTTTTGTACAATTAGTATACACCAATGAAAAACAAAACAGCAGAAAAAGAAACACCAAAGATTTTAAATTACAATTACCATGGAAATTTTGGTTTCCTATTTCATAGTCAGTTTGAATTAAATATCTGTTTAGTTCATTTACTCATTTGCATTATTCATTACAGTAAATGTAAACATGAACTACTGCTGTCAACCAAATGTTGGCAGAAAAGGGCAAAAATTCAGGGACATAACAACTATATTCCATATTAAAGTAACTTTGAGGCTAAACTAGGCAGTCTTATACACACATATGTCCAGTTGAGACACATCAGTGTCTCATTAAGACGGTCCATTTTAAGAATCACAAGACATCCATGCTTCCTGTCATTCAGTACATGGGGTGTGTTTTTATTTCCCCATTCTTCTCTGTTTTTTTTTTTTTCTGTGAGAATATATTCTTCCCTCATGATTCCTACATGTTGCTTCTTTTCCCGGGTTACCTGAAAACACCAAAATTCACTTTTAGGTTATATAGCAAAATCACTTTGCGTTATAAATTGTAAGAAAATATCCATGTTAAACAAAGAAAATGCTAATTGTTCAAGAAAGGAAATTATTAAGCTATGACACAGATGTTTCTTTTGCTGATTGAAAGTGAGCTTTTAAATAATTTCAACTCATTAACTTAAAAACTCTTCATAACTGATCATTATTTGAACATCAAACACCATGATCATTTTTCTGTTGGTATGCTATTATTTTTGAAAACTACAAAATGTTTTATTTTTTTTCAGTTGACCCCGAGGAGAATCAAAAAGACTCTGTGCTAAAATGTTCCTTTGCTGACCTCAGCGATTTTTGCTTGGGTGAGTTGATTTGTAATATTTCTGTCTTCCTCCACCTCTCTCCAAATGTACACTACATTCCACAAATCTAGAACATTTTTAGAAAAAAAATTTTGTGTTCATTCCTTAACATTTGAGGATGAGTATAATATTCTGAACATAAAAACTATTAATGCACTTATTATACAGTTTGAAATCCAAATAATGTAAGAAGATTTGTAATGAATAGCAATCCCATAATAAAAAGGACTGAAATTTTGCTCTTAGCTTCTTGGCAATTTCTTTCAATTCTATAAAAATAAATAGGGCTGGGGGCATGGCTCAAGTGATAGACTGTCTGCCTCACAAGTGGGAAGCCCTGAGTTCAAACCCCAGTACTGCCAAAGAAAGAAAAAGACAACCTATATGAATAAGTATACTGTTGAACTAGTTGTAGAGTTATCAAGTTTTGGCACCCAATATTTGCAATGATATTAATGCTGAAATATTTTATCCTGATCTTCCATTTAACATGAATTTATTACATTTTCCTGTAACAATGACAAGTTTACAGAAACTCTTTTTTTGCCCTCTGAAGTTATCATTGCCTCACAAACATACATTCAAATCTTCAGTTTGCTCTTACTCCTGAGTGATGCCTTTGAACTGGAATTTTTTACTTTACAAATTATATGGAACTAAAATAAACCTAATAAATGAAAAAGAAATATAAATTTATTCAAACACTTTTTTGCAAGGTCATAGTAAATTCATTTACAACCAGCAGAAATTAGGCCCTAAGTGTTCAGAAGTGAAAGCATTGATAGCCTAGCTGCCCTGCCCACATTAGGGATCATGACCCTAGTTGCACTGTCTTGTCTCCTAGGAGATCAAGTCCCTGTTCCCAGCTCTAGACTATCAGGTTAAATTTGTCTGAGGAGTGAATGAGTATCCATACTTTTATTGTCTCCAAGGTGAGCATGAAGTGTGACCAGAAGTAAAAATTTCTAGCTTAATAATTGTATCTAAGGACATTGTTAAGGCATTTTTCATCATTTCTAAACTCATAATCTATGTTATTTGTAATGATTATGAAAATTTTTGAATTAGTAATGTTTCTTATTAATATTTTTATGTGTGTGGATAGAAACAGTGCTGGCTTATTAAGTAAGTATCTTAATTAAAGACACTAGCAGGTTCATTTCATAAATAATATAAAATTCAGTGAGAACAAAGACAAGACACTCCATTAGAATACAAAGGTCTTTCCTATAAGTAACTAATTGTAACAGTATTGCTATTTATCACTTATTTGGAATTTTTTTTAAAAAGAGAAAATCTAAAGTTTTCTTTTTCCAAAATATCCATACAGTTGGTAGTTTCTATGGCTTTTCACTAACCACTCTCTTAAATTAGCACCAATTAACAGTATAACAATCAGGATACATATACAAACCTTTCATTTCAAGTCAATGAATCTTATTTTTGAAAATGTGTCTTTCCAAATTTAAGAGCAATTTTTCTAAACACTATAATCAGAGGCCCTGATTCCACATTTCTTTCCTCATCATTTTGGTGTGTCTCCATCATTTGAGCACATGATATTTACATCTCTCACCTGGTATTTACATCTCTCTGGGTATTGTACCTCAGACTAGATATTTTAGCATCCCCTAGTATCGATATACTATTCATTTGTGTTAGAAGAATGTCACAGATTCTGAAAAGGTTAAAACACCTATGGATGTAACCCTAAGTATCCCCAGAATCCATCCGAATGAGCACTTGGTAGGGAAATACTTGTTTAAAGTCACCTGCACGTCTATAATATAGGTTTCCTCATTAACTTTGACAAAAGGTCAAGCAAAATGATGTCACATATAACAACAATATAATTAAATAAGGCATGAGTACTTTAGAACTACAGCTTCTCTTCTAAATGGAAATTGATCATATGTCCTAATTTTGTTTTTAGAGTACAAAGTACCAGGTCGGGTATTGTATTAGGATTTCCAAACACCAACAGGCTTTGATACCTGACAAATACATCTCATTAATGGCTTTTCTTTTCCAATAGCTTTTCTTTTTTATAGTGTATTACTTTGTGCTGCTTCATGAGAGTATTAATGATGCAGCAGAGTTACTTGCATGTGGTCATCATTTACTTAAGGACTGGTATTTCTCATTATCCAAAATGAGAGCTATGAAGGAAGGACCATGGTTCTGTTGTTTCAGAGCATATGTTTCCACTAAGGTTGCCTAAGAGAATGTGTGTATATTATGAATGAATTCTATCTTTCCAACCAGCTATTGGTCAGATCATTCTTGTGTCCGTTAGCTGTGGGCCTGTGGAATGTTATTTTACCTCTCTGATCCTCAGTGATCTCATTTTTAAAATAAGAATCCATGTTTTGAAGGATTTTTTAATTGAACGAAGAAACATAGCTCCATCACAGCTCCTAGAACATCAAAATGGTCAACAAATACTTGTTAACAAACTTTTTAGTACTCCCTCACTAAACTTATCTTTCACACCAAATTCTACTGGATCCTGAGATTTCTTTGTCAAACAAATATTTCTTCATAGTTTGTTTACCATCAAAATATGATGCTTGTGACATAGAGGGAAAGCAGCAATTTAGTGAATTCTTATTACACGAAAATTTTCCTGCCTCATCTCTCTTAATTCTTATAGTAGCTCTTTAGGTTAGGTAATGTTGTCAACCCTTTTTTACATGAGGAAACTGATTCTCCAAGAGAGAATAATTTGTCAAATGACCAAAGCTACCCAATGGGGAAATTGAGACTCCAAACAAGAAAGTCTTAACTCCTGGCTCTCTCCCTTCATCATATTAGGCAAACAGGCCTATAAAATAAAAAGTGGTTAGTCATGTCCATGTGACACTCATTTTCCAAGATTTTAAGTATCAGGCTGTAGCAAAACAGAATGTTAAAGTTGCATAGCAAAATGTATTTGGGGGGAATGATTGGCTAAAAAAACTAATTAAGCTGGGAGACTTTAAATATTTGTTTTTTTTTTCTTTCACTTGTTTTTTGGCATCTTCTTACAGCTTTTAATTCTACTTTTCATAGTGATGTCACAGAGCCAGGGTGCTATTTCAGTGTGTACTCTCAACATGTATACACACACACACACACACACACACACACACACTCATACACACTCTCACAGAAAATAATTCTACAAATTGCTGATCCACCTGACAGTGATTTTGAGATCTTGATGTAGCTATGTCATTCATTAATATTGGAAGTTCCAATACCATTGCCTACACTTTTCTTCTGGAAAATTATCTGCTGGAAAATGACAAGGACACAGAAATCCACGCTCATATGCTTATTTTGCTCATGTCTACACCACAAGGGGAGAAGGAACAGTAAACTTGGCCAAAGTACTTCATGTTCATATATGAAAATAGAATAATGGGAGCAAAATTATTTTTAAATGGGGAGAGGGGATAAGAGAGTAGTAGAGGGGTTGAATTGATCATATTATATGCATTACAAAATATCATAATGAAACCCCATGTATAGTTAATATATGTTAGTAAAAAGAAATAATTTTAAAAGAAATGAAATATGCATGTTTCACTGTATAATTTGAGTTCAACCAACCAAAACATATTTACCTAATCTTGTTGTGAAATCAACATTTTGAGTGTTATGAGTGACTCCCTGGGAAGTGATTCATGGTAGAAGGTAAAGGCATTTGTTTGCTTTATATAACCTCACTATTTTTTTTTATGGAGTAGTTATTTTTCTTCTTGAAACAATTATTTCCAGATTAGTAGATGATAATTTTGTTTTCATTATATAACCAGTTCCACCAGTTTCCATAATTTTGTCCTAATGGTGTTTCATATTAAGATGATAAACTTTCTACTAATGCTCCCAACTTACTTAAGGATTATGGAAATAAGAGAATTATATGAAAAATATAATATCTTTCAGTTATGATGGCCTCACAGTCACTCTAAATCTTTTCAGTTGTTAATTGGACACATTCGATAAGTCCCCTTACTTTAAATTTCTAAATACAATCAGAATCTGACCACTGCTCACAGCATTCACTGCTTTAAGTGATATAGTTGGCTACCTTCTCTTGCTATACTGGTGCAGTGACTTCCTAACTGGCCTCTGTGCTCAAAGTCTTGCCTCTTTATGGTCTGTTTCTACACAGCAGTTACAGGAAGCTTTAATGAAAAGACAATTAAATCTCAACACTTCTCTGCTTCAGTCCCTCCAGGGTTTCCCATTACATTTAAAGTACAAACTTACTGCAGCCTTCAGAAGCCTTACAGAATCTAGGTCTCTTCTCTCTAGGCCTGTCCAATGCTTTCTTTTACTCACCTTGCTACAGCCAACTTAACCCTCTTGTATTTCTTGTTCATGATAAGCTTGTTCTTATCCCAGAGCCCTATTTTAAAATAAGCAAAATTCACACCAGCATCACTTTCTGTCCCATACTGATTTATTTTTCTTCATAATGCTTATCTTTAAACACCCCACCCACTGTATTTCCAAAGGGCAGAAGGCTTGTCAATCTTTTTGACATTTGTAACACCAGAGTGAAGAATAGTTTACATATAGTTGGTGCTCAAAAATATTTTTAGGATTAATGATAGGGCTGATAAATGAATATTAGATTGAGCATATTCACAAACATACATGCACACAGACACGCACAATCCTTTGGAGACTATTGTAAAATCAATCCACTGCTTTGCTTTCTCAATGTTATCCATCACTGTGAGATTTCTCACCTGTTGGGAATCAGTGCTTTGTTAATTTCCTCTGAATGTGATACTCCTTTTCATTTGACTGCTATTGGCAAACCTTTATGTAGAACAAAGTCCATATTGCATTTTTAACATTTATTTTTAACTGGAACATAAAAAACTGTATATTTTAATGTGGCACGATATAATGTTTCAATAAGTACAATGGTTAAATCAGGTTAAATATATCTATTTCTCCAAACATTTATCATTCTATGGCAAAAACTTTCAAAATCATTCTAGCTAATTGAAATGTACACTATGTTGGTTTTATCTGCAGTTATCCTACTATGCAATAGCACACCAGAATTTCTTATCCTATGTAATTGGAACTTAGTATCCATTCATCAGCCTTTCCCCATCCCCTACTTTGTCTCAATTTCCTTCACCTCTGGTAACTACCATTCTCTCAACTTCTAGGAAAATATAAATTGTATTATTTATGATAAAGATTTTCCAAAGTAATAAATGTATTTTTCCTTATTTCCCCTTCCTTCCTTCACTCCCTCCTTCCTTCTTCCCTCTCTTCTTCTTCTCTCTTTCCTTTTCTTTCTTGTGAATATGTGTTCTACAGACCAAGATGTGCTAGATTCTGTAGTAAATTAAACACATACTTTAGACACTAGAAATAATTGATTTCAGAAAAAAAAGTAAAGAATACAAAAGAAATATAAGAATAAAGAATTAAAAAGAAAGAAGGAATAGAAAAGAAACAAGGCAAAAAGAGAAGAACAAAAGGAAAACTGATGTGATAGAATTAAGAAGAGAAAATGATGAGTGCTAGTTGGGACAGTGGGTGGAGGGAAAGCAGAACTTAAAAGTCTTCAGGGATATGTGATGTTAGGAAGGTATTTCATACTTGAGTAACCCTTCCTTCTCCAAAATGCTAATAATGTGAAGGTATGAAAAATAAGGATAAAGCTACATAAACCAACTAAACAAATCAACAAATAATTTATCTAAAAATTACTTTGGGAGTGGGATAGATGGTTTAAATACATGAAGTTTATCTGTAGGTCTAATTTTTTCTTGTTCATGGGAAATGAAAGGCATTCATTAATAGAAATTATCATTTATCTTGATAAACATTAAAATAGTAATTAGTATTTAGAGACTACAGGACCCTTTGTGGGCTTCATTAAAAGCCTCTCTTATAAATGAAGAAAAGGAAAGAAAACCATAAGGCTAGGAAGTGGAAGACATTGGATGACACATGGCATCTTGTGACCCACAGCCAGTGTACACTCCCAATAGTATTTACCCATTGCTGTTCAATCACACAAAGATTTCTTGCTTGCTGTCTAATATCAAAAGGAAGAAAAAGGAGGGGAGAAGGGAGAGAGGGAGGAAGGGGGAAAAAATAGAAACATTAACCACTTCATACCTGGCTAGTTGACAATGTTAGGGTTTTGGGAAGCTTGTCCGATAAATTAAGTTAAAGCATTCAGTTTCAGTCTTATTTATGTAACAGTTCAAAGAACTTCAGATTATGTATTTTTTTATTTCCTCTTTTTCAAACATCCTTCTTCAGTTTACTTGTATGACTCACTGCCTCACCTCTTCAGATCTATTCCCAAATGTCTCTACTATTCTCTTTATTAAAATAGCATCCCCCCCACTGCCTATAACACCACATCCTTCCTCCACACCTCATTTTTTCTCCATGCATTGACCATAAGCATAATAAATATTTTACTTAATTTTTAAAAAATTTGTTCTCTTACTTGAATGGTATATAATGGTGAGGTTGTACATCTTCATCTCCTAAAAGAATTGATAATCATAAGTATTTATAAACAATTGTTGAATGGATGAAATATAGTTTTATTAAACCTAGCAGGAAAGTTATACTATATTTACAAATATCAACTTTAGCGTTCTATCCAAACATGTTTCAATTTTAGATACCCTTCTTACTAGTTTAGTGACTTTTTATGGTATTTGATATCTATGTGCCTTAGAGGTAAAATCATAAACACTTCATTTAATTGCAATCAGGATGAAAGGGAATAATGCATACAAAGTTTCTGGCTCATAGCTGTACTGAGAAAATGTTAACTATTAGTGAGTGTTAGATATTATTAATAGGTCTAGATATAGCTACTAAATACTTAGAGCATGGTAATGTAACTGCTTGTTAACTGCACGCAAAGACTTTACATGGCATAACATATCCTATTAAGAAATTAATGTATATATTATAAACAAAATTGTTTTTCTTTCCTACAATAAGTTAACAGTTGAACTTTTGAAGACACTCTTTACATTCTTTCAAAAATTCATGTTGATAGGTATGTCTCCTCAAGACATCTTGTTTTACTGAAAAGGCTAAATATATAGTAATGTGTCTGTTTTGGAATTTGAAGAAATATTTGCATAATGTGAAATATGAATTTTGTAAAGTATATCAATAGTTCTTGGTTATACTTACAGCTGCCATAAAGATTATTTTATTTCATAGTATTACAAATCGGCTATAGATTTCTGAATTTTCATAGACATCTTTATATATAATTGATACCCTTTATGATTGCAATAGTAACAATGTTTTCAATGTTTTCTCTCATCTCTTTTTTTGCAGTTGTATCTTCCACCTCCTAATTTTTATCTTTCTTATAATGATTGTCAACATGTCTTTTATGGTTTTCTCTACCTTTCACCCAAATTCATGTTTATGAAATTTCTTAACTATTTTTTATGGTCCTGGGACTTGAACTCAAGGCTTTCACCTTGAGTCACTCCAGTATCCCTTTTTTGTGAAGGGGTTTTGAGTTAGGGTCTCGGGAACTATTTGCCCAGGCTGGCTTTGAACTGCAATTCTCCTGATCTCTGCCTCCTGAGTAGTTAGGATTACAGGCATGAGCCACTAGTGCCCAGCTCTTCTCAACTTTTAAGAAAACAAATTCAAAATTAATGTAGCTTTAAAGAAATTAAATAAATGCTTAAGAATCTGTTACATTTTTACAAACATATCTATGTACATGATCAAACGAGATGATGTGTCAATGTAGTTTTGTTTCTAATTTTATTTTCAAGAACGCTTAAGTACATTCAATAGCACAGATGCATTTGGTTCTTATAAAAGTCACTGTCAGCTTACTACAATAGCAGACAAGCTTCTGTGTGATTACTATTTTTGTGCTTATTCTTTGGATGGATGGATCATTTGAAAATTATGCTTAGGTAAACACAAGAAAATAGAGATTAGTACATTCAAAGAAAAAAGCAAAGGAAAGATAAAATTGGATGCAACATTTACTTTCTTTTTTGTAGCCCTAGGGAAAGATAAAGTTTACATGGATGAATCAGAGCACGCTAATTATGACCGATCTCGTCTCATTAATGACTTCGTTATCAAAGATAAAGCTGAATCCAAGACAAAATTATCTAAGGTAATACTAACTAAATTATTAACACGTCATTTTTAGCATGTAACTTTGAAAACCTGTAAATATTGTATATCATTGGTTTGTTCTGGGTAATATAAAGAACATACAGGTTGCTGGGTGCTGGTGGCTCACACCTGTAATCCTAGTTACTTGGGAGCCTGAGATAGGAAGATTCACAGTTCAAGTTCAGCCCGGGAAAACAATTTGAACTCCCCAACCCCTAACAAATAGTTGGAGAGACTCTGTAAGTTGTGACTCAAGCAGTAGAGCAACTGCTTTGCAAGTGGAAAGCCCTGAGTTCAAACCACTGTCCTAACAACAGCAACAAAAGAACATACAACAGACTAATATGTATATTTAAGGATTCAAACATGAAATGTTATCTATGGATATATTTCTTTATATTTTGAAATAATTTTTATTTTATTTTTTAACACGAAGCTTACCTGTAGGTTTAAATATTTATTCTTTATTTTTTGATTGACACATAAAATTGTGGATATTTATGGGAACAATGTGTTGTTTCAATAATATATACACTGTACTGATCAAATCAGAGTAATTAAAACATATTATTTTAAACATTTTTCATTTCTTTTTTGCATAGAACATTCAAAATCCTCTCTTATAGTTATTTTGAAATATGTGGTACTTTATTGTCAACTGTAATCACTCTAATGTGCAATAGAACTCCAGGATTCTTTGCTCCTATCAAACTATAACATCATACCTGTCAAACTGAATTTTTTAAAATATTTAATGTGAAATACAAAATTGTTCAGTAATAATTATCTTTAGTGCATTATTCCCTCATTTCTCATGTTTTTTTGAAAATCAGCAAGGTTTATTACTAAACTTATGAGCATGGATTTTTAGTATAAAATGAACCAAGATTTGAATTGCAGTTCCATTAATTACTAGTTGTAATAACATGACCAGAGTAGTGACACTCAGTGAACCTTATTTTCCTTATCTGTAATACCGAATTATGCTGTCTGGCTGACAAAATTCTTTTTTGTTACTTTTGTACTAGCGTGTATTAATTGTGAAAAGGGGCTTCACTTTCATGTTTTCATATAAGTATTAGAAGTATTTTGATCATATTCGGCCCCCAGACACCCTCTCTTTTTGCCCTAAGACTTCTTGCTGTTTCTCCTACCCAAAATAGTCCCCATTTTATATTCATTCTCTCTATGTTTTAGAAATAGATTATGCATATGAGTGAAAACATGCAACATTTGTATTTATGAGTCTGGCTTATTTCCCATTGAACATAAAATGGATCAACCATATGAAAATGTATAGGTCATAGTAAAAGTTTATCATATTCCAAACTTTTTATAACAACTTGGGGGTTGAAAAGCATCAACAAAATCATAGTTCACCAACAAATGAAAAACTAGAGTTCAGCATTTAAAACTGTTTACTCCCACAACTCCACCATCTCTCAAACAAAAGTTTTCATGGACTCCTCAAAGCATCTGAGTGTGCCTGTCCAACACCAAATACCAAATTGATGATGTTTCGTTTTGTCAATTGCAACAGACTCATATTTCCCTCTTGATGCTCTATAAGACAAATTTTAGCTGAGTCCAAGCTCATTTTTCTCCATCATTTTTTTCCAGTTGATTAAAAACTACTAGCTTTTGTCAAAAACAAATTGGGATACTTACTTAGGTCAAAGAGCAACTATATGTCAGTGTTCACTGCACATAATCACGTCCTCAAGTGTAATTTTCTGTGTGATGTTTAATTCTGTTTGGCTCAGATTAGTTTTCTATTAGTCACCACCAAAGCACTTGTGAAGAAATGTAGGGGAATTTAAATATTGCTGTAGTATCATGAATGAGTCCAATTGTTAATGAACAGATTCAAGGATAATGGTTTATAACAAATTTCTTTTGATTTTTTTTTATTGTTGTGCTAGGTGGGGCTACATTGTGGCATTTACAAATGTTGTGCAATATATCAAATATATCATACTTTAATTCACTCCTTCCATCATTCTCTTTTATCCCCCTTTGTCCCATTCCTAGAATAGTTGTGTGGGTGTTGTTAAAGGTCACTGTTCTGTGATTGTCTTTATAAATCAGGGTTTTGTTCCTCTGTGTTCACTTCATGTGCAGCCTCTGTCTGATCAGCAAAGGAGGTTTAGAAAGCCTCATCAATCTGTAAAATTATTTCAGCTGAACTGAGAGACAGAGTCATAAGAAAAATTGAGATCTTGTTGCTTTAATGTGCTTATAGCACCAATTGGAAGGCTAAAACAATATGCTTTAAATGATTAGGAAATTAACTAAGATTAAAGTCTTTTTTATTTGTTTCTCTACAATTTACCACATTGCCTTCAATGATTCATTCATTTCTACTCACAGTAGCAATTTGACATTTCATTTGTATTTGAATTTTAGAATTCTGAAGTTAAAATAATTAGTAAACCCTGAGTGAACTTTCTGATATTCATAGTAAAATAGAGAATGTAACAGACAGAGCAAAGTAGTTCAATCCAAGAAAATCCCAGTCAAATGTCCTACTGAATATGATTGATTACCTGCTCTTCGACTGCTACATTTCTATTAAAACTGTAGGAAAAAAAAATGTTGAGTCACCTGAAAGAGTCACACTTCCAGTTTCTATCAAAATATGTCCACTTTTATCCATCTCATACATTAGACTGCAAAACAAATTCCATTTGAAAAAGGAGGTCCAATGCAAAAAACAAAACATGTTTGAAAACCATGTATCTGGTAACTTAAGAAGCTTATCTACAAAACCAAAAATAATCTGCTTGGAAAATGCTCCTTGAGTACTTAGTGAATATCAAAAAAGCAATGACCTTAATTTCCATTGTTTGCATTACTATGTGGAACACTTCTCTTAATACAACTTACCATGAAACTATATGTGTATATGTTTGTATATGTCAAGGCATACAGGTTTGAAGTTGGAATGTATGAAATTCACAATCTTCATTCACTGGTGACTAAAAATAGCAGCTATCATATGGTTCAAATGAATATACCTACACACGCACATATACTTATGTATATGTGTAAAGATTTTTAATGGTATTACTAAAGATCTGTGCCTTAATGTATCACTCAGTTGTGAGACTGATATTTGTACTGGCTGTAATGTGTCCTGTGCATATTATGCAATGTAACCAATAATTTACTTTTTCGTAGTTAGTTAGTTGCAAAGAGACCATTTTCATATAGAAAGCAACTAACAGGGAGAAGAAACTTGAAAAGGGGAAATTAATGTCTAATTACTAGATTACAGAAAAAAACAGATCTTTCTTACAAAGTTTGCTATGAGTTCTGAACTAGGATTAAAATAAATAGTTCTAAATTTTCCAAAGTGGATTCTTATGTTGAATTTAGGAAGCAGCTCTATTGAGCTTGCCAAATGCAAAAACAAAGAAATCCAAAGATACATTGCCAGGCACCAATGACTCATACCTGTAATCCTAGGTACCTGAAGAGATCAGGAAGATCACCATTTGAGGTCAGCTCAGGCAAATACTTTGAGAGACCTCATCTCCAAAATAAGTACAGCAAAATGGCCTGGAGATGTTTCTCAAGCAGTAGAATGCCTACTTTCCAAACATCAAGCCCCCAAAACAATCTTCAGTCCCACAAAAAAAAAAAAAAAGAAATCCATAGACACATTTGACTAGTTTTCCAGATATTGTATACATAAACTTTAAATGTGTTTGAAAATTTCATTTGTAACCATCAGAAAACATTTCCATAGTAATTTTGTATAAGAATAGTGAATTTTTATTTTCATCATGAATCCACTGCTCATGATAATTTAATAAACTAATTACATTTATAAGTAGCTAGTTTGGTTTAGGATTAATCTTCAGAACAAGGATTGTACTTGTGTCTTTGATAAGGCTAGAGCACACAAGGGAGGTATTAGGATAGGTAAGAAACCCAAAAAACATGATAGTATTTGATGTCCTCAATGCAGAGGAACTAATGCAGAAACTTTAAAGCAACAGAGGCCAATAGGAGAAGGGGACCAGGAACAAGAGAAAAGGTCAGTTCGAGAAGAATCTACTTAGAATTTAACAAATATGTACATGAAAGCAATGTGAGGAATCTCCCTGTATAGCTATCCTTATCTCAACTAGCAAAAACCTTGGTCCTTCTTATTGTTTATACTCTCTCTTCAACAAAATTAGAGATAAGGGTAGAACAGTTTCTGCCTGGAAGCAAGGGGGTAGGTGGGGAGAAGAAAAGGGAGGGGCAGAGGGGGGAGAAATAACCCAAACATTGTATGCACATATGAATAAATGAAATAAATAAATAAATAAAATACACAAGTGATGACCAAGAAAAAAATAAATAATGAACTTTTAACACGTGCTATTTATACTGAAATCCCTCTTTTAGAGATTAAGAATATTTGCAATAACTGGTATTAATAAAGCAGTAGGGTTTATTGGAAAGCTACTATATGCAAAGCTTGGCACTCGATAAAGAAAATGGCAAAAACTTGACAGCTTCTCTGATCTAAGTATCAGAGGCAGTTCAGGACATAGGCATGCACATCAACAGAGAAAGAGAGAATGCTCTGGGAATTTGAGATATCACTAAATAAAGCACAAGTCTGCATTCAACTAGTCTCAAGCATCAAGCAGAAGTCATATTTAAGGGTCCCAGAGACACTGTGGAAGATGGAAAATTGGCCATAGTTCTTTCCTGCCTGTGTCCACTGTTTTTGTAAGACTTCAAATCTCCTCTCAGTAAGAGCTAGAGATTATTGAATTGGCCTAATTTGACCAGTAAACTGCTACAGAACTGATATGATGCCAGCAAAGGGCTTTATACTCAAAAGATCTTGCACGCCCATTCTTTTTTTTCTTTGTAATCTTATGTCTACCAGGCCAACACGTGGAGCTAGCCATGAAGAGGGTGAGAGAACACGTGTACCAGAGTATAGTGAGCACAGTTGCCACATTTGAGACACAGCTATGAAGGAATTCTACAGTAAAGGCCAGAAACATTACATCTGTGAGAAATGCTAGCTGGGACCAGAACTACCCAGCTGGGCCTAGACTATACTCTTGATCTTGAACTAAAGGATTGCTTTGGATACATTGTTTCTCAGCAAGAGATAATAGAAACAACCACAAAGGGTAAAGGACAAAATCTTGGCTGATACAGTGATTATTAATATAAACAGTAACTAGGAAGATTTGAAAAAATTGTCTCCAATTAGTTATCAGATACTCGTATCACTCATTCAACTCTTCAGAGCCTAAGCATATTTTATCAGTATGGAGTCTGAACTCAGGGCCTCATGCTTGCTAAGCAGGTGCTCTTCTACTTGAGCCACTCTACCAGTACCAAAGCATGTTTTAAATAGTATAACTTAAATCATATGTTATTTCAGCAACAAATTTAAAATTTTCTGAATTGATTAATCTTTTTAAAACTCTATTTATAAAAGTGTTTCTTTGTGAAAACATTAAATTAGGACAAAATTCTAACAGATTACCATTAATTGAAGCATATAAATGTATGTTACTCTCAGCCACAAACACCTGTTTAAATTGGGGAAGAACCATTTTTTAAAGACAAGTTTGTTTTCTTTCCCAGATCTTAAAAACAGGCTCCTCCAAACCTGTGAGACCAAGAAATTTCAGGAGGGAATTTTGTAATGAAAGAAAAGGAACATTGTTGTAGATTCATAGTCTGGGGCACCTGGGCTGACTGCATGTCAAGTTCTACTTAGTTTGGGTAAATATTGTCTTTATCTGTCCCATTAATATAGACAGCACTCTAAATGGAACTTGAATATAAGGTCCTATACACAACTGTATGATCCTCAGAACTAGAATTCCTCTTTCCTTCAAGTACTCATGTCTGAAATACAAGTTTAGGCCTCTTGACAGGGTCTAGTTAGTTGGAAGGAACAAACCTATGAAGCAGAGTCCATGACTTCTGTCATACATGTTAATGAAGAATTGACTCCTGCCCTATTACTTAGGATGCCAAAATTAACTATAGATGTTGCCAATTATGAGTTTGGGAATATGAATCTATTACAATGTCTTCTCCTTTGAAAAGATGTTTTATATCCAATCAGACAAGAAAGAGATTTATAAACCAGGAAAATCTTGACATGAATATTCCAGTAGCTCATTAAAATTAAATCACAAGTCCATTCAATTTGGCTGTGGCATGTGACATTAGCAGATGGTGTTCATAATTTACTAAACAGGTAATAGGAATGATTTTTTGAAGACTAGATATACTAGTCACAGGGTGGAAAGGTGAGAAGGTCTTTAATGTCTTTTACAATGCTCCTTTCAGATAGGTACTGCTAATGATTTTGTTTTCCTAAATGGCTCTTGTCCTTCAAATCATGTAAAGTGTTTAGTGTTCTGAACTAGCTATTGCAAGTTTCTAAAATTATGAAATAGTGCTGACTTAAACTATAAAATGATTGACTAAACTTGGCCTTTGTAGCTGCTTTTACTTGCAATATTATACATAAGCTAAAATAAAGTGAGCCCTCCATATCTGCCAGTTCTATAACCCTGAATTCAAATAACTATGAGTGGAAAATATTCAGAAAGAGAAAATTGCATCTGAATTGTACCTGTAAAATTTTCTTTTCGTGTCACTTGTCCCTACATAGTACAGCATAACAAATTGAATAGCATTCATATTGTCTTAGGTATTATAAAGAATCTAGAGATGATTTAAAGCATGTGGGATGATGCTAGCACCACACTATTTTATAGAAAGGACTTGACCATGTGTAGTTTGGTATTCTTCAGAGCCCTCCTCAGATACTGAGGAGTGACTCTGATAAGAGAATAAATTCTGTTTGCATTTACTGAAATAAATAGTTTCTAAGGAAAACATCAAAATCTTCCTAACTTTAGGACCTGACATAACACTTTTTTATATATACATCATAATATCATTGTGACAAATTGATCCTAAATATTTAATTTTCATAGCAAACATAGGACACACAGAAAATCATATTGGTTTATTAAGCATTTTGTCCAGTGTCTTAATTATATTTTCTTGCCTAATACTAAGAAATATCTTTTTTTTATTGTTTTATTATTCATATGTGCATACAAGGCTTGGGTCATTTCTCCCCCCTGCCCCCACCCCCTCACTTACCACCCACTCCACCCCCTCCCTCTCTCCCCCACCCCCTCAATACCCGGCAGAAACTATTTTGCCCTTATCTCTAATTTTGTTGAAGACAGAGTATAAGCAATAATAGGAAGGAACAAGGGTTTTTGCTAGTTGAGATAAGGATAGCTATGCAGGGAGTTGATTCACATTAATTTCCTGTGCTTGTGTGTTACCTTCTAGGTTAATTCTTTTTGATCTAACCTTTTCTCTACTTCCTGATCCCCTTTTCAAGAAATATCTTTCCAGTATCTCAAGAGGTACCCAGAGCTACTTAAAAATCTTCCTCTCAGTGTCTTTTACTCCCATTTCCTTGTGGGGAGCTGGAACTGTTTCTGCCTTTTTCTCCCACTTCTCCCTGCTTTATTTTGCTATGCTAAAATTAATACTTGCTAAAATTTCAAAAAAAAAATCTTCCTCTAATAATAAGGAGAGCATTATCCTTTCTTCAACCACTGGAGGTCTTTTCTCCAGTATTTAATTATATACCTAGACCCCAGACCCTTTCTTAGTAAAGTGTGAGAACTTATTCTATGTGACTTATTCTACATGCTTTCTGGTATAGATTGTTCAGAAAATTTAGTATAAGATTGTCTAAACTACATTTTCTGTGGATTGCTTAAACCCAAATGTTTGTGTTTGTGTCTAGTATATTGTATATTTTGTGATAAATGTAGCATTTCAAATAAGTAAAAAAAAATCATTGAGCTTTTAAAGCATGTGCAAATGTTCTCACAACAACTTGTCAAATTTTAGGAAAGGGTTAAAATATTTTTAGATACCTACCTCACAACTTATGCCAAAATGAATAACTGAAGAACTAAATACTAATAAATTCATAATGAACACATTGTAAAACAAAAAAATTACTTCTCAGACTTTGGGCTAACATCAAACATAAAAACAAATCAACAAAACTAAATATAAGCATTGTGGTAATCATAGACTAGAAAAATGACCTTTATAGTAGACTTTCTAAACTGATGACACAAAAGTCCTGACAATTTAGACACTGAATATATATCAATGTCAAATTATGATAAACAATCATAAATAAACAATTTCTGACATAATAGAATTTGCATGCTGAATGAGTGCTATATTCTTAGTCTACAAAGGTGCCATTGGATAATTTATAGGTCCAAAAGTAAAAGTGAAAAGCTATTTAATTTTAACATATGAAACACAAATGTAATCAATCTTTTTTTGAACGAACTTATAAAGCATTTTCAAATGCCTGAAAAAGCCAAGCAGGATGGTGCACACTTGTAAACCCAGCTACTCAGGAGGTAGACATAGAAGGCCAGACCAGGTTCAAGGCCAGACCAGGCAGGAAGTTAGTGATACCCTACTTCAAAATCAAGCTGGCTGCTGTGGTTCATGCCTATAATCCCAGATACTCAAGAAACAGAGGTAGGAGCACCACAGTTCAATGCTGACCCCCTGGGCCTGGGGAAAGAGCCAAGACTCTACTGAAAAGGAAAATAGTTAAAAGCAAAAAGACTCAATTCATGACTTATGCTTGCCTAGCGAGTATGAGGCTCTGAATTCAATCCCAAGTACCAGTAAAAAAAAAAAAAGAAAGAAAAGAAAGATGTGTACTGAATCAGACTTTCTGAAAGATGATTTGACTATAAGGACATTAAATTAATCTTGAAGTAAGGGCCTTAAAGTGACTTTTTACTTTGACCGTGTTCTAGGAAATCCAGAGAGTATAATTAAATATTATCCCTAATAACTATGTTTAAGAATGATTCTCACATTGTAATTGGGTCATTTAATGTTCAAGATTAGAATATGTCATTAAAATAGTAATGCACTCAAGCATCAAATGGGTGGCTCACACTTGTAATTCTAGCTACATGAGAGACAGAGATAGGGATGGTCACAGTTTGAGGCTATCCTGAGCAAAAAGTTCACAAGTTCCCATCTCAACCAACAGCTACGCATGGGTGCCTGTAATCCCAAACTATGCAGAGAAGCACAAAGAAGAGGTTTTTAGTCCAGGCTGGCCCAAGCATAAAGTGAGAGCCTATCTCAATAATAACCAAAGCAAAAAGGGCTGGCAGCATGGTAGAGCTCCTGCCTAGAAAGCATAAGACCCTGAGTTAAACTCCCAGTACTACCAAAGGAGAGAGAGAGTGAGAGAGAGTGCTATTTTGAACAGTAAACTTCTGAACTAGTTAAAAGATAATGGGAAATTTATCTCATTGTATAATTATATATCAAGAAGGTGGTTATAAAGGCTTTGGGTTTGATCCCCAGCAGCTCATAAAAAAAAACAAAAAAAAGTGTTTATAAAAAAAAACAGTGTGTGCAGAATGATATCAATTTATCAATTACATAAAAATATCTTTCCTTTTTTGAATCTTAGTGGCTTTATTTTATTTAATCACCATTTTCATTTTTATTATTTTTTAACTTTTATTTTTATTAGCATATTATTTGTGACATTTACAAAAGTACTTACAATATATCTTAGATTTACCCCCTCCATCATTCTCCTTTATCCTTCCTTCCTTTTTCTAACTCTTTTTCATAGAACAAGTTATTTAGAATTACACATAAGAAATGTTTATAGTATTTAGCACTGTATAGTAAAATTCAAATGTCATAAATTTTGCTTTAAGCTATGTGTATATTATCATTGCCAGTTTAAAGATTTCACTCAGCTAGTAAAGACCTGAACTATAATGGTTCTGTTTCCTAAAACTGCTTTTCTTTCTTGCTCCACTGGCAAGACAAGAGTAATTCCAAACTTCTCTGTTTTTGTTCAGTAAACTTTAATAGAAGCATTTCAGCCTCTTTCTCCTAATATGCATTGATCACTTCTTATGCATTATCTCATTCAATTCTTAAGAGAACTCAGTAGTACTGCTCTCCTTTAACCAGAAAGAGAACAAGACAAGAAGAACCATTTCTCATCCATGGCTCTGACTTTACATTAATAGAGAAGGGACAGTAGCATAGCTGCTTGATTCTAGGCCCCAGACTTTTCTCCCTGCAGTTCAATAGTTAACTATGAGAAATACACTCACTTAAGTGACTCATCCCTTTCTAAAACCTTGAAACTTTGCTCCGAAGTAGGAAGCTCTACATTTTGATAATTATATGGCTAGAACATCACAGAACTAGTGTGAACTGTTTGCAATTTACTCTTGTATCAACAAAAATCTAAAACTTGGCAAAGGTTGTTATAAATGTAATATTGTCAAACCTCAGCAAAAGTAGTTACAAAGGAAAATGGGTATATTCCTTAGAATTATACAATCATCAGATGACTAAAACTTTTTCAAACAAATTTACTATAGAATGGGAACTCTTCATGCCAATTAAAAAACAAAATAAAACAAAACTAGCCCATCCTCTACCTCCATAAATGCTCCTACATCTACCAAGGGTTATGCAATAAAGCTGATATACAGTTTGTCTGCAGTAGATCAAGGCATGGAGACATTTTAATTTTAACAGTAAAATTAAGGAAGGAATGGATTTGCTAGGGTAGGTTCCTTTAATTCCCTGAAAAATGATTTAATAAAACATGTGCCTATGTAGGAAGTTCTATTTCATAAGTAGTAAAAAGAAACAAAACAAGATGCCAAATATACTCTCTCTCCTGACACTAATTTTTTTGTAATGAGGTAAACAAGAAGCTTCCCAAATCACTAATTTATTGTCTTTCCACGAGTGCGTAAGAGTTCATCTTGGGAGGTATATCTTCTCAGCCTCCCTAGAGGATTTTAGTTCTAAAATGAGAACACCAACAACTTGTCTGCAGAAATTTTACATACATATATGGATTTGAAAGTTAATTCAGCAAATTTATGTGTGGGCATGTCAGTTAAATGGTGCACAGAAATGTTCTATTTGACTCTTACATTCAATCAGTTATAGGCTGATGTCAAACCAGTTCTCTAATTGCTCAGACATGAAGGCAGCTAGAAAAATCAGATTAGAAACAACTTGAGCATATTAAAAGTCAAATCAACTTCATTAAGGAGATCTCTCATCAACAAGCCCTCTAGGTCCTGTGTGCCTCAGAAAGAAATACTGCATTGGAAGCTTTAAAGTAAATAATACTGGTGATATTAAATCATCAATAGCTAACATTTATTAAGGACTTTTCAGGAATTTTGTTGATGATGGCTTCATTCTCATTCATAACAACTATAAAAGTTACTCTGATTGCATAGGTGAGGAAATGGAGGTTCAGATGGCTGTGTTTTCATTTAACTTGTCAATAATAGGAAGGAATCAAACACAGTCCACTATGCTGTCAGCTACTCTGTGACACTGATGATGGAGATACAATCAGGGGGTTATAGAAGCTATCAGAGAAGTGTATAGAGTAGTGAGGAAACACAATCACATTACTAGGAAATGATCGTGTACATTTGGGACCATGAATATTGTGAGTTCCTTAATGTTTTATGCTTAAGAAGAAATGACAAAATTGAGGCTCCTGTGTTTAGATGGTGATAAATTACAAAATACTTATTTGTTCCTTGGCCCTTCATCTCTCTGTGTCCTCTCTCTGTATTCACTTTGGTATGCAGACTTCTTAATTCAGCAAATAAGTCAACTTATGAATATTTTGAGCAGTTATCACAGTTCTCGATGGAGAAGAAACTGTCAATGAAATAAAGCACTATTATGTTTATTTAATAATTTCTGATGATTGTAGCCATTTTTTTCCCATTTTGGGGGTGAGGCAGAACTGAAATTTGATGGGTTAGAAGGGTGCTCCGTCACTTGAGTTACAAACCCAGCCCTTTTCAATTTAGTTGTTTTCCTAATAGGGTTTCATATTTTTGTCTAAGTTGACTTGGACTGCAGTCCTCCTGTTTATACCTTCTGCATAGCTATGATAACAAGTACTTGCCATCATGCGCTGTTTATGTGTTGAGATGGGTCTTACTAACTTTTTGTCCAGTCTAGCTTCGAACCACATCCTCCTGTCGTCTGTCTCCCAAGTGGCTGAGGTTACAGAAGTGAGCCACCATGCCTGACTGTAGATTTTTAAATAATTCTTAATTATTTTGTTGAGGTAGTTGATTTCTTGAAAAATACAAACTGGGATTCCAGGTGATGGTTCCAGTCATGAGAACCTATTGATTTTATTAATCACTCAATTTCAGAGGCCTTTTAAACACAAGGATTATAGTTGCCTACTATGTGTTGTTTAAAGATCTAAAACTCGTGTGTGAAATTAAACTTTCTACTTCATACATCTGCTGGAAAATCAATTTTTAAGCATGCTGATTAGTTCAAGGTCATGTCCATTAACTGTTTGCTTCTAAACTTCAGTGTCTGGTCAGTCCCAATTACAAACTGCCCTGTGGAGGCTTTCTTGACAAAAATAAATGTAATCCTCTGTTACCTCATCATGTGAATGTTAACCTCGTGGGGGCAAAGTGGTCTGTATTTATTTATTTTTAACTAACAGTTAAACTTGTTGCTCTCAGATTATAATCACATCAGCCCAGAGCCAATATAATGCAATGTCAGGCTTCACAGGTGCAGGATTTTTCAGTACCCTTCTCTAGTGAACATGAAAACAAAGCAATTTCCTGTAAATGCTTACAAAAGAGGACTGGTAGAGATGAACCAATTTGGGTTGTAATACATATATACATGGAAACAACACAGGGAATTTCCCTGTATAGCTATCTTTATCTCAAACTAGCAAAAGCACTATGTTTCTCTAATTGAGAAAAAAATACATATAAAAAAGGTGGAAATTCTAGTGAATTTCACTCAGCTATCAAAACATGGCACTTGTTTCACCAATAAAAAAGTTAGTGTTTTCCAGATCCCTATTATTCAAACTGAAAATATCTTCCCTCCACCTTTTGTGTTACTCTACCCAGATCATTCAAATAACATTTGCACTAGATTAATAAAACTTGGCAGCAAAAAGCATCAAAATGCCACTGGCATTATATGATTAACTGTCATTGTAGGTGAATCAGAAATAGACACTATTAACCAGTAACACAGGAAGGCAGCCCGCTATTCCACCCCAGAACCATCCCCTAAAAATAAATTAGTAAAAAGCAATACAGATATTCTTATGAAGTGATGAATTTCTTCTTTCTTTAAAGTTATTATTCAGACTCAGGCATTTAGAGAGTTGTCTAAAAACCCTCCAGTAAAATGCTTTGTGCAGCATTCAATGTGTAAGACTCCAGCTAATGGAAAAAGCAGGCGGTGGAAAGGAGAACTTACAGTTGTCATGCTGAAGCGTGCTTTAAAGAAGATTGTCATTTGAGACTTTGTTGTCAGCAATGAAGGATTCCAAATGCAGCTGAACCCAGAATTCGGATTGTGGTATGTTTAAAAGTGTATCAATCTAGGAACTGCATATTCCTTTTCTGTTTTCTTAAACATAATATAGAGAAGAAGCTAATTAAGTATTATTTATATAGCATTCAGAATTGTGAATGAATGTATCTGTTATTTCAAAATATTTGAAATTTGTTTTGAGAAATAGGAAATATGATCTTAATATGATCTAAATGTATTATTTTTGTGGATTAGTGTATGTTTCATGCAAAACAATTGCCCCTCTCTGATTCTTAGACTGTCTTTAAATGTATTTTATTATTGAGTCCAGTGAAATATTCACAAATTCTACTTTAAAATAGTTCTTGATTCAAAATTACATAAAGTATTATTATTTGCAAAAAAAAGTGTTTTCTAAATGGTTTTAAGAAATTATTTTATGCAAGATTTTTGTTAAATAATGTCAATCAAAATAGAGAGTCAGAAAACATTGATTTAATGGAGCATATCTCAGAATTACATGTTAAAAATAAATAAATTACACAGGTAAGAATTTAACTGGGGTGTAAGCTAGGGAACAAGATGTTCTTAACTTGCTATCTTTATTTCTATGGTTTTAAAGGTGATAAAAAATTTGAATTTGTCCTGCTCTTGTTTTCATTTCTTTGTTTAAAAATGTCAGATAATTCCATTTGGATATCATAACTTTAATTTCTACATCTACACTCAAGGTTAGATCACTTAAAATGAATAATTATTGATATGGAAATAAGTGTTCTTTTCTTGAAGTAAAATAAGTACTCAAAAATCCCTTGTATGGTATTTAAAATATAAAAAATCAGTAAGCAGGAAAGGAATTCTCTGTACATTAATTCTACTAAGAGGATATTTAAAATTCACATATTAAAAATGTTTATTTCATTGAGAACCCAACAGAAAACCATAGTCTAGGTTTCATCATACACTATTCTACTGAAAAATGTCTGACTTTGGTTCTTCTTTAGAAAAACTATAAAACCAATGATTTTCAATAATTAAAAATGGGTGGAGAGAAGATAGTATAAGATATTTTAAAGAACAGCCCTTAGTGTACGCAATTATTTACTATATGTACATTCAACCAGCATTTTGCTTCTGTCTTATCTTTAGTGGGTTTTTTTTTTTTTGCATTTTAATGAAGCGTTTGCATTTTTTTATTCTTTTCATGTATACATGTCTTATTGTATGGTGTTTAGGGTCATACTTTACCCAGTGTGCAGGTCAAATAACTCAGATGTTTTATCTGCATTCTTAAATTCAATGATTAATTTTCTGTCTTCTTTGTAACCACATGGTATTGTGATGCTTATTAAAACATCTTTATCTAATAGGATACTCCAATGTGAAAAACTAATGATTCTCACTTAAATAAGCTAAAATCACTATAGAAAAAATTTATCTCAAAGGCAGAAGATCTCAAAAAAACATGTAGATCAAATTGTTGTTTGAACCATCTTGAAAAAAGTTAAAATGCAGTTTTTCTAATTGTATTCCTGGCTTAATTAAATTAACAATCAGCTATCACTATAAAATAGCTTCATATTTGAGGACTCTTTAAAGAAAAGTATATGCTGTATAATTATATTTGATATTCATAAGAAATATCTATGTTTCACTATCCTGAAAACACATTAATAAGCAGAACTATCACTAATTGCTAGACAAAAGTGTAGAAAATTTTTCCTTTGGTACTTTTTCTTCAATAAAATTAGAGATTGCATTCAATGAAATTTAAAGCTCAATCTTTCATTCTAAGAAATTTAGACTGCATTAGCATTTATATATACTATGTTTGCTTTTTTGAACAATGGTTGTCAAACTAGTGAATATCATAATTACCTGTAGTGCTTTTTAAAAAATAAATAACTGGGCTTCTGATAACAATAAGTCTGGTTGAGGCCTGAGAATTTTCATTTTTAACAGTTGTCCAGGTTATGCTGAGGCTGCTTGTGTAAGTACCTGGTTTGAGGACCACTGCCCTAAATCTCCCCTTAATAGCTCCAGTTCACTATGTTCCAGACTCTTTTCTAAGTCTTGGAAAACACTGGTAAATAAAGCTGGTAAAATCCCTTCACTTGCAAAGCTTATTGTTTAGTGGAAGAGTCAGAAGATAAATAGCCAAGGCAACACATGAACATCTATTTACAAGTATTCCTAAGTGGGTGCAGCAGAGAGGAAGGGGTGCTACCCAGGTGACCAGGAAGCAGCTTCTTATAAGGTGAGTATTAAGAGTGGGAACTGAAAGAAGAGAAGTCAGTAAAGGGAAGAGTGGAGAAAGTGGCATCCAGGAAGAAGAGTGGGATGTGTTTATGTGTTTATGTGTGGGTAGAGTTTATGTGTTTGAGAAACTGCCTTGTGGCATGTGTGGCAGGAAAACAGTCTGAGCACAAAGACTGCTCAAGATGAGAGGAGAGAGAGAGAGGTAAGCAGAAGCAGTGCTGCAAGGGTCAATGATATGGAGAGTTGTGTTATTGTTCTAAATTGAAATAATTTTGAACATATTTATGTTTTCATAAGGTCACTATGCCCCTGAGGGTAGAAGTGGGGTGAACTTTCACAGCACATTTGGAAATCAAGGGTAGTTTGGCCATGAGTGGCTGTAGGTGAGGTAAATATAGCAATTTCCAACATCTAAATGTGGAAACCACTTAGATATCTAAACAAAGAGGTGGCAGTTATTTTAAATGACAATAAGATTGATTACTTGATGACAGAAATGAGTGAATAAACAGGTTAAATATCAAAATTAAAATCATGTGTGCAAGTATATATGTGAGAGATCAGTAATAATAGTAGGAGTATGGTGATTTTCAAATTCCCTTCTATTTTCTGCAATAAGAAAAAATGAACATCATTATAAATATTATAAATTCAAATAATTTATTGAATTTGAGAAAACAATCACAAGTTGAATTATTAATCACTGTGTGTGTGTGTGTGTGTGTGTGTGTGTGTGTACATACAGTCATGCCAAGCAATATATAAGGTATGGTGGATACAAAATGAAAATAATACAGTTCCTATCCTCAAGAAATATGCAGTTTACTGGTGACAATAATAATAAGGGCTTTAGCGGAATGGAGCTTAGATGTTAGAGTGAATAAGTTCTTCTCTCTATAATTTGACAGGACTTCCAGATGCCAGTTGCTCCTATCATAACCTACCCCTCAATAGGGTGGGAGTACACTCACCTTTTCTCTGCCCAGTGCCTTTGCATGGGACAATTCCTCTGCCTAGGAATGCTCATGCTCAGCCTTCCATGCACTTGGCTAGCACTCCAGTCACATATTTCTCACTTCTGAATAAAGGCTTTTGCGATTTTATTTTCTTTCTCTTTTACAGGACAATCACTTCACCTTTGCTATCATAGCTCTTGTACTCCCTCTCCACCTTGGCACAAATCACACCAGATTATAATTATATGTCCTTTGGTCTTCCTCCCTGACTAAATTACTCTCTGTTAAAGGAGGGATGTCAGGAAGAAGGAAAGCAGACTTGCTTTAAAATTAGGTAAACTGTTTTGATCAGTTTTACTTCTAGAAATTGCATTAATAAAATAATTAGAGAGATTGAGAGACATATTAACAAGTATATCAATTGTATCATTATGAGTCATAGCAAAGAATAATTTAGCAGGATAAATCTAAATATCCTTCAGCTGAAAGTAAATAAATAATGACATATCTACAAAACTGAATAGTGTTCAGCTATTTTAAAGTGCAATGGAACAAGATCAGTGTGCACCATTAATTCCCAAGGGGACTGATGACACAATTGATAAAATATTAGAATTTAAAATTTTGCCATCCCTACCCCTGCAAATGTCCATAAATGTGTATATGTCTGTAACATGAAACAAGAGCTAGAATTTTGAATTCTAGAAAACCGTCTCTCTCTGCAACATTAAGTAAATGGTGTGTTTGAAGGACTTACCATGTCTAGGATAGACTATTTTGATAAAATTTATATTCAGGAATTGGGAAGAAATGGAAGATGGAGAATGAAATAAGACACTTGATAAAAAGACTGAGAAAGCAGAGAGGGAATAACATCTGTAAACAAAATTGGGCTTGGTTTTTTCCCTGAGAAATTTCTAAAAGGTAAAAAAATCTAAGCAATATATCTAAAAGATTAGCATTCCCTATGATCTCTTTTAAACAAATTCAGTTTTCTCTGCTAAATGATTCTCAAATCATATGGAACATGATGGAGATTATGCTTTTGGTTTACAACTGTACTTATAAGTTTGTCCTTTTAATTTTTCCCCTTAGAAGCAAGTTGAGTTGTTTTTTTTCCTTTTTATTCATTGCACAAAGTAATAGGTTTCATTGTGATATTATGACATATGTACATAACATAGTTTGACCATATTCTTACCTATTTCCCTGTCTTGTCCCTATCCCTCCTCTTCCTGCTCACCTTGCTCTTCCTAAATAATCACGCTTTTACTTTCATGTCTTTTTCTTTTCAGCTACATTCCACATATGAGAGAAAGCATGATATTTGTCTCTCCAGGTCAGCTTATCTTGCTTAGAAGCATGATCACCAGTTTCATTCATTTTCCTGAAAATGACATGATTTTGTTCTTCTTCATAGCTGAATAATGCTCCATTGTGTATATATACCACATTTTCTTTTTCTTTTTGTTTTTTTGATTTTTTAAATTCATTTTTTTATTGTTTTATTATTCATATGTGCATACAATGCTTGGGTCATTTCTCCCCCATGCCCCCACCCCCTCCCTTACCACCCACTCCACCCCCTCCCTCTCCCCCCCACCCCCTCAATACCCAGCAGAAACTATTTTGCCCTTATTTCTAATTTTGTTGTAGAGAGAGTATAAGCAATAATAGGAAGGAACAAGTGTTCCTGGTTGAGATAAGGATAGCTATACAGGGAGTTGACTCACATTAATTTCCTGTACATGTGTGTTGCCTTCTAGGTTAATTCTTTTTGATCTCACCTTTTCTGTAGTTCCTGGTCCCCTTTTCCTATTGGCCTCAGTTGCTTTTAAGGTATCTGCTTTTAGTTTCTCTGCATTAAGGGCAACAAATGCTAGCTAATTGTTTAGGTGTCTTACCTATCCCCACACCTCCCTTGTGTGCTCTCGCTTTTATCATGTGCTCAAAGTCCAATCCCATTGTTGTGTTTGCCCTTGATCTAATGCTCACATATGAGGGAGAACATACAATTTTTGGTCTTTTGGACCAGGCTAACCTCACTCAGAATGATGTTCTCCAATTCCATCCATTTACCAGAGAATTATAACATTTCATTCTTCTTCATGGCTGCATAAAATTCCATTGTGTATAGATACCACATTTTCTTAATCCATTCGTCAGTGGTGGGGCATCTGGCTGTTTCCATAACTTGGCTATTATGAATAGTGCCACAATAAACGTGGGTGTGCAGGTGCCTCTGGAGTAACCTGTGTCACAGTCTTTTGGGTATATCCCCAAGAGTGGTATTGCTGGATCAAATGGTAGATCAATGTTTAGCTTTTTAAGTAGCCTCCAAATTTTTTTCCAGAGTGGTTGTACTAGTTTACATTCCCACCAACAGTGTAAGAGGGTTCCTTTTTCCCTGCATCCTTGCCAACACCTGTTGGTGGTGGTGTTGCTAATGATGGCTATTCTAACAGGGGTGAGGTGGAATCTTAGTGTGGTTTTAATTTGCATTTCCTTTATTGCTAAAGATGGTGAGCATTTTTTCATGTGTTTTTTGGCCATTTGAATTTCTTCTTTTGAGAAGTTCTGTTTAGTTCAATACCACATTTTCTTGGTCCATTCATCTTTGATGGGAACTTAGGATGATTCTATAACTTGGCTCTTGTGAAGAGTGCCATGGTAAACATGGCAGGTATCACTGTTGTATGCTGACTTTGATTCATTTGGGTATACATAGGAGAGTGGTATAGCTGGATCATCTGGTAGTCCTGTTTTAAGTTTTTTGAGGAACCCCCATACTGATGTGCCTAGTCACTGCACTAATTTACATTCACACCAACAGTATATAAAGGTTCCCTTTTTCCTGACAACCATCATAACATTTGTTGTTTTTTGTTTTCTTGGAGATTCTATTCTGACTGAGGTGACATAGAATCTCAATACAGGTTTGACTGACATTTCCATGATGGCTAAAGATGTTTTTTACATTTGTACTTCTTTTAAGAAGTGTCTGTTCAGTACATTTGACCATTTATTGATTGTATTACATGCTTTTTTGGTGTTTAATTTTTTGAACACTTTATATATTCTGAATATTAGTCCCATGCTGGACAAATAGGTGACAATGGTTTTTTTCCATTATATAGACTTTCCCTTCCCTTTAGTAATTGTTTCATTTGCTGTGCAGAAGCTTTGTGATTTGATGCAATCTCATTTGTCAATTCTTACTGTTATTTCCTGAGCTATTGGAGTCCTATTCAGAAAGTAGTTGCATATACTACAAGTAGAAATGTTATCCCTATATTTCAATAAAGCAAATATCCTTTTTAAGAAAAGTTAAGCATACTCACAGCTGGGATACATGGAGAAATCCCTTTTAAGATTGATGTTGGAATTAAAAATGATAGACAAGACTATAAAATAGGTACAGTGTGAGGGTGCTATGGGAAAGAATGAGTAAACGAAGGAGATGAAGGTGAGGGAATACAGTTAATGACCTTCTTATCCATATATGAAATAGAATGATAAAACCTCTTGCAAGTGTTCTCAGTGAGGCAGGCAGGGAATTGTTTGGGGGAGATGGTGGAGGCAATCTAACCAATTGTAAGGCTATGAGAAATTAACACAATCTATCCCCCCTTTACAATGAATATATGCTAACAAAAATAGAAAAGAAAGGAGGGAAGGAAGGGAGGAAGGAAGGAAGGGAGGGAGGGAGAGAGGGAGGAAGGAAGGAAAAGAAAAAAGAAAAAGAAATTATTTTAATTTTAAAAAGCACAAGGTAGACTTAATAGCTAGAAGAGAATATTTTAGGATTTCCAAACATTGGGCTCTGGACTGACATTATATTTGTGTTTATTTTTCTCTTTGTGATGTCACTGGAAAGCAATATTTACAAAATCTGTGCTTATTGTAGTAGTTGAAAATTTTCTACTATGTATTTGTAGTTGGAAATTTTCATCTTACTCCTTCTTAGGTAAGCTATTTTTCATTTGATCACAAGAACATGTGCAGAGTACTGCCTTTGAGGTATTTCTCTTTCTGACATGCGATATTAGAGTTTGGCAGAAGCTACTGGCATACTTGATATTGAGGTAGAATAGCTTTATTGATGAATGAAAAATGGCCATCAGTAAAAGGATGAAAGCTGGGGTAGGTTCAAAGGTAAGAGAAACTGCCACTCTTGTGGAACCTGAGCATTTAAATCTGCATCTTTCTCTGATAAGGTCATAGAGCAGTACTGGGTCAAAACAGGCTGGCTGGAGGGAAGACTTTTAGTAGAAAAGTAGCATTCTGCCTGGTAGCGAGGGGATGGGGGGGAGAGGGAGAGGGTGGGGGGGTAAGAAGGGAGTGGGGGGTAAAGAAAGGGGTGGGGGGAAGGGGAAGAAATGACCCAAACATTGTATGCATATATGAATAAAAGAAAAAAAAGAAAAAGAAAAGTATCATTAACCAAACACTTTTCAAATGCTGCTTTTAAGACACTGGGAAATGGTACAATAATGAGAGCTTACCTGATTGGACCTGTTTGTGATGCTGAGCTGTTATAATTTTAAAGGTCATACATAGGTTTTTAGAATAAATTATTAAATTCATTTACTAACTCTCTTATTCCATCTGTCTACCCTGTTCATGTCCACTGTATAACAGACCCTGGATAAGCACCACATAATTGTTGTGAACAACAAAGATGTGACCTGTTTCTTGACATGAACATGTATAAGCAGTGGCCTTAAAATTTTTGCAGCTTTTCCACCTACCGGTGTAAAGTCAACTTATTCACACATTGCTAGGAATTTAAAATCATCTCTTGTGCGTTGGTATGAGCTGTATCTGGGCAAATCTCAGTATAAAGGACATTGAGATAAGTAAAGCAAAGTGTCACAAGTCTTCATTCCCAGGAGGACCCAAGTAGTCTCAGGAATAAGGACACAGCAAGTCTGTCTTCCCTTGCCACTTTATCATTACTTTTGGTTATGGAAATATGTCCATAAGAAATTTTGCTTTTAACACAATTTGTTCATGGCCTCCCCAAACCCAGAGAGGAGCGGTTTAAATTTTATCCTTCCATTTCTACATAGTTACCATCCTATGCCCTCTTCCATCTCCTACAAACAGCACTGGATTTAGAGCAGTTGTTTATATGTTAATTGTCAAAAGTTTTCTAAAAAATGAAAAACATATAACAACTTAAAAGCAAAACAGTTAACCGTATAAGATTTATTAAATGGTAATTTCTATTAAGGATTCTTAATTTATTCATAAATTAATATCTTCTCTAAACAATATATGTAGCTTCTAAAGCCTAAGAAGGTAAAAATAAGCACAACAAGGACAAGGTCTCCTCTGTATTCTAGAGTTTCTTATTCCAACATGGAAGCATGAACACGTATTGACTACTGGCCATTTGCCAGAAAATAGGAACAGCTTAGTGTTCTAGAATTGAAGTTGTACTTGATAGACTTGATTCTCGTTGAGACACCGGAATGAAAGAGACTAAGCGCCAGAGTTGCCTTAGAGAGCTAAGCAGTGAGCTCTGTTCCATCTCATGTCTTCTATTCACATTTGGAATGAAGGTTAGTAAATGTTTTGGTAATATGTTTAGGACACCTTCTGACCCAATTTTTCTTGTAGTTTTCTTTTGGGTCATTTTTTGTTTGTTTGCATATTGCTGACCTGGTGTGTCATTCTACTCATATTTTATCTAATTAGTAGAATTTAACTGCTTGGTAAAGCTGCATCTCATCAACCAAACTCTCGTGATAACTCACAATATTTAACTTCTGTGTCAGCACTTGATTCTTGAGACATGTAGTTTATTATATGGCTGAGAGTACTGTTCATTTAATACCTGCCACTTGTTTTATTGTAACACTCTTCTTTTATGCATATATAGTCCTCATCTTATGCCCCACTTAAAGTATAATCCCTTAATAATTACAGCAATAATATAGTGGATCTTCTGTCTACCAATCATTTTTAAATAAATCAACCTAGATTTATTTAAATCTATGTTGCCTAGATAGTGATACCAAGCCTATCATGTTCGCTGTTTTTCACCCATGCCTACAACTGTAAACAAGACAGAGGAACATTAAATCAAAGTTTTTATCAAGTACTTAACTCTATATTGTGAGAACATTTTTACTGCTTTGTGAATGAAGAAATCAATGAATATTGAGATTAGTAAAATCTAATCTATATAGCTAAAGAAACAGAGCCAGAATTTAAATACAAGCCTAAGAATAAGTTTTTAATACTAGGTTGCCCTGGCCCTGATATGCTGGAAGGAACTATAGAAGATAAAGAAAAAGGCACAATTCTCAACACATGCTTAATATTTTCTTATTCAAATTGGAGTGTTAAGGGCCTTATATTAGTATTCATTTTATTATTCTGATTGCTATTCAGCTTTCTATTCCCAATAACTTGAACTCTCTGGGACTGAGTAGGTATTCAAAAAAAAAAGTGGGGATAATAGATACCTCTTTGTCTAACAGCTCAAAATAGTTGTTAAATACTTTCAATCTACACATATGTGTGATTTTTGCCTTTTAAGTCAATGAAGTCTGCACACTTCAGTTTTTATAATCTGTCTTTTTTTGTATCTGATTGTTTTCATTCTCATTTACTTGCATATTTTGTTATTATCCAAATAGGAACCTGCTGGAAAGGATGGCTGTGCGCAGTTCCAGAGGCAATACTGTCTAAGAGATAAACAATGTTTTAATGATCTTCAAAACCCTTCACAGAATCACAACCTTGTGTTTGACTTCTGAACAGGGAGCATTATAAAAGATTGACATTAATCAGTAACAAAGAGACTTTTTTCTGCTTTCCATGCTACGGTCCTGACCACTTTTGCCTTATGTTTTAATTTCTGTTTTAAGTGACATATTGTTTATGACTTTTTTCAGCTTTGAAATACTGCAGTCATTAAATAGAGATACAGCTGGCACGTGTTAGTAATAACCTGGCTAATCCATTTCTGAACTGGGACAGTAACACCAGTCTTCCAGATTCACACAGCTTTTATCCTGACCTCATTTCATGCTTTGATTTCAGTCCTTGGAGACTATAACTTACTGGCTGTACCCCAGGTGCCGTAGGCACTGCCACCTGGCCCTCTCTGGGTATTTCCTTCTTCTCTTTCACCATCAAAATCCCAACCACTTTTTCTTATGCCTTGCTCTTTGCCAAGGAAAATACTAAATAAACCCAGATTAGATTTAATTTAAGCTAATTAATTTAATTTAAGCTAATTTAAGGAGTTAGTGGCTTGCTGTAGCTATATGTTTTCCAAAGTATAGTTTTCAAACAATTTTTAAGATACACAATAATCACTGAAATATTTTAATAGATATGATCTTATTGTCATGTATTTTAGAAAAGACATAACCAGCACCTTAAACTTGCTATTTTTAGATTAACATTTTTGAAAAGACTATATTTTTTAAAAGGAATACAATATAAAGAAAAATTGTTAAATAGTGCTAAAAGTTACTAAATATGTAGTAACAGGCAAAGTTCCAACTCTCCAGAGAGTGGGAAGGGGGAAAATTGATGAGAAATGATGCTACATTGTGTTTTGTCTAATCACTTCCCAGATGATAGCTGTCATTTATCTAGCACCTAAGAAGTCTGCCACTCGTGCTTTTTTATACACATCAAACACCATCTTCACAAATTTTCAGGAAAGTACATTTACACACATGTGGACACAGTATTTGCACCATATTCACCCTCCTACCCCTCTCCCTGTCACCTCCTCCCTCCCACTAGTACATCCCCCCTTTCTGTCTGCTATTCATCCTTCCTGTCCTCCAATTTTGTAGAGGAAAAAAGAAAAAACAGAAAAAAGATGACATTTTTCTTGAGATAAAGGTAACTATACAGGGAGTTTCCTTGTGATATTTCCATGTATATATGTACTATAACTCCAATTGGTTCATCTCCTCCATTTGTCTTCATTCTACCTTAGTCTCAGGGAAATACGTAAGCCATGTTATCACCATTCATCCTGTGTTCGTGTATCGTGTATCGGAAGAATTAATATTGTTAAAAATGTGTATACTACCCAATGTGATCTATAGATGCAATGCAGTCCTTATTAAAATATCAGTGGTATTCTTCACAGAAATAGAAAAAAATCTTAAATTTCACATGGAATTGCAAAAGAATTCAGATAGACAAAACAGCCTTGAGCAAAAAAGAACAAAGCTGGAAGCATTTCACTACCTGACTTCAAAATATACAAGAAAATTATAGTAAAACAGCATGCCACTAGCTGTTTTACACACACACCTAGACCAATACAACAGAATAGAAAGCCTGAAAATAAATTCATAGATTTATAAATAAGTGATTATCCACAAAGTGCTGAAAACACAAGAAAGGACAATCTTTTTAAAAGTGTTAAGAAGACTGGATATATACTTGTAGAAGAATAAAATTAATCCATCTCTCACCATTAACAAAATTAACTCAAAATGGATTTCAAGTCTTAAACATAAGTCCTGAAAATATGAAACTACTGGAATAGCACCCAGCAGAAATGCTTTGGGACATGGGGAATAATTGGAATGAATGGAATAGGCAGAGTTTTTTATATATGACCTCAAAAGCAAAGAAAACAAAACCAAAAATAGACAAATTATATATATATGCATATATTTTATATATATAAATATATATTATATATATATAATTTATATGTATACATATATACATATATATACATATATTATATATATACATATATACATATATATACATATATTTTATATATATATAAATGTTACATATATATATATAAAAACACAAACACTTTTGCACAGGAAGGTAGATAAGCAATAAATTAAAGAGGCAACCTACAGTGTGGGAGAAAATATTTGGAAAGTATACATTGGATTAGCAGTTAAGACCCAAAATGCATAAGGAAGTCAAACTCAAACTCAATAGCAAGAAAACAAATAACTTTACAAAAAAATAACAAAAGGCCAAAGTAGGCATTTCTTAACAGAAGATAGGTAAATGACCAATGGGAATGTGAAAAAATGCTCAAAATCACTAATCATTGGTAAAATGCAGATCAAAACCACAATGGGCTATTACCTCACTGCAGTAAGAATGGTTTTAACATTTGATACATTGTAAGAACTTTTGTAAATGTCACAATGTACTCCCACCCACCAAAACAATAAAAATTGTCCAAAAAGAAAAAACTGCAAGACAGCAACTATTGCCGAGGATGTGAAGAAAAGGGAGCTGTTGGTAAGAATGTAAATAAGCACAGACATTAGGGAGAACATGAAGGAGATTCCTCCAAAGTTAGAAATAGAACTACCATATGATCCAACAATTTCACTACTGGGTTTATACCTACTGGAAATGAAGTCAGTATTTTGAAGAGGTACCTGAAGTCTCCTTTGTGCTAGCCGGGACATGGAATCAAAAGTATTTATCCATCAACTGATGAATGAATTTTTAAAAATGCAGTATGTATAACAATAGACTACTGTTCAACCATAAAAAGAACAAAATCCTGTCATTCACAACAACATGAATTAACCTGGTGAATATCATGTTAGTAAAGTAAGTCAAATACTACATAATCTCAGATGTAGAATTTTAAAAAGTTGATCTTACAGTAGAGAGCAGAATCACCATTCTTTCTACTAGTGACTTGTAGGTAGTTAGAAGGGAAGAGAGTAGGGAGACTTCATCAACAAATGCAGAATTATAGTTAAATAGGATAAATATTTAGTGTTTCCAGAATAGCTAAATATAGATACAGAAATTAGTAAGTGATTGGCTGAGGTCTAAGGTAGCAGGAAGAGGATAGGTGGAAAGGGAGACATGAAGAATGAGTACTAATGACTATGGAAATTCTTTTTTGTGTGATGAAAATGTTTCAAAATAGGTTGTATGTTCACAGCTCTGCTGAACATACAAAGGACTCTTATACACTTTATTTGTGCACAAAAACATGACATAGGAAGAAAAAGAAGTGAATTTTTGTCTCAAGTATACTGTCTCACAAAATTAAAAAAATAGGAATGCCTGTACTTACCCCACTAATGACCAATTATATTAGAAACTCAAATAGTTTCACTTTTACTTTAGCTATCAGACTTCCAAAATTCTTGAAGGCTTTGCCATAAGAGATGCAAACTTACTTCTGCCAACACTTGCTGAAAGGATCTTAGTTTATAAAGCCAGGTGCTCCTAGAAATAGAAGGCCCTAAGAGAATGTTTAACCAGGTGTTACCAGCCTAGCATCTATAAAGACTACACATGGATTCCAAAGCATTTATGAAGTTGCATTTATGAAGTTGGATATGGAAGTATGACTATTTTCCTATTACCAAGGAAGGTTTAAGAACCACTAATTTTTGTTTTGAGGTGTGTTCTACAATTTAAGACATTAAGTTGCCAATATCAGGAGCATCCACATTCAAAAATAGCCAGGGCCTCTGCAGTTTACAAGAACCAATCTCAATCTCTCTCTCTCTTCTCTCTCTCTCTCTCATTTTAACAGCAAGATTAACTGTGGTACTGGAGAGAACTAAGCTTGTGTTGTGTAAAAATAGGCATTAATATTCTATGTTATGTTTTCAATGCCAACTTTCCAAAGTTTCTAACATGACATGATTCATTTTTACTCTGAGTAGATTGTTCATAACCAACATTATAAGGTCATCTACTTGACAACATTAATAACATATAGCTGTTTGTTTCTTGCTTTTCTGGGGCCTCATGAGATTGATTCTTGTCTTACTGATAGAGGTTTCAGGGTGAAGGAAATGGGAAGGAAGGACTGGTAGGTCATGAAAAGTAATTTTTTGCATATGCTGGGAACGCATCTTTCCCAAGATCCATATATTCTTCAAAACTCAATACATTTTCCATCAGATAAAATTTATCTTAATGTGAAGACTTTCTGAGATATTTTATTCTCTTTTATCTCACAGTGCATGATCAATAGTAGACACCTAATAATTTAGAACAGTTTGCTTTGGAACATGCGGGAATTTTCTTAATGGCCACGTGTTATGAACAAGAGCACTGATGATACTAACCAGTAATTCAGTTCCAGATAATTGACACCCAGAACTGTACGTCTGCCATTACCAGTTAAATATTCAAGTGAAACAACACATTTGACGGAAATAATGTTCTGAGCCATTCCATCTTTTAGCAACATTTTTCTCTGCTCTATATTTTAACTTCATATTTTCAACCTGTCCTGTGTAATTTGACCTCTTTGTGTTGAGCGGATCTTTTTTTAAGTACCTGCTCACCTTTCATCTGTTGCAAATCCAGAGCCAAAAGAAAGGAGTGTTTTAATATTTCAAGTATATTTACTACTGAGAAGTCCTAAAAATACTTTGCAGACTGAGCTGTCTGACTTATTCACCATTGTATCCTTGGCACCCAGTGAACTGTGAACACAAAAGCCCATATTTGCATGTCCTTGAGGGTTTAAAAGCAGCCCAAGTACTCAAATATTCAGTTTAGCTCTTGATTTATGAGTTATACTTTTTCCTAAACTTGACCTAATGATTCCTCATTAACTTGTAAACTTTCCAATATCTTTAAATGTTTTACTTCACGTAATTTCTGGGCTTTTTCATTGTAAAGATTAATCTAAATAACTAAAATCCAAGTGCAGCAACTTCTTAGGAATATTTCATTGGACATATGAGGTTACCAGACTTAAATGAGTTTCCTAAGTATGTGTTGGAAATTGTCATGTCTATTTTTAATGAAAAGTTTTGTTGTCTTGTTCTGTTTGGTGAGTTACTCAAAGGAGAGGGTATTATTTATGATAACAAGCAATTTGCAGTTATTATAAATAACCAGTAGCAGTTACGGTTATTATAAATGTTTAGATTGAAATTATGTGCCTGATTTCTTCAAACACTCTATGAAGTTTAACTCCCAAAACTTCTTTCCAATAAAATATTTGTTTTTCATATTTATATTTAATCATTTAATAGAAAACCTTCCTTCTAAAATTATCAGTATTCCTTTTTCTTTCTTTTTTCTTTTCCGATACTGGGGCTTGAACTCCACGCCTACACCTTAAGCCACTTCATCAGCCCTTTTTTATGATGGATTTTTCTGATATAGTGTCTCGTGAACTATTTGCCCCAGCAGGCTTCAAACCACGATCCTCCAGATCTCTACCCTCTGAGTAGCTAAGATTATAGGCATGAGCCATGGGCACACCATAATTCTTAATTATATTTTCTTTGTTTTTCCATCTGATCACTGGCAGAAGAGTGAGTAATGACAAGCTGAGTTATGAAGTTTGTGCAGAATGTTGTTTCAGCCAGCTGACATTACAGAACTCACAGTGTCCTCATCTCTTCAACACAGGTGTCGGAGGTGCTTATTTATTCCTTAAAGATGCTCCTTAGGCCTCATGGGATCCCTTCCCATGGAATGGATCAATAGTGACCATTAGGTCCAACTTCATATCACTCTGATAAGCACGTTTTAATATGATTAATGATGATGCATATACAAATGCAGTGCTGGGGATTGGATTCAGGGTCTTGTACATTTCAGGCCTGAGCTCTGTCACCGAGCCCCAGTAAGTAAGACTTTTTACTACTAGGTAGATACATGACCACAGGTTGCTTATTTCCAAGGTGATAAGACATGCTGATCTTTAAAATTGTGGTTATTATAAATATTTCAATCATGTTGAAAACTGTGTTTCCTGTGCTATTTTAAAAGGTGTTACATTGTAATTCATTTCTCATTTTCAATGCTTTGTTACTGGAGAGTTTGAAATTCTATTGTTTGCTATGTCGTTAAAATCACAGCGCTGCTTTCCAGTATTTATAACCTGCTCTGAAGTTGGTACTAGATTTTTTTGGGAGGATTTTATATCTCTATATTTTCCCCTTTAGACTTTATTTTAGAGGTTTAAGAAAATTTCCCCATTCCAAATCTGTTTTTTTATGGATTTGTGGAATTACATAACATTGAATCTGATTAGAAACTGCTTTTCACTTTAGTATAAGTAAGGCCCTTGTCATCTACTTTCTTCTTCTTTATGTTAACAGTGTTTTCCTGGTAGGAGTAAAACAAATCTCAGTTGTCATTATCAATTTTCCCTGAAAAGACCTTTGGAAGTGAATTCAGTTGTAGTATATTTATGAGAACATTTTCTGCACAGAAATTAAAATCCTAACCAGTGTTACTTGAAGAAACTATAGGCCTTAGCAAATAGCCTCTCAGAGAAATCCTCAGAGCAAAGGACACTGGGATGCCAGTGCTGCACAGCTCCTTACTTTGTAGCAATTCTCTCAGTCATGGGAGAATTGAGCTACAGGAGGAAAAGTTGATTGACTAAAGACACATGGGCAAGGATAGAATCATGAGTGAGACCCAGATCCATTAATTTCTCTTTTTGTTCTTTTTTCATTTATTCTATTTTGACAATTTGCTAGCTAATATGCTTATCCCTGAACTCAACATCTGTTGAGATGTTTAGTGAATAAGACCTTAAGTCTTTCTTCCCTCATGAAATATTTCAAAAGTTATTTTATCAGCCACTTAATCTCTTAAACAAGCTCTTTAATTTTCATCTATGTTATGAAACTTACTGTAACAGACAAACTCCAGGATGGCCTCAGATGGCCAAGTATAGTCCTCTCCCTTATGACTTGCTTCTAAACACTAGAATAAGACAAAAATGATGGAATGTCCCTGCTTTCTTTATGTCGCATTACAGAACAGTCTTGCAACAGAACCGACTCACTCTAGAAACTCTCCCCATTGATTTAAAGAAGCATGCAACCATATTGGGAAAGTTTTCATGAAGAATCAATAGGCTAGTAGGAACTGACTTTGGCCTTCGAACAATAGCCAGCAAGAAACTGGACACACTCCATAACCGCAAGAAATGGATTCTGCCAAGGACCTGTGTTAGCTTGAAAGTGGGCTCTTCTTTGTCAAAACTTTGCAGCTTTGCCTGCTCCAAGGAAAAGACATTACTAAGCTATGACCAAACTCTTTAAGAAATATAAGAGAATGTAACTGTACTGCTTTAAGTAGTTAAGTTTGTGATAATTTTTATGTAGTAATAGATAACTAACACACTTATCATGGAACAAGATATTGTGATGTATTAAAATACAACATCATCATTGAATTTTTAGCATGCCAATAATACAATAAGCAGGAAATTTCCTGATCAAACTAAAATATATCAGCAAGTGCTAGTCAGAAGACTAGGCAAATATAATCAATTATCTGCTCTTTCTGATGACTGACTGAGGCATATTTAAAATTTTGAGTACATTTTTGCATAACTCATGATTACTCAATCAATTTAACAGAAATTAAGTTAAGAAATATTCCATCAGCATGATTTCTAGCATTCAGCATGACTGAATATATAACTCTTAGGAGTTTCTATACTTTAAAAAGCTGTTTTGGGGTTTTGTGCTTCCCTCTCTATACAGAAAGCAATCTTCTTTAAGATATCTTCCCATTCCTGTATATTCCTACTTAATAATATTATCATATGATCATCACCATTATCATAAAAATCATTTCGAAAAAGAAGCACTTTCATCATTTTTACACCTGACATTTATGTACCCTTTCATTTAACATACATTTATTGAATGGCTTATGTGTAAGTTCAATGTTAACATGAGTAAGAGTTCATTTTACTAATACACACTGCCTTACTTAATCTTCACCTCACAATAACTATTTATCCTAATATCTCTACATGTCTACCTATTTACCACTTAAAATAGTGGTTGGTTTTTGTTAAGCTTTGTTTGTATTACAGCTATTTCTCTAAATATTACTTTGTCAGTTATTATGTTCTTAAATGACACTTTTCTCTGCCATGTTATAGCAGGATCTGGAAAACCGTCTCTTAGCCATTTTACTGTCTGACATGAATACTCCACAGTTACTGATGGAGAGACAATATGAATTTCTGACTGCCATGTGGAAAAGCAGTAGAGTTGTCCTTATGTTGAGGAGGTAATAAAGCTGGCCAGGCTCTCATCAACACTGAAGGTCACATCTGTACAGCACTGAGGTCTGTTTTTGTCACTCCTAAAGCTCATAATTTAAATGATTTGCATAGGAAAATTTGCATAATTAGCTTCATCTTTAGTGCATTTTAAGTTAATTCTGGTATATTAAAAAGTATATATTAATATATCTTAATCCCCAGAACACTTAGAAAGTTAAAACATCTTTTCCTAATAAGTACTATTCTAAAATGCAAAACTTCTCTAGAGAGAAACCAAAATTTTAATTATTCTAGCAGTACTTAATACATTTTCGCTATATGTGGAATTTCTTCTGAGCTACAGAATTCTGTTAGTTTATTTTTAATAAGGATTATTTTCTTGTTGATAATATGTTACTTTCTTGACAGCAGCGTTTCTTATTTGTCTGAAATGAAAAAAATTAAAAACTGTTTTGTTATTTGTAATAAATAAGGTCTGTAACAAGAGATGTTAATAGGAAATGGCTATAACTCTGAAACAGATTTTAATTACATGCCAAGGCTTTGGAATTTCCTTTAATTAAGGAGTGTAAAGCTGGAACTTCTGGGTGAAACATAGCCTGAGAGTCTCAGTGCCTAGACTGCAATTTCTTAAATAAAGATTGCCACAAAGGAAAATAAACACCACTACCAGATGCTAAAGAAAATAATTTTTCATTATTTGCAGAGTCAATAGGATAGGATTCAGAAATACAATTATAGAACACTGACACTTGACCTTATGAGCTGAAACTTTCCAAGCAGCCACCCTACAGAGGAGAGTTGACCTAATCTGGTCCATTGTCTGTCCTTAATATTTGGCTGCAGAGGCCACAAGGCCAAGTAAATTAAGTAACCACTGTATATCCTAATAGGAAGAATCTTCTGAGTAGGTATGAGTCATATTCTGCTACCTCTGCCTTTCCCCGTGTATGGCTGTCACTCTCTGAATCCAACAAAGTAGAGCAACCCACTAAATGGTCATGACAATAATTAATTGAATTCTGAATACTAAAATTTAGAGAAAAAGACCACTTTGGTGGGAGAAAAAAAAGGGCAGCAGTTGAGAGCCATACATACTGGAAAGGGTATAATCTTTTGTGCTACAGAGTATGGGAAAAAAACACTTTAAGCATAGAACAGGAATCAGTAATCAATAAGATTCCATCTGAACAGAGCCTTGGATGTGACATAAGTCCTTGTGAGACTCTATAAATTGGATCAGGACCTGCACACAATTAGTGCCATACCACATCAAGATAAACAAGCTGAGATGGCTACAGTCAAATGGTTAGCAAGTGACCTGTTAACCATTCTACAAATGGAAACTATCTTCATTATACTCAGTATTTCCATATATTGAAACTAGGTTTAGAACAAAGCAGAACTGTACACCAAAAAGGAAAGAGGTATTTTTCCTATAGGATTTTTCCTATTGGAACAACTGGATAACCAGACAAAAATATAAAGAAAATGTAATCACTGTCACAGATTTTACTGAACAAAATCAACTCCAATAGACTTTGAACAAACAAGACTTCTTCTGGATAATAGAGGAGAAAATCTTTAGGACCTTGGAACAGGGAATGATTTCTTAAACAGGAACAAAAAATAATTTCAGCTATACTAAAATTAAGAATTATCCATGTATTTCAAAACGTCCTTAAAACAGTAAAAATCCAGCTACAGACAGGCTTTAAGGATTTGAGCAGATATACATGTCAAAGATTCTGTTATCTAAAATGCCTATGGAATGACAACTCATTTTAAAAGGCAGCACTATTTATTGGAATACAAACTAAAATCCCAATAAATAACTATTAAGTGACTCTTTGCACAAATGGATTAAAAATATTTTTAAGACTGAAAAGTAGTGGAGCATGAGAAGCTGAAATGCTACTGTTAGGTGTATACATCAGTTTAGAATATTGTTTACCATTGTCTACTGAAGTTGAAAATAAGTATTATCTGTAAATCAACACTTTTTCTTATATGTACATAACTGATAACTGCTCATGCGTATTGCAAGATCTTTACATTGTTAACTATTATAGCTTTGCTTAAAATAGCAAACAAGACTAGAAATAGACCAAATATATGTAAACAATGGAAAATATAAGTAATTTTGTGGTATTCATGTGATATAATACTATACAATAATGAAAAAGGAATTACAGCTACATGAAAATCAGAGGTGGATTTCACATGCACTATGCATGAAAGAAGCCATACACAAAAGATTATTCATTATATATTTGTATTTGTATAAAGTTTGAAACAGACTAAACTAACATATAATGCTTAAGGATAATCATTGTTTGATACAAATGAAATAAAGTAAGAGGGCAGTTTCATAAAAGATAGGAGCTTGACTACATTGAAGAGGGGCATGTGGAAGGCGTAATAATTAAGAGAGAGACTATGGGGGGGATCTGCAGAAGTTGGTGTGGTTCTGTTTTTGGACTTGAGAAGTGGTTATATAGGTTTTTATCTTATAATAATTCAGTAAGCTCAGAATTTTTTACTGTATTTTTTGTTTTGTAGTGAATTGTCTTACAATTATATGTAAGGGCATCTGATTTTCTTTACTTCATCTTTGTATTCTCATCAGTGTCCTTGAGATTATTTATGTGTGTTTCCAGCTGTCTTTGTCTTGAGAAAGATAATTTTCCAAAGCTTAAAAGAGTGTCAGATCATTGGAAAACAAGAAAACTCCTAATATAAATTTATAGATTACATATATGTTTACCTTATTTTCTTTTACTACTAACTAGTAAATCTCTTAGGCTGAGTCGGCAACGTTGGGAAGTTCTTTATGCACTGTTGCACTTGTTGGTGTCATTATTATACTGATTTAAATGCTATACAAAATAAGGTGAGCAGTGAGCTAGAATTAAATGTCTAAAGGACTCAGTTAATTAGAACCCGACTTCATCTGAATCTATGTCTTTATACCTCATCCCCCTATTACTGCTTATAACAAGTATAGAATTGGAAATACACTTTTTCATGCCTATGACCCCAGATGTAGTCTGAAATTCCAAAAAGTATTCAGTATCTTCTTATTTTTAATTCCTAGAGTTTAGCATGGCATCTAGCACAAATAAGGGATTTAATAAATGTCTGTTAGATTGAGGAGAATAAATATCTATATCAAATTTTTTAAAAATCTATGTACATCTCACAAGCACTTAAGGCCATGATATTATTCAACAAATACCCTAAAAATGGGCAAACCTCCACTGCTATTTTGCAAAGAAGCTAAACCTTTTGTGTGTGCATATGTTCACAATATGTTTTATTTATTTTTTCAAATAAAGTAAAATTTATTTCACAAAGCTTAAACTTACTTTCACATTTGTCTGTAAGCATAGTAAATACATTTTTTGGCATAAAGACAGACTTTAGAGTAAAAATACTTCTATTGTAAGATTATATATAAACTTCCTATTATTATTTATGTGATAATGTATTAAATAATCAAGTAAAAATAGTTATCCTAATGAGAACAATATAAAGTGGAAATAAAATATACTATCTAAATAAAATAAGATTCATCTATTTAGAAAAGGCTATCGTGGGAATTATAATCCTATAAGGAAAAGTATAATTACTTAAGCAACAATAGTTATATAAACTGAAAATGAGAGATAAGTCAAAATAAGCATGTTTTTCTAAAAGTTCAAATGTAGCCTGTGTTTCAATTAAATTTATCTTACAAGCATTTAATTTCCTAATATTTTGAGGTTTATTTCAGCAGTCTGAGCTGCCAGCCAGTCAGTCAGTTGTCCTTTTTCTCTCAGGGGAAATGATCATCCTGCTATGATAATCAGTGTTTCCCAATTGTTTTCCTAGATGTCTGGCTAGAAACGATCTTGTACTTTGAAAAGAGGTTTCATATTGGACTTCAGGAGGTTTAGCAGCAAGTTCATTTGCAGGTGGCATCAACCCTGAAGAATCTCACTTCTTTCATAAGGTGGAGGTGAAGGGAAAAATCCATTCTTGGGGGCAGTAGATGAAAAACACTGCTTTGTGAATACACGTTTCTCACATTTCTCATACTCCATTATCTCCTTTTGATGATGAAGAATGTCAGTCTCCAATTTTAATTCCAGATTTCTGGCTAGCTTTTTGAAGCTCTCCAGCTCTTCAGCTACATGGCTGAGCTTCTCCACCTTTTTGCGAACTTTCTCCTCTATCTCTAGCCGGTAATTTTCTTCTACTATTAATTTCCTGTATAGTTCTCTACCATTTTATAGATAAAGTTCCATCATTGTTTCAACTTTCTGCTGAAGCTTCTAATTCACCTGTTCAACCTCTGTATTTTGGGACTGTATGACAGCTGGCTCAGTGTGGAGTATTTTAATATGAATTGTGAGGTCTTGCTTTATCTTATTCACTTCAAACAACTAGATGCTTTCTCCCTCCTTCCATGGTTTGTAAGCACACCTTTAACATCACATCATACACCAGTTTCTCCAAAGCAGATTTTGGCTGAATTTCTACATGAGCCACAGTTTCTGATCCAGTCATTTGTAATCTGAAGTCACCATCAGTAGTTAGGTCTTCTCCCAGCACAGCAGCCCACTCTCTCATCTTTGCCAAGCGTGAAATCAGACTCCATGTGTGGTCTTCTTTGTCATACAGCACTTCTTCTGCACATGCTACCTTGTATTCAAGAGTTGTTTTCTGTTTTTTAAGTTCATGTACTTGTGTCTTCAGTGCTTTTACTTCTTATAGAAGCTGTTTCTGGTTTGCCTGCAGTTGGAAGTTCTCCTTCAAAGCCTCTGTGATTGAGCCTTTTAGTTGTTTCACTGGTTTGAAGTGTGAGGTGGTTTTCTCTGGCTTCAGCTACTTGTGATGTGAAGAATTTTATTTCCTCCTTTAGAGACTGCTCCATTTTTTATAGCTCTGCCCTCAATTGTTGTTAAGAATATTTAGATTTCTCCTCTTTTAGTTCTTTTTCTAGAAGGAGCATTCATCCATAAATTGAGATTTAGATCTCTCCAGTTCTCCATGGGTTGCCTTCAAACTCTTTACTTCTGTTGAGATCTTCTCAGAACTGGCATTCTTCAAAGATGACTCTAAGACTTCAAGCTCTTTTCGAGTGAGGCTCACTTTTTCAGGTAGTTTACCATTTTCCTCCATCAGTTCAGAAAGCTTTGCATCAAGTGTTTTTTCTTTTACGGCATGAAGTCACAAAAAGAAGAGAAGAGCCAAAAGTCCAACCAAAGCCACACATATCACCCACCAGCACCCATGGAAATGTACTGAGATTTGGGTGTGGTCTGAGCTCTTCAGGGTCTGCTGCCACAAGCCTGTAGAATTGGCTCAGGATTAGCTTCAAGTACCACAGAATAGCAGCCTTGGCTCCCTCCATGGTGCCAAGGCAGCTATGGCTGCTGACAAGGCCCGACTGGGCCACAAAAGACAACAGAGAACTCTAGAACCTAAACATTCACCTGTCAACAGAGGCAAACCACTGTGCAGCTGGCTGCGGGGTGGATGGGGAAGGGTGGGAGAGGAAAGTCAGATGATACCAAGTTTGCAGGCCTAGCCCTCAGGGAAAGAGCCTCAGCCACTTTCTCACCTTTACATCCTGGGCAGCACAGATCAAATCCTGCCCCTCATGTGCTTGTGATGCTCCCTCTCATGCAACTCACCTCTCAAACCTTTGTAAAATGTCCCTTCTCAAAGAGAGCCATGAGTTACCAATTCTTGAGCTGTTCCTTAAGATTGGCTTTTCTGGAAACATCAGACCTTCAAAGTTTGCAAATGCATTAATGATTAAGATGTTTGCAATACTGCTGGAGGATTGGGCAGTCACCTGATAAATAACCTACATCCCAGATTCCCTTTGAAAAGTTGATTTCATTCTGTCTCCTGGGAAAAATAAATTGTGAAAACCCTGATTCTAAATTGAACAATTTCCACATTGGCCAATCATTTGATTTCTGGGTCATCTCATTGAAGTTTTTCCTCCACATGGTTAAACATGTGTTGGTACAATAAGACTCAGCTGTGACTTTTCACTGAAGAAAGTGGTATACCATAAGAAAAAGAAAATGCAAAGGAAATTTTGCACATTATTTAATTTTTTACTCAGTCTTGTTTAGATCAGCATGGAGATGCATCAAAGCAGTGTGTCGTGTGTATAAAGCAAAAGGGCAAGACATTACCATTGCAGTGCTGTTATAATTGTGTGAGTGTTCATCTTAGCTGTTGTAAATATTTAATAGGATAGGATGATAAATTACCACACAATATTCTCTCAGTCTTATATTTTTAGTCTAGCCCTACATGATTACAAACAACTGTGTATATTCTTTTCCTTTACTCCTTCCCTCCTTCCCTTCCTTCCTTTTATTATTCCTTCCATTTACCAATATTTACTCGTGTTTACTATGTGTTTGCTTGTGGGTTAAATGTTTGGTGTAACAACTGAAAAAAATTTTTAAAAATCTCTTGCTCCAAAAAATATATATTGTAGCAGGATAAGACAGTAACAAAAAGATAATAAATAAATAATCGTTATTAATTAAATTATTAACCAACTTATATAATTAATTATTTATTGGCTATAAATAAATTGTTAATATAAATCATATGCTGCATGCATATTAATATTAGCATGTACTAAAAAATTAGATGAGGAAAAGCAAGATCCAGAGTAAGGAGTGAAATAGACAGCCTTGAAACATGTTGAAGAAAGACGCTTAATCTTTTGAAGAGTCACAGGATCACATTTACATTTATGAGAATCACTCATGCTGAGAAAAGACTACAGAGGACCAAGATAGAAGCCAAGAGACCTGTCTGGCTATTGCAATAAATCAGTCAAAAATTGATTATTGTTTAGACCAGAGTAGAAGTAATAGAAGTGGTAGAAATGGTCAGCTTTCTAACACCTGAACTTAACTCTGCCTTCTAAACACCTTTTGAATGATTTTCTGATTATTAGAAGACTCTATGGGCAAGAAAGACAGGGAACAAAGATGACTTCCAACTTTGGATCTGAGCAACTGAAGTATAAAAAGAAGTGGGGAAACCCTCTTCTGAGAAGATAAGGAATTCCATTTTGGACAGTTAACTTTGAGATCGTTATTAGACATACAAAGGAAGAAATCAAGAAGAGAGGCAGTTGGATGTATAAGTCTGTAAATGTCAATTGTGTGTTGTTAACATATAAATGGTTATTATTTCAGTAGGTTCATGGTCTGATATCCTAAAAGCAAATATTTCTTGAAGCAAGCAACTCAGGAATTGTTTGATTTCAGCATTGTTGAACACAGGTGTAGGGAAGTAATGCCTTATCTTAGTATGTTTTAACACAGGAAATAACTTTGTTCTCCATTTCTTAGTATTTATGCTCTTGCAGACTTAGTATCTTCATATTTTAAATATAAGCTGTGAGTACTTAAATAACACAAGGTATGGAAAACACTTATGTCTGAACATGGTTTAGTAAATACTGAATGTATTGTAGCTGATGTTATTTTTGTAGTTCCTTATTGAATAAAAAATAAAACATACACATGTTGATTCCCGAATCAACAAACCCCAGTTTAGGAATCAGTCAGTCACATTTCCTTGGGTTTTTTTCCCCTGTATTTATTTTATTTTGTTGTTTTTACATTTACTTACATGTATAGACATTGTTTGGACCACCTTTCCCTCCTCTTGCCCTCCCCACCTTCCAAGCAGAACATGTTCTGCCCTTTTGTTCTCCTGATTTTGTTGAAGAGAAAACACAACAGATAACAAGAAAGACATAGTTTTTTTGCTAGTTTGAGGTAAACATAGCTATATGGAGAGATTCCTAGTGTCACTTCCAGGCACTTGAGTATTGCAGCCCACATTGGTTCATCTCTGCCACACCTCTTTGCTGCTTCCTGGTCTCCCTCCCATAGTGGTCTCTGCAGGTTTAAGATTAGTATATTTGCTTCTGTATAGTGGGCACATCAACCACATTCAAGTTTTAGGTTTACTTCCCTTTCCCTATTTCTCCTGTACATGTTCTTCCCATAGTGTGTGACCCATATCCAATAGTATTACTGCATTTGTTTTAGGTCTATAATGTACATATGAGGGAGACAGCCCCATTTCAAATCCTGAACTACAACTTGTCAGTGTGTCTCTTATGGCAGATTGAAGACTGTCTTTTTTTTTCTTTTTTTTATTCATATGTGCATACAAGGCTTGGGTCATTTCTCCCCCCTGCCCTCACCCCCTCCCTTACCACCCAATCCACCCCCTCTCTCTCCCCCCTACCCCCTCAATACCCAGCAGAAACTATTTTGCCCTTATTTCTAATTTTGTTATAGAGAGAGTATAAGCCATAATAGGAAGGAACAAGGGTTTTTGCTGATTGAGATAAGGATAGCTATACAGGGAGTTGACTCACATTAATTTCCTGTGCAAGTGTGTTACCTTCTAGGTTAATTCTTTTTGATCTAACCTTTTCTCTAGTTCCTGGTCCCCTTTTCCTATTGGCCTCAGTTGCTTTTAAGGTATCTGCTTTAGTTTCTCTGCGTTAAGGGGAACAAATGCTAACTAATTTTTTAGGTGTCTTACCTATCCTCACCCCTCCCTGTGTGCTAAAGCTTTTTTCATGTGCTCAAAGCCCAATCCCATTGTTGTGCTTGCCCTTGATCTAATGTCCACATATGAAGGAGAACATGCGATTTTTGGTCTTTTGGGCCAGGCTAACCTCACTCAGAATGATGTTCTCCAATTCCATCCATTTACCAGTGAATGATAACACTTCGTTCTTCTTCATGGCTGCATAAAATTCCACATTTTCTTAATCCATTCGTCAGTGGTGGGGCATCTTGGCTGTTTCCATAACTTGGCTATTGTGAATAGTGCCGCAATAAACATGGTGTGCAGGTGCCTCTGGAGTAACCTGTGTCACAGTCTTTTGGGTATATCCCCAAGAGTGGTATTGCTAGATCAAATGGTAGATCAATGTCTAGCTTTTTAAGTAGCCTCCAAATTTTTTTCCAGAGTGGTTGTACTAGTTTACATTCCCACCAATGTTTTCCCCGCATCCTCGCCAATACCTGTTGTTTGTGGTGTTGCTAATGATGGCTATTCTACCAGGGGTGTGGTGGAATCTTAGTGTGGTTTTAATTTGCATTTCCTTTATTGCTAAAGATGGTGAGCATTTTTTCATGTGTTTTTTGGCCATTTGAATTTCTTGAAGACTGTCTTTAAGTAGCTTTCCATATCTAACAATAAGAATATAAAAAACACATTTTTAAAATGTTGGATTGCTAATAACTGTAACTGAAATGTGTGTTTATCTAACTTGTACTTTTAATAACCATTGTTTTATTCACAGAATGACATGAATTACATAGCATCTAGTGGACTTCTATTCAAAGATGGCAAAAAACGAATTGATTACATCCTGGTTTATAGAAAGACAAATATACAATATGACAAAAGGAACACATTTGAAAAGAACCTCAGAGCAGAAGGCTTGATGTTGGAGAAAGAGGTAGGTATTTTGCCATTATTAGTTCTGTGGTGTATTTTTCTAGAACAGGTATGATCACTTTTGCTTAATATCGAAAATACATCCCACATAGATTAATAAAATGTATGATTATTTTTTTCCAAATATAAAATAAATATACATGTATAGTTCCACTTAACAGTGTGTGTGTTCACTTTTTACTTGCTCTCACTATATATATATCTGTGTGATTTAAATATTTTACTATGGGCATGGCAATTTTTGTATTTTAAAATCTGAATGAGTAACAATTATGTCTATATATGACGCTTATGCCTCTGTTTCTAGGGTTTTCTAACCTAGGAAAATAAAACTCAAATGTTGGGAAAAAAAAGGTATTTGCCAAACATTAATGACTATTTTGTTTCTGGAACTATAAGTACTTTTCTTCCAATCCTTTTCTTTTTTACATTAAAAATGTGTTTGAAAAGATTTGTTTTCTTTTTACTAAAGCAATAAAAGGACTAAGTCACTAGGAAAAAATTAAAAGGAAAAGACATAGCTTCCATTGTCCTATAATCCAAAAATTACCATTCTTATTAAAATGTTAAACTTTTGTGATTTTAAAATAACATATTTATCACATTAGAGAACGAACAAAACCTAAAGAATGGAATGTACAAAATGAAGTCGGAGTCCACATCATCATCTCCAAATCAGTCTCTTCTCTCCTTTGGTTGTCTTCTTAAAAGCTTGATTTTTTTTTTCTTGCCAGGTGCTCATTAGCATATTTTCTATATTTAAACAATGAAAATGTCTATAAATTAGTCATATTTATGACATATACTATTCTGCTACTCGGGTCTATTTTTATAGGTATATTGTGAAGTATATCATTTAATGTATTATCGAATTCCCATTGCATTTAGAATGAGAGCACTCTTTTATCAGGTATATAGTATTGAACCTTGGATATTTCTCCTACTGATAGACTAATTTTAACTAAATATTTGAGAGATACCTAAATTACTATTGCTTGGCTTGAACTTGTCTTCTTGGTAAGGTAAAAAAGAAACCCTACCAATATCTCTGATTACATATTGAGATAATTTGCTAGTTAAGATTTCACAAAGTGTTAAAAGCCACTTAGATATATGATCCTGGAACCTCCCCTCCCTATTTTTTTTCCACAGAACATATCCTAGAATTAATTTTTGAGGAATATATAGTAGGAAGTTCAAAATTGTAACTTGGGTTGACCCAGAAAACACACTTGATGTACATTTATTAAAACCCTTTTAGTAACTAAAAAATTTCAAACATACAATGATTTGAGTCTGTGGAGAAGAAATTATTTAAACACTGCCAAGTGTTACAGAATGAGACAAGTGAAATTTTGACCTCAGTTTTCTGTTGACTTCTTGAATTGTTTCTTATGCCTTCTTGGGGAACATTAACCCAGAATATCCCTACTGCTAGTGACTAATCAAATCAAGAAGTGTCTGTTGAAAAAAATCTCATGAACTCCGTCTTGTGACAGGCATTTACTCATTAGATGTGCTTGGAGTTTCTCCTCCACACAAATAAGATTAATCACTTTCTCATCTGTGGTCACTGCAGTTCATACACAGATGCAATTATAATACTGGTAGTTATTTTCCTCCCATATCTTCAACTATTTATTAATTTAGCATATAATTCTGGCAAGAATTGAGCAAACTTTTGTGTAGTTCAATGAGTGAAGAGAACTACATCACTGCCTGCTCTGAACTTGCAGTCTATATGGGAGTCAGACATAAAAGTTGTGTATTTATTATAAGCATGACCCATAGCCTTCCTCTACCCAGTTTTCTTAGCAGAACGTCCTGATTCTTTTTTCAGTTTTCCTTTCTCTTTCTCCCCAAACTGTTCTCAAGTATAATATTGGATGTTACTCACTCAAGATGGGTTCTGTTCTACTTTAAAAAGAGATGTCCATTTATTCTTAAGCTCTTACTCTTTGGTCACTGCCAAAGGTATCTTGATTAGGTTGTCTACCGTTATTCCTGAATATAAGATTTCTCATTCTGGGCTTCCAATTGCACTTCTTTCAGTCCACATTCACTTTCTTGGGATTTGTTCTCCACAGTTTGGTAAAGTCCCAAGGAAGCTGGCTGAGGAAATATATTCAACTCTGCATATTTTACTGGAAACTGCCACCTTGCATATTCCAACTACTGAGTTGAGAACAAGTTTCCAGTCTTGGCTTCCCCTTTCCTCTCAGGTGTCAACCTGTTAGAATAAATGAATTCTCTTCTTGAGGGTGAAAAAGTTAAGAATACCCCAATTTTCTAGGTTAGATACTATTAGTTTTGAAGCTGGAGAGTTTTGTATCTCCCTTCTGGAAAGGCCCTAGAAGCCCTTGATCCTTAACTCTGCCCATGCTGCCAATGAAAGAATGGAGAAAAGGAGAAAGAACAGAAGGGAAGAAGGAAGGAACTGAGGGAGGGAAGGAGGAAAAAATATTTTTACATCCTTTCTATTTAACTAACACTTGATTAAGAGATATTTTGGTGAATTTGCACAATAATGACAATCTGATCTAATGTGATCTTGAATCTCCACTTATTTGGTACAACGTTTAAAATACATCCTTACTAGGATACCCTTTATAATTTCAAACTATGACAATTGACCTAAAAGCAAAATAAATAGTGCCAGAATGACTTATATCAAGGGCAACGATCCAATCTGAAGGGTGAAAGAAGATAAGAAGAAATTGAAGAAGTAAAACCTTAAAAATAAACTTTGAATTGAAATTTGAAAGCTGGATAGTGCTAAATCAGATTAATAAAGGGGATAGATGTGTTTTTCAAGACTAACTGCACATTAGTATTACAATATGAGCTTTTAAACTACTGATACTATACCCCAAAGTGGCCTGGATCAATTAACTATCAAGACGATTATGGGGGAAAAGTGTATTGGCATTTTTTAACACCAGAAAAAAGAGTAAAGTTGGAAATAATAGCTAGGGTTAAATCGATCCTTTTAGTTTAAGATTTTTGATCATTATCTTAAGGAAATATAAGGTTATTGAAAAATTTTAAGCACAGTTATGTTATAATTATATTTATTTTCAAAAATGATAACTCAGATTCTCAGATTGCTAAAGAAAAGCGTGAATTTCATGAGCATGACTATATACACGATGATCACAAATGGCATTAGACATGGAGACAAATGAATAGATTTTGCTAGATATTTAACTATATATATGTATGTATATACTACTTAACTATATATATGTATATATATACATATATATACACATCTATGGGCTGGTGGAATGGATCAAGTGGTAGAGTGCCTGCCTAGCAAGCCTAGCAAACGTGAGGCTCAGAGTTCAAACCCCAGCACCACAAAAAAAAGAAAAAAACCACACATATATCTCCATTTATGTACATATTTATCTCCAAAGTGTGTGTATGTGTGTGTGTGTGTGTGTGTGTGTGTGTGTGTGTGTGTGTGTTGGTTTAAGTATGGGAAGAAAAGATCCCATGAACTAATTGGATTTGTGACTTGAGCAATAATTTCTTTACTTCTTCATGGTGTATTAATGGAGAACCTATTGGATACCATATTTTGAGGACAAATAGAAGCCTTATTCTTATGAGAGGAAATAGACCAGAAGGGACTGGAAAAGGATGACATAGTGGGGACTGCTATGCAATAACTAAAACAAGACAGTGTTATATGAGGAATGTGTCTAGGTGCTATGATAGCATGTGTATTCTGAAAGAAAGCGACTTGGATGTAAAGGACAAAGGGAAGACAAAGAGGCAGAATTCTACCTACAGAAGAAGTAGCCAGTAAAGCCTATTGCTGATGGGGCAAGAGCTCATTTGTGAAAGGGAGAAAAAGTCATGCAAGTGAAAAGCTGTAAAAGACTATCTTTGAGAAATATAAGTCAAGGTGTTTAAAGCTTATGTCTTGAGCCCAAATGAGGAGTCTGACCTGCCTTAGTCTTTAGAATATAGATAGTAATATAAACCATATGCTGGGACAACACCACTAGAGAGAGTGAGAAAAAAATTAAGCCTAGAGATGAACCTATTACAGGTAGGACAGGAGACACTTGAACTAGCCAAAGATAGGTGAAAGAGCAGGAGAGAAGGAATCACAGGTCATTAGGGTTAAACACTGCTGAGAAGTCCAAGACTTCACATTCAATTAGAGGATAAAGAGATTTTTTCAGTAAAAGCAATGAGAACTACTTCTCTAGTAGTTAAAGCATATTAGGTTAGAATGAAGTGAAAAGTGAATAATGGAAAAATAGAGACCACAGCAAATGTGATCAAATTGTTTATATATGAGTGAGAGGAGAAGAGGATACTAATGAGATTTATTTTCTTTCCTTCTTCTATTCACCTTTTTAAAAATTTTTTTACATAGGATGTTTAAATAGATAATGATGAGAAAGATCCAGGAGAGAAGGAGGGAGGGAGACAGGAAGAGCGGTAAAGAGAAGGGGGCAGAGTGGAGGAAAGGAAGAGAATACAATAGGGTAGGAGAGGAAGAGAGAGAAAGAGGAAACAAGGCAGAAAGATTAAAAACAATTAAATTGTCTTTGGGAAAGAGTGAGAGAGGAGACTCAGAAGATATAATATTAAGGAAAGTCAAAATGCCTTATTTGTATTTTAAATTTAGATTTTTAACAATATTTGGTTTTTTTTGTCAAATATTTTTACAAAATGATTAACTTTATGTGTCTAATTTTGAGAGTGACAATTATTATTTAACAGTTGAGCTTATTAGACTAGATTTATTATTCCTGGGTTAATTATAAAATCAACCTGCTATGACAAATGCAGTATGAGTAAATAGCATTTTTCTAAAATAAACATTCTAACATTATAAAAAATATTGCCTCATGGTTTCTAATCAAGATTTCTTAAAATAAGTTACATTATTCTATTTCTGATGAACAAATTATCACAAATTTGGCAGCTTAGTATAAAATCCATTTGTTTGCTCAAAAATCCGTAGGTCAGAAATCCAGGCATGACATGGTTTAGGCAAGACCTAAATTAAGGTGTTTTGCAAGCTGCATTTGTACCTGGAACATAGGGTACTTCTTTAAGATCCCAGTGGTTGTAGAATTATTCATTTCTTTGTGGTTTTAGGACTGAGATGCTCATTTCCTTGCAGGATTTCAGCTTTTAGAGGCCATCCTTATTTCTTGCCACATGGACCCCTCCATTTACAAAGTCAGCAATGGAGATGGTTTTTTTTTTCTTGTATCCCTCTGCTGTTTTGCATTTTTCTTGCCAGGAAAAGCCAGTCCTTTTGGGAGACTGGCTGGCCATGGGGATATTCTCTTTTTCTTAATATGTAATATAGCCTAATCATGGATGTGACCATCATACCATATTCACATGTGCCAGGGATTGCAAGTCCAACACGGAACAGAGATCTTGAGAGTCCTAACTACCACACTACTTTAAAAAGTCAGTATCATACAACTACATATTGCCCTTATAAACAAACAGACTTACATGATATAACTACATTTTGAAACTAAATTTTATGCTAACTTGGGACACATTGGTATGTGAATACTGCTGACTATCACAAGTATCAAATCCAATATTTTAAGACTAGGGATGAAGCTCTTTGCTTGTTTAGAATGGTCAAGGGCTTCAGTGGAATCCCTGACTATAAAAACCAAATAAAAAAGTGTTTTGTGGCATCATAAACATTTGTTGTCTTTCAAAGTTTCTACGATTGAAGGTTGTGGCCTATGATTTAATCAACATTAAGTTGAAAATGTTTAGGGCTTGTTATTAGAGGAAACAGAAAATGGATTTGTGAAAATGTCCACAGGTATTGGATTTGTTAGTTGAAAATGAAGGTTAGGGAATCTGTCCCTTTTTCATAAATCTATGTTCTCTGGAGCCAAGCACTGAGCCTCAGGAGAAGAGATCTTAAATGCTCATTAAATTGTATGTCGATGTGGACATCATCAGAAGATAATGAAGCACATTTGAAGTCTGTCTGAATAGATGTAAATGTCAGGGTAGTGCTTTTTAATCTAACGTAATTTCTAGTTCATATCAGCCATTTTCCTTTGTCTTAGACGTAAAACCAAGAGATACCACATTTGCTCTAAGCCAAAAACTTGCAAATGATTTTGTAATAATACAACTCTTAAGTTTCCTAATCTCTCCAGAGTGAATGTTATACCTCTTGGGAGTTTGGGGTGGAATAATTAAGTGATAATGTGAAGTGTGATGGCTGTGGGCGTTTTATTCCCTCCAGAGGTCTGCTTTCATCAGAGTTGAATAGAATAGTGCCACATTGGCAGCTTTTGCTTCCGAAGGAGAAGGTAATCTTTCTCACTGACAGCACCATCCGTAGCACCAACTAGTCCAATATCTGCAAAAAAATGAAACTACTTCTCCTTTGCAACTTTTAAGATGGAGGTATAACCAAAGAGAACTTAAAATGAGGTAGTTATAAAAGAAGGCAGTCTTTACCCTTTATTGAGGTCTCTCTATATATACATATACACATATATAAAGTTAATACATACAAAATTAGAAATGTTTGAGCTGTGTGTGCACTTAGCTTGACATTTCACTCATTGATGGTAATTATTGTAACACAGAAACCTCCTTTCAAAGCATCCCTTTGTTAAAAGTGATTAGATTCTTTCCCAACTAAGAAGTTGACAGCAATGAATTAAAAATCAGTGTAAGGCATGCTGTTGGTAATGCTAATTTGGGATCTGACATAGTGCCCTTTTCCAGAATAGTTCAGGCTTATTGATTTTCTCATCTTCCTCATCTCTTGCTTAGATATAAACCATATGGAATGTGCACTCAAAACAAGTTAACTCATCATTTGTCCATTTATTCATTCAACACATATCAGTGAGTGCTTCCTGTGAGTATGACACTAAGAGAGATGCTTGGAATGTATAAAAGAACAAAATTAATTATTTTCTTTCTTAACACATAAATAAATAGAAAGGAAAAATACTGTAGAAGAAAGAGGAGATTGAGGTAAGAAAAGTGGGACAGCAACAGGAAAGTAATAGTGAGTGACCAAATAGAAGTGGAGTGAGGGAAGAAGAGCAGGAGCAGAGGAAGTTATTGAATTATTGAGGGTGAGATTATGAAGAGTTGTGTAAGTCATTGAAGAGGCTGACTTTCACCCTGAATAATGGGGTCCTGAGAAATGGCATGACCTAAGTTAAAGAGCTCCTCTCTCTGAGGGCGAATGATATGTTGGCATAAAACAATTTAAATACATACAAAGGAGACAAATCCTTTAAAGAAATTAAAGTCTAAAAAAAATGAAGTTTTGTTGTTTATTTGTTGTTGCAGTGTATACTCCTATTGTCAAAAAAAAAAAAAAAAGTTTCGGCTCTTCCATTCAAATCTTAACTCGGGTCACTGACCTTCAGAGTTTATCCCAAATCATAGAATGTTTGTGGTTTTATGCTTAACCTCAAAGCCTATCACAGATATCAAGAAACAGACTCCAACACAGATGAATCAGGTAGCTACTCACAGAGGGGGAAAAAGAAAGAAAGACTCTAGGGAAGCTTAGAAATTTGCCTCTATTTGGGCTTGGGTCTGACTGAGAAGCATGCTATCAACTGTGAACCAACATTTCTGTAGACCATGCCAGGCTACTACAATCCTACTACTATACATGAAGGTATAAGTAGAAGAGTTGCATCCAGTTCAGCAATTGGCAAAATAATGCAAGACTCTACCTGAAAAATAACGAAAGAAAGAGGACTAGGGGCTGTGACCGAAGTGGTAGAATGCTTGCCTAGCAAGCAGGAGGCCCCAAGTTCAAACACCATTACCCCCAAAATAAATAAGCAAATAAATAGTCTCAAAAGTGCTTTAGTGTATTTAATGAAATGTCCCTCCCATATCTATTTTTTATTCATTTATTCACATGTACATACATTGTTTGGGCCATTTCTCCCCCATCCCCCTCCCCCGCTTACTCCCTCTCCTCCCCTTCCCCCCTTGCTTCCAGGCAGAACCTGTTCTGCCTTTAGCTCTAACTTTGTTGAAAAGAAGACATAAGCACAATAAAAAAGACAAAGCATTTTTGCTAGTTGAGATAAAGACAGCTATACAGAGAGATTCCTAGCATTGCTTCCATGTACAAATGTGTTACAACCCAAGTTGATTCATCTCTCCTTGACCTTTTCACTAGTTCCTGATCCCCTTCCCATATTGACCTCTGTTGCTTTAAGGTTTCTGTATTAGTTCTTCTGCAATGGGGACATCAAACACTTTCATGTTTTGGGTTTTCTCCCTATCCCCATACCTCCCATATGTGCTCTCCTCTTAGCATGTGACCCAAGTCCAACAACATTGCTGTGTTTGCCCTAGATCTAAAGTCCACATATGAGGGAGAACATACGATTTTTGGTCTTCTGAGCCTGGCTAACCTTGCTCAGAATGATGTTCTCCAGTTCCATCCATTTACTTGAGAATAATAAGATCTCGTTCTTCTTCATGGCTGAGTAAAATTCCATTGTGTATGAATACCACATTTTCTTAATCCATTCGTCTGTAGTGGGGCTCCTTGGTTGTTTCCATAACTTAGCCATTGTGAATAGCATTGCAATAAACATGGATGTGCAGGTGCCTCTGGAGTAACCTGTGCCATGTTCGTTTTTTAAAATGTTGGTCTGTGGAAGTAACTGTGTGATGGAAAGGATGGTCAGACTTCAGACTGCTTTCTAGTTTTGAATATTAAGTATAGTGACATGGTTCTCTTCTCTAATAGTATTGCTTAGAAATGTTGACAATGAAAATTTGAAATGTTATTTTAACAAACCCACGAAATTAGCCATGGTTAGGATGTGGGACTTTATATACACATGACTATAAAGTTCTTACAGTTTAAATTTGAAACATACATGATCATAAATTAAAGTGATAAATTTCCTCTACAGTTTTGAGCTTTTATGATTCATATGTGAGGAGTTACATCTAGTTGAGATTTAAATGACCAATGTTTAACTAGAAAGGAGCAAAGTTTTGTGTCTAACTTGGTTGCTGTGTGTAATTGGGAGGAAAAAGTGTGTTCATAGGAAAGATAATTGATAGTACAGCGGCCACAAACTTTTTCCATGCTCTGTGGGCCATAGTCATCTTAAGAACTTCAAGAAATGACTGTATAGCTTTCTTTCTTTTTGTTTGCTTGTTTGTTTGTTTGTTTGTTTTGTAGTTCTGGGTTTGAACTCAGAGCCTACACCTTGAACCACTCCACCAGCCCTTTTTTTGTGATGAGATTTTTTGAGATAGGGTCTCTGATCCTCCTAATCTCTGCTTTCTGAGTAGCAAGGATCACCAGGTGGCATGAGCCACCTGCATCTGATGTAGGCTTTCTTTTATTTTTTTAACTAGAGTATGATTATGAGTACTTATAATACCAAATTAATCAGCTATTTAGCTCTTATGTTGGACTGGTGGACCAAATCAAAGAAGCTACATGAGTATCTGATCCAGAAACATATTTGACTGACTAGAGGTGTGATCAAAATATTTACATACAATGGGATCTAATTCTGGTATTTTATAATAATTAGACCATAGTATCTCATTTTGAAGCAAACAACAACAAAAAACCCTTCAATGATTCTGATGCACACTTGACTCTGCTTGAAAATCTCTTCTCTACATAGAATTCTTATGACTTGATACAGGTAGAAATGGAATAAAGTCTGGCAGAAGCATGCAGATTTGACAGTTTTGCATGGTCATGGGTTTCTAATGCTTAATATATTCCATTTCTCCCCAGGATTATCATAGGACCTAGCAAGTAGTTTGAGGATTTAGTAATTACTTAATAAAAAAGCTATCGGAGAAGAAATGAATGAATCAATTAATGACTGTGACATTTTGCAGAACAGGAGTAAGGAGGTCATGATAGAGTATCCATCAAGAATAACTTGAGACTCTTAATTGGTTCATAAATGCTCTAATTAAAGATTTTGATAATGATCAATATAAGAAAATTCACTAGTCCAAACCAGTCCTTATTTCTTATGTACAATGGTGATATAGAGCAAGAGCTCAGTGCTCCCCCATTCTTCGAAGCTAACACTATAGCATAGGCCTTTGCAAAAAGAAAGAAATTTTATTGAGGGTCAACCATCAAGTTGTCCCTCTAATTGATTGGTAGCAGGAGAATGTACAGGAGAAGAGAAGGAAGAATCTGCTTGTTGATTTTATGATGAAAGGGCATCTATGCCTCTTGTGCAGGCAATAGATGTTATCCTTTCTGTCCACAGGTCACATGCTTTTTGTATTTTTTTTAGGAGGAGTTATCATGTTTTTTTGGGGGGGAGTTGCATTGTGATATAAAAAGTTTATCTTCCAGGTTAGTGGCAAACTTTTTGCATATCTATTCTTGAAAAGCCAGGTTTCAAGCCAACTTTGAGTGGATTCTGGAGGTACTGTCTGTAAAACAACTTAAGGGCAGAGACTTTATCACTTATGAAGTTTATGTTTAGGTGTGTCTAGACCTCATTTGGTTTCACTAGCATTATTATACTTTTATTAAAGTTTATCTTCATTAAGAACTTTTGTGTCCACATAATTTTCCTTTAAGTCAGTGATAATGAATCATGAATAACCAAGGGGTTGATTTTTTTTTCTCCTTCCAAATCAAATTACGGTAAGATGTCACCATTTCCAATTCTAAATAATCATGACTGTCTTGCTATCCTTTGCAGCCAGCCATTGCAAACCCTGATATCATGTTTATTAAAATTCACATTCCATGGGACACGCTGTGCAAGTATGCAGAGAGGCTGAATATCAGGATGCCCTTCAGGTACTTTTAAATTTCATTTCATTTTATCATGCAATACCATAGACCAATAAATGTAGCCCTTTCTACAGAGAAAGTGCTTTTTCTTCCAAAGTGTAGAGAATCCAAGACAATTTTTTTCTTTCTAAATTGCTTGCTTAAAGTGGTAATTTTTCCGATTCTCTGGATACTTTATATCAGTTCAAGGTGGAACTGTCTACAGATAGGGTAAATTAATTATTCCCCAACTTCAACTTGTACCAATTTCCAAGAATAGTCTACTCTCTTATTTCATATGAGAGGACACAAATTTCTGTTATTATTGTGGCAAGCGGGAAGTGTAAACATATAGCACCTTCTGTATAAAAATAGGTCTTCCGTGATAGCTGTTACCAAGAATTATTTTCAAGTCAGTTCAATGAGGGTGGTTTCTTAGCTGTGTTGGCAGAATCAATTGATAAATGATAAGGAGAGGGTGTTCTTTTTGAAAATGTTTCAGTCCTTCCTTTGGGTAAGCACACATTGAAATTTGTTTCCTTATCTTGAGTATCTGTTGTCATATGCAGAATGTACCACCTTCCTCCTCTTTCTCAAACCTCCTGAAATTCGCCAGGGCTTCTACTATATGGAAAATGTTAACAGATATTGAGAATAAGAAGGCTTACACAGATGTGGAGCTCAAATTGATTCATTAAATGCTAGGAAAGGTTAAAAACGTTCAGTGTAAATGAGATTCCAAGTAAAAGTACCTTGTGTTAAGGAACTCTAAGTACAATTCAAACATATGGAAAAATCTCTCAGACTTGGTAGCCAGGAACAAGCCAACTCTGATTGGGTGCTAGCTCTGTGGCCTCCTCTTTTAAGAACACTAATCCCACTCCTGAGGACTTCATCCTCATGTGCTAATAACCTTCCAAAGTTCCACCTTCAAATACCATGAGGTATCAGAATTTCAACTTAGGAATTAGGGTGAAGGGAGGAGGAAACATTTAGTCCAGTGCTATCAGTAACGTGTTTGCTTTATTCAAAATACTTGATTTAATAATGGATAAGATTTTTTTCCTATCAATAATTCCAAGCATGTTCATTCTTCTGTAGTCTATGGTAGGGGGAAATATATAAAAGCAACACCAGCCTATGGTGACATACATTTCATATGATTCTTCCCATCATCTCGTTCTTTTTTTTTTTTTTAAGATTGAATGCCTCATCAGAGCACACCAGCCACTTTTCTCTCATTTCCCTTATTCTTACCATTTCAAGGAGCTTAGTGATAGGATAATTGGTATTCTCATATAATTTTCAAAAAAAAATCTTTATTGAATTTGAAACCTTTGTTTCTTTCTTTAGAAGTGCATTAGACACAGTGCAGCTCGGATCGCTAGGCTGGGTGCCATGGTGTTCTTCTATCCAGTCCCATGGGATACTTGAAAAAGAGTGCACTTCTCAGTCAGATGGGTTTTATAAGTGATATTCATTTTTTTCCTTACCCGGAAAGATTGAATTCAAATAAAGAATTCTTATGTATTCTAAAAAGTAAATAGAAAATAACTGAATTTAAGTACTTACCATTTCATCTCTTTTCGAAGCATTTTTATTAGCATATATTAATTGTACAGGGGGTGTCATCATATTTCTATACATTCTTACAGTGTACCTTGGTTAGACTCATACCTCCATCATGTTCCTTCTTCCTCCTCCACCCTGTTTAAAACAATTACAACAGTTTTCATTGTTCTATTTCATATGAGCATATAAACTACACCAACTGTATTCACCCTCCTTTATCCCTCCTTATTGATGCTTTGCCTGAAGTTCCTTCTTCATGTTTTCCTCCAAAAAAAGTCTGTGATTGCTACATTACTGAAAGTTTAGAAATTACCACTGAAATTCTCATGATTTAACAAATAAATCTTAAGAAATGTCCAGCATTTTCTAAAGTACAACAAATAGTACTATTAAGACAGGATCATAAAAGAAGAATATCTTCTGTCCAAATTTTTCCTTAATTTTGAGTTAATAAGTAGTCATTTACTTTGGGAATTTTTAGAGAAGAAGTTTTTAGTTTTTAGAATGCAATAATTTCATAAGGGAAACTTTAGAAAAATGAAAGTTTTTGAACCTAACCACAGAGAATTTGGCACTTTAAGTCTGGGATAGGATTGGGTTATATACCTTTTTAACAAGCATCTCAAATGATAAGAAAATACTGCTGATGATTAGGGAATGTTGTCTCAAGTGTTTTAATGTTTCAAAGCTCCTTATAATTTTTATAAATTCCAAGAGGGAATTATACAATGTGGTCTTTCCCTAATTTCTACCTGATGCTGATACCTTGGAAACGCAGTTGTGAGAAATGCTAAAACAAAGAGTTGTTTTGGAACATCTTTCCAGACCAGTTTAAATAATAGATGTTGCGTTAATTAAATTCTTAGTAACCAATTCTCATTTATTTATGAAGTGCACCTGAAGTTTGGGCTTACGTCCAACACATGAGAGAATGCTACTGAAGCATAAGCTGTAAGCTATACACCAGAGTTTTCATATTCAGTTTAAGGCCGTCTTGAGCTATATAGTGAGTTCAATGCCAACCCGAGCTACAAAGTGAGACCCTTCATTAAAAAAAGAAATATTTAAAAAGAAAAAAAACTACAAGTATTACAGATGTCACTAAGAGTAGAGCTAACTTTATCAAAATGTGCTGCTTAAATAGATCTGTAACATATTTTTTATGAATTTTTATTAGAATATATTCATTATACAGGGAGGGTTCATTGTGACAATTCTGATTAGACTTATATTGCACACTGGTTACATTGCCCCCATTGTCTCTCCCCCTCAACCCCCTCCTCACCCCACTTAAAGCCATTTGAAGAGGTTTCTTAGTTCTATTTCATAAGGTACATGAAGTCCATCTATCATATTCTGTCACCTTAATCTCCTTCCTTCACTCTCCCCCCTCCCACTAGTAACCCCCAAACACACACACCCACAGTATTTTATAGTAATAGTTTTCATTATTAATATTCAAGTTAATGTTCAAAAGGTTTTCTCAACGTATGCCCACTGTGGATGTGCTTTACTTTGGTCTGTTCAACCCCTTCCATTACTCTCCCTTACCCCTTTACCTCCCACCCCCCATTTTTCAACAGCTTTCAATACATGTCCTTATATCCTCTACATTCACATCTTATGTTATGCAATTTTACTAATGCTCTATCATTCTCTTTTCCTTTCCCTCTTTCCCTGAGTTCCCTAGAGTAGTTCCACTGTTACAAAATATGTTCTACATCTGAGTGTGTATATGGTCATGCTTGTTTTGTGCATATGTTTATCTTTGAATCTGTCTTCCATGTATGAGAGAAAACATGCAGCTTTTGTGTTTCTGATCCTGACTTACTTTGGTTGACATGATGTTCTCCAATTACATCCATTTACCTTCAAACCACATATCATTATTCCTTGTGGCTGAGTAATATTCCATTGTAAAAATATACCACAATTTTTTAATCCACTCATCAGTTGTAGGGGACTGGGGTTGTTTCCAAAACTTGGCTATTGCGAATAGTGCTGCAATGAACATCGGTGTACAGTTGTCTCTACTGTATCCTGTCTTACGTTCCTTTGGGTAGATTCCCAGGAGCAGTATCACTGTATTACATGGCAGATCTATCTTTAGATTTTGAGAAATCTCCATACTGCTTTCCATAGTGGTTATACTAATTTGCATTCCCACAAGCAGTGTATAAGTGTTCCTGTTTCATCACATCCTCGCCAGCATCTGTCATTGTTATTACCCTTGATTATGACCATCCTAACTGGGCTGAGAAGAAATCTCAGTGTTATTTGGATTTGCATCTCTTTTATAACCAGGGAAGTTGGACACTTCTTCATGTATTTACTGCCCATTTGTATCTCTTCCTTTGAGAATCCCCTATTTAACTCATGTGCCCATTTCTTCACTGGGGTGTTGATTCTTTGTGGGCTGAGTTTCTTGAGTTCCCTGTAAATTCTGGATATTAGTCCCTTATTGGATGAGTATCTAGCAAAGATATTCTTCCATTCTGTCCATTGTCTCTTGAGTCTGGTGACTATTTCCTTTGCTGTCTCTTTAATTTGATGCAGTCTCATTTGTTCATTGTTTCTCTTAGATGCTGAGCCTTTTGAGTTCCTACCACTGTATTTCCTACCATTTCCTGGAGTTGTTTCAAAGTTTCAGGCCTTAAATGAAGGTCTTTGATCCACTTTGAGTTGATTTTGGTACGGGGTAAAAGACGGGATCTAGTTTCAGTTTTCTACATGTGGATATCCAGTTTTCCCAGCATTTATTGAAGAGGCTGTCTTCTCTTCATTGTGTGTTTTGGGCTCCTTTGTTGAAGATTAGTTGGGTATAGATGCGTGGGATTATGTCTGGATCTTCTGTCTGATCTACTGGTCCTCCTGTCTGTTTTAGTGCTGGGTTTTTTGGTTTTTTTTTTTTTTTTTTGAGATCTATAACATATTTTTACCTAAGTTTTATAGCCATTTCTTCCTTTTTTTCCTTCTAAAATAAATATGACCCGTATATCAGACTTAATGGTTCAAAACTAATCCAGAAAATTTTAGAGGATTACAATCATTTACACAAGCTCATTTTTTATCAAATCAGAAAGGATTAACCTATGACTTCTACATTCTAAGAATTACCAAATCCTACTTTTAGCATTTTTCTTTTGACTCAAAGGTGATTCCTATTCATGTCTACCTCTCTCACGTGTTAAAAAATCAACACATTGAGATGTATCACTCATCCATAGCTTCTCAAGATGAGTCCCTGGACATTGTCAATCTCACAATTCTTCTAATCCTCCAACAATCTTAGATACAGAGAATTTAAAAATTATTTTACATAATTTTTAAATATTATGAATTTTTTTATAAAATTAAAGTTGAACTTAGATGGCATGGTTATTCAAAGAACACTTCTTCAAAAATAAAACAAAAACATGAAGGGGCCCAGTATATAAAGTGAATAAAAGTAGAGTAGCTTAGCCTGCCAAGGAGCAGTAGCCTCATGGTTCCACCTACTCAGTGGCTTTACACATTTCCACAAGTGCCATAGACTGTGCAGAGCTAGCTAGAAACAGAGATTCAGATAATTATTTTCTTATAATATTGAGTGATTGCTGTAATAGGTGAGCAGATAAATAAAGTTCAATGCAAGACATAAAAGAACAGAATCTTAAGAAAAGAAAGGATAAAATAAAGCAAACTGTATATGCAGTACACAGTTAACAAATTACAAGATGGAGTATTGTAGATGAAAAAGAATTTAATTCTGCAGTTTTATTTATGGAGAAGATTCTTGAAAGAAAATACAAGTTTTTGATGACTTCAAGATCTAAAGATACACTGTGTATTCTTGGTGAAATATAATTAAAAGAACCCCTCAACCCAGAAAACATCTCCAACAGATTGAAAAGGCAGAAAGAAATCTACCTTTTGGAGGGGGTGGGGGGAAGGGGGAGAAATGACCCAAACATTGTATGCACATGTGAATAAAAGAAATTTAAAAAAAAAGAAATCTACCCTTTTATATAGTCAAAGAGGTATAACTCATTGTGTACATGTTCTCAAACTAAACAGTAAGGAGTCCTTCAGTAAGAGTACTTGACAACACCATTTGGAGTGTTAATTGGCTTTATACAAAATGAAACTTTTCATATCTGTACCACAGGAAGTAGTTTTGCAAGTTGGAGCAAGGCTTCTACCAAATTTAGGCTCATCTCCTCCCATAGAAATTGGGAAATAAGGTGCTACATTCATTGATGTTCACATTTCAAAGAGAGTTCTATGTCTTTGAGAAGGGTATTCTGGATCACAAAGCTGACAAAAGTCCTATCTAGTTTTCTGAAGTTTTTTTCCTCAAAGAGAGCAAAAAGTTCTTATAATGACAAGTCTTCTCAAGTAAATCTCAAGTAACACAACTGAGGTAGAAGTCTCTTCCCTTTTTAACAAGGAGAATCAAGTCTCTGAATTTTTAGTTTTTATTTGTTCTTATAACTGATTTAAATAGTATTCATCTTGCATGACTTTCTCCATTTATCCTTTATTTATCCCAAATCATTTTCAGAACAAAACTTTAATGTTTATGAGAAGTATTTAAGTAACAATAGAGAATGGTGTTTAATCCAAATAAACTCCCTCCCCATAATATTCCTTACTGCATTCCCTACTGACAATTACAACCATACACTGTGTCTCCTAACCATTTTCTTAGGGTTTTTTAATGCCAAAATTATTTAAACAAATTTCTACAGCCATAGTTTTTTCAAGTAATATCTTTTAAAAATTGTTGTTAAACATTTTTATTAGCATATATTAGTAGTACATTGTGACATTTCCATATGTGCTTACGATGTATAGAATATCAAATTCCTAAGCTCAACTTGGAGAATGTAGAGAAAATCACTTACAAAATAAGTGACATGCTACACTCCTACTTAAAACTTAGTACCTCATTGATTTTTGTCCAAAAACCTTAGCATTAGTTTTAATGCCCTTCCTCATCTGTGCCTTTTTCTTCATCCCTGGCTTCTTTTTTGAATATCCTCCATTGAGAATATACTTAAGCCATATCTAAATTAGCTGCAGTTCCCTGAATCTTACAACACTGTGTCTTTCCCCCTTAGCCATCTTATATGCTACCACCTAGGTCTAGAATGCTAGGAACATTCACTTTATCTGGAGTTTTACTCCCACTCAGTCCTCAAGACTCAATACAACTAACATCCTTTGGAAGACTTCCCTATTTCCTTTCTCTTTCACCTATAAAAACCACTTGAGATCTCTGTCCTAGGTATTCCCATTCCACTGTCTTGTATCCCTACATTATCACACTTAATTGTATGTGATCACTTGTTGGCTCAACTGTAAAGGAAGCTCATTGAGGGCAGAGACCTTTTTTCTCTAGATTTTTAGTGGTTATATCATAATATTTCTTGGCAAATCAAAAAGTATTTATTACAAATGTGTTTAGGTGAGTGAATGAATGGATGGATTTAGATAACTCCATATAACTTATAAGCAAATAATCTGGTTAGTATGCTTTGAGTGACAGAAGACATGCGTAAAACAAAAGAATTAAAAATAACATATTTGAAAAAGTATATTGGTTTTTAAAGTGATTGTATTAACAGTAACTTCGACTCTCAAATTAAAATGTAAACTTATTATTCTTCACAATATACTGTCCTGGTTTATTTGAAATGTATTAAATTCTTTAGCTTATAGAACTTGGGGTATTTAAATACTCAATGTTTCTGAATATTGTCACTCACTGGTCTCACTTTATTTCCTGTGACTCTCCTCAGCTGATTTCTATTATTTTTTTCAGGAAAAAATGCTATTATACTGACCAGAGGAACAAATCAATGAGCAGGTCGGTGGGTGATGCATAATTTCTTTAAGACCAATGTGTCACTTGGAAAAATATAAAACAAAACAGTTGATTTCCCATGTCAGCAGTTGTAAATTTCAGGGAGAAAATTCTAATAATTTGTTGAAACAGTTTCCAAAGTGACTTGTGACAAATTGAATAATGTTTAAATCAGATCATTTCTTTGAGACTGTTTATGATTGACATTGTCAGAATTCTCCATGTTATAATTTTATGAAAGGAGAATTTTAATTGCTAGTTAGCATCCGAAAAGATTTTAATTTTAAAAATCATTATAAAATGAGAATCAATGGATAAATGATGACCCACTAGAGTAACAGAACAATAGACCTAGCAAAGACCATCTGTATCACTCAATCCAATACTCTTATTTGACAGAAATGGTAAAGACTAACATCCAAAGCCATGCAGTGGTTTACCAAGGACATGCAACATCTTTTGCATGCAGATCCACTCTTACTCTAACACCCTAAGCTTCCTCTCTTCTTCTATTTTAAAAATGAACTTCTTTTTAAGAGTTTCATCATAAAACATCAACTGTGTACCTATTGTGGTAAGAAAAGCTATGGAAAAAAAGAATTAAACCACAACCCTGAGATAGAAGAAATTCTTCCACCTTGGCTGCCTTAGCACTGTGTAACTGAAAGAGATGAGTTTCCATTCAATCGATGTCCAAACAAAAGACTTTATACACATGACTGTCATCCTGCTTATTACAAAAGAATCACCAGAGACAAAGCACAGGAATATGGCAGAGTGTGATGCAATGAATACTGCTGTAGGATATTACAAATCAGATTGACACAAAAACTAGAAAAGCCATGTAGTGTGAAGAGACCGTTTTAGGAAAAGATTCAATAAATCATTTCCTATACCAAAGAATATAACGTCAAATGTTATAAGTCGTAAGAGGAGAATATTGATCTATTTTTTTGAATATTAAATATAACTCTGGTAGGACTTGATGATGGGAAAAGTAAACCATAGAGAAAAAATTTGAAATTGGAATGAATATTAAATAAATTATTATTAAAATGACTTTAAAAATTAATGATGCTCTCAACCAGGTCAAATATTTCTGTCAGGTTAAGGTTCTGATTTAGAATGAAATTTTCTTCACTTCCTTTGTGGGTATTTGGTCCCTAAGTCATTTTTAATATTAAAATCAGTCATTGGAATATTATAATATATAAATTTACAACTGCAGATTGCCCCGCATGCCTGTTCAATGTTGGATGGATGACAAAATATCTGTTTCTACCCCTGTAAAGTGCTGCCATACACCTGATGAGACTTTGTAACTACTTAGTTAGTAGGTTTTTTGTTGAGTAGGCATCTTTCCTTCAGATATTTGCACAAGAGTAAAATACTATATATTAAAATCTCAGCAGAAGTTTATTTGCACAAAAGCATTTTACTTCAGTTTTAAAGGTAACTTGTATTTAGAATGCTTGATAAATATTTGTATGTAACAACATTTATAATAGCAGAAATATGGTCTTTTTTTCTAGTTTGGTTAACCTTACAAGTAAACTAGAAAAATGAGCACTATATCATATATTTCAATATGTTTTATCTTTTATGTTTATTATTTTCTGGTTAGCTTCATGAAATTGAAATTTACTTATTAGTCATTCCAAGTTATTATCAATGTATCTTGAACCTTATTATAACCTATCCCTTTGTATTTTACTTATTACAAATATTTTTATTTGTTTCTTGGCTTTCTGAATACAAACGAGGGGAGACAGGAAATAAATAGTAAAAAGAGTTCATAAAATACGACATATTAAAGTGAAAAAAATACCATTGTGTTTGCCTAAATTTATTCATTAACTTAAGGAAATGACTGATTCTGACTGGGTGGGGAAGAAAACTTAAGTGGAGTGAGTATGACGTATGCACGTATGTGCGGGACTAATGTGTGATGATAGTTGATATAAAATTGTAATGCTTGAACTGTAACAACTTCACAAAGTAAAAATTTAAATCAATTTAAATCAAATGTGCCCATTTTTTTTTTTCATGTATGCTTTTCCTTTCTTGAAGTGGGAAAGATGTTTTGTGCATGGTGAATTTTGGCACAAATTTTGGAGGGGATAAATAATGTATAGGCAATTGTCCTGTTTTTGAAGATCATCATTTCTCTGGGCAGGTTTAGAGGAAATAACTACAGTTTTATTATGGCAGCAATTTATTTTACTTACAAAGCATTTTCACATTCAAATATTAAAGAATCTTCAAAACAACCTGCAAGAAAGGCAGAAAAAAAAAAGTAGCTAGTTTTGCAGATTAGGGGAAATAAATGACTCCCTTACCATCACTTCTCATGCTCCCTGCTCCAGTTTTCACATCTAGTTTGGCAGCTTGAGTTTTAACCAAGTTCTTTTGATCCTTTAATCCAAACTTATTTTCAATTTCAATGGAATTCTCTTAGCTTTCCCCTGATTTTTAACACAGGACTCTAAGGCTCCATTAGAAGTCTTCTTCACATTATACACAAAATCTTGAGTTTAAATAAGGTCAGCATGCCCAACATCTACTGATATATAGATAATGTATTAGATGATTGCTTGAGGCAGTACAAATAGTAGTAGAAATATCTCCTTTCATGATTATTGTCATAAGTATTTATTGAGTGCACGCCATATGCAGTGCACTGTAGAATCAGTCATTGTCCATTTAATACTCAAAATATTCTTTCACTTAGAAGATGGGAAAACTAAGTGAGACTCAAAGAAATTATTAAGGTAGATTATGGTATCTTGGTATTCAAATCCTGTTAATATTTCCCCATTAAGTGGCATTGACCTCTTCACAGGAAATACGGGTGAAATGCTTAATATTATTTATTTTCTGTTACCAACATAATTGATGACCTGATAGTCCTTTGAGTAAATTTCTTACAAAAAATTTTTTTTAATTCACCTCATTTCTAGGTTGCTTGTAATTTCATCAGAGATGGAGGTCATCGGGGGCTATAGTATATCAACATTTGCAATGCCTCCTTTCATTTGACTCTCCTGGTCATTTAATAAAGACAAAAGATAGAAGTACTTCCTCTTTTCAGAACTGAGGAAACTGAAGCTCAAAGACTGGTGATGATAGTTCAGTATCAGGACATCCATCTGATTCTACTGCTACATTCCTTTCTTTAGCTGCGTTTAAAAAGCTAGTCATTGGTATATAATCTAGCTAATGCTTCCTCCATGTCAGTGCACTGGCTTCTGGGACATGGTGATTTTTTTTTTTATTTTAGAGACTTTCTTTATAATGAAAACCAGCAAAATGACTGCCTCCAAAACTGCTTATTTCTTATTGTAGGCCGAAAAGGAATATTGTAGTATTTCCAAAACTAAAAATGCTTTCACAGCTACATGATAATCGTACTTGACAAAAGATTTTTTTGAATCCTAAATTTCACAGCAGGATTTGATTTTGACTTCAAATTTTACATGACAATCTTACCATAATAAACTCAAATGAAATAATTCTTAAGATTTGGTATTTAAGGCCTGCTCATTGCTGTTTCAATTTTTTTTTTTTTTTTGAAGTTCAAGCAGAATTATCCAAATACTGAGATGTGTTTTACTTGTCTGGGGACATATTCTGTGTCTCTCTATTTGACTTAACTATTGCAGAAGATGCCAAAACTTGGCCAATAGAACATGATAAGTAGTATGTAAATATCGTATGATTTCCTTTTAGTGAACACAGCTGTTATAATAGTAACTTAGAATAAAATGATAGTAATTTGGAATCAAATTTTCAGAAGAAATCACTATATACAATGAGTGTGTCAGGGGGCTGGAGGAGTGGCTCAAGTGGTAGAATGCCTGTCTCGCAAGCATGAGGCCCTGAGTTCAACCATGTATTTCTTTTCAGTCTCCACTTGTGTAGAGCTACATGGCTGGTTTCTTTTTTTAAAACATTCAGGGAATAATCTGTATTAACACAGATAGAGATATATGCATACGTATATACACAGCTTCAATAAATACATCACACTACTTTTTAAAAATACGCTTCCCTACAGCCTTCTTTATGTATGGTAATACTTAAATGTATTTCACGGTATTGTTTGGTTTGTTTGTTTGTTTGTTTTTCCAATCAGGATAACAGGGATTGCCCTGAAAGAGTTTAAACAAGTGTAGAACTTGGTTTGTGTGAGAACAAAAGGAATGCACATGTGTGGTTGGGTGCGTGTAGGTGTCTGTCTTGTCTTTTTGGACTTCTTTCTTTAGTACTTAAAGGTCCTGTCAAGAGAAATTGGAATGGCTCTGAAATGTGACCTAATCTACTTCTAAAATGAGACTTTGTTCCAGGGTACAAAATTATTTCAAAAGAATCAAAAAGTGGATGTCGCAAAACCCAATGGTTCTTGACAAGTCAGCTTTTCCAGAACTAGAGGAGTCAGACTGCTACACCGGACCTTTCAGCAGAGCACGAATTCACCAGTGAGTTACGATCTCTTCTCCTATCATCTGCCTTTGCACCTTTCATTACCTGGAACTTGTTTGTAGAATAAAAAATACTTGTGACCATTTCCATTGTTCACCAAGTAGGCCAGAGAATGTGTCACTGTATTAAAATGTATGATTAACTCAGGAACAGTTCTCAGTGAACATTATTGGTTCTTTATTAATTTTATGATTTAGAGACATTCAAGTGACAAATAATTACTAAAGTAGAAAATCACTCAGTTAAAATAACATAATGATGATAATGGAGTTAGTATTAATAATACATTATCCAAATTGATACATTATTTAAACCATGGTTGCATTTAATTAACATATTTATTAAACTATTCTGGCTTAATCTTATTAAACTAGGGTAAGTGAGAATATGTTCAGGTAATATTGGACACCTCTCTCTCTCTCTATCTATATATTTGTCTCTTTCTCTGCCTGTCTACTGCCAACATATCTCTTTATTTACCCATTTATTCATTCAAATAATATTTATTGAGTTTTTCCACGTCAAGGGTTGAGGATACAATGGAGGATTAGGACATTTCTTCTGCCTTCTGCTTCCATAGTGCTCCTAGTCAAGTAAGCAAACAAATATGCAAATTTAGGATTAAATAAAATAAACATGAGGATGGAGAAATTTGCAATGTAATATAGAACAAAAACTGTAGAGCTCACTTATACCACTCTAGTATTAACCTGTATTCTGGGATATGGGAAGTTAAGAAAAGGATGGAACAGAATCCCAGACCATCAAATGTGTAGGAACCAGTGGGAAACTATCCCCTTCCAAACAGCCTATTTATTCCATTACTTATTCTTAGAGGTGGATCTAGAAGCATCCTTTCCAATTCCATCTCTAGAGAGGGTGGGGAATGGGTACAAATTCAAATGCCAGCTGAGATTAGGGAGAAGTCACAGTTCGTGAGAGCTCCTTCAGCTTTCTGCTCTATTTTTAAAGGACCTCTAGAGATCTGTAGTCCAACAAATAAAAAGTATACTCTTTCTCTGAAAACCCAAGGAACCAGCTTGATATTTGAAAAACATCAAGCAGATCATGCAATATCTTATATTACATATTGCTTATATTCCCCAACAGCCTCCCATTACTACTTATAATACAATACAGTTTTTAATAATCTTCTGTAGAGGGGCAAATTCCTTAGTTCCTGTCCAACATTCTCACTTCGTATTCTACATTTTCCCCACCATTTACTTACTCCAACCATACAAACCTTGATTCTACAGATCATTTGATCAAATGCAGTCCCAACTTTTTATTCTTGCTGTTCTCTTTCCCTGGCATACTCTGCTCCCACATCTCTGCATGGCATTTTCCTTCTTACTATTCTGCTCCCACTCCAACATCACCACCCCAAAAGGAAACTACTTCTCTATGCCATTGTGCTGTTTCATTTTTCTTCCTAGAAATTATATGGAATTTTATTACTTATTTGCTTGCCTGTATCATATTTCTTCATAATGTAACTGCATGAAAAAAAGAAACTAATCTGTTTAAGAAATACTTGTTCAGAAATACCAAACTGTGTCTTATGGTGAAAGAGCAATCAGAACGATGGGCAATCCTTCTGCTGCCTACACATTGGTGCATTTGAATATAGAAATAACACACATAATATTAGATACTGAGTAACTCGGTGTCAATAAAATTGACAGATGTATAGATTAAAATAACATTGCATAAAATCAATTGTGAGTAAAGATATAATGCAAATTTGATTTAAAAAAAGAGTGGGCCACATTCAATGGAGAGTATCCGGGAAGACTTTTTGAAGGAAATAGCCCTTTTTGCAGGTAAAAATATGGAGGGAGGTAGAGAAAGGGGAGGCACAGATATTAAAGACAGAGCAAAATCCAGAGAAAAAGAAGCAGGGGAATTTAAGGTGATGGTGACTTATACAATTTGACAGATAATCAGACAAAAGAAGCCAGAGCTCTAAGAAATAAGACTTGGGGAATTCATTAGAGTGCAAATATATAGAAAGACTTGGAGGAAAATAAGAAGTTTAATTATGCTCCTAATGGAGAGTTGCTGACATCCTAAAAGTAGAATAGTGCTGTGAAGAGTAGAGCTGAGTTTTAAAAGGCCAATGGAAAACTGAATGGTAAATTAGGAAGACACTTTTCTGGCAATCTAGGCAAGAGGCAGTGACTTTGAGGACAAAAGCGATAGTGCCTGAGCTGGAGAAAGGTTGCACAGGTAGTCAAGTGACTTAGTTAGGCAACTGCTTGAATACAGAAGATGAAGAGGAAGTGAGGATCATAGAAGTCTTTATACTTCAGCACTAGGTGTCTGCAAATAGTGGCTTATCATTCACAGGGATAAAGCTCCTGGAAACAGGAAGTGTCAGAACTTAAATGAGATCCAGCTCACTCCACTTATGGTGGCTCCCACTGTATTATAAGTTGAATGCTAAAATAGACCCCTCCTGTTGCTTTGAAATCACCCTTTTGCCCTTTGTGTTGCTAGCACTCATATGGCCCCTCCTTACTACTTTCAAACACAAGGAAAATATAGGACATCAAAGGAAAGGAAGACGATTGCTTATTGCTAAGCTCTGAAAACAAGATAAGCTAGACTAGAAGGTGTGTCATGGGAATGATATCAATTTTTAATGCATTATGGCTTGAGGTACACAAAATTAATGTGATCTTTTCTCTTCCTGCTCCATGCTAAATAAGAAATATGAGAACACCTATAATTCCTTTATAAACTGAAAGAAGATATGAACATGAATATCTGATAATTTCCTGCATTTTCTATGCATGTCAACTAATTTTTTTCTCTGTCAACTGATTTTTTTTTTCAAAGAGAGTAATTTCTGTTCTGACTTTGTATACTTCACATGCATTATGTTTAATGGAAGAAACAAATGGACAATTACCTGGGATCGTGTCACTGTGCTGGGATTTCATGCTCTGTTCTAAGTATTAAAATCATTCCCCTCATCTTCACAGCTTTATAATAAACAATAAGGACACCTTCTTTAGCAATGCTACTCGAAGCAGGATAGTCTATCATATGCTGGAACGCACCAAATACGAAAACGGGATATCAAAAGTGGGTAAGAACATTATTGAGTAGCATAGAGAAAGCAGATACTAATTATACCAGGAATTGTTGCTTTTTAACACTGCAAGTTTTGCCTTCATTTTCTTTAAATGACATTGAACCTAACTTCTATGAAGACTTTATTTTGCTGCCTTTCAAAAAGAAAAGTTTTTTGGAGGGTATTTGGCCAAATGTATCAATGTATGAAATGTGTAAATACTTTAGAATAGAAATTTTATTTCTTGAAATTTATTTCAAACCAACAATCAAATTTTGAATGACAAGATGCATAGAAAGTGGTTAATCATGCCTTCTTAATAGAATAAGATTAGAACCACCAAAAATTTCCATCACTGAGGACTGACAAATAAGTTAGGTCACATCCATAAAATATGTCCATTAAAATCTATGTTATATTTATTCACTCTTCATTTAACATAAACATACAGGGCAGTTATATGTATCTAGGTATATATTAGCCATGTGCTATGTGTTACACAAAGTATATGAGTGGATTCTCTACTCACGGGGATTAAAATTAGCTATTAGTTCTCTATTTATTGACTTTGCTGGATATCAACAATGCATTGAGTGAAAGAAAGCAGAATACAAAACTGTAAGTCTAATGCAATTCCCTTTCTGAAATACACATATATCAAAAGATGGGAAAGCCTAGAAAAATGTAAGAAACCTCTTACAGATTATCTTTGGGATGTAAAATGACAGCTACTTTTACCTTTCTAAATTTCTGTGTTGTTTGCTACAACATGTGTAATACCAAAGAAAATTGAGAACATCTCACCTAAAAAAATAAATAAAATTGTGAAGTTTGCATAGGGCTAAGAACAAAACAACAGGCAACAAACAAACTGGCCATTTAATTGCAAGGTTGAAACTAAAACATTGAAGACCTCAAATGTTAGTCAAATGTCCCAAAGTCCTTGAAATAAAAAAGTTGACAGTCATTGGAAACTTGTACCAACATTAAAATGGAATGCCACAGTAATAATATGAATTCATATGTTTCAACTGGACCACTTTTAAAAAGGACCTTCAAATTCTGATTCTCTTCTGATTAATAATTCATTTATGACTGAATAGTCAAAACAGTTACATTACCCAAAAAATTAAACATAGTCCAAAGTTTTCTAAAGAAATAAAAATAAACTGGGTGTGATGACTCCTGTCTGTAATATCCACTAATAAGAAGCAGAGAAAACAGGATCAAGGTTTAAGGCCAGTCCAGGCAAAAAGTTAGTGAGACCCTTATCTCAAAGAACAAGCTAAACAAAGCGATACATGCTTATAATCCCAAGAATAAAGAGACTGAGTTTGGAGGACTGAGGTCTGAGGCTGTCCCTGGGCAAAAGCACATTATCTGAAAAATAACTAAAGCCAAAGGACTGGGGACATGGCTAAGGAGGAGATCACTTGCCTAGTAAGTGTAAGGCCTGAATTCAAACCTCAATACCACCAAAAATATTAAAAATAAAACAAAAATAAATCCATAATATGAACTGAAATTATTTCTACATGATTGCACCTGTGCTTATATGCACTTAAAAAAATAAATAGAACAGTGGGGTGTGGTAATATATGTCCATTATCCCAGCTACTCAGGTGACTGAGGTAGGAGAATCACAAGCTCAGAGTCCTTGTGTTTGAGATGTGAAATTATTTCTAATTTTTTATTAATGTAAATAATGTTGCAACAAAAGTTCTATTCCAGAAAGGCTTTGTGAAGGCTTTTTTTCATGAGGACTGCGTCCAAGTATTCTCTTTACTGAGATGGAGATTTGCACTATCCTGTATTGCTATTTATGGCCCTTTGGCTTAGTATAAATAACTAAAGACTTTGCAATTCAATAACCTCCTGAGATGTTCTGGGGAAGTATAGGATTCTTCATCCTTGACCAAGTGCTACTGTTTTCAGAGTAAAAAATAATGTTGTTCCTTACCCAAATAGGTAGGCATTAAAATGCTCAGTCTCATGATACAATACAGCAAATCAAGCCATGTGTTGGCATCCTACAAAGGACACAGCAGCACTGAATCTCAATCCCTTCACAATCTCAGTGTCTGCATAGGTGATATGGCAATAAAAGTCCTTTGAGTTATTTTAAAATTTTCAATTAATCCCTGTCCCAAATGTGTGTATATTCTTCAAAGGGAATTTTTCATTGAAAAGATTCAAATGTTTTCAGTTTTATTTTCTTGTTCTCTTTCCAGGTATCCGTAAACTTATTAACAACGGCTCCTATATTGCAGCATTTCCCCCACATGAGGTAAACTTGAAAGACAATTTCCATTTCTTTCTTTGATTTTTTGTTTTTCCCCTTTCTTCCTCTGTCCTCTTCTCTCCTCCCCTCCTCTCGCTTTTGCCTTCCCCATTCCCTTCTCCTTTCTCTGTCTCTCTGTCTCTCTGTCTCTCTCTCTCTCTCTCTCTCTCTCTCTGTCTCTCTCTCTCTCTGTCTCTCTCTGTCTCTCTCTGTCATTTTTTGGCAGTACTGGGGTTTGGACTCAGCACTTCATGCTTGTGATGCAAGCATCTACCAGTCTACCAGTCCTCTCTACTTCAGTTGTTTTTCAGATAAGGTCTCTTGCTTTTCCCCTGGGCTAGCTCCTACATCTGCCTCCTACAAAGCTGAAATTTCAGACACACACCACCATGTTCAGCTTGTTCTGTGAGATAGAATTTCACTAACTTTTTGCCTGGGCTGGCCTCAAACAGTGATCATCCTATCTTTGCTTCCCAAGCAGCTGGGATTACAGACACAAGCTAACATGCCTAACCTAGGAACATTTCCACTTAAAAAAAGAAAAATACTTTCATGCTCAATGATTGATCCCATTTTTTTTTTTTTTAATTTGAGCCTGGGTTCCCACATGCAGGACATATCAGTCAGCAAGTGGCCCTGAAACTAAGACCCTATTATAATCTTATGGCTGCTCACTGGCTCTTGAGTTCCAGAACCCTTCTCAGTTTGCCCCCCATGAAGAATCTCCCGTCAGTGAGAGATGCTTGTGAAACAGGTATTAGATATTCTGACTGCAGCCCTCTGCATAGAAAGTGCATGCTTGCTCCAATTTAGGATTCACCATCACTCCAAACAGTCAGGTCCTTGGTTTGTGGCTACTTATTTAGGATAAAATTGAAAACAAATCCACAAGGCAAACTTGGAGTACATTATCTACTTGATTCCTGGCCAGATTTTTACCTCCCTGCCAGTTTCAAATAGAAATGCCTGCTCCAAATTGTGGAGTACCATGAGTGACATTTGAATTTGTCTTAACTTCTTCTTGTCTCCCCTCTATCCCTTGACATCTTTCTTAAGCGGATTTCACATTTTAACATAAAAATGAGGTCTTTTAGAGGTTTCACTTATGAACATTCAAAGCAATCACTCTCCTATTCATAAAGTTAAGACCAAGCACTCACAGAATATAATGTATTAAAATGTGGAGTCCTGCATAACCAATTATGGAAAAAATATATTAAAAATTTCCTATTTTTCAATGAACTCAATTGTTTTATATGGATGATTTTGTTTGATCCTTGAAACAACCTTTTAAGAAAGACAATATTGACTCCATTTTGTAAAGAGGCAATTGAGGTACAGAAAGGTTAAGCTTCAAAGGCAATGTTTTGAACCCAGGAAGCCAACATCCAATGGTTACACTATTTATAGAATATCTACTTATAGTAAGAACCAGAATAGCAACAGCAGGCAATATGTTTGTACATTTCAAGCACTGAACCCTCTGGGTGAGTTTTCCCTTTAGTCTAACAATAACAAGGAAAAGGTAATACTTATGTTTCCCATGTTAGATAAATAAACCTCAGAGAAATTAAATACCATTTCAAATACCACATGGTCAGTCAATAGTGAAGTGTTTTCAAATAGCAAATCTAAGACCCCAAGAGAGTTTTTTCTTTTTTTAGAAATAGAAGGTTTGTTTTAGCATACAAACAATTTGTTAAATGCTTCAAGTTTTGAAATATTTTACCTGTAGTTTTTAAAACATGACTAACATTAGAGGCTAAGGTCTCATACTTTTTAAATGAACACATACTCTCTTCCCTAACATTTAGAAAACTTTTCTATAACTAGGTCATTTCTTAAAGTAGAATAATAATTTTAATTACTTAACCAAAGATTACAATAATTTCTGTCATTGATAGTAAAGATACTCTTTTTATTAAAACACCTTAAGTTCCAAATAGTGAAACTTAAAAATTACTTTACTTTAAGTGAAATGAACCCCAATTTTTAAAAAAACAATTAAATAATGATTTTTTATTTACTTTTATTAGCATATAATTGTAAGGAACTGCTGAACAAAGACCATGCCACATGTAGAAAAGAATTTGTTAGAAGCACAGACTGATGGGCTGACTCTCAGGTCCAGAGTGCAGCAGCTCAGCTGGAATGGGTGGTGGGCTTTATAGGAGGGGCCATTCATCAAAGGAGATAGGGTTTCTGTTTCAGAGAACAACTAGGTTGTTGGGCCCTGATTGTCAGTGATCACCAGGTGGAATGGCTCAGTACATACAGCTAGTTGAAAAACAGGAAGTTTTCTGCAGTTTTGCAAGCAGGGAGATTTTGAAGCAGTTATGGGCAGGGGACCTGGTTTCAATGATAGCCTCAGGACTTTCTGCCTACCATATGGACGTCAGGGACCTAACATTCTAGCTTTTTGTTGGTAATATGGGTGCTGATTGATCTGGCTGCTTTCTGCTGAATGGGGGCATTGGGGAGGTTCTGGCTGGAATGTATGAGATCCCCGGGGACTAGAGGTGGGCAGTTTTCCTTAGGCCTCATTTGAAAATAAGGCCAGTTGTTGGTAGGCTGGAGAGGGTTGTAGTAGCATCTGGTGAAAATTCTGTCTGCTGAGCTCCCCTAGGTGATCCTAGAGGCATCTAAAAAGGCAAGGGATGATAAGGAGTAGGGAGAAAACGGCTGTCAAAGGTCACAACTGACAGTGCACACCTTTGATATATCAAAGATAAGGAAAATAGAAGATTGGCATCCCTTAGTTGAACAGAAGGTGGAGTTAAGCAGAGAATGTAGGTAAGCAGGAGTATTCTAAGGGCATGCCATCAGGAAGCAAGGTGGCAGGATTAAGGGGAGGGCAAGTCTGCAGGGTAACATCTGGATTTTCTATAAAAGTGAGGTGGAAAAGCTGTAATGTTGAAGGAGACAGGTTGGAGAGACAGCGGTGGGACAGGAGGTCAGTCATTCGGTGGGGGGACAGGACAGTGGTGGATTTCCCAAAAGTGAGTTTGGAGAATTCCTGAGTTAATAGAGCTGCTGCAGCCAAAGCAGACAGGCAAGGTTGCCAGCCCTTGATGACAGGGTCAAGCTGTTTGGATAAGTAGGCTACAGGAGCGAAGGTAAGACCCTTCATTTTTCCTAGAACTCCTAATGGCATTCCTCCCCTCTCAATGACATATAGCTTGAAAGGGTCATCTAGGTTTGGGAGAGAGAGAGAGCAGGGGCCTGGAAGAGGGCTTTTTGAAGTTTAAGAAAGGGAGTTTGATAGGTTCAGTTAGAGGGCCCCTTGCAGCTTCATAAAGGAGCTGGGCCAAGAGGGCAAAATTAGGAATCCTCTGGCCCTGAGGTAACCAGCCAGACCTGGGAAGGGAAGGGTGAAGGGGGATGATAAAGAAAGCATCCTTAAGATTGAGGACAGAAAAATAAGAGGTATCTGAAGGGATATGGGATAATAATGTATGTGGGTTGGGTACTACAGGATGAGTGGGAAGCACAGCCGAGTTAACAACTCTCAGGTCCTGAACCAATTTGTATGAGCCATCAGGTTTTAAGGCAGGTAGGATGGGGGTGTTACATGGGGAGTGGGTGGGCTTAAGAATCTCTTTGTCTAAGAGTTTGTCAATGAGGGGTTTTAGTCCCCACCTATGCTTCAGGGAGATGAGATATTGTGGCCTGTTTGGGTGAGTCTTAGGGTCTTTTAGATAGATTTTAATTGGTGGATGGTGGGAAACGACAGATGGAGAGAAGATATCCCAGACTGTTGGATTTACTATATTAGGAGAGATAGGGAGAGAGTTTGGAGCTGACAAGGGATGGCAATTTGTAAGTACCATTAGAAAAAGGACATGGGACTGGTCTTGAGTAGTGGGTGAGGTTGTAAAGGAGAAGGTGAAATGACGTTTGGAGAGAAGATCCCTTCCCAAAAATGGGGTGGGACAAGAGGGTAGGATAAGGAATGAATGTGTAAAGGGGACACCTGATAAGTAACAAAAGAGTGGACTAATAGTTTTTGGCTGGTAGAGGAGACTGTCCACCCCCACCACAGAGATCTGTGAAGGATAAAGCTTACCCAAAAAAGTCAGGTAGCACCAAGTAGGTGATTGAGGCCTACCTGCTACTTGGACGGTTACCCTGGGCTCCTCCAAGGTGATCTTGAAGGGGGCTGAGGTCCCAGGTCTGTGTCAGTCTTCTGCCACCAGGCCCAAGAGGTCCGTGAGGCCTTTAGTCTAGTAGGAATGGGGATGGGAGACTGACCTACATTGTGGAGGCAAAGAGGAGCAGTTGGCCCTCCAGTGTCCATTCTGGCCACATTGTGGACAGGGTCCTGGTGGCAGGCAAGGTGAAGGGCAGTTTTTTGCCCAGTTTTCCATCTGATTGCATTTGAAGAAGGCCCATGGAGGCATGCATTGTCCTGCCCTTTTTGAAGATGGTGGAGGTGACCTCAGGGCAGCCACCAAGAGCTGGGCCTTAAGGTGGTCTCGAGCCTCCTCTCAGTTGTTAAATAACTTAAATGCCATTTTCACAAGATCTCCTTGGGGGATTTGAGGACCATCCTCTGCCTGTTTAAGTATTTTTTCGAATATCAGGAGAGAATTGGGAAATAAAATGGGAGTTGAGAATAAGTATTCCTGCCCTTGAGGACAGATCAAGCTTCATACAGCGGGTTAGGTTTTTTGTCGGGTGTCTCAAAAAGTCAGTGGGGTTTTCAGTTGGACGCTGGATAACTTCTCTAAGCTTATCAAAATTAACTCTCCTGTGGGAATCAGATTGTAGCCCTGCAAGGAGGCAGCTGAGCATATAATTTTGGGCAGCCAGCATGGAGGGATCTTGATAGTCCCAATGTGGGTCCTCATGCGACACTGCCGTGGATCCCACCAGAAGAGTGAGATCAGTGCAGTGGACGTCATCAGCATGTGCCTTTCTGCCAAGCAAACTCTTTCCTTTTCATCTGAAGTTAAAGTGGAGGAAAGAATAACATATATATCATGCCATGTCATATCATATGCTTAGGTATTTGAATTCTTTAATATAAGAGGCTGAGTCATTAGAAAAGCCAAGTCTGTTTTCAATTTGAGAAAGGTCAGTCATGGAAAAGGGCACATGGACTCTGATAAAGCTGTCAGCTCCTACCACCTCCCAGAGTGGATATAGATGAACTGGGCATGCTTGGGAGGAGGTATGGGAGCAGGTATGGGATGCAGATGGGGAGGAGAAGGGTGAAGGTGTAGCAGGGGCTGAGGGTAATGGTGGTGGTGTTTGTGCCCGAGGGGCCAATGGCTCAGGGTCAATAGTGACTACTGTGGAAGAGGAATATGGTGGCAGATGTTTAGAAGAGTCAGCAGGAGTTGAAGAAGGGGGGTCTGAGTCATGGGAGGATGGGGTGGGAGAAGAGATTGGTGTAGAGGCCTGGTGGGAAGAGGAGTTGGGAGGCCGGCAGACAAAGCCTGTGAGGTCACAAGTAAGGTAAGAATCTTCAGGAGATGAGTTAGGAAGATTTTTAAATCTTGAAGGGGGGTTTGTTGCTGGCAAGGAGGATTTGAACAGTGTTAGAAGGTTGGAGCAGGGAGGATCAAGAGAGGAGAGAGAGAAAAGCTTGGACATACAGAATTTCGGACCACTTGCCATTGCAGGGCAGAAATTGTCAAGATCTATAAGTGTGTGAAAATAAAAAGTACCATTTTCAGGCCATTGAGATTGATTGTCTAGCTTGTACTGAGGCCAAACAGTGTTGCAGTAATAAATTAGTTGTTTAGGTTTTATATCTTGTTGGAGACCAAGGTTCCCGAGGGAGCAGAGAAGGCATCCCAAAGGCATGGACATGTCTAATTTAGAGTGTGTGGTCCCCATGGTGTGGCCAGGAAAGAGAAAGGAGAGAGAGAGTTAAGGTTTTAAGAAGAAGAAAAAAAAAGCTCATGCAGCATTGGCAGGCCAGTACAAACCCCAGGCCAAGTGCCCAAGTTTCCTCAGGTTGTCTGCCTTACAGCTGTAGTGGGCTTGGAGCTTTTCCTCAGGTTCCCAAGGGAGAAACAAGGTGAGAGAGAGAGACAGAGAGATAGAGAGAGAGAGAAGAAGGGGGAAGTGTTACCCAAACAGGTTCCCAAGGGTGGGTGTCCCTGGCCTGGGTCACCATCCACAGAGATGCCCAACTGGTTAGCCAGGCATCCCCATGCTAAGTGGAGGGGTGCCCCAGTGGGTGTAGCTGGCATACCTGGTGTAGCGCTATGACTTCCGAGACAGAGAGAGAACAGGCAGCTCCAAGAATGGTGACACTTACCGAGTCTGAGGTAAGTCATGTGGAGGGCAGAGGGAGAGAGGCTAATGGTGGATGGGAGAGCTGGCAAGGCAGTAAGGTCCAAGATCCACAGTCCATAGGCACATGGGTCAATTCAGCAGTCTGGGTCTGGGAGAGGGCAGGACACAAGGGGCAGGAATTGACCCCAAGTGAGAGTGTCTTGTTAGCCTCAGACCATGCCAAGTATAGAAAAGAATTTATTGGAAGCACAGACTGCTGAGCTGACTCTCAGGTTCAGAGTGTAGCAGCTCAGCTGGAATGGGTAGTGGGCTTTATAGGAGGGGCCATCCATCAAAGGAGGGAGGGTTTCTGTTTCAGAGAACAACTGAGTTGTTGGGCCCTGATTGTCAGTGATCACCAGGTAGAATGTCTTGGTACACACAGCTAGTTGAAAAACAGGAAGTCTTCTGCAGTTTTGCAAGCAGGTAGATTTTGCAAGCAGTTTTGGGCCAAGGGACCTGGTTTCAATGATAGCCTCAGGACTTTCTTCCTGCCCTATGGATGTCAGGGACCTAACAATAATAATTGTACAGGGGGATACACAGTGATATTTACATGTGTGCTTACAATATATCACCCCTCCATCATTCTCCCTCACCCCCCCCTTAAAACAATTTCAATAGATAAGACATAATTCTTAAGGAGCTATAAAAAATTTCAGTAACAGAAACATCTACCACATCATTCAGTGCTGGGTTTAAGTTTACAATCTCTGAAGCATTCAGAAGGTTACTAAGTTATTCCATAAGGGAAGAAATAGTTATTTGTTCAAGTTTTAGTAAAAGAGTGGGTACCAATTTATGTCATGTTATGTGTCTCAGGGAGCCTACAAAAGCAGCCTGCCCATCAAAACCCATGGACCTCAGAATAACAGGCATCTGTTGTATGAACGCTGGGCACGCTGGGGAATGTGGTACAAGCATCAGCCTCTGGATTTAATCAGGTACTACAATTGCACTGTTAATGGAGAGCAAATTGTGCTTTTTTATTCTCATTTTAGTATACTGGGAATTATTATTTCTTATACCTACCATGTTATCTATGTCAGCGAGAATACGTCTGAAAAGAAAGGAAACCACAATATGATTGTTTGATGTAAGGAACTTAATGCAGAAAATAGGTTGCACAGGGGACAGAAGAACTGAGATATCATACAAGGCTTTTGATTGTATATGAACTGAGATATCATACAAGGCAGTTGATTAACAACTGCCAAATGTACAAAATCCCCTAAGGATGGAAGGAAAACTGCATTCAATGTATTACAACAGTCCAGTGGCTGGGACACAGCATCAGTTGCACACCCTTGGGAAACACCAAGAAGAGGAAAAATATTATGGATTATCCGTTCCTTCTACTGCCAAGTCTTCCAGTACATCTTAGCCCACCTTAACTGTTAATATTTTACAAGGGAACTGAATAATCTACTACCCTATGAAAAAACAAAGCAAAGAGCAAAAAAATGGACCTGAGAAAGGAAAATGATATACAGCATTTATGTATAAATGGTCACCTATTAGTATTCACAGAGAACTGGACTCATCAGGACCCCTCTTCAGACATCAAATTACATGGATATTCAAGTACTTTATATAAAATGGAATGGTATCTGCATATAACCTATGTTCATCCTTACATATATTTTAAACTGTCTCTAGATTATTTACACTTAATATAATATTAATATCATGTACATAGTTGTTATACTGTATTATTTAGGGAATAATGGTAAGCAAAAATATCTGTATATGCTCAGTACAGACACAATTATACAGTCCTAAATACATTTTTTTATCTAAGTTGGTTTATTCTGTGGATGTAAAACCCAAGAATAGACAAAACTGACTATTATTCATATTATCTACTCCATTCCAGGAAGTATATTCCAGTGAGTAACTGATTTCAACTGGAATTAATCTTAAAACAGATACATCATGATCTATTTATTGCTGTCTCATAAAACCATATTTACTAGGAATTAAGAAAATTATTTTTAAGCAATATTTCAGTATCAATAACTATAGAACACATTGCTGTAGCTGCTTAGGGTAATTTCAGCAAGCATCCCACATTTTCAATAGTGTTATCCAACTGCTACTACTACTAATTCTTTGCTAACAAAGAAGGGTAATTTGTCTTAGAAAAATCATATATTTGTCTCTCAGTTGCTAAGGGGAGTGTGTCATGAAAACCTACCCAAGAATTCTGTAAAACAGTATAGATGTTGCTGTGATCTAGGAATTTAGCTGCTACCAAAATTGAGATGGTGGTGGGGAAAAATGTCATGCATAGGATTTGTACAAGGTTTAGTTTTATACAATCAGAAAGATGGTTTGTCTGTAACTGTGCAATTTTTGGAATTAAGTTGTTTTTAAAACACATAATTCTGAGGGCATGACTCTTTTTTGTGTTGCTTCCAACAAAATACACAAACACACACATACAGATACACACGCACACAAACACTCACTTTGATCATGGATGTTAGAGACTCAGAGCATTATCATGGTTGGAAAGAAAGCTCCTTAGCAGTGGATGGAAACTAACAGGCCATCAATTCATTTTATTTTTTTAATAAACAATTATTTCTAGAGAGTTGTTTGCATTATTTTCCAATTTTAAAAATGGATTCAAACATTTCATAACCAAATCTATCTATTTTCAATCTATTTTTATAGAAAATTATTTGAAACTAAAATAGTACATTTTAAGCATTCATCAGCTACAAAACCTACTTAAAAAACATTGTTATTTGAAAAAAAATTTACAACAGAAAACAGAGTTTAAATTTAAGAACAAAGTTGTTGAATTAAGAGATTAGTTCTAAAACAATAGATTTCATTATTTGTTTATTTTATAATAGAAGTTTTTTCAACAGCAGAAGAGATCATCAAATGAAATGTTATGTGAGATGTTACTTTGTAAAAGAGATAAAGACAGAGTAGCAATAATTGAAGTATGGTGAGAAGTTATGGCAATGGTACGCTCTCTTCCTCCTTTGCTCTGTTGTGGTTTTGTTATACCTTCCAGAAACAATTAGACATCACAGGATATTGTGAATATAGTACTCTAGGTAAGGGACATTTCATCAATCTTTCTTTGTCTACAGCTAGGTTCTCCAGCTCCTAAAACAGATTTGAAATCTGTCTTTTACTGAGGTGTTATATAATATCTAGTAATATTGTGCCTCTTCTTAACCTTCAACAATGTGTGATTAAATTCTCAGTATAATTCTGTCTGAGCAGTTTGGTCTCTGCAGTCCTCGGTCATCACTTTTATAAAAATATTCCATTGTTTGTAAATGTTCTAAAATCCCTGCTCCACCCCACTGAGGAACACTCGTTTAAGGAAAAAGTGGCTTTATTTTTGCAATACCTGTTAATATAATACGCTTCAGTTTCAAGTAGAAACTTATCATTGTATAAGAAATAAATATACCATTGAGTGATGTTGCCTGGGTGAAATAAATAAAAGGAAAAAGTTGGATAAACTTGCTTAATGATGGATGACTTTAAGTCTAAGCCTGATGAAAATAGTATAAAATTTAACTGACACAATACAGAGAATGAAGTACAAAGCAAATAGTTTCTAGGAAAAGAATCTTTATAAAGAAAAAAAGACAAAACAACTTTCTTCCCAGCAATAATCACTGTTCAGTTCAATATTCCCTAATGAACTTTGACATACTATTCTTTAAATCAAGAGCTGGAGAAAAACATTGTGTGTGAAGTAACCATGTTTAGAAGATGAAGACCTAACAGAAGTAGAGAAGTCAGCAAACTTATGTTGTTTTTACCAGACCTTTATAAACTACATTACCATTCAAATTGGCGGTAGGCTAAGGTAAAGAAAGAACAAGTGGTGTTTTTCTAATTTACGCAAAAACGATATGGGTTAGCACAGGTCTGTGATATAAAGACTAAAAAGGATGCTGCTAAGAAGATGGAGGAAGGAAACAATTGGGGTATAAAAAGCCTATGAGCCATATTAAGAAATTTGGAAAATAAATAGATACAGTTAACAAAAGTAAGCATCATCACCAGTATAATATACATTAACGAGCAGGAATATCAGATACCCTAGATGGAGTTGAAGAGGAACTGGGCTGGGAGCCTGTTCCATATGAAATTCTCAATTGTTGTGGTATCAATGTTTTTCTTGCTTTAACTCAAGGTAAAGATTTGCTTTCTTACACAGGCTGTACTTTGGTGAGAAGATTGGGCTGTACTTTGCTTGGCTGGGGTGGTATACTGGAATGCTGATTCCCGCAGCAGTTGTTGGCCTGTGTGTTTTCTTCTATGGATTAGTTACAATGAATGAAAGTCAAGTAAGGTAAGTTATTAAGAGACTTATTGCAAAGGTTTGGTCTGTCTTTTTTCTTTCATGGTACTAGGGTTTGAACTCATCAACTTTTCTTCTAAGTGGGGAAAGCTGAAGTATCATGCAAAAAAAGTATTAAAATTTAATTCATTTCCTGTTTTTGATGTTTTAAATAGGAAAGAAAAAAGTTCATTTTGATACTTTTATATGAAAATTCTTTTAAATAAGTTCCATGACTATTTATCTTTGTACTAAATTTTTCTTTCCAGTATATGAAACATAACCTAAAAATAGTAGCAAGAATTTGACAAAAGTCAAATATGTCAGAAGGGTAATTCTTTTGTTAAAACTAGAGTGACTCAAGATTAGAAAAAAGAACAAATTATTCCTAGAAATAATGCATTATTATTCCGTAGAGATAAGTCTCCCTAAGGTAAAATGAATCTTAGTAGATGTATTCTTTAATAAAATTACAAATATTTCACCAAGTTCAACTTTGTGCGATCAAATTCAAAACATAAAGAAGCACCTTCCCCACGTCCACATTTTTCTTTAAGCTCAGTACTTTCTTTTCCTTAGGTCCATCTTTTAACCATGTGCTTGTACTGGCAGTACCATGACTCCATGACAGCTAATTCTAATGTGAAATATTTCTTCTTCTTTTTTTCTTTTTGCTGGTGCAAGGGATTTTCTTTTCCTTTTTTTTCTTTCTTTCTTTTTTATTGTTGTGCTCGGGGTACATTGTGGCATTTACGAAAGTTCTTATTTTGTATATTGGATATCTCCAATATATCATAGTTGAATTCACCCCCTCCATCATTCTCCTTTATCCCCCTTCCCTCATACCTGGAATAGTTTCAACAGGTATCATTTTTCCATTTACATACGTGTGTACACAGTATTTGTACTATTTTCACCTTCCCATGCTCTTTCCCCACTTCTTTCCCCCTCCCACTGGAACCAACTGCCCACCCCAGGCACTCCTATTCTCCAATTTTGTAAAAGAAAAAAAATTGACATTTTTGTTTAAGTTAGCCATACAGGGAGTTTCCTTGTGACATTTTCATGTATATATGTATTATAACTCAAATTGGTTCATCTCCTCTATTTTTCTTTTTCTACCTTAGTCCCCTTCCTATAGTGATTTCAATAGGTTTAAAAATTCTATATTCATTCTTGTATAGGAAGTACAGCAACCATACTTTACTCTCTTAGGTAATATGAGAATCTTAAAGCTACTTTCCCTGAATTTCATATATATATATATGAAACAAAGTATCTTCATTGAGTTGAGTCCTATTCAATAACCAAGTTCCTTGATTTGATATCTCAGAGTCATCTTGTTCTTCATAATGCCAAGTAAGAATTAGCATGAAAACAAAGAAACACCTGCTGCTCATAAGGATTTCATCTAGTCAAAAGTTTGCTTCAGAGTTTTTCAGACTTGCACTCTGGAAGGCAGTATGTTCCTGGACAAACTTCTGCCCACTCTAGATATCCCTCTATGCTGTTGAGTCAGTAATCTCAGAAGCTCAGAGGACAGGTAGTAATTTGGAGTTACTGTGTCTTGAAAAGAAAAGCACTCTTTTTTGATTAATTAACAAATGTGGAAAATAACTCTGATAACTACTGCTCAAGGTGGTTCCCAGGAAAACATATTAACAAAGTCTTACCATGAACTATACACTCCTCCCTCCACACCTACAAAGTTGAAAATGAACAAAAGGGAATAGATTTACTGATCTTATTGATTTATTGTACCAGTGGAGTAAATTAGGCTCTCTTGTATGAAATAACTATTCTTTAACCTTTAGTACAGAAGTGTATTTAAAAGGCATTAGCAAACTCTTTTCTTTAGTCCTTTATGGTATTATATTACTGCTACCGCTGTCACACTATAATTAAGATCCTGTCAGACTTTCTATTCTAAACCAAGATAAGCAGCACTGAATATCTTGACTTTCAAAATTTGGGGACTGAAATTTTCCATTCAAGGTGTCAGACATGGTTGAGTCGTAGGTGTTATTTTGGTGGGGGGTGGGCAGGAGACTGGGTTTTATTTTGCAGTGATTCATATTAGGCTTTTTTATTAAGTTCCTTTTTGTTTACTGCAAGGTAGTGAAATGTTAAAAAGCTGGAGATGTGGTTCTGCTTATTTTGTTTGCATAGGATATAGCCAACTAAATTACAATCTTATTTTTCAATTGCCCTAATTAATTATTGGAGTACATAAAAGTCAAGTTTCAGATTATTGAATGGATGCAAACATGCACGTAAGTACATGTATGCAGTGGTCCTATGTAGCCAAATGTGATTATATCTATGCATTGGAGAGAACATATCACAGGCTTTAACAATTAATAAGCAATACATCTGCCCTGATTCTCATGGCGCTGGTTTCAAAACCCATTCAAAGAGCAAAACCTAGTTTTCTGGCCCATTCTTGCCTCTTTGACATCAGAACTCACCCAGAAATGTGTGCAATCCTCAGCATTAACCAGATTTACAAAGCTGTTGCTTCTTAGAGAACCTCCAAGTCCTCTCCTATTTCTCTCCTTAGATATTATAGTATCTTCCATTTGTCAGGTGCCAGTAGTGTGCCAGGTAGAATATCCCAGTTACTATTCTCATCTACAGACAAATAAATTCTTCAAAAAAGTAAGTAATTTACCCAGGAGACTATATCTATTAAGGGATCAACTAAATTTCAAACCTATATCTGATTCTTTTTTTGTGAAAAAATGTCAGAACATTTAACAATAGATGTATTCTGTCAATAAAATTTTACATACACAACACAGTTTAGGTGCAATTTAACTGAGAACTCTGGAACTCATTTATCTTACACAAGTAAAATTTTATACTGATTGAGCACCAATTCTCTGATCCTCTTTTTCCCACAGTTCCTACAAATCACGAATGTACTCTCTTTAGTTGTATGAGTTTGACTATTTTAGATACAGCATAAAAGTGGAATATACAGTATTTGCCTTTCTACAAATGGCTATTTCATTAAATATAATGTACTCCAGGTTTATCTATGTTGTTGTATAGGGTAGAAGTTCTTTCTTCTTTAAGGCTATATAATACTGAATCATACATATATGCTATGTTTTCTTTATCAATTCATCAGTCAATAGAAATTTGGGTTTCTGTATCTTTGGAATTTTTAATAAAATTTCAGTGAACAGAGCACAGCTCTTCAAAATCCTAATTTTATTTATTTTGGAAATATATTTAGAAAGATTACTAGGTCAGTAGGTAGTTCTGGGTATTTTTTATACTTTTTGAGGACTTTACACACTCTTTTTCCATAGCAGTACAACATTTGGAATTCTTACAATATGCAAAGTTTTTAATTTCTCTACATCCTCATCAATGCTTCTTTTCTGTGTTATTTTTAAAATATAACACAAAATGTAGTCTGGAGTGTAGCTTAGTGGTAGAACACTTGTAATTAATTAACACATGATTAAAGCACCAGGTTTAATCCCCAGCACTCCCAAAGTAATAAAACATAATACTAATCCTAATATGCATGGAAACTCTTTTTTCTGGGGTTCTCATTGTGGTTTTGATTTGCATTTTCCTTATGATTATATCTGATTTTAAAACCAATGTTTTAGACATAATGTTATATTGCTTTTCCTTTGTACTTACTTTTCTGCTATTCTCCACAAATGTATATCACCAAGCAGGAATTTCCTGTTCTATGTTTTGTCATGTTAGCTCAGTCCCTAGAAACACTGGGACCCTGGAATGAAGGGTCCAAACATCCATCCCCACTAGACATTTTGCTCCTTTCTTTAAATGGTAGTAATTGTTAGTCTTTCCAATCATCGTTTGATATGCATATCTTGCATAGACAGAAAACAAAAAAAAAATTCACAACTAGAGTGGAAGTTTAGATTATCATACTCTTCAAATAAATTAAGAAACTTCGTGATGGAACATCTACCCCCCTCTAGTGGTTAAGTGAAGTCAAAGAAACTTGTGATACTCAAATTATTATAGGCTGGGAAATTATGCTGTCAAAAATAATTAATACTTTTATGCTATGTGTTTAATAAAGCTTTGAACAACAAACAGAAAGGGAATTTAATGATTATGCCAGGGGAAACAGGACCCAGTCTAATTGCTGGGATTTGAGTCTTATTACTTTGATAAATCCATGGTCCTGTTTGACCATTTGGAATGTGAGAAGGTAGTAAAGATGGTGTAATGTAAACAACTCTAATGCCTTTTCTGTAGGAGCCTTGAGGGCTGGACAAATTGTGGCATTAGTAAAATATAATGAATTAGGATAGTAAACCTACTTACTTAAAGTAAGTAAACTTACTTTAAACTTTTCTTTTTCAAGAACTGTGCTAATTTTTCTTGTCTCTAAGAATTAGTAGTATTGCTAAGAGGCAATGTAATCTTTTCTTCCTTTTAGGTTTTAAATTGCATGTTTTACTTGTTTCCTCCTACCTTACTAGCAAGATGAGGATGAGAGTGTAGTATATAAGACACATTATCATCATTTATCAATTATTGTTGATAGAAAAATTCCTTTTAAATATGAAATTACTGTATTGTTCTTTGAGACATGCTATGGTTGATGCAGAGCTGGATCTATAATCAGAAAATCCTAAGCTTATATCCCTAAAGTACCTCTTGCTAGCTCTTGAGCAAGTCACTTAAATAAAACATTTGTTTCCTCTGCTTAATAAATTGCCATTATCTGGTCTTTGGATGAAGACTAAGCAATTTAATGAGCATGAGTCTATCTCTGCCCTCTGTAAACCACTGTGTGTAAATCATCCTTATGTGTATCACTGCTTACTATGTATTCTCATTTTGACTTGAGGTTATAACCATCTCACACTTAAAATACACATGCAGGGTTTTTTTGTTTGAGCATAGACATTTTTTAAAAACAGGAAATCTTGCTGTAAACATTACCAATTAAATTTGTATCAATAGTTGTATTTCCAGACATAGTTTCTAAAGCCTTTCTTTTCAACATTTCCAGAGTAGATTTATTTAAAGAAAATTTACTACAAGACACAAAGTGGGAAAAGGCTACCTATGGCAGATAAAGGCACAAAACATCTAAAGAATAGATTGTTGTGAGCTCTGAGTATACAAGGCTTTTCAGAAATTGCTGTTGATTCCCTATTCTTGTCATGAAGCCATCTATGATGTATGCTGAGATTTTCAAGGGTCAGTGGCCACAAAATGGAAGAGATAAATGTCATAAAATTTTATCCTCATTGGAAATATACTTAAGAAAAAAAAACTATGTCATCATGACCGTGTGTGTCAAGGCACCACACATACAAAATAACCCCTTCAATTCCCAGAAAACTTTGTGCACCAATGTTATGTCCTGCAGTGTGGGTCGTAAATTGTATGATCACTAGACCTGAGAGGTCAGAATAGTCAGGTTTGAGTCCAGCTCAGCCCCTTCCAAATCTGTGTACTTGGTTAAATCTTCTTTGGTTGCCAGATGTAGTGAATACTCCTACAATTCCAATCTTGAGGAGGCTAAGGCAGGAAGATCATGAGTTTGAGGCCAGTCTACACTACATAATGAAACCCTGTCTCAAACAAAACAACCAAACTCATCAACAAGCAAAACACTTCATTGATATACCTCACAAAATTATTCTGAGTGCTCTGGGATCATAGGGAAAAGTATCTTTATAAACAAACAAATGGAAGCCCAAGTGTCACACCAAGTAAAATACAACCTATTATCATTATAATATCTTGACAGAGTTTTCTAAAATCAAAGAGACAAACAAAACCCTGTGTCACAAATACTGAATACTGAAGGTAAGCCATAGTGTAAAGACTGTCCATACTGCTCACCATTCCCCACTATTTCTGTTCTTCCCTTTCCCTCCATGCCTTGCTCCTTCCATCAGGGTTTGCTCCAGGGGCTAAGAGAATTTTCTAGAGACAGAAGTTCATGGTGTTTTGTTTTGCCTTGCTTTGTTTCTTTCATTTCTCAAGCCAAGAAATTTGTAAAGCAACAGAAGTCTTCATGTGCCCTCTGTGTGACAAGAACTGCTCACTGCAAAGACTCAATGACAGCTGCATCTATGCCAAGGTGAGTGTAGACCTTCATATTCTCCTCCTGAGCTCCGATTTATCTCATAATCAAGCATTAAGAAATTCTCCACTAAATGTCTTTTTATCAAAATTTAATGATCCCCAAAATTTCAACAATCATTAGGGTCACTGACAACTGAAAAAATATCAGTTTGCTGAAATTGCAAAGACAGTATATGTTTATTTTAATATCTTTGTCTCCTTTGTTCTTATAACTGACAGTTACCATTAGAGACACAAACTTCCATTTGAAATTCTATCTAGATTCTTTCCATGAGAAAAATATTTTCATTACCAATGACTAAATTCTATCTTCCATGAAAACTCAGGAGGTTAAAATACTTCTAATTGTACAGAGAAAATAAAATAGTAGGCCAAAAACTCCCAAATTGCTACTTGTTAAAATCACCGGAGGGTTTTTAAAACTTGAAGGTCAGACCACACCCAAGAGCAAACAACTCAAAATCTTTGGGTATAGATATCAGGATATTCTAAAATTTCCCACTTGATCTCAATGTACATGCAAATTAAAGAAGCACTGACTTTTACAATGACAATTTTTTATTTGTAACATACTTTTATTGAAGTAAAATTAACTTATAGTAAAATATATGCTTTTGAAGTATATAAATTGACACATTTGTTATATGTTCTGGTGAAATCATCAACACAGTAAAGATAATGAACATATCTGACCTCCAATAGTTTCCGTTCATCCTCTTATAATCCCTGCCTCTCACCCCTCTCTAAACATCTGTGCTCAGGAGGCCAAATGTTTTCTGTCATTACAGATAAGTCTGTATTTTCTGGACTCACATGTATATGAAGTCATATGTCATGTAATATTTCTGAGCATTTCTCTTTAGTGCTGAGTATTATGTCTATATCAGAGTTTGTTTATTCAAACAATCTATTGAGATGTTTCAAATCATTGACTATTTTAAGTAAAGCATCTGTAAAACATTCATCTATAGGTTGTCCCAAGCAAATACTAACATTTCTCTTGTGTAAATATCTAGGAGTGGAATAGCTAGATCATGTGATAGGTATATGGTTAACCTTTGTGTTAGACTATTTTCTGTTAATATGATGAACTATCTGAAGCAGCCTACTTTATGAAGAGGCTTATTTTAGCTAATGGTTCTGGAGGTACAAGGTTGAAGGACCTTATGTAGTAATGGCCTTGTTACTGTCAGAATCCTGAAATGGTGCAAAGAAGCATCACTTATCAGGAGAAAAATAAGGCATGTCCATGTGTGTTTGTGTCTGGCTGGTCACTGTCCCAGAATTCAATCATAAAGGCTCCATTTCAGTGACCTTATCTAATTCTAATCACTTCCAAAAAGCCCTATTGCTAGCCAACGTAGTCAAATTAAATTTCTACCCTCTTAAGACTTCATAATACTTCATAATAAAAATTAAGTTTCCACACAATTGGAAATTTTGTGTCCAAACCACAGCAAACATTTTAAAACTGCCAATCAAAACTTTTCCAAAGTAAGGGCTACTTGGGCGATGGAGATCAGGAGGATCACAGATCAAGGCCAACTCAGGCAAAAAGTTCGCAAAACCCCATCTCAGCCAATGGCTGGGCTCAGTGGTGCACACTTGTCATTCCAGCTACACAGAAAACATAAAAAGGAAGATCACAGTCCAGGTTGGTCTGGGCAAAAATGCAAGACTCTATTATAAAAACAATAAAGTAAAGAAAAAGAAAAAAAGGACTGAGGGCATGGTTCGCGTGCTAGAATATCTGACTAGCGAGCATAAGGCCTTGTCTCACACCCCCAAATACCACCAAAAAAATTAAAAATAATTAGCTGACTTTTCCAAAGTGGTTTACCATTTCCATATAGTCAGTGAGCCTCAATATGGTAAAGCTACTTTCAAACATAATGATTTTATTAGATGTCCATCTCATTGTGGCTTAGTGACTTGTAAATCATTTGATTAGATGAGATGGGCTTGCTTTTAAAGTATTTGAGTTGAAACACAGCAGCGCTCTGTCTAGAACTAAATTTTCTCAAAAAAAAAAAAAAGCAAGATTTCTCTGTGTACTGTGTACTCTGCTAGTGTTCTGTGAATGATGAGGATTTCCAGTCTGGTTGACAGAAATAGTTGCTACTGAAATTCTCATACTTTCAGGAAATTTTTAACTTGGTCTCAGGTAACTCCCTCACACTCATGCACAGTGGGTGCTGGCTGGCTTGTCCCATTCTACATCTTTAGAACTCTTTTAGGGAAGTAACTTAAGCAGTAATAAGCCTCACCTTATTTGCTTTTTATGGGTCATTTTTGTTTCCTGATGTCCACGCTCTTAAAACCTGTTGCTTTACACATTTTGTGGATTTTTCCTTGCAACATAAGGGTATAATTGAGCCATCTTCCTTTAGCTTTTCTAGAAGTAGAGGTTTCTATACAATTAATTTTAACAAGGCTGGTTGTAAAACTAATAAACATTTCTAAACAAGACTAAAATTTAGTAAAATTAGCATCTAAAGGAGAAACGCTATTTGTTTATATTGTAATTTCTAAAATATGCTTATTTTTAAATTCTTTTAAATGTTCCAAAATGTTTTACATTTTGCAAAATCCCAGTGTATTAGAGTTATTGGATATATATACACATTTCCCTTGTTAGCTCATGAATTTCTAAAACATATGGTAGCCAGAGATACCAAAAACTCCAAATATATTTTATTTCTAGGTGAATTTTTTTTTTGACAAACCTAATACAGTGCATTATCATTATCTGAACATTAAGTGCAAAATCATCCATAAATGACAGAGTGAAAAAGTGATAAATCTGTGCAAAAACACACTAAATCTTGGGGGCTTTTGCAAATGTGCAGTAAATACACTATACTTTTCTGACTAGACAAAAGGATGCATAAAGACATGACTCAGAATTCTCTTAACTCTTACAAGGGAGGTGAAAAAGTTGGCTACCAGGAGAAAATATTACCTTATGCAACTATACAAGAAATAAAACCCACCTGGATAAAATATTTTATGTTTTGCACTTTCCTAGTTAAAATAAAATGTAGCTACTTGTTTTATACCATGAAAATTACAACTCTTGCTTCACTGGATGGAAAGAAACACTCTTTTTTATAGCCAACAGTCAAGGTTGACGTAGTCACATGGTCCTCTAGTTACATGATTTAGCAAGTCATCAGTTCAATTCCTTGTGAAACTCTTCACTACTTGTTACAAGCAATGGGAAATTAAACCTACCATACTGTTTTTGAAAAGTACATGTGTGTATATTTCCTTTATAATAGAGGATGTGTTTGCGTGGGGAAAAATGGTCCCATCATATGATGAAAATTATGTCAAAGTACATTACTATTTCCTTTAATGACTATTTTAATTTTTAATACTTAAAAGTATGAGTGTTAACAAATATTTTGCAGAGGCTGGGGATCAAGTGGTAGAGCATTTGTCTAGAATGTGTGAGGCCCTAGTTTAAACCCCAGGACCACAAAATATATTGCAATTTAATAATTTAGTGGGATTTTTACACTCATTTAAAAGTACTAACTACAGTATCAAATCTTAGGATGCTAGGATTTCTCATCAAGATGAAATAACTAGAAAGTACTAAAATTTTTATGTAAAAATGTCTCAACCCTTGAAATGAGTCCCATTTATAATCATTGTTTTCTAGATTTTTAACTTTTTTAATTTCTGCAGTAATTATTCAATACTTATTAGGAGGTTCAGACTGTACATTGATATTGAGACTGCAACAGATATAGGAGAGTGTTTTTTTCCTTAGGAAACTTCATAGAAGAGTCTGGGTAAGAGGACACATCAGAATCACATAGAACATTTGTTAAAAAGCAGATCCTGGGACTCACATTCTGAAAGTCAAAATTAATGGGTAAAGGATGAGACCTAGAAAGCTACAAATGAACAAGCTCCTTGAATGGCTTTGATTCTGAAGACCATGTTTTTAAAAGATATGTAAAGGAATGTACTAGTGAAATATCTAAGTTTGATGCAGCTTGCATCCAGGTGTACTAGATACAGACCATTATGCATTTTCTGTGCAAGAGTTAAGGACTAAGGCAGTAGGAAAGAGAGCTAATTCCAGTCCCTGCCCTTCACCCCTTCAATAATACCTTGGCCTATAAGGTTGGATTTGCACAGGAGCTACTTCTCTTTACTGTAATGGGGCTTAATGAGGTACAGGGGACAATTTCGAGACCTACTATCAAGCAATTTTAGAGGAACAGCCAATAGCTACACTAGAGGAGCACAGACTTTATGTCTCCAACCGCAAAAGAAATGATCTCCTTAAATAGTACCCACATTGATTGATTTCTAGCCACATTCAGCTTTCTAAGACAAACCAGCTGTCGAAGATAATCTCCAGAGAACCTGTGTTGTTTGAGCACAGTTTGCTTTTCCCTTTATACATTATCCCTTTTCACACCAGAAACACTAAATAAAATGTTCTTATATCACTACATTCATAAAAGCAAGCTATTTTTCTCACAAAATAATTCATTACAAATATGTTTTTAGATAAAAACAAGTCTCTTGTTTTTTTAGAAAATTTGTTTGCTGATTAGAGAATTTTCTCAAGATTTCACCTGGAGTTTTCCTTAATATAGTAAATGCTCTTGTTCTATTAGAAGGTCAATTCTCACTTTGAGGTAGGCTAAAATTAGGGAAACTTCAGGACTTATAGAAAAATATTATCTTAGATTAACCATGCTTTGGCTCAGGAACTGCCCTCACCTGGCTGGAACCACCCACGCCCCACCCCACTCATTGATTATTGGATGGGAATCACCTGGTTCCCCTTCCAATAGGTTACTGTAGGTTTTAAAACACCTGCAGAAGCCAGCTCTTTAGGCCTCCAGATTCCATTTGAGCCCCAATTCTGCTCCCGTTTGTATTTTCCTTCCCTAACCTTTATCAAACTCCATTTACACCCGTGTGTTAGTTATACCATGGATTCTTCCCATAGGACACAAAAAATTTGAAAGACTTCTGATCACAGACTACACTAGCATGGTTAACAGCTTTATTTGGACAACTACCTGTGATCTAAACTTCAGCCATCCACAGAGGGCTCAACTTCCCCTTTTCTCTTTTACTATTTTTAATTCAGCACCTTAAGTGAAGCCTGAGCAACTCAAGCTAAAATCACTTTTCTAATTGATCTCCAATATCATGACACATCCCATATTTAATAGATTAGCAAATCTAACAGGATGATTTTAAATTGTCATGCTTTTTCTTAGGGCAAGTTCCTAGCTCTCATTCTAGATTTTCTACCACTGTATGTATGTAGTCCCACATTATGTAAATATTACTTTTATATCAACTGAATAAAATGGATGTGTTTCTAAAAGGTTAATGTTTAAATTTATTGAGTTAAAAAAAAAATGCCTGAAAGTGTTGTGAGTGAACTTAGAAAGAAAAACACAATGAAAATTGATTTAAAGGAAAATGTTGTATAAACTATGAGAAATCATAGAAACTTTTTATTGTCACTTTTCTAAAAGCATGGTCATTTCCAAAACAGGGGACAGTCATTATTTCTTGATGACCTTTAAATCACCATATGTAAAGTCTCTGTTCTAATTCTGCTAGACCATTTCCTGTACTAAGGCCATTTCTAAAGGGAAACAGCTGTTGAACTGCTCAGAAGCCTCAGGTGTCTCTGTGGGATGTCTCAGGAAACAAAGAAACTGAATTCTCCTGCTGGGGATTCTCCTATAGACCTCTGTAGGAGAATTTCTTTATGATCTTTTCCTCTCCTGTGCATAGTGTATGCTGATGATTGCTCTGAAAACCAACTCATTTTAAAGAAATCTCAAGCCTCAATAATCAGAGAATTTTAGAACAATATAGCATATTTAATTCACAAACCTGTAAAAGAAACATGGCTTTTTTAGTGGTTTTTTTCTTTTTTAGGTGGTACTGGGATTTTGAACTCAGGGATTTACACTTGCTAAGCATGTGCTCTACCACTTGAACCATTCTGCCAGACCTTTTTATTACGTATTTTTCAAGATACAGTCTTGTGAACTATTTGCCCAGGCTGGCTTTGAACCGTGATCCTCCTCATCTCTACCTCCCAAGTAGCTGTGATTATAGGCGTGAGCCACTGGCTATGATAGTATTTTTAATAATTCAACATTATAGAAAAATACATCCAGTGCTTGCCAGTTTTACATATTGTTTTAGAGTGAGTTTCATGGGTTACAATTACAGTGTCCTTAGTATTATGTTAATACTTCCAGTGAGCACTCACTGGACGGTAAACTGAGCAAGAAGGAGGTCACTCTACTGCAACTTCCCTTAGAATGATGTCCTTTTGGCCTCACCCTCCTCTGAGAATAATACCCTTGCTCTCTCTACACAGCAGTTACTCCTTATCTGCAGTTTCACTTTCCATGGTTTCATTTGCCTGTGGGCAACTGCACTCTGAAATTATTAAATGAAAAATTCCAAAAATAAGCAGAAACTCCTAAGTTGTAAGTCATTGAGAATATCACGATGAAATGCTGTGTAGTCCCCTTCCCTCCTGTTTGGGCTGTGAATCATCCCTTTTACCCACATATCCCTGCAAGATGTACCCACTTAGCCGTCTCCGGTATCAAATCTACATTAGGAGTAGGCTCTCAGGCCTTGTGTTCATGTAACTCTTATATAAGTAGCCTAATGCTACCTAACAGTTCCTACAACATTCACCTCATTCCATCTGATCATATAGGCACTGTATCATCTCAGATCATCACATAAAGACTGAGTATAGCACACTAAGTTATTTTCAGGGAGAGACCACAGGAATACATATGGTTTGCAATACATTGTACTTCTATTTTATTATTAGCTGCTGTTGTTAATCTCTTACTGTGCCAAATTTATATATTAAACTTTATCATAGTGTGTATGTATAGGAAAGAATACAGGACTTGATATTATCTTCTTGATACTATCCTTGGAATATATCCTCCATTGATGGATGAGGGAGGGGTGTTATTGTAGTTTCTATGTTATTTGTATGCATGCAAAACATTTATGGCCTTGGTCTTATGAGTTTAACCTCACTCATTAATTTATAAATATACTGATAACATTATGCAAACAAAAATAAGCACAGGTAAAGTTAATTTTATGAAATGTGAATTTTATTGAAATCAAACAATCTTTTCAATCCTGAAAATTTTATTAAATAGCACTGCACAACTGTACATTGTTCATTATTAAGCTCCAGGTAAAAGCTGATTTAAAAAACACTTGTCCAGTGATTTGTGAGTGTTCTTAAAATAATTTCTTAACCTCTTTTAAGCCACTACTAGACCCATGGCACATTCTGAAAGACATGAGAGAGCAGGGAAAGTACTGTGATACCTTTCCATTGGCGGTGCCAACTCATTGGTAGATTTCTACATTTCCTCCATTCCTGAAAGTTTGGCTAAGGAAATGCAACAGATATGCATTAACTGAAAAGCTAAGTTCTTACATCTCATATTACAGTTTGACTGTCTGTGGACCCAAAATACTTCCTTAGGGTGCTCAAAATACTTCTAAACTGAAATGAATATGTAATACAAAAGAAATCAGAGGGCAAAGAGAAGGGGAAAAATTCTGTCATTCCCTCATCTCTTCCCATGAGATAATCCATAAAACAGTGGTAGGACCCATGAAGGGGTCACATGTGATATATTTACCAACTGTAAAATACTGTGATTTCATTTGAAGAAAAGATCATAGTACCTAATTGCAAACAGTAATCACTATATTATTACAATTTTTTGTATAATTAATTCTTTATTTTTTTTCTGTTAAGGTGACATATTTGTTTGATAATGGAGGGACAGTCTTCTTTGCTATTTTTATGGCAATATGGGGTAAGTATATCCTTTCATTACTAATTTTCTAAGTCGTATTTTCTAAGACTGTTGTTATGTTTGTTCACTTACACACACATCATCATCATCTTCATGTATGAGCTCAACAATAAAGTCTCTAAGCTGGTACTTGCTTTGTTTGCTTTCATCATCCATCCATTGCTTATTTGGGAAAAGAATTTAGTCCTTGATCTACAACTCTAATTCCCAAGGTCTAGACTTTCCTGCACTAAGTAGTAGATTGTTCCTGTCAAAAGCAGAGGATAATTTAAAACAAACTGAAGCACACTAAAATCCACATTAACCTTCTTATATTATTACTAGTAAAAGTGGTGAGCAGAAAACTTTTGTTTTATAATGATTCCATTTGTCTTTTTTTAATCTCAGACCTCTAGAGATGCAAAACCTATTTCATACATGATTAAATAAACAATAATATATAATAACTTCTATTGCTATCTAATGAGTTCAAATCATACAAATTATGTATGAGTACATTCTTTGGTTGAGATTTTTCACCTTGTTTCTCATTGAATTTTTAAGACAGCCTATTAATTGAAATCTAATACACATTCAGACAAGTTAGAATTCCCCAAACTTTGAATACCTGGTTAGGGTCAGCTTTCTCTCATGGTCTTGTTGAATGCAGTCATTGTCAATTTAGCAACTCAAGGAGCTGGCTATGTATATGCTGATTCAGAAAACTGAAATATAGTAGAAGTCTCTGTTCCTTGATTTCTCTGGAACAGAAACCCAAGACCTTATTTCTTTTTCTAGCTTTAAGACAAAACTTTTTGTTGTAAATTTTCCCTCAAGAAAATACTGATCTTGTCTTGTGGTCCTGCAATTGCAGGTAGAGCAGTGCAGAGTCAACTCTATTGAATTTTGTTGGAAAAATACAGTTTGGGTTCCCACTTTTTTTTGAAGGAGTTTTATTATTAAATTATAAGGCAGTGATACCATAGTGATTCTTTTAGTTGTTTCCACAGAGATTCCTTATGAAGACAAAAATAACCCAAAATACAAATGGTGCCTGTGTAATAGTGCTTCAGCTCAGCCAAGAGCTGTCAGGAAAGAAAACTTGATGATTTATCCCCCGGGTTTCTGCATTCGTCTCAAGAGTTAGTAGTTCTGTTTGCACAGTCCATATGACAATGACTTTTGCATAACCTCTTGGAAGATGAGTTTGTTAAAAAAAAAAAAGAAGAAGAAGAAAAGGCCAGGATATACATGAACACTTGTGCTCTGAAGCGTTTCTTCTCTTAGTTTTATACAGTGGTAGGAAGTGGAGGTATGTCATCCATAGGAATGCCATCAAGTGCATTTTCTCTGCTTTCTGGCATGGATGAATCATTCACAGGTGGATTGTAGTAACTAGAATTCCCAAAACTCCCATCGTATGGTTCTGGTGTGTTGTCTAATCGCAGAACTGATAAGACAACAAAATAAACAGAATGGTTTTATAGTGACAGTCTGAAAGATGTATGCTTAGGCATCTAATTTTATGACCAGATTATAGGAATTGTTCTAGATGAATAATTAGGTATATTGTTTATGGGGGCTTTTCAGATGTAACTTTGAAATATTAAGTAAGTGGATATTTTTCAAGGCACATTTATGTCTTTGAATAAGACAACAGTTGTACTTCTAAAATTTCACTGCTAGTAGACCCAAAATAAACTAAGGAAGAGATCACAACAAAATTGTACCAGTACCTTAAATAAGGATATGTAAGCATATGGATCTTTGAGTTTTGAGTCTTACAGTTTCCAGAGCCTTGTGTGTATGTTTAGAATTTTAAAATTCTGCTATAAAAATTATTTTAAAATATTTGCCATTATTTTGTCAATTACCTCAATATCTTGGTGGTCAAACCATTTAAGGTACAGAAAGAAGAAAACTATTTGAAAGCTATGTTTCCTTCTGAGATACAAATTGTCATGTACTTAAGATTTTTCTGATTGATAATGTAATTTTTTCCATTTCAATGGATAGCTATGCACTTCATTAATGATCTTGAATTCATTTTCAAAAAAATCTCCACGTACACTAGATATTTTAAATTATTACAAGCAGTCACTAACTTCTAGTTAGGTCAGTAATCTAATTATTCAGTTAGGTATCATCACATTCTTATCTACCATCCCTTAAACCATCTGTTTACAAACAAGGCCACCAGGAACTTTAGGTCTTTGGGAAAAGTGTCTCAAAGTTATCATGAAGAGGTAGCATGACTGAGTTACTCCTTTATGCATCAATCACAACTACTTAGAGTATACTAATTTGATAGGTTGAATTTTTGCATTACATATATAAGACAAGTTTCTTAGTTTAAAAAAAAATGTTTGGAAGTTATTGTTGTTAGAAGTCCTGTCCTTTCATATTGAAAAGTGTCTTTTTTTTGTTGTTTTACATGGATTAATAGAAGCGTATACACACAATGCTGTTAAACTTATAGTTAATAGGTTTGGTTTAAAATATAAGTAATGTATCAGTCACAAACTGGACATGTCAAAACTCAGTGAGACTTCTTCCATGGGACTCATCAGAAGCAGTTCACATTTGTTATAGTGGCAAAATTCCTTGTGCAAGCAAGAAAAAACAGATTTCCCCTGAAAATTAGAGATGAGTCAAGCATCTGAAGTGATTTCATTTCTGTTCTACTTGAAATTATTATAGATCAAACTCACTGTTTGATTTTTAGCATATGTGTTTCTCATTTGTAGATATTATGATTGGTGTTTTCCATTATATGAATGGAAAATTCCTGAGATAAAGTATATTTTGACTTTGTGTGGGTAAATACACAACTTCAGATACTCTCTTTCAGAGTCTCATTAAGATAGTTAATGAAGAGCAGGGCATGGGTGGCTTACTCCTGTAATCCTAGCTACTCAGGCAGTAGAGAGCAGGAGGATCACGGTTTGAAGCCAGCCCAGGCAAATAGTTTGTGAGATTCTATCTCTAAAAACCCTTCAAAAAAGGTTGTCGGGGAGGTAGGGCTAGTGGATTGGCTTAAGGTGAAGGCCCTGAGTTCAAGCCCCAGTACTGAAAAAAAAAAGATAGTTAATAAAGTTCTGCTATATTTGTACATACTTTAGAAGATTTCCACAAAGAATAAATCTTTGCTCAAATTATTGCTACTAAGAGATTACAATGGCAAAGAATGGCTTTGAAGTCACTTCTTAACAAAACTCATTTTTTCTTAATTTCATACCATTATATTCCAATTTTATGCATATGTTTGGATCCTGGAATTATGATTCAAAGCCAATTTTCATGCAATGCACAGCAGTTCCAAGTAGTTTTTAAATTTCACTCACAGTGAATTTTTCCTTTGAGAAACAGAGGTAGGTCAAAGTAAATCTTTAGTTTGTTTCTGTCACATGAATCCTTGAATCTCTTCCAGACAATGCATTTTCATTTAATTAAAACCACTCTGTCTAGGTGATGTTCTGAAAGTAGTTTTTACCTGGTTCATTTCTGTCCTCATAAAGTCGCTGATGGGAAAATGAATCTGTTTTCCTTTTTCCACACAACAAGTAGCCAACAAGACTAAGCAATGAAACGCCCAGAATAGCCCCTAATATGGCACCAAATACTATTCCTGCATTTCTATTCTCTAGGAGATAAAAAAAATACAAATACAAGTAAGTAATAGGAAATAATTATTCCAAACACAGAAGTAGATACATGTGGACTTTGATATGGCAAAGAATGTTTAATAATTTATTTTAAATTAGATAATGGTGACAAGTTTGGGTGTGAAAGTGATGCACATTTTATAAGGTACTCGGGATTTGTGATATATTAGCAAACTATGCTTCTTGATAAAAACCACACTAATGATTTTTGATTACATGGAAATACGTCTATGTCTTAGCTTTATAATTGACTTGTTACTTTTTAACATGAACAGTAATGAAATGCCATGTGAATTCTCCATTAAGATCTAATATCAGTGTTGAATGCAATATTCATTAAGTTTTTCATAAACCCTGAATTTGTTTGAATAAATGATTTTGAATTTATTTGTATAATTCAAGAGTAAAAAGTTATGAGTAAGCAAGTAATAGAAAATAACTCCATAAAATCCCAAGTAAAGGGAACTGTAAGGAAAAAGTGAATAGCCATTAATCCTGACAATAAAAAGACCAAGTCAACATGTTTACAATACCTTGTACATAAAGATCTAAGTTTAAGGGAGTCTAAATTTTATGATATTATGCCCTTGATTGAATACCTTATTTGACAATGAAGTTACCCATAAACTATTTAATGTTCCTTGAGCTCTAGTATATATCTAGTTTTTTTTTTATTTCTTGAGAAGCTCATTAATTAGGTAGATGAAGGATCTCATGGGTCTCTAATTCTGTATAAAAGCCTACTTCTAAGAAAAATTAACATTTATGTTACAGTATAGTAAAATTGTTACAAATAAAAAAGTAAAGCAAAGTTTCATTAGATAAAAGAGCAATAGTAGGAGTAAGTACACAATGTGTATATTGTGTTTGAATAAACTGAGAGAGACAATACCTTTTAAATTCTTTTCTAATTGAATACCAGAGTGGGTATGAATGACAGAATATACTAAAATTAAAACTAAAATGAAAGAATATGACCATAACTATATATTGCTGGTGGTGCTATAATAAAGCCTAGACTTCAGAAGTTAAAGCATTTCTCATGCACTAGCAACAACTTGCAAATAGAAATTTGTATATATGATTTAGTTTGTACATAATTATTATAATCTCTAAGAAATTACATTGGAAAGTAGTGAGTTTGTCAGAGAAAATGATTTTTTTTTTTAACAATAAAACTATTTCAAGCATACAAAACATGGATGGACCTGGAAAAATAAAGCATAATGAATGAATTATAAAATCTTAGATCTTTCTCATTTTATGTTTTAAAGTTTGATGTAATCCATAAATGAAACATACAAATGTCCATATAATAAAATATCTTGTGATATTCACAACTAAATCCCATCAGTATGTTTTATCTGGTATTAAACTAAAAACTAAGGAGGTTTTTCTTTTGTTGATCTTGTCTAAATAATTTTGAATATCAATATTCTATTATTGTACTGCAATTTCTTTGTAATATCAAATAATTTATAAATTCATTCATTTGATTCAATTTTTCAAAACTCAGTTACATATATTTTTAAAGTTCAGCTGTAAAGTAGTCCTATAAGCATGTGAAATTCCAAGTTTCTTTGTAAGATTCAGTGGAAATTATTACTTATTATTTCAAAACTGTCTCACTCCTTTGGTCTCGATCTTTATTTGACCTAGCCTATTTCTCATATTGACCCACTGTTTCCTCATGCTTCCATAAGGTAATGGTTAGCATAACCAAAATTAAACCTTAAAACCACTTTTCTATTTCCAGTAAGAACACCTATACTACTCTATACTACTGCGCTCTCTATTTTTTCTTTTTTTAGCATGGCACATTCCCTAAGCTTAATCTTAGTTGGAGATTCAATTTCACACACAGGAAAGTTAAATCTATTTTTGTTTACCTTTTTGGGGATCTGATGTATTTGGAAAGAGTTTTGAATTATTGGTGAATTTTAAGGTGGGCTGTAGAGTTGCATTTTCTTGATAGGGGGTAAAACCAGCAAAGTTGTTACTGTTTGTGATAAGCCACCCAGTTGGTTCCGCTGTCAAGTGGGTCAAGGATTTGGTAGTTGGTGCTGCAGGAAGGATGCTAACTGCAGTGGAACTGTTGCCAGAAGTTTTCATAGTGTCATTATCCAAAGACCAATTGAAATTTTCTGATGGTACAGCAAAGGTGGAATTCTGATGTGGTGAGACTTGCAATAGACTTTCATTTGTTAGAGATGAGTTCAAAGGCAACTTAGAAACAAAGCCATGAATCAAGGGAGGGCTTGTGGAAAATGTGGGTGTGGGTCTTGGAACCCCAGAAAAGTCATCTATTGACAAGTCACTGGTTGCATTTATTGTTTCATTGATTGTGGGTAGGTATACAAGAGGGGAATCACTTGCCTTGGGATTGGAGGCATTTCTATTCTCATCCTCTTTATTTACATTTGCTTTTCCTTCCAGGGAAACAGATTTACTTTCCATTGTTTTCAAACCTTTGTCACTGCTTTGTATTGTGTTTTCTCTGGGATTTTGTTGCTCTTGGCTTCCACAAGGTAAGGAAACCAACAAAGTTGAAGTCAACACAATTTCAGCAAAGGTCAACATTGTAGCTTTCATCGGTGTTGGTTTTATTAAGAGGAATCTGAAAGGAAATAATATCAGTTGGATTATTCAATGAAGTATTCTGAGTTTTTCTATGAATCTGCATTTTTAAAAGGATAAATCTAGAAACATAATGTTGAGCTGATGATATCCGTTCTTTACTTCAAAAAATTTTCTTTTGGGGAGTTTATGTATTCAAATTAGTCTTCTTGGTTATATCTTCTGTATAATATTTCTTCTTTCCTTCTAAGGAAATGCCAGGAAAAAACTGTCAAGCCAGACACAATGTTTTTAAAGATCATTTAGATTAAAACAAGACTCTATGTAACATATATATATACATATATATGTAATTAATTACACGTGGACTGCTAAGTAAAAATTTTTAAATATTATAAATATAGGACATGTAGAGCTGACTGATTTCTTCAAAGTATTTAAGAGAATATGCTCTTCATAAAGATTTAATTTTGAATATTTATTATGAAATTACTTTATTGATTATACACTAAATGTCATCTATTCGTTCTATCCTGTGAGTCAGTATGGAACTCCCTTAAGTACATTTTACTAAGATCTACTCTGAGTTATCTGAATGTGAAACTAGCATCTATTTTTAAATAATACTTTTCATGATCTCTTTCTTCCTTTTTAGCCCAAGTTGTGATAACTAGACAATGGCAGAATTAGGTGTGAAGCCATTTTGCGTAGTGTGAAAATGTCACAATTCATTAAAAGAAGATGATATGGGAAAAATTTTTAGAATCAGGTTTTTATTAAAATTCTGACTTCCTATAATAATAACCTGTGAAAAATTATCATCATGAGCATCTGTTGCTTTATCCTCATTAAATTAACCAAACTGACTTTATGGAATTTTTCTGGAGACTAAACAAATTATGTAGGAAGAAGCACTCTGAAAAATATCTGGCCTAAAGTAAGCTCTTGATTGACGTTAACCACCAGTTAGAAGTATTCAAGTATAATAATATGTCTACAGTGTCTTATGAGTTACAGAGTTTACAATATCATCTCACTTGTTCCTCCCAATGATCTCTTGAGCCAGGAAGAGCAGCTCATGTTATAAAAAACTGAGCTCAGAGTAGATGGTAATGGAAATGAGTAAGTAATTAAAATCATGTCTACTAACTACAACCTAATAGAGTGCCAAAATTTAAAGTTCTTTGCACTGAAAATTTTCTATTTAAAAATAGAGCTGGTAGCTCACACCTATAATCCTACCTACTAAAGAGGCAGAGATTAGGACAATCACAGTTCAAAGTCAGCCCAGCAAAAGAGTTAACGAGACCCTATCTTGAAAAAGTCCATCACAAAAAAGGGCTGGTGGAGTGTCTCAAGGTGTAGGCCCTGAGTTCAAACGCCAGTCAGTGCTGCAAAGAAAAAGAAAAAAAAGATGTTAAAAGCCAGGTGTGGTGGTGCATGCCTCTAATCCCAACTATACTCTGGAGGTAGAGCAGGAAAGCAGAATGTTAAAGCCAGCCTGGACTATATGGTGCAACCCTATCTAAAAAACGAAATACAAAAAACAAAAATGGTTGTGGGCATAGCTTAAATGGTAGAGTGTGCTTGCCTAATGTGCATGAGATCTGAGGTTCAATTCTCAGTACCACAAAAATAAATAAATAGACTATTTGCTTCAAGCAATAAAGTCTGAGAACTGACTTTATGCTCTTTGAACTGGACCATATTTTTCACTAAAAGCTTCCAAGTTGACTGAGATAGGAAAAAAGAAGAGGTACAATTGTTACTATTTAGGTCCTTTTTTGTATCTTTTTTTTTCCTTTGGCAGCACTGGGGTTTGACTGTAGCCCTTAGGTCATCTTTTGCCTGCCTTTCTCAAGAGCTCTCCCTGAAATTTTCACAAATATTTTCACCCTTGCTGATTTTTCATCAGTGTTTAAAGAGCCTGTAAACACTCCCTCCTATTATCTTTTATCTTTTGGGTTTAAATATTCTTCCCAACACCTTTTACTTAAAGAGTTTTCACATAATGGTATGAATTAAATAGAACTATAATACATTTTGACATATTTTCTTCAAAAGCTTAAAGAAAGCAGTCTACATCTTTTGATTCCTTAGGTTTTATTATTTATTTATAATATCTTAATACCTTTGATCCTTTTGCTAGTCATTTAAGAAAAGTCTTCTTAAAAAGAAAGCAGGCAAGCGCAAGTGTGTGATCCTTCCTTTGGAATCTAAGTTTGGAAGGGTAAGGTTTCCAAGCCAGCTCAGACAAAAAGAAAGATCCTATCTCAAAAATAACCTGACCAAAAAGGGCTGAAAGCATGGTTTAAGCATGAAGCCCTGAATTCAAATCCAAGTGCTACTAAGAAAAGAAAAATAAAAGGCAGGCAAACATGTAAGGATATTCATAGCCACATTATTTATGAGTCTTTGGCCTAAATCCCATGTAATAGATTTGATGACAAATTGTGGGCTATTCATATGGTAAAAATTAACAAATTGGAGCTTTGTGTAACATCATGGATGATTATCACACATAATGTTTAAACAATCCTCGCATATTGTGCAATTCCACATATATAAAATTCAAAAACAGGCAAAAGCTCTGATGATAGAAGCTGAGGATGCTTTTGACCAGGTGGGGCACAAACAAGGTTTCTTGTTTGCTGGTGGTACTCTGTGTCATGGCACTGGAGGAATTACACACGTGCTCGCACTTGTGGTGATTCTGCTTCCTTATATTTTACTTGCTTTTTTGTGATAACCTATAATATTGGGTTGGGTCCTAAAATTGTTAAAAATTATTGGAAAATAGTGTTACTCATTATGTATTTCTGAGATCAGAGGTTTTGTGTGTTTTCTACTTGAAAACAAGAAAAGGCTCATAATCCCATTTATAAAAGATTAAATGGAACTGCTAAAACTGTAAATACTGTGTCCAAAGTCTCAAAGTTATTAACCGAGAATTAGGGTTAGGATTCAAACCCTGGCACATGTGAGTTAAAGCTAATATGTTCAGCTGCCTCTCAGTATCTACAGGGAACTTGTTTCAGGACCCCCGAGAACACCAAGATCTCTAGATGCTCAGGTCCTTTACCTGAATTGGGTGAGTATTCACTTATTGGGCGAGGTTCACTTACCCAATATACTCACCACTTATTGGGTGAGTATTCACTTATTGGGTGAGGTTCACTTACAACCTATCCACATTCTCCTACATATTTCAGACCATCTCTAGATTACTTGTAACACATAATACACTGTAAATAGCTCTCATACTATATTGTTTAAGAGATAACAACAAGGAAAAGCATGTACATGGTCAGTAGAGATCAAATTTTCTTCTGAATCCATGATTTGTTGAATACATGGATACAGAATACATGGATATAGAGGGTCCTTGTATTCATCTTTGTAACAGAAATAGCAAAGGAGGACAAAATTTGTTACTCTGCTGCTTTTTGGAACTTCATCCCACTGTTACTTTTTATTTTAGCACAGTCTCTCAAAATTTAATTTTTTTAACCAAAGCAGTTTATAAATCCATCTCTTTTAAAATAGTGGAGTTTAGGGCCTTCTAGCTTAAGCCACTTCTCAAATACAATAAATACACTTTTACTCTAATTTAATCCCAACAACTGGCTGTTTGTTTTGATGGAACCCTTTACCATGTTGTTTACAGATTCACATTCACAAAGCATGGGTGGATTATCCCTAGGACTTAGAGTTAACCAATGTGTCACTAAATATTTACAATACAGTTCAGTTTACTTTAGGAATAACTATATATACTTTTCAGAGGTACTTTTCTCTTTTGAAGGCTGCAAAGTTCATAGTAAACATGTCAGTGTTTTTCATTTTCTGCTGCCAGTGATCTGCTTTGTAAATTATATTGGCCACTCATTTTTTTTTATAAGTATGAAATTACATCTAGTTTTGTTAGAGACTAGTTAGTGATTTCTGATTGGCTCAGTTGTTTTACTGTTTGTATTGATTGGGTTTTGGTTTACTTACATAGGGACCTAAGATGCTGGATTTATGTAAATCTAATGGTCTTGAAGTTAATTATTTTTGTTTTTTATTAGCAAAGATTTAATATACAAAGGGGTTTCATTGTAATATTTACAACATGCATATCATGTACCATGATCGATCATGCAATTTGATTTGTTTTCTCTCTGTCTACACATGTTGCTTATTTTCTCCTCCAAAAAACTGTAGTTGCTAGAGGGGGGAAAGACACTTAGCAGTTCTTCTAGTTTTCCTATAGTGTTACATGAGAAACGTGGCATTGAATGTTAGCTCCTTTTGTGTAATGAGAATCTACATACCACAAGCCAATAAAGTGAGTCTTGCTGTTCCTGTTTCAAGTTGCCTGTAACATTGAACCACCAACGGGCTCTCTCATTCCTTTACCTCTCTTTTGATTGTAACTTGGAAACCTACTGTACTAATACCCCAAGTATTTATTACTAACTATAATTTATCTCCTAGGAAAAGCAAAGGAAAGGCAAAATACAGCATGTTTATAGTTAATTTAAAGTTAATGCAGCTCTGGATAGGGTTTTTGTGGAGGCTGATAAATTGTTGTTATCCTGATGATGCAACATGGGACAACTTTGCTTCTATTGCCTGGCTTCTAAGAGAACCAGGTTACACTTCTTACTGAGGCACCATTCATTGTAAAGGAGTAGAAGCAGCCAGGAATTGAAGCCATTAAGTGTTCAAAACACCTGCTCTGAAATTTTTTAGGAGCAAGGACCAAGTGGTTTGGGTTAATTTTGACCCCATCCTGAATACAGACACTCCAGAGGACAACAAATGAAATCTACTTTTTCTCTTTGCATTGTCCTTTCACCTTCTCCACATCTCTAAAATTCAAACATTTAAATGATGTAGGTCTATTACATAAAACTGAAATTATGCTGGATTATGAATAGCATGCTTAAGTATGCCCAACTTTATCCATCAGCCAGATGGCTTGTGGGGTCAGACAGAATGTGGAGTGAAAGAAAACTGAAATTTTTAGCGGGAGAGAAAATCAGAAAAACCAAATAGCTTTACTTTTCCTCTTGTTCCCTGCCTCTCCTCTACATTTATCTATCAGCCAGATGGCTTGTGGGGTCAGACAGAATGCAGAGTGAAAGAAAACTGAAATTTTTAGAGGGAGAGAAATCAGAAGAACCAAGTAGCTTCACTTTTCCTCTTGTTCCCTGTCTCTCATTGAACCTATGTTCTAGGGTTGTTTTTTTTTTTTTTCTTGGGGCGGGGGAGTGGGCTGGAAATGTAACATAGGGACAGAGCTATGATCATATCATACTTGAAAAGCATATAAGGATGGAATAAGCCTAAAGAAAACAGAAATAAGAAGGATCTCAAGCTTTTTGTGATACCTGAAGTACAGATTCTAAACAGATTCAATATTCAAAAAATATATTGAAATATTTTTTATTGTTTTTGGTATTTAATAACTTTTAAAATACACTTTCAGAATCAGTGTTTGACTTTTAAACACTTCTACACAGAGATAATGGACACTATTTTCTGGCTTTTCTTTGCTGTTGGCACTGGGAGGTGGTTTCACATTACTACTTTTGTATAAATGACTATAGAAAATGATGAGAGGGAAAAGAAAGCTGTCTGGCCATTAAAGAAAACAAACCTACATAATATTTCTTCCTCTTAAATACATAAACTCATTCTGCCCAAATCCTATGAGCAGAATAATGTAACTGAGTCATAATCATTTTATATCAGCCTTTAAAAATAAGTAGTACCCTGGTTTCACTCAGGTAATCAACTCTTACAAGTTTAGAAACTGAGTCATCTCAAACTCCAATTAAAATAAATAAAAACATCAGTTTGGGTATACTGAGGGAATAATGTAATATCATGTTTCTGTAGTGAAATAACAAATAAGTAGAGATTCCCCTACCTTTTCCACAGTTGCTTTTGATCATTTCTTATTACAAATCATAGGCTACAAATTAAGATAGATAAGATTCTATTTGTATTTGTCATAGGAAACATAGTCTTTCCTGTAGCTAATATTCCAGGCAGAATTTAAGTTGATTATTATTCTGAGTGGCCTTTCCAATCTTGGGCAGAATGAAAGAGCCACAATACATAAGGACATAGAAATTATGCATTGAAAATGGTGTCATCTTTGAAAGGGTAAAAATGCAGAGAGTTAATTGTACCTGAGGATCCTAAGCCTATCATTGTACTGTTGTTTGATTAAGAAACAAACAAACAAACAAAAAAAAGGGTCATGGGGAGAAGAAAAAGAAAGCATGGTTTTTCTCCTTGATAAATTTCAAAAGTTCATTCCATTCCAATTAAAAGACTTGGATATGTATAAATCCAGGAAATATAAAGAGAATGACATACTACCCGCTAAATGAAGAGCTCTCTCAGTCATAAACTTCAGTACTTAAAACAGTAGGAGGATAGCTATCAAACTCAGAAAAATGTGACCCCCAAAGCAATGTTCTGGATCCAGATTCCCAAGCATGGGGTTTTCAGCCTTCTATCATGTTTCATTTTCTGTAGGAACAGTTTCTATGGATCAAATTGAAAGTGGGAAATCATCATCCTTTTTACAAAAGGATGCCAACCATAGCTCCAATCTGAAAATAACTTTAAGGAACCTGTTCACATCTTCATTCCAAAATAGGTTTTTTCCATAGTGACTGATTTCTCCTTTTAACTTTTTAGTGAATACTAAATATGTGCACTTATCATATTTAATAGTATTATTATATATACATTTTCCAGTTTTTTTAATTAAGAAAATCTTTGAAAAAGATGTACAGATGCTTGCCATTAGTTGTATGGGCAGATTATTTTTCAAAAATTATCATATTCTAGTCCTTAAAGAAGAAACTGTTAGCCCAAATGCATGATGTAAATTCAAGTGTTCAATTTATATTCCTACCACCATTTCCACTTTAAACATTTTGATGCCCTTACTAAGACCTGACTTGAAGAAAATCTATACTACAGTCACTTACATTTTAAATAAGGTCTCATTGAGCTCTTGTACTGGTTTCATCATGTAGCAACATTGGCAGTAATTCTTAAAGTTACCTCACCTAACAGTACAAACGCTCATTTAGAAAGTAATTACCTAGTGAAACAATGACCTGCTTTTACCAGGGTCTCTGTAGCCACTTGCTGATTGTTCCGACAAAGTTTGAGGTCACTTTGATTCTCTTCGCTAAATAAGCAAGAGGGAGTGAAAGAGCCCTAAGTCACCCAGCCAGCACACACTTACCTTCAGAACTAGGAGTTGTTTAGCGAAAAGCGCTGAAATACCAGAGCTGTCCTGGATGAGTCTGTGGTGCATGAGAGAGAACAGATGGGTTAAGTGTGACAGTGTCACATTAAGCAGAAACAAAATTAGGTGGGGCCGGCTGGCTGGCTGGCTGACTCTTGCTTGTGTAATAGAGCACCCAAGAACCTGACTGACCTGCTCTTCAGCTGTAAGCAGTAGGATATCACCTCATTCAGGCCTTTAACAACAACAACAAAAAAGGAAACAAAAAGAAAAGCTCAATCTTCCAGTTTTTATAGCTTGCTCAATCTTCCAGTTTTTATAGCTTACTCAATTTGATTTTGGATCAGGCTGCTTCTCCATGATGGTGGCATCTATTTCTTGCCCTAAACAATAAAAAAAGGACAGAGATTTTGCTAATCTCCACTGTCAAGAGTTTCTGACACCTGCTGGGTATCCTCTATAGGTGAGGAAAGGCAGATGGTTCATTCTCTGTGGTTATTGCTCTATGCTGGCCCCCATCTTGTTCCAACTCATAAGCAAATCTTACTCTCCCAATAGTTGCTGCCCTTTTAGTGTAGGTAAAACGTGAGTGGGGAAAATGCAATGAAGACAGTAATGTGGAACTTACCTGAGGTGCACTGAAGTTGGTTTTATAGCAAATCACACTTAACTCGAAGTGAATGAGTCTTTGGATCCTTAAGAAAGCTTTGAAATAAATTACTTTTGAAATAATCACCAGGATTGAATGGGGGTTTCTTGCAGATTTTCAGGAGTTTGGGGAGTCTCTGGTTCCTGTCTGAGAGTGGTCAGGTGATCCTGAGGAATGCTGGTAGCCTTCTCTGTTAAGTAGTTTCCACCCTGTGTTCTCTTTGCTTTTACTCTCAATTTAGAAGCTGGAGAGTTTCAGAAGGGCCCCGGTAATGCTTGATTAAATACTAGAGTTGAATAACAGCCTGGCATGGTTCCTTCCTTCCTTTCACAGCTTATGAAAAGGAGAAGGGTGAAACTGGTATATTCTACACAATGATATTTGGGGACAGGAGCCAAGGTCTGTTGAGCATAGTACTCTGGGGCTTATGCTTGGTTTCTGTTGTACAAGGAGATAGATTTCCAACTGCTGAGAGAGAAAATGAAACTTCAGCTAAAATCCAGGAGCTAATACAAGGCTCCAGTTGAATGCAAAGAATCTGCCCAGTTAATTGGTCCCAGTAAAAAACAAGATAATTCTATAGCTTCAAATTTTCTGAAGCTCAAAGGCCCCTTCAGAATTTGATTAGAAATTAAACCAACTCCTAAAAAATACCACTTGCACGGTATTTAAGATGTGTCTGCACTTCTATGAAAAGCAAGTTAAATTTAATTAAGCAACTGGTTTGCTGGGTAATAGTTTACTGGAATTCAATTGGTTATTTTCAGATTATCCAGTTGCTAGGAATCAACTGCCTGTAGATAGAGATCTGAAACTGGATTGGCAGCATTGGGCTTACAATATCCCTAGGCATTTTCCTAGATGCAAGTAGAAATATAATTACCCTTTTCTGACTTAGCAATATAAGTTATGGCCTATACTAGGCAGGAGAATTGCAAGACACTTTTGCTGCAATTCTCTTTTGCTGCTGTTAATCGTCAGTAAATGCTAAGAAATTGTATCTCAATTTTTTCTGTTTCAAGTGTGTATGACAAGATAATGAGTAAACACATTGAAACAAAAATATATATTAAAGGTAATATTCTAAGGCAGAAATGGAATGGAAATTTAATTAAAATACAAAGTAGAACAATTAAAATTTGCAACTGAAAAGAAAAGTTTATTAAAATTCTATTTTTCAAAGACTACAATAAGGTATAGAAGACAATTATAAGAGTATATTTTAAGTTGGCTATTTTTGAAACACTGGAAATTAGATATTTTACAATTATTTCAATATATATGAAAAGAAATTGTTATTATCAACATAAACCATTGTCAACATACACAAGAAGATAGTTTCACAAAATGATTTTAGAAGTTACACAAAAATGTTGCCAGCGATTGACTTAGCACACATGTTAAGATCAGATGGCAAATCAGACATCTTCAATAATTTCTAAGTTATGCCTAGTAATGCTTCAAACTCTTCAAAGATTCAAAGCTTTTATTGGACAGTTTTCTTTTATTTTTTAGAGTATATTAATTGTATAAAATGATGTACTTAATTGTGAGATATATGATGCACTCTGATCATGTTTACTCCTTCTATTACTCTTTCTTACCCCCTCAAAATCTCCTTTTTGACCTTTTAAAAAATTGGTTCATTATGACATTTTCATACATGCATACAATATATAATGTACCTTGGTCATGTTTACACTGAATTACCCTCACTTTCACCTTCTGACCTCTCACTGGTTCCCCACACAAATAATTCCCCTTTTATATTGATGTCTGTATTGGTTTTTAGATGTAGATTCCATGTATGAGAGAAAACGTGATATTTGGTTTTCTGAGTCTGACTTATTTTGCTTGACATCATGATTTCTACTTCCATCCATTTTCTGCAAATGATGTAATTATATTCTTATGACCAAATCACATTCTGTTGCGTATATATACCACATATTCTTTATGCATTCATCAGTTGAGTGCCTGGGCTGATTACATAGTTTGGCTACTGGTGATAGTGCTGCAATAAACATGGGTGTGCAAGTGTCTCTATGGTATGCTGACTTAGATTCCGTTGGATTATATACACAGAAGTGACATAACAGGACCTTATGGTAGTTCTATTTTTAGCTCCTTGAGGGACCTCTATCTTGATTTCCATAGTGGCTGCACTAATTTATGTTCCCACCAATAGTGTATGGGTGTTCCTTTTGCTACTGGGCATTTTTCTGTACTGTTTTAGGGCCTGACACACATTGTCCACTGTGGGTATTTATCTCTTCTTCCAGTTCCATCTACAAAATTTTAAGAAATAGGGGTAGGGGCTCTCAGTATGGCTCAAGTGGTAGAATGCCTGCTTAGCGGGCACAAGGCCCTGTGTTCAAACTCCAACACTGCCACAAATAAATAAATAAATTTAAAAAGAGCTTGGGTTGCTGAAAGATGATGTAAACTTTTGAAAAATAATCACTGTTTTGTTCACTGTTCCTCCAGATAGCATGGTCAGACACTGTATATATTAGTAGATTAGCTTTGTAGCACAGGTGGTCCCATGGGATCTTTATTCAGTGTCAAACTTTGGGGGATGCTCAGGTCTCATAATCACCAATGCAGCTGTGCGCATGCCAAGACAAGCTAACACTATCAAGTCTAAGTCAGTGTGTCTTGGTTTTGCCATTTAGTGATTTCTTAACTGTGGCTAAACAGAATCACATCATGATCACATTTCCAAGACTACTCTCTCTCTTGTAAAATAGAGAAAGTGAGTCCTACTTCCTTGCTGTCCATGGAGTCAATGAGACTTCTCTGCTGTTGGATTCTCAGCAATCAAACTCAGCTAGATCAAATTAATGATAAATATAATAGTTTTTGTTTGGTGATGCTCAAAGGTTGAAACTTAGCATCAGCATGAATAAAAGTTGAAGTAAATCCAACTAAGTGCACACAAACACTTGTAATGAAATATTTTTAATTTGTGCTTATCTTATCTCATGGCATAGTAATTGCTCAATAAATAATCATGGATAAGAAATGAGTAAGTAAATTGATTTTAGTTTGATTCTTTCTTCCTGACAGAGAAACTTTTCCTGGTCACACTGTTAAATATAAAGCTTTCTTGTCTTAACCAATCTTTTCTCCTCTCTGTTTTATTTTCTCCATAGCACCTAGTACTATCTATACCTTATATATTAATTAGTATGTTATTTGTTGTCTATTTCTATACTAGGAAGTTGGCTCAGGAAAGCAACCATTTTGCTATAGCTTTATCATTGCTTTATCCACAGACCTAGACTAATGCCTGGCACAGAGTAAATGCTCAGTAATTACATGAATTAGTGAATAAATGAGTGAATGGATATATGAGAAAATAATGTTTAACAATAGTAATATTAAAAGTAGTGATGTAATTTTTATGTACATAGGTTCATTATATACAAAATGTTCATAAGACTGCAGGCTCACTATTTTCTTCTGCCTAGAATATTCTTCCCAGTGTTGAATCACTCAGATCTGAAACCAGATATTTTTTTCTTTCACTTAAAGACATTCCTTAAACATATTTGTATGTCCATTAGATCTATGAGCAATTCCTTAGATAGGGAGTCGACTAGCAATATGAACTCATTCACAAGAAGAGTTGATCTTAGGTAGGAATACGTCCTTTTGTGTTGTACGAGAACATAGAAGATGTGACATCAAGTGTAGATAGAAGGGTAGACGTGAAGTGGGAGAATACTTTCTTTTGATTGCTTCATTTTTAATAATGAGATATTCCAAATACTTGTCAACTGAGAATGAAAGAAGTAAAGGTGCTGGATATTAAAAGACGGGAGAGAAAGTCTGATAGCATGGCATTCAATAGTGTACACTCAAAATTAGCAATCATTAATTTTAAATAAAACAAATCCCTCAGTTTAACTCTGTTTTCCTCCAGCTCTGTTAATGTGCATGAATACAGATAGACAGTAAATGGAATGCCAGGTTTAACTAGGGATCTTTTCAAATCCTGGGCTTATAACAGACTGAGAGAGACCTAAAGGGTTGAGGGTATATGCACATAAATTAGTATAATGATTGCCCATTTAGTGTACATAAAGAAGAAACTGAGAGCACAAAAGGAAAAAAGGATAATAAACAAATGACAGGATCCATGGGTTGAAAATCTGGATCAAGAGATTGTTGGAATTGGAATTTATAAAGACTGAACTAGAAGGATTAAGATGACAATTAGAGATTATGGAGAATTTGTTACCATTGATCAAAAGTATGGTGTGGGAGTACAGGAGTGAGGTAAAGCTGGTGAAAACAACTTTGAAGATAGAGATCAGAGAACTCAGAAGTCAGAGTACTTGAAAGATTATCTCTGTATGTTATAGTTTATAAGAGGTATTTGGGAAGACAAGTTGATGACAGTTATTCTAAGCCACTAGTGAAAAATTCTTCAGAGACATTGAATTTAAGTGTCCCTAAGGAGTAAAAGCGACTGTCACAAGGAGAGGCAGTGGGAAGTATATGAATTGATAGTACAAGATTCAAATCTGTGAATCTTTGAAGAGGAAGTTAAAAATAGTCTTGAAACAGCAATGGGGATAAAGAAATTCACCACCTCGTCTTCACTATCACCTGTGGGTGACAAATAGTTACCGCTTGAGAGTGTTACATTGTAAGTGGGATTTCAGAGTCCCAGATTTCAGTTAGAGCAAGAAAGTGATGGTACATAAAAGACTTAGCCGCTAACTGACTTTGAGTAAAAGAGGGCAGAATGAAAGCCAGGTATGAAAGTACACACCTACAATCCCAGTTATATAGGAAGCAGAGGTAGAAGTATCATGGTCTGAGGTGACCCCTGAAAAACAAATGAAAACAAGAGTTAGAGGCATGACTCAAGTAGTAGAGTTCTTGCCTCACAAGTTTGAACTCCAGTGCTAGAGTTCAAACACCAGCACTGTCAAAAAAATAAAAAATGCATAATAAGAATGTCATAACAATTAGGAAGGAGTAAGTGATTGTCACAAAAGCCATCATCCTCATTCTCCTGTAAGTATGAGTATCAGGGTCTCAGTTTCAAGGATGACCTGGAAATTTTAGGCTCCCTGAAGTTAATGGATAGGAACAGGGTTAAGAGGTAATATGACATTTGTCCTCCTGGTCCGAGTTGTGAGTGACAGCAAGAGAGAAAGGCAATTGTATAGGATATGAAATGGGTACTTATTGCACCCATATTATGGAGATCTCTGGGCTTTTTCTAGGCACCTGATGATTTAAGAATTTGGAAGTTGAGCCTTCTATTATTAGCATTCAAGTGCCTCTTTAGTCTACAAGGGCAGTGTGCTAGAAAATGAAACTGATCTCTTTAACAAATATGTAATACTCTATTGTGTGAGGTAAAGATGTGATAGCTGGTTCAATATGTTGTGTTGAAGTATATGATTATACATGTTTTCTTCCTTTAAAATTTTGATTTCAAAACTGACTAAGGTAGAAAGGAGAAAAATAGAGGGGATGAAACAATTCAGGTTAATAACAGAGAACAGGAAAGCAAAAACAAGTCTTGTCTGGTGGGTTGGTACCGGTGGTATGGGGAAGGCTGTAAGACAGTGAATATGATGGGAATATTATGTACACATGTACGTAAATGGAAAAACTAGACTTGTTGAAACTATTCCAGGAATGGAGGAAAGGGCAATAAAAGAGAATGATAGAGAGAGTGAATTCAATTATGATATATACTAAGAATTTTCACAAATGTCACAATGTTCCCCCAGTACAACAATAAAAAAATTGATTTCATTATAGAAGGTAACTCTTGCCTAATTTATCAATCACCTATTTTTATATGGACCTAATTTATTAAGTGAAGTTATAACCAGGCATAAACTTAATAAAGTAACAAAGTTGGCAGATTGACAATATTACTTTACCACCATTAGGACCAGATCCTAGTGATTTATTAATGCTTTCTAAAAAAATTAAGGTAGATAATGAGAAACCCCTGGCATGATTAATTTTTTTTCTAATAGAAAAAGTTAGAATAGCTAAATAACAGTGTCAGCAACAACAGCACACAGTTCACTTGCTGAGGGTTCTTAGCACTGAATCAAGACCTGGAGAGGGTATTCAACAGAGTGAGAAGCCTAGGCTCTATTTGTAGACTCAAAAGAAAAGGAAGGTCAGTTGGGGGAAGATTAAGAAAGTGTAATAGAAGGGGTAAATTCTATCAAAGTACATTATATACATGTATGGAAACTATAAAAAGAATCTTGATTTGTTCCTTGGCTCAAAAGGGCAGACAGAATGAAAAGGAAACAAGCATAACCTGAAGGGGATTTTGAAATCCGTTTCACAGCCAGCAAATGAGGCTTCCTCATCCATTGAAAGAACTGCAAGAACTTTAAACATTGAGGAGAACAATAAAAAAACATGTTGTACTTTAAAAAGCTGACAGTTCCTAGAAGTCCTTAGCTACAGAAAAAGAAAAATATATTTGTCTGCTGAGTCAGGAGAAAATCCTTAAAGAATGACAAATAGGGTTATTGTTGAATCCATTCTTTGAACAAATAATTTAACCTAGTAACCCTGTCTTAGAAATCAGAGCAACCTGGGGTATCCAGTCAAGTTCATTTATAAGTAAGTTCACTATGCTTTCTGAGCTTTGTGATCACTACCAATAAATTAGCAATGAGCATTTATTGTACATGGAAGTGTTGTGAAGATAAAAGATTCACTGAGTCAACATGTAGAACATGTAGCAGTGTGACATGTCCATACTTTTTTTCTTTTTTATGCTCTCTCTCTCTGTCAGTGGAATGTCACTCTATCTTGCCATAGCCATCTGAACTCAGCTAGAGTTCTCATTATATTTTAACATAACGTGATGATGTGTATGTGTAGCTTCTTGTTTCTACATGAATTTTCCTGAGATGAAAAACTTGTCTGATTTCAAAAATTTGCAAATTTCCAGTACATAGGATTCAAATGCTGAGTTTACCAGGATCTAATATTAGAGAAGGAAAAGGAAGAGAGGGAAACAGAAAGTTAGCCTTGGACCAAGAAGAAATTTAATAAGACTAGTGGCTCTAGACTAACCAGTTCCAGATATGGATCTGTATGGCAGATACAGTTGAAAGTACAACTTCAAAATCTGCTCCTTCATATGAGTTTATGTGCTTTCCAAATTGCCTAGCTATCTTTATTCTTTTGTAGAGACTGCTATTAATTTCATTTCTATAATATGTTAACCAAAAAACCCAGTAAGTTAGCCCAGGTGGCATGGGAATTTAAAATGTTGCATACTCATGGCCCTTCTACTAAATGTAAAACCTGTTTAGCAAGGTTTCTGTTTCTACCTCATATATAGTGATGTTGCAACAGTGCCTGGGGAGAGCTCATTATGCTTAAGGATGTGACTGAAAATAAATCTGAGGGATGAAGGAAAGTCTTTAGTAGTACTTGGGTACTGTCCAAATTGGCAAGCTCTGAGCTGTTGCTCTGAACCCTTGTTTCTTCAGCTGGGCCTTCTTTTGAGAAGGTGTAAGGCTTTATCTCTTCTGACTAAAACAATACTTGAAATTGCTTTTTGTTTTCCATATTCAGCATATTTGTGTTTGAAATTGACCCTTTTTCAATGCCCTTCTCAAACCACATCCCCCCACACACCAGATGTATAGCAAAGTGGTTTTCAAGACTCTTTAAGTAATAACTGCTTTTCAAATGAAATAGAACTTGATTACTCAATAAGGAAAGCACTTCTCTGGTGAGAGACTCCATTCCCATTTCTCCCCATGTATCCATTGAACTTAGCATAGTTTGAAAACCTGGAGCAATGTAAAGAGCCAAGATAAGGAATTGTAATCACAATCACTGGATTCAGTCAATAATTGGGTTCAGCTTAATAAACATTGATTGAATATTTCAGTGTGCCAATGATAAAAATCCTAAGGCAGAAAAGACACTTACTGCATTCAAATATAGGAAAAATCAGGTCTAAGAACAAGAGTAACAAACTGTGACCACGTATTGTGGATGCATTGCAGGTTCTTATATAAGGACAATGATCATTTTCAACTGCTCTGGGTCTTGTTTTCTGTGATTTTTATAATAAATAGCTTGAAATAAGCCATATGCAGCATCTATCCTCCATTATCTATATGACATTATGATTCTGTTACTCTAGTTAACACAAGGAAATGGAAGTTCAAGGACTTCATAGATATGTATCTTTGAAATTTCATGGGTTAAAGAGTGTCATTTTAAGAAAGGCAGGTGTAAAATAAATACAATGTATAGTTGCTAAGGAACAAAGTGATGCAGCTTTTCTGGAATACCTCCGTATATCATGTGAAACCTTCTCCACTGCAGGCTTCTTATGCTAGTCTCCATGACCAGCCTAGTTTCACAGGACCAAGGAGAAGAGTTGATAAATTTTCCACATGGAGTTGTAAAGAGAACATAAGCAACTTTCTTGTACTATATTGAAAGTGAAAGTGCTCCACACACACATCCCATAGACATAACATGGGGTATATATACTTTTGGATATTACATATCTATAGCTATATCTAAGTTGTCTGTCTACATACCTGCACATCTCCATTTCTGAACTCTCCTACATGTACTGTATCTGTATTGACACATCATTCTTTAAAAACAAACAAAAAACAATGATTTTCACTTTATACACTTTCACTTTTAAGGCACTAAATAAGTTTAACACACCCCTTATCCTCTCCACCCCCACCCCTACCTCCTCTGTTACTTTGTTCATTCTGGACCATTGTTCCTTTGCCTTATAAATCAGGGTTCCCTCCTTTAAACACCATGTAGTTTGATTTCTTCTATTCTTTCTGTCCCCCAGATCTGCTTCTCTGCAGAATACTTATTTCTTATGAACTTGCAGATTTCCCTTCTCACCTATAGGCATCTTTATTCTCAAGTCTACACATTCATATTGAAGGGAGCATTGTGTGAGAGACAGAGTAGCAATTTTGGAATTGGGATGAATTAGGTCCTAACCATCTGTTTGACTTCAGCAAGTTAGTTCTCCTTTCAAAATTACAAATTTCTAATCTGGCAAGTAATAAAAATTATAACCATTTTGTCATTCATTTATACCTGCTATTATAGGGAATATTCAGATTTTTTGTTAATGTTTGTGAAAATTAGTGTTATGGACATGCATATTAGAAGTAATGATTCTAAAGTGATTGTTCATTGCTTTATGTATAGTTAGAAATCGAAACAAAGTGAGTCATTATTTCTGACAAATTGGCTATAGTTCTAGCACTGAGGCTCTACCATGCCACCATTCCACCTCTTTTATCAGCACAATGGCTTTTCTTCTACAAGATAGTGTTCAACCCTAGCGTCACACTGGAAGTCTTAGGAAGCTTTTCCAAAACACTAAAAATAATACTAATACTGGGGATCCTCCCCAGTGATAATGATTTAGTTATTCCGAGGTAGAGCCTGGACATTGGAATCTTTTCAAAGTTCTAAGATATTAAACTCCATAAGTCTCCCCAATTAAAGTCTTCAGATCTTGTACCCTCCCCACTCTCACTCCTTCTCAAACCTGTATAGGCCTCCATCATTAAGCTCCTATATTCCCTTCAATCTGCTGCTTGCTTCAGAGACCTACTGATCCAGTCAGGTTCCCAGAGTTTTCTGTTCATGACAAACTTCACTGCTCGTTACAATAAGATGACCAATGTTTTCTTACCATTTTTATGATTTAGCAGTGAGACCCAATAAAGAGAGAAAGAGTGAGAGAGAAGAGAAAGCACTACAGAGAGAAAGGCAGAAAGAGATTAAAATCATATAACTTTTTAAAGAACAAAGTCTCTATATTAAGACCTTAACACTCTTTAGCCCTCCATCTCCCATTTCTGTCAATTAGAAATGACTTTTTCCTATGTGGGAGGGGTGGACAATATGTGAGCTGATGGGTCAAATCTTGGTGAGGACTTCAGTCAGGGTAGAAGTTTATTTCATTGCATTTCATTAGGCACTGTTGGAATTTGAACGTGTTCAGGCAGACTTGATTGCTCTCTAGTTGAGGCTGGGCCCCAGTCTTTTTACTTGCATTTATACTCAGCCACCGCATTTATCCATACGAGAGAACCTTGGAGTCACTGAAGTTGGGTGCTCTGTTGTGTGTTCGCTTGGGCCATGCCATAAGTAAATGTCCTTTCTCCGTGCCAGGATCTTTAAGATAGCTGTGCCAGGGAACAGTGCAAGCCTTTTCTTGCTCAGCCTACCCATCAACTCAATTCAGTTGCTTCTGTGAATAATTGGGCTTGTAATTTCCCCCAGATTGGCTGTGTGATGTGATTTGGTCATACAAGCTAGCTACTTCCTTTTCAGCTGCTCACTGTAAGGTCAGAGCTCCTACTGCTAAGCACACAAAGTTAAAATTACTAGGAAAGCAAAAAATACAAGCTTGGAGAAGACCACTGTTTTGCCATAAGAAACAAGTCAAATAGTGTGTTTAGCCTCTTGGCATTTAAAAAATTATTTACTTTTGAGCTGGAGGTATAGCTCAGAAGCAGAGAGATGTCTAGCCGCATGAACCCTGTGTTCAATCTCCAGCACTGCAAAGCAAGCAAACAAAAAAACCCACTTACTTTCTAGAACTGTTTTTCGTTGTTTTTCCTCAATTTACATTCAATCAAATCCACAGATCCTAAGTATAGTTCAATCACTTTTGGAAAACTCATGAACATACATAACCACCACTTTTATTAAAATATAGAATATTTTATCACTTCATGTGATCCCTGTGACACTTGCCTGCTAACCCACCCCAGAAGCAACCGTTGTTTTAATTTTAAAGTTAGCTATTTTATTATTAATCATATTCTAAATAAGGTTAGTGGGAATTAGTAAAGTATCATTTTCTTCCTCCAGGTTTGGCACACTGATAAAAATTACTTTCTATGCTCTCTTTCTAATTAATTTCAGAAAGTAAGAATATGGGTTCACTTGAGAGTTTAAATAAGAAAGCCATGACCAAAATTAATATATTTCAAGCTGAGAATGGACTTTAAACACAAAGGCTGGTTCTTTCATATTGTAATTTTTTTTAAAAATCCTGTTTCCTAAGAATGATTCAATATATCTTCTATCAGGATATTACTTTCAAGTTACAATCATGCTCAATCAGAGAAAACCTTCATTTTATTTCACTCTTTTGATAATAAATCCTTTCTCTGTGTCTTCTCCTCTGTGTTCCATTTTTCTCTTAGGTTCTAGATTTCCCCTGTTGTATCAGTAATTGCCGTTCCTACTTGAAAAGCAGATCCAGTGTTTGGAGAACCTTGTTTGTTTGTGACTGGAGTCTGGCTGTCTTGCTTATTTTAGCATCTCTACTCTTTCAGAACTTTACAGAAAAAAAGTCTGTAGTAATATTTATGGTGGACTGCATCAGGGGTGGAGAACCTATAGCCTGTGTCATCCAATCTTTGTGGATTCAGAATATTAAGTGGGAGTTTCGATCTGACTCTTCCATTTATTGACTTAATGACATTTAATACCTTTGTTTCCAAAATCCATGTAACCATAACACCTGACAAATCTCCTTGGAAATTTTACAAGTGTGAGAATGAAAATTAAACCATATGTGAGAAAGGATTTTGCAAGTTTTAATATGAGATGAAATGTAAGATAACTATGAACATTGTATTTTTCTAATATGGGTATTGTTTTTTAATTATAAAGAAAAAAAAAATCTCTGTCCTGTCCTTCTTTTGCATCAACGTTGAGAATAAAAGCAGATAAGGAAGATTTCACTTTGCTTTATAAACTTGAGTTTTGTTTTTTTTTTCTAAAAATCATTGCATTTCTCTTTTGCACTGTAATTCTTCCTTTGTTATAATTCTTAGAGGAGGTAAGTTAACTATTTGAAGATAACTGTCCTTCTCCACTACATAAGCAGATCCTTTAGAGTGCTTTGACCAAAATAAGAGAATAGTAATAAATGCATGCATGTATGAATAGTACCATGGATTTTAAGGAATGTGTATTTGAGCTCTTCTTTATGTCCAGTCTTCAGTGACACAAAGTGGCACCCAGTTACTAGATGAAAAACATCCTTTCTCTAAACTGTTCATGCAGAAAACCCAGAGTATAGTCTAATAATTTCTTTGTTTATTTCAATTACGTCCCTCTCAGTCTATGCATAGTCTACCAAGAGTACGTATCCAGAAGAGTCTTCTCTGGACTTTCTTTTCTTCTTCTTCCACCAAAATGCCCTTGTTCTTTTCCTTTCTTTCTCTCATTCCACCCATCTCAGGATCATGGATGAGAGACATCTGGTCTTTTTTGTCATTACTGAAAGAGGCTTTTAGATAATTTTGAATAAGCACATACAGATCAAAAGGGACAATAATATTTAGCTCAGTAACACTGATCATCTCTCTTAGCAATGCTTTGATGCATTCCTTGAACAAAATTCATATGTTCAATTTCAATGTAAGAAATTACCTCCCTCTAGGAACACATGTGGATAATGGTATACAGAGATGTCAAGAAGAGGGTGAAGGAGATTGAAATTTCAATATTTATTTAATAACAAGTTTATCCATTTTAACCACTTAATAATGTAATGAAAATAAGTCAATCTTAAGAAAAGCAATGCAATGTGGTTTTGGTAAAGATTATTATTACTTTTAATTATTATTATATTTTGTAGCCACAGTCTTCCTGGAGTTTTGGAAAAGGAGAAGAAGTATACTAACCTATACTTGGGACCTTATTGAATGGGAAGAAGAGGAGGTGAGAAGCTAGGAAAATGGGTGATAAGGAACCAAGGGTATCACACAATGCTCCAAACTACTCAATACCCTGACTTCTAGGTCAGAAGCAATCACACAGCATTAGATTTCTTCTCGATGGTTTATATTAGCAATATTTCTTACCTTATGAAGATAATAGAGGTCAATTTTTGAAACCACTTCTATAATGTTTTCTTAAAGTAAATTAGTGGAAAATTTTGCTAATTAAAACACAGTTTAGAGTTTATTTGGAAAAATAATTGACATCTTTTTAATGGTTGCTTCTTTGTGAAGACAATCTAAATGTAGGACACATTTAGGAGTTTTGGAGGGTTTGGGGAGAATTTATTTTAAATCTATGGCTTTGAAATTTAGATAACTTCAGTTTCTCTCATAGGAAACACTTCGTCCACAGTTTGAAGCAAAGTATTATAAGATGGAAGTAATCAATCCCATTACAGGAAAACCTGAGCCACATCAACCTTCATCAGACAAAATCACTCGTCTTCTTGTGTCTGTCTCAGGAATATTCTTCATGGTAAAGTAGTCATCAATACCAGAATGTTGCAGAATTTCAGATTCAGAAGGACATTCTATAATTTCAATTAATTTTGTAGCCCTAAGAATGTAAAAGAAACCTTACCCTTTTCAATATCTTGATAATACATTCAATAAAACAAAAATAGAAATCACAGCATGTCAGGGAATATATGCATCTCTATAAATAAAACATTTGTTGGGAGAAATAGAAATGAACTAAACAAAAAGTGAAAATTCTCATGACCTGTCCTGGTGAGTCAGATGTCCTGTGTTAAAACCAAGCATTCCAATTGAACAAGGAAATTTGGGAAGAATTTCCATGTCAGTGTGATAACCTTGTTGTCATACTAAAACAACTTAGATATTTCTTGATTCTTTTTTGTTTGGGGATTTATTTATTTATTTGTTTCTATATTTTTATATTTTCGGGGTACAGGGCACTGCACAATTCTAAACATGCACTCTACCATTGAGCTCTACCCCAGTCCCTATTTATTTACTTTCAATAACTGATTAAATTGTATGTGCTTATCACATACAACATGACATTTTGAAGTATTCATGTATGTGAAAGTACTTCAATCTAGCTAATTAAAATATGTGTCACCTAACAGCATTTATAAGCTTAAATTTATACTATTTATCTGGCTCTAATTTAATTTACTTCCTTAAAAGAAAAAAATTACTCTGTGTATCCTTTCTGATCCTTTCATTAGCCTGAAGACAGTTTATTTAGTATACAGTTTTGCTTTTGACTTGTTAGTGGTGAAAAACATGGGTAGCTATCTCCTCCGGTCTCTCAAATTGCAGATTTCCTTGGTGATCACTGCAGTGTTTGCAGTTGTGGTGTATCGCCTGGTTGTCATGGAACAGTTTGCATCTTTCAAGTGGAATTTCATCAAACAACACTGGCAGTTTGCAACATCTGCTGCTGCTGTCTGTATCAATTTCATAATCATTATGTTGCTGAATCTTGTAAGTATTTACATTGTGCATTTTTCAATAAGTATAAGGGGAGTCAGTAGGGGAAAGGACTATATTACCTTTGTATTTGAAATATGTTTACAAAGAAGCCAAAATGAGACCATGCTACAGTTCTGGCAAAAATGACTCATTTTAACAGAAAATATTTCTTCCAGGCTGGTGAGATCATGGATTTTTGAAATAAAAACCAATATAAGTTGTATTGTCTTCCCTGCCTTTAAACGAATTCACTGAATATCTGATGTGTGTTAGAGATGGTGCTGTGCACTTTTCAACCAAGTAAGGGATTGCTTGAATTAGAAAACCACTCAAATAAGCACAGTCTTATAGGAGAATTTGTGGGAAAGGAGAATTTGCTTGAAAGTGAAGGCTTGTTATCTCCAAATCCTCTTGTGAAATGGAAAACAATCAGCTACTCCATTTCTCTCTTTCTCTCTCTCTCTCTCTTCCTGCACTTCTCACTTCTCTTTGTACATCTGCTCTGTTCTACCAGGAGGACAATAAAATAGTTTTTACCTATCCATGTCTTTCTCTCATAGTCTGTCGTGCTATGACATTGTTATACCTTGGCTATATTCTTGACTTTAACTAATTAATGATTTTGTCAGGTTTCTGTGTTACAGTATCTCAAAGAAGGCATATTTTTGTTTCAATATCACATGCATGTATTGACTTGTGAATCAAATGTCTATGGTGAGACGGTCTATACTTGGTTCTATCCCTTAAACAAAGCTTGTAGATAAAAATCTTGTTTTTTTTTCTGAAAACAGACGATACTAATTGGCAGATTAGAGATAATGTCTTTCATTTTATTTCTTTCATGAGCCTTACAAAGTCAGTATTCTTTCTAATATGTAAGTGAAGAAACTGGGATTCAGAGAGCTTAAATAAATTGTACCAAATTATTCACATAGTAGATATTAATTCTGCTATATTTAGATCATGAGCTAATTTATATAGATAGCTGAAAATACACATATAATTTTATTATATACAGGTAATATGAATTTGTTCCTTATGTGGTTGATGCTGATGTTAAATCTTTTGCCAGGAGGAGCCTGGGACCATTTGCAATTTAACTTTAAAATAATCAAAAAGGCCTTAAGAGAAAAGTGAATGGTCACTGTGATAATTGACTAAATTTTTATGCCAGGACAATTGTTAATATCTTCTATTAATTTTGCATGCTTCAACTTCAGTTTATTTTGTAGAAAGAGAGTATTATTTACAGTATCTCCAAATAAGCCATAAAATACTTTGTTGATACAAATAGATTAAAGTGTACAACAAACATTAGAAGATACAATTCTATATAATTTACTGTTGTACAGTAAATTCATTCAGAATTTAGACAAGGATATGCTTCCTGAGCAAGCATGCATCTGATTTTTAAAAACATATCTCACAAAGATTAAAGTTATATGGATAATATTTGTAAGTATGCATCAAAATAATATTATCAGGATTTCTATATGGAAAATAAAATTATAGGTTCTTTTTCTGTCTATGTTATCTAATATTTATCAAACATTTTGGATTTTCATATTCCATTTAAAACTAATAAAACTCAAAACTTTGTTAATAATTTCTGGCACGCTGTTTTAAAGAAATTACCAATGGTGTGATAAGGTTTGTGCAGAATATATTAGTAGAGTAGTAAAAACTGAAAAGGAAGCTCACTAAATGAACAATAGGAAAACGTTAATTCAAATTCTTTATAATGGAGTATCACATAACCTATTTAAATGCTATTTTAATAATAGCTAAAGATATGAAATACAATTACATAAGAAGGATTTAAAATCTGCCTTGATTCTAATTTTCTAGAATACATACACACACCTGGATTTTGAAACTGTAAGGAATAACAATCAAATATTAATAGTCTTATATCTCAGCAGTGGGATAATATGTGACATGCACTTTTGACATATTTAGCATTTTCAGATCATTGAAATACTTACCTTTGTATAAAACTGTTGATTTATTACCAGAAAAAGAATAATCTTTGCCTTCAAAACACTGTACCATGATATAAAATTTGGAGCAAATTAGAAATGCATTATTTTAAAGTTTATATCTGAGTCACCCATAAAACTGCAGCTACATAGATAGCAACGTTTTAAATTCTATTCTGTATCAGGTAAAGCAGAGATTTGTCAATAGCTGAGCGACCTCCCAGCACTGCTCCTTCTGCCTCCTTAGTGCCCCCTTCCTCTCTCCCGGGACTGTCCAGGCTTCTGTCAGTTTATATTGTTCCTCAACTGGGTATACTGACAAAAAGCAATGGCCTTTGAGTTCACACAAAGCCCAGATTTTCTACATACTGTAGATGACCCTGGTCATCTCACATAACATCTATGAGGTTTAATTTATTGATCTTCAAAATGAAGGGAATAAAAATGATACATAGGCTACTGAAAGATTAAATAATTCATTCTCTAACACATAGAAGTTGCTGATAAAAACTTTCTTCCTCTATATGTGCTTCTCTTCAATATTTCAATTTTTTATCCCTTCATAATCCCATCTATACTCTTATTGCTTCTTGCAAAATGCCAATATTTTTCTCTGTTTTCCCATTTTTTTCTCATTTTTAAGTAAAAGTTTGATTATTAGTTTCCTGTCAGTTCAAGATGTGGAAATGATTATTATTTTTCTTTTTTTCTGTTTTTATTGTTGTGCTGGGTGGGGATACATTGTAGCAATTACAAAAGTTCTTACAATGTATCAAATATATCATACTTGAACTCCCCCGTCCACTGCTTTCCCCCGTCCTCTCCCCCGATTCCTGGAACAGTTTCAACAGGTATCATTTTTGCATTTACATACATGTGTGTAGATTGCTCGCACCACATTCATCCTCCACCACCAGTATCAAGCTCCCCCTTGCCCTCCCACCCCCCCAGCCTTTGGGGCAGAACCTGTTCTACCCTCCTGTTCTCAGATTTTGTAGAAGAAAAAACATAAAAGATAAATGAGAAATATGACATTTTTGCTAGTTTGAGTTAAAGATAGCTACACAGGGAGTTTTTAGTCTTTCTAAAATCTTTAGATCACATATACACTGACTGATATTCAGGTTTTGCTCTTTTTCTTTGAGTGTTATATATTAACCTTTCATTAATATTTAAATACTCAACATTGTCTTTATTTTTATTATCATATTATTTTTGTACTGGGGGTACATTGTGACATTTACAGAAGTACTATAATATAACAAAGTTGAATTCATGCCCTCCATCATTTTCTTTTATCCTGCTACCTTCATTACTGAAATAGTTTCAACAGGTCTCATTTTTCCATTTTCATACATAAATACGTAATATTTCCACTATATTCACCCTCCTACACCCTTTCCTTATATCTGCCCCCTTCCCACTGGTACCAATTCCTAGACAGGACCTATTTTACCTTTCTGTTCTATGTTTGTTCTGTTTTTAAAGGCATTTTTGTTTGTTTAAAACAGCTATATTCATTGTGGCATTTCCATGTATATAAATATTATAATGCGAATTGGTTTATCCTCTCTATTTTTCTCCTTTCTACTTTAGTCTCTTTCTTATGGTGATTTCAGCAGATTTTAAAACTCTGTATTCATTCTTGTATAGAAACTACATCAGCCATATTCACCTTCTTAACTTCCTTCTTTTAGCCTCCCTTTTTCATAGATGACCTCCCCTTGCTGACCTGTTCTTCATAGTATTGCTTATTTTTGTCTTGTGCCTATCTCCCAGATATGAGAGAAAACAATTAGACAGCCTTTTTCTTTCTTTTTTTTTTTTCTGATGTGTGGAGAGATTTATTAGGACAATTAATTACATCTTATTTGAATAAGGTATGGTCCTTATGGTCTCTGCCAAGTGAGTACTCATACCAGCATGGCTTATTATTAGTATGCTGACTGATGATCAAAATAAATATTACAAAATGAGGAGGAAGTGAAATTTACATGAGGAAAAAACAACATTACCTGTAATTTTTCATGATTCCAAGGATGCTTGAACAATAAAAGACTCGCCCATATACTTACATACATAGCTATTCTCCTTAGACTGAGCCATTTCATGACGTCTAAGGGGTCTGTTATTAGGGAAGGCCTTTACTCATAGCTTACATACATAGAGTTTTCTCTCCACTATAAATTCCTTCATGATATAGATGGGAAGGGAGAGAGAAGGTATTCCCCAATTTCTTACATATGACTTCTCTCCATTGTGAATTCTTTCATATTCATGATGTTGACTAGATGCAATGCAGGCTTTTCCACAGTGCTTTTAAACACATGGTTTTTCTCCACTGTGAATCCTTTCATAAAATGAAGTTCAAAAGGAGAAAGTTTTCCCACATTTCTTTATACATAGGGTTTCTTCACTGTGAATTCTTCCATGATTTTGAAGGGAAGGAGAGAAGGCTTTCCCACAGTACTTTACATATATCAAGTTTCTCTCTAATATGAATTTTTTCATGTTGATGAAGATGAGTAGATTGAATGAAAGCTTTCCTACAATCCCTACATACATGGGGTATTTTCCCAGTTGAATTCTTTCATGTTCATGAAGATGGGAGGATTGAAAGAAAGCTTTTGCACAATGCTTACATACCTAGGATTTCTTGCCAGTGTGAATCCTTTCATGATTTTGAAGGGAAATATGAGAGGACAAACCTCTCTCACATTTTTCACACACAGAATGAATCCTTTCATGTTCATGAAGGTGATTGGATCAAATGAAAGCTGTCATCCCACATTGCTTACATACATACGGTTTCTCACCAGTGTGAATCATTTCATGACAGGAAAGTATAAGAGGAGAGGCCTTTCCCACATTTCTAGTATACATAGGGTTTCTCCCCAGTGTGAGTAATTTCACGTTCATGAAGTTTACTGGGTTGAACAAGATACTTCCCATGGTGCTTACAAACATAGGGTTTCTCTCCACTGTGAATCTTTTCATGATGGCAAAGGGTACTGCTCTTAGTGAAGTCCTTATGACATAGCTTACAAACACAGGTTTATCTCCACTGTGAATCCTCTCATGGTATCTAAAGGTAGTACTGGAGGACAAGGCTTTCCCAAATGTTTTACATACGTAGGGCTTCTCCTCAGTGTGAATTCTTTAATGTTCATGACATCTACTGGGTCGAAATGAAAGCTTTCACACATGAGTTGCCTACATAGGGTTTTTCTCCAGGAAAGCCCTTTCCCACAATGCCTCCTCCAAGAGGAAAAGGCTTTTCCACATTGCTCATATAAATAAGCCTGCTCACCAGTATGAGTCCTTTCCTGACAATAGAAGCCCACTAGAGAAAGTGATGGCTTCACCACATACTTACATACATTGGGTCTCTCTCGAGTATCACTTTGTTCATGTTTCACAAAGCATTTTGCATTATTGAAGGCTTTTCCACTTTCTACATTTACACAGCTTTTGTCCAGGTTCCACATATTCTTAAGTTTTGTGTCCAGTCTGAATACCTATGTGCACATTGAAAGAGGCATGATCCATGAAGACATCTCCACAAACATGACTTTCACTTGGTTTTACTGCATATTGACTAAATTCTTGGCCAAAGAGTCTCTCAATGACTTCGCTTCTACAGCAGACAGATTCTTGAAGGTTTCCTGCATCACATCTTTGTAGAGCATCTTTTGAGAAGGATCCAAATGATCCCATTCCTCCAACAGAGCCACATTTACAAAGGTCACTGACTCCATGCCCAGCTTTCTGTGCATTCTGGTGTCCACCAATGGCTCCTGCAGTCACAGCAGGCCACAATGCGTGGACACCACACCACAAGGTTTCTCTAGCATGGGAGGTGATCACCTTTTTCTTTCTAAGTCTAGCATACTTTACTTAACATAATGTCCTCCAATTGCATTCATTTACCTTAAAACTACATGGTTTCATTCTTTCTTATAGCTGAACAAAACATTGTGTGTGTGTATGTGTGTGTGTGTGTATTCTTAATCCATTCATCAGTTGTAAGTAGGACATCTCAGTTGTTTCTATATTTTGCTATTGTAAACAGTGCTGCAGTAAACAGCAGTGTACACCAACATTGTCTTTAGGGGGAAAATAAATCGCATAGTTTGTTGCCTTATGTCTTTTCATGAAAAATGTCTAAAAACATAGGAAAATTTTGAATATTTAATTAATTCATTTAGAAATCATACCATTTTCAATAATTTTAATTTTTAAATTTTTGATCTTATTTTCTTTTTAAAGTCTACTATCTTTATTCTTGCCTTGAATTATAAAACCTGTACCCTGCTATTGTAAAAACTGTTTAAAAGTAAAAACATTTAAAATATTAAGTAGAAGTCTTCTTCCTCAATCCCTAATGCTACCCACCACCTTTCCTACCATAAATCTAATTGCACCTATTGGAGGAAATCAATGTTAGTGGGTTTATGTCTCTTTATTCCGCCTCCCACTACCATCAATTGTCATTGCATTAAAAGAGTATCTTGTGTTCATTTGGTAACTTGTTCCAAAGATCCACTGATCTTCAAAACCATCTTGAGTGAATTAATGAACTGTCCTAATATTTCTGAAGTTGGAGAATATTTCATAGACAAGGAAAGAGAAGAAGCCAATTGTGTTTAATTTTTGCTTGGGAAGGCAAGCAAGACAACTCTGAGAACAGAAACTCCTGGTCCTTTTCCCCACCAAGTGAAATAACCATGATGTCACTTATATTGAAGAACTTGACAGACCAAGTCCATCATCAGAGCCTGCATTTGAAAAAATAGGATATTTACCCTCAAACATATTTCTCACAAAAGGGTTCTTCGTCTTATCACTGATGAAGTTTCTATTGGTGTACCAGACTCTAGTTTTATATTATTCAGGTTGCTTTTAAATCACTAATCTCTTCAACTGTCATTCTGCTCAACTTTCTACTCCCATCCAAATTACCTCCCCTTAGCTAGAATTACAATTGGCTCTCATACCAAAGGCTTTCTCTCTCTCTCAACATTCAAATACAACTTGTTCCCACCAAGTCTATGAGTTTGGTGAGGATTCATGTGTTCTTTCTTCCAAAGCACTTGAATTTTGCAGAAAACAAAAGCACAACTCAAAATAAAGTGAATCTCTACCTGTGGAAATAAAACCTCTGGAGACAAGTAAGGATAGCATAATTTGAATAATACAAACACTCTTTGGAGACCCTCAAACTCTCACCAGCTCAATTCAATTGAATACTAAGGCTTGTGTAACTTTGTAGATGTATAAATCAAACATCCATAATTCCTGGGAGAAGTCACACTGACTTTATTTATTTCTAAATGTTTATTTCTACTTGCTGAGCATTTTGATGTAAAGATTCATAGATTATTGGATATAGAACAGACTATAAATGCTTCTCCTTTGCCCTTGCAACTAAGGAGATTTTTTTCCTAACAATGGGAAAACCATGTTATACTCTTCAGATTTAATCAGTGTATAATAACGCTCTTTTGAATGTGTACATTTCTTTCCTATTCAGGATGTTAAAGCACTTCACAAATTATTAAACAGCCCTTCTGATTCACCTGAATCAGACAGGTTTGATTTAAGAGCTTAATCAAAGGGTAGATTAAAATGTCAACTATTATACAAACAAAATATCCACCTAGAAAACCAAATGCCTTATTATGCTATTTTCAGGTCAAAATTAAACATAAAGCAAATAAATATGTGCTTTATATTTCTTAATAGCTTGTATTTATGATCCCTGTGCCACAATTTTCTCCAGATAAATACTTGGCCTGAGTCAAAACATTCTATCACCCTAATGTTCTTTTCAGCTGCAATCTGTATGTGCTATATTATGAAATGTAGGCATGACAAGATAGTTGAAATCAGTTAACTTTTTTTCTTTAAATCAAAACCTTTATGGTATAATATACACAGCAAAAAACCTTACACTGTTTTTTGTATACTTCTTTTACTGTCATCGTTAACTATTGTGAGTTTTGCTTCTGAAACATTTCTGTTATCCGTTTCCTGCTCACCATTCTCATTTCTACTTTCTTAGTTCAGTGATTTGTCATATTTTAGTTGTACTATTGCAGCAGCCATGTAACGTGTTAGTCTTTCTACCTCCATTCTAAACTCTGCTGTCTCCCTTGCCACAGGATTGTTAGAAGGATCTATTTAAGTTGCTAATTTAATCATTTTATTTTGTGTTTGACCCTGTTTAATGGGTTTCCATTGCTTCTGATATGAATTCTAAATTCATTAGCTTAGTACAGAATGTCCACCATTATTTAAAGCCAGTTTTCCTTTCTTTTATGGGAGGTTGTGTCTACCTCCTTTCACACCTTGTACTTCAACCTGCAGTACCACTTTATTGTGTCCTCCAGCACTTTTCTACTTCATACCCCTCTCTCTTCATTCACAGTGGTTCTTCTTTCTAAAATGCTCCCCTTTCCTCCCTTCCACTTTTTTCTTTTTTAATTTCCTTGGAGAGTATCTCTTCAGCTATAAAAATACTAGTTAAGGATCACTTCTTCCATACAGCTTTATCTCAGTTCTTACACATAAGAACTGAACATTCTCTTCTTTGTTTTTATTCTAAAGGCAGAATTAAACAGTCCCTTTGTGAACATCCTTCTGTTGCAGTGCTCCTCATTTCTCATTTTCTCACTATGCCAGCATTGGACTCCTATAGCAGAAGCTGTAACTTTCCCATTTTTACATCTCCAGGTCCTTGCTTATGCCTGAACAGCATTTAGAGTATATTTTTTAATTAATCTGAAGTATTTTACTCTCCAAATGTTCTAGTATCTTGCATATTTTATGTGCTTAAATTAGTTTTTGTTATTAGTAATGTGTTTTCAGGTTTGTAGCCCTCATTTTAATTCAAATTAGTTACCAAAGACTATACATTTTAAAACAGGCAGATTCATATTGTCACTAAATAATAATTCAGTTGGGGACAAAAATGTAGACTGCTATAATCATAATTTGATTTAAATCCATTTTAAAGATTGTGAAGTTAATTTTAACAGTGTTTCCTATTCTTATTGTGCACAAAATTATCTGCAATCACTTTGAACAACTACAGATCTCCAAGTCCCACTTAGAATGTTCCCTGTTGGGCTAATATAAGTGTATTTAGAACAAAATATTCAAAAGTACTCTGGTGGTTCTGATAAAATTAGCCCTTTATATAGTATGAGAAAATCATGGATTTTGGAAATCTAAGGTAATTTTGATGCAACACCAGAATCAGAAACCACATCTTCCAAAAATAAATCATAAATAATTAAAAAAACAGAATTTATTGTTTTAACATCCCTTTACTACATATATAGCTAAAAAAACTGCAATGACAATTTGAAACCATGAGTTGTTTTTTTCCTAATCCTATACTTTTTTTTCTTTTTTTTTCCCCTAAAAGTGTATTACTACTTGTCAGTGTCATAAATGGTGTGGTTGCTATCCTATTTGGAAATATTCCCAAAAATATTTTAATGAAAATTAAAAATGTGAAATTTTTCTAAAAATAAATATATTGTTACTGCTTGACAAACAAACCTTAACTAATTTTGTGATGTTAAAGAAGCATGACAGCTGTCTGCCATTATGATTTTTGAGTATTCTTAAAAATAAATAGAAACTTCTCAGAAGTACTTGTACAGTATGAAATATTTTGAGTTAGGCCACTTAAATATTTTTAGCATAGTCAATAAAAGAATGAACTACTGGGCTGGAGGCATGACTCAAGCTGTAGAGGGCCTGCCTAGCAAATATGAAGTCCTAATTTCAAACCCAGTACTGCCAACAAAAAAAACTAAAAATGAACTCCTTTTGGCACTTGTCTGATTTTAAAAAGTATTTACCACACACAGAATATAACATAACCAACCAAAGAAAGAGAAAATTCCTACATAATTTTGGCAAAAGTAAATACTCCATGCTGATTCTAAGGTCTTCCCCATCATCTATTTCCTGCTCTAGAGTCAAGAATTTATATTCCTTTGCTTCTTTAATGGTCCTGATCTTTAAAGGCCTCAAAATACATTTATGTTTCCTTAACTCTTGCTTGCCATTGGTTTCCAATTATAATGCAAATAGGTTATTATGGAATAGGGTGGATCAAAGGGTTGTACCATACCTCTTAACCAGGAAAGAAGGTAATGTCAAATGACTCATTTAATAAGTGGGTTGGCTTTATAAAAAAATGAATTTGCTCAGTTTGTTCATGTCTATGTCCATAGTTTCTAGAAATTCAGAAGGGTAAGAGCAGTGTCTTCAACTCTGCAAAAGTCCTTTTTGAGTTCATTTTTATAGTTAAAGCTGGACTGTGGGGCTCTGATGCAGAAATGAAATGCATTAAAACAAGTGTGGAACTCCCTGATATGTCTTGCACACCAACCATGCCTTTTCTTTACTCTTGTTGCTCTTTTTCCTCCAATGGATTTTGGCATAACATCCCAACAAGGTACTAGGGGAAGCTGATGACTTCTAAGCTCAGAATGAATTCTAAAACCTTTACTGTGGCCAGCCATGCCCTGATACAATGTTTTCCTATGAGCTCTCCCTGACTCACACTTAGCTCTGTTATGGCCACCACTCCTATCTCTCTAATGCTGTGCCAGTTATGAACACATCAAGTCCACTCTTGTTCCAGGGCATCTGCACTATGGGTTCTGTGTCTCAAAGGTGTTTAGCTCAGGTTTCTGCTTGCTTCTCTCCCTCAATTCCTGTCTCTGCCCAAACGCCATCCTCTCAAATAGGCTTTCCTTACACTCTACAGTGTAGTGTTCTGCACCTAACACTACTCTAACCACACCTTTTTCATCCTGACTAATTATATATGTCTTTGTTATTTGTCTCTGCCTGGTGAAAAGTTCCATAAAAGTAGAAACTGTATCTGCTTGATTCACTATTGTTTGGTTTCTCTAATACTACCTAACCCATTGGAAATTCTTGATGAATATTTTTAATCTAATTGATATATATGAATAACAGAATTCTGCTTACTAAATGTAGTACTGTGTTATTTTTAGAAGTACAGGTTCACCAAAATGGAACCGTATGTGAGTATATTATTTAGGGAGCAGTATAGTTGTCCCAGAACACGCTCATCCTCTCCTTCCTTAAATAGATATCCATTCTGCTTCACCTACTCAAATATATGCACACTCAACCTGTTCTCCCAGCATCATTGCTGTCATGTATAATGCAGCTGGATATACTTAAATCATAGTTTCTTTCTGTACTTTGTAGGTTTTGTGTTGAAAAGGCACTGAGCAGGGACTGGTACCATCATTATGGTACTAATGAGCCAGAGCATTTGGTTCTTGGATGATGCTGGTTCTCAACTACCCCAGAAATTTTTTAGTAGCAATACACCCACCATCTTTTGTGATCTATAATAGTCTCCCAAAAGTTGTTGTAATCTCTTTGAGTATCTGGCTTTAGACATTTCCATCCCAGGCTTGTAGACAGGCTCCATGAGCTAACTATTAACACAGAAGTCTCAAAATATGACAAGGCATAGCATACATACCAAAAGACAGCCATGATAGCAAACCCTAACTTTGTTTCTTACTTAGTAGAGTTATATCGGGCCAGGTGCCTGAAATTCTAAGCCTTATTTTCCTGTTTTATAAAACCAAGGTCATCATACCTGCTTGACAAAATTGTGGTAAGAAATTCCAATATATGAAAAGAACTGTTTGGCACTAATGAAATATTCTAAATGGCAGCTATTTAAACAGAATTAATTTTCTGTTATCAGAGGTACACTCAGCTCAGTACTGGAAGCACAGTAGCTGCTCAAGTACTATCTGTATGTTGATAAAGTCCATTCTGTTGTACTCCTTGGAGAACCTGTCTGGTCATCTTACTTGATCAACAGGGTGTGGAAAAGATTGTGTTATAGCAAAATAGCTTTGGTGTTAATGAATTCAATCTTGTCCTACAATTGCAAAATAATAAGTTTGCGCACACAGCTAAAATTAAAGAAAACTGTATTAGGGAAGCATAAGACTATTGTGCTCAGGGTAATGTATCTATCTCAAAATGCTTTAGGTCTTAGAAAGAGGTAGATTTGCATCATAGATAAGATGAGTAATCACAACAGTAAGTTCTATGAAATAACTGTCAGAGAATGTGAGTATCTCTTAAGGTATGCAGATACATATCTTAAATCTGCCTTCTCTTGCAGAGGATTACTATAATTATTAATTTAAACAGCAATTTATTGAATTATGTGGGTATGGAGTCATAGGCTAATGTATATACTCACACCACAGCATATTACACCCTTGCACCTATAACAGATATATTTTACCAACTATACTTATTTAGAGTATTGGTAAATCATGCCCTTTGCTTATATACCTTTGCTGTATCAATGGTAGTCAGAGTATGTAAGGGAAGAGAGAAGTTGACCAAAGCTGGAACAATGTCACCAGAAAAGTCTACTGTACTCACGATGTACAGATTCAACAGATCAACTTACAATACTGTTTTAAATAGCCACTCAATAAAAGAACGAAGTTAAGAAGGTGAATATGTTTGATGTGCTTTCTATACAAAAATGAATATAGAATTTTTAAACCTGTTGAAATCATCATAAGAAAAGAACTAAGGTAGAAAAAACAAAAATAGAAGGGATGAACCAATTCTGGTTATATTACACGTATAAATGAAAATGTCACAATGAATCACATGGAACATATTTTCAGAAGGGGAGAATAGGAAGGCAAAACAGGTACCAGTGGTAGAGGGGAGAAGAAGGATGAATATGGTAGAAATATTATGTACTCATGTATTTAAATGGAAAAGTGAGACCTGTTAAAACTATTCCAGGAATGAGGGAAAGAGGGATAAAGGAGAATGATGATATATTATAAGAACTTTTATAAATGTCACAATGTACCCTCAGTATAACAATAATATGATATTAAAAAAAGAAAAAGAAAATATGTAATATTAAAAAAAACCCACCCAAATAACTTTTTTTGAAATGTAAATTTTCATACATTTTTGTCATAGTTTAGAAGATTATCAATAGTATACAATTCAAACTTCTACTTCACCTTCCAGTATGGTAAAAAAATAAATAAATAAAAAGACCCTACAATTTGAAAATCAAATCCCAGCTCAGCCATTAACTGAATGACATTTTCTTTTATCTTTGTCTTGTTTAGAAATCAGATTATAGTGCAAGGCCCTGAATTCACTCCCCAGTGCCACCAAAAAATACAGAGAGAAATAAAAATATCTACCAGAAAAGAATTATTGCAGATAACAGGTGGTGCATATACATATCTGTAATACATATTACCATGTGCATTTGTATTTCACCCATTTTGTGTATGCATATATACTTGCATACTAAGTTTCGATAACTATTTCTACTTAATTTCACATATAAAAGTAGTAGAGCACTTGCCTAGGAAGTACAAGGCCTTGAAAACAACATATGTACACATTTATACATATATATGTATATATATTAGATGTTTCTATGAAGAATGTAGATACTCACTATTTCCTAAAAGAAAAGAATAACACTTATTCTCTATATTACAGGCTTATGAAAAAATTGCTTACCTGCTCACTAATTTAGGTAAGTCCCTTTTTCCCTAACATATGGGCACATATCTGTAGTTGCTTTATGTATTTTAGCTTTTTTAGCATATTCAGTTATATAGCTGTTTATAAAAATGAGAGAGGTATGAGAAGAAATTGATCTACATCAAATAACAATAGAGAGGCAATGCATGTAGCTACAAAACATCCTAACTAGAAATTAGCAAACCTCATTCTTTCTATTCGGGCATGCTTTTTTCTCCAATTTTTCAGTTCTTTATGTTTTTTTTTCCCAATGCTTATTTTTTAACCTAAGTATTATACCACACACACATGTTTTAAAATACAAAACAGCACTAAGAGATTGTTAACAATGTACCCATTCACATATTTTCTGTGATTCTGAACCACTTTTTTTTTAACAGTTTCTTCTTTTACTCCCCAACCTATTTCTAAAGAACACTTCCATTAGCTTATTGGATTTTTATCTTTGCATAGCTGTTTATTTCCTTCAATTTATAAAAGTAACAATTATAAAGACAAATCTTAATCTTCCTTGCAATGCCCTGTGGTTGCATACCTCCCCATTCATCACCTGAAAAACATGACTTGATTTTCTTCTCCGTTCCAAAACACTTAAAAAGGGTATATATTTGGCCAAATTAGTAATTAATGTTCATATCATTGTATCTATATAATTGTTTTCATATCTAAGACATAGTATGTGCTATAATTATGTTTTAGTTTCACTTTTATATTTTCATGAAAATGGCTTATTTTTGTTCAGTAAAGTTTTTGTTATGATGCTAAATTTCCTGTGACTGTTCAAACACAACGAGTATACTGTGCACTTGATATCCTTGCTAGAATTACTCTCCCAAGCCCCTATCTGCTGGAGCAGATGAATTATGCTCTAGGCTAAGGCCACCTGCATCTGGACTCACTTTGACAAGCACCCTGGCAATTTCTTTCATCTTTCTACCTCAGTTGACTGGTATTCCCTGAATCCTGATTCTTCTTCCTTAGATGAAGTCCTTATTTTGCTATGTGCAAGTAAATTTTTTGTAACTTCATATGTTTGAAAAACATCTTTATTCTATCCTTGAACTTGAATTTTGGATTTCCTGAGTACAGAATTCTAAATTGGAACTAACTTTACCTTTGATTTTTCAAGGAATTTGTTTACAACTTTCTGGAATCCTGTATCGTTAGTGAGAACTGTGCTGCCAGCTTGATCCTCTGTCTGCATGCAATTTGTTGTGATTTTTCATTCACTGCTCTGTAATAGTTTTGGATCTTTTCTCACTTTGAGATTTCATAGGGATGTTCTCTGGTTAGAGGCTTTTATAGTTTGGTATGCAGGATGGTTAATGTGTTCCATGAATACATGTATTATTGTATCCACAAATGACATGGAACTAAACATTGCAAGAGCTGTATTGGGGATAATTTCTAAGAAAGATGTAAGTAGAAAGAAGCTGAATGGGCAGGGAGAGGCTCAGACAGCATCGCAGAGATGATAGTCTTTACCAACCAAGTGAGAGGAGTGAGGACAAAGATTTCAAAGATTTACAGAATCCAACATTGGGTATAATTGGCTAAATCCTAGTCCCTTTCTCATGCTGAGTCATTGTGTGGTGGCTAGCTGGAAAGAGTGAGGTCTTGGCCTGAAATCTGAAGCATGGTGTGATGGTGAACACGGCCAGAGTCTGACAGCTGACTGCACTCTTTGCAATTGAACAGCAAGTTCTTTTTTTTTTTTATTTTTATTTTTTTATTTTTCTTTTATTATTCATATGTGCATACAAGGCTTGGTTCATTTCTCCCCCCTGCCCCCACCCCCTCCCTTACCACCCACTCCGCCCCCTCCTTCTCCCCCCCCTCAATACCCAGCAGAAACTATTTTGCCCTTATTTCTAATTTTGTTGTAGAGAGAGTATAAGCAATAATAGGAAGGAACAAGGGTTTTTGCTGGTTGAGATAAGGATAGCTATACAGGGCATTGACTCACATTGATTTCCTGTGCGTGGGTGTTACCTTCTAGGTTAATTCTTTTTGATCTAACCTTTTCTCTAGTACCTGTTCCCCTTTTCCTATTGGCCTGAACAGCAAGTTCTTACTGGAGGGAAATCTTAGTGGGCACATCTCCAAACCACCATAATCTAGAAATCAAAAGCTTAACTTTAGGGTTTTTCACTTTTTTTAAAAAAATAATTTTCCTTCTTTTTTTCTTGAAATTTGTGTTTCTGTCCATATTCTATAATGCTATTTTTTTCTTTTCCCATTTTCTGTGTATTTCTTAAGAGTTTATTCAACATAGTGTCAACTGTATCTTACAAGTCTTCTCATGAGTGCTTTAAATCAGCTCATTTTCCAGAACTATGTCCTGTTCTCTGAGTATTCCATTTCTATGTCACCCAGATCTTGTTTCACAGATGCAATATCTGAAGTAGGGAAGATAATGGAGTAAGAAAGCATGGGTTGAAATTTGGCTTCATAACTTATTCTAAGCAGTTACACAGCAGCAGTGATTTTTTTTTTTTTTCCCTCTTGGTGCCTCAAGTTCATTTTCTATCAGTGGGGTAAAGTTTTCCATGAATGCCACATAGTGTTATTGTGAGTTCATGTATGCAAAGCATTTTTAAGAGTATCTAAAGCAGTTAGTACAGGAAAACAAACATGATAGCTGTTAACTTGTACTTCCTATTTGAGCATATTTAAGGTCTCTTTAAAAATGGTTATCTTTTTTATTGTTTTTTGCTTGTGCATAATTTCTGTCTGTGTGTTCCTTTTTTCACTTTGTTTCAAACTTTGTCTTTCTTGTTATAGCCTTTTTTTAAATGCCAGGTAAACTGTGACTTCTACTCACTTTTTATAGTGAAGCATTGAAAAGCACCTAGGGAACCTCTGTATGGGAGTTATCTACTAGTCACCAGCCCTATAGAGTGGACAGTATCTTATCCATTTTGTGGAAAATTCCAAGTGCTGGAATCATAGCTATTGTCTCCTGGATTGGTCAATATCCCTTCAGAGACATGTTGCTACCCTCTACTTAGTTCTTACCATGCTGACTGCTGAATGAGGAAAATACCATAGGTTTAACTTAGAATATAGATGTGCATATAATCCCCTCTGAGACTCTCCCAAATCATATCTTCATTTATTCATTTGTTCCTAGGTACTTTTGCCTCCAATTCTTGAATTTTCTATAATTTTATAAATAGATATCAGCTTTCCTGTTAGGGTTCTCCATACTTCTACCATTACCTCTATCCTCAATCTTTGCAGACTTTGCTGATCTATTTAGTTAGTATTGTCTATACCTTTTCTAGTTTTGAGGACATAGATCTCCCACATCAACTGTTTTGACCTTTGTTCTACTCTCATTCTTTTTGTCCTTGTACGGTAGTGCCTTTTTCAACATTTAGTGATTTGTTTTGGGAATTCAGAAAGGAGTAGATATAAAGATATGAATGCTACAAACAGAAAGTCTTTAAGGAGTTTCTCTACTCGTTGTCCTCATCAGCAAACCAGAAATATTGGAATGTATCTTGTGTTCATTTTGGGGGACAAATATCTTATTACATAACTGTTGGAGAAGTGATCCCCTCTGCTCCTCCTTCTTTTCTTATTTTTTGTGTCCCAGTTTTTGTATTGTTAAAGTGAGAATGATAACAGCTCCTATTCCATCATTGTTAAAGATTGGCTACCTGACATAAGACAAGTGTTCAATAAGTGGCAATGATCTGTTTCATTGTTCTTTAAATTCTCCGAGGTGAACTTTGTTCTGCTATGTAATGAAACACTTGGACTAGATTAGTCTCAAAACTCTTCTTTATCTATTTAGTAGCTTTTAAAGTCCTTTCTTCCCAGGATAAAGACAAATGTAAGGAGAATTACTTGGTGGAATTATGATTTATAGGAAGAAACAGAACAGCAAGAAATGTTTTTTCCCTAGTGAAGATAGTGCTCGATGATAAGCTAGGATCTGACATCATCACTCAGTCATAAACTAGGGCCTTGTTTCTTACTATTAGTTTCTTTATTCCTTACAATTAATACATATAGTAAGAAGGTACTCTGTTTTAAGATTATAATACTGTGAGGGATTTTTGACCTCTGATGTCAAAACTTTGTTTGACCTTTGAAAAATAAAACGTAGTGGTAGTAAGGAGGTAGAGGGGAGAGGGAGGGGTTAGGTTAGGTAAGGGAGGGGGTGGAGGAAGGGGAGAGAAATGACCCAAACATTGTATGCACATATGAATAAAAGAAAAAAGAGAAGAAAAAGAAAACATAGTGATATATTGATGAAAAGAAACAAATTCAAAATTCAAAAATGTGAGTGACTGACAATTGAGGAGCAAGAGCAAATATTTGAAGAATGTAGTAACAGTAGCATCAGATATGACTATTTTAATATTAAGCAAACTAGAATTTAAAATACATTTGAGAACTAGAAAATTATATGCCATATTGAACAAAATATAGGAAGCAAAAACTAATAGAAAAACAAAAATAACTTGACAAGTCCACAGTCAAAGCATAAGTAAAATGTGGGCATGCTGGCATACCCTGTAATCTCAGCACTTGGTTGGCAGAGGCAGGAGGATCACAACTCCCAGGCTAGTCTGGGCTACATACGGAGATTCTGTCTCAAGAAAACTAAGAGCTGGAGGTGTAGCTCAGTGTTTACTTGCTTAGCATGTGCAAGGCCTTGAGTTTACTCTCCAGCACCACTATATATGTATATGTGTGTGTGTGTGTGTGTGTGTGTGTGTGTGTGTGTGTGTAAAGATATGGGGAAATCAACTATCACAGTTAGCAAACTACTTTGAAAATATATACAATCTATAAATTCAACAGAAAAACAAATATCCTTATATTCTTTTCAAACACTTCATTTCTTGACACACACTAATCTACAAAATTTGACCACAAAATTGCAGCTTTTTGCCTCAAAGCAGAAATCACACAGGACACAGTTTGGGTCATGATGCAACCAAAGTGGAAATGGAGAACTAAAACTATCTAAAACATGAGGAATGTTTTTTAAATCCACATTTTCTTTTCTAGATCAATTTTCTGTCAAACTGAAAGAACTAAATTTACAAACTAGAAGGAAGCAACAACAAAAACAGAACATGTCAGAACCTTTGGAGAATAGTTCTTCCTGGTGGTTCTTGCACATGTATTGCAACCAGTTACTCAATTGGAGGCCCCTTCTACCTCCAGCATCCACCACTATGGACTTGGGCAGTTCCCTAGAACCCTTTCCTTCCATGTGTTTTGGCTCATGTACATAATTGATCTGAATTTTCTTTAAGTTAGGTCTTGTATTCTGTCTTTCTTGAATTCTTTAATTACATTAACAGTTGTATTAGACATACATGTATATTTTTATCACTTATTTGGATATTAGATAGGAGCCCAGGCTCTGGTGTTCACTGCCATCTTTATCCAATCTATCTTATATTTTTTCTTTTAATAGTCATGGAACTACAAGATATAAGAGTTCATAAGGTTCTTAAAATCATTTAAACTACTCAATTCACAAATGAGAAAACTAAACATAAAAAATGTAAAAAGCTTCACTTGACATTACTTGCAAGTAAGGGATAAGGCTGAGATAAGAAGTCAGGTCATATGACTAATACAGTAATCTTTTCTCTTTCTCAACAAAGTACTCTGGAGTGGTATAGTCTATATCAAGCATAGTTTGAGTGAAGGGCTGATCATATCTTTATAGTTACCTCTAAAAGACAAGAACTGTCTAAATTCTCTCTAAAAGAAATTCTAGAACATCTTTATATATTAGTAACAAGAATCGTGCTGCTGCATCTGTGGGAAAAGTCTGGAAATTATCTTACTAAATCCCCTCATGAACTCTGTACAGCAAATACTATCATTTTCATTTTATAGTCACAGACACTAGAACTCAAAGCTTCTAAGTATCTCATAAAACTAGTAGATGGCTAAAACTAAAATAGAGCATAGGACTTCCAATTTCATGTCCAGATTTGTTGTCATTCCCCTAATGGATGTGAATACACTTGTGTTCCTTTCAGAATATCCTCGAACAGAATCTGAGTGGGAAAACAGCTTTGCCCTGAAAATGTTCCTTTTCCAATTTGTCAACTTAAACAGTTCTATCTTCTATATTGCTTTCTTTTTGGGAAGGTAAGTCAACCTTATACACATCTTTGCAGAATAAAAAACACAGCCAAGGGTTCCACTGTCAATTAGTTAACAAAGGTGGCAAATTCTTGGCCCTGGCCTAGGAAGATTGTGATAACGAGCTTTCCCAAGGATTCTCACTCAGAGACTTCTGGCAGCCACTACCAATTAAAGTTGGTATTCAAAAAAAATAGAATCTATATGCCATATTTGAATTGAGCTATGACTGTCTATGTTGCAGCAATTATTTTGTTAAAGAAGAAAAGGACTTTTGTGTAACCCTGGATTACAATTCCTAATGTGGAAGCTTCAATCCATTTAAATGGATTTTTCTTTACCTACTCTACAAAATGCAAAAAAAAAAAGAAAAATTAAATTAATGGGTCTGGTTGGTTATATGGTTTATACTCCACACAGCACCATGGAAACATAGGGAAGCTAGAAAACACTTTTAATAAAACCGTTCATCACTTTATGTTAATGTCGATGAACTTCTTCCGTAAGAAAATACGACCCTACATCTGAAAGTATTAAATGTTATCAGGTTGTTTGTCTGTACTTCCTCAACCCACTGGTACTTTCTCTTTTTTAAGTCAGGCACTTTGAGTTGACTAAGCATAACAAAAGTCAACTGTTTGAGAACTAGATGCACCAGTGAACATTTATGTCTACCCACACATGTACTTGTTGTAGGGTGTTGGTAGGTGTTCCTCTCACATGACTGCTAATGAATTAAAATGTTTTGTTCCAGATTTGTAGGCCACCCTGGAAAATACAATAAACTTTTTGACCGATGGAGACTAGAGGAAGTAAGTAACCTTGTGAGAGTGGGTAAGTGGATGGCATAGACACAGGCCAGTGACTGTGGGAGGCAGAGGATTGTGGAAAGAAGGATATGTCCAGGCATATTGAAGACACAATTTTGCTACAAAAGTGTTCCTTGCATTTGAAAAAGAACTAAATTTATGAATAAAACATTCATAGCTACATTTATGAATAAAATTTGGTGTTTTGAAAGGTTATACCTCATGAATCTGACCTCTGCTCTCTTTTATCACATCTATTCCATTCACAAACACCAAGAATTTAATTCCAGTAATTTTTATCATTTTGAAAGTTAGTATTATTTATTAAATGAGCCTCCAAACTTTTAAATATGTGAAGTTTTTTTTTAAGAAGGGAGATTTTAGTTCAAAAGAAATTTTATTTGAAACACTAATATAAATATATAAGCATATCTGACAAAGTCTGAAACTTATACATTGATTTAAAATATGTATGTCCTTTGGGAAAATATGTAGGAACAGTATTGCTATATATTTTCACTGAGACTGAGAAATCGTTCTTCAAAAGGCTACTACCTATAGTGTAAATTCTCACTTTTCTCAGACTTTTGCCAACAAAAAGATTGATTTTGTCAATCTGATTGTCAAAATATATCTCCTTTTGATTTTAGCTTCTTTATTTATGATTGAGATGCTGAGTATTTGTCATGTTTGTTGGACATATTTTATTACTATGTGTGTTTGTACTATTTTGGTTCATTTTCATTAGATTGTTTCTCTGCTTCATTAATTTATAAAATAATAAAATTAATCTCTAATCTTTCAAACTGGCTGCAGATTTTCCCTTAATTTTTTCTGACTTTTTTATTCCTTGATACATTTTTTTATTCATTTATTCACATGCGCATACATTGTTTGGTTCATTTCTCCCACCTGGCACCCTCCCCCCTCGCTCCCCTTCACTTCCAGGCAGAATCTGTTCTGCCCTTATCTCTAATTTTGTTGAAGAGAACACATAAGCATAATAAGAAGGACAAAGCGTTGCTAGTTGAGTTAAGGGAAGCTATACATAGAGATTCCTAGCATTGCTTCCATGTACAAATGTGTTACATCCCAAGTTGATTCAACTCTAACTGATCTTTACATTGGTTCCTGATCCCTTTCTCATGTTGACCTGTGTCTCTTTAAGGTTTCTGTATTGATTTCTCTGGAGTGGGGACATCAAATGCTTTCATGTTTTGGGTTTTCTACCTATCCCCATACCTCCCGTATGTGCTTTCCCCTTGTCATGTGACCCAAGTCCAACAACATTGCTGCTTTTGCCCTAGATCTAAAGTCCACATATGAGGGAGAACATATGATTTTTGGTCTTCTGAGCCTGGCTGACATCGCTCAGAATGATGTTCTCTAGTTCCATCCATGTACTTGCAAATGATAGAATTTCATTCTTCTTCATTGCTGAGTAAAATTCCATTGTGTACAAGTACCACATTTTCTTGATCCATTCATCAGTAGTGGGGCATCTTGGTTGTTTCCATAACTTGGTTATTGTGAATAGTGCTGGAATAAACATGGGTGTGCAGGTGCCTTTGGAGTAGCCTGTGTTGCATTCCTTTGGGTATATCCCCAGAAGTGGGATTACTGGATCATATGACAGATATATTTTTACACTTTTAAGAAGCCTCCAAATTTTTTTCCAGAGTGGTTGCACCAGCTTGCATTCCCACCAGAAGTGTAAGAAGGTTCCTATTTCCCTGCATCCTTGCCAACACATGTTGTTGTTGGTGATTTGGATGATGGCTATTCTAACAGGGTTGAGGTGGAATCTTAATGTGCTTTTGATTTGCATTTCCTTCATGGCTGGAGATGGTGAGCACTTTTTCATGTGTTTTTTGGCCATCTGAATTTCTTCTTTTGAGAAAATTCTGTTCAGTTGTCCATTTCTTAATTGGTTCATTGATTTTGGGAGAGTTTAGTTTCTTAAGTTCCCTGTGTATTCTGGTTATCAGTCCCTTGTCTGATGTATAGCTGGCAAATATTTTCTCCCACTCTGTGTGTGGTCTCTTCAGTCTAGAGACCACTTATTTTGTTGTGCAGAAGCTTTTAAATTTTATGAAGTCTCTTTTGTCCATTCTTTCTCTTAGTTGCTGAGCTGCTAGGGTTCTATTGAGGAAGTCCTTGCCTGTACCTATTAATTCCACAGTGTTTCCTGCTCTTTTCTGTACCAACTTCAGAGTTTTGGTTTGCTATTAAGGTCCTTGAGCCATTTTGAGTTGATACTAGTATTGCTACTCCTGCCTGTTTTCGGGGGCCATTGGCTTGGTAGATCTTCTTCCAGTCTTTCACCCCCAGCCAGTGCTTATTTCTGACAATTAAGTGGGTCTTCTGTAGGCAGCAGATTGTTGGATCTTCCTTTTTAATCCAGTTTACCAATAAGTGTCTTTTGATGGGGGAATTTAGTGCATTAACATTCAGTGTTAGTATTGATAAGTATGTGGTGATCCCTGTCATGTAGCTGTCTTTGTTGATTAAGAGTTTGATTGTGTGTAGCTGAATCAATGTTACTCTGTACTTTCTTGCCTTTTCTTCTCCTTGGTTTGGTATTGCCTGCCCTTTCATGGTTTTGTTTGCTTTCACTTTCTATGTGCAGAATTCCTTGAAGAATCTTTTATAGTGGTGGCTTGGTGGCCACATATTGTTTTAGTTTCTGCTTATCATGGAAGATTTTTATTGCTCCATCTATTTTGAATGATAGTTTTGCTGGGTAGAGTATCCTAGGGTTGAAGTTATTTTTATTCAGTGCCTGGACTATCTCACTCTGATTAAAAGCTCTTCTTGCTTTTAATGTTTCTGTTGAGAAATCTGCTGTGATTGTGATGGATTTACCTTTGTATGTTATTTGTTTTTTTTTTCTCTTACAGCCTTCAATATTCTTTCTCTACTTTCTGTGCTTGTTGTTTTAATGATAATATGTTGTGAACTAGTTTTATTTTGGTCAAGTCTGTTTGGTGTCCCAGAGGCTTCTACCTGGATGGGCATAGTCTTCTCTAGATTTGGAAAATTTTCTGTTATTATTTTGTTGAATATATTACAAATTCCTTTTGCTTGCACCTCTTCTCCTTCTTCAATGCCCATGATTCTCAGGTTTGGTCTTTTGATGGAGTCGGTGAGTTCTTGCATATACCTTTGAGAAGTCTTGAGTTGTCTGACTACTAGTTCTTTATTTTTCCTTTAATTACCACTTCATCTTCGAGTTCTGAGATTCTGTCTTCTGTTCATTCTAGTCTGCTGGAGTGGCCTTCCATTTTGTTTTGTACTTCTTTTTCATTCTTTTTTCTGAAGTTTTCCATATTATGAGTCACTGCCTCTTTAATATTGTCAATTTTCATCCTTAATTCATTTATCTCTCCATTTATGGTGTTCTCTGTTTCATTTTGGTATTTATTTAAGGCTGCTATGATTTCATTTATTTGTTTTTGTGTTTTCCTGGTTCAGTAACAGTAGAATTTCAGTCTTAGTAGTTCTGATATTACTCATTTAGCATCCAGTCCTGTTTGTCTGCATCTCATAGGCAGGTTTGGAGCTGGTGTCTGGTGGTGTTTGAGCCCTCCTGTGGTGGGCAATGGCCAGCCCACTGGCCATTGTGCAGGCAGTGGTCTGCAGGATGGCAGCCTGGCAAGGCAGCAGCCTGGTGGGCCTCCAGGGTGGAGGTCCGGCAGATGGCAGCGGCATATGGGCCAGCTTGTTCTTTCAGTGTATTGTGGCATGGAGAAGCTTTCCATGGGCTAGGGGTTCAGGGTGCTGAAGTTAAGCTCTCCCTGGTGCTTTACCTCAGCCATGCATGTCTCCAGCATCTCAGCAAGGTCCCTGATTCATGGAGCTCATGTAGTCTGTGTCCGTCTCCCAGTCACCACTTTCAATACCTCCTTGATACATATTTGTTTTAACAAAATTCCAAAGTGTTTTCTAATCAAATAATCGTTTTTCATAATGTCAGTATTGCATCATGTCACAAATGACAATTTCTCATTTCTAGAAATTAAAAAAACTTTTTTTTACTAATGCTATTTTTTAAATGAGAATATCTCTTACCCATTAAGAAGTTACTTTGGGGTAAAGAATAATCAGGTATTTTCCCCAAAATGGAAGTTATACATTTAATAAAAATATTTTTCTCATTCAACTAAAAGAGTTTCTAAATTTATCGTGGTTTACATATTATAATTATTGATTTCTAAACTCTATACACATACTAACCAGAATGTCTATTCCTTCTTTAGTTCAAAATTGATTTAATGATTTTACTGTAAAATCTAATTTAATATATAGTGCCATTAGTCAGAAGTCATAATTTAGAAAGTGGTTAGAAAAGATTCTTCTAGTCTCCATCTAAAAATCTCCTCAAAATTCAGGGGAGGCCTCATTCGTGGTTTTTCCCCAGGTCATTCCAGAAATTTATTGTAATACATGGACAAAGCCTAAAACTTCTTAAGACCATATACTTCATAATCAGAAACCTGGACTCAAATGTTAACTACCCCTACATATACGTTGCCTTTAATTTAATTTCTTTGAATATTTGTTTTCTCTTCCTAAATTGGCAATAAAAACCTTAGGTTGCCAAGTTGCTTATAGATAAAAGACAATTTGGCTGGGTGTGGTGATGCATGTCTGCAATTCTAGCTACTCTGTATGTGGAGATCAGGAGAATGGAGGTTCAAAGTCAACCCAAACAAAAAGACAATTTGGCTGGGTGTGGTGATGCATGTCTGCAATTCTAGCTACTCTGTATGTGGAGATCAGGAGAATGGAGGTTCAAAGTCAACCCAAACAAAAAGTAAGTGAGATCCTCAGCTCAACCAAAAGCTAAGCATGGTGGTACATGCTTGTCATCCCAGATATGGTGGGAAGTATAAATAGGAGGATCACAGTACAGGCTACCTGGGAAAAATGCAAGACCCTATTCCAAAAATAACTAAAAAGTAAAAAGGGCTGGGGGCATGGCTCAAGTGGTAGAGCACCTGTCTAGCAAGCATGAGGCCTTGAGTTAAAATCCCAGTATCACCGAAAACAAAAAAAGAAAGAGATAGACAGTTTATGTAGCACAATTAGCACAATCCTTGTCCTATTAGCAAAATTATTGCTTACTTAAAAATGTTCTGACTTAAAAGTGATTGCGGCATATCATTCCATTGACCAAAGACAGACTAAAGGTGGGCCTGGTGATGTACATCTGTAATCCCAGAACTCAGGAGCCTAAGGCAGGGTAATCATGAGTTTGAGGACAGCATGGACTACATAGTGAGTTCAAGGCCAGGCTGGGCTACACAGAAAGACCCTGTCTCCAAAAAAAATATGTAGAAGCAAACAAAGAAACAAAGACAGACTAGGAGACTAAGGTCATTCCTAATCTTGGGACAGTCTCAAAGTCCCCAAGTCCAGTTGGTAGCTTTCTATTGTGGACCAGAATTATAGACCAGAATTATGCCCATATCTACTAAAAGGTTAGTTACCCAACCAATTAGGGACCAAAGGCTTACTTTTCACCAGAAGTGTTCAGTTGAAGTTAGGAAGAGTAAAAGGGGGAACAGAGTGGTGATAGTCAGGTGATTCTACATTTTGATGCCATTTGAGAGGCTACTGCCACCACTAATTTTGTTTAATTAGATATTTTTATTATGAAATTATTAGAAGTCTTGATTAGTCTTTGAAAGTCTCAGAAAAAATAGTTATACTTCAGGTGCCAGAAAAATGTTTAATAAACATCCAAGATAGTTTCTATCATATATGAGATATATGACAGCCATATTTTCCAACAAAGTACTATATATAATATTAGAAAAAAAAATCAGTAAAATGAGCAATATAAGTTTGTGATGAACATTAGGAATCCTGGAAGTGTAGATATAGAAAGTATACCTAATAGAAGTTAAGAATTTATTTATTGACACATATTCTATGTCAGCCCTCTGATGGGCAGTATGAGCAGTACAAATGAAAGCGTTTCTTTCCCTTCTCTGATAACATTAGTAGTCTTGAAGAACAAGACATTTTCATGAAATGTAACAAATATTTTGTCTTTGGACTGTGATAGTCTAGTTCTTTCCTACCCATAGGCAAGATCTTAGCATGTATAATTCTCAGTTCTTTTTTATAATAAGCTGGTGATGAGAACAGCTATCCCGGTATTGTTGATTGGTGGGTTAAATTGGGTTGTGCGTGTGAAATACTAGTCACAATTAATGGTAACTATCATAAAGAAAGAAAAATGTCACCATTTGTTTTAGCATATTTATGAACTGGCCATTCAGGACTTGTGACTTTCATACTATGTGCACATATATAGTTATATATGTTTGCATATGTAAATATATACATATATACCTCTAAGTCTTTCTACAGATATAACAAACTTCAGTTTCCAGCTGTGGTCTTTTATCTGCTCTGTGGCTTAGTAATTATTCAGCTTCAAACATTCTAGTGAGTACATTTATGGGTTATATGTGATAGAGTTCAGTGGGTCCTAAATTCATCCCAGAAAGAAGTGTGGTTTCACAAAAAATATTTTGTGTAAATTTAGTATTACAAAATTTTTTTTGGCAATACTATAGTTTGAACTCATTATTCACACTTGGTAGGCAGGTGCTTTATCACTTGAGCCACTCCACCAGTCCTACTATTACAAATTTCTAAGTAATAGCTAGCATTGAGTGCTCACTGCATGCTAGCATATTCCAGTAATTGTACAAAATGTTCTTCATATAAAAATTTTTAATCCTTGTAATGATTCTGCTTTTACATTTATTTTACAGATAAAGAAACAAAGGCATTAGAACTTATGTAATTTTCCTACAGCTATAAAAATCAATGAAGTTATGATACGAGTGTAGGCAGTATAGCTTCAGATTCTATGCTTTGACCGTTGTGCTTTCCAACCACCATTGGGATAGTGTGTAGATACCACCCAGTACATAATGGAAGTTTATTTTGCTAAGAGATTGCTCTGATTGCTGGCTCATTCATGTAAGTTGGATTTAGAGTAAAAAGTACTAAAAGAGATTAAGTGAAAGATCATGGGTATGGGAGTCTGATAATACTGTCTACCCCCCAGTTTCACCATCTACAAAGTAGAGACACCACCACCCACCACCCCAGGTTCTCACCAAGAGTAAATGAGAAAAATGTGTGAAAGCTCTCATCTTTGTCTTGTCCATGATCATGTGATTTTGAGTGGTGCAGATAGGATGAATTCCTGTGTCTTCTGCAAACTCATCTGTGTGCCATGTTACACACTGAAAATAAGGGCATTTTTTTAAACCAGGTAATCTTTAGGGTATTGAAGAACTGGATTCAACTCAAGGCCACCATTATGTGAATGGGGCACACTAACACGAACCACTGAATTCCTTTCTCTTCCCTATAAATCACAAACTCTTCCAGGCTCGATATCAACAAAATCGTAAAAGATCCATACATGATTTTATGATTGTCTTCATTTTTCTATCTCACATAATAGCATACTTGTGCTAAATCAACACTTCAAGGACATAGACACATTTGGTTAGTATAATTTATCCTTAGCATGGTATAAAAGAGCAGAGCATTGGGAAGAGGGGATCATGACTTCCTTCCCAAGTATCAGTCAGTTTTCATTACCTAGGACAAGTCAATTTACCTCCTCAGCTCAGCTGTAAGTTATGATCTGCCCTGTGGCTTACCAATTATTCAGCTTCAAGCATTCTTCTGAACACACTTATGGGATATATGTGACAAAGTTCACGGGGTCCCAAGTAGTTCCTAGAAAGAAGAGGCTTGCTTGAATGGAAGAATTTAAACTATTCCACATAATAAATATGATCACTAACAAACCTTCCCTTTGACTCGGATTAGAATGTTAAGTTACTGAACTGGAACAGGAAAAGCAGGTTCTTTTGTGTCCTAATTATTTGTTCTTTTTGAAGTCCCTCAAGTACCCAATTCGATTGAAATAAAAATCAAAGCTATAGAGACCATCATGCTTATGAGCAGGACAGGAACCCATTTATAAAGAAATAAACCCACACTTTACTCCCCAAATGTCTCTTATAGTGCAAAGCTTTTAAAGCAAATGCATTGGTTTCCATTTTCACTAAAATCAAATTTATGTGTATATATGTTTCTAATACAAAGTTTTTGAAAATACAGAAAAGCAAAGGAGCACAGAAGAGAAAAATTGGGGATCATACTGCCAAACTATTTTGTCACATGCATTTATCACTTAAAACATAAAAAATGTAGATATTCCTTTCCCAGAAGGTAGATTTTAACACTTCTCTACTATTATGAGAGTGGGATAGACGTTCTCACTCACTTCTAAAGATAAAACAAAAAAGAGAAAAAATGAGTAACTTTCCAGGGATGGAAAGAGCCTGGAAAACACTGTTTCAACCAATTAATGAAGATAATATCACTAGTAATATTGTGACATAATGTAGCTCTGATAGGATGTGATGAAAATGACACTTTACATTGGGGTTCTATCTTCCAAAACACATAACCCCAGGCCTTAACATAAGAAAAACATTAGACAAACACATACTATACATCCATCCAGTGATGTTCAAAACTCTGAAGGTTATGAAAAATTATCCAGACTGGGGAGACTGGGGAGAAATAAAGATTTGCAATGGGATGTGTTGGGTGAAATCCTGGGACCAAAAGAATAAAGCTGGTGAAATGCAAATATTTTCTGGGGTTTAGTTAATTGCAGTATACTGATGTTGTTTTCTTAGCTTTGACAAATATACCACGGCAATGTAAGGAACAATGGCAAGAACTATGTGAGGAACTATTAACACTCTCTGAAGTATTTTTGCACACTTTTAAAACTTCTAAAATTATCCTGAAATACAAAAGGTCATAAAAACAACATGTTATAACAACAACATATTATAATATTGTGTCACAGTAAAGCACTGAAAGACCCAGGTAAACATACTGTACTATTGATACCTTCACAATAGATCCAGTGACCAGAGTCCTCCTTCAAGAGAATTATTTGTCTGTTGCCTGATTGTTAATAGATATATAGTATTCCATAGCTTTGCTAATTTGATAATGCCTAACCAGAGTTTTCCAAACAGTAAGTACTCATTAAAAGACAGATTTCTTATTACACCTATAATTCTTATCAGAATTCCATCATATTTACTGAAAAATTCCCCACCAAATGTCCTCATACATAGTACTTCTTTCTTTCTTTCTTTTTAATGCATGAGACAGATAGTGTGTAACCCATCCTGGAAACTAAGCAGGGTTGGGACTGGTCAGGGTTGGATAGGATATAGTATAACCCAGGTTTAGAATTTACTATAAAATTTATAGGTAAGAATCTCTCAGCCAGCTGAGAAAAAAAAAAAAAAGAACATTATTGCTCTTAATGTTTTATTTCAGTGTCATCCTAGTGGCTGTTTGATAGACCTCTGTCTCCAGATGGGTGTTATCATGTTTTTGAAGCAAATATGGAACAACTTCATGGAACTGGGATACCCGTGAGTATATTATTTTTAAACTTTCCTTATATATAGCTGCAAAGAAGAAAACAGACATGTTGTGACTACTGATTAAGAATTCAGCGTTGGTGATCACACAGATGAGGGTTGTATTCCCACTCTGCTCCTTACTGAATATGTGACTCCGTGTAAGTTAAACATTTTGAGCCTCAGTTTTCATATGCCTAAGAAGATACCAACAGTTAGATCTACCTCAGAACAGCTGAAGTGATTAAAGAAAATGATAGATGTAGATGTGTTCAACACATCAGGACACTTGCTGGATTTTTAAAATGCTAACAATACAGGTTCTTGAGGATGAAAATAGTTTTCTGGGATTTTGACTACCAGCAGACCAAGCGTGTTATATTATTGTTAAATAAAGAGAGCCTTCATCCCTTCTAGAAGAATACATGAAAGATAAAATTTTGGGTGAGATGAAGTTTGGTACACTCTATGAGCACTCTTTCCTACTCACCCCCAAAAATCTTTAAATAGGGAAAAGGAAGGAAACTTAAAACTGGAATGTGATTGATGTGCTCACTGCATAGAAGTGAATATAGTAATCTTAAACTGGCAAAGTCCACTATGGGAAGGGGACTAGAAAGTAGTAAAGAGGTCTGGTAGAGATAAACCAATATGGATTGTAATACACATATGCATGGTAACAACACTAGGAATCTCTCTGTACAGCTATCTTTACCTCAAACTATAGCAAAAACACTATGTTTTTCTTATTATCTCTTATGTTTTCTCTCCAACAAAATCGGAGAATAAGAAAGCAGAACAATTTCTGCCCAGAAGCGGGGGCGGGCCATGTGCGGGAGGAGCCCAAACAATGTATGCGCATGTAAATAAATGTAAAAACCATAAAATAAAAATTTAAAAATAGTATTTTAATTTTGACCTTTTCCATAAGTTTTAACCAACTGTACAAAGCTGGCAGAGATGCTGAATGCCAACTTTTAGACATAAAAATATTTTCCATCAAATGTATACACATATGAATAAATGTATGAACAATTTAAAAATGCAGTTTAAGCACAAGCTATTTAAACAATCCAGTATTGATGCTTTAGAACCTAATCAACCAGAAGTAAAAATATGACTATTTTGAGTAATTTCCTGACTATGGGGGAAGAACCCATTAGCTGATCAATGATCTAAGTAGCATAGGCTTAGTCATTAAATTTTACCTTGATTCTTTTTTCATGTTGGCTATAAATTAGGACCTTCCTGAGCACAAACCAGAGGTTGAAAGAGTGATATTAACTCTGAAATCTGCCATAAAGTATTGGTTAAATTAGAAGAAGTCTTAGAGCATGGATACAGAATTACCCAACCTGATTTTATTTCCTTCTCTGTTTCTTTCTAATTTGTTTAAAAATTGTTTCATTTATAAATGAATTCTTTTCATTTATAAAATAAGATTATTAAATGACTCAACTTTTTTGTGGAGATATTTTACAGACCATCAATATTCAAAGCAGATTAAAGATAATCTCAAATGAAAAAAGGAATGGCAATGGAGGATTGGAGAGCCCAGTCCACTTACTCTGTTTTTTCCTGTCCTTGGATCAGCACTTTAACACATAGGTATAGGATATGAAAGCACCTGAGGAAATATGATATCAAGTGCATAGCACAGAGTCAAGTATGTATTCACATGCTGTGGATATTTTATAACCACCACCAGGATGGTATTGTGATCACTATAATATTAAGAACGATGTGTCTTTCTCGTCCATGAATTTCCATGTACGTTGTGCACTTCACACATTTTAACCATGGCTTTGCTCATGGGGTCAACTGGATCATATGCATCAAGTAGTGATGACACTATATATCATGGCAAGCAATATCTTGCTATGTTTTTTCAACACCTAGACAAAGCCCTTGTTGAAAAACAAGTACCAGGAGTGGACCGGTCATCAAAGCAGTGGTTTTCAAACTTTTAAACCACAAATCTCTCTCTTCAAATAAAACTATAAGCAATGCTCCCCCAAAATAAGGTAGAAACAAACAGCCCTGCCTCAATTCCATCCTCCAACCCATTTTCCTTTTTCATCTTCATGAGACTCCAGAGGTACCCTCCATGTCCTGTTTAATACAGCACTGCCTGCTATTTTGGTTTAGATATGGATGCTTTTCCAACTGTTCCTAAAGTTTTGTGATTAATTAAATCACAAACCAGGTTTGTGATTAATTAAAATTGAGCATTGGATACTGTTCACTGAGTTCTGTGATTCACATTATCCTAGAGGTAGTTTTTGTCAAATTCTTAATAATTCATTATCCAGAAGTCTACAATGTGTACATACCAAGATGTTTCTGACTCACATAATTTCAAGACCATTCCTGGGCTAAAGAAAGAGCATTGTTACTTCTGCAGCTCTGAGAAACAGAATCATATAAGTGAATCCATTGCTGGGCAAATACTTTTCACTACAGTAGAGCAGATTACAATCACTAATATTCAAATATCTCATGTTTATGAAATCAAAGAGGTGGTGTTTAACAAAAATCACACACATCTAATGCATCTCAGATAGTAACTAGAGCCTAGGTCTCTTCAAAACTTATCTAGGGCTCAGTTATTTTATGTGAAGCATAATTGTACTCAAGTTCACAGAATACAGCCCTAAAAATGTTGACTTATGAGCAATGAAGGGTTCAGACCTAATCACAATAGGCAGCATAGGAATTTAAGTGTTTTTATAGATGGAGGTGGGAAAAGGAATCATAAAAATAGGTGCTTATCTAATCAATATCAACCATTACATCTTAGCGAGTGGGCAAAGAATTCCTAATAAATATGTTTATAAGGTCTAGGGGAGTTCTAGAAGGATAGGGTCTAGTCTCTTTTACTAATTTTTTTCAAAGTTTTATTTTTTTTAAATTTGAACATTTAAAATTGTTGAAAAAATTGTTAAAGTTGAGACCTAAATTTTTTTTTTTAATGTTGTAAAAAGTTGACACCGTCAACTTTCTCCAATTCCCAGGAATGATTATGTAGTCCAAGAGTAGCTGGTCTCCTCATTTCTTAGTAAAACATGATGTGTTCACCAGATGCTTGAATGGAAAGAGCTCACAAGCCCTTGGTCTGTTCTGTCATGCAGGCTGATCCAGAACTGGTGGTCACGACACAAAATCAAACGGGGAATACAAGACGCTTCCATACCTCAGTGGGAAAATGATTGGAACCTGCAGCCCATGAACATTCACGGACTGATGGACGAGTACTTAGAAATGGGTAAGGAAAGAATTTCTTCCGGCCCTGGAAGAAAGGAATAATTATTTTCCACAATAAAATTTTCCTTAAATTCAGGTTGAGTGTCAGCCTTTTTGAGAATATTGTTTATTTATATTAAGAAAATAAGGGTTCTGCAGTTTGAACTCAGGGCTTCATGCTTGGTAGGCATGCACTCTACCTGAGCCACTCCACCAGTTTTGGCATTTGCTTTTCTCTGACCTTCAGTGTTCTTATCTATAAAAAGGGAAGGTAAGATTATTGCAGATTCCTTCCAGAGCCAAGCATTGTCCCTCAAGGCCTCTGTTTGCCTGTTTCCCCACTCCACACACATACACACCTTGTTCTGTCTTCTTCTCCCTTTTCCTCTCTCTCATCTTTCTCTTCATCTCTCTCTTCCCCCCTCATCCTTGTCCTTTTTCATCTTTCCCTTCTTTCATGCTATATCATATAGAAGTGGAAAGCACACATACCTTAAATCCATTCATATCTGAGTTCGAATGCTGCTTTTAACATACGTACCATTGAGCAAGTTTACTTAACACATAGGAGCTACAGTTTCCACAACCGTAAAATGAGATAAGCATATTTACTTTGTAGAGACATTGAAAGCAATTATTTTGGCACCAGCTTGATGATAATACTGTTTGTATTATTAATTTTCTAATGCTTTCCTTTTACAGTTTTACAATTCGGCTTTACCACTATCTTTGTTGCGGCTTTTCCTCTGGCCCCTCTTTTGGCTTTGCTAAACAATATCATTGAAATCAGACTGGATGCATACAAATTCGTCACGCAGTGGCGGAGGCCTCTACCAGCCCGAGCAACTGACATAGGTAAAATTCGGCAATTAAATTTTTTTTTCCTATCACTAATGCCAAGTGTATGCAATGGTAATTCATATGTTGAAACCTAATTGCCAGTGTAATAGTATTAAGAGGTGCGACATTTAAGAGGTGATTAAGTCATGAAGACAGAGTGTTCATAGGTGGGCTTAATGCCCTTATAAAAGGGCTTGAAGGAATCTGCTCGTCCTCTTCTCTTCTCTAGCCCATGTGAGCAGTCTTTGCCCCTTTTTTGTGCTTCTGCCTTCTGCTAGGTGGAGGCACTGCATCTGTCTCCTATAAAGGATCCAACAAGTCATTATCCTGGAAGCACCACTCACTGCTTGAATCTGCTGGTGTTTTGATCTTGGACTTTCCAGTCAACAGAAGAGTGAGAAACACATGTCTATTCTTAACAACTTACCCAGTCTTGAGTATTTTGTTGCAGCAGCACAGACTAACACAACCAGATTTGATCTTACATAACATCATGTAGGTTTCTATTGTGAGGGCTCCCTTGTAACCTTATAACCTTGTAAGAATAAGATGAATACTCAGGAGTAGATTCATATTAAACATGTTATTTCATAAACATTTTAAAATTAAAAGGATATCCTATACCTGTATGTCCATGTAAATAATTATAGCTTAGTCTCACTGTATACAACTGCTTTAGAGAATTCATATATACATATAACATTTCTCAAAATCAGTGCTCTAGGTGTTCAGATTGCCTCATATTTTAGTATTATAAACACCAAAGTGAACTTCTCCATACGTACTTTATTTCCCCAGAAAAATTCCTTGAATGGAACTCCTGTTCAAACAGCAAGTACACTTAAGTTTCTGATATACAATGTGACAACATATTTTCTAGAAGATCTTTGCCTCCATAATGGAAATATTAAATAAATATATAACATATATATACACATATGTACACACATTTTTTTCTTAATTTATTCACTTTATAATAAATACTATTTAAAAACATGTGCAATCAAATTGACACATTCCTTCTAGTTTTTATCAATCATGGCAGTCTTAGAAAAGTCTTTATAACTCATGATTTTTCAGCCATTATTTTCATTCTTATTTTGGTTTTTTGATGTGTCTGTGATATTCTGTTTTAGTTTATTTGTTGTTTGTTGGCATTTTAAGATTTTATTTAAGTTGTGGCTCTGTCTGCAATTTGTTGTTAATGAAATTGAGATTAAACTTTTTTCTTTTCTAATGTTTATTTTTCCCCACGCTATTAAATAATAATGGTGTCTGGAACTTATATGAATTATTTCTATTATCTTTTACTGAATTCTATATAAACTTTATCATATTTCTATAATCCATTTGCTCCATTAATCTGAATACTTATTCTGCACATTATTTTAATAAAATATAGTTTTGTAATAGCAAGTCCAGGTATATTTGAACTAATTTCACAGTTTTCCTTTTCTTTTTTGAGAATTTTATTTTTTGACTAATACATCAAGGTTACCTGTTCATTTAATTTTAATCATTTATATATTCCTGCAAATTCTATTTAAAATATACTAATCTGTAGAGATTCAATACTATGTAATTTGAGTTCTTATTATTTTGGTTTCCATTTTGGAAATAGCTAAAATTATTTCTGTCTTTTAACTTTGCCAAATTTTTTGCTGTCATTATTAAAATAATGAAAGTACATTAAAAAGCTAGAAAATGAGTGAAAGGGAAGAAACTCCTGTTGCAATCTTAATTAGCATGGATATATTACTAATATTAATATTATTCTTTGAACGTTATTGGATTTGAATTTTCTTTAGCAAGATAACACAAAGGTATAAACAGAAACAGGTGATAAGCCTTCCTCCACCTATTAGTTTTCTGTCTTATCTCAGGTAATAAGTCCATCAATTTAACATATATTCTTCATTAGTGTTTTTCTTGCTCATACAAATATACAAAACTAAATTTGTGTGCTTTTGTAGGATTCTGCACATTTTCCTTTAGGAACATCATCCACCATGAAGTATAATAGTCTTATTCATTTTAATAGACTAATAATATTCATATAATAGATATAAGATGAATTTCATATAATCATTTACTTATTTTACTACTATAAGTAGTAATTAACATCCATAAATATAGATGAATATAAACATTGTATATCCTTATGTGTGTGTGCATGCAGGGTATCTATAGTTTAGATTCCAATAAGTAGGCCTATTAGATTAAAACAAAGAGATATTTTAATTTTAGAAGTATCAAACTAACTAATGAGAAGTTGTAATAAATCTTTCCAACAAATATAGAGTTTTAAATTCTACAATTCCTAAATAACACGAGATATTATAATGTTTTCAAGTCTTTGACAATCTATTGAATTAAATAAACTTATTTTTGAAGAACATTTTTCTGAATGTTAGTTATTAAAAACTTTATTTATTGGCTATTTTCATTTCCATAGCAAAGTGCTCATTTGTATTCTTTGTTCTTTTTTCCCTTGAGTTATCTTATTAAAGTTTTAGGATCTTTATATAATAAACATTTTCTCTCAGGCTATTTACTTTTGATTGAAGGTCAAATTTTTGAAAAAAATAAATGTTTATTCTGATGTACTCAAGTAGTGGTTTTTTATGAATTCCAGCTTCTTTTATTTTGAATTCTGATTTCTTATGATCTCCCCATTAGGTAAAATTTAAAATTACTTTTGTAATTTTATTTCTGAACTTCAACTTAATGAAGGTATAAAGGATTTCAAAAACAAGGGGTGGGGGAAGAAGAAAGTTGCTGTGCTATCCAATCATCTTTAGCATTTTTGAGTATTTTTTCTAGGACTTTTTTCTCATCAATATTTTAAAATCTAACTTTAATCCTGGTTGAAACATCAATTTTGACTATAAACACTAGTGTATCGATTCTATATGCAGCCTCAACATCTTTTCTGTGCATGTCTGTAGTGCCAAATTGACCAAATGTCAATTAGTGATTGGCCTATCAAACTAGTTCTGGGTTTTTTACATTTTTACTTTGGAAAGATATTTGACAAATATTGAAAACAAAATCCACAGTTAATACAGTTATTTCAGTATCTATACAACCATGTAGAGTTTGATGAATTTTATTTATTGTTTTTATTGCCTTGGCAGATTTTGGATATTAAGTTTGGAAGTATCTTGAGCTCTCGTGCTATGTTTCATTATTACAGACCAAACCAGGTCTTGATAGTTTTTTGATTTTCAAATCTTCTAAATGGAGGTCTGTCTTCCCTGTGTGGAAAAAGTATATGCAACAGATATAACACCTGGAATGAGATACCACGTTAGAAAAGTTAATAGTGACTGCAACTGTGACTGTGGTACCCATAGAACATTCTTTCCAGAATAAGATTGTTCTTCTCGTTCGTTTTTGTTCACTTTCGTTGATCTTTCTCTCACCAGGTATCTGGCTTGGAATTCTTGAGGGAATTGGTATATTGGCTGTGATCACCAATGCCTTCGTAATTGCTATTACATCTGACTACATCCCACGTTTTGTCTATGAGTACAAATACGGTCCCTGTGCAAATCATGAAGAACAGAATGAAAAGTAAGGTTGAAATTTGCAGATTTTTCTGATATATTTTATGTTTGTAATTAAAATGGGAACATTGAGAAGTTTTGTTCTGTGACCATTAAAAATAAGGTTTTTAGTCTGTGCTTTTATAATGTTAGATGAAATCAAGTGACATTTAAAAGGCAAGTTTTTTTTTTTTTCTTACAGCCTAAAGTCTATGTTTTTACTTAGAAATGCATCACTGGTATCAAAATGGTAAGAACATTACACTGTATTTGAAAGTCACGCTCTAGAACTGAAAGAGACCTTTAGAAATTATCCAATGCAATCTTCTCACTGTGCAGATGGGGCAAATGAAACCTACACTAGTTAATCAGATTACTAAAGAGAATGAATATAGTTTGAAATGAGATATAGTACATGAAAGACTGCAAGCTTGAACCTAGAGATTTTCAAAAAGAATTTACAGCTCAGGTCTTGAGGATGCAGAAAAATCATTCCCTCAACTTGTTTAGCATGTTTTGTGTTAAAATTTATTAATTTATTTATTTTGTGATTTAAAGAAACTTTAATGAGAGCAAAAACCAGTTACTACTCTCTTCCATGACATTTGAAAAACTTAAAAAACATTCACAAAATGTAACACCCAATTTTGTAGAAGTGAAAAACAACCCAAACTCATGGCCTTCTTACATTATAACTGCTTCAGTCACGTTGAATTCTTTTTGAGAACAGTGTTTCTATGTGTATTTGAGAGATGATGTTAGGACCAGAGTGTTTTTGCTTGTTTGTTTGTTTTATTCATTTATTCATATGTGGGTACATTTTGTTTTGGCCATTTCTCCCCTCTATCCCCTACCCCTCCCTCTCCCCTCCACCCCCCACCTCACTTCCAGGCAGAATCTGTTCTGCCCCTACCTCTAATTTTGTTGAAGAGAGAATATAAACAATAGGAAAGACATAGACTTTTTGCTAGTTGAGATAAGGATAACTATACAGAGAATTCATGATTTAGAACAGGGTTCATCAACCTCTACATTATTGATATTTAAACCAGATAACCTCTATGCTATTGGTATTTTGAACCAGATAATTCTTTTGAGGAGGGAAAGGAACTGTTTTGTTCATTGTGAGTTGCTTAGCAACATATACAGCCTCTACTTACACAATCACCTTATTCCCCAAGTTCTGACAAAAATGTCTCCAGACGTTGCCAGATGTCCCCTAGGGGACAAAATCTTCTTGTTTAGAACCAGTGTTTTAAGTGAAATGTGTTACTTCAGATCTTCTTTATTGAAATGCATGAGGAAGTATGCAAGAGGGCACTGATTTGGAGATCAGAGAGGCCTGGGGAGTCACTTAAAGCATTGTAGCTGGAGATTAGCTTCCAATGTGAAAGTGGTGATAGAAGAAAGAGTTGTGATAAGAGAAACTCCTCCTTCCTTCAGGAGCAGTAGCTTCTTGCATGTGGCTGAGCTGGATCCCCCTCGTGTACCATAAAGGGATGAGCCTTGGTTTAAGATGAAATTAACCATTAACTCTGTTGATAAGTTGATATTTCTCAGAACACAGAAATACCTTTGAGCATAATTGTCCCAATTCTTCAAGGAAAGATAATAATATATGTATTATTTTACTTTATATTTTGGAGTCTTCAAGGGATTTGAAGTTAGACACTTTGGGTTCTACTTCTAACTTTTCCTTTTGTTAAAATGTACATCTTTCTGAGTTGGTTGGTTTGCAAAAGAAAGTGTTCATAGGCCTTGTGATTAAGAAAGGGTGTCTGACATAATGGTTTATGATCTGTAATGCACTGTATAAACAAGGTTGCTTCAATATTAATAGTGAAAGCCCCAAGGTCATTTTTTTCTTAATTCAAATGGTCAGATTTTTAAGAACTTGAAACATATAGGCTGCTTTGGCAACCCTTTTTCTTAAGACCTATTATTCCTTAGACCTATTATTCTCTAGTAGCTTTATTGCCACCTAGTGGCGAGTGAAAATGAGATTGGCTGAATATCTGCTCTTTACTTTTCAGAATGTCTTTCACAGAGTATCTGACACCTCCCTTTTCAGTGACTAGGAATGTAGACTAATTCCAAGCAAAGATAAGGAGGGCTTATGTTTTGTGGACCCCACACATTCAAAGGAGCAGTGTGTTGTTTAATATGTTTGCAAGTATGCTTAGCAGCTGAATTAGAGTAGATTTATTCAGATTGAAATTTTCAGAGCATAATAGAAGGACAAGATGGTAGTGAAGAGGAGGATATTGGCAGGAGAGTAGTTGAAATGATAAATAATGGGGTGTGGGATAGACAAGGAATGGAGTGAAGCTAGTGTGTGATTAATAATTCAAAAATTAGAATGTTATAGACCTGTTCTTCAATCCATATTCAAACAATTATTTGTCTTAAGACAGTAGTTCTAAACATATAGTGCGCAAATATCCTTCAGGGGTCAAAATTAATACTATTTTCATAATAGTGCTAAAATATTATTTGCCCTTTTTGCTAACTGGCATTTGATTTGTTGGCACCAAAGCAGTGGTGAATAGTTTCCTGTACCTTTGAATAACTCAAGGCATTGGCACAAAACAACAGGAGTAATGATTGTATTCCACCCCACCATTTAACCACCTTAAAAACACCAGTAAAGAAATCCACAGTACCTTTGATGAAGCATTATGACTTGTTAATTTTATGAAATCTCTATTATTGTATAAATGTCCTTGTAACTAAGTGTGAAATGTGAAAAGAGCATTTCTCCATACCAAAGTGTGATGCTTGTCTCAAAGAGAAGTACTGTGTGATTGTTGGAGTTACAAACTAAGAAATTTTCTTCCAATATGAAATAATGATTTCCAGACAAACTGACAAACTATGATTATTCAGACTTGGGAATTTAGCAGCTACTCTTTTACAGAAGTGGCATAAAAATCTTCTATCATTTTAGGGAAAACATTTAACATTATTTGTTGCTATTGATAAAGTTCAGACTTTGAAGTGAAAATAAGAATTTTGGATAACTTTTATCTATCAGCTTGAAAGCTTCTCAGTTGTTAAAGATATTTTTTATTTAAAACAAATGGCTGTGTTAACAGTTCTGATTTTCTTCATAGCTTATAGTAAAAATATATCAATGTTTGGAAGTTCTGAATAATTCAAGGGACAAATATTTTCCAAATAACTTACTGTATTTGATGTTAGAAAATAATGTATTGATAAGAAGATGATGAAAACATAGGACAGACCTACAGATTTTAATGTAAATGCATGGATAGCTCGTTGACATAGTTTAAGATCCCACATTGCAATTAAAATTTAAGGAACTACTACACATATAATATCCATGAAAAGTATCCACCATTATCTGCAATGATATTAAAATAGTAGTTTTTCCAAATACTTATCTATGTAAGGCCAGATTTTCTATTTTTACTTCAACTAAAGCAACATATTGCAATAGTCTTACTATAGAAGTAGATATGACAATCTGTCTTCTTTTAAAACAGAAATTAAATGGATTTTGAAATATGTAAAACAATGCCATTCACACCATTTTCTATTACACCATACAGTTATTTTATTTAAAAGCTGTCATTTATATTAATTTATAATGGTTTAGATAGTGAGTTTCAAATGAATCAATAAATAATTTCTAAATTTGTTTTTAATTTCTAATGTGTTAAGGTATCAGTAGATAAACCCATATTAAAAAAACTCTCTCAAGTTTTCAATATTTTAAAAAAATTTAAAAGGATGTTAAAATAAAAAATTTTGAGAATTATATGCATAAAAAAGTTGCTTAGTTTCTCTAAACCTATGTCTTTAGTCTATATGACAGATATATATATATATATATATATATAATACATAGTATTATGTAAAACTTAACATTGACTCCAACAAGTCTTTGGATGTGCCTAGAACTGTTTCTCTTTCTCTCATTTCCCCTCCTCTTCTTCTTGTTTACATTCTTTCAAGTAAGGCTTATGCTCCTCCACTCTGCCGAAAGGTCAAATTCACTTGTCAGTTCTCAGTTCTCACAGTAGTCAAGCTAATATCAGCACTGGCAATTGACCCTTCCTTTTGTGTGTTTTATTGACTTGATTTCCAGAATGCCATTGACTTTTTGTATTACTATTTCCCTGTTAGTCAAACTGGCTTAGTCACATTTGTTAGTTCTCATCCTTCTGCTTCTTAATTTTTAGAGTGCCTCGAAAGCTCAGCTATGGACTGATTCTCTTCTTCATCTAGATTCACTTCTTTGGTACTCTCATTCAATTTCATGTATCTAACCTCACTCCTGAATTCCATACATGAACATTCTTCTGTTTACTTAGTATCAACTCTTATTCCTCTATTAGATATCTCAAGCTTAACATATCAAAATTTAAACTTCAAATCACCCCTAGAACCTGCTCAATGTTTAGTCTTCCCCATAACAATTCCATGGGAAATAATGGTTTTGGCCAAAATCTTTGGAATTAGTCTTCAATATTAAGACTATTAAGTTCAATCATGAAATTCAGATGCTCAAAACACAATAGTTTCCTTATTTCACTCTAAGAGCCAAAATCTTCATTAAGTCCATTCTCAGCAACCTTCTGCACTGAAGTCTTTTCCTACTATTCACTCCTTCTCTCCCTTTATTTCACCCATACTGACCTCCACATTTCCTTGTACATGCTAAATACTTTACTTTCTTTGCTTAAAATTTTCTACTCACAGATATCTCTATGGCCGTCTCCCTCCACTCTTTCCTGGTTTGTTACTTTCTTAACAAGGTTAGCCCTAAACCCACTATTTGAAATTCTAACCCTGTAATCCCAGTTCTCTTTATTTTAGTCCTTTACGAGGTAAGACAGGCAGAGTTTGCCCTGTTTCCTTCAAGGATATTCAATTTCTCAGCATCATTTGTTGAAAAACAATTCTTTCATCACTTGATTCATCACTGGATTGCAGTGGCATTTTTACTGTAATTCAGGTGAATATGTATTTGAGAACCTTTTTTTGGATTCTCTCATCTTTTCCATGGATTCATTTGTCTTTCCTGGCACAAATACCAAAACTTTTTCCTGTTCTCATTGACTTTGCGCACATAGATTCTTTTCATTTTCATATAAATGTTATAGTTAGTGTATCAGATACTTGTTAAAAAATTAGAGAGAATTTACATTTTAACAGCACTCCTTGAACATGCAGACTCCATTTACTTCAATCTTCATTGAATTCTCTGAGAAATGTTTTTGTGAGGCTCCACAGCATGTGTTCTATTCATCTTTCTAGATTTATGCCCTGATACTTGATATTTTATCAGTATAAACTATAGTAGTTTAAGCCAGGCACTGGTGGCTCACTACTGTAACCTTAGCTATTTGGGAAGCTAAGGTAAGGAGGATCATGGTTTGAGAGCAGCCAAAACAAATAATTCATGAGATCCCATCTCAAAAATAGCAAGAGCAAGATGGATTGGAGGTGTGGTTCAAGCAGTAGAGCTCCAGCTGTCCAAGAGTGAAGCTCTGAATTCAAACCCCAGTCCCACCAAAACCAACCAAACAAAAACCCAACAATTTAAATTTAATTTCTTATTTATTTACTGCAATTATGTAAAAATAATTTTTTATGTTGCTGCTGTATCTACCTGGTGACCTTGTTGAAATCACTCATTATTCAAATAATTTGTAATTTTATGTTTCCTATGTACACAATTGTGCTATGTATGATTAAGGAAATACAGATATATTTCCTTATTTCAATTTCATTTATACATTTTTCTTCTACTTACAAAAACTATGCTAAACAGAAATGGTGGACATGGAAGTGTTCTTGACTTAAGAAGGAAGTGTTCAATTTATGATGCTCAGCGTTTCCCCATTAAATATGACATTAACTATGGAGAATAAACCCCAGGACCCCAGCATGTCAGGCAAGTGCTCTACCACTTGAGCTCCACTCCCAGCCCTTTTGTTTTAATTTTGTTTTTGAGACAAGATTTCACTACCTTTTTTTAAACAAGGCTATCCTTTAATTTACAATGCTCTTGACCCCACCTCCCAAGCAGCTGGGATTACATGCCTATATCACCACGTCCAGCATAACTACAGGTTTTTATGTAGATTCTTTTTTATCAGATTAAAATATTACAAGGCCTTTTGCTTGTTAGTAGTATTTGTCATTATTGACAGTTACATTTTATCAATTTTTAATTTTCAATAGGGTCTCGTTCAGACTGGCCTTGAATTCACTATGTAAACTTGAACTCACTATGTAACTTCAAACTTATGTTGCTTTTGCCTTAGCCTCTCAAGAGGTGGGATTTAAAAAACCTATTAATATAATAATATGATTTCCTCTTTTTGTTGTATTAATGTGATGAATTTTGTTGATAGGTTTTTTTATATGGTAGTAAAATAGGAGAAGTTAATACCACTTGATCATGAGATTCATTTCTGGCCTATGAAGGTTTTAAACTTACCTTTATGTTCCATGCAGCTACAAGGCTTCAATAGGGTAACTGGCTGTGTTAGTGGCAGATGCCCCTCTAAACAGGAGACAGGCATTTTATCTCTTCAGTGCTTTGAGACTCTGGAAGAGATCTGCATTTTGGAAATTTCAAGTTTACCCCATCTCTTACTCACAACTTCTTGAGCTGCCCAGGAAATAAGCAAAAATCCAATAACAAAATGTCCCTGTACCTCGGGTTTCTCTCAACCCCATTCTGTCACCCCATCCCAATCTGGTTGGCAAAGCTTGTGGGTTTCTCTTTGCCCTGGCACAGACTCTCTAACCTGCTGAACTCCATCTTCAATGTTCCACCTAAATTTTACAAGCAAATGTCTTCAGGAGAGGGAAAAGGGAAAGAATTGGTGACTATTAATTTACCTATGAAGGATTTCGTTTTCAGGAACTTTTTTCTAGTTCTTGTTTTTGTATATCTTCAATGTCTTTAAGTACATGATTTTTGTTACTGCAGAAGTGTTATGTAGTATAACCCATCTGGGTGAACTATTCTATTTTCTAATTCATAGTACTAATCACCACATAATATTCTATACCATTTACTTATTAAATATGCTATTGTGACTTTATCTCCCTCACTGACTAGAAATGCAAGCTCCACAAGGACTGGAATTTTTGCCTATTTCATTCACTTTGAATGTCAAGCATTAAGAATCTTTAAAACTGTAGGTCCTACATAAATGTAAACTCAATAAATTAGTTAACAAATGAATAAAATGTATTGGTGGACTGCTTAACTTTAATCACTCAAATGGTGTTAAATGCAAGTATATTTATAAAGCATATGTATGAAATTTTAAGGTATGGGCAGTAACTAGCAGAAGCCTAGTAGATACATAAGGAGGAATTGTCAAGACAAGAGTCTGTGTCATCAAGGCGCAGTTACTGATGTATTGAGAGTTAGAATATGGAATAAGAGAGCTCAGTTGCTAGTACTTCAAAGTTAGAATAGAAGGAATAGTAGCATTTATAAATCAGAAATTATGAATCTCTGAATCTTTTCTTTCAGTTGCTTAAAGGGATACGTTAACAACAGCCTATCCTTCTTTGACTTGAGCGAGCTTGGAATGGGAAAATCTGGTTACTGCAGGTACTTATTTGTAACTTATTTTCCACTTGATTTCACTATTCTGTCTTCTCCCCTCTGCATGTCAGTGAGCCCCATTTGAACTCATTTTGGAGTTTTCGCAAATCAGGAAAATTTGAGACGTCTACCTTTTGATTTTTACTTTTCATAGTCTTTGTTTTTGTGGCTTTCAGGTATCGAGACTACAGAGGCCCCCCTTGGAGTTCCAAACCTTATGAGTTCACCTTACAATACTGGCACATCCTCGCTGCTCGATTGGCCTTCATCATTGTGTTTGAGGTTAGTCATAAACTGAGAAGAGAATTGACTATGGCTGAATGCCTTCCTACTTGATGTATCAGTAATCTCTTTGAAGTTAGTTCCTCACTGACTTCCAGGAAAGAACTTAAACAAGTCTGAGTAAATGGCTCAGATACAATGAAATCATTATAACAAGTACAAAAAGGCAAGAGAGGAATAATGTAAGAGTGTGGGTTAGTGGCTATTTACACCAGAAAATCAGGGTAAAAGAAATTACTGCACACTTGACCTGAAAATTCTTAATGGTCCTAGCTTTCAGCTTCCTAGTAACCAAGTTTAAAAACTAAAAGATACATTTCATAATCTAATAAAAGAATTCATAGCTACTCACCAGGGTAGAAAACTTGAAATTCTGAGAAATCTGCTCTAAATATAATTGACCACATACAAATCTGACTGAGGGACATTGGATGATTCAATAAACTATGCCTGACACTTTTTATTAAAAATACACAGTTTGACTATTGGTGGCATGCAATAATATTAAAGTATAATATTTGTGAAGAAACTTTAGGGAAAGACACAGTATCATTGCCTTGTGTAACAAAGCTTGATATAGTGAAGAACTGAACACTGGAATATATTGAGTATCTATCTACTCTCTGAGTTAACCCTAAATCAATGAAAGAATGATAAATCTATGTTTTCTGTGGCCAAAATTATGGAGCCAAAGAAATAACCATACCTCAGATTTGGGGAAAAGAACAGTCTTTTTTAAAGGCAACTATACTTTTCAACTGATTTCCAAAAAAGTGCTTCAAATTTTGTAGTGAAATGTCCTTCATCTGGAAAATGAAATGCTTACCACTGAAAGTCTTATCCAGTGTTGAAATTCTCTTACATAATGACTTTGAGTCAATAAAAATGATTCCTGATGAAGTGAGACTTTCTTACCTCATTACAGGTAAGAGTTTAAAGCTTACTTCTAATCTAATGATTCAGTCAAGTCTTTTTTTAACTTCAATGCTTTTTTTTTTAAAATTCACACTTTTTTCCCAAAAGTATAAAAAGTTAATCCAATACCACAATTTAGAGCAACACATCATCATGGGTCCATGTAAGTCCCTCCTTATTTTTTCTACTTCATTCCTCATTACTGATTCCATCACCACCAATCCCAAATGCACCATTCTCTTTTCTTCAATGTAGGTTCTTCTACATGTTTCTTTGAAATATTTTATAGACATATTTGTCTATAAAATATATAGTTAGTATTATTTTGAATGTTCGTTTTCAAAAATTACTTCAATTGTATCGTGTAATAAGACTTATTTTCTCTCTTACTCATTTTACCTTTTGTTTTTAGATCTATGGAGAAAGATATTCATGGGATCTGTCTGTGTTTAGAGTATTTCTTCTAGACATAGAGAATACTGGTATTTAAATATTATGAAATATCATTGAGGATATTTGGGCCAATGATATTCTCTCTACCTCAGATAAATCTATCATTCATAACTGTAGCTATATTGCCATGTTAACATGTTAATATGTTTCTAGTAGCATAGGACTAGTTGTAAAACTGCATACAAAGTTTTACCTTGTACTGACAAATTAATCTCCAAAAGCCATGAGCGTGTTTACACTCAGTGGGTGAGGTCCCCTGTTTCTGTAAGTTTTCTTCAGACTTTCTAAAATTTTGTAGCTGAATAAAAGATGATATTTTGTTTTTTTCTTGTTCTTATCACTTTAATCTGTTCACAAGTGACATTAGCCATCACTTTTAGTACTAGAAAGCCATTTTGGTATCCTTTTATAAAAATGTATAATCTTGGTCCTGTTCTGTTTGAGTTTTCAGTTTATTTGCCAGCAAATTTCAAGATTTCCTTGTATATATTATTATATATTCGTCCTTCACCAGTTATAAACACAGAAAGTATATTCTCCTTGTACATAACCTATTAATTTTATCTATACACAAATAATGCTTAATTTTGATGTAGTTAGTCCTATCATTGTTTTAACTTCTTGGTTCATTTTTATTTTAAATAGCTTATTTAGGAAATTTTCCTCATCTGGAGTTTAATAAAATATATTCAGATCCATTTTTTACTGTTAATTTTATAGCTTTATCCTAAGTCTACCTGTATTTAAGATACAGTCTGAGGAAAAAGCTTATTATTCTTATTCTACATATAATTTTTATAATGCTGTTTTACTAAGCAATATATATATAATATTTACACTGATTTGTAATTCTACTGTGTGATATTCCAAGTTTTTATATCTTCATAGGTGTATCCTTGGCCTCATTCTGATACATTATTCCATTTGTCTGTTCCTGGGTCAATATTACCTTTGTATTTAAATTCTTTGTCTTTGTAATATGTTTTAGTGTTTGGTAAAGTAAGCACCATCTTATTCTAGACATGTTTGCTTTTATGTTTCTTTATTTTTGGGAGGTGGGCTTAGGTATACTTATTTTATTTTTGTGAAATTATTTTCATTATCATACATTAATTTTCAAAGTAAGGAGTTTCATTGTTATATTTCCATACACACATATCTGATCATTTTCACCCCTCTGTTACTCATTCTTATCCCCTTCAACCACCTCACCTTTTAAAAATTTTAATTTATTTATAAAATGTACATATTTATGGGTATCATATAATGTATTGATATGTGTGCATATCAATAATGTATTGATATGTGTGCATTGTGAAATATTCAAATCAATTTAAATATATCTGTCTCTTCAAACAATTATCACTTCTTTGTGAAAGCAATTGAAATTCTTTCTTCTAGTATTTTTGAAATTATAGAACATTATCATTTCCTGTAGTCATCCTACTGGGCAATATAGCAAACCAGACCTTACTTTCCTATCTAACTACAACTTAGTACCTATTGACCAGCTTTTCTCTTTCCATGCCTCCCCTGTCTCTCTCCTACCTCTTGCAACCCCTGTTTCTTTATTACCAAACACAATTCACACACACACACACACACACACACACACACACACACACACACACCACACACACACACGCACACGCAGTGCCTCCAACCCTGTCCCTGAGGATAACCACAATTGTTCATAGGGTGTAAGAAAAACCCTTAAGAGAGAAATGGTCACTTAATTCTCAATGTCTTAGCTGGTGTGTGGAAAGGGCCCTTGTAGAGACCAGTCACTCATCATCCCCGGACCTACAGACCCCTTAAGGATGGGAATGAATGTGAGTTGACTATTTAATCACTGTCTAGCACGTCAAGAGGGTTATGTTTAAGCTTGGTAACAGCACCCTGTAACAAAAATACACATTCAGGATCCCCATAAAATCCAATGTGGCAAAAAGGGAAGCTCTCAGAGTGTGTAGAATGATGCAAGCTTGGGTTAGAGGGGACCACACTGCTCTCAGCACCACTCCTGAAGGCATCAAATGGCAAGGGCTGCCTGCCCACTAGGGGCACTGCCACCTGCCTGGCTCAAGCCCCAAGGCCTGAGGTAGGAACGGTCAGGTTTTGCAGCCTTCACACAGTCTGAACCTCCGGCTCCTCAGTGGCTGGGGGAGGCTCTCCTGGGGCTTCAGACAGCACATAGTAGACAATCTCTCTCTGGCCTTGGGCATTGGTCTGATTCACCATGTGGATGACAGGGCTGGGGTTGTCCTGAGAGGCTGAGAGGGCTGGTCCCTCAGCACCCTCATCCTCCTCTTCTACCTCTTCCTCAGGTCCTTGTTCCCCCAGCACTGTTTCTAGAATGATGCCCTGCAGGCTGCTCTGATTCAGTGTCACTCCCAGGTCTGATCCCTCCTGTGGCTGCCGCAGCAGCTGCTGTGTCAGCTCCACACTCTCATAGCGAACCAGTTGCAGTCGCATGTAGCCATCTTCATGCTCCTTGTACCGAAAACGGGGATGTCCTGAGGGCCACTTGAACTGGTGCTTCTTGCGAAGGTGCACAGTGAGGTTGTTGCCACGTGTGAAACATTTGTCACACACATGACATTTGTACCTTGGCTCTGAGTCTCCTTCATGCACTTTGCGGTAATGGAACTTGATGGAGCTCATCGACCGAGCACTGAAGCTGCAGTTTTCAAAATCACACCTGTAGGCTGACTCCTTGCTGTGGGTGGCCAGGTGCTTCCGGAGGTCAATCAGATTCTTGCAGCTGTAGTCACAACAGTCACATTTAAAGGGCCGGTCCTCGCTGTGGAGAAAACGCATGTGGTTGCGTACGTAGGGAGGAAGGCAGCGGGCAAGTCATGTCACACAGAGGGCATTTATAGTGATTCACATGATTGCGCATGTGGTCTCGCAGTAGCCGCTCCGTGGCAAATCTCTTGGAACAGTGAGAACACTGGAAACGCTGCTGATCCAATGAGGTCTGGCGCCGGATGGGATGGGATCAAAGAACTTGGTGTTGTTGGCAAACATGCCCCCGCAGGTGGGACAGGCCACCACCTTCTCCTGGGTGTGGCTGCGGAGGTGCTCTCGAAGCTTGTAGCGGTCCTTGAAGGTGCAGGTACAGCCTTTCCAGTCACACAGCACCACACGGTTGTCCTTGCCGACCGTTTGGTATTCACAGCACAGACTGTGTGCTTCCACGTGCCGATAGAACCACTCGGGATTGTCGAAGGAGCTCTCACAGTGTTCCCACAGACACAGGAAGTGGTCAGGGATGTCAGGGATGACATTCCGGCTCTGGAAGTCCAGGATGCAGGAGCTTAGGTCAGCCTGACTTTGCAAGGCCTGTAGCCCCCACTGCTTCAGCTTGGTGTGGTAGCAGTGGAAGTAGACATGGCGGATGAGGTCAGCAGAGCTGTCCAGAGAGCAAAAGCCACATTCTTGCCATAAGCAGGAGATTTCTTCCTCAAGTGGGTCATCGTCCTCCTCCTTTTCCTCCTCCTCCCTAGGCCCACGCATATGCTGTAGGAGCTGAGTGACGTGCTCACAGAACTCTTCCATGGCCGAGCACACAAAGGAACAGGACCCCCACTCACACTGGAGCCCCAGGTTTTCCTTCCGGGCTCCTTTCCCAGGAGGTGACATGGCCTTCCATGAAATAAACTTTTAAAAATTCTGTATGCTTATCACTCTGATTTTTCAAAATTCTCTTAGCTATTTGGAGTTGTTAATCACTCATACAAATTTAGGAATCCATTTCTCAAATTCCTCTAAATATCACGGAAAGGTTTTTTAATTAGAATTACATTTGTCAAACTCATGAGAATTTTTTATTTATTTACAAAATCTGAACAGTTTCATCAGTGAATATGTAATTTGTTCTAGTTATTATTTTACCCTGTAATCAACTTTTAAACTTCTCTTGCTTCACTTCTTTTTGCCCTCTTTTTTAAATTTAAATTTTTTTACTCAGTTTTTATTAGCATATATTAATTATGTAAAAGGATTCAATGTGAGATTTCCATAGATGCATACAATGTACTTTGATCAAATACACCCCATCAATACACTTTTAGATATTTATATTGTGACAAAATGTGATGTCTTATCTTCCATTACATGACTTGCTTTAATTTTGATGGGGTACTGAAATGCTAATGATTTTTCCAAAACGAACATAGTTTCTTATGCATCTTTTGAATTGCCTTTGTAAATGATAATACCATTTGCGAATAATGACAGATTTGTCTCTCTTAAAATTTATAACTCAATTTTACCTGACTTATCATTTAGAATTATTAGATGATGTCAGACAGCAGAAATATGAGCAGCAATGCCTTCTTCCCAGCACAAATAAAATGCTTCTAATTTTTAAAGTATGATATTTCTTATAGGTTTGATAAGATGAATTCTTACCTGTTTAAGAAAAATTTCTTCTACTATTATTTACCTAAGAATCTCTTGATATCTGGGTAGTACATTCTAGCAAAAGTTTTTAAAATAAATTTTCTTTTTAATGCTGTATCATCCTTGCACATGAACCTATATGAGTCAGTTTATAGAGTCATTTATTATCATCGTATAGGACTTGGACAATACCCCTGTCACTAATTTAAATTACAACAATCGTCTTTAATTTGTATTTCTATAATCCTGATGTATTCCTAGATATTTTGGTAAATACCACATATGTGAATTGTCAGGGAAGAAGCTCCTGATTATTGTATATCAGGAAATATGATTTGCTTCACTATGATCTACTTTACAATGGAATTTCTTGGGACACATATAGCAAGCCCAGCTAAAAGTACCTTGAATTCTTCCTTTCCACATAAGGGGATGATTGTCTACTAAAAGTCCTTTATATAAAGGTGTTCTTTTTCACAAGCCATACTAACTCTTATCAGTATCATACTGTTCTTTTTCCTTTCTGAAAAATTGAAAGATCTACCCTTTCTCATAGGTACCTTTCTCAAAAAAGAATGCATTTGTAATAGTAGTAGAAGGTCATATTTGAGCACAGTTTGCATTGTTTCAAGCACTTCCTTAAGACCTTCACATGTATGTATCATTATGCCAGCTTTTAAGAAGCATCATTCTTATTACCATCTTTAGGGAGGAGACACAGAATGTAGGTGATTTGCCTGAGGATACACAGCTACTGAGTGTCAGAATTCAGATCGAGCAGCCTCATTCAACATCTGCACATCTAATAGCAAGCTCACTGCCTTTTGAGCTTTGTTCTTATTTTTAAAAATACTTTTATCAATTTAGTTTAAAAATACAAACAATATATATTTTATCATAGAAGAATTATGTGACAGAGATCAAATATTTTACAGCACTCTTAGCGGTATATAAACTTAATGGAATAAAAATTCTGAAAAAATGAAGGTATTGAAGGTTGAGTCTAATCCCAGCATCACATACATACTGTGTTTTGTGTGCTTTTGGATTTTTCCTAGATACGATCTTTCTCATTGGTGCATGATAAGCATTGTGCCTTAAAAGTATTGTGCACCATAATGTGCATTATATGTATTGCATAATATGTAAAGCTTTTGACATGAATTTAAAATTCATTCAGTGTTTATAAAGTGATATCAAAAAAGAGGAAACGATTCTTCAATTCTTCATTTTTTCCATATCCTAATGCAATAGACAATAATGGTAATATCGCCAATATAATTTTTGAAAATATTAATGCTCTAGATGTTTACATACTAAGTTGTGATGCTTGATTTTAAGGCAAATGCAGCATTGTTTCATGATTGCTCTCTTTTATAATTAGCATTTCAGGATCTTTGAAAATTGTTCTCTCTGATCTTAAATTTGCAGCACCTTGTATTTGGGATTAAGTCATTCATCGCATATCTGATTCCAGATGTACCAAAGGGCCTACATGAACGAATACGACGAGAGAAGTATTTAGTCCAAGAAATGATGTATGAAGCAGAACTAGAACATTTACAACAACAACGGAGAAAAAGTGGTCAGCCTGTTCACCATGAATGGCCTTAGTTCGTGCCTGTTACCCAGTAGGGGTGGTACAATCAGTGTGAAAAAATGATGGCAGCTTGAAATGTAGATGGGATGTAAGAGGAAGGTGCATTTGGCAAACCATATATAGGATATACTACTTGGAAATGTATCACAGCAATATCTGGGATTTGGAATGTCCAGGCATCTGGGGAAGGAAAAGATAACTTATTATCTTAAAAAAAAAGGTTAGACTGATTCTCAGAACAAGCCCTCAGGCAGCTGTGTGTTTGAAGACCTCCCCCTTCCATCAGCTGCAGTGTAATAAGAAGGATAGTGGTAAGGTTTCTAGAGACAGATTTCCGTGTAAATGCTCACAACCCAGGCATAACTAAGAATATAATGTGGTCTTCACTCACATGTTAACTTCACTTTGAAAACTTCATTTGAGTTGATTATAAGAAATGACTTAACTCAGTTATTGTCTTTGTGCAAGAACACCATATCCCTTCAGCTTATCGGTTGGTAGGAATTGCCCATGTCTCTTAGTGAAAGTATGGATCCGTGCCACAAGGAGTTTATGCTGCTTTATATTGACTATGCAGTTTGAAGAGTTGCACATCACCTTTAGTAGTCAAACCAAAAATTTGAGATTCCAAAAAGAACACCACACATTGAAATAATATTTCATTGCACCAGCTGCACTCAAGTCTGTTTAATCACTGGCAGAGCCAGTTGGACAGCACGGTTTTTATACTAAGTGCCAATAGAGCCACTTAACTTACAAAATACAAATGGCTTCTCTTGCATTATTTAGAACAAGACTAGTCCATATTTTTACTGCTGAAGGCTGGTTTTTAGCTTACTTCATTTCTTCCTCTCCGAGTTATTAGAAGTCTCAAAGACATTACCTTGAAATGCTGTAAATATGTTGATTTTCCTTGTTCATTTGCACCTTGACAGTATGCAATGCAAGTTCCAGTTTACGTAGCCCCAAGACCAGTTACATGCTATGCTGTCGTAATATGTTTATTCAGGAAATCTGAAGTCAGATGCCCTGCAACAATTAAAGCCTTTCCTACAATGTGCACTCTTACTTAGGAGCTAATGAAAATAATGCATGTATGCACATCTATATTATTTGTATAAAGTCTTTTTTTTAGTTTTACTTTTCATCACTGAAGGGAGTTTTCTGTTATTTCTTTTATAGGATAATTTGGCTTATTTTTGAAAACTCTCTAGAAACAAAGTCAAATTAATTGTGAAAGTCATCATTTTGCTTTGCTGTGAAATTCTTACATTAGTGCTAACTCTGTCTGTTCATGGACTGATAGAGCAGGGATGATGGGGCATTCAAGAAGAGAAAGTGCAGAGGAGGCATAAGCTATGAGGGCAGAATAAGAAGAAAGACAGGGATTGACATAGAGGAATGTATCGGCAAAACCAAGTTACTTTTCCTTGCAAAACAAGGAAATCCAAGGTTTTCCTCTCCTGGAAATAGGGTGAGAAATCAGACATACACACATGTATGATTATTATGGTTATTAATTGTTCAGTTACTTTTTATCCAATTAAGCAAAGCACAGTCATTTCCAAAATTTAAAAGGGCAAATAAACATGTAAAAATAAGGTTACTTTTTGTACATGCTACTGTTACTTTAGTCAGAAAATTATAGTTTCAATTCCTTGAAAGCTACTTTTATAACTCTAATACTTAAAATTACTTTATTGACTTTTCCTTCTTTCCCTTGAGAGTAAAATGAATAGATTATGGTTCTTTCATGGTGTTTGTCAAAAATATTCAGTCCCCTACTTGCCTTCTGATTCTCAGCAAGGAGAAAAACCTGAGATTAAATGCTGTCACAAAGGATGGGAATGCAGCTCAGTGATAGAGTACTTGCTTAGCATGCATAAGGCCCTGAGTTTAATGTTCAGCACTGCAATAAAATGAAATATGAACTAAGTTCCCTTACAAATCCTTGTCAGGTAGGACCCTTCCATTCCATATTATAACAATTCTACTATATAAGGAAGTTTTAAACTCCTCCATTTTTGTAGTATTCGTGTTTCTTTTTATTTGTTAATTAAATATATACACATCCTAAGTATAACTATTCTGATATTTACATAACATTTATATCTTTTTCCAAATTAGGGACACAAGACAGAGATATTTGTCTTACAGTAGAGCAAAAAAATAATAATATCTGTATACTTGAGAATTCTTCTCTTTCCAAGTTTTTATATAGCCCCATCAAGGTTTAAATCACATTGATTGATATAAAAAAAAAGATATTTTAATAAAAATATGTTAACTTAGAAAATGCCTCCCCTGAGATTTTTGAAACAGATGTGAAAAATTATAGAAACAAAAAATTATCTGAAATGCTTCTTTTGTGAACAGTACAGTAGAATCTAGCTATGCCTTCATTGTTGACAATAAAATATTAGTAGCCCCTCATAGTATGGTAGTTTTGATGACTGCTCTAGTTGAGAGAAGTGTTTTATATCTTGTTTTCATATAAATACAAGTTATTTCTCAAATATTTATAGCACATACTATTTCTCAGGAATTCTGTATTACATGAATGCTGCTTACATATTTTCATATTCTAACTTCTTGTCTTTTTAAGAAAATAACTATTAAATATGTGCATGCAGTCTGCCTTGACAAGTTGTCCAAAGCTGAAGAAATTTTACAGTAAATTGTGTGGAAATTCACTCTAGATCATAGTTGAAATAGTTTGCAATTGTCTGAGTCTCTGTATGCACTTTTGATAAAAGGCTGCTGAATGAATGCATGATGATATGTAACTTCTGAATGCTGCACATTCTTCCAAAATGACTCTAGCACAATGTATTGTGCAATGGAATGACTGTAAAATTTTTCACTAAATAAATTATCATTTAATATGTTACTTTTTCTATAATTGTCATGTTAAATTTGTTTTTTAATTATTAAACTGGGATTTGTTGAATGTACATGAGGAAGGAGATTGCTCATTCTTTAGCAAATAGTTTCTCATTTTATGCAGAAACTTACTCCATTCTTAAACAGTTTTGATTATCTTTTGATAAGATTATTATTTTTAAGACATTTGCACATTAGAGTATGGAAAGGATATCACACCAGTCCTAAAAATGTTTGTACCAGATGGGAAAGGAAGCTTGATTAGGTCTTATGAGGGTTAAAAGGCTTCTATCACACATAAATACTTTTTGGTTCTCATACATATAATGCCCCTCTCAATCACCAACACAATCTCCCTGGGAGAAGACTTATAGCACAGATGCAGAGCATGCCAAGGAAGGAAGATATGCAAGGGCACCATAGCCAATGGTCAGCAAGAAGCTAGCATTTTGGACATGTTTCTTTGACTTCATGGTCAAAATTGAAAATCTAGTTTGCCTGTAGGGTTGATGAGTTGATAAGCCTGTATACTAATTTGTCAAATGTGTGTATAAGGTACAGGTTGTGTGCATTAAAAACACACGCACACACACTCAGCATTGTCACATGCTTTGTACAAGAATTAGTTATACTTTCTATAAGATATGCACAACTCAACCTAAAATGGTCAGATTTTTCTACTACATTTTCCCCCAAAATCACAGTATTATAATGGGTTCATTCTAAGTTTTATATAAAGAATCAGTTAACATATTATCTTATTGCTGGCATTCTTAGTAGCCCAAAAGAGAACCTTTTATTAGTAGCCTTGATTACACTAAGCACTTGACTGTTGCTTTGCATCTTTCCATAAGAAGGAAAGGGATGAGATGTTTAGGTCTAGACCTACATCTACTTCCCCAATACTCTTTTGCATCTTAATTCTCTGAGAGGAGAAAATGGTATCTCTCCTCTGTTTTTCAGAAAGTAAACGTATGATTTCTTGAAAAACAAAGCTTTATAAGATTCACCTAGATACTCCCTCAGAAAAATAAATGTTATCTGTGTGGCTAGCCCCACGTGATACTCAGGCTGCCTCAGTATCTTTACAATCATTTGGTCAATGTGCACACAACTCAATGCTAACAGGTAAACTGTTTAAGGCAAACTGAATATTTTTTCTAACAAGTAGTATGATATTCTGTATCATTAAGCATTGAACATTCCTTCTAAACTGCCAACAAATTTTAAAGGCAATTTAAGAAAATTTTGCACTGTCGAGATAGGCTGAGTCAAGTTTTAAGAAGGTGCCTGTAGATCGGCATTCTTGAAAGTGATGAACTGTAAAGATTCATAAACCTTCATAATGTATATTTCACTTCATTTGGTACCATTGCCTGATGCTAAGTTGTCTGCAAAGTCAAACTGACTGTGTTGCTATAAATAAGCAATTTGGGAATTGTTCATTTATTTTCTTGCATGGAAAATACATTAAGACATTTAATAAATATTATCACAAATTCTTAGCTTTATAAATGTGTCAAAAGAGGATTTTGTAATGGGGCTAGGTATTCTGAACACTTGTGCACACAGTTGCTCTAATACATGAATTGTTTCTGAATATTCCTGAGGACAGATAGTTCAATATGCAAAAATATCATATTGTATATTGCTTAACTAGGTTGTAGCAATCTGCTTTATTTATTTATAAAAACCTCTTGAAGTTTACCTGTATATGTGTCCTAAGACTTGAGTAGACCAAATATCATAGGCATTATCCAAAACAGTGACAAGGAAGTGGTTAAATTACACAGCAGAAGTTGTTATGCCATACATTTGCTTGGTCATCTAATAGGCCTGCCTTTATGAGGTTTACACAAAAGATTTTAGGATAGTAGACTATCTTGCCCCCCACTGCAGTTGAGAATGTTCATACTGATCATTTCAGTGTTTCCCAATCAGAATTTATTTTTAAAAGAAATAATTACTTTCTTAATTATATATCATTCTCCAGACTTTTTCCTAAAACTCACTAGTTATATAAATACAGCATTAAATTTAGATGTATTCCAATGTTCTAGAACTTAAAAACTGCATAAAATTTGGAAATAAAAAACCTTATGAAATACTAAATTCTTACTATTTTACATTCAGTGATTAACTTTAATTAAGTAATAGAAGAAAATGAAATTTTAAAAGCTTAAAAACAAATTAATGTCCAATTACACTGTATCATCTCTTATACAAATTTTAAGTGCTTTATCTTATCATGCACAATGAAACAATTATAATTTCATGTGCTGAAAAGTATTCTTATGTTCATGAGCCAATTATCAGAAAACATAAAATAAAAAAGATTATTTACCTTAGTTGAGACTTTCAAAACAAAAAAAATCTTACAAAATTTCTTAGTGATACACAAAAATATCATTGTCAATGAATTCCACCGGGCAAAATATTGTTTCTAATTTGTGATGAAAACCTGACAGTCCAGGGGTCATGCTGCTATTAAGTAACCAAATATTTTTAATCATAATTCTCTTTTCTCTTAGGATGCTGATATCTCAAACACCAAAAAAGAACTGTATTGGAAGAGCAGACTTTTGACGGTTTGTCATTCATATAGGTGTTTATAAATCTGCATGGACTTTACTAAGAGTTTGGGATGGCAGATAAAAAAAACTAGCATTTGTTCTTTCCAAACATCTAAGTAAAAAAATAGGTGATTTACTGTCATCCATGAGTCACAATAGATTAATTTAGAACATTATCACATTTTAATGAGGCCCACTGGTACTGTCAAATACATTTCAGTTGTTTGAAAATACACTACGTGCAATATTTACATTTTAAGCACATGATATATTAGTATCATAAAATATTTCAATAATATTCTCTAAAAGCCCCCATAGCCTGCTTTTTATTGCTTTATAATGAAAGGATGTTACCCTGTGCAGTCACAAAATAATAAAAATTATATTCAGCAAGTATTATTTGAATTAAACAGAAGGAAAAGCCCCTCTCCTTCTGTTGTTTGGAGAGTCACAGTTGCCTCCAACCATGTATTGAGTTATAAACTTGGCTTGGGATGGTATTTACTCACAGTGCACATGTACAAATATAATACATAATAAACCACAGATATGAATCCTCCCTTTTCAGTAAGAAGACTTATCTTTACAACAGCAGTTTTCTCTATGTTTAGGAATATAGAGCCTTTAGAAAAGTTACTCTCTGGAAAACATTTTATTTGAACTCTACATTAAAAAACATGCTTGAAATTTATGAAATGACCTTGAATTTATGCCCATTTCTCTATTTCCAATTCTCAAAATACACTAGAAATACATGTATGAAAAGTAATACATATACTAAGAAAATGTTTTCAAAATCTTGAAGAGAAACAGTGAAACAATTAAAATTAAAATTTACACCATTTTCTTCATACACCACAGACTAACATTGCTGAATGTTCTGAATGGGCCAGTCACTGGGTTAAATACTCATAATAACTCTACCAAGTAGTAATACTTTTTACTCCTTTTAGTTGGTGAATAAAGTAAGATTTAAAAAATCTTGCCCAAAATTACTGAGATAATTTATCTCTGAACTCATTCTTGACCTAAGCCATTTGATTCCAATAGCTGTACTTGCTCCAAACTGTAACAAGAGAATGTCAGTCAGCAAAGTGAACTCATTCAGATCAGGCAAAAGAGGCATTAAAGCAACTCCATTCTATTTTTATCAGCATCTGTGACTGTGCTTAAAAGGCATAAAGGCTGGCATCAAGTTTGGTTTACTTTGCACCATTCTAGGACCTCATAATTCACTGCATTATGTATTGAGAACATCCCTGGTTATTCTGGGGCAGCCACAAAGTTCATTTCCATGGATGGACTGAACTTGACACTGAATGAACCTTATATTAGCCAGTGTCCTTGACACAACTCTGGACACTTCTAAGCTGGGTGAGGATAGAACAAAAGTACTGAGATGAGCTAAACCTATCGACTGTGAATGTCAGTTTCCTTCCAATTCACCAACAATTAATGTGGTTTTGCTGTTTAAGATGTTTTTCCATTGGGTCCTCATCTGTTCTCCATCGGAAGCCTTAGAATTTTTGCATATTTGTTCACTTTGGGAAAATAGGAGGGAATCTCTATATTGACCTCTAAAAAGTATGTAAATGTCCTCCTTATGCCATATATTTCATTATTCAAGAGAAGGCAAAACTGTTTCTATCATAAAAGTAATTTCTAGCTGTATGAAGTTTTGTGCATTTGCTGAAAATTAGGAGCTGTAACAGAACAAAAATCATTAATAATTTCTTTGAGAAAAGTACAGACATAGCCCAATGTCTTTAGAATAATTTTGAGGAAAATAAAAAAAAACTATAAGGTATATTTTGTTTTAATGCAATTACAAAGAAAAGTTCACAATCTTAAAATGTATACTAAATCACTCATACATGTTAGTGTGAAGATATGCACATATATATCCTTTTGTTAATCCAATTCTCATCATCAGTGTTGGTTTTTGTTTCTTTGTTTGGTCCTATACCTTCAGATATTAATCATGCCAATATTTCAATATTCATCTGATACTTATGCATGTATTCTAATTCATAAGAATGTCTTAATTACTAAATTATTTGGGAAATAATTGCATCTCTCAGTTTACAAATTCTTAGGTTAACAGCTTAGCTTTGGTGGAGCTCAAAAAATGATTCCAGAAATTCTGTCCCATCTCATTTTCAGACGTAGCCAAAATACATACATTTTACTTCATTCCTCCTATTCTAAATGTGCTGAGTGGAATTGTCTTTAAAGTGTTGCCGAAATAGCTCTAGTAGCAGGAATGACTAAAAGAGGACTTGCATGTGTCAACAGGGGTTGCTTATAGCAGTTAAGTGTCCCACTGCAGTTGTAAGATGGGTGGGGGAGGAGGTCAAACATGTCTATATACAAGTGAGGCATTAGGTTAGGTTGACATCATTCCCTTGTATTATCAGTAACTCAGAAAAATACTGAATATGCAGATCCCCCTTCTTCATTCTGCCTCTAAACCTGCAAGATATTTTGATGTTTAAAAATACAAAATTGAGGCTGGAAGTGTAGCTCAGTGGTAGAGCAAATGCTTAGCATGAGCAAGGCCCAGGGTTCAATCTCCAACATCCAAATTAACAAAAATGACCCCCAAATCCTATAAACATAAAAGTCCTGAAAGGTTAATATGTCACAAGGCAATGAGACTTTGACTCCTCACTCACACTACAAAAAAATCTAGCCCTAATTTATTCATGATTGAAATGTTCAGACCTTTATGGCCTGGCTGATTTTTCTCACTTGAAGCTTCAGGCTTTCCAAAGAATATCCTGAGAACAGGCACTTTATTTGTATAAATAAGTATAAACAGATACTAGTCATCCTTATCATCTGACAGTGACTACTGTACAACTCTACTAATAATAAGCAAGCAGTATGTGGAGTGTGTATGTGTGCACATGTGTGTGAGTGTGGATACACACTTTCAAATATTGTCTTACAAATGGGTAATCTTCTCTAATGCCATATTGTTGTAGCTCTTGTTCTTAGGATCATAGCCTGGAACATGGGACAGGGTTTCTTGCCTAAGTCCATACTGAATGACGGATTCTGCCCCTTGTTTCCAGGTACTGCCATTCTCAAAGTAATCCTGAGGAAAATAGAAAGACACATGTTCACATGTTCATGGTCTGAAGTATTCCAGATCAACTCAAGGGATGCTGCTTAGGTTGCCCCTTCAAATAATAATAAACAAATACAAAAGTAATGCAAATAATTCTCACCTAAGACACTTCCTGTTAAACAACTTAAATAATCCATATAGGTATTATTTCTAATGGTAATAACAAAGAACAATTTCATGACCACTTGCAATGTCTTGTGTTATTTAAAGGAATTTATACATTGTTCAATTAATACAGCAGTCCTAATGTAGTACTATTACCCTGTGACAAGAGACAAACCTATGCTTGAGGTGGTGGTGACCCCCTTCCTAACTGTGAATAGCAAGCTCTCCTATTGCTAACAAAAGCACCTGCATGTAAACTCCCCAGAAGTCTGCTCAGCATTTGACGCAGTAATGACACCCTGAGTGTTCTCTCCCGCTCTTGGCTCAGCCTTGGGAATGGAAGCTACACTTTTCAACATAATTTCTTACTTATTCCAGGAAATTCCCACCTACAAAGATAAATCTGCAAACCAGTAAACAATTTGATTTGTTATTTCAAGAACTTCCTCAAAATCCACTTATACAAGCAATATGCTGCTCCATGGAGCTGTGTTCTTAGCAAAAGAAGTTGCTGATCTGCATAAATAGCTTCACTCAGACTTTTTTCAATGGGGCAGACTACTTGTTTGTCAAACCACTGTTTACATATCAAAACAGACTTCAAGACCCCCTACTGACATTTTACACACATTTAACATACACTTGAAATCTCTTAAGCATCAAGTCATTGTAAGTCTAGTTTTGTCAGACTATGGGCTGTTTCTGCTAGTTCTTGGCTGATAAGAATTTAATAGTATGTGGACAGTGTCTCTGGCTGTGTTAATCTGAACACAGTTCTTAGTGAGATAAAGAAACTGTGGAATCAAGGGTGTCTTGCTGCTGCTTTGACTATAAATTCTCTCAATTGAATATTTATAATCCAGAGAACCAGAAATGTTGTGTCTTTGTCACTGTACATCATCACCAGTAATCACCCAGTAATCAGATAAGGCAAAGCGGAACATCAAGGAGTTGAATGACTTATCCAAGAAAAGTTAGACATGGAACCAGTACTAGACCCAAGGCTGCATGGCTCCAGAGTTCGTGCTTCTCACCATTACATTAGACTGTGTCCCCCTATTTTGTTCCTTTTCTATATTTTTCCTAGAATTTAACCTCACAGACATTTGGAAATTAGCCACTTGCAATCAACAACTAGGCCCAATTTTGCTTAAAAGACAATCAGCTGAAGTACCTTTGAAGTTTGTTTGATTTTTTGGTAGTACTGGGATTTAAACTCAGGGCCTAATGCTTGATAGACAGGCACTCTACCATTTGAGTCACTCTGCTAGCCCTTTCTTGTGTTGGGTATTTTTGAGATAGGCTTTCCCCATCTATTTGCTCAGACTGGCTTTGAACCATGATCCCCCGATCTCTGTCTCTTGAGTAACTAGGATTACAGGCATTAGCCATAGGTGCCCAGATTAACTCTGAAGTTGAAATCTAGATTCTTTCCAGTTCTAACATTCTTGGCCATTCCATCCTTCAACTCCCAACACACTTGCAGCTAACTCAAATAAGCAAATGGGAATCCCTTTGAGCCAATACCTGTTTTTAGAAGCTCACACATTTGCTCACCTGCTCTAGTCCACTGTCATGCTGAACTCCACACCAGCACAGAGTTTTGTATTTCTTAGACCAAAAGCAAAACAAATTACAAACTGGTCTAATTAAGGGTGGGTGAATATCCTTGCCTCTTTGGGGACCTATTAACAAAAGAAGAGACAGATTAAACAGTTGTGGGCTTCTAGGACATCAAATAAAGATTTAACCATTATGAACTTGAGAAGTACGGTGCTCTTTTTTGTTTGTTTTAATCTAGATTTTTAAATTTTTCTCTCTTTTCATTTTATCATTTATACATTTACTTACATGTGTATACATTCTGCCACCTCCCCCCATACCCCCTAACAATACCCCCACACCCCCATACCCCTGCTTCCAGGCAGAATCTGTTCTGCCTTCTCTAATTTTGTTGAAGAGAAAACATAAAAGATAATAAGAAAGACATATTGTTTTTGCTAGTTTGGTATAAAAATAGCTATACAGAGAGATTCCTAGTGTTGCTTTCATGCTCTTGTGTGTTGCAACCCACACTGGTTCATCTCTACCAGACCTCTTCACTAGTTCCTGGTCCTCTTCCCATATGTGGATTATAGGCCCAAAACAAATGCAGTAATATTATTGGACATGGGTCACACATTAAGGGAAAGGAAAGGAAACCTAGAACTTAATGTGGTTGATGTGCTCCCTGTTGAGGAGTGAATAAAGTAATCTTAAATTGGCTGCTCCTTATATAAGGGGGAAAATAGACCAGGCAAGTTACTAAATAGAATTTGTTAACTGCTAAAGGCATCAGCTAGTTTTCAGAAATCCATAAATTGTCATTTTAAGTATGTTCAGGGCTATAGAATCAACAGCATGTTTATTTAAAAATATTTATTATAGAAAAATCTCCTAGTAACCTTCATAGACAGAGAGATTATCAGAGTTTTCCTTTAAGAAAACTCAATTTTCATCCAAATTAGATATTTTCAAGATCACCTAAGTCAGTATTTGTAAAATTAAAAAGTTTATTTTTATTGCTTCTTCTTCCTTTCACTCCACCATCAACATTCTGGCCAAGCAGTCCCTTTCATTTTCCATGTCCAGTCTAGATTTTCCTCGTACCTCATTTCCTACCCTAAAAATATGCCTGTTCTATGTCCCACCCCTTCAAATCCTGCTTAGAGTAAGTGTTGCTGATACTCATACCAAGGTGTGAAGGTTGATGACACTCTTTCTCCCCAAACCTTTGCAAATTTTGGTGTCATGATAACTATTTATGCAAACCCAGTCTCATCTGATGATATCATGAATCTGATAGCCAGTTTAGTCTACTAGTCCCTGGAAAGCACAGTGTAATGGAGTTACATACATTGATCATATTATTCCTATGTGCCAGACATTATTCCTGTCTATATGGTTTGTCTCAAGTCAGTTTCTAGGGACAAAAAAATGTAGATTATTTTTTTTTAAATTCTAAATTGAGGTTCAAATCCTATATTCCCTTCCCATATGTCATTCCACCGAAATACATTTTACCAGATAAAATTATACTGCTGTTAATAATATTTATCAGTTAGTGACTTCTACATACTAGGTGCATTTTACAGAGATTAATTCCTATAGCAAGTAGGTATTGTTGATAAGGCACTTTTTTTTTGTGGCACTGGGACTTGAACTCAGGACCTATACCTTGAGCCTTTCCACCAGCCCTTTTTTGTGAAGGGCTTTTTGAGATACGGCCTCATGAACTATTTGCCTGGGCTGGCTTGGAACTGTGATCCTCCTAATCTCTGCCTCCTGAGTAGCTAGGATTACAGGCGGGAGCCACTAGCACCTGGCAATAAGGCACTTTTAAAGACAAAGGAAATGATGGGCAAGAATGTAACCAAATGTGATCTTAAAGTTTATAACACTTCATTTACCTCAATGTATGTGAATGTGTGGGTGGTGGAGGAAGGGTTGCAAAACCTCAGACTTCTATGTATGTGTGACTGTGAATAATAAGAATTTAACTGAGAACCAATCCTGCCGCAGTGTTTCAAACAGAGATGTTTGTCTCTGAATAAACCACTAAAGTATCAAATAATATAGATCTATTATCTCTGAGACCAAAACCTGAGATTTCCTAACAAAGGACTCTGTTTCATATGGATTTAGATTCTGTTTCCTTCCAGAAAAAAATAAATGACTTTGGAAGACAGTAAACAACAAAGGAAAGAATAAAGCTATAGTTTTCAAGAATGGGAAGATTAAAAAAGAAATGAAACTCAAATTGAAAGCTTTGTGTTTCACCCTTAATCATGGGTTTATAATGCTTTCATGAGCAAGACCTTAGAAACTAATAGTAATGAACACAGACAGACTAAAGGTCTATTGACCTAATAGGTGAGAAAGAAGAAGGTCAAAAAGAGATGACATAATTTTACATAAAAAGTGAGTTTTCTTGAAAAACAGTCAGACTTGAAGAGGAAATGTCACTAACTATGCTGCAACTTTGGGCAAGTTTATTGGAAAAGATTTCTTTTCCAATAAACAGGGGCAATTTATTGCCAAGTTACTGAGAAGAGTGGGACTTAGAATACATCCCTTATTTGCCTCTTGCTAGGTGCTCTGTGTAGGGCACAAGCCTCAAAATCTCACACAAAAGCAACAAATACAAGACATGGCCTTATGCTGGGAGTCAGGAAAGCCAGGTCAGGAGTGAAAAGAATTTAATGGGAAAACAAAATTTCAAAAACCATGGGAAAAGACACCATCAATGAAGTTGCCACAGAAAGAGAAAGGTATGTGAATATATATGCATGTGTTTGTGTGTGTGTGTGTGTGTGAGAGAGAGACAGAGAGAGAGGGAGAAAGAGAGAGAGGAGAGTAAGAGACTGAGAAAAGGTAAGTCACATACAAGAATCAGAAATCAGAGCCAAGCCTGGTGGTATACATCTGTAATCTCAGCTACTTGGAACGTGAAAATTTGGAGGATTGAGGTTTGAAGCCAGCCTCGGCAAAAGGCTAGTGAGACCCTCATCTCAACAAAAAACAAGCCAGGAATAGTGATTCATGCCTAAAATCCCAGTTATGCCTAAGGCATAGGTAGGAGAATTATAGTCTGAAGTCAGCCAGCCTGGGCAAAAATGTGAGGCCCTATCAGAAAAAAATAACTAAAGCAAAAAAGGGCTGAGATCTTGGCTTAAGTAGTAGAGGACTCGACTTCAAATTCCCATACCACCAAAAAAATAAAAGAAAAGAAAAAGGAAAAAAATGGAAAGCTAGATGACAAATGAGCTATATCAGATCATCATATAGAGCTCACACTTTCTATCAATTTAGAAACTACTCCAATATAGTTCTCTGACAAGACCAATGATGTAAGACAAGAATAAACAATTTTTTTTATGTTAACAACTAGCTAGTAAATATTTTAGGTAATGCTGACTAGAGGGTCATTGTTACTGCCACACAACTTTGCCTTATAGAATCCAACCAGACATAGAAAACATAAATGAATGGTCATTCTGAGTTTTTATAAAGCTTTACTATAAAAATAAGTGGAAGCAAAGATTTAATCTTGGTTTACTGAACCTCAATTCAAGAGATTGAAAATAGACTGATAACTAGAGGTTTTTATATCTAAAACCTTTTGGACACATGGCAGATGAGAAAAAAAATTGTAAGATACAGAAAAGTATAAACTGTCATACAATGAAAAACAGTGCCTTGAATCTGCACATGCTGTGCTGACAGTGAGATGTTCTGGCCAAGCACAGTGTTTACTCTTGACATAGGAATTGATATTTTTATTTTACCTGGCTAAAAGGATAATGGAAAAAAAAAAAAGACCCGGTAAGAAGAAGACTTTAAAATATATCTTGGGCCAAGAACACCTTTCAGAAGCTGATGCAGAGATGATAAACAGCCTGGTGATACAAGTCACAATTATATTTGTCAATAAGTATGAGTAATTTGAATAGCATATCTTTGAGGTGAGGTGACAGATTATCTGGAAGAAGCACAATTGAAATCATCACCAATTAAGGCCAGGAAAGAGTAGACAACTTGCATAGAATGTGCAAGGCCCCAGATTCAATACCAGCACTGATAAAAAAGACGAAGAAAGACTAAAATATGACACAAGGAGAACAGGCCCACAAAAGGCCTCTGTCTTCTCTACTGACCCTATGCTATAAATATTTAAACAAGACTTTAAAAATATTCAGTAGGCATTATAGAAAGCTTTTGAAAGTACATTAGTGGCTAGACTGAAGGATGTTGGTAAGCAATAGAACCTCATTTGGGAACATAGACACCATGTGACAAGAATATCTGGCAACTAAACCAAATACGTTTTCCAAAGGTTTAGTGATACAATTGCTCTCTGATATCATGCTGCTTTATGGGCTTAAGGATATTTCACTAAGACTTGAGACATTTAGAAAGAAAAGATAGGTATTTATATTAAGACAGTTGTTCATGCCCGAGATGACAAAGAATTTTTCCATCCAAATGTAACACAAGTGCTATTGCATTAACACAGAAACATGTAATTTCTGGTGCCCATCTGGAAAATACATAGATGATCAAGCCACAGAACTTAGTGGGTGCACGTGTCCTGGTTTGGAGGTGCACATGTCCTGGTTTGGAGGCAGGCAGCTGAAACTGGCTCTCTTCTAAGCAGTGGTAACCACTTGACTGATATACCTATATGCATCCTATTAGCATCAAGGAAGCCTCACAGTTGTGTAGGTACTGAGCCAAAATCTAAACAAAATAAATAGCTTTTCATCTGAACCCATTTATATAAAGGAAGATATCTGAGAAGTTATAACCACGAGGCTAGACAATAATATTATCAGAAGGGTAATGCGGTGGAGGAAATATGAAAGGCTGGGGTTACAAAATTTATGCTCTATTCCATAAAATACCCAAAATATTCTTAAATTTCAGTAAATGGTTAGTGAGATCATGACCAGAATATTAAGGTGTTGGAGCTTGCGCATAGCATTTCCAGTACACAACCAGCAGAAACACTTCCATTCAGATTTTTATGTTGAGTAGGAATAATGACTGCCCATTGCTAATGGGTATTTAGTGGTGGTGTAAATAATGTAATAATTTGTTTATGCTCTTAAAAATGAAGAACAAGAAGGTAAAACAGGTCCTGTTGGGGTGGGAACCAGTGGGAAGGAAGAGGGTAAAAAGAGAGGATAAAAGATGGAGAGTACAGTGGATGCACTTTGTATATGTTTATGAAAATAGAACCATGAAATCTGTTGAAATTGTTCATAGAAAAGGGTGAGGGAGGAAGATGAGGGAGAATGATGGAGGGGGAGAATCTAATGAAGATATATTGCAAGCACATATGTAAATTTCATAATGAATCCCCCTTAATAGTTAATGAATCGTTAATGATTAATAAACTATTATAATGCTAATAAATAAAAAAATTTTCATACTCAGATCTCTGGGGTCCATATTTCAAAGCATCTTATTTTCTTATGCATGATGTATAATTGGTAATCAGATACATAATAACTAAAGAGATGCTTTGGTATGTCAGTTTAGAGAGAATAGACATATCTCTCTGGGAAGAAGGCTCTGTAATGAACTCAAAATCAAACCAATGAGGCAACCACGCAGTCTGCTGTAGCATGAAGCATCCCTTATCTTCTTTGGTCCCAAAAAGGAAATGCAAGTAACCAACCTGTTATGAAGCTGATGATAACTCCAGCAATGATGCATCCTAGACATCCCACTGCACTGAAGTAAAGGTAGGAGAGCGAGAACCAGGTGTCAGCTAGTACAGGTCTGTGGAGGACAACCGCACATTGTCACCAGCTATACTCATCCTAAAGTTACGATCCACAGAGACTTGGCATTCATTTTTAGGGCCTGGCATCTCTTAAATCCAAACTTAGCATTTACTTCATTTTTAAAAAATGAATTAATTATAGATTAGTTGTGGTTTTTATTCTACTCAATGCAAATCATCCCTGAAATATCAATATTGCAATGTATATACTAAATTATAAACATTGCTACAAGGACTGTGTCTTCTATTCCTTTTGTATTACTCATTCTTCAGATGTGTAATAGTTTTAATGTCATGAATTGCAGCAGACATTTATTTACCTACATAAACTAACAGAAATTCTCAAAATGGACTTAGTGCTTTCATAGGACAGAAACAAAGGATTATGAGAGCATTAAGAAAGAGGATCAATGGATAAAGAAAATGTGACATATGTGCACATAAAGAAGAACAAAATCATTTTCAGACAAATGGGTGGAAATGGTGGTCATCATGTTAAGTGAAACAAGCCAGACTCAGAAAGATAAATATCACATGTGTTCTCGCCTATGTGGAATCTAGATTAAAAATAAATACTGCATGAAGGAAGAAGAGGGACTACCTGAGAAGAGGCAGGAGACCAGAAAGAGTGGGGTGGAGATAAGAGAGGATGGTAGTGGGCTTAACTATGATCGAAGTGTATTATGTGCATGCATGAAATCATCACAATAAAACCTATTATCTTGTACAGTTAATATGTTCTAATAAAAATAGAATAAAATACATAAAATCAAACATAATTAGAAAAAATCTTTCCTTCTTGATATTCTATATCTATACAGTTTATATCTCTCATTCCATTTAGCAGGCAAAAAAATTTTTTAAATGGATAATGTAGATTGAAAAGAAAAAGTACCAACTCAGATTGATGTGTGAGATGATACCACACCTCATTTTAAAAGAATGATTAATAATTGAAGACAGTAGTCAGGGACAAGATTTAGTGCTAGAAGGAAAAAGAATAATAAGCATAGACAGAAGGGAAGAAATAATGTGGTGTGGACTGGGAGTATAAATAAGTTGATGCTGTTTGATCATAAGAGTCATGGAAAAGAATGACCCTAAATGAAATTCAGAAGAAAAAAATTTAAAAAGATAATGGAATCAGAGCACTGGTGGCTTACTGCTATAATTTTAGCTACTTAGGAGACTAAGATCAGGGGATCATTTTTTGAGGCAAGCCTAGGCAAGTAGTTTGTGAGACCCCACCTTCAAAATAAACAGAGAAAAATGAACTAGAGGTGTGACTCAGGCATCCACTTGCTTTGCAAACACCTGCTTTGCAAGTGCAAAGCCCTGAGTTCAAACTCCAGTTCCATACACACACACACAAAATAGAGTGTCCTTATACTGTATAGAAAGGACCATCTGCTTAGTGTTCCATGCTGAGCTCCACCTACTTCATCCCCCAGGGCAGCCCATAATTAGTTCTCCACTTAACATGTAATGTTAAGGAGCTAACTTAAAAAAGAGAGTCCCTTGAATGTCTTGTACAGAAAAAGAAACAGAAATGACTCTTTAATTCCTAGGAAGCTTCAAATTTGTTTGAATTGAGAGTGCTGCAAATGATGTCTAAATGCAGATTTCTTATGAGAGGAGTTAGCACTTACCTCTTTTCGCAGTGGGGTGATGTGTTGACTGCACTATCACACTTGTTCTATGAAGCCAAGACCCAAAGGCAGTTTGCTTACTTTTATATCTCAAGCAAGATAGCCATTCCCAATTTGTAGGTGATGGAAAATGCAAACCACAGATACTTTTATTTAACACATTTATTTAATTTCATAGATACCAGAACCAGCAACCTCATATAGATATAAATGCTTTGCTTTTATATTTTAAATAGATGTCCTGGAAAAGAGAATCACTTGACCTTTCAAATCATGGCCTCTTTCTTAATGTCAGTAGAAATATAAATTAAGTTATGCTAGAGATTCCCTTTTCTAAGCTGGCTGGACCTGCTACTCTTAAGGACCTCTTCCTTGAGTTCAGTGTCACCATTGCAGGACCACATGGCATACTAGATAAGGAGAAACCCTTACTGCTACAAAAATGGATGAAGGATAAAGATGAACTCTATTTCTGATGAAGAGAAAAGGAGAATAATAATCTGAAATTTATTTAGTTTTCCTCCATATGGTTTTCCTTTATACAAGGAATGAGACAAGTTATGTGACCTCAAGTAATTTATTATCTAGTGAAAACATAGGACAAAAATATGGAAAAGAAAAGAGGAGAGAGGAAATAACAATAGAAAGCAATAGTAAAGTATGACTGATGCACAAAGTGCATCCAGGCAATGTCTGTGCTTCCCATCTTCCTGTTGTTTTAGGCAAAGGTTACATGGTATGTGCTGTAGAGAAGTTTTAGGAATGGAAAGATAATTGGTTTGGAAAGGTTTTTTTTGTGTCCAGTTTTGAAAATTTTGTTAGCATATAATAGCTGTACAGGGAGAACATTGTGATATTTACATATGTGCTTACAATACATCTTAGTTAGATTTACCCCTTCCATTGCTCTCCCCATTTTTAGAACAATTTGACAGGTTTCATTCTTCTATTTTCATATATGACTACAAAATACATCTACCATGTTCACCTTCATTCACCCTTTCTTTATGCACACCCCTCCCATTGGTATTTGCTCCCAGAAAAGACCTATTGTACCTTCCTCTCCTTCATTTTTTAAAGTGAATGTTGATAGTCCAAGGGAGTTTTGTCCTGTTACTTTAGGCCTGTATACATCTTGCTTTAATCAAATTAACCCCCCTGTTACTTACTCTTTCTCTATCACCTTGCTCCCCTATTATTCAACAGCTTACAATGTGGTACATTATATTAAATTCTTATATAGATGGGTTGTTTGAATATTTTTCATTCTCTGACATTATCTTTCCCTCTTCTGCCTCTTGTAGTCCTCTAGACATACTCACTAATACAATTCTGTTTTATCTCTCACTATATGTGTTTATATATATATATATGATCATATATGTATCTATATATACACTGGAAAAGGTCATTTTAAATCCTGAGTATCTCTGAAATCTGAATTAATATGTATTTTACTGAAGAATAATGATCCTAATCTAACTCTTAAAAGAACAGCCTTTGAGAGATTAGATATATGAATTAAAAGAAATTCCTTTCAGAAGGAAAAGCTTGAATAAAGACTCAAAGTTGGGAACGAATGAGAGATACATAAGGTAAAAAAGAATCTACAATAGTTGATGCATGCAAAGAGGAAAAAAACACAGAAGTTTTTCAAATTTTGGAAAATAGTTCCAGGATAAAAGTCTGTCCTTTTTTCTGCAAGTACACATGGAACCTTCAAGTGATCTTAGTGTGGCAGCGTGAGCTCCAAAAGTGCTTCAGAAAAAAGTATCTAGTGATAGCTTTGGATAGAATGGATTAGAAGAGAAGAGAGACAAATGTCCAAGAGGACTGGTAGAACAATTTCACTTTCTTGGACTTTGGATGTAATGATGAGACTAGCCCCAAGAATACAAGGGTGATGAGAAAGAGAAAAAATTGCTTTTCAGGGAAAATCTTCAGGGAGATTTTCATAGATATAATTTACCAAATTATCTGGCAATTTGAAGAGGGTAGATCCAGACGAAATGGAACAATACAGGGAAACATTGATGAGAATCAGAAATGGCTGCCCCAAACCAAAGAATGTCTCTGAATACAAGACCCACAAATCCTATGTTTCCTACCTCTACATTCAGTTAGAATGTGAAAATACACATCATTTAATCCTCTCAGAAATCCAGCAAAATAGATACTAATTCCCTCAGTTTTAGTCAATGGCTCCAAGAATTCAAGCAATAAGTTACTAATTTGTCTAATGATAGAATTGATAAATGGCAAAATCAAATTCTGAATCCAAGTATTTTTTACTAATTTCAGAGTCTATGGTCTTCTCCCTACACTATAATACATCCTATATTTTGGTATCTTACATAACTTACCCCAGCCATATGGACAAAGGAGAGTCCTTTGTTAACTCCATTTTCATACAGTTTGCTTTAGAAGACAGTTTCACAACAGTGTCTTAAAAATGTCTGTAACCATGCCCTTCATTGCTCACAAACCTCTTCTACTCAGATCCTTTATCCTTTTAAGGACACTGTGATCCTCATATCCACCCACCTCTTTTTCAACATTCTACTTTTTTTTTTTCTGTTTTTCACTCGTACATCCAAGATATTCTTTACCAAGTTCACTATTGTAAAATTGAATGCAGAGGAGCAAACATTTGCAGGAAGCTATGGCCCCGCAAGGTCCTCTTTAGTGCTGTGCACTGCCCAGAATCATTCTCATAGGAGAGAGAGATAACCTTCACCAGACTTATCCCCGAGGAATGCACTTTCCTCTGACCTGGTGACCCTACTCTCTGGAATGAGCATTACCTTTAAAGTCAACCTACCTGCTGTTTGGCTCTGGAGCTACTGTGGTTGTTATATTTGATTGGACACACTGGTCTGTTGACAAAGGCAAAGGCCATGTCTTAGAGTCTGGTGCAGGATAAATGAAGGCCCCAATGGCCACCCAAAATGACAAAGTGATTCCAGTAAGGAGTCCTCCTAGTGCACCCTTGATGAAGAAGAAAAAAGTTAGTAAGTAATTGTACAAAGCTGTGTGTAGCAAGAATAATGATGTAACTCATCCTGTACTGCATAGATTCTAGATGTATACTTCAAATGTTGGCCACATGCATTGGAAATAATCCAAAATGTCTTCATTTCAACATTCACTATTTGTTTATTTGTTTACAGTGCTGGCGATCAAACCCTGGGCCTCACACATGCTAGGCAAACACTCTACCACTGAGCTACATCCCACCCCTCAGGTTTCAGAAAGCAGTTTTAATTAAGAATAACTTGTTCCTTAAATGACAATACTGGAAAATTTCATAGTGATACATATATTTAGATTTCTAGCAATAATATTTCCTCCATTTGATTTCTTTCTTCCTTTACTTAAAAAGATGTTGAAACTGCAGTTCTCAGCAGAAGAGTTTCAGAGTTGAGGGAAACTTCAGATGATGGAGACAATGCAATCATTTTTCATTAAGACAGCTTTTATAGAGAAATTCTTATTCCTGTTTTTTTTCCCAATAAATTCTGACAATCTTCTTCTGACTCTCAAATTTTAGCAGTATCTTTGTTTGAGTCAAGACACTAACAAGGGTATGTACTAGTCCTGTCCTTCACATGTTATATTTTATGATAAACATTAGTTAAAAAGTCAGTTAGTAATTTCTCCTGTAAAAAAATATAGAATAATCTAGCAAAGACCAAGATCACTAGAAAATCACATTTGATGCTTCTCTTCACCTCTAAATTATTGCGTTTTCTGTGTGAGAGAAAACAATTTGACATCTTTATTATGAAGAAAATAAAGAGACCTTTATAAGAGCACCAGAATGCTGTCTGCATCATTGTATGGAAAAATTAAGGCAAAGTGTATGAATAAATACTTGTGCCTTGACCTAGACCAGTAGTCTGCAAACTTCTATTGTAAACAACCATAAAAATATTTTAGACCTTGTGAGTCAAGGATATCAGAACTATTAAACTCTAAAATTGTAGCATAAAAACAACCATAGACAATACCAAAACAGAAGAGGTTCACTGTGTTCCTGTAATACTTTACTTATAGATATTGAAATTTGCATTTTATGTAATACTGTATTCTCTGTCATGAAATGGAATTCTTTTGACTTTTTACAACCACTTAGAAATGTCAAAACCATTTTTAGATTGCAGGGCATATAAAAAATAAGAAATCAGCTGGGTTTGGATTGAAAAGTAAAGTTTTCTAACCTCTGGTCTACCAATAAAGGGCCAATGGACCTCGAACTTTGGGTCAACTTTAGCCAATTTTTAGTAGACGCCTGAAGAGCCATGTTGAGACAGATTCTGAGGTTGTATCTACATTTTGTGGGAAGGGGAGACAAGATTGATTAGTAAGATTAGGGATGGCCATAAAGAAGAATGAAACTTTGTCATTTGTAAGTAAATGGATGGAAATGGAGGACATCATCTTAAGTGAAGTTAGCCAGGTTCAGAAAGCCAAAGAGCACATGTTTTCTTTCATATGTAAAATATGGGCCAAATACAAATACAAGCTATACTATATATACATACAAATATATACAGAACAGTGGGACTGGTAGAGGAGACTAAGAGAGGAGGAAAAGAAGGAAAATACAGTAAATAATATTGAAACACATCACATCTGTGTTGGAACAAGACACAACAAAATACACTGAAACTGTTAAACAATATAGGATGGAGGAAAGGGTGAGGAAGTGCAGTGGAGGGAGGTTACATTGACTTGAACACAATGTACCTACAGATATAATATGAAGGCAAAAACCTCACTGATCAAATGAACAGATACCTAAACAAAGAAGGACAAGAATGAAAAACAGGTCATGCTAAGGGGAGGGCAAAAACAAGAGTGGGAGGGTAAAAGTAGAAAGTAAACAAGGTGAATATGGTTCATGTACTTTCTATACAAAAATGAATATAGAATATTTAAACCTGTTGAAATCACCATAAGCAGGGAACTCAGATAGAAAGGAAAAAACAGAGAAGATGAATCAATTGAGAATATAATACATATATACATGGAAAGGTCACAATGAAACTCCCTGTATAGCTATCTTAAGCAAGAAAAAATGTGTTTTTTTTTCAAAAATGAAGGACAGAAAGGTAAAACAGATCTGCCTGGGGTATTGGTACCAGCAGGAAGGGGAAGGACATAAGGAAAGAATGAAAGAAAGTGAATATGGTAGAAATATTGTGTACTCATGTATGAAAATAGAATAATAAAACCTATTAAGTCAATTTTAAAGGGAGAGGGGGAAGAGAAAACTTATAAAAATAGTAAGAGAGGGGCTGACCTTGATCAATTACATTATATACATATGTGGAAATATTACAGTGAAACATCTGCATAATTAACATACACTAAAAAGAAAATGGGGTTCTCCTTAATAAGACTGCAGGGGAAGTATACAAATGCCCAAATGTTCAGTATTCATTATAGTTAGTCCCACAAGGTTTATCTACAAGAGAGATCATTTAGTGCCAGATAGCCACAGACCCCTCGAGAGATGCACAACCTGACCCAGGATTTATGGAATACCCATACTACATACATAAATATGGGCCAGGTTTTCCAGTGTCTCTAAAACTATGCGCAAATGTGTGGGGTTGACAATAAAAGAAAAGATGATAATTTTGCCAACCTAGAAAATTGTTTTAAAACATATTATTACATCATTTTTTTCAAATAAATCTTCATTTTGTTTTATACTTAGTATATATTCAACCTACATTTACTGAAAGACATGTTATTAGCTTGCGAGCTCAGCAAAGCAAAGAAGACCCAGCTGTCAGAACAGCCCTGGCATGTCCCTTCTCCTCTATGTAAATTAATTTAATAAAGTTAGTTATAATCTTATGTAACTAAATTTTTAAATGAAATTTACATATAATTTTTAATTTGAGTTTTAAAAATTGTATTGTAACTGAACTCTTTTTAAATCCAATGTCTTTTTAAAAGTTCATTTTGTTCTTAGTTTAAAGAAGACTTATTTAAACCTTAAAGAATCTATGATCAATGATAACATCTTCCCTTTTTTGCTTTTTGTTTCTAAATAGGCTTCACTAAAGTCAGATATAATAAGGCCTGAGTACTGTTTAATTCTATTCTTTGCTCTGCAAAGACAAATACCTTTTCCACGCAGGGTAAGAGAATAGAGGACATGGATGGGACTAGTCTGGGCTGAAACCATGAAAAAAAGTTTAGAAGACTTACCTTCCAGTTCACAAAAGGGAACAGGAGTCCCAAAGAGAATAAACCCAGCATTGGTCCTCCACACATGCCATGGATACTGAGGGTAGCCTGTGGGACAAAGCAGACCACATGAACCCCACAACTCCAGTGCATCTTTATCCTACCAGGCAACGTCCCTCTCTTGGACCTAGGATAAAATTAGGTTCCAATCCTGACAGTGCCACTTACAGTGCTTTCTGTAAGTCAATTCTGGGTTCAGTGATAAGCATTGTATAAAAAAATAAAAAGATACATACATACACATACATATCTATACAAACAGACACACTTGCCTATGTGTATATGTGTGTGTGTGTGTGTGTGTGTGTGTGTGTGTAGCTGTGTGTGATTATAGACTAGAAATAAAGGTAAGTCAGGTTTATTGGAGTAGCTTTTAAACAAGTGGAAATTCATTAATTTGTTTTATTTTTATGATATCAGAAGTGTTCTTTTTTTTGGCTGGTGATATAGCTCAGTGGTAGAACACTTGCCTAGCAAGTACTGGAGTTTGACCTCTAGCACTACAAAAAATGTTTTAAAAATAATGTACTAAATAAATATATCTATACCTTATGTGTCACACCTTATATAGTTGGTCAACAGTTTGGATAATTCTATTACTTTGATAATAATTGCCGCCCAACTTCTGCCAGTCCACTCATAACACTTCAAGGATATGGAAGCATTAAGCTGGAACGTTGTGGTGAGGCCATTGGACACACCATATCCCGTTCTTTCCTCTTTCATATTTATGGCTCCATCTCTTTTAGAAATTGAGAAAGTGTTAGAAATTCAATTCCATATCTCTCAACTGCTAGTTATTGACTCCAGTGAACTGACAAGGGACTTTCCTTAAATTTACCTGTCAACACAATGCCTTGCTCCATTGCCTTCCAGAACTGGAAAATGTTCATGCACTTATAAGTATGCAAGTATGTGCCCATGCATGCATGCATTGTATGCACATTTGCATGAACACAGACATACACACTACTCTCAATGCGGTGCTATCTAGATCCATAAAAGCACCCACAGAGCTTGTGCATCAAGAAGCCAGGACCAAAATGCTCCAAAAATTCCAGGCAAATCTTTTTCAGATGCCAGTTATATGTCAGACAGTTAAGAAGAGCTTACATGGGCACTCTAGACAAGTGACCCATTTAATCCTTACAATTACCTGGTTTAGTAATTTTAATTTAAAAATTAATTTACTAATTTTTGTAGATGAAAAAATTGAGGTAACGAAGACATTTTAAAGGGCTATTTCTATTGAGAAAATGACAGAGATAAAATATAAATCCAGATGTCTATGCCTTTCAAAACCCACATTTTCTTTCCTAAAAGCAGTCTTAAAAAAAGTCAAGATATTGTAAGAACTTTTATAAATGCCACAATATACCCCTCTCCAGCACAACAATAAAATTTAAAAACAGTCAAGAGCACAGACAATCAGAATATCTTCATTCTTTTATTTGAAGAATAAAAGAGTTTTGAAAGAGTACATCACTAACAGTCAGAAAATTTGGATTCTAATTATAGCCCTGCCACACATCACAAGGATTTGGCAAACTCACTGTTATTAACACATTCAGAGTTTTCTTCTTTCTACACAAAAATATGGAGGGTCAAGTGTTCTACCAGTACCCCACAACATTTGTGTAAGTTCTTTGATTAGAAATATGAGCAGTAGTGCAGTGTTAGGATTATTTTTCCAGTTAATCATCAGAGTAGTCAATGCCTCAGATATATCCTTGATAAGACGGAGGCAGGTAAGATTAAGGTCTTCTTCCCACCTTCAATTCTTAACTTAATATTCTTGGCATTTTCTTTGCTGACTGACTACATTCATTCATAGTTGTTGTGGCTGCTGAATTTGGAAGCTAATTTACTAGGTACTATATTGTAAGAGAGTCAATAAAATAGTAAACATTTATCTCCTCTCATGGAAAAAAATTGACAGTGTCTTATGATGGCATTAACCAACATGTCTCAGGGTAAAAAGCCTTTACATGATAGCAAGAGAACCACTTATATACACATGTGCTCAAATACAATATATACATTCTGTAGTGTAAAAAGAAAATACTTTATAATTGGTACCTTTCTTTTTTGTTGTCATTAAGCATTTTTGATTGGGGAAAGACTTAAGGTTCATCTAACCCAACCTCCTCCCCAATCTGAGCTCTTACTATAAGTACTGGGCAAAGCCTAAGGGCATGTCCTCTAAGGTTGAAGTTGCTTTCTGACTTGGGCACTATATTTAACTTTTCTGTGCCTGTGATTTGTCAAGGAAGGGCTCATAATACCTGCTTCCTGGGCTTTTTTTTTTTTTCTTTGTTGTTTTCTTCTGTTGAGTATTCAACATTGAGTCTAAAAGAAAGCTCAGAATAATGTTTGAGCACTATGGATCACATGATAAGGGGCCCAGAATGTTGACTACCATTCTTACTGTGTTTATTATTGCTATTACCTACCCTATTAGTGAGCTCTGATTTCTGAGGCATGTCTTTGTGAAAGTATTTTAAGATCTAGAAAACTTTCTTCAGTTGAAATCATTACAAACCTTATCAGAATTAGCTGATAGTCCTTAGGATAACAGCACCCTGAACAGAAAGACCACTTCTATTTCAGGATCCTAAATTTTCAGATCTAGATTTTAAATGGATTTCTGATATCAATAGCAATGTACCTTGTCATTATCCTATTACTAGTTTTCTCCTCTAAAAATAATATTCTTGAAATTTTACATGTATATTTGATATGAACCAGGTATTAGTGAATGTCAATATTTGGAGTTTACAGAAACTGGCAAGATTAGTAAACAGAGTGGGAAAAGAGTTGCTATGAAATCAAATGTGTCTCAAAGGAAGTTCTCTGCAAGTCACTAATTAGGGGAAATTTTTGTTGCTATTATCTGGCCCCTCTCTTCCATTGCCACACTGTTATAGTTCTGTGGTTACATATTTCAGGTGAAATAGATTTCTTTACTCTTGAAACTCCCACAGCCTTCAATATGTTAATGTGTACATGCTTCAAAGTCTTTGACAATGGAAATTTTCTCCTCTTGAGCATTTTACACACTATAAAAACCTACATTGAAATAATACCACACCCCAGCAAAAATAATACAAAAGAAGTACTCAAAACAAAAAACAAGCCAAAAATAAAATCAATTCAGTCTTTTTCTTAAGGAATTAGCTATTCTCAGCACCACTCATAAACACATAAGTATGGGGTGATTTTGTGGACACCTGTGGGACGCAGATTTAATTCTTCCATATGTAAAGTCAGAATGTGAATATTGATTCATTAAATTCAATATAGCAAAGCTGCCTGGAGAATTTAATTGGAGAATTACAATTGCCTTTCTGTACCCTTCCAATTCAGATGTGTTAAGTAAGTGGACCACCTTAGAGTCACCTACCTCTCATAGGAAACAGAAGATCAGGGCTTTCATTTCTTGTCTGCCAGAATCTCCTACACTGTGTCAACTGTATGGTACACATTTTAACCAATCAGGACGATGGGCCCAGCATACTTATCTGAACACACCTCTCTGATTATGCGACTTCAGTGCGTCACTCACAGCCCACTCCTTGCTATATAAATACTGTTTTCCACCAGTCATTGGAAGAGTATTTGTCTATTCTGCAGCCTCTCACACCTTAACTGCAAAGGAGCTTAAAATGCAAATGTCTCTGGAAGGAAATAATCTGGTAATTCAAATGATCCCTAAATTGAGCAGGATAATACTTCATTATGAGTAAAAAGTGATTGCAATTAAAAGGAGAAGGCAAGAGGCTCAAGGCCTGAAAGAAAACTTGGAAATACAGTCCCCATGAATTTGGAAAATAAACCTCATCAAGTTGCCACTTCTTCTGTTTGGATGGGGAGATATCATAGTGGTTCAAATATTGTAAAGAGATTATCAAGTATTTGTGATAAAACGTTAAGTTCATAGATTACTAGAGAGAACATTATAGTTCCAGTCCCACAATTTTCTTATGTAGACAAGTGAAGTATCATGTCACTTAAGTTTCCCAGACTTGTTCCCTGAATCTTAAAATGGAAATAATGGAACTTATGTATGTAACCATTGGAAGGACCAAGTAAAAATGCACTTCTCCATGAACTACAAGCATGTTAATTCTATTAATTACAATTACTATTCACTCTTACCATTGATATTACTTATTATTCATTGCCAAGTGATTGCTATTCACTCACTCTTACTCATTTCTTCAGTTAAGCAACATTTGTTGACAAACAATGCCATACCAAAAAATATATATAAAGGATGTCTAAATTTCATAAAAACTCAAGGGAGATTGACCATGAAAGTTGAAGTAGAATCTGAAGATTTACTTAATTGTTGCTGCTTTGTGACTTGGGCAATTTAGGGAGTAGGGACAGGTGGTTCAGGAGCCTTGGGTGATAAATCTAGCGCAGTTACTAAGTAACTGTGAAAACTTAAGCCAGAAAATTTCACTCTTTTCTATAATCATCTCCAAAATGAAGATGTGGAAACAGATTATTCCTAATCCTCCTGCTAGCACTGATATTTTATGGAACTGGAAGTTGGATATATAAGAAGCAGTTCAGCATGGATAATAGGTAGAGGTGGGTCTGTATCCCAGTTCTGCCACTCTACTTATACAACCTCAAGATGCTTACTTCTTAAGTTTCTTCATCAGGAAAATCAAGGTTAATTATACTACCTCTTAGGGAAGTGATGAAGATTAAATGAGGTGACACATTTTGAGCTATACCTAGAACATAGTATAACATAAATATTACTAGGAATTTAAAGGGTTTCTAATTTTATCACAGTATACCTTGTCACTATCTCATTACTAGTTTTAATAGATCACCTTTTGAAGATAATTTTGACTGAATCTTTTGTGTAGGCTTAATTTGGTGTGCATGAACGTCTGCATTTAGAGCTTGGTGGAATAAACAAGATACTAGAAAAGAGAGTGGAGGATAGTTTTCTGTGAAATTAAAGGAGTCTTTTCCCTCTTTCATTACCTGTACAACACCTCCCAAGAGAAATGCAGCCACAGCCATGGAAGTACACAATATGCCAAACAAGAGACCTGGAAGAAAGAAAATTTATGACAATAAACCTCACTGAGGAATTCTTGGTTTCCAGGTATTCCTTAAGCAACTATCTGGAACCATGTGCAACATAAGCCCTGTCAGAAGGGGTTGCAGTGAGAAAAGCCTTCTGCATGCCCTATCTGAAGAGACTGAAGTGAAGGAAGAGCTCCACATGCAACTATTTCCAAAAGCAGCACCTAGGCTACCTCTTTCTTCTCAGCTAAGACAGAATAAGCTAGAGTACAGCGTCAAGGGCATTCTTTCTAGGATTTCAGAAGAAACCTGTCATGCAAAAGCAATATGAAAATGAGGAAAGGGTCCAAGAAAATCCAGACTAAAGTAATGGAACTAATTCAAGATCAACCATACACTAGCAATGTCCTGAAAAAAGAAGTTGCTGATAGCTATGAAATTCAGGCAGTTCACCATCTTTAAAATGTGGTAATAGCATTTACACATTCTACCTAACAGGTTTGTAAACATGGAAAAATGTTCTGTTTTTTATTCCCCTTTAGTGCTTTATTTATATGATCCTTATGGCCTTAAGTTCTGTTGCATAATAATTTATTTGCTTATATATCACCATAGGATTTATTTTTTTACATACCATCCAAGGGGCTTCAGAATATTGTGCTCCTCCAGTGTCATGGGAGCTCACTGAATGAGATGGTATATTCATTTTAGTTATCATTTAAGATGATATCTTCTTTTAAACCACCTTTTAAAATAATCATTGTTTTTAATACATTGTTGTTTAAAAATCATCTCCAAAGTACACTGAATGCCTTTAATAACCTATAAACTAAGTGAGAAAAGGAAGATATACAGCATTGGAGAAAGGAACAGAGACATAATGATAGATCAGAGAGAAAATAATTTTGTCATTCTACAAGGACATTCTCTGTCAGATAAATATCCAGCCTAGTCACCAATGTGACTATTGGTCCAATTTTACTGAATTCTGATGACAGGTTGGACATTTTATCAGATACCAGTACAATAAAGTCAAAACTTTATTCCTGCCCTCAAGGAGCTCACACGCTAAGGGACTACACATAAATAAATCAACTTGTACAACAATTTACCTAAAATTAATTTATCAGGAATAGTGCCTAATAAACAGCAAGTACTAAATGCTTTCTGCAGTTGTAGCTAATGCCATAAATTTTCCTAATACTACATATGCTCAGATGATTAGACAACAAAGCACAGGTACAGAAGAAGCTTCTACCTCAGTCCAAAATATCCATGAATATCTGCTAGAAATTAGAACTTCTACTGAGAGTAATGCCCACTTACTTTGTATTAGCTCTAACTCAGCTAGTGAGTAGAATCAAGGCAATTTAACTACTTGGTTAGCTAATATGTAGTTGACATCCATCTATTCTTGTTCAAATATAAGTAAAAAGAAAGAAAAAAATATGTAATCCAGGATAAAATGAGGACAAAAAAGGAAATGAATATAACTGGGAAGCTCAAATAAAGAATATACTTTCTGGAATAATTCAGCTAGGGAACCAGAACCTGGCAATCTCAATCTGCTATAGATCCTATGTGGGATCTACAAAGCAAAAAATTCCAGGACAGGAGAAAATAAATGCAATTATAAAAACAGCAAGACAGGGTACAACACAAATAAGTTTAGATGAAGAGGGATCCAGATATGCTAAGAAAGCACTACAGGAAAATTTAAAAGCATGAAAGTTGATGAAGAAATTCTACTCTTAGCTATTCATCAAAGAACAGTGAAACCATGCTCATAAAAAGACTAACACAAAGTAATCATGATGACCTCAAACTGAAGCCATCAACATGTACAACTGGCTCTCCATATCTGTGGTTTTGTATATGTAGATTCAACGAACCATGGATTGAAAGTATTTGCGATGTTCAGACTTCTATTCTTATCATAATTCTATAAACAAGAAAATACAACAACTATTTACATAGCATTTATATTGTATTGGGCATTGTAAGTGGTTTGGAGATAAATTACATGGGATGATGTATATTGGTAGTATGTAAATACTACACCATTTTATATAAGGGACCTGAGTACTCACTGATTTTAATATCCACAGGGGGTACTTAGAACTTAATCCTTGTGGATACAGAGGGATGTCTGTAGATGTTAAAAAAACAAAACAAAACACAGAACCACTGATATATTGATAAATGGCAATTCATAGACTGCCTACTACTCAGCAATAAAAAAGAATGAACCATGCAATTATAAAAAAATTATGCAATAAAAGAGGTCTTACAGAAATGAATGTGTGCTCTGTGATCACATTAATATGAAATTCCAGAAGAGATAAATTTATCTATGGTGGAAAAAAAGGATTATTAGTTGTGTCTGGAAGGAAGGAAGTGTAAGTCCAGAATAATGAGAGATGTCATGGGAGAACTTTCCAGGGTGAGGGTGATGATTTATATCTTGACAAATATTTGAGTTACATAGTATATGTATTTGCCAAAACTCAACAAATCTATACTTAACATTTTTCCATTTTATTGCAGGTAAGTATGCTGGATTAATATATCAGCAGAGAGTTGGAGATATATATATATATATATATATATACATATGCATATATATGTATATATGAGAGCAAAATCTTTGTATTTGGTCATATAATACATTTTTTATAGTAAAATGTAAGGAACAGAACACAATATCAGAAATAAAATCATTATTATTAAGATATTTAGTTTTGGTGGAGCTCAAATTAATACTGAGAAAGACTTGAGTTCTTCAAGTACACAGAGGAAAAGAACAAAGTTATCAAAAAATGAGGGTTGGGTGTGTAGCTCAGGTGACAGACCACCTGCCTAGCAAGCTTAACACCCTGAGTTCAAACCCTCAAAAAAAGTAATTGTTTTGCTGGGTGCGATGACTCATGCCTATAATCCTAGTTCTTCTGGAGACTGAGATCAGGCATATCATGGTTGAAGGTCATCCTGAGCAAAGAAGTTAGTGAGACCCCAGAGCAATCAATAAAAAGCTGAGTGTGGTGGGATACACCTGTCATCTTAGTTATATGGAAAGTGTGAATAGGAGGATCACAGTCCAGGGCAGCCCAGGCATAAAAGTGAGACCCTATTCAAACAGTACCTAAAACAAAACAGGATGGGGGAAGGGCTCAAGTGGTAAAATGCCTATGAAAGCCTCAAGTTCAAACTTTAGTGCCACAAAACAATAAAATAAAATAACAAACACACACACAAAAATGAAGTATATGGAAAACAAACAACCTAAATTAGAAGAACACTAAAAGATAAAGGGATGATGAAACTGTTATACCTCTCTCTGCCTCCTGTCTGTGATAAAGTAAGCAAATTTGTCTGACCACATGCTTTCTCACCCAGAAGTAATGGAACCAAGTGATCCTGGAAAGTGTTCTTTTTGTCATTTTGAAAGAACTTCCAGGCGGACTATGAAAGATAATTATGAACTTCTCAAATATTATGAATTCTATAGAAGTACTGGGACAGGATGGTTTTGCAAGGTCAAACTTCCCGGGCATATCCTCACCGGAGAAATGGTAGATTTAAAAATCACAGGTAAAAAATGTATTAGAAAGTGATGTACCTTGGATTAAAACAGAAATTTTAATGCCTTGGGAATCCAAGACATCAGCATAGATGTCAACTTGACCATGTGCTGGAGACAACCAACAAAATTTTCAGAGTACTCAAGTACTGTCCCAGTGGAGAGCTGTTTGACTTACAGAGTTTCCCAAGATTGCCTGTCAACAGAGGAGACCTATGTTGTCTTCCTTCAGATACTATCTATAACCTCCAGGGCCCTGCTCACAAGGAACTCAAAGCAAAAATTTATCGTTTGATAAATACCATAAATTAAAGATGATTGTTACTCTAAAACCAAAGAGAAACAATGATTACTGTCTACACATGCTGTAAGAGTCTTGCTTATGCAGTCCCTGAATGAATACAAAGGCAAATCTCATCTTGGATCACAGGCAGTTGGATGGAACGTAGGCATGCTCTTACACGCGTTTACATATGAATTCAAGGCATTTTATGATGATAGTGTCATGTCTTTCCGTAAAAAGATTATGAGAGGGCGATATTATGCTCCTAAGTGATTTCCGACTCAGTAGCATTCTACTTGCTCAACAAGTTCTCCAGGTTTCACAGATTTCTATGAAAAATCTATTAAACTGTCTCATCACCATGCATGGCAAAGCAAGAATCCTATGGCATGTGATTACTTCACAGCAACCTATCTTCTGCTTCTAGACAAGAAGACTCAGGGAAAACCAATTCATTTACAACTTCCTTCTTTTTCCTGTGGATCTACCAGTGCCACCTCAAAGTCAAAGAATCTGTCTAGAAGATGTGACCATAAGTGATGAGAATCATATGCTGCGTTAATAGTGGATGAATGGCGTGAAGACACTTTATCAACTCCCCAAGTACCATGGTTTACCAAGCTCTGGACAAAATCAAATGGTCTGTAGTCTAAATCACTAATTCCAGTATCATGCAGAACATCTGCAAATAAATGAAGAGTACTTTGTATTTCCTAAGCCAAAGACTCCAATTAATAAGAACCAGAATAAAAGAGAAAAACTCACTACACCAAATACATTACACCCTCAGAAGCTAGACACTAACAGAAGCCCCTATGACAAAGCTAGTAACTTCAGCAGAAACAGACAAGATAATAACAAGTGTCATTAACCCTGAGAATTTGTACTGCTGAGTGGAACTGGATCTCAATCAAGTACATGTGGTGGAACCAAAAGTGTTTGAGAGCCTTGGGAGGAGATGGTATAAAGATATTGCTGTGCTTACCAGGAGCAAAAGGGAGGGCTCTGCCAAAGACATGCCAGAAAGGTTAAAGCTTCACTGTAATGTGACCACAACCAGATTAGTGAATCCTAATCAACTCTTGAGTGAAATAATGTCTGTTATCCCAGAGAAGCAGATTGACTTTGTACAAAAGTGCTGTACACTGAATTGTCAGACACAGTCAGATTTTGACAAAATGGTAACACAGTTTGAAGTAGAGATATGCCAGCTTCAGAAACCCAATTTAGTGGGTGTCAGAAGACAGCAACTTAAGGGTGATACCTAAGTTTATAAGAGCTTCATGGACAGTTTCCTGCTGTCCAGCAGCAAGATGTAGTTGGTGGATGGTTTCCATTCTGCCCCCAAGAGTGTGGGTGTGATGAGCATAAGTGCAGACTGATGTGATTGGTTTGATTTTAATGCCCAGTGGAATGATATATTCATTTTTTTAAAGAACTGACTTAAAGATCAATAACTTTTTGTTCTTAATCAAAAGTAATCTTGTAGATGAATTTAAAATAAGCCCTTCTGTCATAACCTGTTTGTTGTGACTTTCAATTGTGTGGTTTTGTATATTGCTAACTGTTGTCTTTCTTATATTTCCTTCCATAAGAAATTAGGCTCTTGCCTATGGTTAATTTTAATGTATACATTCTTTATGAAATAAAACCATTTGTAAATATAAAAGAACCATTATTTCATAGAAAGTGGCAATAATGTCACTTTCTATGAAAAACAATTTAAGTTTTTGGAGACATCAAGAGTTGGGTAAACAGCTAGACATATGCTTTATAAAACAAAGCAAACAAAAAACTATGGCCTTTTCTCACTGGTAGCAAAGAGTTTAGAAGATGTTATGGGAAATTTGTCATATTCTCACTATCAAGGAAAAGAAGAAGGAAATGATGAAGAAAAGAAAAGGAAGGAGAGGAGATGGATGAGGAGGAGGGAGATGAATTGGAAGAAAACATAAATATAATCAATATATGAATTAGAAAATATGTGATTAAATGGAAAAAAATAAGTGCTATTGCTAGATGGAAAACATATAAAGATATAAATTCTTCCCAGATATATTTTCAAGTTTGGTGCAACACTCTGGAATTGGGGAGAAGGAGGTGTTCCTAGGTCATATGCACTACATTACTTTAAAGTTAATCTAAAAGAATAAATAGATATGAATTGTTAAAGATAGTACCAATAAAAATTTTTAAATAAAATTATAAGCTATTCTACAATACATTTAAAATAAAATATTACAAAGCTATAATATAAAAGAAGGTATTATCTCCATAGCTGATAAATAATTTTATTTAAAGAAAACAAGTGTACACATGGAAGATACTCTTATAGATGAAAGAAGTTTACATTATGTGTTTATTATTTATAAAAATATTTTTAAAATTGTAAATACTAGATAAATAATGCTAATAAAATTCTGTATAAGAAAAAAGACAATTTAGATTCTCATATTAAATCATAAGCAAATAACATATATCAAATAATAAATATTAAAGTTTTATAAGTAGGAAGAAATTTAAACAAATATTAAAATGAATTTTGAATGGAAGAAATTTGTAAGAATAAAGAAATGAGTAAATAATAAATAGATATAACATATATACATATATATGATTAAAATTTCTGCATACTAAAAATATATTTAAAAATGATGCTAGGAGACATTCTGCAACTGATAGAGATTACGATTCCTTCATATGTATAAAGAATGGCTCACGTTATAGAGTACCTTCCTAGCAAGCATGAGGTCCTAAGTTCAAACTCCAGTACTGACAAAATTTTGGGGGGGTTAGAGGAGAGCTAGTGATAGAGGACTTGCCTGGCATGCTCAAGGCCCTGAGTTTGATCCCTAGCATTGTAAGAAAAAAAAAATAAAAATAAGAAAAAGAAGGAAAGGAATTTTACAAACAGTAACATTTCTAAAACTTCATCAACAAATAAAGTATATATTATTTTCCACCAAAAATAAGTGATACTTACAATCTGTAAAATGTTAAATGCACTCTAAATGAAAATAAATAAATAAAAGCAAAAATGTTATGTAATTTACCCATTAGTTTTGGTAATTAAAACAATACTATTATCAAGCTCAAAAAAGAATGTCAGCACTTGCTGTTGCCATACATAATCATTGATTCAACCCTGGTGGAATTAGCTTTCTTAATATGTATCAGGAAATGTCAGTAAATGTGTATTATTTAACTTACTTTTAGAAATTTGTACCAGGGAAAAGATAAAATGCAGTCAAAGATTTACATATGTGTGCTTTTCCCAGATTGCTTCAAAAAATGAAAAAGAGTAAAAAATAACAGTAGTATAAAATTAAGCCAACAGGTCATTTGACAGAGTATTTTACTGTCATTCAAATACCATGTTTTCTAAAAATACAAAATGACAGAGCAAAATGCTTATTACAGTTTTCCACAATGAACAATCAGGAACAAAATTATGTAGATATAGTTAAAATGTGCAATTAAATAAAATTTACAAAGTAAATATTTTTTAAAATTACCTACACTTTCTCTATTAAATGTATTTACAATAAAAAGAAGTAAGCTTTGTAAAAATACAATTCGACTTGGTAAGTGTTCCAGTTACTATAATTATGATATACAATTTTATGATTAAACAACAAAAAGTTATTCTTTGAGGTGAAATTACTAAGAGTTTGGTTTTAAGAGATAATTTTTTGGTTGGTACTGGGGCTTGATCTCAGGGCTTCACACTTGCTAGGCAGTTGCTCTACAACTTGAACCACTCTATCAGCCCAATTTAGTGTTGGATTTTTTTGACATAGGGTCTCATGAGCTATTTGTCTGATGCTGGCTTTGAACTGTGATATTCCTGATCTCTGCCTCCTGAGTAGCTAGGATTTATAAAGGTGAGCCAACAATGCCCAGCTAAGTGATAATTCTTTTAAAAAGAATTGGGCTTTAATTAGAGAAACAGGCCACACTGAGCAGACCATCTCTCCATGCACAAAGGCTGATATGACCAACACAGCAAAATCAGGATATGTCATGATGCATCTAGAGTGTAAGATATCTGAAAATAAGATCAGCATAAAGTGAGCTAGCTATTCCTTCTTAGTAACTTCCAGGTAGAATTAAGTGCAAGAATCTACATGTGAAATTCTTCTTGTATCTCAGTGAGCATTTGTGCCTGTAAGAATGTTAGGAACAGCACAGGTAGGATTTTGAGATGTACCACATGTACATTTCATAATATAGAACAGAAGGTCCACCAGCTATACCTACATAAGCCTTTACTGATCCAGGTGCTCAGCTTGTCGGAGAGGTGGGGAAAACAGCTCTTGACAATATCCTCAAAGGTCACTGTTGCTAAGGCATTGATGCCAGCAGCCACGGTGCTACAGGAAGAGAAAAGTGAGAACACAGTCCAAACTGAACAAGGCTGAGCCATCATCCTGTTCTATTGGCAGGGCAGGTAGAAAAGGTAGAGTTCTATGAAAACCAGATGCAGATATATATCCATATTCTAGAATTCCAAAGGAACTACATGACCTATTTACTCATTTTTCAAAGCTTTTTCTATACTCTAACTCCCATTAATTTCCCTGAATGATATGTTAATGAGTTAGTAAAGAATAGCAGATGAGTTACTCATGAAGATGTGTGTGCACACATATACACACATTTTGGTTGGAATGGAGGCAGGAAGGAGTAACAATTATAACCCAGGAGTCAGTGCAATTAGCCATTCATTAATAACTTATTTACTCATTTTATTTGTATGTATTCTGGGAAGGCAAAATATTACAAGCTAACTGGGAACACAGTCATTCAACAACTAATTATACAAAAAGTTGAGAAATTGCTATGAAATAACAAGGTGCCAGGAAAGCATGTTCTACAGAGACCTGCACTGATAGCCAGGAGATTCTCCCTTAGGAAGTGATCAGCACTGAAAAGATTCATGCAAAGTAAGAAAAAGATGTTTGAGGATGAGAGGAAAATTAAATAAATATGACTTGAGGTGGAAAGGAACTTGTTGAAGCCACCAGAGTAGAATGTGTTTATAAAGGAGGAAAGGGGAAGAGTAAGACTTTTTTTTGTCTTACTCTATAAAGGAGTGAAGACAAAAACTGCATATAAACTATTATGCTCTCTCTATGATTTTTCAATCAGTGGTTAGTCTTATTAGACTCCAAAACATTCTTAGGTGTCAGAACAACTGAAAGTTGAGGTTTTCTTTGCAGAATAGCATGAAAGCTTATATAGTTCCTCATACAGACCAGGAAAGAATATTTTAAATACTCAAATAGATAACTGAATTAAATTCAAATATTTCAAAATCACAACCCAAGAACTAGTACCTCTAAAGTGCATAATAAAATAATAATTTCTACTAACACTTTTTTTATCATTGTTTTCAAAGCACAATTAGAGGATAAACATGGAAGTGCAATTACTATAAAAGAAAAATTCAAAGGCATTTGGTGACATTGTGACATAATAAATCAAACCCCAAAGAGTCAGCAAAAAATAATTAAGGAGGGAAAAAATCCTAGATGTTAGGAAAAAATCTGTAAAATAAACCTAATAGATCCTAACCTAACAGCCATTAAAAATATTGATAGAAATCATTACAAGTAGAAATCATCACCAGTAGGTTAGGTAAAGGAGAAGAAAGAATGTCAGGGATTGAAGATAAAATTGAGGAAATAAAAGACAGCAGTAAAAGAAAAGAAACAGGCATGTCCACAAACTTCAAGAACCCTGGGACACAATCAACAGACCAAACTTAATTCATGGAGCAGAAGAAGGGGCTGAGATACAAACTAAAGGCATGAAAAACATATTCAATGAAATTATAGTAAAAATTTCCCATCCGATATGAATGTCTCATTATAGGAGCCATTTAGACCCCCAAATAGACATGAACAGAAAAAACATCGCCATGTCATAGAATAGCTAAAATGGCAACACTAGTGAATAAGAAAGGATTCTGAAAACTGCAAGAGAAAAATGTCAACTTATTTACAAAAGCAAACACATCAGAGTTACCTCAGGCCTTTCAGCAGAATCCATAAAAGCCAGGAAAGCATGGAATAATATATTTCAAGTTCTAAAAAAACCCCTGACAACCAAGATTATTATATCACCGAAAGTTATCTTTCAAAAATGAGGGAGACGTAAAAACCTACCAGGATAACCATAAACTAAAGAAGTTCATGACCACAAAGCCAGCAAAGCAGAAGATACATAAAAGAATACCACACACAGAAAGAAGAAAGACAATCACAAACACAAGAGCTCAGAAAAGAAAAATTTCATGAGAGGAATAAATGAACATATGGGAATTAGGAAAGTATAAAGTATCATCTACTCAATAAACCACCGAATGCTCATGATGAATTAAGTGCAAAGAAAAGAAAAAAAAGTACTTAAACAAACCTGGACAAAATAGTAAAATCACAGCAATAAAAAAATATCTCTCAATAATAACCCTAAATGTAAATGGTCTTAACTTGACAAGTAAAGGACATAAACTGGCTTATTGAATTAAAAAACAAGTTGCAACTCTTTCTTCTCTACAAGAAACTCAGAGGAGACGCAAGATGGTGGTTGTTGACATCCTTAAACTTTGGCAGTGACTAACTACCCTGAAGAAAGAAGACACTGGGGACCCCAAAAGACACCCATGAAAAAGAAGCAAAGCTGTTTTTGAATCTACAAACAGAGAAGCAAACCAACTACAGGGAAAAATGGCTTGCAGGTCAGCTGTCCCAATCCCCTGCCCCTGAAGACTCCAAGCAGTTCTACTCCTCCACACTCCAGAGCAAGTCCTGCTATCTGGCACACAAAGGGACTCTGAGTAGCACAATCTCCTCTGCTACATGACTCACTACCCCCATGCCCTGAAACATCAGGAAGATGCACACCCATGCACCAGCAGGCCCCAGTGACCCTGCTGCTATGCAGATGCCAGAGTCACACATACCCAGACTCTGTTCTCCCATGCCTGCAGCAGCTGCTCTACTCAGCTTCTAAAGGCAGCGCACTGGCACAAGCAGCCAGGCACTGCACCTTCTGGCAGGCACCAGAAGGCACACCACCCACTGACTTTATTCTCCTGTGCCTGCAGCAGCTGCTCCACTCAGCTTCTGGAATCCTATGACACTACACAAGCAGACACTGGGCCCCACTGAGCCAGAAAGCACAAGCCCACCAACTTTGTTCTCCCATCCCTACTTGCAGCACCTACTCTGCTTGGCTCCTGGAAACCCATGCCCTGGCACAAGCAAGCCATAGGGGCCTTGCTGCCCAGCAAGCACCTGAAGGCACAAGCCCTCCTGCTTTGATACCACATGGACATCATCAACTTGCTACTCAGTGCCGGGAACCTGCTGCCACACATGCAAGTGGACACCAGTCTCCACACTTTGTCATTCTGCTGTCACCAGGAGGCCTGGTTGCCCACACAGTGCACACAGGTCCAGTGCCCCCCACCATGTCCACCCATGAGAGAGCTCCTGCATCCACATCAAAGAGTGAGAACCTTAGATCCTCCACTGAGCAATAATCTGCCACTCTGCAGACACCAGGAGACCTGCTTCCCTAAGGTACACAGAGGCCCAGCTCTCCCCATCAAGCACACTCAACCACTGGAGACTCCCTGCTCCTCCTCTCAAAGAATAGGGAATGCAAGAAAGCTCCCCCACTAAGGGGAAGAAAGCAGTAACCTGCATAAGAACCTTGCCCAGGTACCTCCAGTGTGCCTCTCTCTGAGGAAAACTGCTGAAACTTCAGAAGAAAAAGTTGAAAACCCCAATCATAGGGGCACAAGGGATTGAAACCCCAAGCCCCAAACAATTGCAGATGCATACATCTCAACACAGAACGAAAGAGCAAGACAAGCTTTCCCTCAAAAGCCAACTCTACCACTAAGGATTTAAACAACTGCATAGAGGAAGAAATACCAAATATTGAACTCCAAAAAATATTAGCAAGAATGATTAATGAGCTCAAAGAAGAGACACAAAAGTTAGTATCTGATCTCAAAGAGAATGTGAATAAAGAATTAAATGAGCTCAAAGAGAATACAAACAAATGAATGTAATTAAAAGACTAACCAGGATATGAAAGAGGAAATCAATAAAGATATGGAAACTCTGAAAAAAAATCAAGCTGAAATAAACAACTCAATATGCCAAATAAAATTCTCAATCAAAAGTGTGCCAAACAAAGTGGAACAGGTTGAAAATAGAGTATCAGAAACAGAAGGTAAAGTAGAAGAATTAGATCAAATAATAAAAGATCACCAAAAAATGCTAAGAAAATATAAATGGAACATGAAAGACATCTGGAACACAATGAAAATACCAAACTTACAAATCATGGGTATAGAAGAAGAGACACAAACTAAAGGCATAGACAACCTATCCAATAGAATAATAGCTGAAAACTCCCTAACCTTGAGAAAGAGAGAGTCATCAGGTGCAGGAAGCCTACAGAACACCATACTGTCAGGACCAAAAAAGAAACTCCCCCAGACATATCATAATCAAAACACTCAACACACAGAACAAAGAAATACTGAAAGCTGTAAAAGAGAAAAGACAAGTCACATATAAAAGAAAACCCATTAGAATAACAGCAGATATCTCAACACAAACTCCAAACACAGGGAAAGGTCATGGAAAGACATAAATCAGGCCCTGAAAGAAACCAACTGTCAAAACCTAGACTAGTCTATCTAGCAAAACTATCTTTCCTAATTAAGGGAGAAATTAAGACCTTTCATAATAAGGCAAAACCAAAGGAATTTATGACTACCAAGCCAGCACTGCAGAAAATTCTAAAAAGACTTTTTTATGCAGAAGAAGAAACTAGAGTGAGACAGGAAGATGCAAGAAAGAATAATCCTTTTTGGCCAAGCAGAGCAATAAACAAGAAATAGATAAAAGTAAACAACAGGAGAATAGAAATGACTGAAACAACATGTACCTTTCAATATTACTACTAAATGTAAATGGCCTCAATGCCCTCAATCAAAAGACATAGAATAGCAACTGGGTTAAAAACAAGACCCAACCATATGTTGCTTACAGGAGATTCATCTCACTGAAGAAAATAAACTCTGGCTTAGAGTCAAAGGGTGAAAAACAATTTTCTAAGCAAATGGACCCCCATAAACAAGCAGGAGTAGCTAGACTCATATCTGACAAAGAAGACTTCAGACTAAAATCAACCAGAAGAAACAATGAAGGTCACTTCATATTAATGAAAGGAACAATTCTTTAAGAGGAAATATCAATCCTTAACATATTGGCACCAAATGCAGGGGCACCCATCTACATTTAAAAACTCTAATGGTGCTATGAGCACAAACAAATACTAACATGGTAATAGTGGGAGACCTGAACACCCCACCGTCACCAACAGATAGGTCATCCAGAAAAAAGATCAACAAAGAAACTTCAGAGCTAGTCCACACATTAGACCAATTAGACATCACTGATATCTACAGAGTATTTCACCCAAAAACTAGCCAATACACATTGTTTTCTGCAGCTCATTGAACTTTCTCCAAAATAGATTATATTTTAGGACACAAAGCAAAGCTCATCAGATTCAAGACAATCAAAATAACCCTTGGCATCATCAGATCACAATGGAATAAAACTAGACATCCTGAAAAACCAGTGTGTGACAGAAGTAATAAGGGACAAAATCAAAAAGTTCCTGGAATCCAATGAAAATACAATGTACCAGAATCTGTGGGATATAGCAAAGGCCATGCTAAGGGAACAGTTTATAACTATATGTGCCTACATTAAAAAAAAAAACAGAGACTTCTCAAATAAATAACCTAGTGATGCATCTTAAGTTCCTAGAAAAAGAACAAACCAATCCAAAAGCAGCAGACAAAGAAAAATAATAAAGATCAAGACTGAGATCAATGAGATCAAGACCAAAAAAGCTATACAAAGGATCAGTGAAACACAAGGTTGGTTCTTTGAAAAGTTTAACAAGATCAACAACCCCTTAACCAACTTAAGAAAATGGAGGAGGGAAAATACCAAAATTAATAAAATCAGGATGAAAAAAGGTACATAAACACAAATACTAACAAAATCCAAAGGATCATTACAGAGTACTTCCCTACAAAGAAGAGCCCAGGACCTCATGGATTCACAGCTGAATTTTACCTAAACCTTTAAAGAAGAACTAACACCAGTACTCTCAAAAATTTCCAGGAAATAGAAAGGGAAGGGACACTATCAAACTCATTCTATGAAGCCAGCATTACACTCACTCCAAAACCCAATAAATATACAACCAAAAAAGAGAGTAATAGATCAATATCCTCAATGAATAAAGACGCAAAGATTCTCAACAAAATACTGGCAAACACTTCAACAACACATCAAAAAGATCATACACTATGAGCAAGTTGGTTTCATTCCAGGGATGCAAGATATGTATAGATTTATGTATGTATAAATCTATACATACATACATAAATCTATAAATGTTGTACAGCATATAAACAGAAGCAAAGACAAAAATCACATGATCCTCTAAGAAGATGCAAAAAAAGCCTTTGCCAAAATTCATCATGTATTCATGATAAAAGCACTGAAGAAATTAGGATAGAAGGAATGCTCCACAACATAATAAAGGCTATATATGACAAACTTATAGCCAACATCATACTAAATGGAGAACAACTGAAAGCATTCCCACTAAGGTCAGGAATGAGACAGGGATGCCTGCTTCCCCACTCTTGTTCAATATAGTTTTGGAATTCCTAGCCAGTGCAATAAGACAAGAGCAAGAATAAAAGGGAGTCAAATAGGAAAGGAAGAAGTCAAACTAGCCCTGTTTGCAGATGACATAATCCTATACCTGAAAGACCCTAAAAAAATCTACTAAAAACTATTAGAAATTATAAACTCTTTTGGCAAAATAGCAGGATACAAAATTAACATACAGAAACCAGTAGCCTTCCTTATGTGTCAACAAGGAACAGACTGAGAAAGAAATCAGGGAAACAATCCTATTTATAATACCCTCAAAAACAATAAAGTACTTGTAGTAAATTTAATGAAGGAAACAAAAGGCCTTTTTAGTGAAAACTGTAAACCACTGAACAGAGAAATCAAAGAAGACCTCAGAAACTGAAAATATCTCCCATGTTCAAATGGTAGAGTGCTTGTCTAGCAAGCATAGGATCTTGAGTTCCTATTCCTCTAATGCCAAAGAAGAAGAATAAGGAGGAAGAGGAGAAACACAAATGGCCAATAAATCCATGAAGAAATGTTTAGAATCCTTAGTCATAATGGAAATGAAAATCAAAATGACCCTGATATTCCATCTTAGCCCAGTCAGAATGGCCATTATCAAGAAAGCAAACAAGTGTTAGGGAGGATGTGGACAAAAGGAATATACTGTTGGTGGGAATTCAAATTAGTTCACCCACTATGGAATTAAATAAGAGGTTTTTTAAAAAACTAAAAATATACTACCATATGATCCTATCATTACCACTTCTGGGCCTTATGTCTGAAGGACAATAAGTCAACATACCATAGACCTGCATACTCAGGTTTATCAGAGCAGTATTCACAATACCTCCAATATTGAGTCATCTTAGGTGCCATCAACCAACGAATGGATAAAGAAAATGTGGAATACACACAAAATGGAGTATTATTCAGACATAAGGAAGAATGAAAATATGTCATTTTAAGGAAAGTGGAAACTGGCAATTAACATGTTAAACAAAATAAGCCAGACCAAGGAAGTCAAATATAATGTATTTTCTTTTGCATGCATAATGTTGACCTAAAAAATATAACATGAATGTAAAAGGAGGACTGTTGAGGTGCTAAACCAGGAGATGGCAGCGAGGAAAGGAGAAGGTGATGGGAGATTAAATGGTTAAAGTATATAATATGCACATATGAAAATAGCATAATGAATACCAATAAAATTGTAAAAAATTACAGATGAGGTAGGTGGAAGGATAAGAAAGACAAATAGACAGGTGAATATGATCAAAGTACATTATTTGCACATATGGAAATATCACAATAAAACACCTTTGTACAATTAACATATATTAAAAATTTTTTAAAGACAATATAAAAAGAAAAGATATCTCAAATACATGAAAAAATGCAGTATGAAATAAAAGTATTTCAAGTCAGTGGTGAAAATATTGTTTATTTACTAAGAAATGCTAGAACAATTGACTACTGACTTAGAAGAAAAATGTATGAGGAATTTCACTTAATTTCTTATGCCACATGTGTACCCTAGGTAATTTAGCAATTTTAATGTTTCATAAGATAATAAATATACCAGCATGGTGTCTGGATGATTTTTATCATAGAATGAAGGATCATTTCTTAGTATGTTCTTAACCCAGAGGTGACAATGCAAAGATATGAATTAAAATCTCAGTATTTCAAAGGAAAGCCTGGGAAGCAGGTCAGTGTGCTGTGAGGATCAGAGTCCCTGCAAGCAGCCTACAGCAGGGCATGTGTAATGCAGCCACAGGAGCAAAGCAGAAACTTTAGTGGAGACTTAAGCAAGGTAAAGATGACTGCAAAGTGCAATGCTCATCTAGAAGTATAGGCAGCACCCAAAGCAATCCTGAGACAGTGGCCATGTAGGTTAAACCAGCAGGGGGAGGGGGTGGCGGAGGGGGGTGGCGGGGAGAAATGACCCAAAGCACATGTGAATAAATGGATAAAGAAGAAAAAAAAGAGTTCTCTATTAAAAAAACCCAGCAAGGCCATAAAGGAACTGTGTAAGCCCTCTGGAGCCCACCTACCTCCACAGTGTACGCCACATGCCAGACACGGACTTTAGGATTTAATTCTTGCCCTGATAGGTCCTGCCTTGGGACAGTCCCTCCTTTCTGCTTTCTTATCCCTCCCTTTTGGAGTGGGAGTGAATACTTTTCCCTGTCCTGTCATTTAAAGTATGTAACTTTCTTTGACTTTTGAATGGGCTCACATTAGACATTAGACCTGGACTTTTGTGTAATGCTGGAACAATTAAACTAAGGACTTTGTGAATACATTTTGCATTGTGAATTGGACATGCCTTTGGGAACCAAGAATAAAATGCCATAGTTTGGATGGTGAATGTCCCCAAAGGTCCCCATGTTAAAGGCCTGGTCCCCAAGGTATTCCTATTTGGAGATGGTGCAAACTTTGAAAGATGGTGTCCACTGTAGGCCCTTAGATCATTAGAGGCATACCCCAATGGAGATTATGTGATCTTTTCACTTCCCATTTCTCTCTTCAGCTTCCTGACTCATGGGGTGAGTGATTTTGTTCTGCCACTTGCTCCTGCTCTAATGATATGCTGCCTCCTGTGAGGCCCAAAGTAATGGAGCTACTTGTTCATGGACTGAAACCTCTAAAACTGTGATCAAAATAGACCATTTCACTTTATAAGTTATTCACCTCAGGTATATAATTATAGTGATAGAAAGGTGACTAATCCAGCATCAGATGAGTTGAGGAACGGTCTAAGGTAAGGGCAAAATTGTGCCCATATCCTACCTCTGCAGTTTACTAACTTGTCAGGGATAAGTTGACTAACTTATTAAATTTTAGTTCCTTATATACAAACTGATGATAATATAGCAAATTTTCTTTTTCACAAGCTGTATGACAGCAAATATAAGTAAAGCATTCAATAGGTCAGTGCACACACTGCAGGTACTCAGTAGATAAAGCTGATCGTTATCATCATCACTCTTACCATTTTGTCATTGTCATTGTCATCAAACTTATCATCATCATGTCACCAATATACTAACCTCAGAGTTCCACTAAAGGCACAGGCCACAAAAAGGCCTGGAAGTCCTGGCATAGTGGCAAATATCTCCATGACAAAATATGGCATCAGCTGAAGAGAAAACACAGAGAGAGGAGAATATTAATGGTCTCAGCAGTATCTGAAAGGTAAGACTGTAGTGTTTTTGCAAAAGGATATGGGAACTTTATTTTTCTTATATTTTCAAAGTATGTCATATTCTTATGTGTTTCTCTGAATTTAGTAGTTAAGTCCTAAAAACAAACCCGTAAATTGGGTCTTCATGGAATCTAGGTACTGTGGGCAAAATACCCTATGTGACACAGTGAAATAGCTTAATACATGGGGGTGGGAAAGGGAAGGGATTGCTCTCCCTGAGTCTGTTATCTGTAAATGGAGTTTTTAAACCACATTCAATGTAGTATATTGGCATAATGTCTATTTAAACTATACTGCAGAGATATAATCATAGACATTATGAGAATCAGGGTAATTTTGTTCAATTTTTAGATCAGAACATTATTAGTCAAACTTGTCATGTATAGAAAGAATATAAAGGCAACACCAACAACTGAAAGCCTACATTCTACTCTCCCCTGCCTTGTTCTGGCTTCAGGAATTGTCTTCAGGGGCAAAGTGAGGTGTTTGTTTTTTACATGCTCACTTTGCCTTATGAGAACGACAGTGGAGGAAAGAAGCTAAGGTCTTGGAAAATGGAAAGTACCTAGAGGTCCAGGCAGAGCAAAAGTTAGACCCAATATAACCCAACCATGATGGAACCTCACTTGTTCCAGACATTCCCCCCCTTAAACCAATGAATCCATTACCTGGTCTGGTGCTGAGATAATGCCAGAAGTCCAAGGGTCACAGTCTTTGAAATGGGAGTACATGATTAAGCCAGAGAAGACAGCACACAGCAAAATGATCCAGAGACCCAATAAGTTAAAGTACAAAGCACTAGAAAAAAGCAAATGGGCCAATTTGTAGCCTCTATGCAACACTGTAGTACAGTCATTTCATCACAAAACTCAAACTAAAGTTTTTTGGGGGTCGATCTTCAAGAAACATCACATTTTGTGCTTTTGCATTTGGGTTGGTCATTACATTTTTTAGACTAGTTATCAAATTTTAGTAGGGTAAGAATTTAGATTTTCTTTTGAAATAGGGATGTTTCCCAAAAATCTTGTGTGTGGTATGTGGTCTATTTCCTTGGATGCAATTTTACATACCAATCACTCATATTATATTACTTCAAGTGATTTTCTCCCTACTTGATTCATGAAACTGACAAAAGCCAACTTACACTTCAACATCTTTTTTTACAGATGAATAATGAGATAATGTAGAAATTAAAAAGTTATGGAAATACTCATTCTGGAGATTAATTCAGATGAAAGTTAAAGTTGAGTTTTTTAAAGATAATAGCAGTATGAAAAACTTAAGATAATCTTACCTATATTATTTGGAGCAATTTATTTTATTCTACAACACAAGGACAGGCAAATTCCAGTTGCTTTTACAGTATCCTATAGTTATTTTGTATTTGTCCAGTCTTTTGAAAATCAAAATCTTACTCTTTCTTAATCCCGGGGAAGATCTGTAAGTAGGCAGGCCTTAAATTAGCCTGAGAAAATAAGCAATCTCATGATGGAGAGAGTCACGGGAGACCAGGAGAACACATTGGGCATTTTCTTGGATCCAGTCATTGCTTGAAGGGAATCAAATGTAAGGAGACGAGCTCATTTCAAAATCTCCTATGACCTGTAGTACAACTTTCATAGGTCTCTAAAATCAAAATCCTCATTATAAACGAAATATGTTAGATAATTACTGCATTTATGTTTTATTTTATATTTTAAAAGTTTTTCCTCAAAGTATACTCCCTTGAGAGTATTTTACCAATTGTCTTTGAGTTTTATTTATTTACTTATTTTCATTTGATGCATGTTAGAAATATAATTTCTACATAAAATGAGGAATATTCCTGATTTCATTAATTGTACTTTTGCTTTTCATCTCAGGAAAAATCTACTCAAGCTTCCTAGAGAGGTTTCCATGACCATCCCTATCTGAAATAGTCACTACCTGTTCTCTCTTCACTTTCTAATTTTTATAATGATATCTGTCACTTTATCATGAGCTTCAATTTTATAATGTATTCATTTGTTTATTACCTGTTTCCCAACAAACCAACACAGTGAATGTTGTGTCCCCAGAGCACAGAATAGAAGTAGAGAAGAGCGGATACAAGTTTATTTTCTCTTTGGTAAGAAATAATGGAATGATTTAATGAATAATCAATAGTAGAAATTCATTACAATGTGATTCCACTCTTTGTACCATTTCTTTTTTGAAAAGAGCTTTGGACTTAGAGTCAGAACTTTATCCTTAACAACTAGGTGATCTTCACCAAGAATATAACAATTTGAGTCATTTATATCATCTGTAAAAAGAGTATGACATCTGCCACATCTTATTATAGGACTAATATGATGAATGAATGAGTTATACTCTATAAAATAGATGAGGGCAGTAGGGCCATACAGAAGATGTTCATACGTTGATCCAAAACAACTTTATAACTTCACCAGTCAACTATGGGAGATGAGAAGCCAGTAATGAAATTATACAGAAATGTCTTTGTCTTTTGAATATGTTTCTGACTATAAATAGACTTTGATTTTTAAAGAACACTAATTCTCTTGTTTGTAAAGTGGGGAACTTCATTGACCCATTTAAAATGTTTATTGGGCATCTCTATTAAGCAGACCCAGTTCTAGGAGAGATAGCAAGAGGTAATATAGAATCCACCTTCATGGAGATTATATTCTGGAATTGGAGGCAGGTAATAAACATTGAGGTGAAAGAAAATGATGATTTTAGATGAAGAAAGACAATAAGAAGGGAACAAAGGTGACTGGTTCTATTCATTTCAACCAGAAGATGTTATATGATGAGAAGAGTCTCAATGTTTTGTATCAACTTCTCCTACCTCAAACCACCATTAGTAGACCTAAAAGATGGACTGGGTCTGAAAACAAACAACTAAAAATGTTATTTGGCAAACAATATTAATTCTAAGAGTGGGGAAGATCTGTCTTAAGATAAAGTTTGTTTTGGTGAATAACTAGAGTTCTTGGTCATCCAATTAACCTGTCCTGATTTTATCCTATGGACACATTCATTATGAACTTTATGAATCAATTTCCACTTACTTATGTTAAAGGATTAATTTTCCCCAAGTGTCATAGGGGTTTCTAAAGCACTGATTGAACGTTTTATTTACATTGAATGTCAAACAATTAATTAAGCAAAAAATAGAACACTTGGTTAGCATTCTACAGAATGCTTCAGGGCAGAAGTCTTCTTGAGGCTCTAGTTGTGTGACAAACAAAAATCCCCACTATGTCGTCACTACAGTAGTCTCCCTTCCAAGTATGAGCACTAATTTTCTCTCCTGGATTATAATGATTAAAACACTTTAGATTCTCCCAGGGAAGTCTTTGTTTAAAGACAGAATTAATTCTTCATCTTTCCTTATTCTTCAAAGTTCTGATCATAGCTCTGATCCCTTCATAAGAGTAGGGATGTGTAAAACCTGGAGAAGGAGTCCTAAATGCTTAGGATATTTTTCTTCATGCGTATCTCTTCTTTCCTACCAGTGTTCATACCTTCTAAATACTAATACAACAAATTTTTAATTCCAAACAACTCGATGAATAAAATTTCATTGATTTTTACTTGAATTAATCTAACCCACTAAGTAAGACTTTGACATACATACACAGGATGTATCTGTATGTGTATACGCCTTTGCACACAGAAGCACACACTCCTCCATAGATGTGTATGTGAATATAGATGTACAAAGCATGGCCTTATCAAAGCATTACATTGGAATAAGCACAAAACATTATTCTTGGCCTTAGGAAAAAAAATGATTTAAAAGAAATAGTTCCTGACTTTCAGGTGCTAATTTATGACTAGAGAAAAAATTAAGCACAATAACAAAAGGAAGTCATATAATCACACAAGGTTTAAAAACTAGTTTTACTATCCAGGCTTAGTAATATGTGCCTACAGTTCCTGCTACTAAGGAGGCTGAGGCAGGAAGACCACTTGAGCCTGGGAACTTGAGATCAGCTTGGCAACATAGACAGACCTTATCTCAAAAACAAAGAAAGAAAATAGAAAGAAATAAAATTTATCAAAGAAATAGATTTAATAGAGAATTAGTCCTTATTCTATCAAAGGATTCTTTACAGATATGTTTGACTTTAGATTGTATTTTAGCTGTATTTTAAATGAATTTTAAGACCAAAATCCATGCACTTTTTAGTAATATAGCTATTGATAAAGAGATGATTATGTGTGAGGAAGGTTTGTTTTAATATTATTTATTGTAACAGCATTTGAATATATCACCAGTGAATTAATGGGTTGCTGAATAACACATTCACTTCCTTCCTCTGAATTATCTGACATATAAGTAGTAACATTAAAGTTCTCTTTTTGGAGCTCAAATTACAAAATGCTTGAATCATTGAATCCAAGCACTTTTATGGTTTCTTCACTGAAAATAACAAATAGAACACTGATACTATTTTCAAATCATGTTGGGGAGATACTCAGAGTGACTCTCTAAGAAAAGTTCAGGCTGAGGAGGCTGGTCCCTTGGGCAGTAACCCTGGGAAATGAAACAACATTTTGTATATAATTCTGGTATTTTTGTGAGTTTTGTGGAAGAGTATAGACACACCTTTGGTCCTCACCCTAGAGCTTTTGATGGCCTGCAATTCGGAGGAACTACATAGTTTAACTTTCCTTTTCTCATGTCCTGCAAAGTCAGCAGGACTGACAAGAGTTGGAATGGCTACAGACCCATTATCTTACATTTTTCTTGTTTTTAAAGTTCTTTTTAGACACTTTTAAGGGTATGTACATCTATTAAAGCAAATTAAGACAGCAAAAAGTTCTGCAGAATTCCTGAGCAGACAAAAACATTCAGGTCTCATAAAACAGCTTAACTTTGCTTCAAAACAAAACTAAAGCTTAACTAAAGTTCTTTCTTTTAAATGTTTACATTAAAGGAAAATAAAATTTAAGGCTAACCTATCAGAATAGGACAACTAATACATAAAACTAGGACCTTCCCAACAGAATGGACCAAATAAAGCAGCTATATAACTGTAACCAATCAAACATTTCCTTTGCCTCACTTCTGTATTCATCCTATAAAAGCCTCATCCTTGTGTTTCCTCAATGGTGCCCCTAGACACCATTTTTTAAAAGCTACCTGATTCATGAGTTGCTGTTTGTTCAAATAAACTCCTTAAAAATGTATTTTGTGGGCCAGGTATGATGGCACATGCCTGTAATCCCAACTACTCAAGAGGTCAAGATAGGATGATCAAAATCCAAGGCCAGCCCAGGAAAAGTGCAAGATCCTATCTAAAAATGAAAGCAAAAAAGGGCTGGAGGCATAGCTCAAGAGGTAAAGCACTTGCCTAGCAAGCATGAGGTATTGAGTTCAAACCACAGTACTGTCCCCCAAAAGTGTATCATGCCTCAATTTATCTTTTAACACATTAAAAATAATAGTTGAAGAGACCACATAATGAATCAAATAATAATTGGGGCCCGCTAATCATGGAAACTATGAGTAAAAAGCATGTGCTACTTCTCTTAGCCCTACTTACAGCACCTAATTTAACCAAGTAATTTCTCAGTCAATGAAAGCATCAAGTAATTGATAGCAAATGCAGGCAGACTTTGATCTAAGCTATAGCTCTGCCACTTCTTTGTTGATATGAGAATAGTAATGCTTGCCTCAAAATGTTACTAAAAGGGTTAAATAAATATCCCCATATCTCTCTTTCATATACCTGGATGCCCATAGGGAGCATATAATAAGAACTCAAGAAGGTAAGAGAAAAGGTAAAAAATTTTCTTGATCAATAACTTACAGCTTAGCATGCTTTTCTGTTTTGCAAGAGATACATCGCTGGATAGTTGATTGATTAACCCCATAGATTCCGAGCCAAGTAAAAGTTCCTCCCACTGTGATTGTCCAAAAAGTGTGCCTTCGGAGAGGATCTACATCAAAACTATGAGACAGAGAGAAGGGAGTGACCAAAGATGTTCCTTTGATAACCAGATATTATTTTAGTTGATGATGACATGAAGTTAAATCTTTATAAAGCATGAAAAAGTAGCATTGGACATACTCAACTATGTCTAGTCGAGATCCATTTTTTGCTTGCTCTAATACATTGTGGAATCCACCAGCATGAATTGATCCTTGAATGAGAACTGTTAAGAAGCCCACAATCATGACAACCATCTGAAAGGCATCTGTCCACACCACTGCTTTTAATCCTCCCTGAAATGCAGAGAATGTAGTGAGTTATTGAAAATGAGGACTGCAACCCTTTCAACTCTGGAAGTTTTCCCTACTAATGTAATTATTTATTCATCATTCAGAAATAGTTACTGAGCATCTTCTGTGTGCCACATTCTGTGTTCAACATGAGAATAAATGGTAAGTGAAATGGTAATAATGAAACTATTTACTTGAAATTGTGGGAAATGCAACAAAAGAGATTGTAGGAACAAGAGTTGGACTTGGTCTTGAGGAAGTGATAGTTAAGCTAAATTCTAAAAAAAGGATAGAAACTCACCATATACAGAGGATGGGGATTGGAGCAGCATGTGTGAAGGAAGAAAAAGCATGAGTTCCTGAGGAAATGAAAAAAATTGGAAGATATAGACCAAAGGTGTGGAGAGACCAATGGGGAGGTAGATGCATTTTCTAGAGGTAAGATAGATTCTGACAAGGCCAGTGAAATGATTTCTCAAGAGCAAAGAGAGATCATTAAGAGCAGTACATGCTGAGGGATTTTGTTTGTTTGTTTTACAATAGCCCATTGGAGTTTGTACAGTTAATCAATTGTTAGAATGTGGAAGAAAAGAAGTCAAAAGATCAGCTCGGAGTTCACTTCAGTAGTCTATGTCCAAGATGATGAAAAGACTGAAGCAGGGTAGAGATGGAAAGAAGTTGATGAATTTTAAATATATACAAGAGATAAAAAATCAATACAGCTTTTGCTTCATTAAATACAGGTGATTACGGAAATAAGAAATGTAAGGATAATCATATGGGTCTGGCTTGCATAATGAGTTTCTTAGATGAAACTAGTTAACAGTGAATGCATTTTGGGAAACAGATATGATAGAATATTAATAATGAAAGAAAAACTAATATTTCTAAGTAACTCATGGCGGAAGGAGTTTTGTGTTCTACAAGGTCAAATAATGAAGTAAACCCACCAGAGTTTCTGGAAAATGAATCTTGCATTAGAACTCAGTATAGAGTGATGAGGCCAGAGGATAGAGCACTATATATCAAACCACCACCTCTTAAGAGGCACCTGAAGAACTTTAAAAAAAAAAAAAAAAAAATATATATATATATATATATATATATACACATATGTAAGTTCTACCCCAGGAATTCTGAATTAATTGAAGTCTGGTTTGGGGGGTTTGTCCTCATTGTCATTAAAAATGTCTACAAAGCATTTCTAGTGTGAAATTCTGCTTGAGAACATGTAGGAAAGGAAGAAAAATAGAGACTGCTACAGCATTATAGAAGCCCTTAGGACTATAGTGAAGGCTGGGTGAGCAAATAGGGAAAGATTAAATGAAGTGACATATAAAAAACATGCTTTGAAAGTGAATAAGCACTAGAAAAATGAAAGGACGTGATATTTTTGTCATTGAAAAATAGAATTATCATCCCAGAGCACTCCTCCAGAGTGTCAAGAACTTCTGTGAAAAGATGACAAGTTTATCTTTAGCTCAAGAAGAAGATATTTAGTCATTCCATCATTTATTTTATAATTAAAATTCAATTCAAAAGTAAGCATAAAAGTCTTTGTAAAGGCATTGTATTTATGTATTTTGATCAAATCATGTTTTGAGGAAAAATAACACTATCTTGATCTCCTTTAAAGATATTAAGCCTTTCTAGCCCAAATTTCAACTTCAATTTTAGTATTATGGAAATTAAATATTAAAGTCTTCAGTTTTCAGAGAATACTTAGTATTGGTTATATAAAACTCTACATAAACCTGCATGCAAGAAAACAAGTTACTTTATCAAATATCCTTCAAAAGTTAGGTTGTAGTCTTTATGAAGACTTATCTGACTCTGACTCTTTCATATGTCTCTCTCTCTCTCCCTCTCTCTCTTTCTCTCTCATCAATCTATATTGTTTGGGGTCTATTGTTCATCTCACCAAATTTCAAATCTCTAGATGGCAAGATTAAACAAAAATCTGTTCCAGTGATTATTTCCTACTTGCTATGCATCCACAAGATTTTCAGAGTAAAGAGACTGCAATATGAACTTAGGTATTAGATAAGTAAGACATCATTTTGGTGAGACACTCCTAGCCTGACCAGAAAGAGGAGAGATGGAACACAGATGAGGTAAGATGAGTCCAGATCAAGGGGATTGATGCACATATTGAAAGCTTTTCATTATTTTCATTGCAAAGCTCATTATTTGTTCTGTGAACAGTAGGAAGCAAGAAGAGAATTAGGTTAGTCAAGTGACATGGAGAAATGGTTCTTTTCAGAAGGTTAATCTGACAGAGGCACACAGGGTATGCTAACAAGAAGAGACTGAAGGCACAAAACCTGTTAAAGAGTAGGAAACTTACTTCATCTTTATAATAGTTATTACAATATCCATACTTGTTTCTAAGGTATTTTTGAGTTTCTGTTTGTCCTACTTTTTTTTTAATGCTTGTTTTCCTCTTCTCTTACATAGATCAATTGAGGTTTTTTTATGTAAATTTCATGTTTCCACTTTAATTGAAGTTTAACCATGCATTTTTAAGAGTCAGAATTTAAGCAATGCAAGGATCCTTCAAATTAAAGCATTACAAAACCTCTAAATCTGGTGCTTACTTTCTGATTTATAATATTTTTATACAATTTTGGGGTCACTCTTTTTCTTAATCCCAAAACTATATGTAATAATAACTATTATTAGTGGTACCTTTTATATTATAAATAATACTAAGGAACATTTAATAATATATAAATTATATGAAATGATAATTATGGAGCATTAAAAATTGCTTGATTAGATTTACTACAGGTTGAGTGTCCCTTATCTGAAATGCTTAGCAGCAGAAGTGTTTCAGATTACAGTTTTTCACATTTTGAAATACTTGTATAGACTTTTCTCTAACCTGAAAATGCAAAATCTGAAACTTTCCAAATTTCAGAACTAATTGAATGTCATGTCCATACTCAAAAATATCAGATTTTGGAACATTTTAGATTTTGAATTTTGGGGCTTAGGGACATTCAGCCCATATTTTACTTTCTTCATAGTGCTTGTTCCATGTAAAGCTGTCATATTATGTGGTTTTGCCATTACCCCATAATACTTTGCTAGATTTATCTTAAGGTAATATTTATCAATGATAAATTCTCTTGGTTATGGACAACCAATTCCTAGAATATAGTTCGACTGAAAACACAATTATAGGTTGACACTTGTTTTATCTCAGAGCTTTGAATATACTCCTTCACTGTGTTTAGCTTCTATTTTTGTTGTAAAGAAATCTGCCAAGAATGTCCCTTGATAGATATTTTTTTATTTGTTTGTTTAAAGTTTTCTGTTTATATCTGCTGTTCTATAATTTCACAAATGTGTATAGGCAAGGACATTTTTCTTTTTATTCTTTAAGTTTGCACTGTTTAAAACTATAGATTCTTATCTTTTATCAGAAAAATTTCAAGGCACATTTTTGTAATTTTGCCTTTTCTCCATTCATAAGATTCTGTTGACACAAATCAGATTTTCTAATTTTGTCCTCTATTATCGCCATTCCTCTCATTTTCCATCTCCTTTTCTTTCTGATATACTATTATTTCTTCAGCTAGGTTTCCAATGTGCCAATTGTCTCTTCAAATATATCTGTTTTTGTCCTAGCAGTGATATTGTGTGATTGATCATGATATTCATTCATCTTTGAAACTGTACCTTTAGGTAAGCAGTTTGTGCATATTCTATATTCACTGTCTGCCAATTCCAATGAACGCTATTCCTGAGAGGCTAAGTCTTGTTTGATGGTTTGCTGGTCTGCACTCATGGGAGATTCTATTTCTAATTATATTTTACATTAGGAATTTAGCTGTATCTGCATCTGTGGGTCATTATATAGTCCTAAATTGTATTCTTCCTCCAGAGAATATTTGCATCTTTTTCCTTGCAAGGGTGAAAGCACATCACTAATCTAGAGCCACTCCAGCTTTCCTTCATTATCCAACTCTAGTCACACAGTCCCAGGCTCATTTGCTCTACTTGGCCAGTGGCCCAAGGTCCAATAACTCAACTGTAGTATTGTTATGAGCACCTACCCTCAATTAGTCCCATCCTTTCTCCCTACCCATGTCTCACACCTTCTAAATTCCAGTTCTGATAATTCGCATATTTAAATTACTTTGTAATATTATATTATTTTTAAAATTTATTTTGGGGTAAGATATCCCAGGGGAGGTATGATACCCAGTGCAATAGTAACAGAGCATTAGAAAGATCTAGGGCAAATGCAGCAATGTGGTTGGACTTGGATCATATGACAAGGGGAGGGCACATATGGGAGGTATAGAAATAGATAGGACACCCAAAACATGAAAGCATTTGATATCCCCACTGCAGAGGAATTAATACAGAAACCTTAAAGTGACAGAGGTTAACATGAGAAGGGGATCAGGAACCAGTGTAAAGATCAGTTAGAGATGAATCAACTTGGGTTGTACACATTTGTACACGAAAGATATCCTTAACTCAACTAGCAAAAACGCTTTGTCTTCTTTATTATTCGTATGTCTTCTCTTCAACAAAATTAGTGATAAGGGCAGAACAGGTTCTGCCTGGAAGTGAGGGGTGAGGGGAGCAGAGGGGAGGGGAGGGGGACAGAGAGGAGAAATGACCCATACAATGTATGCACGTGTGAATAAATGAATAATTAAAAAAATAGAAAGTTGTTACACCTGACATCTAGTTGTCCTTCTATGGGCAGGTATCTCAGAGTATCTAATCTGTAAAGCATGACAAGGGTGAAAAAATAGGCAGCAGTCTATTTTTTAAACTGAGGTGGGAGAAAGTATGGGAGAATTATGATAATGAGAATGAAATGGAAAAAAGAAGACAAAATTTTGAATTCAGAGCAAAAAAATGGTGAGATCTGCAAGTATGTAAAAGAGATAAAGGCATTTTTAATTATATGTTCTTGCAATATATATTATAGTGGGTACATGATATGAACATAATGTCAAAATACATGTACAGTCTGCTACATGATAATATGTCAATTATAATATTTTTCTTTATAGGGAAGAAGGAGAATTCAACTGTCTGAGAACCACTATCATATTCTTAACTGATAAGTATAAGCAGCAGCTGGTGGAATGACTCAGAAGAATAAAGATTCCAACTATAAGGCATGCTGCAACAATAGGTCCCCAATGACAACTTGTTGACCTAAACTAATTATAGCAATTATATAATTACACTACCAATACCGCGTGATTAAAAATAGGGCATGCATAAAGACAATGTTAAAAGTAATGTAGGCTTATCTACAGTACGAGACAAAATAGCTGTGAAATCTCTCATTAGACATCATCTCTCATTAGACATGACTCTCTTCAATTAGCTCATAGTTCAAATTCTAATGATTGGTACTAAAAAGAATTTTTAAATAAATTAAAAAATAACCAGCACTTTCCTCAGGAAACTGTGACAGAGAAGTTGACAATTTCGATTTCTGGTATAATTAGATGACCTCTTGTTGGAAATTTTCCCTTATTCCATATTAGGAGGTAATGTTAAACACTTTTTCACATCTAGATGTACATACCAGGGTACAGTAGAATGTGCAAACGATTCCTGTTGCAAACACAGAGCCCCAGAGATCAAACCCAGTCACTATGAAAAGAGAAAAAAAAAACATTAAAAGCAGTATTTCTGAGGAAAGAAAAGTAGCAAATTTATCAGATAAAGTCACAATATTCTTGTCAGTGTTTACTCTGGCCTAAGGATATCAAATTTGTTTTCCTTCATTAAATTTTCTCACCTCTTAGCTAGATTATTTTATTACATTTTTATACATAAATTTCATGCATTTTTTTGTCAATTTTTTCCTCCTATGATTCTATATTATCCATCTCTGGTTCAAATGTTTTGTTTTTCTTGAGTAAGGTAAGTCATCTGAAATTGCTTGAGCATCACAGAAGAAATAATACTTTTCAGTATTAGTATATGGATCTATTAAGTTGAATATTGAGGATTTTCAGTATGACAGAGGCACTGTGAAAGTTAGTTGCTTTTTTTTCTTTCATTTTCATTTCTAGGACTCTATTCTCTTGAAAGGGCCAGCTATACAATTTACAGCAAATATTACAAACACCTTTTACTCTTGTTCTCAGATTATCCACTCATGAAGTCACTAAAAAAGAACCCTATGTTATAGGGGATCTTACCTAGTGGTTGTGAATATACAATGCCCATACTGCCATTATTTTGATGACTAAAAAGCAAACCAAAATATCCCCCAAAACGAGAGAAAATTGGACTGGATATACTGCTGTGAGGCAAAATTAAATACCTAATTGTATTATTTTCAATATTCAATAAACTTTTAAAGATTTATGTATGCAGTGACTTTACAGTAACGGAACACCCTAACTAGTATCTCTCCAATCACATTTTTTATGTATATTTTTTCCAAGTAGAGAATTCAGGGATAAAAGTGGTGGCATATGTCCATGGAGCATTGGTAACTCACCTTGATTGAGTGCTAGAGCAGGAGCATACACTACCACCCCAGTGTAGAGAATCTGGTGGAGAAGCAAGAATCAAGTTAACAATGAGAAAGTTAAATGAGAAGGAAAATTGCATAGGAAGTTCTTTATTGGCCTTAGACATGTATTTCCTTGAACTTGTTCAGCAAACATTTTGCTATCATCCACTATAATTTTGATGCTGTTCACCCCTGTAATTAATTTGGTTTTGATGCTGTTCACCCCTGTAATTAATTTGTAGAGGTAATGCAGTCATTAGATGGAAAAAGAGAGTTCAAATTTCAAGACTGCTGCTAGCTAATTTGAGATGTTATGGTCAGGTTTGGTACTTTTCTAAGGCAATACATAGTAAGCCTTAAATTAAGTTCTTTATTTACCTTCCCTCTTTCCAGTTCCCTCACACACAAATCATAATGATCTCTCTGCTGACTTCATAGGAAGCTTTACTAAAGAACAGAAGTACTTTTCCACAATTTGCTGAGATATTGAATTTAGAGTAGTGATGGAAAAATCTGTGAAGGAAGACTTGCAACAAGGATGACTTACATAAAGAATGCATCTTCTAATTCATGGGACTGCCATTGCAATGTTAATGGAAATTCCTTCAGAAACCATTTTTTTTTAGATAGAATTCCACTTTTTAGAGATTCATGTGAAAGTTTCAAAAGTAAGTATCTGTGGCCAGTTCAAGATGTGTTGCTTTCCTCCTATTCTATTACTTATGTCCTTCAGGCAGTGGGGAAGAGTTTTGATTAAAAGGAAAGGTTATCTTGTGACATTTCTGCAATCTCCCTGTACAGTATCTTAAGCAAACAAAAATACCTCTTTTCAATAAAGGAGAACAGGAAGTAAAACAGGTCCTGGTTGGTTGTGGGGTTGGTAACAGTGGGAGGGAGGAAGATACAAGGAAATGGTGAAGGAGACTGAATATAATAGAAATATTATGTACTCATGTATGAAAATGGAAAAATGAGACATGTTGAAACTATTCCAGGAATTGGAGGAGGGGAAATAAAGGAGAATGATGGAGGAGGTGAATTCAACTATGACAAATTATAAGAACTTTTGTAAATGTCACAATGTACCCCCAGTACAATAGAAAGAAAGAAACAGAAAAAAGGAAGGAACAAAGGAAGGAAGGAATGAAAGAATGAAGGAACGAAGCAAGGAAGGGATGAAGGAAGGAAGGAAAGAAAGAAAGATTATCTTCTAATAGAAAGTGCTTAGTGAACAATAGGAACTGCACCAATTACATAATTGTACGCAAGGTAGGGGCATCATGAAAGCATCTAAGCCTGGAGATGGAAAAGGAGTTCATAAGAAGGAAGTACTGAGTTGTAGGTATGGCTCAAGCTATAGACCACCTGCCTAGCAAGTGAGAAGCCCTGAGTTCAAAATCCAAAACCATCAAAAAAAGAATTAAAAAGAGGGAAGCAGGTGTATTGGTAGGCACAATTATCTTAAAAGGATTTATAGAAAAGCAGGCATTTCTAATTCAACTCAACTCAATTAACAGGTTATAAAAATCAAGCCAGGTATGGTGGGACATGCCTGTAATCTCAATAGTCAGTAGGTGGAGGTAGTAGGATTCAAGTTCAAAGTCATCCTGAGCTACATAGTAAGACTCTATCTCAAAGAAAAAAAAATCAGTTATCAGACCATTCCATATTTAAAACTTTTAGAAGTTAAATATGAGTGAAATAAATCTGAAGAACGTTTCTTTGTGGATTAAAATATATACTTGTTATTTATTAGTACAGACTCATGGAATCTCTGCATTGGGGAAGCCTCTTGATATAAACACATATCTTAAAATGCCATCTCTGGAAGAAAGTAGTAGCTTTGTAGTGTTAATCATCCTTTAGTTGAGTTAAATTCCCCTTAAATAAGCAGAACTGCAACTGTGTGTATGAACTCTTCTGGCTTCACATCTGCATCAGCCACTGCTCCTTACCGTCTGAACAATGTAGATGACTGTTGCTGCAAAGCGAACTGGTTTGTTGAATCGTAGTTGCAAGTACTGGAGGGAATAGAGAAAGACATGAAATTTAGGTAAAACCTGCTAAGATCCTTTTTTCCCAGTGGTATTACTCTGAGTTTAGTGCTTTGAACTTATGCTTTTATAGTATGTATTCTTGAGAACAACAGGGGGGAAAAATAAGGATTGCTAAAAGTCAAGCAATTCTTGTTCACACTACTTGGATAGTCAGAGAAGATAAAGTGGTTGTTTGAAAAAAAACCCAGATCTGTTGACTTTCTGTCTAGGAGTCTTCCTACAGGCCCTACCAAATTCATTGTTTTCTTTTCTATGCCTGCTGCCCAAAATTTTGCTCAGTTCTTTGTTTTATTCTTTTCAGGATTACTGCTACAACTCCCTAATTGGTCTCCCCAATACCAAGCCTTGCCATCAACTCATATCTGACACATTGTTTCTTTTAAAACAGACCTCTGATTTTTGTCACTCTTTTCTCAATAACCTCAATGATTCTCTATTTTTGACAAAACAAAGTGTACCTCAGTTTCAAACCCTCTTTTATCTGACCACACTTATCTATCACTTACAAAATTTATTCTCCATATGAAGTCATTTAGTGTTCAACTAACATATTTTGTACTTTTCCAATCTTTCTTCTATTTAGACAGAATTCTCAATGTCAGAGTCTCTCTCCTTGTATTTCAAATTTCAAATTTGTTCCCAAAGTTCTTTGTCATTTCTCAGAAAGAATGGGCCCAATTTCCATTCCTATTCTTACTCACATTCTCTTCTGTGAGCTCTTATGCTTCTTACACTAAACCTTTTTCATGGTTACTAGCCAATTTCTTAAATTTGATGCCACATTTCTTTATTAGTTATGGGTTAGTTAACTATAGCTATTGTAACAAATTATTACCAGTTTGGTGTCTTAAAACAACTGAAATTTAGAATCTTGCATTTCTGGAAAATTTTTTGTCTCTCAAATCTGTTACTACCTGTCTCCTACAAGAGTACATGTGCTTCCACTTAAGGCCCACATTAATAATCCAAGATGATCTTAATTAATTAAATTATATTTGCAAAGACCTATCTCCTCCTTTTTTTGACCATATATATCAGAGGTTCTAAGCATTAGACATGAATACACACACACACACACACACACACACACACACACACACACATACACACACACACACATACACACTGGAAGATACTAGTATATGTCTTCTAATGTATCATAAACATGTTGGATGAACAAAATAAATTTTAAAGGTAGAAAATGACCTAAGGATTCGATTTCCTGATTTTAGTTTTTACTTGATAGTACTTTCTTACCTAAATTTAAGAAAAATCATTTTGATTAAATCAGGGATAAACTACTGATTTGTCCTTTCCCTAGAAATGATACATAAATGTTTCATGGCTTAAAATAGACCATTCTTTGAAACAAGAAGTTCTCAGTAGAATTTGGCTGAGTTTCATAACAGCCCCATTTCATAATTTGCCCTGCTAGATGCATCAAATCCTCAGGTAAAGATCTACCTTAATTTCAGGTCTTCTTTGGTCAGGTGATATACTCAGTAGACTGGGATTCAGTCACACTCTGAGTATAACTGAGAGTAACAGATATAAAGAAATCATTCTTACAGAGATAAGGACTGTAAATGAGGAATCAAAAACTCAAATATCACAGGATAGAAAACTGTGCAAAACTTTTGTGGTGAAGACAGCTTAGGTTCAAATCACATGCCCTTGGGAAGGCAAGTTGACTGCACAAAGCCATATGTTTCTCTTCCTAAAGTAGACACTTAAAAGATCAAATGACATAGGTGGGATAATACCAAACACATAGTGATCAATATAGTAGGATCTTAGTGACTATCACTGTGGGTACAGCAGCCATAACTTATTGGCACTCACTGTTCCAGTACATGTTGATAACATACCAGTGCACTTGTGACTTCTGCTTGAAAGCATCTCTCGGCCTTTGCATAACACAGGTCAGAAGTGCTAGAGTATGTTTTCATTACCATTCAGACAATAACTGAAATGACTTGGGAAAAAACACACTGCCTTTCAGAGAGGACACCCTGAGACATATTCTAGATAGTCTCTTAAAGATCCCCAGAGGGATTGAATCCCAGTTACTCACACTGATAATCTGCTTGAAAATGCACCTTTCATTGAGTTCCTTCCTTTCCAAGACTTACTTTACCATTTATTTCCCCATGTTTATAGAAATCTAGTCCCCCAAAATTACTTTTGTTTGAACCTTTATCTCTGAGTAGTAAGGTTAAAATCTTATTTTGTGGGAAATGCAGCTTAAGATGGTTATATTTCAAAGTGACTTTAAAATTTGTCCATAGGGAGGTGTATCTGCTTGCTGATAGGAACTCTTTTCCATCACATAATGAACCTAGGATAGAATACAGAACAATGAAACCAAACACTATATAGACAAGCTGTTTCATCTGTGTTTCTATAGACTCAAGTCCCTTGCCAACTCTCTATCTGATGGTAGTCACATTGATGACCCCAAGTGAGCCAGGAAAAGAAATTTACTATCTTGTGAGACCCAATTGAGCTAGGCCAAATTGCTTCTCTATAGAATTATGAGCAAATAAAACTATTATTTTGATAAATCTAATTTATGGTTGTATGCTACATAGCAGTAGACAATTAATAGAAAAATGGTTACCAGAAGTGGGAAGATGTTATAACAAAAAAACAAAAATACATGGTATTGGCTTTGGGATCTGAAAGGTACATGAAATCCGGGAAAGCAAAGGAGAAACTGTTCCTGAAAAATGGAAGAGCTGTGAGGAAACTGCTAAAGGAATCTGGAAGTGAATGGTTTCTTTCCATCCCAGTTTAATCTCAATCAATTCAGCAACACTAGAGAGGAGGAAAGGGTAAGTGAGAAAAGAATTAGGTCAGAAGTCAGATTCCTTCAATTCTAGTTTGAAATTTGCTGACATCTCACTGTGTGATCTAAACCCCTGTTGGCTTATCAGTGAAACGGAAGGAGATCATTTCAATACCCGAAAGAATGCATTCACTTGTCCTTGCAACATATTCATTCACTCATTTCATGGTCATCGTTGATGAGTTTATAAACTATAGTAAAAAGTGAAAATGGAAGTTCAACAGAAAAAGTGCATACTTCACATTTGGTTATAAAAGTAGTAGGGGTGACATTTAGCTTTCTCATGTTGTGTTATTTTCAGGACCCCAAACTTGATCCAGCCGTACTCTTTTTTAACTCAGGAAATACAAAGTCCTCTTTTCATGTTGACTCAATCCCCAGTAACAGGAAGTCAACCTTTACTCCTCTCTGCTTTTTACTCCCCACATCCAGTTCATAAAAGAATCCTGGAGACTGCACTCCACTTTCAAAAGATACTCACTTGTATTATCTCCCCTACTGCTACTGTTACCATCATCTCTTGTCAAGACTATGGCAGTAATCTTTCAGTTATGAGCAGTCGAGATCCTACAATTATTCTCAATATTCAGTTAGAATAACATTCCTAAAATATTAACCCCATCATGTTGCCCCTCTACTCAAATGCTATAATGCCCATCTCCCTGTGAGAAAAAGTTAATCCCTCCAATGACCAAAAAGTCTTCATAATATTGGTTTAGACCCTATCAGACTCAAAATATCCATTTTACAACAAATATTTTATGACACCATTTACTGAAATAATATTTAATAGTATTATCTTATACCTAAACATATAATTTATCAAAATGTAAATGTTATAATAATACCACAAAATGTATCTTAAGAGACAAGTAAAAGAAAAGCAATTTCCAAATGTATATACATGTATATAAAATGCATAAATGCTAGAAACCACTTTAAAAGAAGTCACAGTGAGGTAATAGCTTATTTATTATCATAATGGATTGAAAAAGTAAGTAGTTCAGAAGTCATCTAGTCTAAGAAGCTTAAAGGAAATGAGAGATCAAGCAGACACTAGCTTATAAACTTGTATTAAGGGTAAATAATAGAGGGCTGTGTTGATTAGGTCATGATAAGAAGAAGACAGAAATAACCTTAACTGAAGGGAAGATAACACGAAGAGACTAATTATAAACCATCCAAGTGGATATAATGAAAATGTATGATATTGCAAATGAGCTAAGCTTAATTTATAACAAGAAGGTGAGAATAATTCCTTTTGCTTTGATATTTGACAGGGTAGTGATACAATAACACAGATGGTATAAATCCCACTTCATATCAAGGCATTTAACCACTTGGCTATTGCTACAAATATCCACCCCAAAAATGGTGGGCTCAAAAACCAAAGAATAATTATTTCTCATAACTTTGGAGTTTGGTGGCAGTTCTTCTAGCCATTTCACAGGGCTCTCATGTGACTGCAGTCCACTGGAAGATCAAATAAGTGAGGACTACGATGACCTCACTCAAATGTCTGGCAAGTTTTTGGCTGTTAACTTATCTCCCCTCTGTTTTCACTCATGGTCCAGAAACTTCCCCAATACTCCAGCTTTCTTAAATTACAGCACCAGAGCAGCATTTCAAGATGACAAATGCTAAAGGTACAAGCCTCATGAGGCCTAAGCTTCAAACTCAGTTATATTTGTGACATTCTAGCCATCAAAGGAAATCACAAATGTGGTCCAGGTCCTAAGAATGAGGAAATATAGTCCACCAATTTCAGTCTTTTATTTCAGTTTTTAGCAACAAAAGAAAATGAATGATATAAAAATAGGGACAGTAGCAATAAAAACAACAACTATTATACAATGTCTGACATAACATCTAGCATTTGCTCAGATCTATAAAAATATTTACTTATGGCACCATATTTCCTTACAGCTGTCCTTTGAGATATATTTTATTATTATCACTATTTTACACATTTAAACACCAGATATAGAGAGTTGGGAAAATTTCCCCAAAATAATGCAGCCCTCATGAGACAGAACTAGCATACAAAGCCAAATAGTCAGAGTCTAGCGTTCGTGCTTTTAACCCCTATTTCCTACTGCCAGTTCATCATGCAACCTCAGAAGAAACTCATATGTCCTTTATACAATTTTCATATCTTATCTGAGTAATATAAATTTTGAGTATGCAGAGTTTACAATAGTAAATACTTTAAAACAATTTTTGTAAATTAAATTTAGTGAAAGCCCTGTATTTCTTATATCTGCACCAACTTAATTATTTATTTATTTATTTATTTATTTATTTATTTATTTATTGTTTTATTATTCATATGTGCATACAAGGCTTGGGTCATTTCTTCCCCCTGCCCCCACCCCCTCCCTTACCACCCACTCCACCCCCTCCGTCTTCCACTACCCCCTCAATACCCAGCATAAACTATTTTGCCCTTATCTCTAATTTTGTTGAAGAGAGAGTATAGGCAATAATAGGAAGGAACAAGTGTTCCTGGTTGCGATAAGGATAGCTATACAGGGAGTTGACTCACATTAATTTCCTGTGCATGTGTGTTACCTTCTAGGTTAATTCTTTTTGATCTAACCTTTTCTCTAGTTCCTGGTCCCCTTTTCCTATTGGCCTCAGTTGCTTTTAAGGTGTCTGCTTTAGTTTCTCTGCATGAAGGGCAACAAATGCTAGCTAATTTTTTAGGTGTCTTACCTATCCTCACCCCTCCCTTGTGTGCTCTCGCTATTATCATGTGCTCAAAGTCCAATCCCCTTGTTGTGTTTGCCCTTGATCTAACGTCCACATATGAGAGAGAACATACGATTTTTGGTCTTTTGGGCCAGGCTAACCTCACTCAGAATGATGTTCTCCAATTCCATCCATTTACCAGCGAATGATAACATTTCGTTCTTCTTCATGGCTGCATAAAATTCCATTGTGTAGAGATACCACATTTTCTTAATCCATTCATCAGTGGTGGGGCATCTTGGCTGTTTCCATAACTTGGCTATTGTGAATAGTGCCGCAATAAACACAGGTTACTCCAGAGGCACCCATGTTTATTGCGGCACTATTCACAACTTAATAATTTAAAAGGAGTCTTATATTGCTTCAGTTACATATTTACTATTGCCTCAACTTCTTCTCTTGTAACTGTGGACTATAGTTTTGCTAAAATTAGTTTCAATTAAGTATGTATTGAGCTGCATATATGGAAAAGACAAATTGCTTAGTGAATAAATTTTTTAATAATTCCAATACAATGTTTTTAATTCAGTTTACTTGAAGAATGTCTATGTGTGTATAATATTTTACAAAATTATCATGTACTAAGCACTACTAATTTATGTTTCATAAAACATGAAAGATCATGAAGCATATGGTGTAATATTTCCTTCTGTATATGTGTCCCATACATCCTAAACTTCAACAATGCTCCCAATCACTATTACAACCAAATTACTTCACAAGTATCTGTAGAGCTCTCTCTGTGTGGTACCACACCCAGAGGGGGATGTTCAATGTAACTGGGCCCTCTCACCATTTTGATCTCTCTCTTTTTTTTTAACCATCCTTCCCTTTGCTTACTCTTCTCCAAGCACACTGATTGCTTTGTTGTCTTTCAACCTGCCAACTACACTTCCACTTTGGGGCATTTGCATTCTCACTTCTTCATCAAGAGATGTTCATCCTTCACCTGGTTCAATCCCTTGTTTTCTTCTGCTCTCCACTTAAAAATGTTCTATCACCATGGGAGTTTTCTTGACCACCCTCTAGGAACTATAGACCTTCTCTACCCAAGCTAGCATTCCACCTGTCTACTTCATCTTATTTCCTTTTTCTGCATTGTCTTTTATAGAACAAGAAAAACATAATAACTCAGCATGTGATCTCAAAAGTTAGACTACTTGGATTTAAAAAATTGCCCTTTGAAAACTGAGACAATGAGAAAATTGCTTAATTCTATGTGCCTTAGTTTTCCACTTTGTTAAGTGGGAATAATGCTAATACACCTACCTAAAATGATTTATTTTAGTGCCAAGTGAATTCGTAGATGTAAAATATTATGTCAGTACCTAGCACACAGTTAATATCATATAAATTTGTGTTGTGATTGTTTTATGCCTTTCTCTGCTGTGGCAAGGTCCATGAAGGCAAGACCTTTGGTTTAATGCTGCATTTCTAGAGCAATAACAGAAAGCCCAGAACATAGTACATGCTTAATGGGAATTTACTGATGAATGAATCACTAAAAAAATTGTATTCCATGTGTAGGTAATTTCTTATAATTTAAAAAGCCATTTTACATTAAACAAAACCTTCATGAAAAAATGGAATTGTTATATTCTACTGAAAATTAAAACTGAGATATGATTTTTTTAAACCTTGCTCACAAAGTGATCCTATTATCAATGAAAAATAGAACTTAAATTTTCTGGTTCAAGTTTTCTCTCTCGCATTCCGCATTTGTGACAGTCACTTAGGCAATCCATTTAAAATGTATTATTTCATTTAATAAATAGAAAATTCAACAATGTATTTTAAAGTTAAATCTGCATGGTTGAATGGAGAAATCTAGGAACATTAATGAGGAATGGGCTATATGTGCATTTTTAAGACTAAACGTAAATTGAGTTTTTTTCTCTTGATCCTATATCCCACATAATAGCTCTTGAGTGGCCAAATTCTGATTATCTTCTTTTGGGGGAAACAGGAGTTAATGCTGAACATTTGGGATATGATCATCTATTAAATCATATGTCTTAAGACCCTCTAAAATATTAATTTGCCTGAATGACTTATGAAGTCTTAAGTAACATTTTGTGTTCATTTAGCTTACAGAATGTTAAAAATTTGTTTTTTTATGAGCCTTCTGCTATGGCTTGTAGGGGTGATGGTGGCAATGAAAATAAATAACTTTTTCTCATAAAAGCTTACTTATGATCACACTTAAATATTAGACATGCAAATTGAATTTTGAACATAGTGCTTTACTGAGCAATGTTGCAAAGCCAAAACTCCACTGTCACATTTCTCTCTCACTAAAATAATTCCATTTTACTATTTAGTAATTCCTTCCCATTAAAATACTGTCTCATTTTCAAAAGTATTACCATTTTCCAAATAAAATTTAGAGTTTACTAATAATTTGTATTTAAGCCTATTGTCTCATGGAAAAGCCACTAAATAGAGATACAAACAAAATAGTTTCTCAGTAGACTTTATCTACTGTTAATCATGGCTAACTTATTTATTTTTATCTCAGTTTTCCGAATAATTATAATGCTGGATATTATAATACTCATGGTCTGTGTTTTTCTTGCTTGTCAGGATAATGAGGCTAATAATAATAAAAATAACATCACCTCTCTTTTCTTAAGAACACCCACAAACTGGACAATGCATTAAGTGTTCACGTGCAGGTTTTCATTTAATCATTAAAATAGCCCTGTGGGACTGACATCATTATTTCCATGCGATGGAGTGGAAAACAGGTGTGCCTGCAGCTACAGCTTAGTCTTTTCCCCAAGAAGATATAATGTCTTTTTCATAATGTGCAATTGCCTTAAAAGTTAGTCAGTTTTCTACAACTCCCAGGTTTTATTGTCAAGATGGTAACAATACAGGAAAAAAAACTCAAAAAAAGATAAAAATCATTCAAGTAGAGAGAAAATAGCAGTGCCTATGAAAACAGAAAAGCAATCAGTTCTCTTACCTCATAAGTGCTGGTGATGCCAGATCTGTAGAACACAGGGAGAAAGAGCTCGGATGTGAAGATGACAACAAATGCATATGCAATGAAGAAAAGTACGAAGGATGCCCCAAAGCGGTAGACCTCAGAAGGGGTCCCCAGGACAGTGACAGCGGACATGAAACTGGCTGTCAGAGACAAGGCCACTGGGCCAAAACTCATTTGCCTTCCCCCTACCAGGAACTCCCTAGATGTTGCCTTCTTTCTCTCCTTAATAGCAAAGAACACACCAATACCAGAGGAAATGACAAAAAGAGCTGCAAAGACAACATAATCCCAAACTGAGAAGTTCTTCACCTCCATGCTGGGAAGTATGACAACAGAGTTGCTTTCAACCAAGTCTCAGCAAGAGGATGGTTCCCAAAGCAAAGCTTAGTACATCAGATGCTTTGTTGGGCAGTAGGACTATGATTCCCTGAGGAGAATGAGGACCATGGACTCGTGTGTAGATCTTCAGACACCAAGTTGTACTCAAGGACGCTCTCAAAAGTTGATTGCAAAAAAAAGAGTTGCTGGTAGAATTGGTACCAAGAGATGAGGACTTGAAATCTGACGCTGGACAAGAGCTGTTTGTTCCTCTCCTGAAGCATATGCCACAAAGAAGGAATTCAGATGTATTCTGAGATTAATAACTACTGGGGGTGGAATTGACTTGCCAGATAACATGCTCTTTTATCTCTTAGATTTTTTTTTTAACTTAAGGTTAAACATTACTGGAAAACATGGAAGTGATAAAAGTTGATGATCTCAGCATGTTCAGTTAGTGAAATGGAATCTGAAAATGCAAACAAAACCCTTAGAGGTGTCTCTTTCCTGATTGAGGGAGGGTGGAGGGTATGTACCTATGATTGCCTGAGACACTGGGTATGGAGGTTAAGGAGCAAAGGACTATGAATCCAGAGACCTTTGTTCAAGTCTTGGCTCAACTACACGTGAGCTATATTTGCAAATCATTTAACTTTTCTGAGCTTCCTCTGAAACACTGGGATAAGAATGTGAATCGTTGAGACTCAATCTTCCTTACACTTTTTGTTCTGAGGTAATAAAATCTACTTTATGGATTATTATTATTTGTGCTTACAATAAAGCATTCCTGAACATAATATTCTCCTTTATCTCTAAGACTGAGAGAATGGATTTAGCAATAATTAACAGATTATTTGTAGTCCTCAAATTTATCCTCTTCCCTCCTTCATTTCACCCAGGTTACTACTATACTTGTATCCAGAGGCTAAGCCACAGTTAGTGCCAAGACAAATGAGGGAATGACAGTGAAAATGTGTCACAAAATACTGCTGCTGCTCTAGTTACTCTATCAATTGTGTGCAAGAGCCTCCAGCTTTTTATGAGACAATTTGTATATTTTGTTCATGTTTTTCCTCTCTTCTGAATGTTCTTCCACATTCCCCCTTCTCTACAAAGTCAACTTACTATACAAGGTCTAGTTCATGTCTCCTCAGCTCTATACAGCCTTCCTTGCCCCTCTATCCCAATTCCTGTAGAAAACAGCCACCCCTGGTACTCACTTTGTACTGTGCAATTATCCTCAATCAGGTTAAGCTGTGTGTGTGTGTGTGTGTGTGTGTGTGTGTGTATGTGTCTGTAGGTGTCAGCTGTTACAACCAACCAACTCCTTGGAGGCAGACCCACAAAGCTCCAGTCCATAGCACCCATCACACAAATCAAGAAAATAATCCAAAACCAAGAAATTATTTATAAAACCCAAATACAGAAACACTTTCAGTAAAGCAGAGAAAACTCAAATTTTGTTTTTGTCATCTGGATCACTGAATAAATCTTTGATTTTTTTTTTTTCACCTACATGCTATCTTCACTCCTTAATTTTTGCCAGGGATTTGTATTAGGTGTGAGAAAGTTCTGATGTCTAAAGTATCTTTTCAGTTACAAATAAGAAAGATGCAAAGAAATATTCTACCCTTAGCTTTCTGTTGTTTAAATTTCTCCTCAAGATTTGTGGAGTTGACATGACCATTATTAGGTCTTTGTTATCATAACTTTAATCTAGACTTTTAATTATTTTTATCATGATACAGGCACATCTCATTTTGTTGCCCTTTATTGTGCTTCACAGGTATTGTGTTTCTTGCAAAATGAAGATTCATAGTAATCTTGTGTCAGGTAAGTCTTTGATGTTATTGTAATTATTTTGATGTGTTATGAATTGTGCCTGCTAGACAATGTAATAAATGTGTGTGTTCTAACTGCTCCACTGACAGTCAATCCCCCATATCTCTCCTTATCTTTCAGGCCTTCCTGTTCCTTCACACATCACAATACTGAAATGAGACCAATCAATAAGCCTGCAATGGCTTATAAGTATTCAAGTGAGAGGAAGAGTCACATATATCTCACTTTAAATCAAAAGCTAGAAATTATTTATCTTAGTTGAAAACAAGATAGGCCAGAAGCTAAGCCTCCTGTACACATTAGCCAAGTCATGAATGCAAAGGAAAAGTTCTTAAAAGCAATTAAAATGTTACTACAATGAAAATTACAAGTTAAAATATCCTACTGCTGATATGGAGAAAGTTTTAGTTGTCAAACCAGTCACAACATCCCTTAAACCAACACCTAATATAGAGCAAGGTCCTAACTCGCTTGAATTCTATGAGGACTGAGGTAAATGAGTAATCTGCAGAGAACATGTTTGAAGCTAGAAGGTTGGTGCATGAGGTTTAAGAAAGGAAGGCATCTCCCCAACATAGAAGTGTAAGTGATGCTGCAAGTGCTGAGGTAGAAGTTCTACCACATTATCCAGAAGAACCAGCTAAGGTAATTGATGAGACTGGCTATGCTGAACAACAAATTTTCAATGTAGATGGATCAGCCTATTATTAGAAGAAGAAATTGTCTAGGACAAAGGAGACAATTCTTGGTTTCAAAGCTTCAAAGGACAGGCTAATTCTTTATTAGAGGGCTAATACAGCTGATGACTTTAAGTTCAAGCCTATGCATATTTACCACTCTGAATATTTACAGAGAATTTCATAATTATATCAAATCTACTCTTTCTGTGCTCTGTATTTCATACAACAAAGCTTTAATGACAACACATCTAGTTAGTATATGATTTGCTAAAATTTTAAGTCAACTGTTGAAAACTACTGCTCAGAAAAATATTCCTTAGGGGATGAACTTGTTTACAGTACACTGAATGCATGCATGGAATTATCACAATGAACCACCTTATATTATTAATGTATTATAAATCAAAAATAAAAATTGAAAGAAAAAAATATTCTTTTCAAGCTATTTTTGCTCATCGATAATGTACTTGGTCACTCAAACATCTGATGGAGATATACAAGTTTATTGTCACTTTCAGCCTCTTAACACAACATTCATACTGTAGCCCATAGCTCAATGGATAATTCAAACTTTCAAGTCTTATTATTTAATAAATATATTTAGCAAGACTAGAGCTGCCACAGATAGTGATTCATCTGATAGATATGGGTGAAGTAAATTGAAAACCTTCTGAAATATATTCATGATTCTAGATGCTATTAAGATATTCTTAACTAATGGAAGAAGGTCAAAATATCAACATTATCAGAAATTGGAGAGAAAATGATCCCAACTTTGGATTATTCCAACCTTAGATGATTCTGAGGGGTTAAGGATTTCAGCAGAGGATATCATTTTGATATGGTGGCAATAGCAAGAGAGAGCAAATTCAAAGCAGATCCTGGAGATGTAATTGAATTATTACAATCTCATGACAAAATTGGAATAGAGAAGGTGTTTTCTTCATGGTTGGTGTAAATTGTGGTTCCTTCAGATGGAATCTACTGCATTGAAGATGCTGTGAACATTGTTGAAATGAAAATAAAGGACTTACAATAAATATACATAACCGGTTTTGCTAAATTAGTAGTACCAGAGTGAGAGGATTGACTTCACTTTTGAAAGAATTTCCATTATGGGTAAAATGCTTTCAAACACAATGGAGTGTTACAGAGAAATCTTTCATGAAAGAAAAAGTCAATCTACGTGGTAAAATTCATTGCTCTTTTAAGATATTTACACAATCACCCCAAACTTCAGCAACCACCCCTGTTCAATAGCCACTGACATTGAGGCAATACCCTCCACCAAAACCTGAAGGCTTACATGATCATTAGAACTTTTATCAACACAGTATTGTTAATTAAATATGTGCATTTAAATATATTGTTAACACAAGTTATAGATGACAGTGTCATATAAAGATAACTTTTATATAGACTGGGAAACCAAAAAAATTTTATTTGACTCCCTGTATTTCTGTATCACTTTATTGCAATGGTCTGGAACTGAAGCTACAATATCTCTGAGGTACGTCTGTGTTCTGATTATATAACAGGTTTTTGCTATAGTGAGCTCAGCAGAAAACTGGAACCTTATTCAGTGACCTGACTGCTTTATATTTAATATTAACACAACCTATGAGTTAATATTCCATCCAAAAGACATGTAAACAACTTGTCAGATTCATGTGAATACTGCTCAAAACACTATCATTACATCAATGAGACCCCGAGGTTAAATACTAGAAGCTTGTAGATGAAGACTCAATAAATACCGCTACTTTTAATTAAATTTCATGCGCAAACTGTATTATCTACATGACTCCATCAGTTTTAAATTGCAAAGCAGTGGGGAGCAGAGTGATTGCTGGAGATATGAATAGTGCTTCAGACCTCTCAGGGAAAAGAATGTCTTCCTTTTCATATTTTTCTGATTATAAAGCACAACATTAATTTATTAATCTAATTTTCTGCTATTTTCACATCTTTACCCTTTCCTATCTTTGGTAGCATTCAGTGTCTTCAAACTCTTATCCCCTTCACATTAAGACTCATTCCATGCAAGGTTCATGCTGATTATAAGCCAGGGCATCTATTTGCTAATAATTTTTCAGAGAAAACAAAACAACTGCAGAATTCAATGGCTACCTCCATTCGAATGCATAGTCCTATATCAGAAATGTGAATGTGGTCAAAGGGGAAAAGGAATGTGCCTCCATGACCTGAAGAAACCCCAATGTCTTCTTCACTTCCCAACAGGTCCCCCAGATTCCAGCATTCACATTCTGTAAAAACAGATATTGACTTAAATCTTTAAGAGGTAAATTTCAGCATTCACTTATTAAGGTCAGCAGAAAACATTAACATTCAAACAGACTAATGGCAGCAGAAATCTTCAGTAAATAAGTAGAACATTTGAAAAGAATATCCAATTGAGAGAGCAACTGACACGAGGATCAAGGTCCTTTGCCAATCAACTCCAAGATCCTAAGCTAACCCTCCACTATAAAATGGCAAGGGGTAAACTATTGGTATGATCTGCTGTGGGCTTTATTGGATAAATAAGCAAAAAGGGAAATAATTTCTTATCAGGTTCAGGCTTACAGGCACTAACTTAGAACTTTTGAATGAACCCCAAAAAGGGAAGTATTCTCTTATGTATCGTACATATACATATATCTGTTGGTCCTTACTTTAACTACAAAAATATGTGAAATCAAGTGTCAATCCTATTTTACAAATGAAAAAATAGATATATCATTCTCAAAGTTAAGAACTTTCTCCATGATAAGGTTGTATAGTTGCTAATGTGCTGGGTTTAGAATCAAGTCTAATTTGGGTTGATTCTAAAATTCATACTCTCTGCCCTGAGAATGTATTACAAAAAAAAAATTCTACTTATTCACCTTTTCAGCTATGAAGTGGAGACTGTTCAAAAGAATTAGAGAAAAATCTGTCTTCTCTAACCTGTCAATCTGAACATTACTATCAACACATCTCCAGTGACATTAAGCAGTGCAGAGCTAACCTAGGTACTTGTTTAATCTTGGAATATTGTCATATGCTCAAGGACCTTACAAACATATAATTTCAATTAAAAGTCAAGCATGCTTCAATACTGAGTGATTTTTATTACCAAAATTATTGGGAAATACATTTCACTTACAGCATAGTTAGCACTCTCAAAGGCAATTTGATCAGTTACTGTGGAAACTCTTAAGTTCCTCATTTCCAGTGAACTCCAGCATTCCTCATGCCACCTCTGCCCACCACTAGGCATCACCATGAGTGAATGACATTTATCCATTTTCTAAATTAAAAACCAGTGAATATTTGTCATAATCAAGAACATACAAATCTTATTAATTGGATGAGAATTATCACTCAATATCACAGTGGCAAACAAGTCAGTACTAAGAGTATATGCTATAAATATCATAATTTTGCAAGATTTTCTTTCAATACTGCCATGATTTCAGTGGTTATGTTTTTCAAGTGTTTAGTGGAAAATTAAAGATGTTGCTATCCTCCTTCATAAGTGATCAAGGTGGTAACAATGGAGGTTCATGCACAATCTCTCATTTCCTAGTATTGAGTGGTGTGGTGTGGTGTGTGTGTGTGGGTGGGTGTTTATCTTTGGAAATCAGTTTCCTCATTAAGTTGCCAGGCTCCAGGTGGTTTTGGTTTTGGTTAATGATACCTAGGAAATTCCTCATAGAATTTCCACCGGTATTCAGCTTTTCAAATGCCTGTCTCAAAATAATTTAAACCAGTGGGAAATTCCTCTCATATAAAATGGGACAAATCTGATTTTAAATCTTGTCCATTACCCATCTACCAACTTTGTGTAAATTTAACTTTTTGAGTTAAAGTTTCTTCTTCATTAAATCACAATTATATCTAATTCATAAGCAGAGCATTTGCAAGAGTGGAGTGAGGATCATCTGGCATAATTTTCTAGCATCCCTTTCTTAAGGGGTTCTATAGGCACACTCATATAAAATCCATGTGAAGATTTTTTTCATGTAAAGATTTTTAAATGGTTCTTCTTTGCTAGGGAATTTGAATTTATTTTTACTTATAAAACTTTTAAAATTAAAGCTTGTTCTTGGCAGCTTTGCTTGAGTTTGGGGATGAAATAAATGAACTTAAAGTGCTTGATATATATGCAAGTGCATAATAAATGAAAATCTTATCAAAAATGAAGACTGGAGACATGAGTGAGATAAAGCTAGACTCAAAGTTTTGTTCAGCTATTTGCCACCTTCATTACCTTGAGTAAATTACTTCATTTCCTGGGCTTCTAACTTGTTCATCTTTATGGTGGAAATGGACCCCTTTTTACCTGACAATTGTACCTTCCACAGAGTCAGGCATATCATAAAAACTTCAAATGTGACATCTGTTATTATCATTACTACTGACATGTGTTACACTTCAACATTGGTGACAGGAGCTTCAGGCATTATTCTGGAAAGAACAAAGTCGTGGAAAAGTAAATCAAAAGCTACCATAGTATCACCTATAAATTTTTTTTGGCCAGGCATTGTAGTGCACATCTGTAATTCCAGCTAGTCAGGAAGTAGAGATAGAATCACAGTTTGAAACCAGATGAGATGAAAGTTGATGAGACCTCATTTCAACTAACAACCTGATCATGGTATGTCTGCAATCCCAGCTATGTGGGAGGCCTAAGTAGGAGGAATGAGGTCTGGGGCCAGCCCCAGGCAAAAACACAAGACCTTATCCAAAAAACTGTTAAAGCAAAAAAGGCTGAGTGTGTGACTGAAGTGGCAGAGCATCTGCCTCGCAAGGGCAAGGCCCCTAGTTCAAAGCCAAGTACCACCAATATCAGTACACACACACACACACAACAGAGATTCAAATATTGGATTTCTGATTTGAGTTTCTTTGGTCTTTATTTTTTTATTGTTGTGCTAGGTGGGGGTACATTGTGGCATTTACAAAAGTTCTCACAATATATCAAATATATATTACTTAAATGCACCCCTCCACTATTCTCCTTCATACCCCCTCCATTACTGGAATAGTTTCAATGGATATCATTTTTCCATTTACATACATGTGTACACAGTATTTTATCGAGACATTTTGTGTAATGTCTGGATTGTGGACATTCTTGTTTCTGATGCAATATCTTGTTTGTGGATTGTTGTAACTTTTTTTCTGTTCTTTTGGATGAGTTTTTTTTTTTTTTAATCTTGATGTGGAAAGGCTCTCATAAATGTGTTAAAATTCTGGCTCAGCCGAAATCTGCCAGGCAAGCACACAGCTGGCTTTGTTTTTTTGTGCTGTGGGTATTTGCTGCCATTATACATTCTAATTAATTTCACAACATTTTTTACTTCCTAAAAGAGCAATTTTGCAAATGCAATAAACCTTTCTCGTGTCAGGGTTGTTTTCATGCATCAAGGAAAATCATTAACTAGAATGCGGGAAAAAAAATGTGTAAGGAAGCAAGTGGCCTTCTCATGCCATATACTTTAAAATTCTAAGGGGCTAGAAGCAAAATTTGCAATACCAGTCCTCTACAGAACATGCAAGTTAGAAAAGCTAATTTTTAATTGTTTTAAGTATATGTACATGTAGGAATATTTATATGGATGATATTATGTGTTTACTATATTTCAAACTCAAAACTCCACTCCTTTGGTCCTCTTAAGTATTATAAAAATTATCAGACTTTGCTTGACATCTGTGAGGTGTTTGGACTAGCTGAGGTTTTTTTAATGGGAAAGAACTATTTAGTAGCAAGAAGTATCAACTGAGAAAGATACACTATGAGATTCTAAAGCATAATCTCCTTTGATAACAACCATAGGAAAATGTTATGAGCCAAATAAATGTACTATTTTGGCTTTAGGGATTTATTATCAGTCTAACTAAAAAGCTATGGGTAGTTTCCCTGAGGAAAGACGGTGGTGCGTGGAAGGCAAGACTAATCCTGGGAGAGTGAGGAGCTCACTGGGAGAGCTGTTTTCCTTTTTCAATAATGAAAAAAAATCAGGTCAAAAGAACTTTGAATCTGAAGTGAAAGAGACTGAATATGAGCCCAGCTCTACTGCTAATCTACAGGGAGTCCTTCACTGAAACCAATCCCTATAGCCTCATAGTCTACTTTAAAATGAAGATGATACCACTTACGTTAATGGGCTATTCTGAGGTACAACACTACAAAGGTGTTGTACAAGAATACTTGGGAGAGTTAGTCTCTTAGTAAAATACAGGGAGAATATGAACAGAATCTTGGGCTTTGGATTTCAAATGGAACAAAACTACATTTTTACTAGTGGATATTAATTATGAAAATATTTCACTATGACATTTCCATGTTGATTTCCATAGTGACTAGACTAATTTATATTCCTAGCAGCAGTGTATAAGAAGTACTTCCCCACCACCACATACACACAACCTTATCAACGTTTGTTTTTTTGTTTTCTTAATGTTAGCCATTCTGATAGGGATGAGATAGAGTATCAGAGGACCTTTGATTGGCATTTCCCTGATGGCTAAAGCTGTTGAATTCTATTTTCATATACTTATTGGCCATTTGTATCTTTTTATTTGAGAAATGTCTATTTAGTTGAAAAGTGTCTATTCATTCTTTTGGTGTTTAATTTTTTTACATGTTATTTATTCTAGTATTGGTACCTGTTAGATGAATAGCTGACACTTCACTCTAGTAATTGTTTCCTTTGTTGTGCAGGAGATTTTTAATTTGATACAATCCCACTTGCTAATTCTTGTTATTATTTCCTGAGCTATTGGAATCCAATTAAGAAATTTGCTGCCTATTCTTGTATCTTGAAGTGTTTTACCTATAGTTTCCTCTAGTAGTTTCAAAGGTTCCAGTATTATGTTCTTGGTCCATTTTGAGTTGAATTTTGTACAGGGTGAAAGATAGGGATCAACTTTCAGTCTTCTACATGCGCATATACAGTTTTCCAAGTATCACTTATTAAAGAGACTGTCTTCTCTTGCATGTATAATTTTGGTATCATTGTCACAAATCAGACAAATGTAGCTGCATGGGTATACTTCTGGGTCTCATCTTCCATTGCTCCACATGTCTGCTTTTTGCAGGACCATGTTGATATTGTTATTATGGCTCTGAATATGATTTGAGGTCAGTATTGTGATAATTTCAGAACTGCTTATTTTTTTCTCAAGATTGTTTTAGTTCTTTAGAGTTGTTTGTGCTTACAAATGAATTTTAAGATTTCTTTTTCTAGCTCTGTGAAAAATGTCATCAGAATTTTGGTGAGGATTGCAGTACATCTGTAAATGGCTTTCAGTAATATGGCCATTTTCACAATATTAGTTCTGCCAATACATGAACATGAGAGAGCTGTCCATGTTCTAGTGTTTTCTTTAATTCGTCTCTGTAAGATTTTTTTTATTCATTTATTCACACGTGCATACATTGTTTGGGCCATATCTCCCCTTACACCCCTCCCCTCCCTCTCCCCTCACTCCCCCTCGCTTCCAGACAAAATCTGTTCTGCCCTTATCTCTAATTTTGTGGAAGAAAAAACATAAGCAATAATAACAAAGAAAAAGTGTTTTTGCTAGTTGAGATAAGGATAGCAATACAGAGAGATTCCTAGCATTGTTTCTATGTACAAATGTGTTACATCCCAAATTGATTCATCTGTAACTGACCTTTTCACTAGTTCCTGATCCCCTTCTCATGTTGACCTCTGTTGCTTTAAGGTTTCCATATTAGTTCCTCTACAGTGGGGACATAAAATACTTTCATGTTTTGGGTTTCTTACCTATCTCCATACCTCCCATGTGTGCTCTCCCCTTATCATGTGAACCAAGTCCAAACACATTGCTGTATTTGCCCAAGATCTAAAGTCCGCATATGAGGGAGAACATATGATTTTTGGTCTTCTGAGCCTGGCTAATCTCGCTCAGAATGATATTCTCCAGTTCCATCCATTTACTTACAAATGGTAAGATTTCATTCTTCTTCATGGCTGAGTAAAATTCCATTGTGTATAAATACCACGTTTTCTTTTTTCTTTTTCTTTTTATTCATTTATTCACATGTGCATACATTGTTTGGGTCATTTCTCCACCTTCCCCCACCCCACCCCCACCTTCCTCCCCTTCTCCCCTCAGTTCCAGGCAGGTCCTGTTCTGCCCTTTTCACTAATATTGTTGAAGAAAAGACATAAGCATAATATAGAAGACAAAGTGTTTTTTGTTAGTTGAGTTAAAGATAGCTCTACAGAGAGATTCCTACTATTGCTTTCGTGTACCCATGTGTTATGACCCATGTTGATTCAACTCTAATTGATCTTTACATTGGTTCCTGATCCCCTGCTCCTGATAACCTCTGCCCTTTTAAGGTTTCTGTATTAGTTCCTCTGGAGTGGGGACATCAAACGCTTTCATGTTTTGGTTTTTCTACCTATTCTTATATCTCCCATATGTGTTCTTCCCTTGTCCTGTGATCCAAGTCCAATCACATTGCTGCATTTGCCCTAGATCTAAAGTCCGCATATGAGGGAGAACATACAATTTTTGGTCTTCTGAGCCTGGCTAACCTCACTCCAGAATGATGTTCTCCAGTTCCATCCATTTACCTGCAAGTGCTAAGATTTCATCCTTCTTCATGGCTGACTAAAATTCCATCGTGTATAAGTACCACATTTTCTTGATCCATTCATCAGTAATGGGGCATCTTAGTAGTTTCCATAACTTGGCTATTGTGAATAGAGCTGCAATAAACATGGGTGTGCAGGTGCCTCTGGAGTAACCTGAGTTGAATTCCTTTGGGTATATACCCAGGAGTGGGATTGCTGGATCATATGGCAACTCTATGTTTAGATTTTTAAGAAGTCTCCAAATCTTTTTCCAGACTGGTTGTACCTGCTTGCATTCCCACCAGTAGTGGATTAGGGTTCCTTTTGCCCCACATCCTTGCCAACACATGTTGTTGGTGATGTTTTTGATGATGGCTATTCTAAAAGGGGTGAAGTGGAATCTTACTGTGGTTTTGATTTGCATTTCCTTTATGGCTAGAGATGGTGAGCATTTTTTCATGTCTGTTTTGGCCATGTGAATTTCTTCTTTTGAGAAAGTTCTGTTTAGTTCAGTTGCCCATTTCTTTATTGGTTCATTGATTGTGGGAGAGTTTAGTTTTTTGAGTTCCCTATATATTCTGGTTATCAGTCCTTTGTCTGATATATAGCTGGAAAATATTTTCTCCCACTCTGTGAGTGGTCTCTTCAGTTTAGAGACAATTTCTTTTGCTGTGCATCAGCTTTTTAGTTTTATGAAGTCCTTGTCCATACTTTCTCTTAGTTGCTGAGCTGCTGGGATTCTATTGAGGAAGTCCTTTCCTATACCTATTACTTCCAGAGTGTTTCTTGCTCATTCCGGTACCAACCTCAGAGTTTTGGGTCTGATATTAAGGTTCTTGATCCATTTTGAGTTGATACTAGTACAGGGTGATAAACATGGATCTAGTTTCAGTTTCTTGCAGACGGATAACCACTTTTCCCAACAGCATTTGTTGAAGAGACTGTCTTTTTTTCGATTATATATTTTTGGCACCTTTGTCAAAAATAAGTTGGGTATAGTTGTATGGATTCATATCTGGGTCCTTTATTCTGTTCCACTGGTATTCATGTCTGTTTTTGTGACAGTACCATGCTGTTTTTATTGCTATAGCTTTGTAGTATAGTTTGAAGTTGGGTATTGTGATACCTCCAGCATTGCTCTTTTTGCTGAGAATTGCCTTGGTTATTTGTGGTCTCTTGTGTTTCCAAATGAACTTTAGGGTAGATTTTTCTATCTCTGTGACGAATGTCATTGGGATTTTGATGGGAATTGCATTAAACATGTAGATTACTTTTGGTAGTATATCCATTTTTTTCTATGTTGATTCTACCAATCCATGAGCACGGGAGATCTCTCCATCTTCTGTAATCTTCCTCAATCTCTTTCTTTGAGGGTTCATAGTTCTCCTTGTAGAAATCATTCACATCCTTTGTTAAGTTTACTCCTAGGCATTTGATTTTTTTGAGGCTATTGTATATGGAATTATTTCCATATATTCTTTCTCAGTTTGTTCATTATTGGTGTATAAAAAAGCTGATGATTTTTGTAAATTGATTTTGTATCCTGCCACCTTGCTGTAGCTGTTTATGGTTTCTAAGAGATTTGGGGTAGAGTTTTTTGGATCTTTAAAATATAGGATCATATTGTCTGCAAATGGGAATATTTTGCAGACAAAATTTAGAAATAGGTTAATTTTTTAACCTATTTCTATTCCTTTTATTTCTTCTTCTTGCCTAACTTCTCTGGCTAGGTATTCCAGTACTATGTTGAATAGGAATGGGAATAGTAGGCACACGTGTCTTGTTCCTGATTTTAGGGGAAATAGTTTCAGGTTTTTACCATTAAGTGTGATGTTGGCTGTAGGTTTGTCATATATAGCCTTTATAATGTTGAGGTACTTTCCTTCTAGTCCTAGTTTTCTTAGAGCTTTTATCATAAAAGTGGTGTTGGATCTTGTCGAAGCCTTTTTCTGCATCTATTGAGATAATCAAGTCATTTTTGTCTTTGCTTCTATTAATGTGTTGTATTATATTTATAGATTTATATTGCTCAACCACCATGACTGACTTGGTCATGGTGAATTATCTTTCTTATGTATTGTTGGATTTGGTTTGCCATTATTTTTATTGAGGATTTTTGCATCAATGTTCATTAAGGAGATTGGCCTATAGTTCTCCTTTTGGAGGTGTCTTTGTCTGGTTTTGGGATGAGTGTAATATTGGCTTCATAAAATGAGTTAGGGAGTGTTCCTTCCCTTTCTTTTTTGTGGAACAGTTTAAGGAGGGTTGGTATTAGTTCTTCTTTAAAGGTCTGATAGATTTCAGCAGAGAACCCATCTGGTCCTGGACTTTTCTTTTGTGAGAGTCTCTTTGTTGCTTCTTCAATTTCATTTTGTGTTATAGATCTATTCAGGTGATTAATGTCCTCTTTGTTCAATTTTGGATGGTCATAAGTATCTAGAAATTTGTCCATTTCTTCAAGATTTTCAAATTTATTAAAATATAGATTCGCAAAGTAGTCTCTGATGATTTCCTTGGTGTTTGTTGCTCTCTCCCCTGTTTTGCATTTCTGATTTTACTAATTTGGGTTTTTTCCTCTCCTCACTTTAGTCAGGTTTGCCAGGGGTCTGTCAATCTTATTTATTTTTTCAAAGAATCAACTTTTTGCTTCATTGATTCTTTGTATGGTTTTTTTTGTTGTTTCTATTTCAATGATTTGGGTCCTTATATTTATTATTTCTCTGCTTCTGCTTGTTTTGGGATTTGCTTGTTCTTGTTTTTCTACAAGTTTGAGATATAGGATTAGGTCATTGATTTGAGCTCTTTCTGTCTTTTTAATATATGCACTCATGGCTATAAACTTTTCTCTCAGGATGGCCTTTGCTGTGTCCCATAGGTTCTGGTAGGTCATGCTTTCATTTTCATTAACTTCCAGGAAACTTTTAATTTTCCCTTTTATTTCATCAATAACCCATTGATCATTGAGTAATGTGTTGTTCAGCTTCCAACTATTTGCATGTTTTTTATTGTTGTTTTTGTTGTTGAGTTCTAGTTTTAATACATTGTGATCAGATAGAATGAATGGTATTATTTCTATTTTCTTATATTTGCGGTGGCTTGCTTTGTGCCCTAAGATACGATCAATTTTGGAGAAGTATCCATGGGCTCCTTAGAAGAATGTATATTGTGCAGAAGTTGGATGAAATATTCTGTAGCCATCAGCTAGGTACATTTCATCTATGGTGTGATGTAGATCTAGGATTTCTTTATTGATTTTTTTGTTTTGATGACCTATGTATTGGTAATAGATGAGTATTAAAGTCTCCCACTACTACTGTGTTGGAGTTTATATATGTTTTTAGGTCTTTCAGAGTATTTTTGATGAAACTAGGTGCATTGAGGTTGGGTGTGTATAGGTTGGTAATTGTTATTTCCTTTTGGTGTATTTCACCTTTTATTAGCTTAGAATGTCCTTCTTTATCTCCTTTGATCAATATAGGTTTGATGTCTACTTTGTCTGAGATAAGTATTGCTACTCCTGCCTGATTTTGGGGGCCATTGGCTTGGTAAATCTCCTTCTAACCTTTCACTCTAAGCCAGTGCTTTTTTCTGTTGATGAGTTGGGTCTCCTGTAAGCAATGGATTGTTGGATCTTCTTTTTAATCCAGGTTGCCAAATGGTGTGTTTTGATTTGGGAATTAAGTCCATTAACATTCATTGTTAGTATTGATAGGTATGTGGTGATCCCTGTCATTTAGTTGTCTTTGTTGTTTAAGGGTTTGATTGTGTGCAGCTGAATCAATGTTACTCTCTACTTTCTTGCTTTTTCTTCTCCTGTGATTTTGTACTGCCTGTCCTTTCATGATTTTGTATACTTTCATTTTCAGTGTGCAGGATTACTTGAAGAATCTTTTGTAGTGGTGAATTGGTGGACATATATTGTTTTAGTTTCTGCTTATCATGGAAATCTTTTATTGCTCCATCTATTTTGAATGATCATTTTGCTAGGTAGAGCCCAGACAACCTCACTCCATTCTCTTCTTGCTTTTAAGGTTTCCATTGAGAAATCTGCTGTGATTTTGATGGGTTTACCTTTGTATGTTATTTGTTTTTTCTGTCTTACAGCCTTCAATATTCTTTCTCTATTCTCTATTTTCTCTATTCTCTGTGCTTGTTGTTTTAATGATAATATGTTGTGGGGTAGTTCTATTTTGGTCAGGTCTGTTTGGTGTCCTGGAGGCTTCTTGTACCTGAATGGGCATAGTTTTCTCTAGATTTGGGAAACATCCTATTGTTATTTTGTTGAATATATTACAAATTCTTTTTGCTTGCACCTCTTCTCCTTCTTCAATACCCATGATTCTCAGGTTTGGTTTTTTGATGGAGTTAGTGAGTTCTTGCATATTCCTTTCACAGGTCTTGAGTTGTTTGAGTAATAGTTTTTCAGTTTTTCCTTTAATTTCCATTTCATCTTCAAGTTCTGAGATTCTGTCCTCTGCTGGAATGGCCTTCCATTGTGTTTTGTATTTCTGTTTCATTTTTTTTTCTGAGGTTTTCCATATCATGGGTCACTTCCTTTTTAATATTGTCAATTTTCATCCTTAATTCGTTTATCTCTCTATGTATAGCATTCTCCTTTTCACTTTGGTGTTTATTTAGGGCTCCTATGAGTTCACTTATTTGTTTTTGTGTCTTCTCATATTCTTTATTTTTGTTGACTTGGAATTTCTCGAGTGCCTCCTGTACATTTTGGTTGACCTTTTCTAGTAACATTTCCATGAAATTCTCAGTGATGTCTTGCAGGATTTCTTCTTTCAGGACATTCTTGTGGGCTTTGTTGGGTTCCTTGGGATAGTCTATCTTTGTTTTGCTGGGGTCTGGAACTGGGTATCAATTTTCTTTATTTCTTTCTGAATCCTGTACTAACTTATTTTTCAGGGGAGAATGGTTTCCATCCCTTTTTCATCTTCTCATCATTCCACTTGATGTTGTTTCTGTCCCTGTTCTGTATAATTTAGTATTAGCTAACTTACAATAGTAAAACTAATGAAACCAAGAAAGAAAGAGAAAAAAGAAAAAGAAAGAAAAAAGTAAAGAACCAAAGAAAGTAACAGGGAGAGATGGTGAACTAACAAACAGTGAACAAGACAGGCACTTAGAGAGAAAAAGAAAAAAAAATTCCAGGTTCAGGAACAATAGAATATCAGTTTTATTAATTCTGGTGTTACTCCTTCAGCATCCAGTCCTGGTGTTGGTATTTAAGCAGTAGCTCTGTTGTAGTCTCACCAGGTGGTTGGGTCAGGAGATGAGCTTTGTGAACTGCTATCTGCCCTATTTTAGGCAGTAGCTAATCTGCCACCTACTGTCAGCCATCTACTTTTGCAGGCTTTGTTTACTGAAAGTTTGTGCAGAGAGCTGCCCTTCTCCCCTTCTTCAGTGGAGAGGTTTGTCAGCCATCTACTTCTCCAGGCTTGGTTTAATGAAAGTTCACGTGGAGAGCAGCTCCTTGCCTTTCCCCTCTCCTCTGGTGTGCTCAGAGCACCCTGCCTCTCTGATGCATGTCCTTCTCAGTTCCTTGTTTATTATTCAGCTTTGTGTGTGTGTGGGGGGGTGGAGGTCAGTCTGTCCAGGGGTCTATGCTGGTTTATGCCAAGGGTGGCTGTGGTAATACCACATGCCACTTATTTGCTCACCTGTTGGTCTGAGTCTCCCAAGCAGGTTTGGAGACCGCATCTGGTGGTACAGGAGCCCTCCTGTTTTCTCAGTGTTATGTGGTGTGGAGAAGTTTTGTACAGGCTGGAGGTCAGGAGTGTTGGAGTTTTGCTTATTCTTGTTGGTTTTTTTTTTTTTTTTTTTGCTAAGTGTGGCTCCAGCATCTTAGCAAGATTTTGGATTTATGGAGCTCATGCTGTCTGCTTCCTCCCTTTAGTCACCATATTGGATCTCCCCCTCTGTAAGATTTTACAATTTCTTTGGGGTAGAGTACAGGTATGGAAGTTTGAAGTCAGGACCTCATAGCTGCTAGGCAAGTACTCAACCACTTAAACCATGGCCTCCAGTCCGTCTTGCTTTAGTTATTTTTCAAATAGAGCCTTGCATTTTTTCCCAGGGCTGTCATCACACAAATATCCTCCTACCTTCTCCTCCTGGGTAGTGCCAATATACCTGGCTTGTTCCTTGAGAAAGGGTCTCACAGTTTCCCTAGGTTAGCTTTGAATTACAATCCTCATATCTCCACTTCCCAAGCACTTGCATAGATTATAATTTTCATTAAAGGAGTCAGTCACTCACTTCTTTGATTAAGTTTCTTCTCGTATTTGTTTTTTTGGAGAAGGGTATTGTGAATGGGATTGTTTTCCTGGATTCATTGTCATCAAATTTGTTGTTGCTGTATAGAAGAGCTTTGGAGTATCCAGTTGAAAGTGTTTATCAGAACTAAGGACCTCCTGCTGGAGTCTTGAGGGTCTTTTAATAAAGGATTATGTCAGATTATATCACCTACAGACAAGGATAATTTGACTGCTTTCCTATATTAATCCCTATTATTTCTTTTGCTTGCCTTATTGCTCTGGCTAAGATTTCAAGCATTATATTGAATAGGATTGGTATAGACAATTGTGTCTCATTTGTAATTTCAGAGGCAGTTTTTCCTCCATTTTAAAAAATAAGACTATATCTGCTCATAACTGAAAGTTTACTAAGTCTCTTATTCTTTCTTTCACCTCAGCCTGTACCCTATGCCTCATGGTCAGCTGCATGCTCTACATACTGAAGCAACAGTTGTTTCCCTCTATTCTACTCTGAAAATGCTGTATTTTTTAAAATAAAGTTATGTCTGTTCATAACTGAAACTTCTGTTCACCCCCACCCTCACCCACATCATAAGGAAGCTTCAGTTCTTCTGACTGTATGCACCAGAGGTGCAAATGATTGGACAGTGCCACTAATCTGCCATCTTCTGGAATCTAAATTGCATTTTTTGCTTATTATTGCCTATCTACCGTTTAAGTTGATTGATTTCTCTGAGCTTCCTTTTTCCTAAAATAAAAATAACTTAGAGGGTAATTACAGGTACCAAAAGAGATAATATAAACTAGTTCTTCCTACTGTGCTTACCACATAATAGTTTCTCACACATATTAGTTGCTTTCTTTTTTATTTGGGAGGATATTAACACTGAAATCAATTTAATAAAAATAAGCATTTGTGTGTGCAAGTTATATAAAAGGCTCAAAGCAATTTGTCAGAAAATGTAAAGGAAGGATATATTTGGATAACTTCCTACAATTTTCTCAGGCCAACTTTTAGGACAGTGATAGGGATGTTGTTTCTGAGCACAGAAGTTTCCAGAATGTTTAGATGCTCCAGCACTCACACTATGGCAAAATATGCACTAGGAATATGTTTGTGATAAAGAAGTAGTCCACTATGAGTCCAGTAAAAGAATATTTGAACTAAAGGTTTTACCCTAAAGTGCACAATTTATTTAATTCAAGCTAAAGCAGAATGAATCATAACAGGTCAATAATAATTATGACTTCCTTCATATAGCACATTCACAATAAATGGTAATTTACCATTAAAGAGAGACATATTTCTTTTTCTGTGTGTGTGTGTGTAAGAAAAATTAGCATTAGTCCTACTGAGATAGAACATATTTTCCATTCCTACATTTAGGATTTGAATTCAGTTATTCAGGCCTAGAATATCATGTACAAGTCACTTTCTTGAAGCTTTCCTCCCCCCTCCCACACCATTCAAACTTAGAAAGCATAGGAAGGACTCAATTGTGACCATCATTCCAACTGTACAATGATAGACTACAGATGCACTCAGTGGAGCCATTTGGAGAATATTTCATGTTCTAGTCATTTGTCTTGCTAAATGCATTCAGACCTGGAACTGTATGGGTAGAGAAAGTTGGTGCAGCAGAAGCTGGGTGCCAGTGGCTCATGCCTGTAATTCTAGCTACTAAGGAGGCAGAAAATCAGAAAGATTGAGGTTTGATGCCAGCACCAGTCAAATAGTTTGGGAGACCTTATCTTGAAAATACCTAACACAAAAAGGGCTGGTGGAGAGGCTCAAGAGATAAAATACCTGTTTAGCAAGCATAAAGCTTTGCATTCAATCCCCAGTACCTCCAAAACAACCAAGAATGGTGACTATATGTGAATAAAGGAAATGTGTGCAAATTATTCATGTTTTAAACTACCATCTTTATGTTTACTGTGCTTTGTGCTTAGATTCTTTCCTTACTCCAGTCTTTCCTTCCTTCTTTCTACATAAAGCACTTGATACTTTACTTGAATTGACTTCATTTATTGACTAAGTTAAATGTTATTATTGTTTTCACCAATAGATAAGGATCTCAGATTTGACCACAAAAAAAAGAAGTAAAAAAGAAGTGGCCAGGTTCTATCATTCCAAGGTAAAGCACCTCCCCATCCACATACAGCATTCCCACCCAGATGGAAGGGCACCCTCACACTGCTGTTAGTTTGCCTATAAGCCTGACTCTTTGATGTGCTCATTTTCAGTCACCAAAAAATGTAAAGGTCTCAAATACCCATAGGACTAAATTCAACATCAGTGTTGAAGGGATAACAAAAGAGAAGAGCAAGTAGAACTAATCAGACTGGCAGATTAATGGAAAGAATTATGTCAGATTTTGCCTCTAAATTTATTAATTTTTTCAAATTTTCCATATTTTTTAAGTTTTTTTAATTATTTTGTATTGGGGGTACATTGTGACATTTACAAAAGTTCTTACAATGTATCATAGTTGAATTTACCTCTCTGTCATTCTCCTTTATTCCTCCTCCCCCCATCCCTAGAATAGTTTCAACAGGTTTGATTTTTCCATTCACATCCTTGTGTACATAGTATTTCCATCTTCCTATTCCCTTTCCTATGTCTTCCCCCTCCCACTTGTACCTACCACAAAGACAGGACATGTTTTGCCTTCCTGTTCTCTGTTTTTGCAAAAAAAAAAAAAAAAAAAGTAGACATTTTTGTTTGTTTAAGATAACTATAAAGGGTGTTTCATTGGGACATTTCCATGTATATATGCATTATAACCTGAATTGGTTCATCCCTCAATTTTTCTTCTTTCTACTTTAGTCTCTTTCCTATGGTGATTTTAACAGGTTTAAAATTTTTATATTGGTTCTTATATTGGAAGTGTATTAATCATATTCACCTTCTTAACTTCCTTTTTTCACCTTTCTTCTGTCATATGTGACCTCACCTAGGCATGGCCTGTTTGTCAAAATATTGCTTGTATTTGTTATTGAATCTGTATTCCACATATGAGGTTTTTGGCTTTCTGATCCTGGCTAACTTCATTTAAGATTATGTTCTCCAGTTCCATCCATTTACCTGTAAATAACAAAATTTCATTCTTCTTCATTCCTGAATAAAATTCCATTGTACGTAAATACCACATTTTCTTATTCCATTCACCAGTAGTGGGGAATCTTGGCTGTTTCCATAGCTTAGCTATTGTGACTAATGCTGCAATAAACATGGTAGGCAGGTATCTTTATTGTAACTTGACTTACATTCCTTCAGGAATATCCTTAGGAGTGGTATATGGCAGTTCTATGTTTAAATTTTTAGAGAAGCCTCTATACTGTTTTCCATAGTGGTTTTACTAACTTATATCCCCACCAACAGTGTATGAGGATTCCTTTTCCAGCACATCCAAACCAACATTTGTTGTTGATTTTACACCTGATGGTAGCCATTCTAACAGGAATGAAATAGAATCTTAACATGGTTTTGATTTTCTGTGCACTAAATTAATAGCTTCCATGTAACTTAGTTGTAAGAATCAAATGACAATGCTTTCTCAAAAGGGGTGATTCAGTTTTTAGGAAGCATAGTTTTGTCTGTCCATATATATTTAAGCCATAATTCTTCCTCTAACAGAAATCTGAAAACTTCATTAAAGGGTTCTTGCCTCAAGTAATGAAATAAACTTGAAAATCTGGTATGAGTTTTTTTCAGTGGGATGGGGGAATTAGAAATCAACTGGTGATTTGCAAGTCAGAGCTAAATATTTAATTTTAATCCTTTTTTTTTTTTTACGAAACTGGGATTTGAACTCTGGGCCTCATACTTGCTAGACAGGAGCTCTACCACTTGAGTGACTCTGTCAGCACTCTTTTTAAGAAGAAAGTTTATCACAGTGAGCAAATCATGGATTTTGACACATCTGGGAACTTTTCCTAAACTATTCCACACTACACGTTGAGGAAAGTTATAAAAACTTTGTAACCTAATCTCTTCATCTATAAAATTGAAATAACACCATGAAGGAAATTTGTGAGTAGTAAATAGGACAGTTACTACAGTAGAATGCATAGGTGGGATTTGGTAAGTGATAACAATAAATGGTCTAATTAACTATGCTTATAACTTTATAAATTCACCACTAACACAAAAATTTTACTTCAATAAAATTTTTAAATGTTTACTTAGCAATTTGCATACAGTCAAGCCTATTTTTCCTCCAGTGAAAGGTTTCTTTTTGGACTTTGGCTTTTGTTAATGATTGTTTTATCTATCAATAGAAGTCACTGCTTATTTGTACCAGAGGTCAAAAGCATGAGATAAATAACTTCTTCTATGAGTTTATGAATGCTAAAACTTTACAATAAAGAATAGTCATTAAGTATGAAGGGGACAATAGTATTATTTACTTGCTAGAATAAAAGAGAGTTTCTCAGTGATTTTCAGGACCTGAATCATCTTGGATGAAACTATACTATAAGTTGATTACATATTCTATCTTCTCAGAGAACTGAAGGATCATTGGTGGAGCATACTATGCAACCCCATTCCCAAGACCAGTACATGAGAAAGAACTTACAGAAAGGGAAAGAAAATGAAAAAAGAAATGTACTTTCATGAACAACCTACTCACTATGTACCAAAGGACTAAATCTTGCATGATGAACTTAGACATCATCTGAGGCCCACTTGATTCTTGAAAATAGAATCTTAAATTTGCTCAAAGCCCCACTATAAGCCACTTATGGATATGCAGAGATATTTCCATAATTTTGTTAATTCTTAAGAGTATATCTTTTTCATGGAAATCAGCACTTTTTGACCAAAATCTTAAGAATAGAAAAAGGAGAGTTTGCTGATCTGGAGACCCTCTTTCAGAATATTTAACAACTTGGAAAGGACCCAAGGGAATGGAGTAAATTCACTACTAGATTAACCGGAAGACTGAAAAAGTAATGAAGTGAAGTAAGTAAAGTTGAAACACCTGTATTGCTATGGCAAGTGACCCAGGAAGGGAATAAATGGCTCAGAAACTCCATTATAGCCAAGAGAAAAATCAGACAAACACAAATTAGAGGGAATGCTACAAAATATCTTCTAGTACTTCTCACTTATCAAGGTTATCAGAAACAAGGAAAGTGTAAAAATCTGTTATTATCTAAAGGAACCTGTAATATCCTGGATGAGATTGTCAAAGAGAAAAAGAATATTAGGTAAAAACTAAGAAAATTCAAATAAAGGCTAACCTTTAGTTAGTAATAGTGAATGAATATTGATTCATTAATTGTAACAATTGAGTCATAGTAATTTAAGAATGTGTGACAATCAGAGAAACTGCCTGGGGGGCACATGGAAAGTCTATACAATCAAGAACATTTTCTGTACATCTGAAATTATTATAAAAGGAAATTTTTATGGAAAAGAAACTAGACTTGGCAAGGTAGACCAAGCAGTAGACACAAAAGCAGCTATCATGTCAAACAAGGTATTTTGCTATAGCATATTGACATAATATGGTTTCAGGTACATGACGTATGACCATTCATTTGGTGAATGCATTCCTTTCTATCCCATCAGGGTAGAGGATGAAAACAAGTTTACATAAAAATGGATAATATATTCACAGTTTTAATCCAGAGTTATGTTTACTTTTTATTTCTGTATCATGATATAGTGAAGAAATCTTGATAATCCTGACTTCCTCAAGGTTATCCCATTAACTTGGTGCGTTCACTGCCATCACACTAATTGACCAGAACAAGCAAGACATGGCTACAATGCAAAAGCCCTTGAAGCATAACTGATGTGCAGGCAAGTAGCTAACTCCTATGAGTACCTGGAGACCTAATCACTTCTGTGAGACATTTTAAGGACTCAGGTATTAAGAATGTTTCAGAACATGCCCTTAAGTGAAAGAAAAATGATGCAGTTTATATCTCCTCCTTGAAAGAAATCTAATTCCTGGAAGTCTATTTTTTTTCTGGGGGTTGCCCATTTCATAACTTGGCATACTGTTCTGGTCCATGTATTAGATGTCAGGAAAGGAAGTCAACTTTAATTAGAGCCCAAAGAAAGAAGAGTTCTGCAGAAATCTAAGCTGTAAGACAATCAAGCCTGCCTTTTGGGCCACAAGATCCAGTAGAATCTGTGGTGACTTAGTTGCCATTGGTGGGATAAAATGCACTGAAGAACTTATGTTAGGCCCCAATAGAGCTTCAATGCACAAAGTCTTGAGCTCTGGTAGAAACAGAAATGTGACCAAATGACCACACATTTAGAACTACCTGTCATGACCTGGATCCACCAGGCACACAGCCAAGCAGTAGCTGCAGAAGAAATCCATTTATAATATGAATTTTTTTCAGGATTGAACAGAAGAAGAACCAAGTTTGATCTGAATATGGGTCACCTTGGTATTAGCATATAAGTAAAAAATAAGATGGCCAGTGGCTGTAATATATCTCACTCAATATATCAATGCAGTTCTAGTAGATCAATAAGAAACTTGGTGATAAGTAGGTTACTTTCAGGCGCCTTCCAATTTAACCTAGTGGTTTGTTCTCAGAAGAATGAACACTTAATCCAAGTGTGTGTTTTCTTTTTCAGTAAAGAGAATCTCACACAGCATCAGCCAAATGAAGAGCAGTGCCCTCTCTTCTTGATTTACACACACATAAACTTGTCCTGGAGCTTTTAATGTGGAATAGACTTTACTAAAACTTTGGAAAGATGGGGATAGGAGGACTGTTTACATCATTGTAAAGCAAACAGCCTGAAAATAAATACAAGCCATTATTATTCTAAATTCTTTTTCTGTATGTTTTGGTCATTTTCTCTCCTTTCCTTTAATCTGTGTTCACTTTTCTTCTGAGGAGCAAAAGGCACCAACTAATCAAATAAAAACTGACTCATTTTCTTGTTTAGTATAATTCTCCCACTGACTTGCTGTTCTGTAAGTCAGTTCTGGTCCTTCCTTTACCCACTAAGAGCATGTAAAGAAAGATTTTGAATTAATGCTGTAAGAGCCTCAGTCTCTGTGTATGGGAGCTAGAGTGTTTAATCTTTGAGATACAGATATAATAAAGCCTACATCACTTACACAACAAACAAAACCTTTGAACTCCATTTCCTAAAATAGATAAACTAGGATAAGTTTCTGTCACTGTAACTATGGTATCTATGTGAATGTACTATCTAGACTTTCTAGTAAGTAACATTGTAATATCTGGGCATGAATTTATTTGAGAGAGAGTCAAAATTTGCCATAATGGATACATTTCAAAATCATCCAGAGAAAAAAGTCCAGGGTTAGGGTTGGGAGACTTAGTTCAAGTTTTACTAATTAGCTAGTGTCTTGGTTTTATCTTCTACAAAATGAAAGCAAGTAAATAATAATGCCTGCCCTGCTTGACTCAAGAAATTGATATGATAATTAAATGAGAAAACAGATTTGAAATGAGAAACAAAATAGAAGGGTTTTAGTTTAGTAAGTGAGATTGCAATAAGGTTGCCATCATCACAAAGATTATTTTACATCATACTTAAACATTTGAGCATGGGATATGTACACGTAGTTTCTACAACTACATATTATTGAAAGTAAAGGTTTTTTAAGATGTGGGGCTTAGTGCCAGGTATGGAAATGCTTTACTAAAAAGGGATTAATTTAGTTCCCAAGAGAGTGAGTTGTTATAAAAAAAGATCAAGACCGGCTCCCTCCCTGTTTTCAGGCTTCCTCTTTCTCCATGTGATCTCTTCTCCATGATGACATCTCTCATCTTATACCTCAGCCAAGAGGGCCATCGCCAGAGCCAATCACATGCTGGCACCATGTTTTTGAACCACAGTTCTGGAACTGTGAACTAAACAAACTTCTTTATAAAATATCCAACCTTAAGTTACTGATCAGAAGTTGATAAGCTGTGGTCCTCATTAGATACATCTACCCATATAAATGAAGTTTTATCGGACCATAGCTATTCCACTCATTCACTATGTTTCTAGCTGCTTACCTGGTACAATAGCAGCAGACATCGCATGGTCTGTAAAGTCTAAAATATTATTCTCTCTTGCTACACGCACACGCACACACACACACAAATACACATACACACAGAATGGTAAGTAATACGTTATTTTAAATGATATGATTAATTTACTCTATAATAAGAAGAGGAATACTTATGCACATTTCCTGATAAGCCCAAAAGAAGTTCTTTTCATTACACCATGTGGCAGTTTTAAGGCCCATGTGAACCAGACAATGACTCTTGTCTCCACTATATTTTAGCTGTACATGAAACATTGACTGGGAAAATGTCAAAATCTTTAAAATTTCCCCTCTAGATTAACAGCAAGTATTTACTATGAAATCTTGACAAGATAAATATGTATCCAGATTTTAAAACTTGCATTCAGGTAAGTGCAAAGAAAACTACTAAAATCAGACTGCACTGTGGTTTACCAGGTATGGAATGGCCAGATCACATGAATACAAATCATGACTTGACAGATTAGTACTTCTGTGCCTTTGTGCAGGGTACTTACTTTCTTTGGGACTTAGTTTCCTCATTTGTAAAACAAACTGTATGAACAACTGCAGCAGAGGTCTATGAGGTTTAAATAAGATAAGGTATGGAAAGTGCTTAGGCCAAATTTTGATGTATGATAAGTCCTTCATAATTAGTGGTTTTATAACAATTATTATTATACAATCCTGTTTCTTCAACTTAGATATCTGTTGTGGTTAAGGAATGACTCATGCTGAGGCTTTACTCTACTAAATATCAACTATCATTATTTCTGAGCATTTGCTTTGAGCCTGGCAAATTGACACCTTGTAGTAAATTAAATATCATTATAGATGATAGATAGATAGATGATGGATGAATAGATAGATAGATAGATATTACAATGATGATGATGCTGATGTGTGTGTATGTCTGGAGAGAGAGAGAGAAATACCCTAAAACTCCTTTCCTATTTCCTATATATCTTCTAGTGAACAAAATCCTTTTTATGGCCCATTATATCAGATGTTCAGAAGTAGACTGGAGCCATGTACAGTGGGATTACTCATATCTGTAATCCCAGCAACTGGAGAGGCAGAGATCAGGAAGATTGCAGTTTAAGGCCAGCCTGAGAAAAATGTTAGCAAGATCCCTTATTAGTCAATAAGCCAGGTGTGGTGGCACCATAACTGTGATCCAAGCTACATGAGAGGCCACAGATAGAAGAATCATGGTCTGAGACTGCCTTAGGCCAAGACACAAGACCCTATTTGAAAAATAACTAAGGCAAAAAAAAAAAAAATCTGGGAGCATGGCTCAAGTGGTAGAGCCGCTACCTAACAAATGTGAGGTCATGAGTTCAAACCCCAGTACCATGAAAAAAAAAAAGTTTGCCAAAGGAAGCCACTGGTACACCTTTTTGTGTTATTGTGATTGAGGGATTCATAGTGTATTTGCAACATTTTCTGTTGCTACAACAAAGTGCTTGAGGCTTGATACTTTCTAAATTAAAGAGGTTTATTTAGCTCACAGTTCTGAAGACTCAAAAGCACATTGCCAGTATCTGGTTCTGGTGATTCCCCTTGGCTGGTTAACAGATAGCAGATGACATCATTGAAGGAGCACATACAAGAAGGGATCCCATGGAGAAAGAGGAAAGTGCATTTACTAAATTAGCATGAACTTTGTGCATACTACTAATAGTAATAATTAACAAATATTAAATGTTAAGTATATTTTATGTATAGTACAGTACTATCAAATTGTATATTCTCTTGTGTCATACTTATAATCACCTTTTTAGGTATATATTACTTTTATGTCTCACTTCACAGAAGAGGAGTATGAGACTCCACATAACTGTCTAAGTAAGCAATAAGATGATGTTTGGCAGGTCTGTCTCTTCCTTATGCCAGGCCCTTTCCCCTTGGCAATCTTAATGATAATTGTTATCTCCATTAATATTAAATGCTGTATTTATTGTATGCTGGCACTGTGCTAAGTGTTGCTCTGCATTCAAAATTTACCTTAAAAGTCAGTATCAGTGAAACTCAGACAAGATAAAAATCTACATGTGTATGTTGATAGAAGTCAAAGGAGCAAAAGAAAAATAAATTATTTTGGAGAATGAAGAGTGAAGTTACAACAACTAAACAAATAAGGGAATAAAAGAGAGAAATCAACTAGATTACTTAATGCTGGTACACACTGAAAAGCAAATAAGCGAAAAAAATCCCTGAATATTTAGGCTTCAACCTAACGCATAATTGAAGACTTTAAAAATATACTGTCATGTAAACACTTAAGTTCCCTGTGTTTACTTAATCTCTCTCAATCCCCCCTCACTCTTCCTTCTCTCCCTTTCTCTTTAATGATATTCAGGGAAGATGACAAGTTCCCAATAAAATCATTATAAAGCATGAAAGAAAAGGAAAGTGTTCATATTCCTAACAAATTCAGAAAAGGTGAAAAGTTCAACGCCAGAATTGAACATGAGAATATAAAACTCTGTCCACTTGCAGAGGGGTTTGAAATTCCAGAGATTATTCAATGGAACTCCAATACAATCTTACTTAGATCATTCAGTTTTCATGACAGACCCGTGGCAGCTGTTACTACCCTGATCATGTTGTGTATCAGCTACTGGGACAAAAGGGTGTGGAGACTCACCAGAAGTTCATATGTCCCTAAGTAAATGGCATATCTAAAGATAATCAAAGAGGAGCTCACCTTTACTCTCAGGAGATGAAGTCAGATAATAAAGCATGACGTGGAAACTTGACCGTCTTTGGAGTACTCTCTTATCATTCTAAGTTCTCTCATCAACTTTTTTTTTCTTTTATTTATTTATTTATTTTTTGGTGGTGCTGGGAGTTGAACACAGGGCCTTGTGCATGCCAGGCAAGCACTCTACCACTGAGCTATATCTCCAGCTCCCTCTCATCATTTTATGCAATAGAAACTTAAGATAATGTTTACTACTCATTTATTGAGCATTAGGGGCAGATCTGAGACTTTACATCTATCATATCTTTTAATTTTCTTCAGAATCCATTGACAAAGTGCTACTATTACCACTAGCCTACTGAGGAGGAAACTTATGTACAGAAAAGACAAGTTCTGTAAGGACATACACTTATTAAAGGGGGTTGTTGATTTAAACTTAGGCACATTGACTCTCACTCTTGTATACTTAGTTACTATTCATTATTCATATCATCTCTTTTTTTGAGGTGATGGTACTAATAGGTACTATGTACATGTAAGACTATATCACATATAATAACTGCTATTTATTGAACAACTACAATGTTCCTTGCTAGTTAATATGCATATGTTATCTTACCTAATATTCTAAACACTTTTCAATATAATATTAATTTCCTCATTTTACTGGCAGGAAACTAAGTCTCTAAAGGATGAGTCACTTGGTCAAGATCACACAGCTGGTATCAGAAGTCAAATTCAAACTCAGTTCTGTAAGACCTTCCAAGCCTCTGTTCTTTCCATAAAGCCAATGTTGTATCTTCAGTTGCAGTGAATAATCTGATCTGGTAGTTAAATGATCTGAGTTTATTCAGCCTCCTGATCTTTAAACAAATGCCTTTTTTTTTTCTGGTAAGAATTGTAGCTCAAGTTTAACTGCTTTTGCCTTCTGAGGCTTTGCAGTTGGGGCTAAGCATTTTGCTCAGTCCAAAGCATCACAGAGGCTCCTCTCAGGAAGAAAGCCAAGGGACTCCACAACAAACACCATCCAGTGTACATGGGATCAGATGCTCCATATTTCCTCCTTTAAAAGAAAATGTATTTTAAACACTTCCAAGAGTATGAGATATTTATTGTAAAATGTCAAGTGAGGTTTTATGATCAAAGTTATGCCCTTGCTTTCCTCTAACCTCTTCACTATTTCTCATTCTCTTTCAATAATGTCACTTCTTTATCCTGTGCTGTGAATATGATGCCTTCCCAGAATTCCATGTTTGATCCTCATTAATAGTTATTCTGTTTAGAGAATATTCTTTCTTTCTTCCACAGCATTCCTTTTCTCTTCTCAAAATAATTCAACTTTTTCCAGTCTTAGTGTTTGAATTGTGTTGACACCCATGCATTCAGAGAAAGAATAGGCCCTTCTAGACCATCACCAAAAATCATAATCCCATCTTCCTTCCTGGATATGGTAACTGGTTTACAAAGATACACATAAAGTCTGGTATAAGGGAATTGGCATAGGATATTCCTCTGTCCCAAATTAATTGACAGGAAGTGAGCACAGAATTTAAACTGGACAATCAATGAATTGGTGCAAGTCAGGGCAGGAGTTGAATGGAAGCTCGTTCTTACAAGATATTATTGAATTGTAGGGCCAAATTTCAATGAATGTGCTATATTTTTGGACATTTCAGTTATATAAATCATTAAATTATAGAGTTTGAATTTAGCTTTCTGTTACTTGCAGTTAAGCACTTCTTAACCTAGTTTGTACACTTTCCCTCTGAGGAATGAAATTACTTTCAATACATCTAATTATGTCACTTTTCCAAGGTTCCCTATTTTAAACATAAATATCTTGACATAAATAAATGAAATAATGCATTAAAGTTTTTAGCATTGTCATAAGTCCCTGGATTCAATCCCCAATAGAAAATGTTTTTAGCATTGTAGTTGTCACATAAATACTCTTATTTATATTAATTTACCTTTTATCTTCATCTCAGATTCTATAGCTACAAATTAACTACATGATTGTCTGTTGACTCTCTATTGAACAGTTCCACTTCAGTGATTCTTTAGGACTTGAAAGTCAACTTGTCTAAAATTAAGTTCAATATTATTTCAACAAAGTCTTCCTCCTCCAGTGTCAGATGGACAATTGTGCCCAGCACATCAATTGTAGATGCCATCAAAAGTTCTGTTTCATTAATCTCCAATACCTTGTCATTAGCAAATTCTGTTAAATCTGCTTCTAGAAGCTCTCTGGAATTTCAATCCTTCCGTTCTCATGACCCTTGCTTTGGTCCAGATCCTACTTATTTCTCAGAGGGACTGTGTCTATGTCTTGTCCAAGATGTGGCCAACAGGCAGAGTCTGTGGACATTAGCTTCTCCGGGGAACCCTCAGCCCTCTTCACCCTGCAGAAGGTCCTGTGCAGGCCATCAACATGGGTGAATCTCTAGGCTGGAAGGGAAACTGTCTAGAGGTGACTGGGGTGCCAGTGTCCTCATGGGTGTTGCACAAGTGAGGACCTCACACTCACCACTCAGTCCAGTGCAACATGCTGGGGGAAGGTGGCTCCCAGTAGAAATATGCCCACAGCACCTTCATCATGCTGGCTGAGCTGCTGAACAGCCTGATGGACAATTGGCAATGGCCAATTTATCTAGTCCCCATTCTCTAATAGTGCCATTTCTCCCACTAGTCTAATTTTCTTTTAAAACATAGATTGAGCCATTCAGCTACTTAAATATCATAAAAACCAATCATTGCTCCCACTGTCTAATTACAAACCATTATTAAAGTATATCTTGCCTGTGAAAAATCATTCTCAAGACTCATCGTTCTCAGTCCTTATTTCATATGCTTTTTTCCCAGTCACCCTTTACTCTCACCTATATCTTTATTCAGGCTGATCAACCTTCTCAGTCTAGAAAATCCCTGTTAATCTTTAGGACTGGTCCAAATGTCATTTGCTCCAGGAAGCCTTCCCCACCCCCTAGAACATAATTACTGATCAGCCCATATTCCTTTCGAACATTCTACATGCTTTTACTATAATGTTTATCACAGTGTCTCAAAACTTCCTATTTACTTTCTGATTCCTCTTTTAGGATCTGCATTCCTGAGAATAAGGGCTATGCTTTTATATAGAATGTCAAAAATCATTTGAAATGAGTGTAAATGTTGTTATATATTGACTGCCTCTTATCTGCCTGACTTTATTAAAAGTATGTTAAGCAATAGGCATGCCTAGAGGAAATTGTATCTGAGGCCATTTGACGGTTTCAAAGTCACATACTTAAGTACCTGATCCAGAACACAAATAACCCAAAATTGTGAAATTCTAGAGCTCATGAACTTTCCACTGTGATGTATTGCTTTCTTGGACATGAGTTTTCTTTCAATTCTCACATAATTAATTTGTTTTGATGTTACCTAGTATATGCATTTGTTTATTCATTTACTTTCAAATCTTAAGTAAGGTCATTTTTCTGTGTTTTCTTTGTCTCAAAAGGATATATTGAATATTCTCCCCCCAAAACTATAATAAAATTATTTTTTTCTATTATATAAGCTGTAATTCCACTTTCCGTACCTGGAGATAGAGTCCTTTGGGACTGGTCACTGGGATTTAACAAACATGAAACTTCCGAAGACTTAGTAGTGGCTTAGTCTTCAAAAGCAGTAATCCTTCAAGACCTTTCTGTGAAATCTTTGATTATCATGATGACAGAAATGTGTAGCAAGAACATTACACGCTCATGAGCTCTTTACCATTTGGAGAACTCATTTTTGCTTGGGTTAGCACATAAATGCTTTATTCTACTGAGACAACAGTACCTAATTAAGCAGTTAATTTATTATAAATAACATCATATTATTTCTAAATATTACTTCAACTGGTACTTGATCTTCATAATTGACTTGCATGAGCTTTTTTCTCTTTTATTGTATATTTCTATGCATTTTGCCATTTAAATATTTGTTTATTTATGTGAACACCACCACAAACAGGATATAGAGCAGTTCCATCACACACAAAAACTCCTTTGTCTTACCTTCCTAGAAACACCTCAACCCTATCACTATGACTAAAACTCAATTATCTCTTCTTCATCCCTATAGTTGTCTCATTTCAAAAATGTCACATCAATGGAATCATAGACCATCTAAAGAAAAATATTAAGCAATGTCCCTACTTCATGTCCTTATCCTTCTAATCCATCCTTGCAAGCCTGTGGTATAATTTTTAATGCTGTTTTTCTCTTGTTCAAGAACCTCTCTATGTCATGAAACTTCTCTGCCTTTACTTTTACAGCTATCAGTGCTAACCCCATCCTTCTTTTATAGATGGTTCCTCCTTTTGCTCTCCGTCATCAACTTCCTTCTTCAGTCATTGTTCTATCTTCATTCCTGCTTCTGCATATAGTGCACACACTTTCTGTTACCTTGACCACTCACCTGTTTCTCTCCTCTGATTCAAACCCAATTCAGAGTTGATGTCTTCTTTAAGAGTTCTGAACTCAGGCCTCACATTTGCTAGGCAATGCTTCACCACTTAATCTGTACTCATAGCCTTTTTTTTTTTTTAACCTTAGTTATTTTTCAGATAAGTTCCTGTGTTTTTGCCTGGGACAAGCTTCAGACTATGATCCTTCTACATGTACCTCCCTTGTAGCAAGAATTACAGGTATGTACCACCACACCTAGTTTGCTTTTGTTGAGATGTTGTCTTGCTAACTCACTCTGCAGCACACACACACACACACACACACACACACACACACACACACACACAAACATACCCTGGGCTGGCCTCAAACCACAATACTCCAATCTCCTTCTCCAAGTATCTGGGATAACTAGAATTACACATCAAGCCAATCCAGATTTTAAGTCTCAATTAAGTTGTGGTTCCTTCACAAATTCACAAAGGTTCTGAATTTCAGAGGTTGTTTCCAATTAATTGTGCTTATTTGGTTCATTTTTAAAAATTACCTCCAACTAGATTATGTAATCCTTAATGGCAAGCAAAATATTGTGTCAGCTCTTGAGTCACCCATGTTATAAAATATAGCTCTGAGAGTTAGTATAAAATAACAGAGATTTATTAAGCCATGGTCACTTCACATTGACCAAGTATTCATCCTAGGGTCATATTTTTTTTAGACCCAGTGAAATGAAAGGCTTGAGAAACCACAGGAACTCTTAATTGCCTGATTTTTCTAATCAAGCAACTCGTGGTGATAATACTGAGTAAAATTTGCAATATAGTCAAAGTCTCCAGCACTCTGTATACATAATGTGCCCATAGTCTTTGCTCGGTCATTATAAACTATGATTGAATACAGTCATGGGGAAATGTCTCCAGAAAGCACTGTCAAAAAAGAATGAATTTGGATTTTCTTTTCACATACAAAAGAATTGTGTTCCTTCTCAGGAGTTTGAAAGGAAGTCTGAGCTCCTTTCCCAAGATGCTGTACCCTTAATACCTCACTTCCAATAAAGACAACTTCTTGGTACCTGCTACCATTTCCCCTTTCCTTTGCTTAGCTTAGGCAGACTCCCCACTTCACCTTTGCTGAGCTCATAATCAACTCAAGCATCTTTCTTAAATCAGCATTCCAGATAGCCAATTACTAAGAGTAATTGGTCTGATTTAGCACAATTACAGAAATTTATTTTTCACTCTGACCTTTAGGTAAAGTCCAACTCTTACCCACAATGTGGAAAGCTTTTGGACTCTGTTCCTACGTACCTTCAGAATCTTCTAAATAATTATTACTCATCTACTCTTATACAAACTTTTGCTCTGGTCAAGCACCTTTACCCAATTGACCTAAACCGACCTAACACTAAGTGGTGTCCTTGGCAACTCTCTCACTTTACTCAGAAGAGTGAAATGTAGATAACAGGACCTGTTTATGAGGGTTAGCATGAAGACTATTAAATCATGTAAAGTGCATACATGTGTTCTCTCATTTAATTCTCCTAAATAATAACATAAACCTCTCAGGGTTATGTTCCCATTTAACAGAAGAAAAAATTGGTAGTATCTAATACATGGTCACAAACTTCTTTATTGCTAAAGCCAGATCATAACAGTACACCGCCTGATATCAGAGTCTACACCTTACTTAACAAAATAAACAAACTTAATTCTCTATCATATCCAGGCTACCTGCTAGATATAAGTATGCAAAAATGCATTAGATTAGATCTTGTTCCAGAGACACTATAGTAAAAAGGCAGTCAGAAAGACCCATGGTGTGACATAAAAAAAGATCTATCAAGGGATATTTAACAAGAGCTACCTATCAGGACCCATTGAGATCAACAATATTAGCAAGATTAAGTCTTTCCAAGGGAATCAGAATAGGCTCCCATAAAATGGCAACACCAACAAGGAAGCTTAAAGGAAGAGGAAATTATATTAGATAGAGAAAACTAGAGAATACATAGCAAGGAAGTCCAGACAGAGGAATAACCATATACAAAAGCAAGGAGCTCAGGTGGCAAAGTGGTTATTGGGGTGATGATTTAGTAACATTGTAGCTAAGAATTTGAAAAGATGAGGTTTAGTCTACTAGATGGGCAACAAACCTTGTTATAAGCAGGTTTGATTGTTAAACTATTCACCTTTATAGATCATTGACTCATTTTCAAAGAGGAATACATGACCAGATTTGATAATTATTCTTTCAGATATTTTTGAATGTCACCACACACAAAGCATTTTTAGAAAGATTAATTTGTAATAGCATATTGACACATTTCCATGAGAAAAAGCAGAGGCAGTGTCCATTTCAGAGGTTATGTATTCCCTCATTGAACATATCAAATTACTCATCATTCATCCATTACCCACTACACATCTTTACTGAACTATGCTCTAAATCTCTATTACATACTTAATAGCAAATAATTTACCTTTTAGTATATTTAGTATAAAAATTTGTGACAAATATAAATAACAGTCAATCTATCTGTGGTTATTGATTTTGCTGTTCCTGTTGTTGGTTCTCAATAGCACCATGTCTTCATGGCTCTTTCATTATTTAACCCCTTCCTACCTACCATTTTCTGTCTTATTTTTATTATGTTTATGTTTATTTTATTTTTATGTCTTTTCTTTTGTTCTCAGGAAGATGCTGAAAGTACATGTATACTACCATGCTGATTCTTCTGATACTTCTTTCCCTGCCTATCCCTAACATTTAGGCATTTCTTAACCTTTAACCTTCGACTCTCTTCTGTTATCACTATATATGCATTACCTGGAAGATCTTTCCTCTTTAATGACTTAAAGTGCTGCATCACTCTCAATGATTTCCTAATCTAGGCACTCAATTGAATTCTCATATTTGAATCACATCATCAAGAGAGAGAAAGGCAAAATGCACATTATACATTTCAGAGATTTATAGGCAAAAGAACAAAGACTATGGAGAATGAGAGCCAACAGAAATGAGGGATTATGGAAAGTGAATTTTATTTTCTCTTGATTTTGTTCAATTTTAGGGGATGAGGAAGTTTTTGCTGATTTGTACACTAGGGAGAAAGTTGCTGAAGGAAAAAATAAAAATAAAAGATGGAGAAAGATGACTGAAGAGGCAAGATATCAGGGAAGATTTGCAGAGAGGACTTAATACAATGTGTGAATATGATGGCCATTTAAGAACACAGATTTCCCAGAATTGAATTAGAAAAAGAGGATGGGTCAGTTGTGCAGATGCATTAAAAGACAGAAAAACTCACTTCCTTGAAATTTTTTTTCTATTATCTGCAAATCTCAGGCACTGGTGTGTAGAGTGCTTTCAATGCCTGAAAAAACCTTCACTGGAATAGATTTGAAGTTTTTTCAATACTTTCAACATTTTAGCAATTTCAACATTGATCATTTAATCAAGGAACCAGCTGCCCACTAGACAAAATGAGTCAAGGCAAATAGAATCCCTCCATGTCTTTTCTTCAGACATTGGAAAAGCAAATGAATACATGAATATTGTGTGTGCTTGTATGTTTGAACAGACTCCAGATAATTTTTTTATATACTATGAAATTCTAAGATATTATAATTAATTTCTCTGTTAGCTTAATACACAGAAAGCCTTTATGTGGCTGAGCTTTTTTTGGTCTGGGAAAAATCCCCAGAATGTAGCAAACACACATAGTAAAGTACACTGTGCGTTTCTAAGAGTCTCCAAAAACTGAAGACAGTAAGTCATTCAGAATAACACCAATGGCAAAGCTGCCGGAAATGAGCACACAACCTAGTTCAAATGACCCTTTCTTTTCAAAATGTCAAAAAATAACTGTATAAGACCCCAATCCTGCTAGAACACATTAATAGGATTTGTATTCATAATCCATAGGCGGAAGTCTGAAACAAGTCTTATATGACCCAGCTGTGTTTTATGAGGAAAGTGAAGCTGACAGTGGAAACATGGTCTAAAAGACCACAAGATGGCAGCCTGCTCATGTTTAACTCTTGAGTGGTTCCCTTAGATCTTCTAAGTCTTGTTTTTAAGACCATGGATCTTATGGTAGAACCCAAAATCAAGTGTAGGAATTTAATCAAGAGCCAAATATGAGTGAAAATTAACTTCCTCTTTTTAAAATTTATTTTTATTTTTAAAATTTAATTTAAATTTGTTCTCAGAAAGAAGCAGAAAGCACAAGTATTCTTTCTGGGCTGACTGCTGAGGTTGGTAGACATTAGGCCACATGAGTAATTCCAGCCAGGAAGACAAACAGAACAAGTCTCTTCCTGATCATGGCAACTGCCTCAACTCAGAGGCCCTGACATCCCTGCATTTTTTTTTTCCAATTAGGCTTCTAAGTGATTGAAAAATTACTCTTTTACTTACTGAAGTTCTCATTTTCATTTAATTACCTCTGTAGTGTTCACTTTCAATGGCACAATTTTTCATATAAAAATTTTAGAAAAGGCAAAAAATAACACCATTCAATGAAGGCAGCCAATATCTTTGAGGTTCCTTTGTAAAAACTTATTTCATATGCAATGTATACTAAAGAAGGAAAAGTTTCAAAAAATGAAAAGAATAGCATAAAATAACATTGTCTTACTACAAAAACATAAACTCTGTAAGCTAGTTTATAAAACCCTTGTCTACATTACTAGATTAACTTTTCAAATGGATTTAACTCCATTTAGATACTGTTATGTAAATTTAAAAACTTTTAAACAGCATATTATATACATTTTTCTACTTCAAAAATATATACCAAAAATTGGAATGGTTTTATAATATAATGTTATGTAAATATGCAATCCATATATGCTGTTAAAAACACTATAATTTAATAAAATGAATAGTTAAAAAGGAAAATAAGAAAGAAAAGAATGTGAAGGAAAGAAGATCCATATCATCAGAGGGGAAAACAACCAGGAAAGGAAAAACCAAGAGATAAGGCAGAAGTAGGGCTGTGTGAAAGAAAGGGCTAATGGTAGAGAAGTGGGGGGAAAAAAGCAAAGATGATCTACAGTAAACCACCAAGCAAAGGCTTGCTTTCCATTTAAGCTACAGGTCTCAGATTATCAGCTTTTATTTTTGCCTGAGAACACTATCCCAGATATGATAATTTATATAAATATTTATGTAATACATTATTTATAAGGTCACAAAATATATGTAGATAAAATGCATGTACATTCATTTTTTAAGTACAGGCAGACAAAAGATTTGTAGAGACACATACTGAATTGGAACAAGCTATAAAATTGGGGATCTAGCTTGTTCCCCTCCTATGCAGATTATTGAGCTAAAACAAATGCAGGAATATTATGGGACATGGGTCACACTAAGGGGAGGCTGTGCACGGGAGGGATTGGGCAAGGGAATAAAACCAAAAATTTGGATGAGGTTGATGTGCTCACTGTACAGGAATGAATATAGATATTTTAAACTGGCCAGGGCCACCATAGGAAGTAGAGCAGGGAGGAGTGAAGAGGACTGGTAGAGATGAACCAACTGGCATTGTAATATATTCATGCATGGAAGCAGTACAAGGAATCTCTTTGTGTAGCTATCTTTATCTCAAACTAGCAAAAACGCCACGTTTCTCTTGTTATCTTTTATGTTTTTTCTTCTACAAAATCAGAGAACAGGAGGACTGAATAGGTTCTGCCCAGCCAGGATGGGTTTGGCATCAGTGAGAGTTGGGAGGTGGTGGGGAAAGTGGTAGGAGGATGAATATAGTACAAATAATGTATACACATGTATGTAAATACAAAAATGATGCCTGTTGAAACTGTTCCAGGAATCAGGAGAGCAGGAATGAAAAAAGCAGTGGAGGGGAGAATTCAAGTATGATATATTTGATACGTTGTAAGAACCTTTGTAAGTGCTACAGTGTACCCCCACCCAACACAACAATAATATAAAAAATAAAATTGGGAATCTAAGGGGATAGTAAAAATAAATAATTTGACTTTTTACTGGATAGCTTTTAATGTTTAGAATTTTATAGTAAACCATACATTGTATTTTTAATGAATAAAAAGACAAAGTATCAGCTCTCTGAGTGCATAAACAGAAGGGGAAGAAGATGATTTCCCAAAGTGTGTGGATCACCTCTGACACTCCACTGAACACTATCTTCAGCAGCCTCAGAAGTTCTTATTCTCAGTTGGTGTCATATGACTCTCATGACATACTGGGCATTTTCATCCTCTATTGAAAGAAGTTCTTTGTGAGGTTTGGATCTGGACTTCATATAGTTGCAGATGGCAGCATTAGGATCATGAAGAAGTAGGATAGATTAGGAGAGTTGAGTTGTAAAAATGAGAGACATCAGGGGAAATTTTTAAATTCAGAAGATTTTAAATTGAAGACCCTATTTTCTGGGAGTAACACAACAAGATGAGAATGTAAATTGAAGGAAATATTAAGTTTTTCAAATCAAAGATATTCCAAAAATAAAGGTGATCGAACTGGGAATGACCCACTTCAATGCTTTCCTCCAAATATTAAATTGTGGATTCCTGGGAGTCTCCAAAGATAAGTTTTGAGGCCATTGTGAATATTTCTTAAAGGCCTACCAGTAGTTACATATTTACTATAAGTGTAAATTAGCTTAATATCAAGATTTTCTCTTGTCTGGAATCATCTCATCTCACTTAGATACATCCTGCTACTGTCTGACATAGAAATTCATATGTGTTAATAATGATGGGAAAAGAATGAATGGTTACTAAAGAAACAGAAACATTACCCTACCTTTTTTTAATTGGTTAATAAAAAATTCAGGTATTTATACTATATGATTTTCATATATGTATATATGGTAGAATATTTCAATCAAGCTAACCTATATATTCCTTCACATACTTATTATCCTATGGTGAGAAAACTTAAAATCTATTTTCTCAGAAATTTTTCAAAACAGGTTATTAGTAACAGTAGTCACCTTAATGTATAATAGGTCTCTTGAACTAATTCTTCCAAACTGAAATTTTGATCCTTTTGGTGAACATATTCCTCACCTTCCACCCTCCAATTGCTGGTAATCACAACACTAATCTCTGCTTCAATGACAGGGACTCTCGGGTTCCACAAATAAGTGAAATCATGTCATTCTGTGCCTGACTTATTTCACTTAGTAACATAAATAAAAAATAAAATAAAACCACTGGGTTATTAGTCATGTCAGTTGGATACCTGATAATACTAAGGTAAAGAGTAGAGTACCTGCTTTTGCAAGTGTGAAACCCTGAGTTCACACCCCAGTCCCACTGGAAGTAAGGAAAGAAGAAAGGAAGGAAGGAAGGAAGAAAAGAAGGAAGGAAGAGAGGGTTAAGAAGGAAAAGGAAGGAAGAAAGAAAAGAAAGGATCAATGCAGACTGATTTTAAATATGAATAACTTTTAATGAAATCTTACCATTTAATTCAAGTAATAGAAGACATCCCTTCATTTCTCTGGGAGAATTGTTAAAGATTAATTTGGCAATGGGCTAGTTTATAATCAACTAAATTATTTGAGAGACTCTGCTAAGTCTGTGGAGAAGGTAAATTTAATCTTTGAACTCCAGGCAGATTTGTATGAAGGGTCACATAAAATACATGAAAAGTACCACAGAAATAAACAGACCAAAGAGCCAAAAAGATTCTATGTTTCTTAAAGAAATATATAAGAATGTTTCCAGAGGTATAAGGAAAAAAATTTACTAATGGAAATAAAGAAAAATCCAGTTGGAGGAAACAGTATGAAAAAAAGCCTGGAGGCATGAAACATGCATGGTAAAATGGAAAACAGTAAATACAGCATTATTGCCAGAATTAAAGGTGGAGAGGATGTAAGGGGGAAAAGATCTGAAAAGAAATTCAAGTCCAGAAGACACAATGTTCTGAATCCCAGGTAATGAAGATTTCACTTCTTTCTTTATTCCATGAAGTGTCCTTGATTTTGAGTGGGAAGTATTTTCTTTTCTATGCTTTAGAAAGATTTATCTGGCTGCAACAGGCAGATAGTACAATTGAAGGCCAGAAAATTAATTATTAAAATAATTCTAATGTCAGATGTTGAAAACCTGAAATAGTACATTATGTCAAGAAAAAGAGTGTGATTTGGTCACAAAGATATTTTCAGTTTGCAAAGGTAGACACAGAGATTTTCTCTGTAGTTGTCAACTGCATTCTTGCCTGCCCATGAAGAAGATCTATAGTAAGTGTTTCAATTTTACAAAGAACATTTGGAAACATCCATAAAGAAATATTTTCTTTGTGTGCTTGAGGACATCCATCATACCCCACTGCAAAAAGGAAAACCCTGACAAGGTAAAGGTCTGGTGTTTGCATTTCCAAATCTTGTTCTGTCCTTTAAATTGAAACTACCCTGTGCCCAAAGAATGGAAGTAGTACATTCTACTACTTCTTTAGTGGCAAGTGTCATCCCTTTGCCTCTTTTCAGGAGGACAAGTTGCCCAAGTTTATTCTGGGAAGTTAATTTTGAATTGACAGTATGAAATACAACCATGACAAAGACAGGCTTCAAAATTACAGATCTAAAACTAAAGAATGTGAGGGCTTGAGGAAAAATTAAAAATTATCTCCTTAGACTTTTCTCTTTTCATCAGCAAAAGCTCTTTTGATTTATTTTTTTTTTCACTTAATAAAGAGCTTCTTTTCTGTTCATGACCACTAGGATCATGTATTCTTACAGATGTCTAATCCACCATTCAAATCCCAGAAAGTCTCACAAAGGCACCAATAAGCAGGTGGCAGATTTCATCATCTTTAACTAGTCAGTACGATCTTAATGCATTGATAAATTCTACACAAAAAGCAGTAGTTTGGTATCTTTCATGTTTTGTGATTTCCATTACCTTTGAGATATTAAAGACAATTCAGTGATCCTTGTCGTTATTTTATATTCCTAAATTCTTCAGGATCCCAGGGAGTTTAGGTGAGGAACACTAGTTTTAATCTGATTTCAGAGGAAAGTGAGGGAAAGAAAAGTGTAGTGACTTGTAGGTATGTATAAGCATAATCAATATCCTATAATTCAATCTTAAACAGCTTTCTGGGTCAAAGAAAAGAAGCCAGTCTTAATATGTGCTTCAGTGGTCCCTAGAGTTCCTGTACTGTAAGGCATATTATATGCTACTTTAGTTTCTGATCTGATGTAGATAGAAAGTCAATGACTGCCCATTGAGCTCCAATCCTATCTGTAGGTTTTCCCTTGTTTGTGTTTATACCAAAAAACACCTCTCCTAGATCCCACAACTTGCTTAGTGAAATTCCCCATATTGCTTTCACACTGCCCTCTGGACATATTTCTGCACTTTTTAGATCACTTTTAAATATCCAGGACAAGGAAAAGAGAATAATTTTTAAAAAATCAAAAAGACAAAAAAGAAAAGAACACAAAACTCAGAAACAATGGAAAGAAGTGAGACAAGGTGATTGTCTTGGAGGGCAAACATAGTTGTCCAGTAATTTTATCTTAGTGGGTTAGAAGCCCTGGTTATCACATCTCACTCCTTTGCTTTTCTTCTGATTTCTTTTCTTCTGTTTTACTCCTGCCCCCTTTTTCATAGATCTAAGGCATTTCAAGGACCACATTTCTGTTGAAAATTTCCTGCCAGTGAAAAGAAAGAATGTTATCAGATTGTCTGGTTATGAATTGCACAGATATGAATTTGATTCCAAATTAGTATTGGGAAAAAGATTTGCAGTGATGAGACATTGTGCCAGTGTATATGGTCTGACATGTACACACAATATATGAAATGTCTTTTGCCCTGGGGTATTTTTCTGATACTTCAGAGATACTGTCATAGATCCTTGGAATTTTCTTTTTTCTAGAAAAAATTTCACTAGTTCCAAAATATTTATGAGACTTACATCTAGATGCATTCCATGGGTCCATGTTCCTACTTTATATGCTATCCAGATCTGAACAATTCCTTTTTGAAAATGTTTTAGAAAACAATGCAAATAATATATGTTTATTGAAGAAAGTTAGAAAATAGACATAAAATATTTTGAAAGTATCTATGAAGAATTTCTATGCAAGAAGAGCTGCTTTGATATTTTACCATATAGTCTTCCAAAATTATCTATATTCATACATATATTGCTAAAATTTATCAGGAACCAAAGTGAGGTTTTTATGTGGAAATGTATATTTCTGAGAATGTACACCAAAAAATCACCTTGAAGTAGATGGTTTTCCAAGAATGCCACTTAACTGACACTAATAATCATGAAAATTTAAAGTACATTTTAACCCAAGATACTGAAACAGAAGTCAACAAACTTTTACTATCAAGTGCCTAGAGTGAATGTTTTAGGCTGTGGGTCACATTGGGCTTGGTTGCACTTCATCCTCCTCCTCTTTATTCTTCTCCTTCATTTGCAAACTATTAAAAAAATATTAAGGGAAGAGAGGGTGGATCAACAGTAGAGCACTTGCCCAGCATGAGGGAAGACTTGAATTACTTCTCAAAACACACACACACACACACACACACACACACACACATAATTAAAAAATAAATGTTAAAAACATTCTTAGCTAACATGCCATAAAAAATCAGGCAGTGATCAGATCTGACCAGCCTACCAAGGTTTGTCCAATCCCCCTCTCCTTCTTCCTCCCACTCTCCTTCCAAAGGAAAGATTAAATAAGCTTCTTAATTACAGACCAAGGCTCAGTGCTCTTTGATTCAGGGAACTCATCACTGTGGAAAACTTGGGTAAATTTACATGGTGATCAAAGAGCCCCTTGGGCATAAAAGAATACAAACCTAAAATACTACCCTTTGAGAACCAATTTTAGTAGAGCCCTTCTGGTTAGTTGACTTATTCTCAGCTGAGATTTAACACCTGAAAGTATACCAAGGGTTGCAAAGTAGAACTAGATAGATAGTAACAAACATCTTGATTATTGGCCCGAATTCTTACATGATTGGGGAAAAGACTTTTACATAGTTCATGACTAAGATAATCTAGTGAAAAAGATTGTCCTTTGGGATTAATGACTAAGGGTATGAATACATCCTTGGAAAGTCTTAATCCTCAATATCTGTTTTAGTCAGATTATGCTCTCCCTGGTTCACTGGAATAACGATTTAGATATCACTTCCAGTCTGATGGACAGCTTTCCCAGAGAGCTTCCCTTTCACAGCTCTCCCCAAAATGATCACTCAGAGTTCCAGACTTCTTCCATCTTGTAACATCACCATCTTTAATGCGTAGTCTCCACATTTGCCATGGGAGAGGCAGAAACTAAGCAATCACTTGGGTTTATCACAGTTGTGCCTGAAATTGGCAAATGTTACTTTCTCTCATTCACAAAGGTCAGATTCTATTAATAGGGTCCCAAACTAACTTCAAAAGAGGCTTGAAAATATGATTGTACTATGTGCCCAAGAAGAAGAAAACTGTAGTTTAATATCTACCCAATCTGATAATGTACCTTTTAACCCCATGTGGGTATGGTTCAGTGTTGGGAGAGCATCTGGAGAATCTGTCATAATCATATAACACTAGTGTACTCACAGTGATCTCAAGTATGTGCCATAACTTCAAATACCAGCTCTTATTCCTGATTTACTTAAGAATAATGGAAGTGGTTGTATGCTGAAACTAGCCTAGAAGCTATTCTGGTTATTTGGTTCTCCCTTTGCATCATGTTTGGAGGCCAGATGCAATAGAATCCTTTGAACTGAGTAAGCTCTGAAGGTTTTAGAGAACAGAAGGTAGAAAGTCATTTATTAATGCATTCATATTATATAGCAACATATATGCAATAAATGTGTATGATAAATTTTGATTAAAAATAAGGAGGAGAGATGGTGGGGGCAATCTAACCAATGTACAATGTAGCTTATTTGGAATTGTCACAATAAATAACCCATGTAGAATGGATATATCCTAATAAAGATGAAGGAAAAATAAATAAATAAACTGGGTGCTGGTGGCTCACACCTATAATCCTAGCTACTCAGAAGGCAGATACCAGGAGGATCAAGGTTCTAAGCCAGTCCAGGCAAATAGTTCACAAGACTCTATATAAAAAGTACCCATCACAAAAAAGGGCTAGTAGAGTGGCTCAAGGTGAAGGCCCTGAATTCATGCCCCAGTATAGCAATAAGTAAATAAATAAATACATAAAAGGGATTCTATCATACTTCTTAACTAAGATATGGCATATAATTAAGTCATATCTTTTTGTTATACAAAATGACATCACACTGGGAAAAAAATTTAGCCACAGATGTTCATTCCAGAAGAGTCTTTTCATGAAGATTAGAGATGCTATTGTCATCTAAATTGTCAGGCTGATCTTATTCCTATTTTTTTATTCATTTATTCACAAGTGCATACATTGTTTGGGTCATTTCTAGTCCCCTGCCCCCTGCCACCACCCTCTTTCCCCTCCCCTCTCACTTCTGCCCTTATCTCTAATTTTCTTGAAGAGAAGACGTAAGCATAATAAGAAAGACAAAGCATTTTGCTTGTTGAATTAAGGGTAGCTATACAGAGAGATTCCTAGCATCACTTCCATGTACAAATGTGTTACATCCAAGTTGATTCACCTCTAACTGATCTTTACACTGGTTCCTGATCCCCTTCTTGTGTTGACCTCTATTGCTTTAAGGTTTCTGTATTAATTCCTCTGCAGTGGGGACATCAAACACTTTCATGTTTTGGATTTTCTACCTATCCCCATACCTCCTGTATGTGCTCTCCCCTTGTCTTGTGATCCAAGTCCAACAACATTACTGTATTTGCCCTGATCTAAAGTCTGTATATGAGGGAGGACATATGATTTTTGGTCTTCTGAGCCTGGCTAACCTTGCTCCAGAATGATGTTCTCCAGTTCCATCTATTTACTTGCAAATGATAAGATTTCATTCTTCTTCATGGCTGAGTAAAATTCCATTGTGTATAAATATCACATTTTCTAGATCCATTCATCAGTAGTAGGGCACCTTGGTTATTTCCATAACTTGGCTGTTGTGAATAATGCTGCAATAAACATGGGTGTGCAGGTGCCTCTGGAGTAACCTGTGTTGCATTCCTTTTCCCAGGAGTGCGATTGCTGGATCATATGGCAGATCTATGTTTAGATTTTTAAGAAGCCTCAATATTTTTTTTCACTAGCTTGCATTCCCATCAGCAGTGGATTAGGTTTCCTTTTTCCCCATATCCTTGCCAACACCTGTTGTTGGTGGTGTTTTTGATGATGGCTATTCTACCAGGTGTGAGGTAGAACCTTAGTGTGGTTTTGATTTGCATTTCCTTTATGGTTAGAGATGGTGGGCATTTTTTCATATGTTTTTTGGCCATTTGAATTTCTTCTTTTGAGAAAGTTCTGTTTAGTTCAGTTGCCCATTTCTTAATTGGTTCATTGATTTTAGGAGAGTTTAGTTTCTTAAGCTCCCTGTATATTCTGTTTATCAGTCCTTTGTCAGATGTATAGCTGGAAAATATTTTCTCCCACTATGTGGGTGCTCTCATCAATTTAGAGACAATTTCTTTCGTTGTACAGAAGCCTTTTAACTTTATAAAGTCCCATTTGTCCATTCTTTCTCTTAGTTGCTGGGTTGCTGGGATTCTATTGAGGAAGTTCTTTCCTATACCTATTAGTTCCAGAGTGTTTCCTGCTCCTTCCTGTACTACTTCAGTGTTTCCAGTCTGATATTAAGGTCTTTGATCCATTTTGCATTGATACTAGTACAGGGTGATAAACATGGATATAGTTTGAGTGTTTTGCAGATGGATAACCACTTTTCCCAGCAAAATTTGTTGAAGAGACTGTCTTTTCTCCATTGTATATTTTTGGCACCTTTGTCAAAAATAAGGTGGGCATAGTTGTATGGATTCATATCTGGGTCCTCTGTTCTGTTCCACTGGTATTCATGTCTGTTTTTGTGACAGTACCATGTTGTTTTTATTGCTATAGCTTTGTAGTATAGTTTGAAGTTGGGTATTGTGATACCTCCAGCATTGCTCTTTTTGCTGAGTATTGCCTTGGTTATTTGTGGTCTCTTGTGTTTCTAAATGAACTTTAGGGTAGATTTTTCAATCTCTGTGACGAATGTCATTGGGATTTTGATGGGAATTGCATTAAACATGTAGACTACTTTTGGTAGTATATCCATTTTTACTATGTTGATTCTACCAATTCATGAGCATGGGAGATCTTTCCATCTTCTGTATTCTTCCTCGATCTCTTTCTTCAGGGGTTTGTAGTTCTCCTTGTAGAAGTCATTCACATCCTTTGTTAAGTTTACTCCTAGGTATTTGATTTTTTTGAGGCTATTGTAAATGGAAATGTTTCCATACATTTCTTCTCAGTTTGTTCATTGTTGGTGTATAGAAAAGCTAATGATTTTTGTGAGTTGATTTTGTATCTTGCCTCTTTGCTATAGACGTTTATGGTGTCTAGGAGTTTTGGGGTACAGTTTTTTAGGTCTTTAAGGTATAGGATCATATTGTCTGCAGTAGGGATAGTTTCACAAATTCTTTACCTGCTTGTGTTCCTTTTATTTATTCTTCTTGCCTAATTTCTCTGGCTAGAAATTCCAGTACTATGTTGCATTGGAGTGGAGATTGTGGGCACCCTTGTGTCATTCCTGATTTTAGGGGAAATGATTTCAGTTTTTCAACATTAAATATGATGTTGGCTGTAAGTTTGTCATATATAGCCTTTATAATGTTGAGGTACATTCTTTCTATTTCTAGTTTTCTTAGAGCTTTTATCATGAAGTTGTGTTGGATCTTGTCAAAAGCTTTTTCTGCATTAATTGAGATGATCAAGTGGTTTTTGTCTTTGCTTCTATTAATGTGCTGTATTACATTTATTGACTTGCGTATGTTAAACCACTCCTGCATCTCTAGGATGAAGCTGACTTGGTCATGGTGAATGATCTTTCTGATGTATTGTTGGATTCGGTTTGCCATTATTTTATTGAGGATTTTTTCATTGATATTCATTAAGGAAATTGGCTTATAGTGCTCCTTTTTGGAGGTGTCTTTTTCTGCTTTTGAGATGAGTGTAATACTATCATCATAAAATGTGTTAGGCAGTGTTCCTTCCCTTTCTATTTCATGGAACATTTTAAGGAGGGTTGGTATTAGCTCTTCTTTAAAGGTCTGATAGAATTCAGCAGAGAATCCATCAGGTCTTGGACTTTTCTTTTTGGAGATTCTTTATTGCTGCTTCAATTTCATTTTGTGTTATATATCTATTTAGGTGATTAATATCCTCTTGGTTCAGTTTTGGATGGTTATAAGTATCTAGAAATCTGTTCATTTCTTCAAGATTTTCAAATTTATTAGAATATAGGTTCTCAAAGTAATCTCTGATGATTTCCTTCCTGAATTTCTATGGTGTTTGTTGTTATCTCCCCTTTTTTGCATTTCTGATTTTACTGATTTGGGTTTTTTCTCTTCTCATTTTAGTCAGGTTTGCCAGGGGTCTGTCAACCTTATTTATTTTTTCAAAGAACCAGTTTTTTTGTTTCATTGATTCTTTGTATGTTTTTTATTTTGTTACTATTTCAATGATTTGGACCCTATATTTATTATTTCTCTCCTTCTGCTTGTTTTGGGATTTGCTTGTTCTTGTTTTTCTAGGAGTTTGAGATATAGGATTAGGTCATTGATTTGAGATCTTTCTGACCTTTTAATGTATGCACTTATGGCTATAAACTTTCCTCTTAGGACTGCCTTTGCTGTGTCCCACAGATTTTGGTAGGTCATGCTTTCATTTTCATTAACTTCCAGGAACCTTTTAATTTCCTCTTTTATTTCATCAATGACCCATTGATCATTGAGTAATGTGTTGTTCAGCTTCCAATTGTTTGCATGGTTTTTACTGTTGTTTTTGTTGTTGATTTCTAATTTTAATGCATTGTGATCAGATAGAATGCATGGTATTATTTCTTATATTTGCTGAGGCTTGCTTTGTGCCCTAAGATATGATCAATTTTGGAGAAGGTTTCATAAATATATGGAATGCTTCATGAATTTGCATCATCCTTGCGCAGGGGCCATGGTAATCTTCTCTGTATCATTCCAATTTTAGTATATGTGCTGCAGAAACAAGCACTTATTCCTGTTTTTTAAGGGCAGGTTCCCCAGGTTTCCCATAATTTGCATGAGCTACCTGACATTTTCTCAGTTAATTGTAATTGTCTTTAATAAGAACAGCCAGGATTATATTCTTTTGCTTGAAGTACAAGAATTCCTAAATAGTACACATTTGTAGCCCAAAGACCTTCATTCTTTTTTCATTAAAATTATTTTTGTGCCCAAAAATCCATCCTATGTAGATCATGTTTCATCTTATTTCTGTCACATAATTTATTCCCTATTGATTATGCTTCATTCTTTCTGAAGATATGGTAGTGGTGCTCTTAATGATATTGCTATCAAATCTCTGATAAATATATTTCTACCTATGAGGAACATCTTTTTCCTCCTTTGTAATTTTAAGACATTTTTGCACTCTCTTAAGGGCAAACATTTTATGTAAAATTTAAAATAATAACTTTTTACACATACCTTGATATCTTGTTTATTCTCTGCAGTTCATCTCTAGAAATTTACAATGTCTTTGTAGTCTAATGTGGAAAGTGTACAATTTACTCAAAATGTAAATTATGAAATTAGAATGAGTTATTCTTAGTTATATTAGCCACCTAATTTATACATTAAAAAAAACCTAAAAAACTAGTGACTTAAATCAGCAATAAGCATTTTTTCTTTATCACATATTCTGTGTGTCAGAAATTTAAGAGTGACCCAACCAGGTTTTTTGGCTCAAAGTTAATCATGACATAGCAATAATCTATTGGCCATTCTTCAGATACCTAAATACTTAACTCAGACTGCAGAATCTATTTCCAAGCTGACTAATTCAAGTGGCTTACAATTTAGTGTTCATTGCTGGTTGGAGGCCTCAGCTTTCTTTACATATGCCTGTGTGTAAGGGAGAAAGTAGTACATAACTTTCAACAGTAACTGTAAATGTGTACAATCTTAATTCTATAATTAAAAGATGTAGAGAGTCATTCATTTAATGAATAGATTATAAAACCATATCTGTTTGATGTCTGTAAGAAACTCACCTCACTGGCAAAGGTATACATAGACTGAAAGTAAAAGAATAGAAGATGATATTTCAAGCAAAGTTAACCTCAAAACAAACATGAAGTAGCTATACTCTTATCTTACAACATAGATTTCAAGTAGAAATTAGTCAGATGGGATAAAGGTCACTACATACTAATAAAGGAAGTCTATCAAGAAGATAAATTCAGTCTATGTACTGAATGTGGATACATCCAAGTTAAGTAGTGATTTATTTATTTAGATGAGGTTCTTGCTATATAACCCAGGCTGGCCTGCATGGAACTCATGATTCTCCTGCCTTCATCTCCTGAGTGCTGTGATTTCAGGTGTTTTCCCCCCTGCCTGGCTTAAGAAAAGTTTTTAAATGACCAGTGCATGATGTTATGAAATTAGCCACAGGAAAACATTTTTTTCAAAGTATCAAATCATTGGATTAGAATATATCAGAATGTGAAAATTTATTGATGCAGTTTCAAATTTTACTTGGAACCAAACTTTAAAAAAAACATTAGCATTATATTAGTTGTACAAAATATAATTTCATTTTGACATTTTCATACATGTACGTACATGTTCTTTGATCATATTCATCCCCCATTACTCTCTGTCATTCCCCTCCCCTTCACACTGGTTCCCTGCCTCTTCTTTAATAACCCCCATTCTGCTATCAAGCTTTTTAAAGATCTAGATGCATGTTTAAGAGAACACATGCAGTATTTGTCTGAGTCTGGTGTACTTTGCTTAACATGATGATCCCCAGTTCTATCCACTTGCTGCAAATAGAAAAATTTTGTTCTCATTAAGGCCAAATAATTCTCCATTGAATATAACATTTTCTTTATCCATTCATCCATGGATAATTTAGCTATTGTGAATAGTGCTGAGATAAACATGTATGTACAAGTATACTTTCAGAAATTACAACTATTAAAATTTTTTGTAAGGTATCAAAGAATATAAGAAAATTTAAATTTTTGTCTTCAACCAATGGAGTACCTTCCAACAAACTGAATGAAGAAGCATATATGATAATACAACTCTCTATTAATAAGCTAGGTATTAGAGATTTGGAAAAATGCAAAACAATGTCACTCATTGCACTAATTGTTTTTCTGTTTTAGAAAATAGTTTTTAAAAAAAAACACATATTTTTATTTTAGTATGAAATGATTCGTGCTATCTTAAAATTAATTAAAAACATATACTTTAAATTTTTCTGGTTTAATTCTTAAAACAGCAAATATAAATAGTATTAAGTCATATAATTTAATGTTTGTTGAGCCACTCAATAACTTTTAGAGTATAAAAAGACAAAAATGTTTGATGATCATGACATCATTCTGCTTCTCAAAAATAAAACAAAGGTGGTTATGTTTCTGTCCTCAAAACTTGACTTTTAGCAGAAATGAGAAGCTTACAAATAAGCACAGAAGTAAAAGAAAATACTGAGAGTTGGAGAAAAATGCCTAGAAGTAAATACTCCCGGTACTGTGACAATAATGATTAGAGGGACAATAAAAGGCTGGTCAGGGAAGGACTCTTTCAGGAAAGACAGTTATGCGAAGAGGTAAAGAAATTATGTCATTTGCTAGAAAATGGATGGAGCTAGAGTTCATTGTGTTAAGCAAATCAACTTGCACAAAGACAAGTATCACATTTTCTCTCCTATGAATAAGCGAGGAGTGAAGGAAGGATGGGAAATCAAAGAGGGACTGTGGAGCATGTGGAAGGAGAAGGGAAAAAGGTGGAAGGAGGATAAAAGTAATAGAGTGGGTGAATAAGATCAAAGTACGTTATATCCATGTATGGAAATGTCATATGAAACCCCTTTGTACAATTAATGTACACTAAAATTTAAAAAACCTGAGGTATCAGCAGTACACCAGGCTATGGAAATGGTGATTTGCACATAGGGAATAGCAATGCAAAAACTCTGAAGCATTGTGAAAAGCTTGAACTAGATTTCAGAATTATATCATTCCAAAACCACTCTTCCCTGTCCTCATAAACCACGACTGGGATCTCTGAGGCCAGTCATGCGCTCCTGGAGCACGGAATGGAGATTGCCTTGAGTCTTTCTGCTCATGGGCTTTACATTCAGTTAGCTGGCAGGTTACTTATGAGTTTGCAGAGAATCTTCATTTTGCTAGGAAGAACTCTCAAGAGCAAAGCTTTCAGCAGTGCCAGGAAACTGCTGTTGCAAGAGTAGTAGGAAAATGAGTAGAGTTGAATTTCACAGGAAGAAGACTTAAATGGGACCTATAAATTATGTAGCTATTTTTCTATACCTTGGCCTCAGCCTGGAATTTTTCAAAATAAATTATTTTGGCCAATTTCACTGTGGTTGCAAATATTAAGTTGTGCACTGTGGTCTCCAAAGCATGTGTCTGTTGCTGTGCTGGCATTTTGAAAAACCGCTGTGAGCAGCTGAAGGCAGTGGTAGCTCCCAAGAAAACCGTGCTCTTCTTCCTCACCCCCAAGAAGCTTGTGGAGGGCTCTATGGTAGAATCAACATCTGTATAGTAGGGGAGGGAGACCATCAGCACTATTTCACCAAATGATGGGATTTCCTATTTTTGCAAGAGTCAGAAGATAATATATCTTCTCCCTTCTGCAACTGAGAAGCAACTGAGCAAAGTTTAAAGGAGAGCATGAGTCAGTGAAGACTTCCTTATGGAAGCCCTAGACCACGAAGGTCAAGCTACATGCTGGATCAGCATGAGGCAAAACGACTGGGTGATCAGGAAAATTCAGCAGCTTGCTATTTGATTCATAAATTGCATCTCTGATTTATAGCTTTATAATCAAAACAGCCTGGGTTCATGGCTAGTCATTGAGTATGGGGAACTTTCCCATCTACATAGGCAATGAAACATTTATCTCAGGCTTTTCTACATAACTCTTTCCTTCATAAAAAAAGATATTTATTCTCAGAGTTTCAGTTAATACCCCTACACTAGTGACTCAAATCCTTATGTCCAATCCTGATTTCCTAGAAAGTTAATATCCTTTATGTTTACTATTGGATATCTTATCACACAGCTACATATCCAAAATCAAACCACATATCAAAAAAAAAAAGTTCCATGGACCAGCCCTCAATGTTGACATCATCTTCTGCCTTCCCACTTTTGTACCTGGCTGCTTTTCTTTCCCAGTTTTTGGAATCCAAACCTGGAGGCTCTTCATGGCACTAGCCATGAAGATATTACTCATATCAATCTTGCCAATACCAGCCTGCAAATAACTGTGAAGCTGACATGTAAGCCTGAAGCCAAGCATGCCTAGAACTTGTATACTTAAATTAAAGCATACTAAGAGCATCTTGAGGTAGTCTGAATACAGGTGGCTTTGATTCTCTGTTTCAGGAGAGTAAAGTAGTAGGACAATAGTTCTTACATGAGATTCCTTTTAAGTGAAATTACCTTGATGGAAATGCCCTAAAGTGAAGTTCATGAATTTTAATTTGCTGAAATCTTTGGAATAGACCTGGGAATATTTTCCCTAAGGATTGTTCTTAAAGTCTTCCTTTAGTTCTGTGATATATCCTGGGATTTTCCTGATTAATTCTACCTTTGGAAGAAAGGTAGGGTAGAAGGAGGTTAGATTAAACTGACTTTTTTTCTGTTTGAAGTCAGAAAAATCAAGCTAATATTAACAGGGCAACTTAAAAATCAGAAAGCTAGCATGAAAGTCTGATAAATGCAATAAATCTAATACCTAAAACACATAAGAGGTGTTGATCTAATCAAAGTGGGTATGAGAGACTTCCATAACCTCAGTGCTCTCTGTCTGTTTCTCTCTCTCATCTCTTTTAATCTTATATAGATACACACACTCAGGAACTCCTGAGGCATAAAGTAGAATCTTAGAATTAAGTAACATGCCAATAATTTTTATCTACTTCCAACCAACTGCAAAAATGACTATCTATGGCTATCTATTGCTTAAAAATCTACAGAGGCTCCATTTACTGCATCAATTTAAATTTTAGTCCAGATATAAAGGCTCCCTTCTATTGCATTAATTCCAATTTTATGTCAGATTTCTTTCCACTATATAAAATGAACTTGAATTTTTCCCATTTTCATTGTTTCCAGTATTGGCCAGGACCTTCTGTTAATTTAGTACATATTTCATCTTGTAACATATAACTGATCACTTAGACTTTCTGAACATAGAAGACATTGTAAGGGCTTAAAGAAGAGAGCAAAAATTACTTTTCTATTCAGTATTTCAATCAAGTGTGTGTGTGTGTGTGTGTGTGTGTGTGTGCGTGTTTGGAGTATGCACACTCATATCACCTCTGACAGTATGCAGTTTGCATTGCCCAATTTGTTTTTGCTTTGGGATTTAATTCACAAATGAAATTTACATATTTATCATTTACAACATATTGCTGTGAAAAATGTATATGTTGTGAAATGGCCACATAGAACTGGTTAACACATGCATTATCTCACATACTTATCATTGTTTTGCAATAAGAACACTGAGATCTACTTTGTGAGAAATAGGCCTAACTTTTTGAGCCACATTTTTAAAGTTCAACAGTTGGGAAAAAATGAAATATAGTATGTGAGGATGGGCTTTGTCAGTATTTCACAAGATATTTATTGGTTTCTCTCAAGTACATCCTCAACTTCTATAAATAATAATGGATGTTCCACATGTTTTAGCAGAAAAAAAGTGCATTTTTGGCATAAGTGAAACATCAAGACTCTAAGAGATTGAACTCCTGAGAAATTCTGATGGCAAAGAACAAAAGTAGTGTGCAGTTTCACAATTAAATAATTCTGGGCAAATGTCCTTGTACGTTTCTCAGACAATTTTATTTCTTGGACAGCAGCAAAGTGAAGTACTTCATGCTCCACCTTCATTGCACTCATACTCAGTTATTTCAGCAAGGTCTCTTTCTTATTTTATTCATGTTATTACTATATTCTCCTTCATCCCCCACACCATCATCACTTCCTTGGTGCTTCTGCTTTTAGGATGAGTCCACCCTAATAGGTTCAGTGTATTCCTAGATAAGGATATATCCCTGAAAGAAATTTTGTGTGTATTTATGCTTTAATCTATGTAAAAACATTTTGTTTCAATTATCACTTTTTGCTCCTTAAATGTATCCATGTTGCTCTTCTCAATCTACTTTACAGAAAATCGGCATTGTGTCCCATCACTGCAACTTGCTCAACCACTTCTACTGTGATGTCCATCCAGAGGGTGACCCAAGTCCCTGGTTCTCCAAATACTGACCTAATGAACTCCTTCATATTTGTCCTCTCATGGACTTGTGAGGAGAGTTTCTCTAGCATACATGTATAAAGGTAGGATTACTTATTTGTAAAAGGTGGCACCGTTTATGCCACTACACTCTGTAAAATTGCTCTCTAGAAAGATTGTAACTTAGTAACATTACTAGAAGGGTGTGGAAACTGAAAAACACTTGGCATAAACCAATTTTATATGTTTGTTAACTTGACAGGTATAAGCTTATTATTTTAATTTGTATTTATCAAATTACTGTATGTTTAAATATCTCTTCATACCAGGAACCAGTACCTCACACCTGTAATCCTAGCTACTCAGGAAGCAGAGATCAGGGGGATTGCACTTTGAGGTCAGTTAAGGCAAATAGTTCATGAGACTTTATCTCTAACATACTCAGCACAACAAAGGGCTGGTGGAGTGACTCAAGTACCTGCCTAGTACACATGAAGCCCTGAGTTCAAACTCCAGTACCTCCAAAGAAAAATAGCTCATCATAAACTTACATTGACCATCAAGGAATTTACAAACTAATGGGTAATACATAATAAAAATATATAAACATCAACATATAATATAATGCAAAGAAGTGATAAGTCATATAGAAAAAAATATAAATAGTGAAGAAGTATGACATTAGCTAATGTACACAAAAAATATCTTTCTTGGGAGATTATACATGAGATAAATACAAAATTAGGAGAAAATAAACTATGGAAGTACTTGAGGAAAAAGTTCAGTGCAACAGGAAATAGAAAATACAAACATCTGAATTAGAAATAAGTTTAGCACACCTGGGAAATGACAAAGCCCATGTGACAGAAATAGCAAAGGTGGCAGGAAACAGAAAAAACGATTGGGGGAGCAGAGTTGAGAAGGAATTAGCCATGCCAGGGCATTTCGAGTTGAGTAAGAAGCTCAGATTTTACCTGAGTGGAGCGGGAAGTCATTGGTGGATTTGAGTAGCAGTGTATAGTACTCTGGTTTAGTTTTTTATTATTATTATTATTTTATTATTCATATGTGCATACAAGGCTTGGGTCATTTCTCCCCCCTGCCCCCACCCCCTCCCTTACCACCCACTCCACCCCCTCCCTCTCCCCTCCAACCCCTCAATACCCAGCAGAAACTATTTTGCCCTTATTTCTAATTTTGTTGTAGAGAGAGTATAAGCAATAATACGAAGGAACAAGGGTTTTTGCTGGTTGAGATAAGGATAGCTATACAGGGAGTTGACTCACATTGATTTCCTGTGCATGGGTGTTACCTTCTAGGTTAATTCTTTTTGATCTAACCTTTTCTCTAGCTCCTGGTCCCCTTTTCCTATTGGCCTCAGTTGCTTTTAAGGTATCTGCTTTAGTTTCTCTGAGTTAAGGGCAACAATTGCTAGCTAATTTTTTAGGTGTCTTACCTATCCTCACCCCTCCCTTGTGTGCTCTTGCTTTTATCATGTGCTCAAAGTCCAATCCCATTGTTGTGTTTGTCCTTGATCTAATGTCCAGATATGAGGGAGAACATATGATTTTTGGTCTTTTGGGCCAGGCTAACCTCACTCAGAATGATGTTCTCCAATTCCATCCATTTACCAGCGAATGATAACATTTTGTTCTTCTTCATGGCTGCATAAAATTCCACTGTGTATAGATACCACATTTTCTTAATCCATTCGTCAGTGGTGGGGCATCTTGGCTGTTTCCATAACTTGGCTATTGTGAATAGTGCTGCAATAAACATGGGTGTGCAGGTGCCTCTGGAGTAACTTGTGTCACAGTCTTTTGGGTATATTCCCAAGAATGGTAATGCTGGATCAAATGGTAGATCAATGTTTAGCTGTTTAAGTTGTCTCCAAATTTTTTTCCAGAGTGGTTGTACTAGTATACATTCCCACCAACAGTGTAAGAGGGTTCCTTTTTCCCGCATCCTAGCCAACACCTGTTGTTGGTGGTGTTGCTAATGATGGCTATTCTAACAGGGGTGAGGTGGAATCTTAGTGTGGTTTTAATTTGCATTTCCTTTATTGCTAGAGATGGTGAGCATTTTTTCATGTGTTTTTTGGCCATTTGAATTTCTTCTTTTGAGAAAGCTCTGTTTAGTTCACTTGCCCATTTCTTTATTGGTTCATTAGTTTTCGGAGAATTTAGTTTTTTAAGTTCCCTATATATTCTGGTTATCAGTCCTTTGTCTGATGTATAGTTGGCAAATATTTTCTCCCACTCTGTGGGTGTTCTCTTCAGTTTAGAGACCATTTCTTTTGATGAACAGAAGCTTTTTAGTTTTATGAGGTCCCATTTATCTATGCTATCTCTTAGTTGCTGTGCTGCTGGGGTTTCATTGAGAAAGTTCTTACCTATATCTACTAACTCCAGAGTATTTCCTACTCTTTCCTGTATCAACTTTAGAGTTTGTGGTCTGATATTAAGATCCTTGATCCATTTTGAGTTAATCTTGGTATAGGGTGATATACATGGATCTAGTTTCAGTTTTTTGCAGACTGCTAACCAGTTTTCCCAGCAGATTTTGTTGAAGAGGCTGCTACTTCTCCATCGTATATTTTTAGCTCCTTTGTCAAAGACAAGTTGGTTATAGTTGTGTGGCTTCATATCTGGGTCCTCTATTCTGTTCCACTGGTCTTCATGTCTGTTTTTGTGCCAGTACCATGCTGTTTTTATTGTTATTGCTTTGTAATATAGTTTGAAGTCAGGTATTGTGATACCTCCTGCATTGTTCTTTTGACTGAGTATTGCCTTGGCTATTCGTGGCCTCTTGTGTTTCCATATAAATTTCACAGTGGATTTTTCAATCTCTTTAATGAATGTCATTGGAATTTTGATGGGAATTGTATTAAACATGTAGACTACTTTTGAGAGTATAGACATTTTTACTCTGTTGATTCTACCAATCCATGAGCATGGGAGATCTCTCCACTTTCTATAGTCTTCCTCAATCTCTTTCTTCAGAAGTTTATAGTTTTCCTTGTAGAGGTCATTCACATCTTTTGTTAGGTTTACACCTAGGTATTTGATTTTTTTGAGGCTATTGTAAATGGAATTGTTTTCATACATTCTTTTTCAGTTTGCTCATTGTTAGTGTATAGAAATGCTAATGATTTTTCTATGTTGATTTTATATCCTGCTGTCTTGCTACACCTATTGATGATGTCTAGAAGCTTCTGAGTAGAATTTTTTGGGTCTTTAAGGTATAGGATCATGTCATCTGCAAATAGGGATATTTTGACAGTTTCTTTACCTATTTGTATTCCTTTTATTCCTTCTTCTTGCCTAATTGCTCTGGCTAGGAATTCCAGTACTATGTTGAATAGGAGTGGAGATAGTGGGCATCCTTGTCTGGTTCCTGATTTTAGAGGGAATGGTTTTAGTTTTTCTCCGTTAAGTATAATGCTGGCTGTAGGTTTGTCATATATAGCTTTTATAATGTTGAGGTACTTTCCTTCTATTCCTAGTTTTCTTAGAGCTTTTATCATGAAATGGTGTTGGATCTTATCAAAGGCTTTTTCTGCATCTATTGAGATTATCAAGTGGTTTTTGTCCTTGCTTCTGTTAATGTGGTTTATTACGTTTATTGATTTTCGTATGTTGAACCACCCCTGCATCCCTGGGATGAAGCCTACTTGGTCGTGGTGAATAATCTTTTTGATGTGTTGTTGAATTCGGTTTGCCATTATTTTGTTGAGGATTTTTGCATCAATGTTCATTAAGGAGATTGGCCTATAGTTCTCCTTTTTGGAGGTGTCTTTGCCTGGTTTTGGGACAAGTGTAATACTGGCTTCATAAAATGTGTTTGGCAGTTTTCCTTCCCTTTCTATTTCGTGGAACAGTTTAAGGAGGGTTGGTATCAGTTCTTCTTTAAAGGTCTGATAGAATTCAGCAGAGAATCCATCAAGTCTTAGACTTTTCTTTTTGGGGAGACTCTTGATTGCTGCTTCAATTTCATTTTGTTTTATAGGTCTATTCAGGTGATTAATTTCCTCTTGGTTCAGTTTTGGATGGCCATATGTATCTAGAAATCTGTCCATTTTTTTAAGATTTTCAAATTTATTTGAGTATAGGTTCTCGAAGTAGTCACTGATGATTTCCTGGACTTCCATGGTGTTTGTTGTTATCTCCCCTTTTGCATTCCTGATTCTACTAATTTGGGTTTTTTCTCTCCTCATTTTAGTCAGGTTTCCCAGTGGTCTATCAATCTTCTTTATTTTTTCAAAGACCCAACTTTTTGATTCATTAATTCTTTGTATGGTTTTTTTGGTTTCTATTTCGTTGATTTCAGCTTTTATTTTTATTATTTCTCTCCTTCTATTTGTTTTGGGATTTGCTTGTTCTTGTTTTTCTAGGAGTTTGAGATGTATCATTAGGTCATTGATTTGGGATCTTTCAGTCTTTTTAATATATGCACTCATGGCTGTAAACTTTCCTCTCAGGACTGCCTTAGCTGTGTTCCATAAGTTCCGGTAGGTTGTGTTTTCATTTTCATTGACTTCCAGGAACTTTTTAATTTCCTCTTTTATTTCATCAATGATCCATTGTTCATTAAGTAATGAGTTATTTAGTTTCCAGCTGTTTGCATGCTTTTTGTCTTTACTTTTGTTGTTGAGTTCTACTTTACTGCATTGTGATCAGATAGTATGCATGGTATAATTTCTATTTTCTTATATTTGCTGAGACTTGCTTTGTGTCCTAGGATATGACCTATTTTGGAGAAGGTTCCATGGGCTGCTGAGAAGAATGTATATTGTGTAGAAGTTAGATGTGTTCTGTAGACATCAACTAGGTCCATTTCATCTATTGTATATTTTAGATCTTGGATTTCTTTATTGACTTTTTGTTTGGATGACCTATCTATTGATGATAATGGGGTGTTAAAGTCTCCCACAATCACTGTGTTGGCATTAAAATATGCTTTTAGGTCTTTCAGGGTATGTTTGATGAAATTGGGTGCGTTGACATTGGTTGCATACAGGTTGATGATTATTATTTCCTTTTGGTCTATTTCCTCTTTTATTAGTATGGAATGTCCTTCTTTATCTCGTTTGATCAATGTAGGTTTGAAGTCTACTTTGTCAGAGGTAAGTATTGCTACTCCTGCCTGTTTTGGGGGGCCATTGGCTTGGTAAATCTTCTTCCAGCCTTTCATCCTAAGCCTATGCTTATTTCTGTCGGTGAGATGGGTCTCCTGTAAGCAACAAATTGTTGGATCTTCCTTTTTAATCCATTTCATCAAGCAGTGCCTTTTGATGGGTGAATTAAGTCTGTTAACATTACGCGTTAGTACTGATAGGTATGTGGTGATTCCTATCATTTAGTTGTCTTAGTTGTTTGAAGGTTTGATTGTGTGTACCTAAGTTGAGGTTACTCTCTACTGTCTTGTTTCTCTTTTCCTGTGGTTTGGTGCTGCCTGTCTTTTCATGGTTATGTTGGGTTTCACTTTCTGTGTGCAGAATCCCTTGCAGAATCTTTTGTAGTGGTGGCTTTGTGGTCACATATTGTTTTAGTTTCTGCTTATCATGGAAGACTTTTATTGCTCCATCTATTTTGAATGATAGTTTTGCTGGGTAGAGTGTCCTGGGGTTGAGGTTATTTTCATTCAGTGCCCGGACGATTGCACCCCACGCTCTTCTTGCTTTTAATGTTTTTTGAGAAGTCTGCTGTGATTTTGATGGGTTTACCTTTGTATGTTACTTGTTTTTTCTGTCTTACAGCCCTCAATATTCTTTCCCTAGTTTCTGAACTTGTTGTTTTAATGATGATATGTCATGGGGTAGTTCTATTTTGATCTGGTCTGTTTGGTGTCCTGGAGGCCTCTTGCATCTTTATGGGAATATCTTTCTCTAGATTTGGGAAATTTTCCATTATTATTTTATTGAATATATTACTCATTCCCTTTGCTTGCACCTCTTCTCCTTTGATTCCCATGATTCTCAAGTTTGGTCTTTTGATGGAGTCGGTGAGTTCTTGCATTTTGTTTTCACAGATCTTGAGTTGTTTAATTAATAGTTCTTTGGTTTTTCCTTTAATTACCATTTCATCTTCACGTTCTGAGATTTTGTCTCCTGTTTGTTCTGTTCTGCTGGATTGGCCTTCCATTTTGTTTTGCAGTTTGTTTCATTCTTTTTTCTGAGGTTTTCCATATCCTGGGTGGTTTCCTCTTTAATGTTGTCTATTTTTGTCCTGAGTTCATTTATCCGTTTATTCATTGTGTTCTCTCTTTCACTTTGGTGTTTATACAGTGCTTCTATGCTTTCCTTTATTTCTTCTTTTGCTTTTTCAAATTCTCTATTTTTGTTGTCTTGGATTTTCTTGAGTGTCTCCTCTACATTTTGGTTGACCCTATCCAGTATCATCTCTATAAAATTCTCATTGAGTACCTGTAGTATGTCTTCTTTTAAATTATTCTTGTGGGCTTCATTGGGTCCTTTGGCATAGTTTATCTTCATTTTGTTGGAGTTGGATCTGAGTATCTGTTTTCTTCATTCCCCTCTGGTTCTTGTACTAATGTTTTGCTTGGGGAAACTGGTTTCCCTGTTTTTTCTGTCTTTCCATCATTGTCTTTGGTGTTTTTACTGTCCCTGTACTGTGTGCAATTAAGTATTTTCTAGCTTGTAATAATAACAATGGTGATATTTAGAATGGAAGGGTGAGAGGAGATGGAAAACAAGAAGTTAAAGAAAAGGGAAAAACAAATAAATAGACAAGAAGGAGAAAACAGAACAAGGTATCAGAGAAGAAAGTTTCAAAGGTATAAACAGGGAGCATTAGTGTACTAATTGATAGTAAGCTGAACATGCATTAGAGAGACAGAGAGAGGATTGAAAATAAAAAATAAAAAAAAGATAAGAATAAAAATAAAAAATAAGTAAATGAAAGAAATATCTATATATAAAAATAAAATAAAACGAAATGAAAAGTAGATATTAAAAAAAAAAAAAAACCTCCAAGTTCAAATGCAATGAAGTTTCAGTCTTAATAATTTGGGTGTCAGTCTCAGTCTCCAGTCCTTGAGATGGTGCCTCAGACATTGTTCTGTAGTTGTCTCATCAAAGGGGACGCATAAAGTAGAACAAAACTACACACACACACACACACACACACACACACAAAACCCCACCAAGTGTCTCAAGTTCGAATGCAATACAGTTTCAGTAAGTTTTTCAGCATGCAGGTGTAATTTGGTTGTTCTCTCATCAATGGTAGGGAGAATAAGAGAAAAAAAAAGAGTCTGGAGACAGTTCTGAGAATGGTATCTGCGGCTGTGGCTTGCGAGGCTTTATTTATGCAGATCTCTGGGCTGAGCTTAGCACTCACCTGGCCCTGCAGGCTTTTTTTACTCAAAGTTCTCCTGTGCGGGAGCCTCTGCTACAAGCTTTCCCCTTTCCAAGCATGCTGGGGAAGGTGACACTGCACCAGCTTTGTCAGGCCTGCGTGTTTATTTACAGTTCATGTGGGAAGTGGGTTCCCCCCTCTCTTGTGCAGATTTCCTCCCACCACCACTTTTACAAGCTTTCCTGCTCCTGATTACTGGGTGGTGCTGCTGCTCCTGCCAGCCGCCATGTTTGTTTATAGATCACGTGGGAAGTGGCTCTTCCCTCCTCTCCTGTGGAGTTTTCCTCCCTCCTCCACTCTCACAAGCTTTCCCACTCCTGGTTGCTAGGCACGTGCCCTCGCTCCTGCCAGAGCCTCTCCGGCCCGCCTGGCTTGTTTATTTACAGTTCCAGGAAGGATTCCCTTCCCCCAATCTTCAGTGCTCAGTGTGCCCCACCCTCTTTGCAATGTGTCTTTATTGTTCTTAGTGCTTATTAGTCAGTTTCTCTTTTTTCCCCGGGTGGAGGTCAGTCTGTCCTGGGGGTTATGCTGCTGTGGCCCAGGGTTGTCTGTGGGAGAACCATGGTACCGCGAAGCTCACCTTGTCCGTGTCTTCCCAAGCCGTCTGGGCACGGGCGACTGGCAGCCCGGGGGCCCTCCTTGTTTCTCCATTTAAAGTGAAGTGGAGATTCTCTGCTCCAGCTGGAGGTGTGGAGAGGTCAAAGTTTTGCCTCTTCTCAGTGATTTTGTCTGGAAAGTGCGTCTCCAGTGTCTCTCCAAGATTTCACTATAGGAGGCTCGCTTTCTGCTTTCTCCCTCTAGCCGCCATCTTGGAATCCCCTCTGGTTTACTTTTTAAAGGATCACTTCAGCTACCTTATGAGAAAAGACTACAGACTTCAGACTTAGGATGCAATTGCCAAAAGTCCAGGAAAACGAAAGATGCCATCTGAAGCTGAGGAAGTTGTGGTGGAGGTAAGAAAGAATGTTTGGATTCTGTATATCCTTAGATTTTAAAGTTATAGGAATCACTAATAAATTGGAAGTGGAATGTGAAAGAAAGTGTGGGAATAGGAACAACATTCGTATTTTCAATCAGTGCCATGGTTAGTAGCATTTAGTGAGAAGGGAACCATTAAGTAAAGAGAGTGTAGAATGTGAAAATCAAAAATTCTCTTTTTATTTTTATTACTTTGTCCTTGTTTTAATTTTTTCACTGACAAGTATATTCAGACTTTCAAAGGGAAACTTTATTTTTATTAAGCAACCCCCATGTGTCAGGCGTTTTGGTGAACATTTCTCATACTGGATAGTAATTCAGTTTCATATGTCTTAAATCTGTGATGTCTGTTGACCAGCCCAGTGGAGATGCTGAGAAGGCAATTAATAGCATTCCAGGGCTCAGGAGAAAAGTGGGAACTATAGAGAGGAAATTGGAGTTATTAGGACAAATGTTCTTTAAAATCCTTTGGCTAGCTTTACATCATGATGCATGCCTATAATGCCAGCCCTCAAGAGGCCTAAGGTGGAAGACTGCAAGTTCAAGCCAGCCTGGGCTACATAGCAAGAAATGCCATATCTGAAGGCAAGCAAACAAAAAACAGCAAAAAGAAAAAGAAATCATAAGGCTAAACAACATCACCCAAGTATAAATGTAGTTAGATGAACAGGATTCCAAAGTCTGAAGACCAAAACATCATGGTCAGAATTAATAGAAGAGTAATCAAAAGAGAAGAAAGACCACTGGGAAGGGTGGGAAACCAAGAAGCAGTAACATCCCAGAACCCAAATGGGAAAAATATTTCAAGAGAGAAGGGATCAACTCTCTCACAGACTGCATTAATTAAATTAATAATATGAAAATAAATATTAACCAATGCATTTATCATCATAGTGGTCATTGGTGACAAGAACAATTTAAGCAAGTAGTGGAACTAAAATGTAGAAATGGTTATAACAGAAAATGAGAGATAAAGAGGTAGAAACAGTACAACACTGATTAGAGAACTCTCTTTAGAGTAGAACTACTCTAAAGCAGAGAAGGTAAATGGCACAGAAGTTAAGTGGGAGTGCATATAATGTGAAGTTTAGGAAGGTTTTGTTTACTGGTTTGGTGATTTTATTTTCGTTTTATATTTGGGTATGGGATGCTCCAGCACAGAAGTAAAAATTAAAGTTATGGGAGATAAAAGGAATAATAGTAAGACAAAAGCCCTTGAGCAAAAAAGAAGAAATGGCATTCAAGGTACCTGTGGCATAGTTGGCCCACAAGAGTTGCAAGAAGAGTTCATTTTATGTTTCAGAAAGAAGACAGCTTATAGACACTAAGGTAGTAGATGAGGTGGTAAGAAGGTAAGGACAATAAGGGAATGTTGGAGATTTAAAAAGAGATGCAATTAGGGAGGAGGGATAAAGGGGAATGATAGAGGGGGTGAATTCAACTATGATATTTTAGAACTTTTTATAAATGTCACAACATATCCCCAGTACAATAATAATATGATAAAAAAAAAGATAAATGGGACCTTATAAAAATGAAGAACATTTACTTAATGAAAGCTCTTGTTAACAAAGTATTTATTGGGGTTTGGAAAGTGGGAGAAATTAGGAAATATTGATCAAAGAGTAAAAAGTTTCCATTATGCAGAATAAATAAATTCTGGCGATTGTATGCATAGCATTGTAATTATACTTAGCACTGTATTATATATTTGAAATTTGCTAAGAGAGTAGATCTTCAATGTTCTCATCACATACAAAAAATGGTAACTGTGAAGTGATGGATATGTTAATTTGCTTAACAGTGGTAATCATTTCACAAGGTATATGTATATCAAAACACCATGGGGTATACCTTAGATATATGTGAATTTTGTTTGTCAATTATACCTCAATAAATTATATATACATGGGGAATTAAAAATGAAAGATCATTTGAGAGGATAAAAAAATAAATTGCAAACTCTGGAAAAATATTTGCAAAACAATATCCAATAAAGGACTAATCTCAGAAGAAAAAGAGATGTAATTATATAAAACAGGAGGAAAGTGAAATCTTAGAGTAAAACAATTTTTTTCTTATAAATGTTTTATTAGAATATATTGAAAATAGAGTATGAGGAATGGAAAACAAAGTAGAGGAATGAGACCAAACTATAAAAGATCATGGAAAAATGCTAAGAAAATACAAATTAAGCATGCAAGACAACTGGAACACCATGAAAAATACAAATTTCAAAATAGTCATTCTCATAATTTGAAGTGAAGAAGGATCACACTGGAGTTTAATACTCAAATTTCTGTAGCCCATTTCCAGGTTAATATGCAACAATTGTGGCTCACACATGGAGAAACTATGAGTTAATAATAATTAATAGGACAATGAGGGTCCCCTTCTCCACCGGGACAATGTAACAGCTATAAATCTAGAGAGTGTAATTCGTTCTAGGGACTTAGAAAAGATGAAAAGACAAATACATAGATTTCATTTCTACACCAAAAGGATATCCACATGCCAGTTGATATATCTTTTTCAGAGTGTGACAGGATAAATTATGGCTCCAAGATGTAGTGTAAAGGGTATTTGAAAGATAAAAGTCCATACAAAACAAGTACATCATCAAACAAGTGTCAATCCAAAAGTTTAGGGTGATAAAAGCCAACTAGGAGGTAATGTAACTCCATGTGAAGAAAGCAAGATTGAAAGTACAGCTTGAGAGGATGGAAAAAAAAAACCTGAAGTATAGAAGCTGAGAACTGTTAATGGCATTTTCCAATATACCTCAATTGAGAGGGAACTTTGGAATGCCAGGTCACCAGTGGCTTCTAAAACAAATTTCCTTTAAGCCTTAGGTATCTTGGAATTGTGCCCTGCTCCAGATCTGTGAAGTACACAATTTGCACAGTTGGAGGTGGCATGACATTTGGCTTCTAGAATGAGAGATCCTTTGGGGATGTTCCTCAATATAACTGTAGAGATCCCTGCCAGCAGCTAAAAGGATACCTAAGCGTATTCCTCTTCTTATCATAAACCTGCCCTAAAATCTACTTAAAAAAAGTAAGATTCATTAATAACTAATGAAACCCAGTCAGTTGCTAAGAGTTGGACCTGGACTCTTATTTAAAGTTCCAATAAATTTATAATGATGTCAATTCAATGATTATGCCAAAAGAAACTAAGTTAGGCTAAATAAACATATAAAAAATAAATTAAAATCTTGTTCTAGTCAGTACAACACACAGCCTGCTAGAGGGTGAGGAGAATGTGAACTGTTAAATAATGATATGCTCTAAGAAAAACTCAAAAAAAAAAAGCAAAGCCATAGTGGTCTTGTTTATAAAATCTTTGTATACTTCTCTAGAGTCTAGACCTCACATTTGTTTTAAAGGAACTTGAGGACCTTTAAAACAATGTCCTTTCTAGTGGCATTCTCTGTCACTATTTTTATTTTTTAGAAACCTATGCTGATAATTAAAAGCCAGGAAATTGAATAAATAAAAAATTAACATAATTAATATTCTTGTCAAGCATGACAAGAAGAAATAACCAAATATGGACTTAAGTTTGCTCCAGGAAGGATACCCACTTGCTTATGTACATACTGCAGGTCTTATTTCATCCCTCTGATTTCCCTCCTTCCCTGAAGTACAGACAAGCTACCCAGAGAATAGTGTTTCATCAAGCATGTTAGAATACATGGTTAAACCAATACATTCCACAAATATGCTAGTCCATTATGTCAATATTACAGCAGTTTTGAGCTTCAAAAAAATGCACATAGATGTTAAAACAGTATTTTATCTGATTTGAGAAAATGTCATTAGCTCAAGAATACCTTGAGACACTGGATTAAACAGGAATCTCTTTTTCTATGTTAGAAAATAGTCCTGAATCAAGCCTAGGAAACAACAGAAATAACCATATATCTGTGAGTAAGGAGCTCTTGGAAGTTCTGAGTCAGGGCATAGGTTTGATAGAATTCAAAGTACCAAAGGCACTCTGTCAAAGCCCTCCCAGATTGGGAGCTGAAATAATGAGGTGAGATATTTTTAGAGAATACTAATATTGCTTTTCTTCCTAATTAGAGAGGCAAATGTGACATAAGAAGAAGTTCTAAGTTCAAGTTCTGGATCTGTCATACCTGCCATATAGGTCTCAGTTTTCTCAGGTACAGACTGAAGCTGCAGAATTATACCATACTTCGGTTGAGGTGGTGCAACATAAAATTAAGGATTTAAGCACTGCAGTCAGCCTTGACTCTCAATTTGAAGACATTCTTCCTCACAAAGAATCTGAATATTATTTACCTTAAAACTCACAACTAAATAAAAACACACAAAGTAGTCAGGATTGGAAGTCAAACCAGTAAAAAGTATGAAAGTACATCTATCCAAGGTTGACCAGATGGCATGCTACTGTCATAGTTAAATGTGGAAATTTAACTATGTACCATAGTTAAAATATGGAAATAGTTCCTTTGAGCTGAACCACTCTCTCTGCCAAGCCGGGCCAGATTTCACCACAATATACCAATTAAAACACAATCTTGGCCTGCAAGTCACAACTTGGTCCTTGATTTTGGATTGGATACAGCAGTGTTCATTCATCTGTTCATTTGACATAAGATTATATATTTGTATCAGTTCCTCTGCATCTATCCCAGTGAGGAGAGGAGTGTCCTCTGGCTCTTTCAATAACCAACATAAGCTCAAACTTCTAAACAAACTAAGGAAATGGTGGTAGGTTTGCTTTTTTTTTGCTCATGCTTATGCAACTGTTCCCACCCACCCTCTCATAGGGAAGGGAAGCAAGAACAATAAACCTGGACCTGGGGCTCCAACAGCAAGGAATTATGAGGTTTTATTGTTTGACTGTGGCATGGAATATTTCAGTTTAAAGTGATATGGTAAACTGGAATGTGCAAAGAAATCTTAATCCAAACCTCATTCCTAACTTTTTTATAAGCAGCTTACATGAAGGTAAATTATGTAAATTTTCTATGCTTCTGTTCCTTTTCATTTAATTTTAATAATGATCAAAAATAGCTAATGTATATTGAACAGTCACTGGGTGTTATATGTTTTATACAAATGTTCTTATATAATCCTAATAATCTATTATGTAAGTTCTCTCTTCATTCTCATTGTACAATAAAGAAAGCAAAACTCAGAAGTATTAAGTGACTTGCTTTTGTTCTAGATAAAATAGCTATTAGTGGGAGAGCCAGAATTATCACTCTTAAATGCTGCCCCAAAAGAATGTAATGTATTCTTATTATAAAGGGGAGCTAGTGTCATTATAATGGTGATCAGATTTCTAAGAATGAGAAATGTATTTTCTAAAGAGTGCTAATAGGTTTACAGTCATAATAGACCTAGCTTATTGAAAATTACTCCAGAAAATATAGGCTATGTTTATCTTCTCTCTGGGGTGTCTTCCACTTAGGTGGTTCCACAACACCCTGTTGTCAAGGAGTCTGTCTTCTAGAAACATAAGCACAACTGGTTCTAGTACTCCCAGAACTGATTATAGTACTTGTGGTCAAAGTCTAATCCTTCCAGACTATGAAATTCTCTATGTTCAAGGCCAACAGAGAAGATTTTGATCCTGAGGGGATAAACACACAAAAAAATAAACTTCAGAGATTGCAGTATATAATGAAAACCAGCTGCCACATGTAAGTCTGTTTTGACTGACTGTGGAATTCACATATGAACTGAGTTTCTTAGGTTCTGGTATTTAGCTTTTCAGACATGCCTGGTCTACCTCCTGGGTTATTTCGCTATGATCCCAGACAGCCTCATTCTCTGAGTGAAAATATCATTTATTCATGTTCTCTCTAATTAAAAGAACAGTTATTTTACCCTAAGGAAAACATTCACATATGAAAAAGAAGCACTTTTCTTAGACCTTGCAGTGATCTAAGGCATGAAGGTATGGGCATTGTCACAGTGGGAGAGAGGATGAATAGCTTCAAGAATAGATGTATAACCTTTGTGTGCATGAAAGACAATAGAAATATAACACAAAAATAGACCATTTATCATATTGGTTTTGTAGCATGATCATGTATGATGCACTCTGGAAAGCCATGGAGTAATCATTTTGCAAATAAATTCCACATCTGTGTGTCATGAACTTACTCATACTGGCTATATTAACCATATTGGCCTTTTCTTGGCAGATCAATACTAGATTCAAAATATGAGCCATTCATAATTTTAATAGGTATTTATTATAAGGCTCAGCTACTAATCTCAAGGAGTGCAAAGTTTGATAGAAAAGATAGAGTCTCTGAGTATCATGGAAATGACAGAAAAGGGTTGCAGAAAAGACAGGCAATAGGCACAAAGGACACTATATGACATGTACAGGAATTGTTTTAAGCATGAAGGTGAAGGGAGACCATAAAACTCCTTGCACAGAAAAATAACATGATAAAATTTGTTAGATCACTCTTTTTGTAAGTGGAACAAAGATTGGAAAGTGGAGAGGCCAGGAAGTCAAAGAAAATTCAAGTGAAACTGGATATAGATAAGATAATAGCTAGAGAAGAAAATAGGTCAGAGCTGCAAAAGGACTGTCAGAAGATAAAAGATTATGGAATAGCAAGAGTTTATGCTGCAGGAGAAAAGCTAATAGATAAATACATGTTAAGGATCCAGGGAACAGAAGGCTAATCAGTAGATTAAGTCAGAATAAGGGGAAATTCTAAGATCCAGATAATAAGCAAAAGAATACTCTTGGGAAAAAAGTAGAGGAACTTTTGACAATGGTGGATAAAAGCAGGAATGTTTTATATATGTGTCCATTTAAAATTTTTTAGTCCTAGCTGTTTACTTTCTTTGCTTTGATTTAGCAAATGATAATTCATGCTGTGCCCTGGCCTCCAAAAAACACCATTAGGATCACTGTGATACCTGTAATATGGGGATACCCAAGATCAGTACATCATTAAAACAGTATAAACAGCATTTCTCAAACAAAAGTGTCATTATAAATTTATGAGTACTCCACTCCTAAGAATTAATTCACAAATAACAGAAATGTTTTCATTCCATAGTTATAGAATAATAGAAAATATTCTCTTTATATAATTTCATATAGAAATTACTTAGTCTAAATAAGGATCTTTTAAAAATAGAAGTATTTCTGTTTTTCTTATTCAAAGCTCATAAAAGAAAACTTTTCTATGTGGTATTAATTTGAAAATACTTTTGTGAAACACTTAACAGTTTTTGAGACCATAGCATGAAACAAAATGCAGATGTGTAATTATATTCATAAATCAAGTAATAAAATAAAAGGTATCTCTCTCCTTAAAGACTCAATCCAGCTTTCCTTGACTCAAGAAACTTCTTATAATTTCAACTAAAAGGACTGAGACAGCTAAACCCTCTGATTAAGTAAACCCTCTTGGAAGAAAGTAGAGGGTTTTCTTCTGACACTAGTGGGATAAAAGCAGGAATAGTTATATATGTGACCAGGTATATAAATGTGTGCAAGAGGGTCGCCACTAGAATTGTATAACCCACCATTTGCACGCAGAAATGATTAAAATATCAATCGATGCTCATGGTCTGAATTAGTTTTCTACTGCTGTGCAATAAATTACCACAGACTTAGTTACTTAAAAGAATAAGCACTGATTATCTCATAGTTCCATGAGTCAAAAGTCCCAGCATTGCTTGGATTCATTTCCCAGTCCTCTCAGGTGGGTGGCAGAATTAATGTCTTTTAGATTGTAGGACTGAGGCTCTGTTTCAGCCATGGAAACTCTTCTTAACTCCTACAGCTGCAGTTGCTCACCACCTGTCCCCCAATAGGCAATTCATACCCCAGCATCTTATTTCCTCAATCCAAGAAGAGAGAAAAGTTAAAAAGTGTCTCCCTTAGAAGGTAACAAAACATAAAAATTTTTATGTGTGTGTGTGACTGCATCTTTTGTGCATACATACACACAAATACAGTAGTAATTATAGGAGAGACATTCCAACATATTTTGCTATGTTTTACATTAAAAGAAAGTTATAGTTCCCACCTATGTAGGGTATGAACATGGATCCACTGTAAATTCTTTCCTTCACAATCCACAATCTACAGACATTATTCTAGCAAATAAAAGGAAAATTTACTTATTTTAATGAAATGTTAAAGTCATGTAGATACTATATTATATTGCAGCAATTGTACTGTTCTACAATAAACACATGAATATCTATCTCATTTTCTATAGTTGCCTTTATAAATCTAAACTCACTGCTCTGTGATAAAGGAAAGGAATAAAGAAAGAAGGGAAGAGAGAGGAAGAGAAAACAAACCATAGAGCACAATTTCCATGTTTGAGAACAAGGAGCAAGTATAATCAAAAGGTATATTTCTCTTGCACATCATTGAAATGAATGGGCCATAACTTGAGGTAGGGCAAATTTAAACAATTGTAAAACCAGTACTGGTAAAGGTATTCAAAATAACATTGCATAGGAAAGAACCTCACATACCTACTTAGGCAAAATCCACATAAATATCTGAGTCTTCTTAGGGACTCTGAAGTTCCTGCTAGGAACCCAAATAGAGAATTCCTGCTAAAGAATGAAAAATAGGAAAGGGGTAGGAGGATGAATATGTTACAAATAATGTATACACATCTATGTAAATGCAAAATGATACCTGCTGAAACTGTTCCAGGAATCAGGAAAATGGGGATGAAGGAGAACAGTGGAGGGGGTGAATTCAAGTACGATATGTTTGGTACATGGTAAGAATCTTTGTAAATGCCACAAGTGTATCCCCACTCAGAACAATGACTTAAAAAATTGGCATAAAAACAGATAGAAAAGTACACTACATACACCCATGATAAAAGTAAACCATTTCTGTTTCACTTGATAAATCTTGGGTGTTTTGAACATTTAGATCATAGAACAAAAACATCTGTGTGGGAACACAGTTTTGAATAAATATATTTGGTATAATCTCTGAGGTGACTTTAGTTTTGCCAACTTTTACAAAAGTTAAATAAAAATATATTTTGTATATACTTAGAAAAATATTTGCTAACTATGTGTGCCATCCATTTGTTTATCCATTAAATTATTTTATTTACTGATTTGTTTGTTTCTAGTTGGTTTCTCCTGATGTAACGTAAAGAGTAGTCAGAATCAAGCATGTTTGAGAAGGCTGTACAAAATAGGCTTCTAAAAGGTCAGAAGAGAAGAACGAAAGAATAAAGTGCTAGCCTTGTAAGCAGAAGCTTTTTAGCAGATAGCTTCATTCTCATTTGTAGGATCGTGTTTTACTAAAATGAAGCTGTCACCTTTCATGCTGTGACTGTACAGTTGATCCATGCAGGCCTATAAGAATATACAGAACACTTTGAAGAGAATGGAACTGTGAAATCCAGAAGAAAGTGCTGGGTGGAACAAATCAGTGCTTTAAATTTATATTCTATCTTTGCTTAAAAGGAATATATCTCTCCAGTTCAGGGTGTATTGTCAAACAGCAGTATAATAGAGTAAGTCAAAGTCAGACAAATGTAGGCTTGATTTTAAGTCCCCCCAAAATATTACCTACTTATCTTTCACAGATTAGTTTTCTTATGTATAAAGTGAGGATAATAGATTTGTTGTTTTTCTCAAAAAATTAATCATAAATACAGTGATTTTTTTCTGTGATGGTTTCTGTCATTATTAGTAAGAACAGTATCAAAATCAGCATCATTTATTCACAGGAAAATTCCTAATAGGACAAAGAAAGCTGTCTTTCAACAAAGAAACAGACAAGATATGTGAAGTAAATATAAAAAAAGCAATTTATATTTGAGCAATACTTGAAGTAATTATAAAGATGATATGTCACTATCAACCACATCTCTACTGTTCTTTATTTATTGGGTTACGTATGTTACCTGAATTATAGAATAAAAAAATCAAAATTTTATCATCTTCAGATTGAGATGTCATTCTCAACTTAGCAATGTACCTTTTTTTTTAATCAGGAAAAGAAGCTTTCCTAAGAAAATCCACCCAGATGATCCACGTCAATATTACATGCCAACTCTCAGCAGCTTCTAGCACATCTCTGTTGGGACTAAACTTATGTAGTCTTTGTATCCTGTTTCTAAAATGAGCTAAACAGGTTTACTCTTTCCTCTTCAGTTAATTAGAGAGGGGAAAACCTGACACCTGTGATAAATAATCCAGCGCCACAAACAACACATCTGGAAAATGTATCTAGCATTCCATGGGAAATCAATATGGAAATTCACTCAGTAAATCATGGGTATTTTGAACATTTAGATTGCAGAGCAAAACAAATTATTTATTCAAAATAGTGAAGTTTTTAAAAATGGTCTTTTTCCCCTGGTAATTTTTCCATGGGATAATAATTCATGGTGTTTGTTTTCTCTAGACTCTGGAAAATTAAAAAGAGAAGGAAAAATAGGAAAACATAATCTAGAGTTTAGAATTATTCATGTGCAAGGCTCAGCAGCTGTGTTTCTAATTACACAGGGGGAGACCTTAAAAATGACCATGTCCAAGTACTCAGTGAATGACACTGGAAACTACAGAAGTGCATTTTTTTAAAAACCCATTTAGTTGTTGGGTAATATCTTTCTTTTTTCTCAATGACAATCACATGCTATAATTATAGTTTCATAATAAATTTATTCTAGACATTTATTCTAGGGATATAAACATAGACAGGTAAATACATACAAAGAGAAAAATAATAATCACCTAAAATACCATCCTAGATATAATTTTTATATACATTTCATACCTTTATATGAGCTCTTTTTTTTTCCTAACATGCCTACATATTTTTTACTAATATGACATTTTATAAATAACACACTTTACAATATATTGTGGTCATCTCCATGTCAATATTATTATTAATTATTATTCTAATTGCACAAGTTTATAGGGTACAGTGTGATAATTTCATTGATGAGCACAATGTATAAAGATCAAAGGGTAGTTAACATTTCCAACTCCTTAATTTGTAAAAATATTTGATTAATGAAAAAACAAATATAAAATCTTGCTTAACATGTAGTAATCATACACATTTATGGGATACACTGTAATATTTAAATGAATGTATATTCTATGTACTGACTAGCTTACGGCAATTAACATTTCTGTCTCCTTATTATTACTTTGAGTCTTCTGGTATTTCATAAAATATAAAGTGAGTTTTATGAAATATAATCACACCACTGTGCCGCAGAACACCAGAATTTATTTCTTCTATGTAACCATGATACCTCTGCACTCCCTCCTCCCTATCCTTCTCAGTCTCTGGTAACCATGATGTTAAGTGAAATAAGTCAGACATGGAGAGACAATACTGCATTGTCTCACACTTTCTTTCCTTCTTTTAATTAATTAATTCATTTATTCATTGGCAGTACTGGGGTTTGAACTCAGGACTTTGTACTTGCTGGGCAGCCACTCTATTGCTTGAATCATGCATAGGGCCTTTTTTTTCTCCAGTTGTTTTGGGACAGGGTTTCACTTTTGCCCAGGCTGGCCTAGACCATGAAACTATTTTTAGATTTCCTGATTAACTGGGTTTGCAGGGTCCAACACCACTCCCAGCTTTTTTCCCCATTGAGATGGGATCTCACCAACTTTTTGCCCAGCTGGCCTGGAAACACAATCCTCCCCATCTCAGCCTCCCTACTGTTGGGATGACAGGTGTGCCACAGATTCCAGCTATTGGTTTAGATGAAGTCTAGTGAACTTTTTGCTTGGGCTGGCCTCAAGCTATAATCAAACACCACATCTCAGCTTTCCAGGTAGTTAAGATTACAGGTGTGAGCCAACAGCTTGTCTCACACTTTCATTTTTAATAACCAATAACTAATCCATAGCTGTATACTTCAGAACTTATTCTAAAGCCCATTTTGGATAGCTGTGTTATGAATAAAGGCCACTGGGCTACAGTTTTTGTCTGTTCATATTTTCGTACAAGTCTATTTGCTATGAACTTTTAGGAGTAGAGTTTCTGTATCAAAATAAGTGGATATTTTTGTTACATAGAAACATAGTCAATATACTCTCCAAAAAAGTGTATAAGCTTGCATGACCATTTGCATGTTATGTGTGACCTACTTCCTCAGATGCATGCTGATAGTGGATCTTACTTTTCTAATTTTCTTTATTCATTTATTCATATGTACATACATTGTTGGGGCCATTTCTTCCCCCTGCCCCTTGGCTCCTTCCTCTCCTCCCCACCCCTTTGCTTCTGTTCCGCTCTTATCTCTAATTTTGTTGAACAGAAGACATAAGCAATAATAAGAAAGACATAGTGTTTTTGCTAGTTGAGATAAGGATAGTTATACAGAGAGATTCCTAGCATTGCTTCCATGCACAAGTGTATTACAACCTGAATTGATTCATCGCTACCTGACCTCTTCACTACTTCCCAGTCACCTTCCCATATTGACCTCTGTTGCTTTAAGGTTATTGTATTAGCTTCTCTGCAGTGGGGACATCAAACACTTTCAAGTTTTGGGTTTCCTACCTATCCCCATTCCTCTCATACATGCTCTCCCCTTAGTGTGTGACCCAAATCCAACAACATTACTGCCTTTACCCTAGATCTAAAGTCCACATATGAGGGAAAACATATGATTTTTGGTCTTCTGAGCCTAACTAACTTCACTCAGAATGATGTTCTCCAATTCCTTCCATTTACTTCTGAATGATAAGATTTCATTCTTCTTCATGGCTGAGTAAAATTCCATTGTGTATAAATACCACATTTTCTTAATCCATTCATCAGTAGTGGGGCATCTTGGCTGTTTCCATAACTTGGCTATTGTGAATAGCACTGCAAAAAACATGGGTGTGCAGGTGCCTCTGAAGTAACCTGAGTTGCATTCCTTTGGGTATATCCCTAGGAGTGGGATTTTTAACTAAAAGTTTTTTTTCACAAAGGACTGATAGCCAGAAAGTACAGGGAGCTCAATAACCTAAACTCCCCCCAAATCAATGAATCAATAAAGAAATGGGCAACTGAACTAAACAGAACTTTATCAAAAGAAGAAATTCAAATGACCAAAAAACACATGAAAAAATGCTCACTATCTCTAGCCATAAAGGAAATGCAAATCAAAACCACACTAAGATTCCACCTCACCCCTTTTAGAATAGTTATCATCAAAAATGCCACCAAAAACAGGTGCTGGCAAAGATGTGGGGAAAAAGAAACTTCATACACTGGTGTTAGGAATGTAAGCTAGTACAACCACTCTGGAAAACAATATGGAGGCTTCTTAAAATACTTTTTTTTTCAAAAAATATATTTATTCTGATAGTTTAAATTAATAATGTGGGTTAATTATATGTTTCTGAAGTTTAGCTAAATGCCTTTTTTAGTCATTAACATTGATTCTTTTGAGAACTGTCTAGCTATGTCATTTATTGTTTTTTTGTGAGTTTTTGTCTTTGTTATTTATTTTATTTCCTGTAAGTTAAGGATATTAATAATTATTTTGTTATTGTCATTGCAAATACTTTTCTAGCTTTATATGTTTAGTACATTTATATCTTTGCAATATTCTGATTACCTTTTTATTATATTAATTTCAATTTTAAAATATACTTTCTGCTTTTATTTGTCATAATCTTAGTAAAAGACCTTTCCCAAACTCCAAATAGTAGCATATTCACATATATTTTATTCTTAATGAAAGTATTATAGTCTAGTCAATCAGATTTTCTTTTACTATGAAGTATATGAGATTATACTTGCATTTTTTCAAAGTTATTATCCAGTTGTCTGAGCTCCATTTATTTTATTTAAATAAGACTTCCTTAGGCCAATAGCTGCATATTCTCTTTCATATGTGGAATGCAGACCTAATACAAATATAGCAATATTATAAAAAACAGGTCATGCTAAGTGGAGGACTCATATGAGACAGGGTAAACACAGGAAGTTAAGAAAGTGAATGTGGTTGACATACTCTCAATACAAGAATGAATACACAAGTTTTAAACCTGTTGAGTCACCATAAGGGAACTAAGGTAGAAAGAAGAAAAATGGAGGAGATGAACCAATTTGGGTTCTAATACAAGTGTACATGGAAATGTCACAAGGAAACTCCCTGTGTAGCTACCTTCTAGAGACAAAAACATCATTTTTTTTCTTTTACAAAATCAGAGAACAGGATGGTTGAACAGGTCCTGTCTGGAAGGGTTCAACACTAGTGGGAGGGGGTGTGGGGAAAGGGTGTGAGAGGGTGAATATAGTGCAAATACTGTGTACACATGTATATAAATGGAAAAATGAGACCTGTTGAAACTATTCCAGGAATGGTGGAAGAGGGGATAAAGGAGAATGATGAAGGGGTTGAATTCAAGTATGATATATTCGATATATTGTAAGAACTTATGTAAATGCCACAATGTACCCCCACCCAAAACAACAATAAAAAAATAAATATTTGCAGTAGGGCATATAGGAATACATGTGACTAGTTTTTATACAGAGAAAAACCATTAAAATGCAATCACGTGTTGCTTAACCAGGGGACATTTCTAAAACTATGATGTTTGGCAATTCTGTCATTGCATAATTATCATAGAAGGTATGTGGAGAAACTAAGATAGCTGTAACACCAATAGATGACAGACTCTTAGGGGACCACCTATGTACATAGTATTCATCCTTGACCAAAACACTGTAATGTGATATATAACTATAATTCACGAAGAAAGCTTAGATTAAAGATATAAACTCATTTCACAAAATTCAGCAGGTATGAACTGGCATATATTTGGCAGATCCTTACTGAAGAACATCTTTAAGAGAAAGTTTAGCTGTCACTGTTAACTTGTCTTTCTGTGAACAGTGGCTGAGATGCAAAAGGAGCTAAATTTCCTTTGTGATTAAGAATCTAGATCTTGCCTGGACAGTGTCTCATATTGTTTAGATTTATTCGAGGTTCATTGGTTTGGCACAGTAAAAACATGCTGCATAGCAGAAAAAATGTTACCATGAAAACTATCCTGTCAAGAAAAATGCAAGATCTTCCATGTCTCCCAATTCTGTATTTTTCCTAACCATGAAAGTTTGCTAGGATCAAACTATTTGAGGACATAAAAGACAAGATCCTCAGGACTTGTAGAATAGTAGCTGGGGTTCACCAAGTGAATTTTGATTTCAAGTCCATAAATTATTGAAAATAATATGATGATACACTATTTATTCACTTATATGACTGGATAGCTGTAATTACTCAAGAGTTTTTAGTTGAGGAAAACAGTGGAGAAGCTTTGGTTTAAGAAAGCTTATCACTTCTCACCTATCCCCTCAAAGATACTTGCATAGGGACACCAGAGGAATATCCTGCTGTCAATACATTGCTAAGCTTAAGAAACAATGAATTTTTAATAAGTATCGAGAGAGTAAGCTTCAAAGAGAATTAAAATAATGTGCCTAGATGAACAAAAATAAATAAAGGATACTTTTATATAGTAAAAGAGGTAAAGAAAACTAAAGAAGTGAGCTAGAAGTTCCAAGTTGCTGTAATGTTGTTTTGTTTTTTTTCTCCCCATTTTGGTATTTGACTCAGTAACAATTGCATGGTTCATAAGATTAAAAGTACAGGAAAGATGAATGGATATAGTTTGTTTGCTTCTTCATATAAAAAAACCAATGCACATATAGAAAAAAAGCCTTCCTTCTTTGGACATTCGATCCTCTTTTTTTTTTTTTTTACATTATTCTGGTGTGTTTTACAACATATTGTGCTTTAATAGTCAAAAGGGTAAGTCCCTAGCTATTTTTTCCTCCTTTTCCTTTAAAATTTTCATACTATAATTTCCTAACATGTTTATAGAATGGCATTCATTATTATATACAAATGGCATTTAAAACAAAGTTGAGAATGAAAGGGAAAGATATTTCATGAAGTTAAAAATTAACATTGCGTACAAAACTCTTAACAATCTGCTTGATCCTTACTGTAATTGAGAATTATAAATTTGCCAGGGCTTTGGATTTTTAAAGTTTAGCACAAATGTAATTTTAACAGTCCAATGCAGCAGAAATAATCAATTACTCCAACCCAAACTTTGGGGTAGTTATTAAGAATACAAATTGGTAGCCCACTAATCTTGAGCTCAAAATCATCCACCTCAGACTTCTAGAAGAAATGAGCATGCAAGTAAATAAAAGTAATTCAACAGAGGGTATTGAGGTACAGAATACAGAAATAGCACAGAGTGTGGAGTAATTCATTCTAAAGAGAAGCTATTTAATCAGAATGCTTACAAAAAGGATGAATTTTATTTGTCTGTGAATAGACAGACAAATAAAATGGTCAAGGCTGTGGAGCATAGGAGTTAAGAATTTTTGACCTTCCAAGGAAAGTCGTGCCTGTAATCCTAGCTACTCTCCAGGCTGAGATCAAGAAGATTGTGGGTCAAGGCCAGCTCAGGCATAGGTTCATAAGACCCCGTCTCAATCAATAAAAGTTGGATGCAGTGGCATGTGTCTGTAATACTAGCTATGCAGGATGACACTTAAAAATTTTTTCCAATGAAATGAAGCAAAACAATAAAATAGATGAAGTGTCATCCAGTCATTAAGATTCACCACGAATGTCTTGTTCTGGGAAATTCCAGTCCTGACTAAAATATACATGCACCACACTCCAGATGCTAGGCACAAGGGAGAGAAGAAAAACACCATGCATTTAACTTGAACTCTTGCAACCAGACCTAAGTGTCTTGGTTGCAGAGCCAGAGTCCTGCCATTCATTGGTAATGTCCCTTTCTTTCTGTGGGAGGGCTAGCTTCCCAATGTCTAGTTTTCTCAACTACCAGATAATTTTATGATAAATGATCCCAAGCTTCTTGTGTAGTAGAGCCAGTAAGTTTCCAGAACCTAATGAAAAAAATACTTCCTAGTGCTTTAAGGGTAAGATCCTGTTTATTTCTGAGGTTAACAACAATCATAAATATTTGAGTTCATGTGAGGTTCTAAAAAGAGTCCTGTAAATGTGGAACCAATTTTAAAGCAAGGAATAAGGACTAATTTATAAAACTATCAGCCCAACATCTGTGATCTATAATAGAAGGAGAACAAGACTTAAGTAAGACAGAAGATATGCAGTAATGGAAATGTCATCAAAGATAAACATTGGTAATTTGGAAGGAGTGTTTTATCTTCTGAGTGGTGTTGACTTCTTTGACAATCTACTTATAAAGACCAAGGTGTCCATTTTATTATAGCATCTTCTACACAGACTCTAATTTAAAAAAAAGTTTGAAAGATTCCTCCTTGCTAGGACCATTAATGGCCTATAAAATAACTACTTAGATTATTTTATAATTTTATGATCTCAATAAACTCAATACCTTCTGACTTTATATACAAAAATGGAAGACATAGACTAGAGAGATAATACACTTAAATCTTGGAATGAAATTTATATCATTGGATGAAGGTATCCTTCAAAATAGGGACCTAGATGAAATCTTACATGTACACATACAATTCCAGTCGGTTTTGATTAATGGGCATGAGTTTTATCATATTAAAACTTTTTTTGCAAAAGAAAGAGGCAGAGACAGGAAATTAAACCCTAAATTTATTTCTAAATTTATAAACAGTGATAAACTTTGCCTAAATGTCATGATTGTCTGGATAAACTCATTTCCCCTTTTATTTATAGATGTTTTCAGTATATTCTGAGGTTGTGATCATAGTGGTTGGTTAAAATTTTATAGGTATAGTAGATTTACCCTTTTTGGCAATAAAAACTAACTTTATATAGACAAAGAAAACACAGCCTTAAAAAAGGAAAGAATTGCTCTATATCATATGGTCTTTTAGAGGCTGGTAGAGTGAATCAAGTGTTACAGTGCCTGTCAAACAAATGTGAAGCCTTGAGTTCAAACCCCAATACCACCACCACCAAAAAAAAAAAAAAAGGAAACATATTTTTGACCTCAGAATAAGGAGTCTTGACTTCCAGCTCAATATGCAATAAACTCTACAAACTTGCTGATATATCTGTTCAAATATAAATAATATCAAATATATGACACCAGACATAATGCTGGTTTACTATTTGGTGTGAGGGGTGGGGAAGGAGCAAAACAGATTTGATCCCTGCTCTCATGAATGTTATAGTCTATTAAGTATCATGGGAAGAACATATTCATATAAGCAATTAAATGATATAAAACTGTGATAAGTGCCATGAAAGGAAGGAATAGGATGCTTGGAAGCATATTAAGGAAGGAGTTAATTAGACCAAGAGAAGAGAGGCAAGATCTTATTGTGTGACACTTTGCAACTTAAAGAATGAAAAGACATGAGTGACACAAACATTGTTGGAAGTGATGTCATCATGCAGAAAAGCTGAAGAGTTAAAAAGATTGATAAAGGAGAATAACTGCACAGAAGTTTAGTGAAGGAGTAAAGAAAAAGATCTGTGGGATGAGTTCTGGTCAGTAAAGGGCTTTATGAACTACGTCAATAACTCATCTATCAAAAGCCAAAAGGAAGCCATTGAAAGTTTCCAAGGAAAGCATGTGTAAAATAGACTAATTTCCAAAATACCATTTTTTCTTTTTTCTTTTTTTGGCAGTACTAGAATTTGAATTCAGGGCTTTATGCTTGCTAAGAAGTCACTTTACTACTTGAGCCATCCCTCCAAACCCTTTCCGCTGTGGGTTTTTTTTTTTTTTTGGAGCTAGAATCTCACTTTTTACCCAGGCGATATTGACCATGATTCTTTTATTTGTGCTTCCTGCCATAGCTGGGATGACAGGAGCTCACCCAGCTTTCTTCCATTGAGATGGGTCTGGCAAACTTTTTCTTTGCTTAGGCTGGCCTGGAACCACAATCTTCCCAATATCAACCTCTAGAACCAGCTATTAGTTGACAAGCAAGTGCCACCACACCAGGCTATTGGTAAAGATGGGGTCTTGAGAACTTTTTACCTAGGTAGGCAGGCCTCAAAACCTGGTGCTCCTAATCTCAACTTCTCAAGTAGCAAGGATTACAAGTATGAGCCAGTGACACCAGTTAAAATATCTTCTTATGTTCTTGAAATTAAATTTGAGGAAGATGTTGAAAAGAACTGATATCAACTTAAGAGTGATTTCATATTAATTTCAGTGATACAATCAACAGGACTAGATTACTTCTTTGATTTGAGAAGTGAAGAAAGGGAAGGTGTCACAGATATAATTTCTAGTTTGTGACTTGGATATCTGGTTAGATGATTGCACTATCATTAATTTGTGGAAGACAAGATAAAGGACAAGTTTCTGTGAAGCATGGAAGGTAGCAAGAAAGGAAGAGCTAAGAAGTCAGTGTTCTATTAAACTTGTTCTGCCATGTGGTGATATAATGATGGTAGTCATGTCTGAAACTTAGAAGACTGATGTATAAAGAGGGTATTACTAAATTGCTGGCATATGGGTGGGGTTTTCAGTTAGTGTAAATGGATGGTGTCATTTTAAACAGAGTGTGAAGTGAGGTGGGAAGACAGGGCAACATTGAACTTTTGAGGAATTCCATCACTTTGTAGTTAGGTGAGGAATGATGAAGTGGAAAAGATGTGGAAAGGCAATACCAAGTTAGAATGACACACTGTAGTATAAACTAAGAAACAGGTCATTTTAGCCTCACACTTTCAATATTTTTCTACATACTAAAAACACAGAAGTTCAAAGGAGGACACATGTGTTTGAGATTTTTCCCAGTTTTAAACTAGCTGTGTGGATTTTGGCAAGTCATTAAAACTTCTCAATTTATAAAATGAGAGTGGTAATCTCCCATATGTCTGATCATGATGGATCTCAGTCAAGATAATAAATGTAAACTTTTATTTTGTGAGCTGTTAATTTTTATACAAGTATAAGATTTTGCCATAGGTGAGGCCAGAAGTTATTTTTTAATTTTTTAATTTTTGATTTTTTTAATTAGGGTATGCTTATTATACAAAGTAAGGGATTCCATTATTATATTTCTGTACATATATACAGAAGTTTTTATTTGTCACTGATTTGTTAATTATTTCTCTTAATTTTAGTTGTTACTCTGATACCTAATATCATTAAGATATTGTCTGATGAATTTAAATTACATTATTGGAATTTATTTATTGGGTTGACACTTTTTGTGAGCTCATACAGCAGATGTAAGGGAAGAATAAACGTAGTGTTTAATTCCATTAGAGGAATGTCTCCATGTTGGATAAGCCAAGATGAAAATAGGTGGGAGAGAAGAGGGAGCAGCTGCATGTAGGAAAACTGTAAATGTGAAGAGTGCTCTCGGCATGATTACGGACACTTGTTAGAGACTGCAAATTAGCTTACAGCTAAATAAATGAATTCTCTGTTCCATATGTGCTTATCTGTTCAGAGGGTAACTAAGTAAGACCCTCTAAATGCAGTTTTTACTTTGCTGTGCTCAAGATTTAGGTATCCCCTTTAATCCTTGGAAAGTTGCTTTCAATTTGTCCCTTGTCTATGATGGGGACTTTCTCTGGACTCTACTAATGTTCAACAGTTAACATTTGTTATGCTATTATGCAGATTTTTGTCTTTGACAGACAAGAGAAAGCATAGAGCTATTTAGTGTGGGAGAAGGGGAGTTCAGAAATCCTGGTGGCTGTTGGGATCTGAGGATGTAAAGATAAGAAAGTACATAGTTATAGATTTCAGTTCAGGTATTACCTGAATTAGAAAACCAAGACTATCACAGTAGGGCTTAGGAAACTCTCTATTCACAGAGATTCTCTTCAAGATCACAAATAAAGAATAATTTTATTTGGAAGGACTTGACAGCACTTGAATTTGGTGAGTTTCTGGTAAAAAGTGTTTGGCACTTTGGTCCTTTGAAATAATTACTAAAAGCAATCACATTACTTGTTGCGGCAAAATGGGAAAATGAATAGAACCATTGAATACAGCGATGGGCAATGTGAAAGACATTGAAAGAACTAATGGGAGACATTCAAGAAACTAAAAGGCAGACCGGATACAGTGGCTCATACCTGTAATCCTAGTACCCCAAAAAAAGTCAGTGAGGCACCATCCCAACAAAAAAGGCAGGTGTGATGGGGGTCTGTGATCCCAGCTATGTAGGAGAATGCCAGCCTGAGAGCATCTCTGGGCAAAAACACAAGACCCTAACTAAAAAAAAAAAACTAAAGTAAAAAAGTACTAGGGGTATGGATCAAGTGGCAGAACACCTACAAGTCCAAGGTGTTCAAGTGTAAGGTCCTCACCTCAATTAAAACCCCAATACCACCAAAAAAAAAAAAAAAGAAGGGCAATAGAGAAAGAAAGAAAAGAATAAATTCAGAAGGCAACATGATTACAAACCTAAATTACCAATTTGTATTGCCAGCTTCCAGCTTTGCCTAAATTAACTCAAAATGCTTCAAAGTCTCCTGGGTATAATTTAGATGCTAATATTCTGCTACATAGTATGTATTAAGCAGCCCTTATACCTCCCAGCTCCTACTTTGTCTGGCCCATAACCACTGGTCATTTTCTAGTGGATTTAGGAGAATTCAGGACATCTTGAAGGTATCACAAGAAGCAGAGATAAAGATGTCAAACTTGATCCTTTCCTAAATTGATATTATCTTTAGATCATGTTGTATAAACATAGCTTGGACTGATGGCAGCATTGTAGTTGCTTTAAATGCAGAATCAGTCATTTATGCCTAGGGTTTGTATTTTTTATGCCAGTATGATGGTGTGCTCTGAAAAATAACTTTTTGGAAGTCGTTTTTCCAAGCTGAAAGGGAACGAACCTGTGAAAAGATAAAAAAATTTAGGGAGAAAATATAAACCTGTGAATTCTTTTCTTTTGGACCTGGTAATTGTCAGATGACATAAAATACTGCTGCATTTTTTTGTCATTTAAATTCTCAAGAAAATAATCCTAGCCAGGAGTAGTGTTGCAAGCCTGTAATCCTAGCTCAGCAGGAAGGTTGTAAGTTTAGGGCCATTCTGGGCAAAGTTATGGACACCCTATATCGGAAACAAAACAAAACAAAAACAAAAAGGCTAGGGCACAGCTTAAGTGATAGAGTGCTTGCTTAGCAAGGAAAGAAAGAAGAAAGGAAGGAAAGAAAGAAGAGAGAGAGAGAAAGAAAAAAAGGAAAGAAAAGAAAAAGGAAAAAGGAAGAGAAAGAAAAAAAGGAAAGGAGAGACAGAGAGAAGAGAGAGGGAGGGAGGAAATCTAGATCCTAGTTTTCTAGCTTTTAATTAATATGAACACTTATACTTAGTGGTTACAAATTCTTTAGCGCTTCTGATGACTTGCTTAGTTTATTTACTTAAAAATGACTAAGTGAAAGACCTCAGTAAAGATAGGATCTTGGAATATAGGCTGGATTTTTAAATGGTTAAAAATCTGCTTGTTCATGTCTGCACATTGCAGACTTTTCCATCAACAGTTGAGATTCCTTAAGAGAAAGAGTTACGGGAACTGGGAAATAGTTGCGTTGGCTAATTTAAAAAGCAAGGCCTGAAAACTGATTAAGAAACAGTTATAGGAAAGAGTTTGTAACAAAGCTTTTCAAAGTGGGATCACTGAACCAGCAACATAAGCATCACCTTGAATCTTTTTGGACCTGACACCAGACTTTCTGAATCACTGTCTTTGGGGATGGGGTCCAGCAATCTTGGTTTTAATAAATCTAACCGATTGGAATGCTAATAAAGTTTGATAATGGTCTAGAGGAATAATTATTCCTCTTAGATGGAATGAAATTCCACATTTTTGTTTTAGAAAATAATGGTCTATCTCCACTCATCCTTATGTCTCTGTTCTTGGCTCTTCAGTTTCTTCCTTTTCTTTTTAGTGTTTTATTGATGGGCAGCTGTCAAATCACAAGAGAAGACAGAGTCCTTCAAGTGGCTTCTTTCATACTGAAGGTATTTCAAAAAGGAAAATTGAGACAAAAATATAAGCCTAAGATTCTCTCACAAATTTCAAAAGAGAAATCACAGGCCTAGCTTGAGAGTTCCAAGTTAAGTCTGTGCAGAGGCTAGCCTTGGCCCAGGTCTTCTGAGTCCCTGTCCAGTGCTCCCATTTCATCACTCTTTCCTGTGATTCATGTTAGTCTCACCATGTGCTTTGGGGAGACAATCCCTGAGCTCTCACTCACCACATGAGAAAAATAGGTGAAGAGTGGTTTAGTGGCTAGCTCCCAAAACCAAAAAGAGGACAGTTACATGAAGAATATTATGACAACATGAAGGACCAGAAAATGGAATGATTTGTGAAATTCTATCACCAGAAAGGATTTTGAGAAGCCACACAATGCTTACTTTGCCTTTGCTTTTTATTCTACATGAAATTCTTTTCTTGATCCTCTCTTCCTAGATAGCAACAATTAAATAGATGTCAACTTTAGACAGCACTTTCTCTGGTAAACTTAATCCAAGTAGTACTAGACTGGATTAATTGCTTCCTCAGCAGACTATTTGCCTCTGTTCACACTTAGCTAGTCTTGCTGTTTGGTTGCCTGATAGGAGGCCTGGGGCCAATGTGTCATATTCAGTAGTGTGCTTTCAGAGCTACTGGACATAATACTCAGCACATAACTTTTTAATTAATATTTGATGAAAGAGAAATGTATGTACTTACATAATAATACCATAATGGAAATACCACAGGTAAAGTCACTACTTTCAAAGCATGATAAGAGCTCAAAACATCTTTGAGCTGTCCCGTCCAGTATCCCACAGGACCTATCTTCTTGGAAACTTAAGCCTTATACTGAACAGTAATATCTTATTTTAGGGCTTAGTTAATTTCTCTTTTCTGACATCAGGGAGCAGTTGAGGACCAGTGCTGCATGCAATCAATTCTATTGTCATTTTGAGTTTCCCTTCTTTACATCTTCATGTAACTTTGATTCTGTTTCAGATCTAGAAGATCTTCTATTTCCTGCATCTTAGGATATTGAGAGAATTCATGCATCTACCAATATCCTAAGGGTATCAACAATTAGTCTATGTAAAGTATTCCAGCTCACCGTTTTTCTTGAGCAAAGAATAAAGTAATTTGCTCTCTATTACTTTTCTAAGAAAGTTCAGAATTTTACTGGTATTTTTTAATACAAAGGCCACTATTCTCAAATTCTCAGTGAACGGAAAAGACCCAAATGATCACAGAATGGTGTGTGTGTGTGTGTGTGTGTGTGTGTGTGTGTACCTTTGAAAGTCAGAGTATAATTTAAGTATCACCCATATTTCTTTTACTGTCCATAGAATGCAGTAATGCAACTAATGGTTTCTTCTCAAACCCACTAACATATTCTTATGTAATACACATGAATGTGTCAATTTTCAAGTCTGACATTTCTAGTCTTCATCTGTATCTGAACTTCAGATATATATATATTGACAACTATCTACCATGTAACTTCATCAGCTTATCTTCTAAGTACCTTAAACGCAATATACTGAAGGTGGAACCTGTTAACTAGCTCTTTCAAATAGCAAAATGTCCTTCCTATATTTTCTACAGTGGTTAATAATGTCTTTCACTGAGTCACTCAAGTAAGTCCTTTGACTATCATCCTAAACTTGTTCTCCTGGCATCTCTGCTACTGCATTAAACTTAGCTTCATTTTTCTTGCCTTGACTAGTTCAATTTTTTATGAGTTCTCAATCTCTCTCTCTCTCTCTCTCACTCTCTCTGTCTCTGTCTCTCTCTCTCTCCTCTTCCTCCGTCTGTCTCTTTCTCCCCTCTCTTTCCCTCCCACCCTCCCCCTCCATCTTACCCCCTCCCTCTCTCTCTCTCTCCTCTCTTCCAAGCTACCATTAGGCTCTTATTATATTACTTCCACTATATTCTCTTGCTACCCATTTTTTATACACTAACAAAATTGATCTTTTACATGTGAAAATTCTATGCCATCCTGCTGCTTGCAACTCTCTGGTAGTTTTTCATTTATCTCATAATAATCTACACTGATTATCATATCTCTATACATCCAAACAATCTTGTCACTAACTCCTCACCTCCCAAACTATATTCTAGCCAGATGAAATTTTTCCCATTCCTAATATCAGTCCTTAGGCTGCTGTACTATTTATTGAATTATATATTAAATATCATAAATAATAAATTATAAGTAACTATAATCAATAATTGTGTATTTTAGATTAATAAATTATAAATTACATATGAAGTTGTACATAGTAAGGGTGTTCCTCATGATATTTCTATAATGTACTTTGATCATCCTCACCCCCTCTGTTACTCTTTCTTAAATCCCCATCTTTACCTGGCTGACTCCTTTTGTCATTCAAGTTTTGGTCAAATGTCATCTCTTAAAACAGACAGCTGCTCCTTGACCATTCTACTTAATTCTCATCCCTTTGCTTCATATGTTATTGCTCATTGTATTGCCTTCATTTTGTATATCTTTTGATTAGCTGAAATTATTTATTTACATATGTTAGTATTCTCTTTCTAAGGAAAAACAAATTGCCTTACTATAGATTGTCCAAATTTTAAAAATCACATATACTAGATGTTCAATAAGAAATTATTTATACAATGTGATTTTTATAAAGTTGAACTAAATTCCTGAGAAAATAAATTTTACTTTATTCTTCTACAATCTCTGGATTACTTTTGCAACAAAATTTATTAGCTTTATAATAACAGCTAAATGTAAAAATAAAATAAAATTCTATATGCTTGATGAAGTAGCATTTCTATTCTTTTTTTAGTAATATTTATTGTTATACTGGGAGTGCATTGTGACATTTCCAAAAGTTTTTACAATATATCATAGCTGAATCCCCCTTCATCATTCCTGGAATAGTTTCAGCAGTTCTCATTTCCCATTTACACACATGTGTGATAATATTCCCACCATATTCACCTCCTACACCTTTTCCTTATATCCTCCCCCTCCCACTGGTACCAACCCCCCCCCCACAGGACTTGTTTTGCATTCCTGTTCTCCATTTTTGTAAAAAAAAAAATAACATTTTTTTTTGTTTAAGATAGCTATACAGGATGTTTCATTGTGACATTTCTATGCATACATGTATTATAACACAAATTGGTTCATCCCCTGTATTTTTCTCCTTTCTACTTTAGTCCCTTTATTATTGTGATTTCAATAAAGAGCTCAAAAAACTAACCCCCCCAAAATCAATGACCCAATGAAGAAATGTGCAAATGAAATGAACAGAGCCTTTCCAAATGAAGAAGCTCAAATGGCCAAAAAACACATGAAGAAATGCTCACCATCCCTGGCTGTAAAAGAAATGTAAATCAAAATCATGTTCAGATTCTACCTCACTCCTGTTAAAATGGCTACCATCAACAACACAAATAACAACAAATGTTACAGAGGATGTAGGGAAAAAGGAACCCTCATACAGTGTTGGTGGGAATGTAAATTCGTACAACCACTTTGGAAAGAAGTTTGAAGGCTCCTCAAAAAACTAAAAATAGAGCCATCAGGTGCCAGTGGCCCATGCCTGCAAATCTTACCTACTTATGAGGAAGAGATCAGGACAGTGGTGGTTCAAAACCAGTCCAGGCAAATAGTATGTGAGACCCTATCTTGAAAAAAATCTATCACCAAAAAAAAGGGTTGGTGGAGTGGCTCAAGGTGTAGGACCTCAGTTTAATAGAACTACCACTGATCCAATACCACCCTTAGGCATATACCGGAAGGAATGAAAGTTGGGTTACAAGAAAGGCATCTGCACACCCATGTTTATTGCAGCATTATTTACAACAGCTAAGCTATGGAAACAGCCAAGATGCCCCATTATTGATGAATGGATTAAGAAAATGTGGTATTTATATACAATGGAATTTTAGTTAGCTGTAAAGACAAATGAAATTTTGTTGTTTGCAGGTAAATGGATGGAACTGTGGAACATCATCTTACATGAAGTTAGCCAGGTTCACAAAGCCAAAGGCTGCATATTTTCTCTCATATGTTGAATATAGACCTAATACAAATGCAAACAATATTATGAAAAACAGGTCATGCTAAGGGGAGGTCACATATGAAAGAGGGAGAGTGAAGAAGGAAGTTAGCATTTCTATTCTTTAAATCAAAAGAGGAATGTATTTTAGGTTTGTTCAAGGATATTAGCATAAGCATTATAGAGGAGATGGATTACTTATAATAGAATGGTTTCAGATCTTTTTATTTTAAAATGATTACAAATTCACAGAGGATAGAAAAGAAATGCACAGAGAATTCCCACATGCTAATAAACCCAGTTTTCCCCAATTGTTAATATCTTACACAATTGTTTTGTACTATAGTATCAAAACCAAGAAATTGATCTTGTACCAATCCATAGAGCTTATTCAGATTTCACCAGTTATGCATTAAGTCCTATGTATATGTGTCAGGGAAGTATAACTCTATGCATAATTTTATCAAAGTATACTCTTGTGTAACTACCAAAATAATTGTTATTATACCATTACCACAAGATTCTCCTCTGTTACCTTTTATTGTCATAGCCACCTTCTCTCCATCCTCCTAGCCTGACCTTTTTCCTTGTAATTATATTATTTCACAAATACAATATAATTATTTACTAAATGTCTTTCTGATACTTTTTTGTAATTGGTATTGTTTCCTTTAGGTGCAACTAAGTTGTTACATGTATCAATAGTTTGTTTCCTTTATTTATGAGTGGTATTCTATGATGTGAACAAAACACAGCTTCTTTAACAGTGGTTTGGAAACCAATTCTGTATAAGTTCCTGTGTAAAAGTAGGCCTTCACTTCTATTAAATGAGTGACCAAGAGTGCAACTGATGAATCACATGGTAAGTTCTTTTTTAGCTCTGAAAGGAACTATTATCTGGAGTAGCCATACAATTTTACATTACCAATAACAATAAGCAATCCTGTTTTACTGCATGCTTGCCAGGATTTCATGTGTTATTATTTTACACTTTAGTTATGCCATTTTAAACATTACATTAATATTGTCCATCCATTTCAAGTTGTTTGTTTTTTCTTTCTTTTTTTTTTTTTAATTCTTGATGGTACTGAGATTTGAACATATGGCCTCACACTTGTTAGGCAAGTGCTCTACCACAGAAACCTCATCCTGAATTCTGTTTTTGATTTTAGTTTTTTTTTTTTCTTTTACCCAATAGGGTCTCACACCTTTGCCCAGGCTAGCCTCAGATCATGATCCTCCTGGCCCTCCTCTCAAATGACTGGGATTATAGACATAACTCACCATGCCCAGACAGTTTTTGAGAGAGAATCTTGCTAACTTTCTGCCTGGACTGGCCTCAAACCATCAAATTGTTTTTTCAATAAACACACTTTCTTTTTTGCTTTCATGTTTGAATTGATACATGAAATTGTGCACATTTATCAAGAAATGACATGCATTCTAAGCAAAACATTTAGCAAACAATTTGATCCCAAAAAATTCCAATACATCCTGGGATGTTTAAACCCCCCCCCAAAAAAAACCTGAACTTTAAAAATTAGGTCAATTGTGAAAAAAAGCATATTCATATAAAATAATTGCAAGGTTAAAAAAAACACAGCAAAGAGGTAAGAATTGTATTTCTGCATTAGACTTGTTGTTAGTGTAATTAAGTCCAAATGATTAAAAACTTGATTTTCTTTGAAATTATAATATATTTTCACAAATTCCCAGTCCCATTAAAAATGTTTGCATAGCTAGAATTATAATACAAAATACAAAAATCAACTGAATGAATTTATCAAAAAATAGAAATAAATGTCCCACTAAGTGAAAATGTTAGGGAAAGCTTTATTCTAAACAAAGAAGTTAGAAAAATAGAAGTAACTAAAATTACAAGTGGCAAGAATCAGAAAAATGAGAGTATAAATGAAGAAGGAAAGTCTTCCGAACACTTGATTAAGTCACGAAGGTCATACACAATTGAAAACATGAGTTATAAGCTTGTGTATTCTGTGCACCAATTAAATTCAGTGTTAACTAAGGTCATTGACATAATAAGTAATCTTCTCTGTGGCTAGTCACGTAACCTGGCATGCCAACTTCTTAATTCATAGTCATGATTCATATTAAAACCACTAACACAATGGAAAAGTTTGAATGCAGGCTCAACAGAATCAAAGAGAGTAGTGAAAGAAAATGGGGCATGGATGGGAAATCCAGTATCCTTCTCTTTCCTGACTGCCCCTTCAGTTTGGTTGAGTGAAGACAGCAACATTGTTTAGCAGACTGAATGACAAATTCATGCCTTATTCTATCATAAGATATTGCTGATTTCAGAAGGCTAAATGCAAATCGTGTCAGAAAAAGACATAGAAATAAACACTCCTACTGCACTGGGCAAATTGTAAGCTGCAACATCCCATACAGAAGATGCCAGAAACCTGCAGCTAATATAAATCTAAAGTAATTATAATTAAATAAGTTAAAATGTCGAATGCCACATTTCAAGTGTTCAATAGTTACACTGAGCTAATGGCTCTCACTTTATGGAAGACAGACCATTTGACCACAGCCAAAACCTGTTAGCTAACGTTATTTTGATAGCACTGCTATAGAGAAAATCGGACATGTATGATAGTAATAGGAATTATTTCAGGCAAGCACCTGGAAGTTATTGCATTAGTTTTTTTTGGGACTACCATGGTAATGTACCAAATGTGAGCAGATTAAACAATAGAAATACAGTGGCTCATAGTTCTGGAGGTTACAAGTCTGAGATCAAGGTATCAGCAAGACCACACCTGGTTGTCACAAGGAGAGTGGCCATACAGCAGCAAGGGCTGTCCCCTGACCTATTCCTGTTCTCTTCTAGAGCAGACTCTAGACTAGTTGTTCTCTATTTCTTTAAATAGCAAACCTTCATATTAAACTTTTCACATTCAAGTAATTCTTTTTATCTATTTGTTTTTAAGTTAACTTTTTCTTTTTCATACATTTTCATACAAGTATGAAAATAATATAATTTGATCATATTTCTTCCTTCTCTTATCCCTCCTCTACCTCATCCGTTTTCTCTTCCCAAACAGTCCCCATTTTGCTTTTAGGTCTGTTTTATTGTTGATGTTAAATCTAGATTTAATATCTAGAAAAGGTAATATTTGTTTTTCTGAGTCTGGCTTGTTTTATTTAACAAGATGATTTCCAATTCCACCCATTTTTTTCTGCAAATAATATAATGTCATTCTTCTTTGAGACTGAATAATACTCCATTGTGTATATATACCACATTTTCTTTACCCATTTGTCTGTTCATGGATATCTAAGCTGATTTCATAACTTGGCTATTGTGAATAGTGCTGCAATAAACATGGGTGTGCAGATATCTCTATTATTTGCTGATTTAGATTCCTTTAAAGATATACTTAGGAGTTTTACTGAATCATATGGTAGTTCTATGTTTAAGTTTTCTGAGGATGCTCCATTCTGATTTCCACAGTGGTTGTACTAATTTACATTCCCATAACATTGTACATGGGTTCTTTTTCCCCTCAGATCCTCTCTAACATTTGTTTTGTTTTCTTGATAATAGCCATTCTGACTGGGGTGAAATGGAATTTTCATTGTATTTTGGTTTGCATTTCCCTGATGACTAAGAATGCTGAATTTTTAAAATGTATTTGATGGCCATTTGTATTTCTTCTTTTTAGAAGTGTCTCATCAGTTCACTTACCCATTTACCTATTGGCTTATTTGGGTTTTTTTGGAATTTAATTTTTTTGAGTTCTTTCTATATTCTAGATTTTAACTCCCTACCAGATGACTAGCTCTCTCTTCACTATCTCTTCACTCTGGTAATTGTTTCCCATGTTGTGTGCAAGTTTTTAAATTAAAATTAACTTTTATAAAAGTCAATGCCTAATTACTTCTCATTTTATCTAATATTATGAAATATTTTGAGCACACTTAAAACTAGAAAAATTATGTATCATCATCTCCCAACCTTAATAATTACAAACCCTGGCCAATCTTGTTTCATTTTTTTTGACAGTAGTAGTGTTTGAACTCAGGGCTTCAACTCTACCATGTCAGCCATGCCCCCAGCCCTTTTTGGTCTGGTTACTTTGGAGATAAGGTTTCATTCTTTTTTTTGTCCAGCTGGCATAGACCATGATCCTTCTCATTTCTTTGTCCTGGGAACGTTCAAAGTCCATTCTACTAACTATTTCAAAATATGCTGCAGTTGTCAAGCAAGTTACCATACTGTACTACAGGACATTACAAATTATTCCAAATATCCAGCTGCACCTTGTAGCCATTAACCATCCCCTCTCCATGACCTGCTTCTCCCACTTTTTCTAGTCTCTGGTAACAACTATTCTACTTTTCTAGGGGATCAACATTTTTAGTTTCTGCATGTGAGTGAGAATATATATTTGTCTTTCTGTGTTTTACTTAGTCCACTAAACATCTTTCAGTTCTGTCCATGTTGCTACAAATAACAAGATTTTGTTTATCACTGAGTAATATTCTATTATGTATATATATACTACATTTTCTTTATCCAGTAATCCATTGATGGACTCCTAGTTAGAGGGCATATATTAGCTGTTGTGAATATTGTGACAATAAACATGACAGTGCAGGCATCTGTTTAACATTCCGACTTCCATTCTTTTCGTTATACATCCAGTAATGGAATTGCTCAATCATATTATAGTTCTACCTCATGTTTTTGGAGGAACAGCTATGCTGTTTTTTTTATAATGTCTATTCTTATTCAGCAACACTTTATGAGAGTTCTTTCTCTGCAACCTCACTAGCATTTGCTATTTTTTTTTATCTTTCTGATTATTGGCATTCCAACTGGGAGCTATCTTGTAGTTTTGATTAGTAGTGTTGGCATGTTTTCATATACCTATTGACATTTGTATTTCTTTTTTTGAGATGTCAATTCAGATCATCCACTTATTTTTAAATCAGATTATTATTATTTTGGCTGAGTTTGAGTTCCTCATATGTTTTGGACATTAATCCCTTTTTGGATAAGTAGTAGGCCAACATTTTTTCCTATTGTGCAGAGTATCTCTTAACTCTATTAATTATTTTAATTATTTCCTTTGCTATGCAGAACTTGTTTAATTTGTAATTACATTTGTCATTTTTTTGTTTTGTTTTTGTTGCTTGTTCTTTTTGGGCCAAATACAAAACAAATCTTTGCCCAGACCAAACTCTTGAATATATCCCCATATTTTCTTCTTGTGATTTAAGTTTTAAGATTAAATTAAAAGAATGGATTGAGGTTGGAGACAAGCCAGACACATTGGAGATCAGTTAAGGGATTAATGATTTAATCGTCTGGACAAATCTAGGGTAGTGACAATTGTAAAAAGAAGAGATAAGGTTGGGTATAATGGCTGAAACATGTAATCCTAGCTACTCAGGAGGTAGAGATCAGGAGGATTGCATTTATTTATTTATTTTATTCATATGTGCATACAATGTTTGGGTCATTTCTTCCCCATTCCCTCTGCTCTCTCCCTTTCCCTCCGCCCCTCCCTCTTCCCCCCACCCCCTTGCTACCAGCCAGAAACTATTTTGCCTTTATCTCTAATTTTGTTGAAGAGAGAGTATAAGCAATAATAGGAAAGACCAAGAGTTTTTGCTAGTTGAGATAAGGATAGCTATACAGGGAGTTTACTCTCACTGCTTTCCTGTACATATGTGTTACATTCTAAATTAATTCTTCTTGAACTAACCTTTTCTCTAGTTCCTGATCCCAGGAGGATTGCATTTGGAAGCCAGCTCAAGCAGTAACTTCTCAAAACCCCATCTCAACCAATAAAAGCTGGGTATGGTGTTGCACACTTATCATCTCAGCTATGCAAGAAGCATAAATAGAAGGATTGTGGTCCAGACCAGCCTGGGCGTAAAGCAAGACCCTTTCTTAAAAAATACCTAAGGTAAAAATGGCTGGGGTGTGGTTCAAGTGGAGTGCCTGTCTAGCAAGCACAAAGCTGGAAGTTCAACCCCCAGTCCTAAAAACTAACAACAACAATAACAAAAAAGAGATGATAAACACTTAAACCTGCTTTGAAATAGAATATATGATATTTTCAAAGTAATGGAAAAAACTTCAAATATGTTAGATAAGTTCAGAGTTTGAGAATTTTTTGGTATTCTTTACCTATGGCCTAATATAGATAGCACAAAAGATTGAATCACTCCAGTTTCAGGTTTAGAGAAAATCTTGGAATATCTATATTTTTCTCTTCAATTACTTTCTTCTTTGTTTAAAAGACAAATTGCAGTAAAGTAGTCTGTTTCTTACACGGAAGAATATTGTTGTACTTATTAAAGAAGAAAATCCAACCTAAAATTCAAAGTCAAATGTGTAATTTGAAATTGGCAAAACTTCTTTCATTTTTTTTTGGCTTGACTTATTTATAAGTGATTCTTATTCTGTGCTACCTAAAATTCTATATGCTTGTCCAAGGTTATATGGAAAGCTAATGGAAGAAATGGGATTAAAATATGAGTCCTCTGGATCTCAGATGATGTTCTTTCCACTATGTGCTCACATTAGAAGATGCCAATTTATCCTTTAGCTGAAATGGGTTGGAAAAAATATGGAGTTCAGTCAAAGGTCTCTTTGGAAAATCTCTCCCTCGTTTGATGGCTAAGGTTTCAAATAGAATGATACTACAGATAAATGCAGCAAAATTAAGAAAATGGGGACTCTCTTGGGACCTAGAACAAAAGTCTCAGGTACATGGTATTTGCCTTGATTTAGAATGGGTGTTTGATCTGAAGGTACCTGAAAAAATAGAATATAAAGAGTACAAATTTCTGGAGTAATGCTAAAATGAGTGTAAAAGTTGTATCTGCCTTTGTTGTCAGCAGAGGAGACTGAGATTATGTGGAGGCATATTGCTTCAATGAACAGTGTGCCATTAATCCACAGTCTATCAATAGTCCCTGTGTTTCACACAATATGTTAATCTTTCTATAAAAATTTGAAAGAAAATGATATACTAATGTTGGGAGACCATTCTTCATGTTTCTGCTTACTTGCCTTTGTCTGATATTATTTTTAAGGACATTAGTATTATGAAAAGCCATAAATAAATCTATCTACCTCCATAGCAGAGGGAAGGTTTGTTTACCATGAAACATAATAAAGATATTGTCTCCATCTAAGTAAGAAGTCAGGCAGATTTGCCTGGAGTCTGTTAAATGAGGTTTCCTGAGCATGAGGCACCTCAACTGTTCTGAAAACCTACTAAATAAATGCACAAGATCCCTTGGGCATTTTACTCCCCTGGAACTTTCAGGCCAAAGAAACCAATGCAAACATAAAGTTTATGCTATGCATTATGAATAAAGTGATTTTAATCTAAAATATCACATTTTCTGTCAGCATCCATAAAACTGTTAGCTTGCAAGTGTGATAAAACTGTAAAACCTGAAAACCTGACAAATAATTGTTTAGCTAGACCTCAAAATAGCCATTGTTCAAATTGTTTCTTAGTGTTCATAAACAAATAGAATTTTACTCAATAGCCTAATGAAAAAGGTAAAAATTAGAAATCAAATAATGTGAGTTGAGATACTAGACTTCAAAATAGACATTTGTATCAGGTTATCAACTTGGAAGTTGGCATTCTGTATTCAGTAAGAGGGATTCTGACAAGTCAGCTATATATGGTTCTGTATGGTATCATTAGTGCTATAATTGCTTTTAACATACAGATATCTATAAACATATATATATATATATATGTTTATATATATATATATATATATATATAGAGAGAGAGAGAGAGAGAGAGAGAGAAACAAGAGTATTAAACAATGGGATTAGTATATTACATCTATCCACTAACAGGAGAACCATGATGGCAGTTTGGTTCCCTGATATGGGTAGTCATATCAGTTGAAATCCTGTATCCAAAAGACCTTGAAGATCTGAGATTTTCCCCTTTTCTTATTATACCTTGTGAAATTTCTAAGTTTTTTTTTCTTGGGGGCAGGGGGAGGACTGGGCAGATCAACACTGTGATTGCTTGTTATAATGCAGTCATGACAATCTCCTCAAGGAAACCTAACTTCTCCTTCAACTTGTTGGAGCCAACGTGACTATTTTTCTGGGATTTACTGTGTCTAGAATTTGCCTTGAATTCCCTACTCTGGGGGCTACAAGCAGCTTTCTGCAAGCTCAAACGTGTCACAGACCTTCAGCTAGGTTCTGCAAGGTTTCCTGTGACTGTGAACACAGTTTGTAGGGGGGTAGAGGGGAAACGCTGTACCAGCTTCTTTCTCTGTAACTGACTTGTCTTTCTGACCACCTGTGAAGCATATACTGCAAAACCCCCCTGGTTACATCACCCACCTGGGGAGTATATAACTCATCTCCTGACACTGATTGGGGCTCAGGGCTTTGAGAAATTATCTCCCCTGAGTCTGCTAGCATAATAAAATTCCCGTTTCCTGCAAAGTGGTCTCGGTGACTTTGTTTCCCTTGCCGTTTCCCACAACAAACTGATGGGTTCTGAAGATTAGAACTGACCTGAGATTTCAAACTGGACCATGGATCATGGCCCCATTAAAGCAGCATATCATTGTTGGCTGCCTTTTGCCTTGAGAAACCCTATGCTCTGTGAGTCATGTTCATAGATCCTTATGGATCAGCACCTGTGGAGGGCTATTATGACCTTGCTGCCCATTGGGGCAATTATACCCTCCTTGTTTCTGATGGTTAAGTGCTCCCACCTGACATCTGCTGTTCTGTAATTCTGTCATCCTCTTGCTACTAAGGATCCTTGATTTACAATCACATCACTTACCACCAGAATAAGGTTAGAAGACTTATACTACCTGAAGTCAATTATATTATTATAAATCTACAGTAATCAAAACTATATGGTAACATTATAAGAATAGACAAAGATAATTAAGGACTCAGAAATAGACTATAGGTATAGTCAAATGATTTTTGGTAAAGAAGCAAAGACAACCACTTGGGAAAGGAAGAACATTTCAACAAATGATCATGTGACAAACACTGCCACCTCAGACCATACATAAATTTTATAGTAATTAATTTTATAGGAATCATATACCTAAACTTAAAATTTGAAAGTAACCATCTTCTATGAAAATGTATTTTCATCTTGGGAGTAGGCAATTTTTGAGACAGATTTTCGCCATGTAGCCCAGGATGGCTTCAAACTTTGTATTCTCTTGCCTCAGCCTCCTGCATGCTGGGATTTTAGGCATTTGCCACCACTTTTGGCCTAATTACTTCTTACTCAAGATACAAAACTCAATAAGTGTAAAATTAAAATGATTATACATAATTGTTTAATATCCACTTAAAAATAAAATACTAGATTCATGTTTAAGACTTCACTAAAATTAGTATATGAGAACTTTTAAGTTTATTTAATTCTAAATGATGAAGTAGACAGAAAATGTCATCAGTAAATGAACAATTTCATAAAGATCTATTTGACAAAAGCACTGGTTACTGTTAGAGCAGAGCTTAGGGTAGTAGCCAAAGAAATACAAAAAAAATGAATTTACCTCCATGAATCCTGGGGAAATAGGGAATCTAGCAAAATGGGTATAATAATGGAAGATAGGAATGAGATGTGGGGCTGAAGACAGGAGGAGAAAATTTACAGCAAATCATATAGACCTCAGTGGTACAGTCATAGTTCTATTTTGTTCCTTTCCAGTACCTACTAGGATTGTACTGCTATGTTGCCTTGAAGTCAGAGGGTACAGATGTTACCTCCTTTAACATTTGTGAGATTTTGCTGAACTTTAACATTTGTGAGATTTTGCTGAACTTAACTTCTTTGAGACTTTGCTGCCCTGGTTTTATCCGAGCTGTCTAGCAAAACAAACTTACTCTCTTTAGCAAGCATTTCATTTTCGACTTCTAATCCTGTGTTCTTTGATGCTTTGTGCTAGGTCTCTTATTTTATCACTACAAATTCTCCATAGGTGATCCCATCCATTCTTTGGCTCAACTAACTTTCATACTTTCAGTTCTGCATATTTAGCCAAGAAATCTCTGCTGACCTTCTGATCCATACACTTATTTACTGGCAATTTTTACTTAGATATTCCATAGTTGAATAACACTAAACATTTCAAAAAACCTAACTAGAGGTTTTTTTTGAAATTTGATCCTTGCCCTTGCTATTCTTTTTCCACAAATGATGCTACCATTTATGATACCACCATTCTGGAACAAATTATAAGCCAGAGTGATTTTTGTCTCTCTTTTGTGAATAATTCTCACCTCAATAAACATGAAATCAGACACAAAATCAATTTCAAAATATTGTCCATACAACTTGTTGACCATTTTGGTCTTCTTAAATAATTATTAAATTATTAAATTAAATGAATAATTATTAAATAATTATTAAAATAATATTCTTTAAATATTGAAATATATTTCAATTAAAGTGTACTTTATGTATGGTAAACTGTACATATTTTAGTAGACATTGGAGTGAATCATAACAAACTTACACACTCATATTATCAGCACATCATTTACAAAATAGCAAACTTCCAACATTTTTAGTCTTTTCAAGCACCCTTTACCTCCAATTCCAGGCAACCACTGCTCTTCTATCAAATACCATACATCAGTTTTGGCTATTGTAGACACTCACTTAAATACTTGTGTAATGTGTTTATCTTATCTATTGGAAGGTTACACTGTATACTTTTAATACAAACCCTTTGTTAGACATATGTATTATAAAAATTTCCTATCTGTACCTTGCACTTTTGCTATTTTAAGTGTCTTTTGAAGAGTATAGAAATTTAACTTTGATGAAGTTTATGTTATAGTTTTTCATAGTTTACTTTGTATCTTATTTATAAACAAACAAAAACCAAACTTTTTACCTCCTCCCATGCCACAAAACATTCTCTTCCAGACATTTAAGTGTTTGAATTTTTAAGTTCAGATCCACAGTGAATGTTCAAGTGCTTCTGCATGACGCAAAGTAGGACTCAAGGTGCCTTTGTCCCATGTGGATCATGTTACCACTATTTCATTTCTTTTTTAGAAAAAGTATTCTTCTAACGAATTTCCCTTTTGCCTTTGTAGTAAGTCAGATGGCCGTACAAGTACAGAACTATTGCTCCATTCCCTTTTCTGTTTCTTTGCTTGTATCTATCTACATGCTAACACCACACTGCTTTAATTACTATAGCTTTACAATTGGTTTTGAAAGCACATAGTATACATGCCTGTTTTTGTTCATTTGTTTTTCTTTTTGAAAAATTGGTTTGGCTGTTATTGGTCCCTGGTATTTTAATATCAATTTTAGAGTCATCTTGTCAAGATTTCCAAAAATATAAGCCAGCTAAGATATTGACTGCTGAATCTAAGGGACACTTTGGGAAGAATTAACATGTTGAGAACGATGCTGAAACTCATAGCTCCTGATCGCTTATCCCCAAAATCAGAAAACGAAAATGGCTTATGTGTGTGTTATTCAAATTAGGCAAGACATTTTATGCTAAGTTTTTGATGGTAACTTCAGCAAGATAAATGCTTGTCATTCTTGCCATTAGTAAGATAATATAAATATTAACACGTAGTTTCATGTGTCAGCTCTGCCATTATGACCTTAACCATGTAAATGGAGCAGACCTCGTACCATTAAGTACTAATTTAGAACTTTAGATATTTACTTTATGGACAAGGAAATAAATACTCAGAACATGAAGTGTCTTGCTCAAAATCACACAGACAATGAGTGATGGAGGAAGGTCTGGAATCAAATAAATCTTTTAATTCTGATACTTTTTATTTTTTTACTATAAAAGGTGTTTAGAGGAAATTATAGAAGGAGGAAGGAGACAGAGATCTCAGAATAATGATTCATCCTAAACAGAACCAGAAGGGAAGTTGACAAACAAGAGACTAGCTCCTTGGTTCTTTCCTGTCTCCAACCCTGAGCTCACCATACTTTCTTCTCACTTGTCCTCACTAGCTCCGCTGTCATCCCTAGACCCATTTTGTCAGCACTCCTACCTTGGACCAAAGTTTGAAGGGTTACTGTTACTGGTGTAACCCTGGCTTTTCTTGACCAAATATGTTGGTGTCTGGTCCTCTGTCCTGAGTGCCTCCCCTTCAGTAGCAACCAATGGCTTGACCCTCAGGCTACTTACTGACAGCTGACATGCAGTTGACAGAGACCAGGGATGCATGCTTTGCTACAAATAACCCTTCCTGCTTAGCTATACTTGCCTTATTTGACAACTGCATTTTTAAGATGACCTCACACTGGAAGCTTCTGGATAATTAATAAACTTCTTTCTCTCAGCCATTTCTGGCTTCCTGTCCATTTCAGGTGCTTCTTAGCTAAGTTTAATCATTGAAAGAATAGCCCAAATAAATTAACTGAGAAAGGCCGTAAATTAGAATGCTCATGCCTGGAAAGGCTACCATTTAGTAGAAGCAACTGAAGTTGAAGGGATATGTAAACATTTACTTTATAGTTCTGTGCCAGGTTCCAGTAGAATATTAATTTTTATGGACATACTAGTAAACTTGTGCTACTTTGGGGTGAAAAGAGAAGGGGTGTAATGGAAACACTGACATATTCCTGATTCTATTTTACTCAGCCCAAAACTATAAACATTTTACTAACTCCAGGGCCTGGAATGAGTTGGGTAAACTGTGAAATATGTTTTCTAAAAAATGATTCTATAGAATATGTTCTGTTACCAATGCTAAATATCATGTTCAAACAGCATCATTCCTCAAATCTGACACTTGGAAACATTTTAACATAATTCAATGGTGAGAATTTCCAGATGCTAAGATTCATGAAAAGGCAACAAAGACGAGGAAAGTACAGAACCCTGCTCAAAAAACATCACTCAAGGGACTTTTTCATCTTGAGAAGGACTGGAATGTTCTGCCCCTCAGAGGAATGAAATGTTCATGACTAGACAGGAGTGATTGCTGGAGTTAGGAAGACCTAAGGAAGCAAGTGAATCCTTGAACTTGAGGCAAACTGGTACCAGTTCCAAAGGCACCAGTGAAATCCTAGGAGTGTGCTCTGAGTCTTGAGCATCACAGGAGACTTAAGGACCATAGAGAGTGGTTTTATGACACTTGGGTCAGTCAGTTTGGTTTAATTTCTTGTATAGGACTCAAGGAAAAGGAATATTGACTTGACAAATTTTAATTATAAGTTAAGCCTAGGATTTGAGAAGTGTCTCTTATGGATTTTCTAAAAAGTATATTCTGGGGAGATTTTTAAAAAGAATAATGTTCCATTTACTTAGGAAGCCTGTTTTTTATTATTTTGTTAGCATATAATAGTTTTACAGGGAGATACATTGTGATATTTACAAATGTGCTTACAATATATCTTAGTTAGATTTACTCCCTCCATTATTCTCCCTTTCCCCACCTCCACTTCCTTCTAAGAACAATTTCAACAGGTTTCATTCTTCTATTTTCATATATGAGTACAAAACATACCATCATATACACCCTTATTCCCCCTAGGAAAACTAAATTTAATTAATTCATTTTGTACCATATTCACATCCATCATATACACACTTATTCCCCCTAGGAAAACTAAATTTAATTAATTCGTTTTGTACCATATTCACATCCAGACTTCTTATCAGTTATGTAAATTATTTGAATTTTTTACACAAGCTTATCTTGAGTATTTTACCTCTACCCTGAGCTATGCTAAGAAAAGTATACCAGGTCACACTGACATGAATCCTGGGGATGCAGGATTTTTTAAAGTTACTTATTAAAAATAAAGCTATGTAGGCAAATTTGATACACTCAATCTATCACTACATGTGGACCAACATTTGGTGGTACCTAATTCAAATAAGTCTTTCATTATTGTGTGGATATTGTACCTGATTATTCAACATGTTTTGGAATATAAACACATGTCATTTAAGAGTGACACCTTCTTCCATCTTTTATCTCAAGAATGAAAATTTAAATATAAGCACCAGAGACTTCTAGAAAATTCACTTCTTTGTATTTCAGCTCCTTTAATAATAAAAGATATAGTACTATGTCCTTTGTGAGAGTATAATGAGAATAAAATCAGATGACTTGTGTAATTTTCTTAGCATATAATGTGTCGTGTCAGGAGCTCCCAAAAGAGATAGCCATTTCCTGAGAGCAAATGGTCTGGACTCTGTTTTACTGTCATGAAGATGAGTGTGTGGTATTGCACCCATCCAGACTTTATTTTTCCACTGTTTTGTTGACGCCCAAGTGAGATCCTAGATCATGATACTGCTTGCTAATGGGAGCATTGAAATCTTCCAGCGTCCTCTGCACAGCCCAATCTACATAACTTCTTTCAAGGCTTCATCTTTACTTTCTCGCTCCAATTTTGGTCTCACATCCAAAGCTTCAAATTTACATTTCCCTCTGCAGTTATGCCTACCCTTCCAGACTAAAGACATTGTTCTTACCCTGACCAAAATGCCTACATACTGTACATCATAATAGTGAAAACCATTATGAAACTGACAGAGCCTAAAATGTAATTGTATAATTGGAGCTACTTGCCTTATCCCAATCATCTTGACAGATCTGTACCTCAATAGTCCATGCAAAAAGTATTTTCTACTTCTTATAAAGGTGGTATTATGAAGGGACTTCTCTGGGGTGATCTATATTAGAGTACAGGGTGGCAGATTTATGTTTTAAATGGAGCACCAGTAAATACATCAACAGTTTGAGAAGACACTTAAAACAGTGTGACATACTTAAAAACAATGTAAGGAGATGTTAAAAGCAGACATGCTTAATTGTGAACCTCATGTCCACCATTTACTAGCTATGTAATATTACTTAAGTGATTTGATTTCCAAGTAAGAACTTTCACAGTGGAAAAAAATGTATATTTGTAGTCTCTGCTGAATAAGGTAATTTTAAGGATTAGAAGAGACATGTATGTCAAATAGTAAATTCTCAGAAAATGCCAACTATTATAAAGGCAATGATCTTGGATACATATTATAATATCTTTCTAAAATAGAAGCTGTCTCAGCTCAGTCCTCAAACTGCAAACTGTTCAGAAAGTATTCTTCAGGTATAAGAAAACTTAAAATTTGTGCTTTTGTTCATTGGAGGGGTAGTGAGAATAGTTGCAAGGTAGGTGTGAAGACCCTTAGAAATCAGGTTTTCATGATCTGTACTTGAGTGCTGTGTATTCTTCATGGTTAAAACATGATATAGGGACACTGCTTTACTTTTTGAGATGTATGTAGCAATAAAGAAAGCCTTGGGCAACAGAGAATGAGAAGAATGACAGGGTAAGAAAAAAAATGTTCCCTGGCTGTCAAACCAGAGAATTAATGCATCTACTTAAAGGAAAAAACAGGTGGCTGCAGAATGAAAGTTCTTCCACAGTTACAGTGAAATGAAATTCTCTTCAGTAGATGTGGAAAAGGAAAGTGAACCAGGGAGTTTGAGGTGTTAAGAGTTGTAAAATCTGACAGCAATTAATCACATTAAGGGGATGACTCCATGACTTCACAGTGGAGAGCATTTCATTTCATAATCTGTACAAGCTTCCCCTGGCTGTATATTGGGCTGTGCATCAGAGAAACCTGTATGGGTCACCCTTTCATTATTGTAAGAAGGATAAAGTAAAGCAAATTCCAGGAAAACATAGTTACTGCAGAAAGCCATACATTCATTCCTGAGCTGAAGTCAACCCTGAAGTTCCACTTAGCAGTCAAGATTTCAAGTAATGGGTCAGTAGTGAATCCGAGATTTGTTTCTGGATGATGGCCACAGGAAGCCTTGCTGGAATTTTTTTTTGTTGTTAGGATTTTATGCCAATTTAAACAAACAGTGGAAGTTCAGGAGATTATTCCATGAGCAGAGTTTGAAAATCTACAATGCTAAGTAAAAGTGCTTTTATGATCAAAATATAAAAGTTAAGTTTTCTGCTACCTTGTAGGTTGGATATTACCTTTCAAGATGGAAAGAAGACAATCCATATGATTAAATCACATACAGAGCTGAGAGAATTTACCAAAAAATATCCTTCATTATCTACAAATAATAAGTTTATAATTTTGACTGCTTGTTTTATTAATATTTTAAAAAATGAAAATTATTTGTATGAAAATGAATGGGGTTTCTACCCCCAAAGAGGCTATAAATGGAAAGAAAAATTTCATGTAGTTTTGTCCAGAGAAGTTGTGATATAGTTTTCAACCCCAAATTATCAAAATACAGAAGAAAATTATTAGAAATGTATTTAATAGATAATTCTTTAACATAGTGGTTTACTTATTACACAGAATAGTGAATTTAATTATCACTCTCTAGAGACAGGCCCATATCTGAATTAAATGATCTAGCTGACACAATGAATTTTATTAGAAAGCCCATGCCTACATGCACAGGGAAGATCATGGGAGTTTAAAAAGTGGTAGCCCCTGTAGGCAACTGACATTTCTGTGCTTCTTCAGAATAATTACAGTGAGCTAAGTCCTACTGGGAAACATAAAGATCTGCCCATATTAGAGTAAAGCTGGTGTTACAACAAATGGAATGCAAAATGGTAACATTTAAAAACATTTTCTAAAATGTTTCAGATATTTAAATTAAGGTATTGGATTCTCAACACTTGCTCCTACAGTTGTTTCTCCCAGACTTTCATAACCCTGTGAATCTTATTAAAATAGAGGTTCCCATTCAGTAGGTTTGAAGAGGGGCCAAGATTCTTCACTACTGACAAGCTCCCAGGTAATGCCAGTGCTGCTGGTCTCCAGTCTTAAACTTACCAACTACTCAGTTTGCCTGGTACTGAAAAGGATTTTTTGTGGGGCATGAGATTTTTAGCTAAACCTGAAACAGTCCTGGGCAAACTGATCATGTACGATCACATTTTTTAATATGATGAATTTGGTTATATCTGAAATTCAGAGAAAGAATTTCTAATCATATTTACATATTTATTCATAAGTTAGAACAGCAGGAATAATCATAGGCTCACGAAATTCCATTAAATTTTTTTTCTTTGAAGTGCTGCCCTAGATAAATATGAACACTTTGATTGAGTCAAGTCTGACTTATGATTCTATCTCTGATTTTTGTCTATCTAATTTAATTTCTTAAAAGCCTTTTAAAAAAGGAATCTCATGTCACAAATTATCTTCATAGAAACTAACAGTTTTGTGCTCCTCACACATTTAATTAAATTCAAATTTTAGAGTCTTAAAATTGAGGATAAATATTCCACTAATATTTGTATAACATAAACACAAAGAAAACTCTCTGAAATCCCAGCCTCTACACTAATCCAAAGTCAAGGTTTTGATAGAGAAATTTGAGTCCTATAGTATAGTAAAGGCAACTACTGTCTAGATTTATTCAATCATCATATAAGTGGCCTGAAAAAGAAAGTTTTAATCATTCCAGGTACAAACATTATTTAACTCTGTCTCTACCTTGGTGTCCATCATTCAACTAAATATTATAAGATGTACAAAGAAACAAAGAAAAACTGCTTTCAAAGAAATTAATACATTCAAATTCAGAAATATTAGAACTATCAAATTTGAATTTTAAAGGATCTCATTGAGTCTTCGGGGGGGGGGATAATGCAATGGATAGATGCTTCTTGCATGCAATTCAATGAATGAGAAGAGGCAGCATAACAAAAGAGAGAATATACTCTGAGGAGAGAAATAGAGGAAGAACAACATAAAAGAGTTGATAAAACACCTAGAAAGCATAGAGTAATAGAAAGACGATGTAGAGTAATATAGGAAATCATCCCATGCTCCAAACCTAGTTCTACAGTGGAAAAGGAAGGTGAAGTCATAGCAAAGTAAAACAGAGAGCCCTGGTGACAACAGACTGGCAGTTCTAGCAACAGAAAACACCTACAGTTCTCACATGCCTTTATTTAAATCAATTGCAATGATTTAGTGTGACAGTGACTTCATAATCGCATAGCAAGCAGTTATGAAGAATTATGAAGAAAAAAAATCCATTGCATCATCCCCATATCTCAGAGTGCTATAGTCCAACAAAGAATTTAAAGTATAGTATTTAAAATAATCAATGACTTCAAAGAAAAATTTAAAAATAGATGAATTAAGTAAAGAAATCAATTCAAGATTTGGATGAGAAATTCAGCAAAGAGAAAGAGATTCTGAAAAAAATCAAACAAATCTTGGAAATAATAAGCTCAATAAATTAAATTTAAAACTCAATGGAAATCACCAATAGACTAGACCAGTCAGAAGAGGGAATAGCAGAGATTGAAGACAAAGTCAAGAAATTACTATATTCAGACTATAAATTACTATATTCAGAAATAAAGGAAAAAAGCAATCATAACTACAAATCCAAAACCTCTGGGATTTAATTGAGACATGAACCTATGAATCTTTGGTATAGAAGAAAGAACTGAGATACAGGCTAAAGGCAGGGAAAACCCATTCAATGAAATTAGCAGAAAAATTTCAAAATCTAGGGAAAGGAAAGGATATCCAAGAATAAGAGGCATTTAGAAGCCCAAATAGACATGACCAAAAAATAACCAGTCCATACCATAATATAGTTAAAATGCCAAGAGTACAGAACAAAGAAAGAATACTGAAAGTTTTAAGAGAGAAGTGCCGAGTTCCTAAAAAGGCAAACCTATCAGAGTAATAGCAGACTTCTCAGAAGAAACCCAAAAGGCCAGGAGAGCAAGGAATAATGCATTTCAAGCTCTGAAAACACACAACCAAGGTTACCATATCCAGCAAAGTTACCCTCTGAAGTCAAAGGACAAATAAAGACTGTCCACTATAAGCATAAAGTAAAGTTTATACTAAGCCAGTATTGCAGAAAAAGATACTTAAAAGAATACTACCCACAGGAAGAGAAACATACACCATGCAAGAGCTCAGGAAAGGATGAATGAATGAATGTCACTACAAGAATAAATAAATAGATGAGAACTGGGAAAGAATAAAATATTATTAACCAGTAAACCAGGAGACTTCTCAGATGAGTAGAGGAGAAATCAATACTTTTCAATAAATACCATGAATATAAAGGAAAGGAAAACCTATTCAATGAAATTATAGCAGAAAAATTTCAAAATCTAAGGAAAAGAAAGGATATCCAAGTATAAGAGGCATTTAGAGCCCCAAATAGACATGACCAAAAAATAACCAGTCCATACCATAATATAGTTAAAATGCCAAGAGTACAGAATACAAACAGCCTTAACCCTCTAATTAAAAATACAGATTGGTCATTTATTTAATGAATGGATTAAAAAATAAGATCCACTATTTGCTATCTGCAGGAAACTTACTTCACTGGCAAAACCACACAGACTGAAAGTGCAAGGATGAAAATGGTATTGCAAGCAAACAAAATCCAAGATCGAACAGAAGTAGTTATGTTCATATCTGACAAAGAACACTTTAAGCCAAAACTAGTCAAAAGAGGTAAATAATGTCACCACATATTAATAAAGGGAGTAATCCATCAAAAAAATACAATGAATATATTCACCAAACATTGTTTCATCCAAATGCATAAAACAAACACTACTAGACAAACCGATATGACAAGGTACAAAAATAGTGGGTGGTTTTAATACCTCACTCTCTACAATAGACAGATCATCCAGACCAAAATAAAATCAAAAAAGAAACTTCAGACTTAACTCCACAGAGTAGATCTCTACAGAATATTCCATCTAACAATAGTAGAATACACAGTCTTGTCAGCATTCCATGGAATGTTCTCCAAAATAGAGTACATTTTAGGCCATGGATCAAATCCTAACAAAGAGAAAAAAACTGAAACAATTTAATATTTGTTTGATTGGTTTTGAGACAGCATCTCTCTATGTAAACTATGCTAGCCTATAACTCATGCAGCCTAAGCTTGCCTCAAAGTTATGATCTTCCTGCCTCAAACTCTTGAGTGCTGGGATTATAAGCAAGTTTTGCCATGCCTAGCCTTAAAATAATTTCTTGAATCTTATTAGATAATAATGTAAAAAATAGAAGTCAACAGCAAAAGAAACCAGAAGCAATACAAACACATGCAATGTAAATATAGTTTTGAATGATCAGTGGGCCTTTGAAAAATCATGCGAGCAGGTTTAAATTTTTCCAGTATCAAATGAAAACAAAACTTACTAAAATATTTTCTATACAAAGAAAGCAATTGTACAGGGGAAATTATAGCTATCAGAGCCTAAATAATATTATAATAGATTTCAAAAAAAAAATCATCTACCGGTGTTCCTTAAGATTTCAAAAAAATAAGAATAAGACAGTCCCAGAATTAATACATGGAAAGAAATAATATAGATCAGGGCAGAAATGGAGACTAAAATAAAAGTACAAAGAATCAATGAAAAAGAGTCAGTTCTTTGAAAAGATGAGCAAGATTAACAAACTCATACCCAATTAACCAAAAGAGAGAGAAAATCCAAATTAATTAATTTAGAGGTGAAAAAGAGGAATATTAGAATAGATACCATTGAAAACCAGAGTCACTCAGGAATATTTGGAAGACTTACATTCCAGTAAACTGGAAAATCTAGAAGTGGGTATATTTCTAGAAATATATGACCTTCTAAAAGTGAACCAAAAAGATATAAACAAATCAAACATATGTGTATTAATATTCTTTGTTGGGAGACTCTTCTATAATATTGAAGCAATAGCAGAGTCTTCCAACAAATAAAATACTAGGACTGAACAGATCCACTGCTTAATTCCACTAGATCTTTAACAAAAGTCTACTCCTCAAACTAGTCCATAAACTACAAAGGGAAGGAGCACTTCAAACCTCATTCTGTATGGCCAGTACAACCCTAGTACCAAAACAACATAAGCTCATAATAAAAGAAAAGAAAAAAGCCCTACAGAATACTCAATAAATTCCTTGCAAACTGAATTCAACAATACATTCAAAAAGTTATAGACCATGATCAAGTTGGTTTCATTCCAGATAGTCAAGGATGGTTCAACATATACAAATCAGTAAATGTTATACAGCATATAAATAGAATTATAGCCATAATCACATAATCAACTCAATAGATGCAAAAAAGCCTTTGAAAAAACTCAAAATATCTTCATGATAAAAGTCCTGAAGAAAGTAGGAATAGAAGGATCATCTCTCAACAAAATAATGAAAGCCATATATGACAAAACTATAGCCAACATTGTATGGGAAAAAATGAAAGCATTTCCTCTAAAATCAGGAAGGAGATGAGCTTGTTCACTCATCTACTCTTATTCAGTATAATAATGATTGAATTCTTAAGCAAAACAATAAAGCAAGAAAAAGACATAAAAGGGATACAAATAAAGAAGAAAGAATTAAAAATATTCCTATTTGCAGACAATATGATCCTGTACGTTAAAGATCCTAAAGACTCTACCAGAAAACATTTAGCTCTAATAAACACTTTCAGAAAAGTAACAGAATAGAAAGTTAGCAGACAAAAAACAGTTGCTTTTTTATAGAAGAACAATGAACAAACTGATAAAGAAATAAAGAAAACAATCCCAATTCATAATGGCCTCAAAAAATACCTAGCAATCAACTTAAATAAGGAGGTGAAAGACTATTAAAACTATAAAACACTAAAGAAATTGAAGATACTAGAAAATGAAAAGAACTCTCATGTTCACAGATTAGCAAAATTAGTATTGTATAAAAGGCCAAATGACCAAAAGCAATCTACACATTGAATGCAATCACCACCAAATTTCCGATGACATTCCTCACAGAAGCAAGAAAAACAATCCTAAAATTCATATGAAGGTATGAACTAAGAGACTCCAAATAGTCAAAACAATTCTGAACCAAAAGAGCAATGCTGCACTTCAAACTATACCTGACTTCAAGTCATGGTTAAAAGGAGGAGTCTTGGGTTTGTACACAGATCCTAAGCTCCCTAACTGCTTAAAACAGGTTTCTTAATTTCCCTAGGCTTTAGTTTCCCTCTCTTTAAAATGAATTACATGTACCCACATTGTCGTACTTCTCTTTCAGTTAATATTCCTGACTTCAAATTATACCATAGAACCATATGCACAAAAACAGACACATAGGCCAATGAAATAGAGGACCTAGAAGTAAACCAACAGAGCTACAGCCATCTTATTCTCATCAAAGGTGCCAAAAATGTATGTTATAGAAAAGACAGCCTCTTAAAAATAGCACTGGGAAAATTGACTATCGATATATAGAATTCTGAAACTATGTCCCTATATCTCATTCTGTCCAAAAATCAATTTAAAATGGATCAAATACTTTAATGAAGATTTGAAACTACTAGAGGAAAGCATAGGGAGACCATTTCAGAATATAGGCTTAGAAAGCTACTTTTTTTCCTCTTTTATTCATATGTGCGTACAATGTTTGGGTCATTTCTCCCCCCTTCCCCCACCATCTCCCTTACCTCCCCCCTACCCCCTCCCTTACCCCCTTCCCTCACCCCCTCCCTTACCCCCTGCCCCCACCCTCTCCCCCTCACCCCCTCGCTACCCAGCAGAAACTATTTTGCCCTTATCTCTAATTTTGTTGAAGAGAGAGTATAAGCAATAATAGGAAGGACCAAGGGTTTTTGCTAGTTGAGATAAGGATAGCTATACAGGGAGTTGACTTGCATTGCTTTCCTGTACATTTGTGTTACCTTCTAAATTAATTCTTCCTGAACTAACCTTTTCTCTAGTTCCTGGTTCCCTTCTCCTATTGGCCTCTGGAGAGTGACTTTCTGAATAAGACTCCAACAGCTCAGTAAATAGTGACAATTGACATGTAAGGTTGCATCAAGTTCCTGCACAACAAAGGAAGCAATTGCAAGAGTGAAAAGATAGCCTAAAAAATGGGAGAAAATCTTTGCCAACTATTCATTTGCTGGGAGACAAATATCCAGAACATATAAAGAACTCAAAATCTTAAACACCAAAAGAACGAATAAATAATCCAATCAATGAATAAAAAATGAACTGAATAGACATTAAAAGGAGTGAAAATGGCCAACAAATACATTTAAAAAATTGTTCAACACCCTTAGTCATCAGGGAAATGCAAATCAAAACTACATTGAAATTCCATCTCCCTCCAGTCAGAATGGTTATCATCAAGAAAACAAACAGCAACAAATGCTGGCAAGGTTGTAGGGGGAAAGGAACATTTACACACTGTTGGTGGGAATGTAAATTAGTGCAGTTTATGGGATATTGCAATCCATAAGGAGGAAAGTAAGAAAATAGACTGAAAAGTAGCCTAGGAGACAGTGTGTAAGTTTAGAATAAGTCAGACAAGTACAGTTGAACAAAAGAATTTTAACTATAAGAGAAATACCAGGAACTACTCTAAGTTTTTTATGTGTTTTATTATACTTAATCCTCCTAAAACACTCCAGTGTGGGTACATGCAATTCATTTTAAAGCTGGGAAATTAAAATCTAGAGAAATTAGGAAGCCTGTTTAAAACAATTAGGGAGTAGGGGATCTGGACACAGCCCAGAACTACTTCTCTTAACCATGACTTGAAATTATTCAAGGATAAAGGAAAAACACTTTACTACCTACGATGGAGTGTCATTCAAAAATACTAACTCATTCTAAAATACTTGCCCACCTAGTCCAAAAATAGTTTAGAGTGAAAGATCTTTAAGTCTTTTTACATTTCAACCATAAACCAAAGGTATTTGTTCATTGGAAGCAAGAGGTAGAAACCAGGACCCATCTTATGATTCCCCATCTTTTACTTCTGCCCTCAGATTTAAGGGAGTCTGTGCCATATCCTGACGTAAAATCGGATTCTCTTTTGCTGACTGTACATACTGGCAGAGTGCAACACACGGAAAAGTAATTTCCTCCATTTGCCTTTCTAAATACTTCCCTTATTTATGGGTCTAACAATCATCTCTTGGCAATGCTTGTCTACCCTGCCAGACCAAGGCCTTGGGAAGCCATTCCATCTGGAGCAATTCCAATGGATTCAGTGGTCATTCAATACCTTTTCAACTGATGGGCTGTGTGGAGTTTCTTACTTTCAGCCCCTGGATCATTTGCTCTTTGTTTTTGTTCCCATCACTCATGGCCAGTAGCAAAACTATCCCATTTACTTTTTTCCACTTGCATAGACCTCACATTTTGTTTCACCTTAGTGGCAGTGAGTAGGAAGAATGTTTTAACAGCAAGTCTGAGCTGCCTACTGTCCACCATAACCATTGCCAAATTCCAGTTTATAACACAATTAGAATCATTTTTTTCTTTCACATCACTAAAGAATTAATTACAAGAGAATTTTCTAGGCAATTGTAGTCTGCAAGCTACAACCAATATGATTTCATGTACTCCAAATATAAAACCCTTCTTTCACCATCCTATTCTCTCCATGACATAGGTATATAACCTCAGGTAAAGCAGGACCAGTAGTTAGATTTATTTGGAGACATATGGGTTCTGCTCTCCTTCTCCTTTCCACACTTTTGGAGAAAGAATGCTTTAGAATATATTTTTACACATACTAAAAAGGATGTGGAAATAAAACTTAATTACTGGAAAATCCATTAAGAAAGTTTTTATTTTATTCTTCCAAAGCCATGAATTTTTCAGTACAAAACTTAGATCTTTTCAGTTGCCACAATCCCTGGAATTAATGGAAACCTCACAAATTAGGCACAGTTTTTGCCCTACCCTCACAGTGGTTATTTACATTGAGAGATGGGATGTCTAATACATGCTTCATCTGTCTGACAGTTTGAATCTAACTGGGCTAACAATTTGTTTTTTCCAGTTGCCCTGCTCCAGTTACCATGGCTATACAATAAATCACTCTAAAACTTAGTGGTTGGAAAGAATAATAATTTATTATCTCTCACAATTTTGTGGGTCAAGAATTTAAAAGAAGCCAATATGGGCCTTCTTACTTGAGGTCTCTAGTGAAGTTGTCGTCACAGTGGCCTGGACTGGGATCTTGTGGTGGGTTTCTTCATTCATCTGGCAAAACTGAGACTCCTTGGGCATTTCTATCTTTATGGGATCTCTTCACATGTTCTCTTCAGTATAGAGATGAATGTAGCTGGGTGTCTTTACTTGTTGACTTGATCTTTTGAGGTTATATATTCCAAAACAAACAAAGCTAGGAAGGAGTGTCACTTCTCATATGAGGCAGTTACAATGGTCTACCCAGGTTTCTTTGGGGGGTGGGGAATAGAAAGAAGTCATTCTATTTTACATTGTAAGAAAAATATATATGATGGCCTCCTTTGGAAAATATAATCTGTCACATCCCCTTGAAACCATTTTGCTAACTAAACACTTATTAAATCAGTCAGAAGTAAGAGTTTTAGGATTCCTGGGCCAATATAATTGGGAGCCTATAGAGAGTGGATCTCAACTCCCAATGAGAGAGTCATGATCTGGCATAGCCAAATAAGAGTCATGGCTATAGTAAATATGGGAAATAAATCAATAATTTTGAGCATCTACTATGTGTCAGCCACTTCCATATATCAATTACTTATGATGATAGCCATTAATTTGGCAATTATGTATTAAATGTCTTTGATGTTTCAATAGTGCCATAGCTATAAGGAAGATAAGAGACTGTTCAATTCCCTGAAAGTAGAAAATAACTATTTGGATTCTAAGACTCACGTTATTTCCATTAATAGCATTATTGTATGGATTTCAAACAATAATACAATGCTAACTTCTAAATAATTAGAAAGACTCTAAGTCCTTTATGACTTTGGACAAGGGACTGGTCAGAAATGGCCAGATACCAAGAGATGGTCAGCATCTGTATCTTCATGCTTATGGTGTGGAACTAGAAGCAGGAACTAGTATAATGAGAAGATATTACAAAAGGAGAAAGACAAGAAAATAGCATAACCAAAAGAGCAAAGAGTACACACATGGTCTTCATTCCAAGAGCAAAGGGAACATACCAAGTAAGTTTTTTAGTGTGAAGTCAGCATTTCAGTATTTTCTTTTCAAAGCAATATTCACATATTTATTATCAAACAAATGGATATGTCATGGACTCCTTAAATCTGAGGACAATAATGTTTATACTCTCTCTTCAACAAAGTTAGAGATAAGGGCAAAACAGTATCTGCTTGGAAGCATGGGGGTGGGGTGAGAGGGAGGGGGTGGGGGAAAGAGAGGGGGCAGGGGGAAAGGGGCAGTAATGACCCAATCATTGTATGCACATATGAATAAAGGAAATAAAAAAAAAGAAGCACTTAGCATTTTATTTCCTGTATTCCCATTGCTCTACATATCTATTTGTTTAAAACCCACATGCAAGACATACAATAATAGGATGAACAGGAAGTGGTGAAACAGGGATTTTTTTTTTTTTTTTGTCTATATGTGAATGTTGTGTTCTTGTTGCTACATGGACAAATAAATTTCAAAAACAATAGTTTGGATGAGTGTAAATATTCATTATAATAATGCAAGTTATTATTTGTTGCCTATGAATGTCAGGTTCTTTGCATAAAATGTACCCCATCTTATGTGAAAATCCTATTAAGTAGGCATTATTACCCTCTTCTAGAAGTAAAGATACTAAAGTACAGAGATGTTAAACAGTCTTCCCAAAGTATATGTAAGAAAATGCAAAGGCAACATTTGATCACAAGTCAGATGACTCACTCCAGGACTTTGCTTCACTATGGAAAAGTTGATGCTTTGAGTCATTATCATTCCCCATAGGGAATGACATTTCTCTGCAGGATGTTATTGGAATTTTGATAGGGATTGGATTGAACATGTAGATAGTTTTTGGTACTATGGCCATTTTTCACAGCGTTGATTCTACCAGTTCATGAGCATGGAAGTTCTTTCCATCTTCTGAGGTCTTCTTTGTTTTCTCCCTTCAGTAGTTTATAGTTTCATTAGAGAGGTCTTTGGTTTCTTTCATTAAATTAGGTACTTTATTGTTTTTGAGGCTATTGTAAATGGGATTGTTTCCCTGATTTCACTCTGAGTCTGTGCATTGTTGGTGTACAGAAAAGCACTGATTTCTGTATGATAATTTTGAGTCCTCCTACTTTGCCAAAAGAGTTTATGATTTCTAGTAGTTTTTTGGTAGAGTTTTTTTTGGGGGGTCTCTTAAGTATAGGATTATGTCATCTGCAAATAGTGATAGTTTGACTTCTTCCTTCCCTTTTATTTCTTCCTCTCATCTCACTGCTCTGGCTAGGAAATCCAGAATGATATTGAATGGAGTGGGGAAAGCAGACAACCCTGTCTTGTTCCTGACTTTAAGGGAAATGGTTTCAGTTAGTGGTTCTCCATTTAGTATGATGTTGGCTCTAGGTTTGTCATGTATAGCCTTTATTATGTTGAGTAACATTTCTTTTATTCCTAGTTTCTTCAGAGTTTTTAATAATGAAAGAGTGTTAGATTTTGTCAAAGGCTTTTTCTGCATCTATTGAGAGTATCATGTGGTTTTTGTCATTGCTTCTGTTTATGTACTATGTTATGTTTATGAATTTATGTATGTTGAACCATCCTTGCACCCCTGGAATGAAACCGACTTGGTATAGGATCTTTTGATGTGTTGTTGGATTCTGTTTGCCAGTATTTTGTTGAGAATCTTTGCATCTATATTCATTAAAGATATTGGTCTGTAGTTCTCCTTTTTGGTTGCATCTTTGTTTGGTTTTGGAATGAGTATAATACTGGCTTCATAGAATGAGTATGGTAGTGTTCCTTCCCTTTCTATTTCCTGGAAAAGTTTGAGGAGTATTGGTGTTAGATATTTAAAGGTTTGGTAAAATTCAGCTGTGAATCTATTAGGTCCTGGACTCTTTTTTGTAGGGAGACCTTATATTACTGCTTCAATTTCATTGTGAGTAATAGGACTATTTAGGTGGTTATCTTACTGGTTCAAATTTGGTTGGTTAAATGTGTCTAGGAATTTATCCATTTCATCTAGATTTTCCAGTTTGCTTAAACATAAGTTTTCAAAGTACTCTCTAATGATCCTCTGGATTTCATTGGTATTTGTAACCACAAATGTCCCCTTTGTCATCTCTAATTTTATTAATTTGAGTCTTCTCCCTCCTCTTTTTTGTCATGTTGGCTAAGGGTTTATCAATCTTATTAATCTTTTCAAAGGACCAACTTTTTGTTTCATTGATTCTTTGTATAGTTTTTTTTGTTTCAATCTCATTTATCTTGGCCCTGATCTTTATTGCTTCTCTCTACCTGCTGGTTTTGAGTTTGGTTTGTTCTTGTTTTTCTAGGAACTTAAGGTGCAACATTAGATTATTTATTTGAAAGGTCTCTGGTTGTTTAATGTAGGCACTTATAGCTATAAACATTCCTCTTAGCATGGCCTTTGCTGTGTCCCACAGATTCTGGTAGGTTGTATTTTTGTTTTCATGGATTCCAGGAATTTTTTTATTTCTTCCCCTATAACTTTGGTCACACATTGGTTTTTCAGCAGTGTGCTGTTCAGTCTCCATGTGTTTGGATATTTTCTGGGGTTTCTTTTGTTGTTGATGTCTAGTTTTATTCCATTGTGGTCTGATATGATGCAGAGGGTTATTTCAATTTTCTTGAATTTGTTGAGACTTGCTTTGTGTCCTAAAATACGATATATTTTGGAGAAAGTTCCACAAGCTGCAGAAAAGAATATGTATTGCCTAGCTGTTGGATGAAATACTCTGTAGATATCAGCTATGTCTATTTGGTCTAATGTGTGGACTAGCTCTTAAGTTTCTTTGTTGATCTTTTGTTTGGATGATCTGTCTATTGGAGACAGTGGGGTATTCTGGTCTCCCACTATTACTGTGTTAGCATTATCTGTGCTTTTGGGGATATTAGTGTTTTGGTTTTTTTTAATGTAGATGGGTACCCCTCTGTTTGGTGCATATATGTGAAGGATTGATAGTTCCTCTTGATGAATTATTTCTTTTATTATTATGAAGTGACCTTTATTGTCTCTTCTGATTGATTTTAGTTTGAAGTCTACTTTTTCAGATATGAATATAGCTACTCTGCCTGTTTACGGGGTCCATTTGCTTGGAAAAGTTTTTTCCACCCTTTGACTCTAAGCCAGTGTTTATTTTTTTCAGTTAGATGAGTCTCTTGTAAGCAACATATGGTTGGGTCTTGTTTTTTAATACAATTTGCTGTTCTATGTCTTTTGATTGGGGCATTGAGGCCATTTACATTCAGTATAAATTTTGAGAGGTGTTTGTTGTTTCCAGTCATTCTTCTTCTCTGTTGTTTAGGTTTACTTACTCTTTGTTTACTTGTCTGCTTGCTCAAAAGGGTTTATTCTTTCTTGAGTTTTCCTGTCTCACTCTAGTTTCTTCTTCTATATGAAAAGTCCTTTAAGTATCTTCTGTAGTGTTGGCTTGGTAGTGACAAATTTCTTTAGTTTTTTCCTTAATGAGGAAGGTTTTAATTACATCCTCAATTAGTAAGGATAATTTTGCTGGATAGATGAGTCTAGATTGACAGTTGCTTTCTTTCAGGGGCTGAATTATATCTTTCCATGACCATCTTGCATTTAAAGTTTGGGTTGAGAAATCTACTGTTATTCTCATGGGTTTGCCTTTATATTTAAGTTATCTATTTTCTTTTGTAGCTTTCAGAATTCTTTCTTTGTTCTGTGTGCTGAGTGTTTTGATTACGATATGTCTTGGAGTGTCTCTTTTTTGGTCCTATGGGTTTGGTGTTTTGTAGGCTTCCTGTACCTAGGTGACTCTTTCTCAAGGTTAGGGAACTTTTCAGGTCTTATTCTATTGAATAGGTTGTCTATGTCTTTAATTTGTATCTCCTCTCCTTCTTCTATGCCATGATTCATAGGTTTGGACTTTTCATGGTGTCCCATATATCTTGCATATCCCATTCATATTTTCTTTGCATTTTTCATGATCTTTTACTGTTTGGTCTAATTCCTCTACTTTGTTTTCCATTTCTGATACTCCATTTTCAACTTTTTCCACTCTGTTCACCAAACTTTCAATTGCAATATTTATTTGGGATATTGGGTTGTTTATTTTGGTTTGACTATTTTTCAGGGTTTCCACATCTTTTGATTTCATCTTTCATATCCTAGATAGTCTTCTTAATTTCAACCATCTGTTTGTTTGTATTCTCTCTGAGCTCATTTAATTGTTTATTCATGTTCTCTTTGAGGTGAAATACTAATGTTTCTGTTTCTTCTTTGAAGTCATTAATCATTTTTACTATTTTTTTTGGAATTCACTACTTAATAGTTCTTCTTCTATGCAGGTGTTTGGATCCTTAGTGGTGGAATTGGCTTTTGATGGATAGTGGTTGTCTTGCTGTTTCATTCTGCATTGAGATTTATAAATCTGGCATTTTTTATTAGGATTTTAGTTCCTTATGCCCTTGTAGCTAGAGCTTTTCATTTTTTTCTCTCTTGATGCTCTAGCAGTGTTCCTCAGGGAGGAGTATCCTTTGTATGTTACCCCTTGCAGGGTTATTGTGGTGTTACCTCTTTTCTTTTCGCAGTGAGGGAGCTGGAGTTCCTTTTCTTTGATGGGAGTACAGGGGCTCTATTGTAGTCCCAGTGGGGAGCGCTGGGTCTTTGTCATGGTGGGGACAGACTGCCTAGCACCAGCAGAGTAGTGAATTGCCACTCCGTGGAGGAGGTAGGATTCCAGCTCATGGAAGAAGAGATGTGACTCTTCCACAGGAAGGTGCAGTTTGAAGCCCTGGGCTCTGTGTATCTTAGGGAAACAGGGCTTCTAGTACCGCCTGCAGAGTGGAAGGTTATAGCTTTCCTTCCTTCAGTGGGGAATCTGTCATTCTTCCTCTTTGGCAAGGTAGAGAGCGTTCGTTCTCCTTCTATCAGGGACAGTGGGGAGGGAAGCCTCTGGCACCAAAAAATAGCAAAGCTTGGAACCTGAGATTCACTTGGGTGTGTGGTGCCAGGTTTCTAGCACTGAATAGCAAGTTGAGGGTTCCCATGGGGCAGCAGAGCCAGTGGGCTTGAATTGTCTGGTGCCCACAAGGCAGCAGAAGCCCTGGAGCCTGATATCTTTCAGGGGCCTCTGGGATCTCTGTTCAGTGTCTCTGCTGACCGCTTGGCTCCAGAGAGTAGCATCTACAAGCAGCAGGGGTTCCAGGCTTATCTCCCCCATGGGCTTCAGGGAGCATAGTTCAGTGGTTCTGCTGCAGCCTCAGCTCAGAAGAACCAAGCCTGCAAGCAATGGGAGTTCCTGAGCTGATCTCCTGCCCAGGATTCAAGGAACTCAGTTCTGTGTTGTTGGTTCTAGGGAAAACCAGGCTTGGTGGCTTGTGACTTCTGTTGCTTGTGGAGCAGAGGGAGCCAAAGGTCCTGCTTGCACAGGGGCACCATTTTTTCTGAAGTTTCAAGGTGAAGGTAACCGGTCATGTTGTGGGGGGAATGTGGAGCTCTGAGCTCCTATGTGAGCCTAGATGTAGGACTTACTGCCAATGGAGCACCAAGTGATGAAGCCTGGAGCAGGTGGTGACTTCAGAGATGGCAGATAGGGAGTGTTGAGCTGCCAGTCCTTCCTGCCATTTCTCCCATGGTTAGTTGCTCCTCTATTTGCAGATTCTGAGAAGGCTTTGCTTCTTGCTGGTTATTGAACCTCCTGGGTGACTTTTAGGATCCTCTAATCTTCCTTTTTCAGGATAGTTAGTCACTACTGGGCTACACGGATGTCAACAATCTGCCATCTTCAGCAGTTATTGCTGTGTCACATTTTTGAGGCGAGGTACATAATGATCAGTAAACATGTCTGACCAAGGAAGAGAATGATCTCTACAGTGAAAATTACTAAACACTGGTGAAAGAAATTGAAGAGGATACACTCACACGATGAAAAGACATTCCATGTTCATGGATTAGAAGAATTAGTATTGTTAAAATGTCCACACTACCCATAGAGGCCTATAGAGTCAATAATATAAAAAAAATGATGCTCCTTCCAAAGCTAGAAAAAATTTCTAAAATTCATATGGAACCACAAAAGACCCAAAATAGCCTAAGCAATCTTGAGCAAAAAGAGCAAAGATGGAGCCATCACAATACCTGATCTCAAAACATACTACAGAGCTGTAGTAACCAAAAAAATATGGCACAGGCATTGAAACCAATACATACACCAATGGAAAATAGTATAAACTCAGAAATAAATCTGCATGTATATGGCCAACTGATCTATGGCAAAGGTGGCAATTGGAGTAAGGATGGTCCCCTCAGTAAATGTTTCTGGGGAAACTGTACATTCATATCCATATGAATGAAACTAGAACCTATCTCTCACTATATACAAAAATAAACTTAAAAAAGATCAAAGATCTAAATGTAAGGGGAAACACTTGAAGATAGCAGTATAAGCACTGATTTATTATTTTTTTTGGACAAGACCCCAAAAGCTCAGGCAACAAAAGAAAAAGACAAAGATAATATCACATAAAGAAGCTTCTACCTTAACCTAAAGAATGAGAGAAAATATTTGCAAACTATCCATCCATCAAGGTATTAATACCCAGAGTAAACAAGGAACACAGAAACTCAGCAGCATTAAAATGCATAATCCAATTTTAAAAAGGTCTAGTGATCTGATCAAAGTATTCATAAATGGCCAACAAGTATATGAAAAAATGCTGAAATATCAATTATCATCAGGAAAATCAAATCAAAACCACAATGAAATACCATGTAATCCCAGTTAGAGTGGTTATCACTAAAAAAGGCAAAAATATGACAAATCCTGCTAGGAAGTAGAGAAAGGAAAACTATTATATACTGTTGGTAGAAATATAAATTAATAAAACCATTATGGAAAAGAGTACAAAAGTTTCTTTAAAATGCACTAAAAATTAAACCTAGCATATGATTCAGCTATCCCACTACTGGTTATAAAACCAAAGGAAAAAAAAGTCAGCATATCAAAGAGATCCCAGAACTTCCATGTTTATTACAGCACTTTTCATAATAACCAAGATGTGTAATCAAAGTGTCCATCTGCAGTTGAGTGTATAAAGAAAATGTGGTACATATACATAATGACGTATTTTTCAGTTATGAAATGAGTAAGCAACGTAAATACAATTGGAATACGTTATCTTCAGTGAAATAAGCCAGGCACAAAAAGAAAAATACCACATGTTTTTTCTTATATGAAGAAACTTAAAAAGTTTATTTCATGGAAATAAAAAGTAGAATAACTAGTTAGAAAATGCAATTACATAGAAGGAACAAGTGCTAACATCCTACAGCATGGTAGAATGATGAAATTCAAAACAGTTTACTAAGAAGGCAAAGGGTTTGATGCTTCCCAACACAAAATAATGATAAATGTTTGGGGAGAGGAAATGTTAATTAATCTGATTTGATTAAAATACATTGCATACATGAATTATCACACAACACTCCATAAATATGTGTAATTATGAATTACCTTCAAATTATCACATGTAAAAATTTTTAATAGAAATAGACACATTTAGAATTTTATAAAACCAATAAATTAACTCATTGTGCTTTCTCTTGTTTCATTACTAACTTATGCTATTCATCATATAGGTAATGATGAACTGTAACTTATTTCATGAAGCTTTTACCCATTAATGAAACACACTTTCCAATACTAAACACAAAAGTAACATGGATTCTGAAGTTGAAACATGCACTGTTTCAAAGGGAACATAGTCATGTAGTTATAATACTGTGATTTCCACTTTACCTATATTATTTCATTTTATCTTCATTTAAAAAATAAGAAAATAATTATTATTATTCCCATTCTACTGGTAAAGAAACTAAAACTCAAACATGTTAAAAATTTGCTAAAATCAGATAACTAAGTGTGGAAGTCAGGTTTTAATTGCAGCCAATCTAACCGTAGTTTCATGCTGAATAAATACTGAACTTCAGTGTGCTGAACGTCAGAATAAGAATACAGAGAAGGACTGGCCAGTTTTATTGGGACAGAGTTATGTAAAACTCTTTCTTGGGAGAGGTGATTCATCAGTTGATATGGAATCATCAAGGCCCCACCTCTTGTGCTAAGTAGATGGCAGGCAACCATTGAAGAGCTAAGGGAAGAATGACAGACAGCTTCAGATTCTTCCCAGATTTCCCACATACTTTTTTCAGAAAATACCTAGACCTGTCCTAGGGTGCCATATAATTTGTTCTTAGGGTACTGAAGGAAGCCAATTCCTTCTTGTAGACTTTTCTGGAAGGAAAGTACTTGTTCTGAACTCCCTGTCCTTTTTGTTGTTGCTTTCTTTTACTGTTGGAACTCTGAGAAAACATTCCAGCATGTCACCATGTCAATAGCCAAGTGAAGCTGATGAAGAGAACAGCATTTGTAATAGAAAAACAAGGTTGCAAACTCTGCTTCAAAGTCTTCATGTTACTCTTGGCTATAGCTGAAGGAAAAGGCTTAAAGTAGTCAGGCATATGAAATACAAAAGTACAAATGCTGCTTTCAGTAGATCGATGATTAGGTAGCACGTTAGACCTAGAATAAATAATAAGATCAGTCCCTGGAAGACTGTCCAACTCATAGTAGACTCTCAATAAACATACATAGAATGAATTAAGATCACCAGCGACTTTTTTCTTATCTATACTGGTTCCAGTACACAGGGATTCTCAGCACATTCTCCTTAGTTGTGTATTTCAGGTTAAAGAGGAGAATCAGGCAGATACAAAAGGGATAGAAGAACTCTTTCAATGACCTGATTTGCCAATATTAGACATCTAAATGTCTCATCCACAAAAAAATTGGAAATAAAACCTAAATAGTCTCCGTTGAGGCCAAAGATGAATAATTTTGCTTAGTAGGGGAACTTGTAGCACTCATATCAAATGGCCAACATGGTAAAGATACATCAGTAGATTGAATATAGAACATGGTAATAATATAACCAGAATTTGTTTTATTCACTTCATGGACCATTTGATTTATTTGTGTCTTGGACTTTATGGGTATTAAATAAATGCTTATTTATTAAAATAATGAGAGAGGACTGTGTAGTGTTCATATGAAATTTCGTATGAGCATACAAATTTCATGTGCTCAGCTATATGGTTTCTCTACTGCAGACATTAGGAATAGTCATAACAACTTAGCCAGTGTCCTGAAGCTAACATTGATATTAGTAGGGAAGAGGTGACCAAATATTGACCTTGCCATTTATTTGTGGTGCAACACTAAGCAAGTTGCTCAGCCTTACTAAGCCCATTTTATTCTCTAAAATATAAATAATTTTATCTTCATCATATCACTTGAGTATTTAAATTAGGTAGCATAAGTAAAGTAAATATTTGATAAATGCCAGTCAGCTCGAGGTATTAGAGTTGAGGATATTAAGTCCTCAGAGGACCAGGCTGATTGTCTACAGGGCCCACTAATTTCATCAATGTGTTATTCATGGCCAACATTCATTTGGATTAATTATTTTGTCACATGTCATTATTAAATATTTGCCTCTCACTTCTGCCTTAGAATATCACAGTTTCACACAGTCTAATAGTAAATTGTTATCTTGTAATTATGACCTTAGTATACAGTTATATTCAGATTATCCTAAGAAGAAAGTAGGTAATACTTTTCAGGTGTTGCAGAGCTTGATCTTCCTTGAATTCAATTTTTTTCTTCATCAAGTTGTTAATCATGATTTATCTGGGCAGGTCACTGCTAGAACAGCCTCCCTGATGAGGCTAAAGGTGGCAGTAGCTTTGCCTCATTGACTCTCAGAGTATTATGCTCACGGAAAGCACAAAGGTTCAAATAAAAAGAAGCCTTATAATAGGAGTATTTTGTTGAAGTGAACTAAGCATTGAAGCACCAAGGCAAAGACTCCTGAGAGCAGGACTGGGGTGTGGCCTGAAGACAGTGGCTTTTCCCAGAGAGCAGCCAGCAGGGGCTTATGTAACAGAGGGCTTGTGTAGCTCCAGCAGGAAACCCTACGTCCAGACATATAGACGACTGCCAGGTTGCAGCCTGACTGCTTCCTTTCTTTTCTCTTCCCCTGAAGGAGAGACCCAGGACAAATTTTTCCCTCACAGCCTGAATTCATTAGATTTATTTTCTTCTAACTATGAGGGTTGAATTGCCCTCATTCATAAACTGAGTTGAGACCAAGAGAAAAAGACAGCAGCATCCAGCTATTGCACCTAATAAAATATACTCAGTGGAAATCACAGGAGAAACTGGATGAAAAATCCTAAATAATAAGGATCCTCAGAAACCTACACTGAAATGCCAACATGTTTTACTAGTGTTAGGGCGTAAAGATGCTTTGGACATGGCATTAAAAAAACACATCATCCTTGCCCTTGACCATCAGTTCATCCCTGATTTGAGATGATTCTCATGAAATTCTCTCCAGATAAACCCCTTGCTCTTTTTTTTATTCATTTATTCATTTATTCACATGTGCATACATTGTTTGGGTCATTTCTCCCCCCTGCCTCCCTCCCCTGTCCTCTGCCCCCTTTCCCCTTCAGTTCCAGGCAGGAACTGCTCTGCCTTTATCACTAATTTTGTTGAAAAAAAGAGACAAGCATAATAAGGAAGAGGAAGTGTTTTTGCTAGTTGAGTTAAGAATAGCTACACAGAAATATTCCTAGCTTTGCTTTCGTGTACACATGTGATGACCCATGTTGATTCATCTCTCACTGATCTTTATCCTGGTTACTGATCCCCTTCTCATGATAACCTCTGTCACTTTAAGGTTTCTGTATTTGCTCCTCTGGAGTGAGGACATCAAACGCTTTCATGTTTTGAGTTTTCTACTTATTTCTATATCACCTATTTGTGCGCTCCCCTTGTCATGTGATCCCAGTCCAACCACATTGCTGCATTTGCCCTAGAGCTAAAGTTCACATATGAGGGAGAACATACTATTTTTGGTCTTCTGAGCTTGACTGACCTCTCTCAGATTGATGTTCTCCAGTTCCATCCATTTACCTGCCAATGGTAAGATTTCATTCTTCTTCATGGCTGAGTAAAATTCCATTGTGTACAAGTACCACATTTTCTTGACCCATTCATCAGCAGTGGGGCATCTTGGTTGTTTCCATAATTTGGCTATTGTGAATAGCGCTGTAATAAACATGGGTGTGCAGGTGCCTCTGGAGTAACCTGTGTTGCATTCCTTTGGGTATGTCCCCAGGAGTGGTATTGCCCCTTGCTCTTTAAATAATGTAGATTGAGTCTAAAGATAGATCAGAGGCAAGTGCTAGAGAGTGTGATTGGTCTTAGCCAGAGTCCCTGTTCCATTGTCCTCCCAGGGCTACTCACTAGCATTGCTCATAATTACCAGCTGTCATGATGCTATTGCTTTTGGCAATAAACACTTAGCACATTGCTACTGGTTTTTGCCAAAGAGCATGCCCCTCTCAGATTTATGGTCTAAAAGATGCAAGACTAACTTTCACACCATAGTTCATTCCATAAAAGAAGGCAATTGTATTAAAAGCCTCTCTTTCACCATGTCTATCTCCCCTCTCTCACTTGTATCCAGGACAAGCTGAAAATGTAAAGTGGAAATGTGAAAGCTTTTAATGGGAGAAATGGCCAAGGCTTAATGAGATGTGTGTTCAAAATCTGATTTGTGGTCTACTTCTACTTGTCAGAATATACTTCCCTTTCTTCTCGGAAAAAAGAAAAAGAAATGCGAGGCAAGCCATAAATAAAACAGAATTTTCCCCTTGACACCTGGTAGTTGTCTCCACTGTCCACAATTTGTATCTTTTAGCATCTCCCCCAAGCATCCATCTTATCTGAGTCAATGTAACAGAGAACACAATAGTTTTCAGAATAAGCTGTACCTGGGCTCAAGTTCACTGAATCTCTTTGAATCTCAATCTCTTTGATGTTAAATAAAAAAAATAATAACTAAAGCATAAAAACATTCTTTTGTGGCTAATACGATACAATCCTATGCTAAAGTGACTGATAAAGAGTTGGCACATTTTAAAAATATGAGATTCCTTCTTTCTTTTCCCTTCTACCCTTCTTCTGTCCATGATTTTCCTACAGGTTTTTTTTTTTGTCCCTTTTTATACCATGTGTCTTATCCTGTGCTAAGTGTTGGAGCTGACACTTCTGATCTCTAATTTTCCTCTTTCAGCCTCTAAGAACATTGCTCTGCCTTGCTTTGCTTTGATTTTTATTTATTGTTCATTGTTGTTCTGGGTGGTATACATTGTGGCATTTACAAAAGTTTTTACAACATATTGAATATATCATAGTTGAATTCACCCCCTCCACCATCCTCCTTTGTTCCCCTTCCCCCATTCTTGGAACAGTTTCACAGGCCTCATTTTTCCATTTACATACATGTGTACACAGTATTTGCACCATATTTACACTCCTTCACCATTTCTCCACCTTCTCCTCCCTCCCACTAGTACCAAATACCCAGACAGGACATATTCTGCCATCCTGTTCTCTGATTTTGTAAAATAAAGAAAATGATATTTTTGTTTGTTTAAGATAGCTATATAGGGAGTTTCCTTGTGATATTTCCATGTATATATGTATTATAACCTGAATGGTTCATCTATTTTTCTTCTTTCTATCTCACTCCCCTTCTTATGGTAGTTTCAGCAGGTTTAAAAATTCTATATTCATTCTTGTATGGAGAGTACAACAACCATATTCATCTTCTTAATTTCCTTCTTTTACCCTCCCCTTCTTCTTTGTGACCTCCCCATCATGTGACCTGATTTTTTAATATTGCTATATTTTTATTAGGTCTATATTCCACATATGAGAGAAAACATGGGGTTTGGGCCTTCTGAACCTGGCTAAATTCACTTCAGATGATGTTCTCCAGTTCCATCCATTTACCTACAAACAACAAAATTTCATTCTTCCTTGTGGCTGACTAAATTTCCATTATAAATAAATACCACATTTTTTTAATCCATTCATCAATACTGGGGCATCTTGGCTGTTTTCATAACTTAGTTATTGTGAATAATGCTGCAATAAGCATTGGTGTGCAGGTGCTTTTACTGCAACCTGACTTACATTCCTTTGGGTATATCCCTAGGAGTGGAATTGCTGGATCATATGTCAGTTCTATTTTAGTTTTTTGAGGAGCCTCCATACTATGTTTTCCATAGAGGTTGTACTTATTTACATTCCTACCACAGTGTATTTGGTTCCTTTTTCCCCAGCTTGTTTTGTTTTGATAATTTGACAGTAGTTCAAAAAAAATCAGATGTACTTGGTCATTTAGATGATATCATTGTTTTAATAAAAATAGAGGTAGCTGGAAACAGTGTCTCAGGTCTGTAGTCCCAGCTATTCAAGAGAGAGAGATCAGTCAACTGGGGGAAAAGTTAATGAAATCCTATTTCACCAAATAAGTCTTGTGTTGTGGTGATACATATTAATAATTCCATATATTCCAGAAGCTGTAAGTGAGAGGATTGCCATCTAGGGTCAGCCCCCAAGGCAAAAATTTGAGACCCTATCTGAAAAAAAACTAACTAAATGAAAAAGGCTGGGGACAGGGTTCAAGTGGTAGAGTGCCTCCCTAGAAAGCACAAACTCTAGTACCACACACAGAAAAAAGGAGGTGATATTTTAACTCAAATTCCTGAGGTTCTCAAGTGTACTATGTTGGCAATCAATATTGTACGACTACTAATGCAAAGGCCACTGAAGGAGAGGTGGGAATGACAAAGATGAATAAAAGATGGACTTTGTCCTTACAGTATAGAAGACAGACACATAGAAACAATTAAAAGGCTGAATTCCAACATGTGTTAAAATAGGAGTTGAGCCAAAAATCAAGAGAGAGAGTTGGGGAAGGAGATGAGTGCCAGCTAGAGAAATAGAGGAGCTTTGCTTCCAGAAGGAATATTTGAGCTAAAATTTTCAGGATGGGTGCCTGCGTGTTGCTTAGTGGGAGTGAGCACATGCTTGCACCCTCTTGATCAAGAGAAATTGCCTTGTCAAGATTTTCTGTCTCTTGTGTGTCTGTTTTCAGCCCCGGAGGTTATCAATTCCAACAATCTGGGGTCTCTGTCCGGGATTTTACATTCCTTCTGGGAAGGGGGTTCTGGCCTTTCCCGGGGGAGACGTGTCCTTCTGCCTGATTGCAGTGACCCTGAGTTGGGCCAAGGACCACAACTTTCCTGATCAGCAAATGAACTCAGACTGCAGAATTTGTTGACAATGCGGGTAAAAGAGCTCTGAAGACAGGGACCACGGCGACCATGAAAAACGGATTGTTAGCACAGGCTCCTCCACTTGACTTTCCTGTTCACCCATACCAGCCTGGAGATTATGTGCTGATCAAGACCTGAAAGAAAAATAAGCTTGAGCCAGCTTGGGATGGACCCTTCCTGGTCCTTCTGACCATGGAGACAGCTGTCCAGACCATGGAACAGGGATGGACTCATCACACTCGGTAAAGAAGGTGCCCTCACCTGATCAGAAGGAACAATGGGCTGTGCTCTCACATTCAGACAACACCAAAGTGACTTTATAAAGACTATTGTTAAAATATTTTTTCCCTTTCATTTGGGAAATGGTATGCTTATTATTAATGTAACTCAGAGTATTTTTCCCTTAACTGTTGAATTCAATGCATGCCAGATCCTTCATTGTGGAAGCCTTATGTCCCAACTCCAGCTCCAAGGATATTCCTTTTATATGTGCCCCATCCAAGAACCCACAGGGAAGCTGGTATCTGTCCAGAGTGGACAGATGTGGGGTGAAACGCTGGGTATAAAGGATACATTTCTCCCTTTTATGACAATCTTAAGGACTGGACCAGACCCCAGGACACTGGAAAGATCCCAATTTCTACCATCTAGAACAATCAACAGTCTTTTAACAGGCTACAGTAAAAATTACAGCTGTTTCAGACACAGCTGTTTCCTACTCGTAAAGATAAAACAATATAACCCACTTAGATTAGTCACAGAAAGTCCTTGGGGTATGACACAAGGACCATCTATGTTTCATAGATATGGGTTGGGGCAGCTGTCTCAGGGACAGACCTGTTTGGTGCCTTTAAGCTCCATCTAGCTCCCAACCTCTCCTAGGTGACACCCAGTTCTACCTCCATGTTCATACAACAATCGAACTCAGGTAGCTGTAGTAGAAGTCAAGGACCTAAGACAAACCGTGGCTATTAAAATTGGGTACAGGGATATAAATGCTTGAATAAATGGATAAAATGCTGTCTGCACATTAAATAAGAGCGATTGCTATGTTTGTACTACTGGTAGACCAGAGTCTCAGGTGGTCCTGTTTTCATTAGGATGGTCCTCGGATCCAGATGGAATGTATTGCATGTTGGCTCTGTTTTAGGATGCCAAGGCTTGGGGCAATGAATCCTGCCAGACACTATCACTACTGTTCCCAGAGTTCAGAGGTCTTAGGGGTCAGTCCTAGAGGACCATAGAGGCCACCCACCCTAGACGTCAATTATACCCCATGTCTCACGAAACAAGGGGGATGATTGACATATGTGGGAACCTGATGGGATGCAGTGAAAGCTGGCCCCTCAACAGCTTCTCAAACCAGTCCACACTCTCGGTGGGCAGAGCCGACGTCTGGTAGTACTACGGAGGACTTTTACTTGAGACTCTCCCAGGTAACTGGGCAGGCACCTGTGCTTTGTTGCAGTTGACAATCCCTTTCATCCTAGCATTTAGATCCCCAGCCCATACCACAACATCTAGAAAAAGGGAGAAGTTTGCATACTATATATTACAGTTCCTTATGGAACTATTACTAAGGCCCAACAGGGATTAACTTCCCTATCTAACAAGCTAGCTGAAAACTCAGATATAAATGATCCCTTCACTGACTTAATAGAAATTGGGTTGGGACATGGAAGGGCTGGATGACCTCAATCTTAACCTCCTTGATTGTAGTGGCTAGAGTTTTTATTTTAGCAGGATGCTGCATAATTCCTTGTGTCTGAGGACTAATACAGCAGTTAATTGAGACAGCCCTTACCAAACAATCACCCTGCCCTACCAAAATAACTTGTTTCTATTAGAAACGCAGGAATATGAGAACCAACGGCTCCTAAATGAGTTTGAAGAAAAGAATTTAAGTTAAAAGAGGGGGAAATTGTAAGAAAAATGATCTTTTCTATCAAAGTATTTGTTACCCTCTAAGATTACTTAAAAATTCCTCAGGTCGCCATCTTAGGTGACTTGCATGTTTAAATGGTCCTTCCTTCTTCTTCCAGATTCCTGTACAACTCCATTGCCTGCCAAACTGTATGCCCTAACCCATCCCCCAAGCCTTTTAGCCAATCAGAAAAGATTGTGAACCTTTGACTTGGAGAAATCCCAGGTGAGGGGCAGATACAACAGCATCAGGGATATAAGGAGAAGCCAGTGTCAGCCATTTTGTGCTTATGTGTTGCTTATCGGGGGTGAGCACATGCTTGCACCCTGTTAATTAAGAGAAATTGCCTTGTCAAGATTTTCTGCCTCTTGTGTGTCTGTTTTGGACAACAGAGGGTTATTAATTCCAACATGCCTAGCTGGCATTATTGGCATGAACTACCTGGTTTATTTGTTCAAATGAGGTCTCCCTAAAATTTGGCCTGGGTTGGCCTTGGACTTGAACCATGATCCTCTTGAGTAGATGGGATTATAGGTGTGGCCACCACACCCAGCCTTATCATGCCTCTTTTTACAGATGCCTGAGAAGGGAATGGGCAGAAATATAGCAGAGCTACAAGATATCAAACTGGACAGCTCTGACAAGAAGCAGCACATTATAGAATCTTACCTATGTGTCAGAGCCAGATGTTTTTGTTTCACTATCACTACAATTTTAGGGTCAATCACACACTTTGCTAGGCAGCTGCTGTCATCAAAATTTTTATATAATTTCTTATGGGCTTTGTATTTTGGAACTATAAATTATGAAAATGGTATGTGTGCTTTGGTGATAGTGAAGTGAATTTCTATTGTTTGTTTAACATTAAAACAAAATAACTTCTTTAAAAAAATAAAATAAAATTTTCAGGATGAAGTTTGTAAATGGTATGAGTACCTTCATTAAAGACCCAGGCTCTAGAAAATGCATGGGGCTTTTGAAGAACAGCAAGTAGAATATGGTAGTTGTGATTTAAAGCATAGGTTGGAAATATGCATATTATAATGGAAAATAAAATTTAAAATAAAGTTAGATTAAAATTAGTTTAAGACTATGCTTGTTATCTTAAGAAGTTTTAACTTTAAGAAGATGAATATGATGTAGTTCCTACACAGGAATGAAAATACAATTTTTAAAACTATTGAAATCACCATAAGAAGGGGACTAAGGTAGAAAGGAGAAAAATAGAGGAGAAGAGAAGAATTCTGGTTATAGTACATATATACATGGAAATGTCACAAGGAAACTCCCTATATAGCTATCTTAAACAAACAAAATTGTCTTTTTCAAAAACAGAAAACAGGAATGTAAAACAAGTCATATCTGAGGGATTGGTCCTAGTGGGAAGGGGTAGGATATAAGGAAAGAGTCTAAGAGTCTAAATGTAGAGGAAATATTATATACTCATATGTGAAAATGGAAAAATGAGATATGTTGAAACTATTCCAGGAATGGGAGTGGAGGGATAAAGGCAAATGTTGGAGGAGTGAATTCAACTATGTTATATTGTAAGAACTTTTGTAAATGTCACAATGCACCCCCAGCATATTTGTATATGATAGAGAGACCACTCTTGTAGCAAATTTATATTGGAATTGGGGAGGAGTTAGTAGCAAGGTGACCAGTAGAAAATGTGTACTTTATATCAGGTCCACGGTAACAAGGCAAGAGTAGTCAGTAGGTAATGAAGTGGCAGAAAGGAACAGATGGCAGCAACATTTAGGAAGCAGAGACTACAGGGCTTGGCTTTTTCACAAAGTGTAGAAAGTGCCAGAAAGGGACGTGTTGAAGATTAACGTAAGGATTTTGTTTTTTTCCTGGAAGACTGAAAATATAGTAATTACATCCATGAAATGAAATGGGTAAATTATGAGGAATTGCAATAGAACAGTGTGCAGGCACACCTTTCCTGAATTTGGAGTGCTTTGAGCGCTTGGATCACAATTTCCTCACGTATAAAACATGATGGTTTATGCTATGGTTATCTCACGAGGTTGTTGTGAAAATTGGACAAGGTCATGAGTGTGGCTGTATTTTCTAAACTGTCAAATTCACACAGTGAGAGATGAATAAAATTATTCAGGTCCCCTACTCTTCCCATAAAGACAACTTTGCATGTCATCATGGGGATTCCTTCACATGAAACATCACCTTGACCTGCAAGGAGATTGGTCATCTAGAAATGTTCCAAGGGAAAGATTTCTAAATAGCCAAGCTGCCAAGCTGTTCTCGATTAAATCAGGTCTACTTTGAGTTTAGACCACAAGGTTTTCAAAATGAAAAAGGGAAGAAAATCCATTGTTATGGACTCTTGAAAGATCTACATTTTCCTGCCATTGGCTCAACAGTGAGTACTTCAGCCATCATGGAATAACTCAGTGCATGAATGAGGCCAGGCACCAGAAGGGGTTTGGAACACAAAAGTAAATTAATTTTGGCAGCAAAAATGCTATGAAACCTTTGTTACTCTCAAACCATAGAGGGAATCTAGTATGCCCATACAGATCTCGCCTGTATGTGCCTTCCTAAAGTTGGTACTGGTCTGTACCCTATGATTAGAACTTCTCATCAAGTTGTAGACACTCCCGAGATTGGTAAGGGTATCAGTAATGTATCTTTCTCAGAAGATGGGATTATAGCACCTGATTCTCTGATAGACATGTAGCAACAGATGGAGAAAGAGGCATGTAATGCTATCAAAAGACGTGATTATTTGTTCTTACTCTAAGTAAATATGTGACATTTTTCACCTAATTTAGTGTGTATGTATTCATCCCATTTATTTATTTAGATCCAACTTTTGTTGTTTAGGGAGTTAAGGCAGCTTTAAGATTGGTAGCAAAGGATAAAGTAAATAAATGAGAAAATTGGAACAAAAGGAATGTAAGAGAGAACAAATAATAAATCTGGTGAGAGCACAAATAAAACAAAGCACCATCAATTCCTGTCGGAACTGCCAAATAATTTTGACTTTAGATTTCTTGGTATCTAAAAAGATGTTTGATCCAAACATCAAAATATGCTCAATGGTTCATGGCTATTCAGAAGACACATAGCTATTTCTTCTGGTAAGATTTGACCCAAGTTTCTGCAGTAGATCCCCATATAAGCAGCATCATGGAAGAGAATGGACCTCCTCAATGTCTTCATTGTAGACACACAGCAGATTTCATTTGATTGTCTTTGTTATAACATTCCTCAGTGAATGAGGGTCAGTGTCCTAACATGGAGGCATTGCATTGCAGTTCAGTGTATTCAAAAACCATTTTTGAGCCAACTGACAAAGTTGGAATTCAGACTACAGAGAGAAAAGAACTGTGCCAAAGTTAGATTTATTGAAGTTGATAGCTGTTCTGTGATTATGTGAGAGCATTTTTTGTTCTTATGAAATATGCACTGAAGTATTTAGAAATAAAAGGACATAATGTATGGAACTTAGGCTCAGTGAGAGACAGAATGATAGAATGTTAACATTTTACCAGGTGAATCTGATTAAAAAAGTATTTTGACATACAATAATATTCAGTATACTGTTCATATTTTGCAACATTTCTATAATTTTGAAATTACTTCCAATCAAAATATTTTTAAAAAGCAATAATTTTCTTTTTATCTAGATTCCACATATTAGAGAAAATGTGACTATATATATCTTTCTCAGTTTGACTTATTTCTCTGTATTTCTTTTAACACTATAATCTCCACTTTCATCTATTTTTCTGCAAATGACATTTTTTTCATTCTTCTTTATGACTGAAAAATGCTCTGTGTGTGTTTGTGTGTGTGTGTGTGTGTGTCTCACATGAGCACCTCAGCTGATTCAATAACTTTATTGTGAATAATTTTCATTGGAATTGAAATGCAAAGTATTTGAAAACTTGTAAGAAGTTGTGCTTCATAGGATATTATCAAAGTACAAAACACCATTTACTTACTTTTTGTGATCATCATTTTTTTTTGGAAGAGTTTACATTCGGGGCTTTTTGCTTGGAGGGCAAATACTCTACCACTTGAGCCATGCCTCCAGCCCCAAAACACCATTTTGACCTGTAAATAAAAATTAGTACTTTTCTGTCCCAAATACATTTGCTTCTTTTATTCAAAATCATATACATAGTGGTTGCAAAAGTTCATATTCATTATAATAATTTTGCACAATAAAGATAATTTTATTGATTTTTATTATGAAATTGACACATTTGTGCACAAATACTTAAACTGCAGCTCAAAAATAAAAAATAAAACCACTCATAATTTTGTCACATAGTTTGGCTATATGCTTATAGAAATGGAGCTATTGTATAATGCAGCTTTAAAATTTGCCTTTTATAAGGTTGACATAAATAGTTTTCTATAAAATTTACACCTTACTCAACGGTGTGTGATTCTTAAGTATATAATAACCTGTGACTAGTTTCTCCTTTGTAATTTATTAGTTATCTAGAGATGGAAATGTAGAAGATAACATAACTATCTGGCACATTTTAGAAACTTCACACAATGTATTTAGAAAGAAAACCTTTTGCTAAAAGAAACTATAATTAATCAAATTTAACCTCCATGCTTCTGTTTAAAAAGAATAAAATAATTGATGGGCAATGGAATTTCACCTTTTTAGGATGTTTTCCAATAAAAGTTATTAGCAATGCTGGAGCTATTAAAGACAATTCATATTTTCTTGTGAAAACTTTTCTAATGAGTGGGAACTCCAACTGTCAGCTGACTTTTTAGTTTGGTTTTATTAGAACTTTAACTTAGAGGTAGATGATAGCATAAATGGAGAGAAATCCTCAAATTTCCTAAGTTCACTTATACCACCATGCCCAGGTAAAACCTTAATGTGAATACATTTGGTCCTTGGGAGATTTATCCATGGAGGATTAAACAAAGGAAATAGTACTAAGACCCCTTTTTGGTTGGGAAATAATTGCTAAATTCTCATTCTAACTAAACTGTTTTTCAAAGCCAACTGGTTACTTACTATTAGAGTTATTTAAGGCAAGATGTACTATTGTTATAGCTGAAAATCACTTTTGAAGATATCAAGTTGTGTGAATGTCTCTATAATATACCCTTATGCAATTTGGAAATAAAATGTATTTTCAGGAAGATTCTGGCCCAGGAAAGAATGATGTGACTTTATGTTGGAGATAATTTGCCCAAATAAGTGTATCTTTCTTGCCTTGAAAGTCTAGGATGGCTTTAATAATTGCAAAATTTCTAAACCACTTTTCTTAATGTGATCTACTCAGAGGCTGTCCCTCAAAGACTTCAGGCTTCATTGCTGAATTTTCTTTTGAACTAGTAAAGGACTAGTGAAACACAACATTTTGAAATAATTGTAATGTCCTGTTCTTTCCAGTTCTTATTAAATTCCATTGCCCTAAACATCACATGGACAGAAATTAGTCTGCTGATGCTCTGTATTTACACTGTGGACCTCAAAGTCCTAAACTCCTTCCTACTAACCAGAAACCACATATGTGATACAGGTTAGCTCAGCCCTCTCAGAAAATAATATGTTGATTCAGTTGAAGTTCTTAAGGGACTTTCAGTCTGTAAGACGAGAGAGATACTTTTTGGCCCTTTATATGAATGAAGTAAGTAATGGCAAAGACCAAATCCAAATAAGGTCTTTATTTTGTAGAGTTCTGTTAGTGAGTATAGGGACTCCAAAGATGTAAAAGCAGATTTAGTCTCTCTCTTTGATTTCATGGCTAAAGAATACAAGTTCCAAAAAGATGTTTTAAGTTGGTCATGATCATTGAAAGAGGGTGTGTCAGACTGGGTTTAGAATCCAGGTTTTTGGCTCTCTTATCGAACATACTTTCTGTGTCTTCCCTGATGTTAAATTGGAAATTTCTAACAGGATTACAAAATAGCCACAAACAATTAGTATATTTTGACAACACATGTTACAGATGTTTGGAACTTAGCTTTCAAATGTTTTTCAATAGTCCTTAGACTTAAAATATTCTGGCTTTCCTGAAAAATATGTATCAATTTTAAATATGATTATTCTCTGAACTGCTTTTCATTGATTGGATTTACAGTATTATACAGTTTAATATATTATGTAGTCTTTGAAATAATTAATTTAAAAGCAGTCTGTCTGATCAATTTCTGGTTCATAATACATGGGTAGTTGTCTGTTACTTCCTTCTTTTAATCCAAAAACACTGACATGAAAAATGAAGGCATCTATATTAGTATTAAAATTAAAACATTAGCATGTTCATTTCAACATCTAGTGCTTTAGATTTAAGATTGTTATTTTCTCACTTTATAAAGCTCATCAATTACCCACTTCATATATAACAATAATAGGAAGTTTTTTAATAATAATGATATTTTAAGGAGGGGTGAGATGATATATTTATTTTTATTCTACTTTTTATTATTTTACAAGTAATATCTGATAATATTAGAGGTAATAAAAACAAGAGAAAGAATAACAGAAAAAAAGGGAAAGAGGAGGGAAGAAAGAGAAGGAAATTAGTTATCCATATCCATACTTTCAACCATATAACTGTTTTCAATTTTCATATGTTCTTTTTTATACTATTGTTTCATAATTGTGAACATGAATAAATACCATTTTGATTCTATGGCAAACATGAAATACTTCATAATAGATATCAGCATTGTTTTAGGTATTATAATAATTTGTATGATTACCATTTTTAGTCTTTTTAATGTTTATCAAATTGAAGAAGCATGCATAATACAAACCACTTGTGCCATTGTTTTTCAAATTTTTAATGCAAATAATACTAAAATAAATATAATTGAGGAGGTATCATTTGATTTAATATAAGTCATAAGTTTTCAGGAGACAAAAAAAGTCAAAAATAAACAAAACTTGCTCACAAAGATGCAAACAAAGTCTTGCAGCCTTCAATACACAGATCAAATTGCTTTTTTAAGAAGGTTATGCCAACTGATAATAAGACACAGCATTCTAAAAATCCCTCAAAAGTGACAAACATTGTAATTTAAAGCAAATTTTATTATAGGAATGGTATTATATTTGCAAGTATATGACTATACTGAATATTTCCTACTGTCCACAGATTCATGAAACTAGAGAAAAGTAGGTCATAGCTTTTCAGATTATTTTTTATTCTCAAATTCTTTTCATTGTGACTATGGATATGTTAAGGAAGTAGGACCAAAAAAAAGCGAAATCAATAAGTCCCACAACAAAAGTATCACATTTTCCCTCATTCATGGAAGGTAGTGGAAAACAAAATACAACAAAGCAACCAAAGTTATGCTAGTAAACAGGAGACAACTGAGAGGTTAGAGAGAAAGGGAAAGAGGAGGGGGAAGGATAAGAAAGAGCCACAGAGGGGGCAAATATAATCAAAGGTTATATATATACATAACAAAGGTTATAATATATACATGTGGAAATGCCATGATGAAACTTTTTACAATTTAATTCATGCCAATAAAATAAAGATCATTTACCCATCCAAGTTAGGAATTACATTTTTCACAAAATATAGAATGAAAAATGGAGCCTATGGATTTAACAAGGCTTAAGAGTTTGGTCTGATATGTCTATGGTTGTCCAATAAGAGCAATTTCAGAAAAATTCAATATTTGGCCATTGCTTTCTATAAATGCAGCAAACTGGAGGAGTAAAGTAACTTAAGTGATGGAGAAATTAGCTGAAGTGATCTAAATATATTAGGTGAAGTCTTATTCTCAGTATATGATAACTACATAGTTTTCTTTACCCTTGGAAATATTGCAACACTGAATGTCTATGAAATCAGCCTTTTTCTAAACTGCATCCTAAAAACACTATTTTGGCCTCTATTCCACTAACAATACTTATTATTTAATTAAAGATTTGAAAATTGAGATTATGTGATCATGTGTCTACAATGTAACTTAACTATGGAAAACTTGAAAATATTGATATTTACAGACTTTGAGATTTATTCAAGTAGTATGGGGCTGTAAGAAATGAACTATGTATGAAAATATCTAAAACCTTACATTGAACTAGCCATTTTCAATTGTAGTAAAGAACAAAAGTATATCAAAATGGCTTTCAGGCCAACAAGTAGATTCAGCCTAACAATAAAAACAAAATTTAGCTTCAGAATCAGCATATTTTGAAGGAAATCTACTAAAAATGAAACTAAGTTAAAGATTTTCCTGATTATATTAGCAAATTTACTAAACCTAGAAAAAATCAAATAGCCACCTCAATTCACTTCTCTAAATACCTATAGAAACCATAATTTTCTTAAACCTTTGGCAAATATCAAATAATTTGAAAAAATCTTATGCACAAATACTAGACAAAAGATTTCTAAGAAAGTCATTGAAGTTATTTGTAACCTAAATCTTCAACAAAATGCAAATCTAAATGCTCTTTGATATTTATGAAACTGTATCTAGTAGCTGAACAGGAGAACTACTCTCTGTTCAGATTTTTTTTTTTTGTGGTTATTGGGGTTTGAACTTCATGCTTTGTGCTTGCTAGACAGGCACTCTACTAGCCTAGACCATGATCCTCCTGTTTTAGTCTTCCTGAAGTCAGGTAACAAGCATGTGCCACCACACCTCAGCTTCCCACATAGCTTGGGATGACAAGCACATGTTACTGTACCCCAGTATTTGTTGAGGTGGGGTCTTGTGAGGTTTTTTCCCCCCCTGGCCTCAAACAGTGATCCTCTGGGTCTCTGCCTCTGAAGTACCTAGGACTATAGGCATGAGGCAACAGTGCCCAAATTAGAACAATTTCTAATACACAGGAAATACAAAAAGATCTAACGAAATCTTGGGGAAAACATCAGGCTACTTATTATTATATCCTGACTTGTGTCTTCTAGATTCCTTTCATCTATTTTCCAAAACTAAAGTACATTTTTAATTCTGATTTACCTTGTATCTTTTCTGTTCCCCAAATTAATTCATTCAAAAGCAATTTTATGTTTGTCTCCCTATGTCTAATTTTATTATTAATGATATTAAAATAATTTTTATTATTATAAGAATGGCTAGTGGTAACTAAAGGCTTAGGCATTTTGCTTTGCACTCTAGTATGTGTTTTCTCATTTAATTTTCACAATAGTCCTATGAAAGTTATTATTGTCATCATGTTATTGATTAGGAAATTGACATTCAGAGAAGGGGTATCTTGTTTAGTGTCACAGAAACAGTGCCCCAGGTCTATAGTTAAGCTCAGATCTCAAGTACTACAAATCCATCTCTCTAATTTAGCATATGACATTACCTTCTGATCATTATCTGGGTGCTGTTATCCCAGTAAACCAGCAGGATAGTATTCCATTAAATATGACTTTGTATCTAAGGGTAGTCTTTGACATCTTAGACAATAAAGATTTGAAAATATAATCAATTTCTAGAGTAGTTGATCTAATGAAAAATGTTGAAGCAGACAATGCTTATAGACAAAATCTAAGAAAGTGATTGTTATACTTTTAAGAAGGCCCAGGAGTCCTTGGACAAAATAAGAAAGAAAAACTTCATGAAGATAACCATTCTTCAAGGCACATGCTTGAGACTCTGGGCGCATTTCTTGGAGCTGTGCTATAGAAAGAGACAAGGTATTCAGGACAAAGAGTAGAGCAGAAGTGGAATCAGTTCCTCTGGACTCCCAACCCAGAGAAATGAGCCAGTCTGCTGCTCCAGCTGGACTTCTGGGTGGTCTCAAAAGGTGGAACTGAGCAAAGTAGCTCATGATCTAATCTGGAGGTCCCACATGTGCAGGGGAAGTGAGTATTTTGAGTATTCACAGTAAAAACGGCACTTCAATATTGCTTTTCTTTTATATCCAAGAATTTCAAAGAAGAGGTTTCTCATTTTAAAGGTGTATATAAAATGGATGCTAGAAATAGGAGAATATTGTTACCCTCCATTAGTGAAAGAGAAAAGGTTCTCATCCAACTTAATATCTGAAAGGAGCATATTTATATTTTTAGTGTCTAGTATATGCCAGCCACTATTATTTATTTTCTCATATAATACTTATTTCAGCCTCTGAAATAGATAGCAGTTTCCTCATATTACAGAAGAGAAAACTAAGGTTCAAGCACCATGTGAATTTTCCCCAAGATCATATAGCTTGAAAGTGAGCAAGTTAAGATTCCTACCTAACAGATCCTGAATCTTTCTTTTCTTTTCTTTTTTTCCAGTACTGTGGATTAAACTCTTGGCCTACCACTTAAGCCATACTGCCAGTCATTTTTTATTTTTTTCCATTTGTTTTTCAGATAGGATCTAATGCTACCTTTTCTCAGGCTGGACTCCAATCACAATCATTCTCTCTCTGCTTTCTGAGTAGCTCGAGCCATAGAAAGCACCACTATACCCTACCTCAGACTGTGATTTTTTTTTCCTTTTTTTTTTTTTGCCAGTACTGGGGCTTGAACTCAGGGTTTTGCACTTGTGAGGCAGCTGTTCTCCCACTTCAACCATGCTTCCATGTCTTTTAACTCTAGTTATTTTGTAGATAGTGTTCTGCCCAGGCCAGCCTGGACTATGTGGCTTAATACAATACTTTAATTTCCTCTCACTATCAACCATTGCCATTAGTAGCATAGAAGAACAGAGCAGAACTACCTGTACCAATTCACTCATTCCAAGAACTGAGTATCCATAAGCCTTCCAACTGGCCTCTTTACGTCCCTTACTTTTACTTTCTGGGGTCCATCCTTGTGTCTTTGTAATGATTGACCTTGCTCACTATGACAACATTGGAGGAAAAGCACAATCCAAAATGCAAGTCAAGATACCTGTAATGTGTTTGGGAATCTCTCAACCTACCATAACAGCAAAGATTTTCCTGTGGTAAACTAAAAGGGAAATTTGTGCCGTCCTAAAACTGTTCATCTAATACATGTGGAAAATGTATTTCACAGAACTAAGAGATACTTATTTTGGTCTTATTCACTGATATTCACTGATTCTGTAAAGGAATTAAAACCTATTACAGATTTCCTTTTGATATAAAAAAATCTTATAATTGCATTAGGAGTCAAGTGAAGCACATTACTGTTTTATGTAGACAAGCCAAGAATTACATCACGTTGCTTCTTCCTACATATGAATGCAATTTTCTGTGGAACTATTTGGAGACTATGGCCCATCTGCTTCTGAAAGCTTTCTACCAAGTTGCCAAAGGAATAGTGCAGAAAACCAGAATCATTTTTATGCTGACATTGATAAATTTACAAGCATTCTAATCCTTGCCTAACAATTTATAGCTATTTTTTATGTATTATGAAAAGCAATGTTTTATGACCTTTCATGATCATCACAGCAGAAATCAGTTAGGAAAGTAGCTGTATAAATCATCTTCTATATGTTCTTCCCATTCACTTATGAGAGGCCTGCAATTATATACCAAAGTAACTTTTTGAAAGTTAATTTCACATTTATCTTCCTAACTTCTCTTAAATACAGAATTCACAGGATGGTGGTACTTTATCTTATTATTCCTATTAAAATTTAGAGAAACAGAAGCACAAAAAAGTTAAGCAACTTGCCCAATGTCAGAGTTGTTTGGTGTCAGAGAAATGATGAGTTCCCAGGTGTTTCTGATTCCCAGAACTTACATCATTTCCCAAAATCATTTTGTGAAATAGTAGTGTCCTAATAAATGTGAATAGGCATTCTGGTAAAATAAGCATTTCAGGGTCACTGCACAATATAATTTAACCATTGCCATTAACCTTTCACTATAGTCATGAGTTATTAAGAAGTCATTGAAATCCTATAATCTAAAAATGTCCAACCCAGAGTTTTTTCAAGTTATTTGTCCACAAACATCTTGCAAATTCACTCTAATTGTACAGTGCACACCTTTAAAAATGTTGCATGATGGCATGTAAGTATTACTTCACTTTAGGATGAGCATTATTCTAGTACATTGACTATGCCCTATATATTTTATCCTTCACAATGTTTCAAAAATAATATCACTCAAAGTAAAAGCTCAAGAAACATTTGTTAATTGGTAAATTCTACAATATGGTTATTTACAAGTAGAGCCTTAAATATATGGATGTCAGTTTACTGAAACCATAAAGCAGTTTGTTAAAACCCAAATGGGGAAGGTGTATTTAAAATTCTCTACAGGCTAGAGAAATATATGTTAAAATGTCAAAATAGAAGTGGACATTAGGAAAGAAAGCAATGGCATAGATAAATCAAATAAGTTTATAGTTATTGAACATGTATTGAGTATATACTGTCTTTAAGATGCTACAAATGCTTTCTAACTTCATCTGCCCTCACCTTATAAAACAGGTAGTGCTACCATTCAATAACCAAGTCATTTATATTAGCATCTGAAAGTCAGGGACACATTGACGATTAATAAAATTTAGTGGATTAAGATAACTGTATATACTCACTGCTGTCATTGGCTCTCATGTTAGCATTGCACTGAATGTAGACATCAAATGCAAACCATGATCAAACCAAAGCTCTCTGTACTGGACCTCTCTGCTTTAGTAAGTTAAATCACCATATTTCCTGTATCATTTCCTAACAACTAGCTATGTGAACTTGCTTGTGCCAAGTAAGTTCTTTGGATGCAGTTTTTCTTGGTTTTAATGTTTGTAATGGTTTTGGATAAAACAATTAATTAGCTAGTTCAGGTAGTAAACTCACTGATATGTGTAACTTCTTTGTAGCTAGCCTAAATATTTTTAGTCCCTTCTATTGGTCCATGTCTAGTCATTCTACTTATTAAATATTTTAATTATCACCCTAGGTGGGTAAGTAGCATAAGGATAAATTGGATTTGAAATATCTAAAGTCCTAAAATTCTGTGATTTAAGACCCAAGGACATATATACCCTCATTTAAGTCCTGATATAATTAGTAAAGATGCCACTACCAAATAAATATGAATAATTATTTGAATCAAATTCTAGTCTTGGCAACCAAGTCATGTAGTTTAAAAGTAAACACAGATCCCTAGCATCATTCTGCTCCACAAATTACTCCTCCTTCAAGCCCAAATCATCTCAATAAGGTAGCAACATTTGGCATGACAGCAAAGTTAACACGAACTCCGACAATGTAAGCTTTATACTTAAAGGTCAATGTCAGAGGCAAATATTACATTCAGCTCATTTGGGGCTTAAAATGAAGTGATCATTTTGGCTCTGAGATATAAAAAAATCCCCTAAATTCAATATGTTTTGAGATGCAAGAATCGTCTTGTTTCTGTTATTGCAGTCAATAAATATAACTAGATATTCTGGAACTAAGGAATCAAAAACATCTATTCCTATTCCCAAAATATAACACAGTAACTCACAGGTGTGCTATGTCATTAGGACACTTTCAACTAAATTAAAGCCCCATGTTCCCATTAACTATCCATCATTGACAGTGCACAGAGGCATCCCATGCAGATTTCACAGCTGTTGTGAAGTAACGCTTGATTTCTGCCAAGATTTCAGGAGGACTGAATTACTGTGAGTCATGATTTCCCCAGAACTGGTAGAAATCCTTCTGGTACAACCCAGGCTCATATATCTTAATAGCAGCTTTTCTGCCAGGGAAAGTACAGGTAAACTATGATACTAAAACATTCCTTGCAGTTTGATTTGGCATACACTGAATCACATTCTTCTATTGCTTTACTCTATAATTTTAAATATATTCCCATTGGAGGAGAAGTGGTCATTCGTCCTTTTAATTTTCCCCCACACAATAACCTATTGCTATTTCTCTTGAGAACCTAGGCAGAAAGATTTATAACTTGAACCAGAACATTCCATTTCCTGCAAGAAAAGTAAAACATCAATGGTTGTTTGAATCTACTTCAGCTGGCTTTCTCAGTTAAAATATTTTCTAGGGCTAGGTCTTTTTCCTTTTAATTTCTAATTTCTGGTTCCATAAGAGGCAAAAGTAAATGAACAGTTCCATGCTTTCCTACTCACATGTTATGTGGTTGTTTTAGTTATTTATCTAAATGCTGATTCATCTTGCAGGCATCAGTTTGAGTCTCTACCTTAATTAAACCTTTCCCCATTTAGATCAGTTTTCAATGGTCTTTTTTGGCTTCTGTAATGATTAAGTTTTAAAGATGAGCCAGGAGCTGCTGGCTCATGCCTGTAATCATAGCTACTTGGGAAGCAGAGATTGGGTGGATCTCTGGTCAAGGCCAGCCTGGTCAAATGGTTCTTGAGATCCCATCTGTAAAATAACCAGTCAAAAATGGACTAGAGGAATGGCCCAAATAGTAGAGCACCTGCTTTGTAAGTAGGAAATGAGTTCAAACCCCAGTCCTACCAAAAAAATGTTTTAAGATGAAGCTACAGTGGTATACTGCACATGTTTTCTTTTTCTCTATATATATATATTTTCATTTTCTTTCCTTCCTTCCAGTTCTAGCATGTTATGATATATGAACACTGGAATTGGAGTTTCTGTAATCAAGCACAGCTCCTTTACTTGCTAGCTGTAGATAAGGTCCTGAACTTTTCAAGTGCCTCATCTATGAAATCATACTAATGATAGAATCTACCAAATAATTTTATAATTATTATTAAATAAGACAACTTCACAAGTAGTAAGTATTAACTAAGAGTTGTTGGTGTCACTAAAAGCTGCTAGAAGTAAGGAACAATGTTTTACCTATCACCCATCCCATAAATGTCACAGTCCTAGAGAATGGCAGAATTGAAACCCAAAACTAGCACTATTTTAAATTAAGGTCCAAACTATCCATATAGATTGAGATGGTATATGTCCAAACAGCAAAGAAGATCTACTGAAAACATAATTATTAAGTTTTCCACTCTACCTAGTAAATATGGCATCACCGAGAGAAGTAAGAATAGAGAGAGAACAGCCTTAAGCAATTTTGCTTAAAATTATCTAACAATGTGGGCTTTATCAAGTGAGATGCCCTGGAGCCTTATTATTCTTAGGATCACAGCAAATTCATCTTTTATCCTACTTGTGCTCTCTATTCTTTCTCCCACATACATGCTCCAGTCCACGCATAAAACATTCATTTGTGTGCCTCTTTCCAAACTCACTTTCCAGTGCAACCCTCCCCACTGCTTCCTCAGTTGAATTTACTATGATGGGTCCCTTTTAAGGACCCTTTCTTGCATACTGCATTTTTCTCCTCAAAGTGTGTTCAGTGGAGCAATAAGAAAGTTTTTAAAATTCAGAGTCTCAGGCCGACACCGCAAATGCAGTGACACAGAATGTTTTTAACAGTATGTCTGAAGAATTTCATATACTTTGGGGTTCAAGGAGCATGACAAGCGTATCCTACAAGACTCCTACCCTAGGTCCTTTGAAATGGAGGGACACTCTTATCCTAATGTAAATTTTTACCTATTTATATCTCAGTGTCCAAACAAATCAAGGTTTATTCTTCAACCCATGACAGCTTACAAATCACCACCCTTCACTTGGACATGTGTCCACTTAATAAGTTCCAGGAAGGAAGCACAATCCTTTTTTCCAAGCTGTTACCTTTTAGGGACATCAAATCAGTCATGATCATCAGAGACTAAACAGGCAGTTTGGCTCAGTCTTGGAAAATTTTTATCAATCGTTTCCACAAACACATTTGAATATTTAAACTTCAGCACTGATAATCGTTATTTCTTTTCTTACCTTGTGTTCTCAATATTGTCTACACTTTGATGATTTTCAAAAATATTAACTACATGATCCTACCCAAGATAAACCAGATGAGTATTATTTGATCATATCAAGCAGTTTTTCTTGCCTTCTCAATTATGTATGTTGAATACCATGATGGTGATGCTGCAAGGTACCAAAGGACCCAGTGCAGTACTTGACACATTGTAGCATTCGTTAAGTATTATGGTTTGCTTGGGGAAATGATTATATATTTATTTGATGACTGAGAAACTTTCTAGGCTCAGAATTAGTACTCTGAATTATAGTTTTTACTGAATATTATAGAAACCCAAATGTTTTATTGTCATTATTATCATTAAATATGCACTTCTCATGTGTGGCTCATGTAGTTTTACAGGAAAGAAGAGATCTTCCTGTCATTTTAATGCAGAAAATGTTATGTAATGAAGAAAGCATGAAATCAGACGTTTTTAAGTCCCTGAACAGTATCTGGCTGTGTGACTTGAAGCAGCTACCAACTGTCATTCATCCTATTCCCTTGTGTGAAAGAGAAAAATAAGTACAACTTCATGGTATTTCTATGATTTTAATGAGATAAAGTATTTGGGAAAATCTAATACAAGACCTTGTCATTGTTTTTTTTCTCAACCCACTAACTTAATTATGATCTTTGATACTACCATTTAAATCATTCCCCTTATAAGTATGGTGGCATTTTGTACTAGTTCAGAATTAATTGACACCAAAAGTTTTTTAAGTTTGCCATTTGGATATGACTATATAACTACTTGTACTATCCCCCCGCCAAGTGAACCATGGAAATTTCAAAATTAGCAAAGGAGTTGTGCAATGATTCAAATGACTGCAGAAGATTAAAATTCTTTTGGAATAAACTTGGTGTGTGAACCTTTCTTGGTTTGTTCTTTGAAGAAATAAGTGTGTTGCCTGATGTTGGGAATGATGATAAGGCAGTGCCTATTTTCAATTATCCCTAGGCTTCTGGATTTTTCCAAGAATGTTTGTTAAAAAGTATATTAAGAGTTATAGAAGTTGGGTAGAAAAAACAAAGGAATAAAAGAAGAAAGAAAAGAGGAAGGAAGGGAAGAAGGGAAACAGGGACAGAGAAGGAAGAGCGAAAAGGGAGAGAAAGAGAGAGAGAGAACCAAATAGGACTGGATACAGTGATGCGGTTTTATTTATTTATTTATTTATTTATTTATTTAATTTATTTATTTTTTCATTTTTCTTTTATTATTCATATGTGCATACAAGGCTTGGTTCATTTCTCCCCCCTGCCCCCACCCCCTCCCTTACCACCCACTCCACCCCCTCCCGCTCCCCGCCTCAATACCCAGCAGAAACTATTTTGCCCTTATCTCTAATTTTGTTGTAGAGAGAGTATAAGCAATAATAGGAAGGAACAAGGGGTTTTGCTGGTTGAGATAAGGATAGCTATACAGGGCATTGACTCACATTGATTTCCTGTGCGTGGGTGTTACCTTCTAGGTTAATTCTTTTTGATCTAACCTTTTCTCTAGTTCCTGGTCCCCTTTTCCTATTGGCCTCAGTTGCTTTAAGGTATCTGCTTTAGTTTCCCTGCGTTAAGGGCAACAAATGCTAGCTAGTTTTTTAGGTGTCTTACCTATCCTCACCCCTCCCTTGTGTGCTCTCGCTTTTATCATGTGCTCATAGTCCAATCCCCTTGTTGTGTTTGCCCTTGATCTGATGTCCACATATGAGGGAGAACATACGATTTTTGGTCTTTTGAGCCAGGCTAACCTCACTCAGAATGATGTTCTCCAATTCCATCCATTTACCAGCGAATGATAACATTTCGTTCTTCTTCATGGCTGCATAAAATTCCATTGTGTAGGTTTTAAATTATGTAATTTTCAAGTGTTATAATAATACAGTCAAGCAATTTGATGATTTGGTCAATATGCATAAAAACACTTCAAGTCTATATTTTAAAAGCTTTGTTCTTCTTTAAAAGTACTTGTGTTTTTTGTTGATGTCTACACAATATCACCTGTCCTGCATCTTTTTCTGCAATATGTCCTTTCTGCTCCATGAAGAGTCAAAGTCTATTTCTCATTCCTTACTGAATGAGACATCTGTCAGCTTAGTCAAATAGAATATGGCAGAATTATGTTAACTATACCAGATTCTGAAAAAGTTCTTAGTATACTGGGCGGCTTCTGCTTTCTCTCTCGAACACAGCAACTCTGTAAGAAGGTCACCATCCGTAAACTGGCGTATTGGGAAAACTCAGAGGACCAGGGTCCTATTTAGACTAGTAAAGAAGCCATCTAGGATACAGATCCTCATCCCCAATCACTATAGCTGATGCCAGATTACTGGTTACAACTTCCCAGATGAGTTTTTCTAAAGTTTCCAATCCACAAAATTGTGAACAAATGAAAAATATTTGTTTTAAGTCATGAAGATTTAAAGTAGTTATTTCAATAGCAGAAAAATAACTAAAACTGAGTTCATACCCCAGAATATAAAACAAATTCCTTTGAATTATTGAAAAGAAGATAAACAACCCAAATTTAGAATGTGAAAGAAACAAACTGGCAGCTCATAAAAGATGCTATCCAAATGACCAACATACATCTGAAAATATATTTAATATTGTTAGGCATCGAAATGCAAGTTAAAACTCCACTTGCAAGAAAGATTTAATTTTAAGAGGGTGACAAGAAGGATATAGGCAAATGGAGCACTCTTAGATGAAGAGAGGAGTGTAAATTGGCACATTTAAGAAAACCTTTAGCTGGGCTTGGTGGCATTTGCCAGTAATACCAATATTAGGGAGGCTGAAGCAGGAGCATCATGAATTCAAAGCCAACCTGAGCTACATATCCAGATCAAGGCCAGAATAGACAACACAGCAAGTTCAAGATAAGTTTGGGTTACATAGTGAGAGCCTGTCTTGAAAAAAGAAAAATATCATGGCCCTATAATTTCTATATCCATCAAAAGACATGAAGAAGAATGTTCATAGCAGTTTTAATTACAATCTCCAGACATTAAAAACATTCCCCAAACCCATCAACAATAAAATAAATAAATAAACTGTGGTATTTTCACTTAATAGAATGCCACAGGACTGTAAAATAGGTACAGTGTTTGTGTGTGGAGGAAGTAGCTTTGAATGGAGGAGGGTGAACTAAGACAATTAAAGTGAAGGAATATGATTGATGGACATCATACACCTCTACAAAATAGAACAATGAAACCTCTTGCAATTGCTTGAAGTGTGGTGGGGAAGGACTTGAGGGGAGAGATGGTGGGTTGATGGAACCAATGTACAATATAATCTAATTGGAATTATCATAATGAATTCCCCCTGAACAACTGCATCCTAATAAAAAAAATTTTAAAGCAATAAATTACTGATATGTATATAAAATGGGTGATTTATACTATATATGATTATATATAATATATAACATAATATACAATATAATTAATATTATAATATATAATGTAGTGGGTGAATTTGAGAGACAAAGTTGATGTACAAAGTTGATATACTTTCCCACGTTTTTATATACATTTCAAATTTTTCCAATACATGTACATAAGTACTTGAAAACACAATATAGTGTATGCATTAGTGAATCCTTTTGTGTTTGAATGCCTTATATTGATAAATATAATCATTATTATTTGTCCTTTGGTAAACATATAATGTATTAAGTTATAAAAGTAGCTTTTCATTAAACACATTAATACCATTTGCAAAATCAACATATTTATTTAACATAGCAGACTTTTCTGATATTTTGTCCTTAACTACAAATTCAAAGACTTCTAATCATAAAAACTGAAAAACAAATATACCAATTTAGTTTAAATATATTAACTTTGTTACTATCACTCAAATCCTCACAACTTTAATAAATAAAGCCATTTAAAAGTGCTAATTACTATGAAATTCTATTTGTTTCTATATTATAGTTTTTATAATTCTGATTTTTCATTCTTCCTCAACCTACTCGTAGGGTTTGTGTTAAGAGAGGATGACGAATGAAGATTTGGAACTAAGACCAGTATTAAGTTTATCTTCTAGAAAGAACCTATCTAAGTTTATCATCCAACTAAGCTGGTTACATTTTTAGACATGTCCATTGCATAAAGACTATTAAAAACTGTTAACCTGACAAACTGTAACTTTTGGTACATGGGGGGCATGATTTTTTGGGGTGGGGGAAATGAGTTTTCTTTCTTTTTTTTTTTTTTAACAGGAAAGAAGTTTATTAAGAAAAAGGACAGAGCTCCCAGGGGAGAGAGGGTGGGGTCCCAGATGGGATACCTGACTACTTTTATCACCATTAATCTGTTACTATGTGGGAGTGGAGCTTATAGTAAAAAAGGTTATTTTATAAATGTTTGCTCCAAGTTTCTTTCTTCTTCTTTTTTTCTTGTGGTATGAGTACTCTACCACTTGAGCCAGGCCTCTCCCCATTTGGTTTTTATTTTGTTTTTGAGATTGGCTCTTAGTAACTTTGCCAGAACACTTTCCATCCTCCTGCATCCACCTCCCAAGTAGCTGGAATTGCAAGCATGTCCCACCATGCCCATCTCTGAGAATCTTGATTTTATTAATATGTCAGATATAGGCCTCTTTTGCAGCTGTTTTTTCTGAATGAGTCCTGCTTATTTCTTTTAAATCTAGCATTTTTCAATAATTTCACTGAAATTATATTTTTTTCTTTCTTATCAATCGCTAAGGTCTGCAATATCATGTAAGAAGCACTGACTCGAAAGTGATAAAATCTTTTGAATGACAACTGTCGTGACTACATAAAAATCTATGGTAAGGCACAGATAGTTTCAACAAATTTACTCATATCAAAAAACTGGTGATGATGTTCTATGCTACTGTTTTGTGAACAAATTTAACCTTTTCATATAAAGTAAAATGTCAACTAAAAATATTTGAACAGCACCAATTCAAATGGCAGGAATTTGTGTGTCTTTTTTATAATCTGTAAGAGACTTTGCACATTTGTTTGTTGGTTTTTGATTGAATTTACTAGTAGTTTAAAGCCATTTAGTTATTAACAGCAAATCTGAATTTAAGCCTTACATGTGTAATAGCCTTAAAGTTAACACTCAGTGCTCTCAAAAATTACCACTATAATTAAAAATTTTTAAAATCAAATGAAAAACAATCTAAATTTGAGTGATTAGAAAAATTTGCACAAAACTTCACACTAACTTCAAGATAGGAAATAAATGTCATCTTCTCCATAAAGAAAAATCATAATGAAAGCATCAATAGGAAACACTTGAAATGCAACAAGATTATTCTAAAATAGAACTGGAAGAAAAAATGAGCAAAATAAATTTTTAAAATTGAAAGTAGCAATATTAAAATATTAAGTATGAAAATTAAAACAGTATGGGAATGTGAATATAAGGAAAAATGAGATAATCAGAAAGGCATACTACTTTTATATAGGACACAAACTATTTAATCAATGGTATTGATACAAATGTTTGGCTATCTGGAGTCAAACATTACTTTTTTGTTTCTAGCAAAATACATTCCAAAGAGAATGAAATTAAGTATTAAGTGTTTGCTTCAGTGACACATATGCTAAATTGAAACAATACAGAGAATATTAGCATGGCCCCTGCACAAGGATGACATGCAAATTTGTGAAGCATTCCAAATTTTTAATTATCACAATCAATAGCTTGGCAAACAGAGTGGAGCAAGTTGAAAACAGAGTAACAGAAACAGATGACAAGGAGGAAATATCAATCCTTAACATATATGCACCAAACACAGGGGCACCTATCTACATTAAAAAAATTCTAATGGCCCTAAGAGCACAGACAGATGCTAACACAGTCATAGTGGGAGAACTGAATACCCCACTGTCACCAATAAATAGAGCATCTAGACAAAAGATTAACAAAGAAACATCAGAGCTACTCTGCACAATAGACCAAATAGACATGGTTGATATCTACAGAGTATTTCACTTAACAACTACGCAATACACATTCTTTTCTGCAGCTCATGGAACTTTCTCCAAAACAGATCATATTTTAAGACACACAGCAAGTCTCAACAAAGTCAAGAAAATTGAAATAACCCTCAGCATTATCAGACCACAGTGGAATAAAACTAGACCTCAGCAACAAAAGAAACCCCAGAAAATATTCAAACACATGAAACAGAACAATACACTACTGAAAAACCAATAAGAGAGAAAATTAAAATAAAGTAATAAGAGAAAAAATTTAAAAGTTCCTAGAATCCAATGAAAATGAAAATACAATCTATCAGAATCTGTGGGACACAGCAAAGTCTGCACTAAGGGGAAAGTTTATAACTGGCAACATTAAAAAAAAAATAGGAACCTCTCAAATAACCAATCTAATGATGCACTTTAAGCCCCTAGAAAAATAAAAACAAACCAAACCAAAAACCAGCTGATGGAGAGAAATAATAAAGATCAGGGCCAAGATCAATGAAATAAAAACCAAACAAACTATACAAAGAATCAGTGAAATGAAAAGTTGGTTCTTTGAAAAGATTAACAAAATTGACAAACCCTTAGCCAATATGACAAAATAGAGGAGGGAGAAGACCCAAATTAATGAAATTAGAGATGAAAAATGGGGCATAACCACAAATACTAACAAAATTCAGTACTTTGAAAACTTAACATTCAAATAAACTGGAAAATCTAGATGAAATGGATAAATTCCTAGATGAATATAACCAACCAAAATTGAACCAAGAAGACATTAGCCACCTAAACAGTCCTATTACATGCACTGAAATTGAAGAAATAATAATGTCTCTTTACAAAAAAGAGCCCAGCTCCTGATGGATTCACAGCCAAATTTTATCAAACCTTTCAAGAAGAACTAATACCAGTGCTCCTCAAACTTTTCCAGGAAATAGAAAGGGAAGGGACACTACCAAACTCATTCTATGAAGCCAGCAATACACTCATCCAAAAACCCAATAAAGATATAACCAGAAAAAAGAATTATAGACCAATATCTTTAATGAACATATATATGAAGATTCTCAACAAAATACTTTAATGAATATATGTGAAGATTCTCAACGAAACACATCAAAAAGGTCAAACACCATGACCAAGTTGGTTTCATTCCAGGGATGCAAGGATGGGTCAACATATGTAAACCCATAAATGTAATATAGCACATAAACAGAATCAAGGACAAAACCTGCATGATCCTCTCAACAGATGCAGAAAAAGCCTTTGACAAAATCCAACACCTTTTTATAATAAAAGCTCTGAAGAAACTAGGAATAGAAGAAATGTTCCTCAATATAATAAAGGCTATATATGACAAACATAGTCAACATCATTCTAAATGGAGAACTGCTGAGACCATTCTCCTTAAAGTCAGGAACAGGACAAGGCTGTCCACTTTCTCCACAAATATTCAATATAGTTTTGGATTTTCAAGCCAGAGCAATAAGACAAGAGCAAAAAAAATAAAAGGGATTCAAATAGGGAAGGAAGAAGTCAAACTATCCTTGTTTGCAGATGACATGATCCAATACCTAAGAGAACCCAAAAACTCTACCAAAAAACTGCAAAAAATCATAAGTTCTTTTGGCAAAGTAGCAGGATACAAAATTAGCATAAAGAAATCAGTAGCTTTTCTATATACCAACAACACACAGACTCAGAAAGAAATCAGGGAAACAATCCCACTTGCAATAACCTCAAAAACAGTAAAATACCTCAGAATAAACTTAACAAAAGAAAAAAAAGTCTTTTTAATGAAAACTCTAAACCACTGAAGATAGAAATAAAAGAAGATATCAGAAACTCATGGATTGGAAGAATCAACATTGTAAAAATGGCCATACTACAAAAAGCAATCTACATGTTCAACACAATCCCTGTCAAAATTCCAATGACATTCTGCACAGAAATAGAAAAACAATTGTGAAATCCTTGTGGAAACACAAAAGACCTCAAACAGCCAATGCAATTCTCAGCAAAATAGTCCAATGCTGGAGGCATCAGAACACTCAACTTCAAACTATACTACAGAGCTATAACAATAAAATCAATATGGTATTGGCACAAAAACACAGACAGGAAGACCAACAGATCAGAATAGAAGATCCAGACATAAACCCATGCATCTATAGCCAACTGATCTTTGACAAAGGAGCCCAAAACACACAATGAAGAGAAGACAGCATCTTCAACAAATGCTGCTGGGAAAACTGGATATCCACATGCAGAAGACTGAAACTAGATCCCTGTCTTTCACCCTGTACCAAAATCAACTCAAAGTGGATCAAAGACCTTAATATAAAGCCAGAAACCTTAAAACAACTCCAAGAAGCAATAGGAAATACACTGGAACACAACTATAGGGACAACTTCTTTTTTTTTTTTTTTTTGACCTTGTTTCTTTAGGACTTTTATTTTATTTTATTTTATTTTATTTTTTCATTTTTCTTTTATTATTCATATGTGCATACAAGGCTTGGTTTATTTCTCCCCCCTGCCCCCACCCCCTCCCTTACCACCCACTCCACCCCCTCCCGCTCCCCCCTAGGGACAACTTCTTAAACAGAGCTCAAAAGGCTCAGCATCTAAGAGAAATAATCAACAAATGGGACAACATCAAACAAAAGAGCTTATGCACAACAAAGGAAACAATCACCAGACTCAAGAGACAGCTCACAGAATGGGAGATAATCTTTGCCAGCTACTCATCCTAATATCCAGAATCTGCAGGGAACTCAAAAAACTCAGCCCCCAAGGAATGAACACCTCAATGAAGAAATGGGCACATGAATTAAACAAGGAATTCTCAAAGAAGAGGTAAAAATGGCCAGTAAATACATGAAGAAGTGTTCAACTTTCCTGATTATAAAAGAGATGCAAATCAAAACAATACTTAGATTTCATCTCACCCCAGTTAGAATGGCCATAATCAAGGGTAGTAAAAACAACAAATGCTGGTGAGGATGTGGCAAAGCAGGAACCCTTATATACTGCTGGTGGAAATACAAATCAGTACAACCACTATGGAAAGTAGTATGGAGATTCTTCAAAAAGCTAGAGATAGAACTGCCATATGATACAGTGATACTGCTCCTGAGCATCTACCTAAAGGAATGTAAAACAGGATACAGTGGGAACACCTGCACACTGATGTTCATTGCAGCACTATTCAAAATAGCCAAGCTCTGGAAACAACCCAGATACCCTACAGCTGATGAAATTGTTGTATATATACACACAATGGAGTATTACTCAGACACAGGGAATAATGACATGGGATTTGTTGGTAAATGGATGCAAATGGGGGACATCATGTTAAGTGAAGTTAGACAGGATCAGAAACACAAAGGACACATGTTTTCTCTCATACGTAGAAGACAGATCCAAAGATAAACATATACACAAAAACAAGCATGATCATATACAATCTCAGTTGTAGAACATGTTTGTTACAGTGGAACTACTCTATGGAACTTAGGGAAAGTAAAAGAGAATGATAGAACATCAGTAATATCACGTACCATAAGAAGGTAGATGATATAAGGATGTGGGCGTGCATTGAGATAGCCCTTTAAACGTCAACTCAGTTATTAGTCCCAGTTATGATAACTAGGACTATAAAATAGACACAGTACTTGTGTGCGGGGGGATACTAGTGGGAGCAGGGAGGGTAAAGAAAGGAGAGTAAAGTGATGATATATAGTTGATGGACTTCACATACCTATATGAAACAGAACTAAATAACCTCTTGCAATTGCTTTAAATGGGGTGGGGAACGGATTGAGAGGGACAGACCAGGGGGGCAATGTAAATGATGTATAGTATAAGACTAACTGGAATTGTCACTACAAATCCCCCCCATATAATGAATATATCCTAATAAAAAATTTTAGAAAAAAGAAACCATAATCACAAAGGCTTGGTAACTTGACCTCATTAGAGAGCATGAAGTTATTTAACAAAATTTAAGTTTTACGGGTATCACATTTAGTGTAACTTACAGTAATCATTAGTACTTAAAAAGTAATATATTTATTCACAGTGGTAATTTTGCCATCTATTAAAGGTTTGGTGTACTTTACTGCTTTTTTAATTTAGGTTTGATATTTGATTTATTTTGGACAATGAAACATTAGCAGAAATAAAGAGTAAGTTTGAAAAAAATTCAGCATTAAAAAAATAAAACAGCAGAAGTACTTACTACGAGATAATGTTAAATATTTGTATAATTTGTGTTGGACGTTGCTTTCTAAGGCAGATCCCATAAAGGAAAATATTAATGTATTTAAAATAAAATTTATAATTTTTAAGTATCTCTAAAAGTAACATTAAACAAGTGAGGGCTTACTCTTCAAAAGTGTAAAAAGACCAGTGATGATGGAGAAACCATCACAGATTGTAACAGACCAAGGAGACATGATGGCAAAGCATAATGTGGAACCCTGAATTAGATTCTGGAACAAAAACAGGCATTAGGGGAAAATAGGTGAAATCCAAATACATTCTTGTACTTATTCAATAGAAATGTAACAAATTTGATTTCTTGGTTTTCATTGTTGCTTTATGATGATGTAAGATGTTCATGTAATTGAAAGCTGAATATAGTGTAGACAGGAAATGTCTAGATTATTTTTCCAAGTTGTTTGCAAATCTAAACTTAAACAGGGTGTGCTGGCCTATGCCTAAAATCCTCGCTACCTGGGAGGCAGAGAGGAGCAGGATCACAGCTCCAAGCCAGCCTGGGCAATTAACAAGATCTCATTTCAACAAATAAAAAACTAGGCCTGTAGAGACTTGCATGTGTCCTCTCAGGTATGCAGGACTAGTAAATAGGAGAATCCAGATCCAGGCCCCACCTGAGCATAAACATGAGACCCTATTAGAAGCAACTAAAGCAAAAAAAAAAAAAAAAAAGGAGGGGGGAGGCCTGAGGGCATGGCTCAAGTGGTAGAGTACTTGCCTAGCAAGCCCAAGATCCTGAGTTTAAACACTAGTACCACCAAAAATAAATAAATAAGTAAATAAATGAGCTTACCTTAAAATAAAAATTGGAAAAAACTAAAGGAAAATGACAAATGGGAAAACTATTTTAAAATGTTGCATAAGTGACTAATATCTTTAATGTATAAAGAGCTTCTCTGAATCATATAAAAAAGAAATATTCCAACAGAGTAATTATTGAGTGGTTTCAACACAAAAATTACAAAAAAGAAGTACAAATGAAAAAACGAAATATAAGTGAATAACAAATGCATTAAAATTTTCTGTCTCGATCAGAGATCAAAGTGCATTATAAAGTATCATTTCCCTCGACTATGTTGGCAAGGATTTTTAAATATTTTATTATTCAATCTTAGTAAGCATATGAGGAAATGTAAAATATAATACCATTTTTTTACTTCATTTTTGCACAAAGGATAAAATATTTACTCATCTCAGTGATTTATCTTAAAGCAATAATCATTAACAGGAAAACTTTAGCAAAAATGGAGCAGCACTGACAAAAAAAGAAAAACTTGGAACCAGTTTCCAAAGAGCTTGTAACATGAAACTGTTAAAATTAAAAATGATTGATCCGTAAGTAGGATACTTATTTCTATTGATGAAATGTCATTTTAAAAATGAACACAGAAGGTTCTTAGGGCAACGATCTTTCTCTGTCTGATACTAAGGGTGGTACATTTCATTATACATGTGTGCCAACCCAAAGAATATACACCAAGAGAGACACTAAGGTGACCTATGGCTGTGGATGATAATGATGTGTCAATGCAGATCCAATTTTAACAAACATACTATTCTAGCAGAATAGTATGCAAGGCTATACCTGAGCATATGCAAAATCTCTGTACTTTCTGTTCAGTTTTGCTGTGAGTCTAAAACTACTATAAAAATTAAGCCTATTTTTAAATGACATTGCAAAGGAAAAATTAAAGATGAAAAATATCCATATTACTTTGAAAGTTTTAAAGTCTGATATTATTATTTTTTCTTCATTTTGCTTTCTGTTTTTCTATAAAATCAACTTTTAATATCTAATTTAAGAGTAATAAAATGCTGCAGCAAAAAAGAACAAAACAGAAACTCCAGGGAAAACCAGGTTGGAAACTGGAAAATCAAAGAGCAAAATTTATGCCAACTGAGTTGAGAAAGTGCAGAATGAGGTATGAAGTGGGTGCATTAGAGTGATTCAGAACTGAGCCATGATTGGAGAAGTGTTCATCAGTAGAGTCCTTTGCTTGACAACTGATATGTTTGATGAGGAAACACAGCTGGAAAATAACCTGTGCAGAGACGCAAGTAAATTGAGCTTCAGTGTTACTTGCAGACTTTCCCAAAAACTCTTACTTCAGTGGGCTGGAATTATTTCAGAATGTGAAATGAGTCTCATAGAATCATTGTAATAACTACTTTACAGGCTTGTAGAAAATTAAATGGAATGTCAAATATACACTGCTTAGCACAGTACTTGGCACAAAGTGACCAATAACTGATAGATATTTTTAAATCATTATTATCACCTTATCACTGTTATAATTACTATTAACAAATCGACGTTTTGGGTGAGTTATATGACAGCAGCTGTTGATTGTCCAGAAGTCCTGCACATGTACCAGGAACCACAGCTGGCATCAGAAGAAAGCTTCTCTGCTAACCATCTCCTAAGCTTCCAAGGTAGCAGTAGTAAAGGCCACCACTCTTCTACCTTCAAAAGGAGAGGAAAGTAGAATCACCTGTTCAACTTTGAACCACTCTTCTTACTAGCAGTGGTGAATTGCAAGGTAAAAAGTTTAGGCCATGATCTGATTAGTGGATGCCATAATGCCCAGCCTGCTTGCATACTAGTCAGATTGGACATATTCGTGGTTTCAGTGCTGGATTGTGCCTCAAAACATACACATACTCTTGGTACATTATATTAGTTTGGTTAAGCCTAATGTGCTTAAAATGATGATTTGTAAAATAGCATATGATATAGTAGTATACTCCAGAAGCCCTAAAATTATAGAATTGTCATATTCCACAGGTAATTTGAGATTCAGAATTTGCAGTAGTAGTGAAATCCAAAGTGTATAGGATCCTGAAACTTATGAGCTATGCGATTTTTTTGGGGTGGAGGGGGGTGAACAAATTCCTGAGAATACAACTTGTACTACTTTGTCATTATTCATAAAAAACACCTTAACTCAATATCCTGAGTCAAATATCATCAATGACTGCCTTTAAACAACTTAATAGATTTGAAGATTCTTTAGGAAGGCCAGGCATGGTGGGACTTAACCTATAATCTCAGCCTCTCAGGAGTTGGTGGTTGGAGGATCATGGTCTGATGACAGCCCAGGAAAAAGCACTAGGCCCTATCTGAAAGGGCCTGGAGCAGTGGCCTAAGTAGTAGAGCACAAGCACAAAGTCCTGAGTTTAACTCCCAGTACTTAAAAAAAATAAAAAGATTCTTAAGGAGTTGTAATTGAGCTGAGAACCACATCAATGAAGGCTCAAAGTTCTAAATTCAACTGGAAATGTCCAAAATACTCTCCCTCATTTTTTCAGTTTTAAAATCAGGCATCGTAAAGTTCTCCATTGCTCTACTTTCTTTTTCTTATATGATGATAAATAATTCTTTTCTAAAAATCGAATGGGAATTCTTTTGACATATAAAAGTTAAATACTCTAATATAGTTTAACCATAATAGACACAATGGTGGAAACTTATTTGAATACATTAAAGTAGAAGTAATATATTTGTAACATGATGCCAGGTCTGCTTGAATTCATCTGGACGTTTGTGTAGTGTTCACAGACAAGTGAGTCTATCACAAGGTGATAAGCGCTCACAAGGAGGTGGTAAGAACACCAGAGAGGATTCAACAAGAGCATATATTTAGTTCTCATGATTCTCCTCTCCTGATTATGCCACAGTTATTATTTATGTGATTTGGATTGTTGAAGTGAGTGGAGAGGAAGAAGTTACAAGCTCTTGTACAATTTGGAAAGAAATATGAACTAAATAAAGTTTTACCCAAAAAACACTTCACACTAAATTTGCTACATTTCTTTGCTATCTTCCATGAAGCTGTTGTGTAAAAATGTCCAAAGATCTCTCAAGTTCCCTGCTTCATTTTTTCTTTGATGTCATAGGATTGGGAAATACAGTATTATGAGGTTTCTGTTGGCAGTAAAACATGATGCCTCTGAATTATTATTATTATTATTATTATTGCAATTCTGGGGATTAAAGCCAGTCCTCACACACCCTAGGCAAGTGCTCTAACCCTGAACTACACCCAGACCCTACACCTCTGAATTTACCAGAGTCCTTATTAAACAATGAAGAGCTGGTTCCTGCACATTCTATGCTCTTAAAATGAATCCAAGCATGGCATACTTGGTATATTGTAAGAATTTCTACAAATGCCACAATGTACCTCCAACCAGCAAGACAATAAAAAAAATTAAGTACATCACTGAACCATAACTATGGCTTCAATATCACATTAAATTTTGGTATCTGGTGGTTTTATTACTCAGCCAGAGATATTATAGCTTCCACAGGTGCAAGGAAAGGTACAAAGGGTTGGGAGGCCACAATTTGGTTGCCTGACTTCCCCATATCTCTAATCATGAAAGGTCTCCTTATTCTTTTATTATACTGAAATAGGTGCTACAAAGCTTATCTGTGTTCACATAGCCTACCTCTTACTTCCACTGCTTTATTCCTGACCTTCATAGACTGGACACATTTTCCTGCCCAAAAGTCTCCCTTCTTTTCTCAGTGTCTGCGTTCCATATACTGCATTGGCTCAAGGTGGTAACTTGGCCTACATCTTCTGGAGCTAAACATAGCTATAGAACTTACCTAAGTTCAATTTCCTCTTTTTGCCTATGAAGAATTTGTATCCCAGAGAGAAGTCATTAGGCCAAGTCAATAAAACCATATTTTGGCCATATTAGTTCTACACTCTGGGTCCTCAACTCTAAATCTTTCTACTCCCTTTAAGGCTTGGTTTATAGGCCAAAAAAAAAAAAAAAGAAAAGAAAAGAGAGTCAACATATGACCTAGTACATAAAAGCAAATTTTAATTATGATCTCATAATTTTTTAAATTGGAATTTGAGGATCTCACTACCAGTACCCCACTTCCAGTACCCACAAGGCTAGTGTGGAAATAGCAAATAGAAAAGACACCTTCTGAGCTCCATTATTTACAATTGGTTAGAAAGATAAAGACCAGAAGAAAGATGTCATTTTTAAGGATATTGTCTATTTAGCCACTAGAGCCCAACAAAAAGTTTTGAAGATATTCTTCATAATCAAACCATGGGCATTATTTAAGTATTCAACTTTCAGGAAAAGCTAAAAACTAGAACAGGGATGATTTCCTCTAAGGACCCAACTTCCCTTAGTGGAAAATGCATTATCTCACAAATGGGAGGTTGGTTCATATTTTTGTTAATAAGGGAAGCCAATGTCAGAATGAAGGCCTCAGGGATGACAAAATGAGTGGGACAGTTCTTTGGCAAGGCTGCCTAAGGGATTTGGCTTTTTGACAGTGAAAATAGCCTCAACTATATAAATTATATAGGTTGGGATAGCCTGAGCCTCAGCCTTCTTTGATAGAGTCATGTGGGACACCATGTCTAGACATCAGAATCAGCTTACTGTTTTAAAAATTCTCTATTTAAAAAGCTTCAAAGAACAGAACTGACATCAGTCAAATTTCTCTCAACAGCCATAGGAAGCAAGACACTTTGACAAGTGAGGAAGGACAGCTTCTTATTGTTTGGAAAGCATAGTTATATACTATATTTAAAAGTGCTTCATAAAGAGAATAAATTCATTTGACAATGAACTTTCATCAGCTATGCCTAAGCACTATGAGGATAAGCTTTTGCATTACCAGAGGGCCCTTTTAGAGGTCTCTGGAATCTCAGTTGTATTAAGAAATACAATAAGCAAAATTATAAGCTAATCATCAATTTAGCAATGGCCAAGAAGAGAAGCAAGTATATCAGGTGGCTAAAAGAAAATACAAAGATAATTCAAATCTTGGAAATAATAGACCCCCAAAATATTCAGTGTAGTTAGGATCAATTAAAGTCATGCAATTTGGTTCTAAAAATTCTAAAAATCAAATGCCCAAACATGCCTGAGGAAGTCTTGGGTCAATGAAAGCTCTTCTTGGAGTTTACTTACAAGAGCATTATAAACTAATAATGTAAGGAAACATCTAAAATTGCCAACATAGTCTTTACTTATTGATCAGAAATAATATTCCACATTTGAAAAAATGGCATATCATTGTTATTCCTGAGCCTGTCTAAACTGTATCTTGTGCATTGGGTTGATACATTTAACCAGGTGCAAACATTTTCCATACATTCTCAGTTTTCTTAAAACTTTTATCCCTATTTTACAAGTGAAGAAACAGACAGTAGACCACTGAACAGCTTGCCTGAAATAAACAGATCTAGATGATAGAGCTGGGTTTCAACCTAAGCGGAGTTATATGAAGAACCAAAATATTTTATTTTAGCTAAAATTAGGGTAACAACTATATGTTTCATCAACGATTCAAATTAATACCATGTGGGAGAGGAAATTCATTTCAGATACTAAATGAGGATCTGTGAAGAAAGGAAGAGACTAAAATGAAAGTGCTTTATATGAAAATTTGAATTATGAATATGAATTGTAGACTATCATGCAAAAATAGATATTTTAGCAAATATTTCCAACTGGAGATTATTATTAGTCTTTCAGAGTATAATAGCAGAGAAGATTCTGGTATTATACCTCTTAATATTAGAGTTTAGTGAAGGATGTAGGGATGGAACTCCTTCCCTTTAAAATAGTAAGTAATTCCTATGCTTTCTGATTGAAACAAACCTTCAGTTGGTTATCTAAGTAGCTCCTGTACATGTTGACTGCATTTAAGTATATGGATATTTTAACATCAGGATGGGTATCTATAACAAGGAGGAAAATAATAGTCAAAATAGTCATTCAAAAGATAAGTATTAATAGCTGCATGCCGTGATGTGTCCCTATTATCCCAAGCTATGTGGAAGGCTGATCAGGAGGATCCAGGGCAACCTGTGCAAAAAGCAAAATCTTATCTCCAAAATAACCAGAGCAAAAAGGATTGGAGGTATGGCTCATGTGGCAGAACACCTGCCAAGCAAGTCTGAAACCCTGAATTCAAGCCCCAGTACCACCAAAAAAAAAAAAAAAAAAAAAAAGAAGATAAGCACTGGAGAGGATGTGGAGAAAAGGAGACCCATACCCACTGTTGGCAGGAGTCTGGATTAGATCAGCCATTATAGAAAGCATTATGGAAGTTTCCCAAAAAATTAAAAGTTGAACCATCATATGATCAAGCGATCTCATTGTAGTTTATATAACCAAAAGGAACGAAATCAGTATGATGAACAGATATCTACACTGCTACTCTCATTGCAGCCTTGTTCTCAGAAATCAAACTAAATGTCTCTCAATGTATGAATGGATAAAATGTGATAGATACATATAAAAGTACTTAAAATAAAGGAAGCCCTGTTAATTACAAAGATATGGATGAACCTGGAGGACAATACGTTAAGTGAAATAATCCCAACACAGAAAGACAAATACCACATAATTTCACTTACGTAGGAAATCTACAAATGTTGAACTCAAAGGTGGAGAGAGAATGGTGGTACAAGGGGCTCAGGAGATTTTAGTCCAGCATAGAAAATTTCAGTTAGATAGAATGAACAAGTTCAAGAGGACTATTGTGCAAGAAGTTATGATACAGTTATCAAAAATGTATTACATTCTTGAAATTTGCTGATAGAGTAGATTTTAAGTATTCTCACCAAAAACGTATGTGAGAAAATGCATATGCTAAAAAGCTCAATTTTTACATAAATAGAAGTATAGATAAATAAATATAACTATATGTATGTATAAAGATGTATTTATATATAATCCATATTAAATATTTATGTATAAACATATACATATTTCAAAACAACATCTTGGGGTTTTTTTCTTTATTGTTGTGCTGGGTGGGGAGACATTGTGGCATTTACAAAGGTTCTTACAATGTTTCAAATATATCATACTTGAATTCACCACTTCCACTGCTTTCCTTTATCCCCTGATTCCTGGAACAGTTTCAACAGGTATCATTTTTCATTTACATATATTTGTATACATTATTTGCACTATATTAATCCTTCTATCCCTTTCCCCACCACCTTCCCCCTCTCACTGGTGCTAATACCCAACCTCTGCAGGACCTGCTCCACCCTCCTGTTCTCCAATTTTGTAGAAGAAAAACAGATCAAAGATAAAAAGAAAAACATGACATTTTTGCTAGTTTGAGATAAAGATAGCTATACAAGGTGCTTCTTTGTGTTGTTTCCATACATATTTGTATTACAGCCCCAATTAGTTTATCTCCTCTAGTCCTCTTTCACGCCTCCCTATTCTCTTTCCCATGGTGGCCTCAGTCAGTCTAAGATTTCTATAATTCATTCCTGTACAGTGAACACACCAACCACATTCAAGTTCTTAGTTTCCTCCCCTTACCCTATCCTTCCTGTGCATGATCTCCCCTTAGTGTGACCAGCATCTGATAATATCGCTGCATTTGTTTTAGGTTTTTATTCCACATATGAGAGAGAATATGTGGCTTTTGGCCTTCTGAGCCTGACTAACTTCATTTAAGATAATGTTCTCCAGTTCCATCCATTTGCCTGCAAATGACAAATTTCATTATGTATAAATACCACACTTTCTTAATTCATTCATCAGTAGTGAGGAATCTTGGCTGTTTCCATAGCTTAGTTATTGTGAATAATGCTGCAATAAACATCAGTGTGCAGGTGCCTTTGTTGTAAGCTGACTCATATTCATTTGGGTATGTCCCTAGGAATGGTATTTCTAGATCATCTGACAATTCTATTTCTAGTTTTTTAAAAAGTCCCCATACTGTTTTCCACAGTGGTTGTATTAGCTTACATTCCCTCCAGCAGTGGATGAGGGTTCCTTTATCCTTGCATCTTCGCCAACAGTTGACGAAAATATACACAATTGCGATAAATATATACAATTACTGCCTACTAAAATAAATTTTTAAAAGAAAGATAAATAAACAGGTTTTGAAAAAGAACAACACTACAGTCATGAAATAAATACTTCCCCTCTAGGAATAAATGTTTGTGCAACCTTTTTCCCAAAGCGTACAGGGGTGCATAAAATATCAGGTTTCAAGAAGTATTCAGATTGCAGTGCTAACAAGGCACCTATACCCTGGACACTGGGGAATGAATTCTGGATGGGTTTTCCAAACCATGGAGTCAGAAGCTGAGAGCAAAAGCTGTAAGGAAGGGTGGAGACAATACCCAGTCAAGGAGCAAGCAAGAAACAGTGGATTCAGAGTAGAAAGAAAGCAAACCAGGTGCTACTGAGAAGAGGAAGGTTTTCTATGTGGAGTTTTTCCGTGCTCATGTCAGCTACATAAAGAATTAGAGTAGTTAAGGTCAATGAGTCAGATGGCAATGTTGTGGTAGGCTTTTTTGTCTAAAAGAAAGGAATATATCAGATAAGAGATCATTAAGACTACTATATTGGGGAACTAATTAACTTATAATATATTTTGCATAAATAAATTTTCCAATTTAAAGAATTAATAGACTTATAAATGAATTAACTATCTTCACTGACTCCCTTATTTTTGCACTATTTATAGACTCCTTCAAAATATATGTAATATAGGAAATGTCCCAATTTTTGTCTATTGTAAGTTAAATCTCAGTTGAGGAACATCAACAAGATGGCTTAAAGAAAAAAAAAACAAGTTGCTGTTAAGAATCTTCCTCCCCTGCTGAGTACAATGGTAACTCATCTATAATCCCAGCACTCAGGAAGCTGAGGAGGCTGTGGCAAGAGGATCAAAAGTTCAAGGCCAGCCTGAGGTACATAGCAAGACTCGGTCTCAAAAAGCAAAGATAAAATAATCTTTCTCTGCTATACCCAACGTGGTGTAAAAACATCCATGCTTCCTCTCAAAGAAAGTGGAGATATGCCTTTAGTCCTTAGTCTACTGGGATCACACTGTTAAAGATACTTTATAACTCCCCTTACTCATCTGAAAGTTGGTAGCTATGCATAATCACATTATTCCATAAGGAGACACATGAAACCAAAACCTTGGTGCCCAGGGGCCAGAGGCCCATGTCCTTCAATCCCTCATAGAAAGTCTACAGAAGAAATTAACAAAGACAGTGGTAGGGTTTATTTTCAATCAGTAAAATTGCTTCCTACTATTTTTCCTTCTTTTCCTTCTGCACTGCTTAAGTTCAAAAAGAATTTATAACACCTTAAGAAAAAAAACACAAATTCCCCTAAACCAAAGAAGAATGCATAAAACTTGTTTCAAAAGACTTGAGTATGAATAAATTATTTGAATACAAGGGAAGGGAAAGAGGATAATGACAAGTACATATAAAAAAGAGCCAAGCATGGCTTTTGTTTCAAGGAATCTACAGTTCACTAGGGGAAATACCAGAAATAATCATTGTTATGATGATTCTTTGATTTTATCATTCCTTGGTTAAGCTTATAAATTTCTGTGACATCCAAGGCCTTTGCTTCTACTTATCTTTGAGAAAATTACCAAAATATGAATACCTTCCAGGTATCCAAAAATGGCCTCCTCTTCTCAAAATCTCTCAAACAGCATTTCTCATCTGAATCACAGAACACAGAAAATAATTTCTGTGACCCTTTTCTTGGTTCTCTCAAGAATGGCACATTCGTATTAGCATTTTAGATGCATAGGAGGGATGTTAATTTGTAGCATACAAAGGATCCATCATTAGAGCTTGATTTTGTCATAGAACTCTAACTTTCAAAGCTTGCAGGACTCAAATCTAGACTAGATTCTGGTTCCCATTGGCACCACTGAATATAGTGGCTTGGAGAAATGTTTTAATTTAATAATGTCCTGATTTAAATTCAGGTCTGAATTATTAAGATGAGAAAGGACAGTAAAGGCACTGAGATGTGGGTACACCTAAATTACTCAGAAGTGGAAAGCTTGTGAAGAAGATAAATTGTGACTATGTGGTATAGGAAGAGTTCAAATGCAACTGAATCATTCAAGCAACAAAGACATCATTAGAAATTAGCATTGGACAATCATCTGGGAAGTTAGCATTGGACAATCATTTCAATGCCAGGCAAGACAAAAAGATTAGAAACACCCTATCTCACAAAACGAACTGAGAGCTGGCAGAATAGCTCAAATGGTACAGCACCTGCCTGGCAAGTGTGAAGCCCCTGAGTTCTGCCCCTAGTACCACCAAAAGAAGAAATAAGAAGAAGACAGAAAAAGGAGGAGAAGAAGGAGAAAACATAAGCTGAGCATAGTGGTAATGCCTATAATTCCAGCTATGTGGAAGTGGAAGTAAGAGAATTGCAGTCCAGTCTGAGGCCAGTCCCTGGCAAAAAGTACAATACCCCATCTGAAAAACAAGCTAAAAACATAAGGATTGGGGGTATGCTCAAGTGGTAGAGCACTTGCCCAGCAAGTACAAGACCCTGAGTTCAAACCTCAGTACCATCAATAAATAAGTAATTAAAAGAAAAAAAACAGTTTGTACTTTATCTTTGATAGATTAAATAGCAATGACTTAAGTATCTAAACTACATTAGGGTCACAAAAGTCTGTCCACACCTGTGCATACTGGTTAAAGTTATGACCAGCAATAGTTAATATGCTTAGATCCTAGTTAGGATTAAGTGATGTGAGTATTAGATCCTAGTAAGGAAGTGATGTGAGTGGGAGAGCAGCAAAGGACACTGTCTAGGAGCAACAGCTATAGTCAGAAAAACTCAGTTTACATCCCTACTTCAACACTTACTGCTTATGTGAATTACTCATGTACTCTCAGCCTTAGTTTCTTCATTAATAAAATTGGTTTAAAAATACCTGACTGACTCATATTTATTTTAAGATTGAAATTATATAATGAATGCAAGCCTAACACATTGCAAGTTCCTAGTAAATGTTGGTGGCGATGATTAATGATGGAGGAAAAGAGACAGAAGTGACAGGCACAGGACTGGGTTAGCAATATGACTTTCCAGATGACTGAATGTAGGATATAGAAAAACAAGTTGAAAGAGCAGTCAAAGACAACTTACAACCTTGAAATATTTTATATCTGGCAGAATGGTGGTGCCAGTAAAAAATCAGGCCTTCCAGCCAGTAGTAAGCTCATATTTGAAAGGGAAAAGGAAACTGGGAAGACTTCAAGAGGATATGATCTCACCTCTCCAACACAAACATTTAGTGCCATTTGGTCCTCCAGCACAACTCATAGCTCCAGTAGACATGCAGTGCTCATGTCTAAATTCTTTCTACTCAAAGCAGGGTCCACATACTGAAGCATCTGGGTTCCCTAGGAGTCCCCTAGGAACTTGTTAGAAGTGCAAGCTGTCTAGCTTCTCTGAAGGCCAGCGGAATCATAATCTGCATTTTAACAAGGTTCCAAGGTGATTAGTATGAAAAGTAAGTTTCTAGAGGCTTTACTTCAGCCAACCATTGGAGGCCAGCACAGAGAACGTTAATTAGATAGCTGAATCTCAAGAACTTGCTTTTTAGGCTGTAATCTGATTAAAGAAATTTTATTGTGCTTTTTCACTACATGAATCAATTAAATTATCATAGGACACAGCCTTATTCTGTCTCAGTTGGTCTGGATAAGAGACCACTAACAGATGTTGGATTGTTTGAAGTAAAATCAATATGGAACTGAAATATTCACGTATTTAGATTCCATAAAATAATAAAAATTATTATGAAGTGATGGCATTTTCCCTCATAAAGAGAAAATGGTTTGGTTTTTAGCATTATGTTCAGAATTTGAAATAAAAATTCTCTGTTCAATTTACTTGAACCATGTGTTACATTTTATGTACCACTCTTGCCATTGTAAACTCATGCAGCTTTCTTTCATATGCTTAAGGTGGAATATATCCTAGAGTTGTGTACAAAGCTAATTGTTTCTGACAGTGGTAATTTTGAAGATGTTTTCATCAAAATGCCACACGAAAACATCTGGAACTGCTCAAAGCCATAGTGGAAGTATCTGTTTTTATTGTCACAGCAGATCATTTGCTGCATATTTTGCTACGCATTTAATTTTGATTTGTACAATTTATTTCAGACACAAATCTTTTTCCTCTTGCATAAGGAAAAGAGAATTTTTTAAATGTGGATAGTAAAAACTAGAATTAGATTTTTTGAAATATATTAGTTTAACCAATATTTATCTCTTCCTTTTTTTGTTTTAAACAGAAAGGGCTGGGAGGGGTATATCTCAGTACATGCAAGGCCATGCGTTTGATCCCCTACAGTGAAAAAAATAGGTAAGTAAATAGTCAGACATCCCTACCCCGGGCTGAGTGTAGTACATATGCCATAATCTCAGGTACTTGGGAGGTGGAGATTGAGAGGATCACGGTTCCAGGCTAGCCTAGGTAAAAACTTATCAACACCTACATCTCAACTAACAAGATATACATGGTAGTATATGCCAGTAATCCAAGCTACATGGGAAGCACAATAAGGAGGAATACAGTTTAAGGACAGAACTGGCAAAAGCAAGACCCTATCTGAAAAATAACTAAACCAAAAAGGGTTTAGAGACATGGCTGAAGGCCCTGAGTTCAAACTCCAGTACTGCCAAAAAAAATAAATAAAAGAAATCTTTACCCATATTCACCTTATATACAACTGAATACCTTATTAATTCACTCAAGAAATATTTATTGAATACCTACTATGAGTGAGGACATTAGAGGCTCTTTGAGTACCTATTATGCAAGGGTACTAAAAACTCTTCTGCACACTAATGACACAATATTGAATAGAAAAATACACAATTTCCTGCAAAGAAGCTAATAGAAATCACAGTTAATGCACAATTACAACTATGAGACCTGTACATGATGCAGTAAGACTACAGTTATGGCATTTGAATTTGTCTGAAGGTGTCACTGTGAGGAAGTGATAGTGGAAGGAGTAAGATGTGAACTTAGTGATGAGGGTGAAGGAAGAGATGTCAGGGAGGAGGGAGCAGCCAAAGAAACTGAATTCTAAGCACAAGAAGCCACAGAGGCACTGTGGCACAGCACACTAAAGGCAGTAAAAGGCCAGCATTGGGGACAGAGTTCATGGACTAGAGAGCCACAGGAATGCATGAGACGAGTAGCAGGCAGAGGTGAGATGGGCAACTACATTGAGGATGTTACTATTCCATCTTGAGGATTATAACAAGCTTGACTTAAGCAAAAATATGCCATTATGCCATCTGTTGTACTTGTAGTGAGGTATTAGAAAGAATTAGGAGTAAATGAGAAAAGAGGTTCATGCATGAGTCCCTATAATCTAACTAGTGTTTGAAGCAGAGAAAATTCAGTGTATGGTGTGTTTTCCTGTAACTCTTTGTGGATATCCTTCTTTTTTTAACCTCATCTCTTTCCAGTGTCTCAACTCCACAATCACAAGTCCTGTTCTTGCAGTCCTTTGATGACTGTCACGTGATCTTGTTTCCTGAGTCTTCATGAACAGGGCTGCATTTACTCATAAGGCCACCCCCCTTCCTCTGCCTCTTTCTCCAAAGCTCACCTCAAGGCTCATCTTCTTAAGAACTCCTGAATAGTCTTCCTCATGAAGAGTCCATCATTCCATCTCTCTATTGCCAATAACAACTTACAACAATTTGACCTATAACATTCATCACATTTTGCGGTAATATATTTTTGCTTTTCTTCACCAACAGCTACTGATTTAAGCCATCCAAAATTATTCAATAGTTTTAAAAACCCAATGTATAAAGCAGAAGTAAACTTTTTTCAACTTAGGCAATAATGAGGGTTCTGTTGCCCCTCTTGATTTTACTGAAGAAGTATTTAAAAAAGCAAAACCCAAGTCCCCACCATCTACAGAGTTCAAAATAAAGCTTTTTTAGTAAAGCAGACATCATGGATTTAATATTGTTAGAAGTGAGGCTGCTTTCCAACATAGCCATTCTCAGATTCTAGAAATGCAGGTATAGCAATGGTTTCCATACCTAATGAACCCCAGGACATAGGTCAAATTCTCTCATCATTCTTTGAACCCATTCTTAACTGGCTTAAAATGAAAGGTAAGCAACCCATTCCACCCAACTCTGCTTGGAAGGTATGGGAACAGACAAAGCAGAACATTGCTAAAGTCCAGGAAGCCCATCCATAGAAATGAGCTGCTTCCCTCTTTGTTTCTCTAACTTCTGAGGATTCACTGAAGAATTTACTGAGCTGAGAATCACAACACTGATTCCTGATTATTTTCTATGTCAATCTGCACATGTGACTAATATTTCACTCAGGAATGTAGGGGAGCTTGGAAATTCTTATTTTATCACCAACCTTTATAATATCAAGCAACACTAAAACAGAAAGAATCTCATGATACTATTCTGTTGAATATGTATTGCTTATCCCCTGGTATAGGTGAAGAATGAATAGATGCTGTTCATTTTCAGCCAGGTGTATTTAAGCACCTTATTTCTATGTAACAATCACATTGCTGGCACCCTCTAGGCAAGGAACTAAACTGATACAGGACTTACATTACAGTGTGGGTGAGTGATTGCACAAGAGCAAATAAGTATATGATATATTATTTTGTGATAAGTGTTCTAAAAGGGAAAGAAAAGCACAAGAGTTTAGAGTATGTTGCAGACAGGGAGTTTGCTCTTTAAATTGAGTAGTCACTCAAAGCCACTCAGAAAATATGATATTTGAGTAAAAATTTTAAATGAGGAGACAAATCATGAAGATAACTTGAAAAGGAGCCTTCCTGGAGAACAAATTCCAGGAAGCAGAGCATGCTTGGTGTATTCAAGAAGCCGCAAGGAGACCAACACGTCTCAGTGAGTAACCCAGGAAAGTAGTAATATGAAGAGATTCAGAGCAATGCAGGGAACACATGAAACAAAGCCTGCATATCCTGTTCTGGAAAGATGTGAAGCCTAGAATGTGTAAGCAGAAACAGTGAAATGATGATAGAGTTTCAAATGAAACATAATATTTTTACTTATTTCAGGGATACAGTACAATAATTTGATATGCATATATAATGTGTAATGACCAAATCAAGGCAACTATCACTTCCATCTTCTCAAACATTTATCATTTTACATGTTGGGAACCTTTGGACTCTTCTAGTTATTTTAAATAATATCATTGACTATAGTTACCCTACTGTGCTATAGAATACTAAAACTAACTCTTCCTATTTCATTGTATTTTGCTATACATCACCTAACCTCACTCAATTCTCCTTTTCCTCCCCTTCTTATCCTCTAGTGACCACTATTCTACTCCTTTATTCTATGAGAACAAACTTCCTAGTTTCTACAAATGAGTGAGAACAGGCAGTATTTACCTTTTTATAATTGTCTAATTTTACTTAATACGATGTCCTGTAGTTCCCCTTACACAGCTACAAATTACAAGATTCCATTCTTTTTATGGTTGAATAATACTCCCTTTTAAAGGATTGTTCTAGCTTCCAGGTTGGCAAGTAAGTGAAGAGGACAAGCTTCATAACAACAAGGTAAATTAGGAGGCTATTGCCATAATCCAGGTGAGAGATGATAGATTTAGGTAGTGGCTGAGAAAGCCACGAGAAATGACTAGATTCTGGACATATTTTGAAAACAGAATCATCAGTATTTGTTGATAGCTGTTATATCAGGCTGAATAATACTCCTCTAATGATATCAGATCCTGACCTCTGGAATCTGAAAATATTACCTTCTTTGGAAAAGTCTTTTTGTAGATGTGTTTGAGAATTTTGAGGTGAGCAGGTATCCCTGCACTATTCAGGTGGGCCCTAAATGTCATCATAAGTGTGACAAGAAAGAGGTATAGGAGTTCAACGTGCACACAGAAGAAATGGCAATGTGGCCACTGAGTCAGAGAATATGGTATGCTCAGAATCAAAAACTCCAGACCTTACTAGAAGCTGAAAGAGACAAGGAATCAATTCTCTACTGGAATCTGATGTCTGAATTTGGGCTCAGTTAGATTGATTTTGGACATTTGGACTCTAAAACAGTAAAAGAATTTTTTTATTATTTTTTTAAGACACTAATTTTGAGATAATTCATTTCCATAGCCTATTGAAATTAGCAAAGCCTTGATGTCACACAGAAAAGAGAGAAGCCAATAGCAACACGAAGTGGTTTTGATCTGATTAACTTAGAAATTGTATTTCCAATTACTGAGATGGAGAATTCTGGGAAAGGAACAGGTTTTGAGGAGAAAACTGTAGTTATGCTTTGGACATGTTAAGTTTGAGATTATTATCAGATACTTAAATAGAGATACTCAGAAGAAAAGTGATTATGTGAGTCTGTAGTTTAGAAGACAAGTTGGGGCTGGAGGTAAGCATAGGAGCTATCAGCAAATCAGTGATAATTAAAATCAGGGCACAGAGTGAGCTTTCCGAGGAAGTACATGACAGGGAATATGTCCAACAACTGAGCTCTGGAACACTTCTATATTTAGACATCAAGAAAACTGGAAGGACCTGGCAAAAGACACTGAGAACAAGCAATGACTGAGTCAGTCATTCTGAGAAGAACCAAGAGCAAATGGTGTCCTAGGTTCTGAGTAAAGAAGGCATTTCAGGAAGGAAGGTGCAACTGTGTCAAATGTTGCTAAAAGAATAGAAGGTGAGAAAGTTAACTAATAGAAACCTTTGAGGAGGAGTTGATTTACAAATGTAAGGAAAGGAAATAGAAGACAAGTAAAGATCCAGAAGGAGTGTTTGTTTTTAAGATGAGAATTACTATAGCAATAGTGTCCTGAGTTTAATAGGGTCAATGATCACAGAGTGCTGAGCAGATAGACTAAAAATCAGAGGATCAGGAACATACCATTGGAAAGGTTTTCTGCAATCAGGAGAACAGATTCTTTTAAATCTAAGAGGATGAATTGAATCTTGATACTGGAAGAAAACTTTTTAAAAAACACTTAAGGAGGATAATGTTATAGAAGTTTCATGATAATTAAAAATTAAAGGTAATAACATCTAATATTTATGTAATAATTTGTAAGTTGTGAAGGTCTTTCATAATCATTATCTTCTATCCGTCTTACAACAGCTCTGTGATGTTAGGTGGTAGTAGCCACATTTTATAGAGGACTATACTAGTTAAAGTCACATGAGTAGGAACTAGTAAGTAGTGACAAGAAAATGTTAAAAGGAATCAGTCTTGAATTCCTGTAGCACATAAGTAACTAAGAAAGATCACAAGTAGGGGAAAATATAGTATTATGTAGTAATTCAATTAAAAGCCTTGAGGACCAGAATGAAGACAGTGGAAAAATACAGAGGACAATAGCATGTGTGTGCTTGTGCACATGTGCATGTAAGTACATGCATACAATTTTACCGCCTTGGGTCATGGGATTTCATAAGGAGCATGATTTTGGCAACATCATCAAAATGACACAATATCTCTCATATCTACATTTTGTTTCAGATCCCCTTCACATGTACTCCTTCATGTTAGAATACATCTATGCTGTGGGATATCATTGACAATTTACATATAAGAAGGCTGATTTTCACTTGACCAAAATTATGAGGTTGTAATGTGGAAAAAATGTTACTCAAAATTCAAGCTGATAGATCCAGAACAAAACAAATTTTATAAGAAAAAGTTAAAGGAAGAAGGAACAGGTACTAGAGAAAAGGTTAGATCAAAAAGAATTAACCTAGAAGGTAACACCCATGCACAGGAAATCAATGTGAGTCAACTCCCTGTATAGCTATCCTTATCTCAACCAGCAAAACCTTTGTTCCTTCCTATTATTGCTTATACTCTCTCTACAACAAAATTAGAGATAAGGGCAAAATAGTTTCTGCTGGGTATTGAGGGGGGGAGAGGGAGGGAGCAGAGTGGGTGGTAAGGGAGGGGGTGGGGGCAGGGGGGAGAAATGAACCAAGCCTTGTATGCACATATGAATAATAAAAGAAAAAGGAAAAAAAAAAGAACAATGAAGATAGATTGAAAAGTTTCACAGTAACTTGAAGCTGGGACCATGCTTACCAAATAGGTCAAACTCAATTATGGCAAGTATTATCTTTAAGTAGCCAGTCAGTTTAGGGGAACAATTTGTTCCTAAATAGCTCTTCTAGCCCAGACAGCATTCAACTTCTAGACCTACAGATCCTCTAAACTCAGGGTGTTCCATGGCATCTCATACTCAACATGTCCTAGATTCCCATAACAAACATGTTTATCTTTTTGGACTCCCCATTATGATAAAAAAAAAAACACTATCTCTCAGGATTCTAAAACAGAAATATTAGAATATATCCCACTCTCCTTTATTTATTCCCCTTACCTAATTATTTATGAACATCTGTCAAATCTGTCCTTCCACTCCTTTTCTCTCCGTGCTTAGCACCAGTCTTTGTTAATGTTATCATTCTTTCTTGCTCCTTGTTGCAACGCACTCTCTTGATCACTGGTCTTTTAATTCTCAATATATCTCTACACTGGTATCACTGTAATTGCAAACTGCAAATAGTATCATATCTCCCCGAGTTTAAAATATTCATATATGCCTATAATCTAAAGATGAAGTTCAAACCCATTGCACAATATATATATATATGCTCTCATCATTTGCTATCTATCATATTGGCTGCATTTCCTCTTAATCCTTCTGTGCACTGATCACTTACTGTCCTTCAAATGCATTGTATCCTAGGTACTGCTATCTCTCTGCTTGAAATGCTCTTTGTCCTAATTAGTCTTTAAGATTCATCTCCTGCGTGCCCTTCTTGGTCTTTATATACTATTCTGTTCTCATACTACACTGAACATAGCAACTTCTTTAAAACTTTATTGTAGCTGATACATAAGAACATAAAAATTATAAATATTATAAGGTAACATGTGATGTTTTAATACATGTATACATTGCATAATGTTAAGTCAGAGTAAGTATATCTAGCTCCTAAACATTTATCATTGTTACACAATGAAAACTTTCAAAGTATTTTTTCAAGCCTTTGAAATGTAAAGTACGTTATTGTTACCTGTAATCATCCTACTGTGCAATGGTATACTAAAACTTTTTACTCCCATGTTAACTCTAACTTATACTCTCAAGTTCTATGAGATCAACTTTTTTTAGATACACATATAAGTGAGATCATGTGGTATTTGTCTTTCTGTGCTGGACTTATTTCACTAAGTAACAATATTTGGTTCCATCCATGTTGTTGCAAATGACAAGACTTCATTTTTTTAATGTCTGAATACCATTCCATTGCATTTATCTATCACATTTTAAAAAGTCCATTCATCAGTTGATGGACAGTTAAGTTGTTCCCATTTCTTGTCTATTGTGAACAGTGTTACAACAAACATGGGAGTGCAAATGTCTCTTTAACACACTGATTTAATTTCCTTTGTCTATATACCCAGTAGTGGGTTTGCTGGATTACATGGTCATTCTCTTTAATTTTTTTGAGGAACATCTACACTCTTTTCCATAATAGCTATAATGATTTACCTTCCCACCAATAGTGTGCAAAGGTTCCTTTCCTCTACATCCTTGGAAAAGTACTTGTTATCTTTAGTCTTTTTTGACAAAAGCCATTGTTATGGAATGAGTTGACATTTCATTGTGGATTTGATTTGTATTTCCCTGATGATGAGTGATGTGTAGTGTTTGTCTTAATAGCTATTTATATGTCTTCTTTTAAGAAATGTCTACCAAATAAGGTTGGGATATTTGGTTTTTGCTATCAAGTTTTTAGAGTTCCTTATATACTCACATGTATATTCTGCAAATATTTTCCACCATTCTGTAGTTGTCTTCACACTCTGATGATTTTTTTCTTTGCTATGTAGAAGCTTTTTAGTTTGGCATAATCCCATTTGTCTAAACATAGCAACATTTATAATGTGCTGTTGAACTTGGAGTTAGTTGTTTTTCCCTCATCACATTTTTTAGCTTTTTGTATATCAGAACACTCTTTTATACCTTTGAATCTCCAGAATCTATTACAGTACTTGGCACACAGTGTTCCTAAATAACTTTCAAACTTAGAAAGGAATGAAATTGATAAGGAATGGAGAAGATGATCTATTGATGTAGTGGAATGCCCATGGGACTGAAGCTCAGAAGAATCAGAAGAGTCTAACTTGCTACGTGATTTTGGATATGTTTCTTTCACTTTCAGCCTTGGTATTCTCATCTTTAAAATCATGCCGCTTAACTAGATATTCTCAAAGGCCCCTTCAACTCTTAACTGTTCCAAAAGTATCTGTTTGAAATCAAGTTGGATTAATGTTATTCTACTTTTTCAATAAAATCCCAAAACATGAAGAGTCCTCTAGCCACCTGAGAAAGTCAATTGTCTTCCAAACAGGGAACAATTTATTTCCTAATCACTGGTAGGAAAACATCCAATCTTTTATAAATAGAAATATTCCAGTAATATAAACAAAATTGACTGAACCTAGAGACTGAGCTTTTGGAAAATATGAACAATCTCTCATTTCATTTGGAAGATGAGTATGATTTTGAGACATTTCATCTGAAGTCAGCTTGTACATGAAAATCTCACTTTGGATATAAATGACACTATGCTTGGATTCTTTCTATTGAATCTCTAAAGTCATTTTCTAAGTTCAAAAGTATTTAACAAAATAAGTATTTTTGACAGGGTTTGTACTTCCCTAATAGCATTTGGAACTAAAAAAAACTTTGTTGCTTATGGAATATTCATTATTGGCAATTTGTGGTACATTTGAAAGCCACGAAAATCCTCCACTGATTATAGACTCTCTCCAGTTTGTTATAGTGCTGTGCTGGAAGAAGCTGAATTCAGTCAAATTGGAGCCAAGGTATAGTGGACTTACTCTGGAAGCACACATGGCAGCCCAGTGCTATGTTACGCTGCAGTATGGCTGAGTAGGGGATATCATGTGAGACATTTGGAATAAAAAAGTATATTTTTAAACTACTATTTATTCATACTCAGTCATCGCTGATGAATGGTACAAGTTCAGCTTGCAGTGGATGTAATTCCAGTCTCTTCCTGATAAACATAAACCTTGATCATCAGATTGTCTGTATCTGGTGTACAGAAGGAGTTCATGCCATACCTAATACAAAAGCAAAGCAGATACATTTTGAGTTAGTTCTAAATGGTGGCTTTAAAAGAGTGAACTTAAGTAAAAAAAATCCTACTGACTTCAATTTGTTTGTGCGAATTTATCTTCCATTTGTTTGAAAAATAGGATGGATTTAGAGATAAACTCCTCTTTTGTGCATATTATAGTAGTTCAGAACTTAGTGATTCTATTTTTCTGTGATTTGTAGTTTGTATGGCACATGGCAATAATCTGATAGAAAGTTAAAAAAAGTTATTTGGTGAGTGGTTTTACTATTAAAAAAATCCATGTAATTAAAAGTAGTAAATGACTATTTTGGAGAACTTCTTGCAGTGGTTAAGAAACAATGTGTGAATTTAGATAAAGCAACGCACCTTTTCCTCAATTTATATTCCTATCATACTCATATCTTCAATATGCCTTTCAATTAAGCAAATTGCCCCTTACTTCATTAAATAGCCATCACATCACAAAGACCAAACCCCAGAACCATATACTTTGACACTTATGCCTAAGTCTTGGAGAGTCTGAGAGAAGGACAGGATCAGGGAAGCTACAGAGAGATACCTGAAAATCAGTTAATTGTTTAACAAAGAAGACTAAAAAACTGCAATGAAACACAAATTTTTCTTCCTATTTAAAATAATCACAGCAATCAATAAGAGTGATGCTCCTTCATCAGAAAAAGGGTTGACAAGTTCCTACTCCTTGGTCAGTAAGGCAAAGGCAGAGAGAGTACATCTTTTAGATGTTAACACTTGTTAACATTTTCCAGTCTTGGTTTTTGAACAAGAAGTTTTGATTATGAGAAAAAAAAATTTATATGGAACAGTGGCTTCCCAAAGTTACCCAACCTGAAAAGGACTACTGTGCATTTCTAAGGACTTAATGTACTGGCACCATGGAACTGTAAAGTGGTTATATAGTTAATTTCCAAGAGATTATTGGACATATCTCCCCAAGTAAATACCTGTATTTTTCCTCTTTTCTTTCCATAATGACTTTGCCAAGGTGATGGAGACAAGTCCTGGCTATGTCTGTATGCATTAGCATTGAGGCCACCACTGTAATAACCCAAGCCCTCTAACAAATACAATTTGTTAAGATTTCATGATGGCATGGATAATGAGCACGACAAGAGAAATGTAAACAAGACACAATTGTTTGGATTTTTGCTTGAGAAACAGGAAAATCAATCATGTGTTTAGAGAAAAGGCAAGTTTCCCAGGAAGCAAAAAGAAAGACTTATTTTCCTATTTCTAGAAAGGGAAACTTTGCCATATTTTTAATGTTTCAGCTACGCTTCAGTGAAAATGACATTAACTGAATACTTTTCCATTGGGATATCTCAGCTCTGTGCTGTGGCCCTTGAGTTATGTGTGTGTTTAACACTTTCTCCTTTCCTGAATGTGACATAAACCTGCCCAATATAAAAACAGCCATGTGGGAAGTAAGAATGTTCTATTGAATCTTGTATATGCTACACAAGAGTGCCAAACTGTTAATGAAGAGCTGCTGGCGAGTCTCCAACTTTTATGCATTGTTTTCTGTGTACATTAACTCCCCAAGAGAAGCAGATGAATTCTTGTGTGTAAGTTGAAGGTTCCTTGGAGCCATACCCTGCTATGCTCGGATGTAAAAATGAGAGAAATTGGCTAACTACTGTGGCCTGTTCTGTGTTTTCTTTGTCTTCCAAAATGTTCACTCTTATTCCTTCCTCACCCTCTTGCTCTTCTCTTACTCCTTGGCTCTACCTTATACTTTTTTTCTCCCATTCTTTCTCTTCCATTACTTTCTCTCTACTACCTTCATATTTTTCTATATCTCTTTTGTTTACCTCTTTCTTGTATCTCTTTTAAAACCTATGGCCCTTCTGTTCATTTTCAGTTTTGCCCACAACCTATTAGAATTAGGCACTGCCCTATACAAAGCAAAATAATTAAATTTAAAGATCCACAGACTTGCACTCTAGGTCATAATCTCACACTGGTAAGAAGACATGAAACATATTTTGACCAAATACAGTACATCACATTTTTTAATTCAAGATCAAGACTATAATTATTCCCAAATATTGTTTAAGTAAATCATTATCAGATCATACCTTCCTTCTAATATTTAAGATTAGAAATGATAATGATATATCAAAATGAAATTATACTTGATTTTCATTAATCAATATGACATTGTAGAATATTTTACAAGCATCTTGACAGAGGAAATAGCAATGTGTAAAAGTGTCCCTGTGTCATTTCTCAAGAAAGTCTTTCATAACAACCAACCTGACACTGAATGCTAATTTGGATACCCTTCATCAATATCATTATAACTCTTAATGCATTGCTATCTTATGATACACACCACTGGCAACAGTCTCGTGAAAAATTTACTTTTTTTCTTTAAATAATGTTAATTTTAAATTAAATATCCCACTATTATCAATATCTATTGTCAATATTCTGCACCTATATCTCCCAAGACTATGAAATTCTTTGTCTATCATTATGAGGCATGCTCCCCTTTACAAAGTATCTAGAATACTGGATATCTACATGTTCCCTAAGTTCATATGCTGAAACACTCTCTCCGATATTTCAGAATGTGCATATGTTAGAGGTAATTAACTTAAAATGAAAGACAGGTATGTAAAACATGTCCTGTTCAAGAATGGATTCTAGTGTATGTGGGGGAGGTGAAAGGAGAGAGTAAAGGAGGGAAAATATGATCGATGTAGTTTATAAACTTGTATGAAAATAGAATAATGAAACCTATTGAAATTGTTTTAAGAAGAGGTAAGGGGATGAGGAAGAATGATGAAGGGGTGAATCTAATTAAGGTACATTGTAAGTGTATATGGAAATGTCACAATGAAAACCCCTGTGCAACTAACACATCCTAATAAAAATGTAGAAAAACATTTTTCAAAGAAAAATGTAAAAAAGGACATAAAATAAAAGTTGAGGGATGAACGTGCTGTATTCAACATTGTAACTGACTTACTTCAATTGTCTTTGCCTCATTGAGTCTTGGGCATGTGGTTTAAGGAAATGACTCCAAATCTAAGACAGGAATAATTAATCACGGCTATCTCATTTCCTTACAAGTGAATGATTAAAGAACTGATCTAAGTAGTTCTTCGTATCACATGGCTGATTCAGAAGTGGCACATGATATAGGTTAGCCCAATTTAAAAAAATGGAAAGATTTTGGAGGGCCTTTTTTTGTTCATTGCTAAACATGATGAAAGATGCTCTCTCATGTCCATCAAACATGGATGAAAAAATAGTCCTCTGGTACTGGTGCCACCATAGGCATATCAGGCAGAAAGAAAACCTTTACTCTAGGTCAAGCAGAGAAACTAATTGCAACTAGGTCCTTGAAGATACTGCTTAACAAGTAGATCACCAACCCTCTCCTGTCTCTGAACTTTCAATTCTTTGAACCAATGGATTTCTCTGCATTTAAAGTCCTTAATGCCCTTTTGGTATAGTGGGTAGCATGTCAGTCTCATAATCTATACTTAAAGTCCTCATTTTTTGATATGTTCATTTGAATGTATTTCAAAAAAGCAAAAATAAATATTATAGCATCAAATCTGAACTCAAAAATTTTTAATACTACACAATGGAAGCTTTCCCTAGATTCAAGATTTACCAGTTTTGAACTAATTCTTCAATGATCTTTGGTGTATTTTTTTGTTTTTATTTGTGACTGTTGTTGTTTAACAAAAGTACATGGAGACAAAGAATTCTTACTTTGAAGAATATGGGCTCAGCCTAACCCCATATTTTGACCAATACAGGAAATTTAGCATGTGTGGTCCTAAAGGTTGATAACAGTTTTGTTTTTGTTTTTTTTTTAATAACATAGTACTTTCTTGCATTAAAGTGTTAGGTAAGACTTTCTAAGTTTTAGGAAACAGTAGAGGAAGATACAATGAAATTAACCCTAAACTAAAATATTAGTCATTGAAATTATAGAAAATAGTGGTAGAATGACAGGTTTTATGGCAGATGATGGTTATGCATGACCAAGCTTTCCCTACAATGAAGGACTGGCCTCTAATTTCTTTAAATATTGGAAGCTCTCAGCTTTTGACATCATGAAAGCTTGCATTAGCTGCAGAGTCACTACCTCCAAGGTTGTGTTCATTCCGAGGACAATCTGCATCCCATGACTGATCTATCTGAGGAAATGAAGACCCGCTTATCTCACGATAAGTCTAAAGGACCACTGGGTAGATCAGGCAAGTTTGTTAGTGGGTCAGCATCACAGCTTTACTTCCCTCCCTTCTCTATCTTGGTCCCTTCAACTCTACGCCAGAGGTATGAATTGAAAGGTCACTTCATGAACTTCCCTTTTCCTAATTATCCCTCAGATTTCACTTCCCAGGGAATCCAACCTGTAGCAAGTATTATTTCACTTTTTTTTTTTTTTAGGTACAGCCCACTAGATATCTGTCTGATTCCTCAGAGAAAAGATTACAAATAAAAAGTGGGAATCATATCTCAAGCAGTACTATTTTAGAAGCTAAAAGCCTAGCTTAATGAAAATATTACCCTCTAACCTTGGACTCATAGGATCTTAGGCTGGCTATTAGCAGGGTACACAGTGTCCATTCTGCCTAGTAAAATGTTTGTCATCAACCAGGATATCTTGCACTTAATTCAGTAACTTAACAGCTATGTGATAAAGCATGGCAGTGCTGATGATGTGTGAATAAGTCATTAGACAACCTGTAAGTTTTTTTTAAAAATACAGGTTCCTGTGCCTTACTTAAGACCTACTGAATCAAAATTTTGTAAAGATTGGATCTAGGAATCTGTTTTAATTTTTCCCCAGATCATTCTATAATGATGAGTTTAGAAATCACTGCATAGAGTATTTCTAAGATATGGACTTCTAGAGAGAATCAGAGAGGACCTGTCAGGTAATCAGGCAAGAGGATTTAAGTACCAAGAGAATGGTTGCCATATTTGCATTCAGAGACCAGTGAAGTCTCAGGAGAAGGCACAGTATGTTATAAATAAAAACTGTTTGGACCTGGGAATCAGGAAAACCCAGATTCAGTTTCAGCTCATCTACATATTGGCTATGTGTCCCTCTGGGAAAAACATGCAAATTCTTATGTCTCATTTTCTGCACTTGCAAACCATGGTCAGGAGCACCTAATTTATTAGGCTATTGTGAGGTCTATTGAACATCCCTATCACCATGCTGGCCATCCTAGTAGGTCAATTAACATTTAGAAAAGGACACCTAGAAAATTAGCTAGCATTTGTTGCCCTTAATGCAGAGAAACTAAAGCAGATACCTTAAAAGCAACTGAGGCCAATAGGAAAAGGGGACCAGGAACTAGAGAAAAGGTTAGATCAAAAAGAATTAACCTAGAAGGTAACACACGCACAGGAAATCAATGTGAGTCAATGCCCTGTATAGCTATCCTTATCTCAACTAGCAAAAACCCTTGTTCCTTCCTATTATTGCTTATACTCTCTCTACAACAAAATTAGAAATAAGGGGAAAATAGTTTCTGCTGGGTATTGAGGGGGTGGGGGGAGAGGGAGGGGGCGGAGTGGGTGGTAAGGGAGGGGGTGGGGGCAGGGGGGAGAAATGACCCAAGCCTTGTATGCACATATGCACAATAAAAGAAAAAAAATGTGCTATAAAAAAAATTTAGAAAAGGAGACAGCATGGAAAGTAAAGATCAGTAACAACTGCAGTGACTCCCTTTCTGATGCAAATTTCTACTTGAATTATATTTGGAAGGCAGCAGTCCCCTTGGAACAGATGAAATGTTTTCTTGTTTCTTTCAGAACTTTCACTTAGGCTGAAATTGGTTTAAGGACAGAAGATAATTGTCTAATTGGCATGAAGTTTTCTAATACTGGGAGTAGTCCTGTATGTAGGTCACTGGCTCTGCCTTGAGCAATACTGTTGTTACAGATGGACTTGGATCAAAATATACAAGAAAGGCTGATCAAATCTGCAAATGACAGGAGCAGGGAGGGAGAGCTACTGCATGATTTATCTAACGAGATTACAAATGACATGTGTAGCTATCCCTGTAGACCAAAATAGATAAGATGCGATATAACTGGCATAAGAGTAAAGCCCAGAATTGAGAAACCAGGACATTACTGTTTTCAAATATGACAGAGACTTAATAGTGTGAAAGTCTCTTAAAAATTTTAATTAACAAAGTGGAATTGTCTCATATCTATTTATGTTCCCATAGACTATAATTCTTATGTCTATAATAGCACTTAAACATTTTGCTATTATTTATTTAGTCTATATCTTTACTTTAGTTGACATGCAGTATAAAAAAACCGAGACTGTGCCAGGTGTGGTGGTTCTCTTCTGTAACCTCAGCTACCTGGGAGACTAAGGCAGAAGGATTTCCAAGTTCAAGGCCAGCCTGGGCAACATAGTGATACTGTCTGAAAAAAAGGAAAGATAGAAATAAAAAGGAACAGAAAAAAAGACAAACAAGAACAACAAAAAATAGATATTACACCTTGTTCGTCTTTAAATATTGAACATTAATGTTGACCTGACATAGAGGATATGCTCACTCTTTTTCACACAAGTAGAAATATGCATAAATATAAGAATGCATAAGTAGGATACCGTCAAAATTAAGATATTAAAGAAATGGTTACCTAAAGAGGGGTGGAAAGAAAAAAGTATCTATTTATGAACCAATAATGATAAGGTTGACTTCCAAAGATTAACTTTGACTTCGTAACAGTTTTTGCAAGATAATGTGACATTGTAGCATTTCCTGAAGTATGATCCTAACTTGCAAGGTTCTCTGATGAAAATAAATATTGGTGTGAGGTGATGGTTCTTATATTTAAAAATGGGCAGTGATTTATTGATATTCTTCCACTTTAACATTCACACTGTGCTCTATTATGTTAAAGACTCTGAGAAGTTCTGCTGCAAATAACCCTCTTTGGCTTTATGTGTTTATCTCAATATTTAATCCTGTCATTGATGGATTAATTTAACCATAAGATCAATTTTGTGTGGGAGATACCTACTAAACACTTAGGACTAGTACTAGGGAAGAAATTCTGGACTAGAAGTCAAGATCTCTGGGCTCCAGTCTTAACCCATCATAACTGACCTCATTTTCCTGGGCATAAATCCTAAGCTTCTCTCTTTCAAAAAGCAGTCATTGGTGCTAGATTTCCTGTCTTCTTTATCAGTTATGCTTTACTATTCATGGAATTGGGAGCATGCACCAGACATTATTTCTTCTCCTCAATACCCAGATCTTTCCCTTCCAGATATATATTAGCACTTTTGATGGGTGGAGGGGGCATGGGTCTAGTTCTAAGGAACTATGGCTAGTTAATAATGAATGGGAGGTGGCACACCCAGACTGAGATAGTGAAAATCTCTTCATGGTTCTCCAATCTCTCCTCAGTCTGTGGCAATAATCATAGTAAAAGTCTCATGCTGAGATGGTGAAGCCAAAAGAGTGAGGGAGCAGGGACTGCTAAATCTTTACTCTTGTAGCTGCCCTGGAGAGTCACTGGGACTTCTACCAGATTTTGTGAGAAAGAATTCAAGGTATTAAATCACTGAGCTCTTAGAATTATTTGTTACCACAGCAGTAGCTTAGCCTCTCCTGACTAATAAAGTCAACTCCCTTAATTAAAAGAGCATCTGATCCCTTTTTTATTGGTCCTCTGAACTGATGTTTTATAGGCCTTTAGGTTCTTGCAATTAAAAGATCATCATAAATGAAATAAACTAATTCTTTGACTTCAAATAATGTTATTTAGGTCACTATTTTGAATGCCAAATTTCAAGGCAAAAATCATAATTCCATGCCTTGAGGCTCACTCCTAATTTCCAAATAGTTCGGATTACTTTCACACATGTTGTCCAATTTATGCTCCTGTTGCTCAGGGATGTAGAGAAAGAAAGATGTTATTTTTACTAAAAGCAGGGTTCAGTGTTTAGAGAGGGCAGGTAACTTCTTCAGAAAAAAAAAAGTCCCCTAGAGGGGATAGATTCTATAATTATGTTTCTATCTCACCCAATCCAAGGCTCTTATCTATCCATTCATTGATTTTTGCACTGCTACACCACTTGTGAAATTATCTCTTCAAATTCCCATTGCAATTTCTCTGGCTCTCTCAGGTGGTGTGTTTTATTTGTTTAAGATTTTTATTTTTAACAATCTTTATGGAGTTTTTGCAATGAGAGAAATAATGCTTCTGACAATGGGAAGCATCAGAAGCTAAGGAACAGAAGGGAGGAGAAAGATACACAAATAAAAGTTTCTTGCCCTACCAAGAGTTCACAGTTCAGTAGAGTTGAAAGAGGTAGATGGAAAGGAAGAAGGCAAAACATGATCATACAAGGGCATGAACAAAGAACCTAACAGGCTGAACGTGGAAGCCATCAACCTACAGAACTCTATTTTAGATTGTGAAAGACTCTGATTTTTTTGTTTGTTTGTTAAGTGTAGTCAATTTTATTGGCTCTCCTTTATTCTAATATTGAGCCTGTTCTTTTTATGTTACGTTATTTTAAAGTGATAATGAAAGTTGATAGTGGTTGGATTGTTTTTATTTTTAATGACTTGGCAAAATAAAAAGTTGGCAACATTGTTTTAATCCTTTAAATTATTTTTGAAATTTTAATGGCACACAAAATCCATAACTCTCAGACTGAATAACCTTTAAAGTTCTTTCCAGTTCTAACATTCAGGGATCCTAACCTTTTCTTTCCACTTGTGACTATGAGGTGAGAAATTCAAGTGTCAGTTTATATTTGCATTCTGGAACAAGCTGCATTTTTGCCCAGAAAAATGATGGTACCAATCATTTTTATTATTATAAAATTATTATATATATAAATTATGTATAATGGATGCCTCATTGTCTTCATCTGAAGCATTACTTTAAATCTTTTTTTTTTTTTCATTTTTCTTTTCTTATTCATATGTGCATACAAGGCTTGGGTCATTTCTCCCCCCTGCCCCCACCCACTCCCTTACCACCCACTCTGCCCCCTCCCTCTTCCCCCCCTCAATACCCAGAAGAAACTATTTTGCCCTTATTTCTAATTTTGTTGTAGAGAGAGTATAAGCTATAATAGGAAGGAACAGGGTTTTTGCTGGTTGAGATAAGGATAGCTATACAGGGCATTGACTCACATTGATTTCCTGTGCGTGGGTGTTACCTTCTAGGTTAATTCTTTTTGATCTAACCTTTTCTCTAGTTCCTGGTCCCCTTTTCCTATTGGCCTCAGTTGCTTTTAAGGTATCTGCTTTAGTTTCTCTGCGTTAAGGGCAACAAATGCTAGCTAGTTTTTTAGGTGTCTTCCCTATCCTCACCCCTCCCTTGTGTGCTCTTGTTTTATCATATGCTCATAGTCCAATCCCCTTGTTGTGTTTGCCCTTGATCTAATGTCCGAATATGAGGGAGAACATACGATTTTTGGTCTTTTGGGCCAGGCTAACCTCACTCAGAATGATGTTCTGCAATTCCATCCATTTACCAGCGAATGATAACATTTCGTTCTTCTTCATGGCTGCATAGAATTCCATTGTGTATAGATACCACATTTTCTTAATCCATTCATCAGTGGTGGGGCATCTTGGCTGTTTCCATAACTTGGCTATTGTGAATAGTGCTGCAATAAACATGGGTGTGCAGGTGCCTCTGGAGTAACCTGTGTCACAGTCTTTTGGGTACATCCCCAAGAGTGGTATTACTGGATCAAATGGTAGATCCATGTCTAGCTTTTTAAGTAGCCTCCACATTTTTTTCCAGAGTGGTTGTACTAGTCTACATTCCCTCCAACAGTGTAAGAGGGTTCCTTTTTCCCAGCATCCTCACCAACACCTGTTGTTGGTGGTGTTGCTGATGATGGCTATTCTAACAGGGGTGAGGTGGAATCTTAGCGTAGTTTTAGTTTGCATTTCCTTTATTGGTAGAGATGGTGAGCATTTTTTCATTTTTTTTCTGGCCATTTGAATTTCTTCTTTTGAGAAAGTTCTGTTTAGTTCACTTGCCCATTTCTTTATTGGTTCATTAGTTTTGGGAGAATTTAGTTTTTTAAGTTCCCTATATATTCTGGTTATCAGTCCTTTGTCTGATGTATAGTTGGCAAATATGTTCTCTTCAGTTTAGAGACCATTTCTTTTGATGAACAGAAGCTTTTTAGTTTTATGAGGTTCCATTTATCTATGCTATCTCTTAGTTGCTGTGCTGCTGGGGTTTCATTGAGAAAGTTCTTACCTATACCTACTAACTCCAGAGTATTTCCTACTCTTTCCTGTATCAACTTTAGAGTTTGTGGTCTGATATTAAGATCCTTGATCCATTTTGAGTTAATCTTGGTATAGGGTGATATACGTGGATCTAGTTTCAGTTTTTTGCAGACTGCTAACCAGTTTTCCCAGCAGTTTTTATTGAAGAGGCTGCTACTTCTCCATCGTATATTTTTAGCTCCTTTGTCAAAGACAAGTTGGTTATACTTGTGTGGCTTCATATCTGGGTCCTCTATTCTGTTCCACTGGTCTTCATGTCTGTTTTTGTGCCAGTACCATGCTGTTTTTATTGTTATTGCTTTGTAATATAGTTTGAAGTCAGGTACCTCCTGCATTGTTCTTTTGACTGAGTATTGCCTTGGCTGTTCGTGGCCTCTTGTGTTTCCATATAAATTTCACAGTAGATTTTTCAATCTCTTTAATGAATGTCATTGGAATTTTGATGGGAATTGCATTAAACATGTAGATTACTTTTGGGAGTAGCGACATTTTTACTTTGTTGATTCTACCAATCCAAGAGCATGGGAGATCTCTCCACTTTCTATAGTCTTCCTCAATCTCTTTCTTCAGAAGTGTATAGTTTTCCTTGTAGAGGTCTTTCACATCTTTTGTTAGGTTTACACCTAGGTATTTGATTTTTTTTTGAGGCTATTGTAAATGGAATTGTTTTCATACATTCTTTTTCAGTTTGCTCATTGTTAGTGTATAGAAATGCTAATGATTTTTCTATGTTGATTTTATATCCTGCTACCTTGCTGTAGCTATTGATGATGTCTAGAAGCTTCTGAGTAGAATTTTTTGGGTCTTTAAGGTATAGGATCATGTCATCTGCAAATAGGGATATTTTGACAGTTTCTTTACCTATTTGTATTCCTTTTATTCCTTCTTCTTGCCTAATTGCTCTGGCTAGGAATTCCAGTACTATATTGAATAGGAGTGGAGATAGTGGGCATCCTTGTCTGGTTCCTGATTTTAGAGGGAATGGTTTCAGTTTCTCTATGTTAAGTATAATGCTGGCTATAGGTTTGTCATATGTAGCTTTTATAATGTTGAGGAACTTTCCTTCTATTCCTAGTTTTCTTACAGCTTTTATCATGAAATGATGTTGGATCTTATCAAAGGCTTTTTCTGCATCTATTGAGATGATCAAGTGGTTTTTGTTTTTGCTTCTGTTAATGTGGTTTATTATATTTCTTGATTTTCGTATGTTGAACCACCCCTGCATCCCTGGGATGAAGCCTACTTGGTCGTGGTGAATAATCTTTTTGATGTGTTGCTGAATTCGGTTTGCCATTATTTTGTTGAGGATTTTTGCATCAATGTTCATTAAGGAGCTTGGCCTATAGTTCTCCTTTTTGGAGGTGTCTTTGCCTGGTTTTGGGATAAGTGTAATACTGGCTTCATAAAATGTGTTTGGCAGTTTTCCTTCCCTTTCTATTTTGTGGAACAGTTTAAGGAGGGTTGGTATCAGTTCTTCTTTAAAGGTCTGATAGAATTCAGCAGAGAATCCATCAGGTCCTGGACTTTTCTTTTTGGGGAGACTCTTGATTGCTGCTTCAATTTCATTTTGTTTTATAGGTCTATTCAGGTGATTAATTTCCTCTTGGTTCAGTTTTGGATGATCTTATGTATCTAGAAATCTGTCCATTTCTTTTAGATTTTCAAATTTATTTGAATATAGGTTCTAAAAGTAGTCTCTGATGATTTCCTGGACTTCCATGGTGTTTGTTGTTATCTCTCCTTTTGCATTCCTAATTCTACTAATTTGGGTTTTTTCTCTCCTCATTTTAGTCAGGTTGGCCAGGGGTCTATCGATCTAGTTTATTTTTTCAAAAAAGTAACTTTTTGTTTTATTAATTCTTTGTATGGTTTTTTTGGTTTCTATTTTGTTGATTTCAGCTCTTATTTTTATTATTTCTCTCCTTCTATTTGTTTTGGGATTTGCTTGTTCTTGTTTTTCTAGGAGTTTGAGATGTATCATTAGGTCATTGATTTGGGATCTTTCAATCTTTTTAATATATGCACTCATGGCTATAAACTTTCCTCTCAAGACTGCCTTAGTTGTGTCCCATAGGTTCCGGTAGGTTGTGTTTTCATTTTCATTGACTTCCAGGAACTTTTTAATTTCCTTTTATTGCATCGATGATCCATTCTTCATTAAGTAATGAGTTGTTTAGTTTCCAGCTGTTTGCATGTTTTTTGTCTTTACTTTTGTTGTTGAGTTCTACTTTTACTGCATTGTGGTCAGATAGTATGCATGGTATTATTTCTATTTTCTTATATTTGCTGAGGCTTGCTTTGTGCCCTAGGATATGATCTATTTTCGAGAAGGTTCCATGGGCTGCTGAGAAGAATGTATATTGTGTAGAGATTGGATGAAATGTTCTTTAGACATCTACTAGGTCCATTTGATCTATTGCATATTTTAGATCTTGGATTTCTTTATTGAGTTTTTGTTTGGATGACCTATCTATTGATGATAATGGAGTGTTAAAGTCTCCCACAACCACTGTGTTGGAGTTTATATATGCTTTTAGGTCTTTCAGGGTATGTTTGATTAAATTGGGTGCATTGACATTGGGTGCGTACAGATTGATGATTATTATTTCCTTTTGGTCTATTTCCCCTTTTATTAGTATGGAATGTCCTTCTTTATCTCATTGGATCAATGTAGGTTTGAAGTCTACTTTGTCAGAGATAAGTATGCTACTCCTGCCTGTTTTCGGGGGCCATTGGCTTGGTAAATCTTCTTCCAGCCTTTCATCCTGAGCATATGCTTATTTCTGTCGGTGAGATGAGTCTCCTGTAAGCAACAAATTGTTGGATCTTCTTTTTTAATCCATTTTGTCAAACGGTGTCTTTTGATGGGTGAATTAAGTCCATTAACATTGAGCGTTAGTACTGATAGGTATGTGGTGATTCCTGCCATTTAGTTGTCTTAGTTGTTTGAAGGTTTGATTGTGTGTACCTAACTTGATGTTACTCTCTACTGTCTTGCTTTTTCTTATCCTGTGGTTTGGTGCTGCCTGCCTTTTCATGGTTAAGTTGGGTGTCACCTTCTGTGTGCAGGATACCTTGCAGAATCTTTTGTAGTGGTGGCTTTGTGGTCACATATTGTTTTAGTTTCTGCTTATCATGGAAGACTTATTGCTCCATCTATTTTGAATGATAGCTTTGCTGGGTAGAGTATCCTGGGGTTGAAGTTATTTTCATTCAGTGCCCGGAAGATCTCACCCCATGCTCTTCTTGCTTTTAATGTTTCTGTTGAGAAGTCTGCTGTGATTTTGATGGGTTTACCTTTGTATGTTACTTGTTTTTTCTCTCTTACAGCCTTCAATATTCTTTCCTTAGTTTCTGAACTTGTTGTTTTAATGATGATATGTCGTGGAGTAGTTCTATTTTGATCTGGTCTGTTTGGTGTCCTGGAGGCCTCTTGCATCTGTATGGGAATATCTTTCTCTAGATTTGGGAAATTTTCCGTTATTATTTTGTTGAATATATTACGCATTCCCTTCGCTTGCACCTCTTCTCCTTCTTCAATGCCCATGATTCTCAAGTTTGGTCTTTTGATGGAGTCAGTGAGTTCTTGCATTTTCTTTTCACAGGTCTTGAGTTGTTTAATTAATAGTTCTTCGGTTTTTCCTTTAATTACCATTTCATCTTCAAGTTCTGACATTCTGTCTTCTGTTTGTTCTATTCTGGTGGATTGGCCTTCCGTTTTGTTTTGCAGTTTTGTTTCGTTCTTTTTTCTGAGGTTTTCCATATCCTGGGTCATTTCCTCTTTAATGTTGTCTATTTTTGTCCTGAGTTCATTTATCCATTTATTCATTGTGTTCTCTCTTTCACTTTGGTGTTTATACAGTGCTTCTATGGTTTCCTTTATTTCTTCTTTTGCTTTTTCAAATTCTCTATTTTTGTTGTCTTGGAATTTCTTGAGTGTCTCCTGTACATTTTGGTTGACCCTATCTAGTATCATCTCTATAAAATTCTCATTGAGTACTTGTAGTATGTCTTCTTTTAAATTATTCTTGTGGGCTTCATTGGGTCCTTTGGCATAGTTTATCTTCATTTTGTTGGAGTCTGGATCTGAGTTTCTGTTCTCTTCATTCCCCTCTGGTTCCTGTACTAATTTTTTGCTGTGGGGAAACTGTTTTCCCTGTTTTTTCTGTCTTCCCGTCATTGTCTTTGGTGTTGTTACTGTCCCTGTACTGTGTGCAATTAAGTATTTTCTAGCTTGTAATAATATCAATGGTGATATTTAGACTGGAAGGGTGAGCTGAGATGGAAAGCAAGAAGTTAAAGAAAAGGGGAAAACAAATATACAGACAAGAGGGAGAAAACAGAACAAGGTATCAGACAAGAGAGTTTCAAACGTATAAACAGGGAGTGTTAGTGTACTAATCGACAGTAAGCTGAACAGACATTAGAGAGACAGAGAGAGGATTGAAAATCAAAGATAAAAAAATAAAAAATAAGTAAATGAAAGAAATATCTCTATATAAAAATGAATTAAAATAAAATGGAAAATAGAAAATTAAAAAAAAAAACCAAAAAACTTCCAAGTTTATATGCAATGCAGTTTCAGTCTTAATAATTTGGGTGTCCGTCTCAATCTCCAGTCCTGGAGTTGGTGCCTCAGATGTTGTTCTGTAGTTGTCTCATCATCTCATCAAAGGGGATGCATAAAGTAGAACAAAACTACACACTCACACACACACACACACACACACACAAAAAGCCCCACCAAGTGTCCCAAGTTCAAATGCAATACAGTTTCAGTTAGTTTTTCGCTTGCAGGTGTAATTCAGTTGTTCTCGCATCAAAGGTAGGGAGAAAAAGAAAAAAAAGCGTCTGGAGACAGTTCTGAGAGTGGTATCTGCAACTGTGGCTTGCCTGCCCGCTGCTCTCAGCCTGTAGCTGGTGGCGTTATTTATGCACTCACCTGGTCCCACAGGCTTTGTTTGTTCAGAGTTCTCCTGTGCGGGAGCCTCTGCTACAGGCTTTCCCCTTTCCAAGCACTGGGAAAGGTGACAATGCCCCCGCGTTGTCAGGCCTGCGTGTTTATTTACAGTTCATGTGGGAGGTGGGTCTTCCCCCCTCTCCTCTGAAGTTTTCCTCCCACTGCCACTTTCAGAAGCTTTCCTGCTCCTGCTTACTGGGCGGTGCTGCTGCTCCTGCCGGCCGCCATGTTTGTTTATAGTTCACGTGGGAAGTGGGTCTTCCCTCCTCTCCTGTGGAGTTTTCCTCCCTCCTCCACTCTCACAAGCTTCCCCACTCCTGGTTGCTGGGCGCGCACCCTGCTCCCGCCAGAGGCTCTCCGGCCTGCCCGGCTTGTTTATTTACAGTCCCGGGAAGGATTCCCTTCCCCCAATCTTCAGAGCTCAGGGCGCCCCACCCTCTTTCCAGGGTGTCTTAATTGTTCTTATTGCTTATTACTCAGTTTCTCTTTTTTCCCCGGGCGGAGGTCATTCTATCCAGGGGACTATGCTGCTCTGGCCCAGGCTTGTCTGTGGGAGTACTGCGGTACCACAAAGCTCACCTGGTCTGCGTCTTCCCAAGCCGTATGGGCGCCGGCCACTGGCGGCCCCAGGGGCCCTCCTTGTTTCTCTGTTTAACGTGAAGTGGAGATTCTCTGTGCCGGCTGGAGGTGTGGAGGGGTCAAAGTTGTGCCTTTTCTCAGTGATTATGCCTGCAAAGTGTGTCTCCAGCATCTCTCCAAGATTTCACTATAGGAGGCTTGCTTTCTCCTTCCTATCTCTAGCCGCCATCTTCTGATTTTTTTATTATTGTTGTACTGGTATGCATTTACAAAGTTCTTATAATACATCATCATCCTCTAGAACTGAGTAACTGAGAAAAAAGAAAGAGAGCCCAAGTGCTTACAAAGAGATTCCAAGGTAGCCACAGTCTTTTTACATAAAAGTAATATCCCATCACTTCTGCCATATATTGTTTTTCAGAAGAAGTAATTAATTTCAACCCACACTCCAGGGAGAGGATTACACAAAAGCAAGCATCCCCAAGGAAGGGATCATTTGGAGTCATCTCAGAGGTGCTACATTTAAAGGGATTATTAAAAAGTATTAGACAATTTTAGCAAATTAAAAAACAGATATAGGCAATGAACTTGAGAAAGAAAACAAAGCATATGAAAAGAAAGCATAATCATAGTGTTTTGTCTCAGTACCAAACAATAAGAATATGGATAAAGTATTATAAATGACTCCTTTTAACAAAAATGTGACATGAACAGTATTCAAAGTGAGAGTAGGGATAAACTAAAAAGGGGAAATAGAAGTTACACATAAATTAAATCTTCACCTTCTGTAATAGATCAAAGGCAATTCTAAACTCAGGATGCGGTTAATGAATAATTCCTCAAAATCTATAAATGAAAAAGTCAGTCTTAATGGATTATTTAAAAATAAGAAAGAAAACATAAAAATAATCAAAATATTTGAAAGTTCCCAGATAATGGGACTCAAGTGAACAACAGAGAATAGGAGGCTACTATTTTTCATTATGCCTTGAAAATATCATTGTCTTTTTTCTTTTTATTTAAACTATTAACATATGTTTATTTGATGAAAGTAAAAATAAATTTTGAAACAAATACACTAAGTACAGATATACTTTAGGAATTGTCTTAAATGAGAAGGAGAAAAAGATAAATAAAGACCATTCCTGACTTCAAATTCTCATAATGTAATAGAATCTAGGACACAGACAGAAGTTTTTGGTGTTGTTTGTCTTTTAAAATTACTTTTACAATTTCTCTTATTAGAGCTCATCTCTTCCTACAAAAAGATGGGACTTCTGATTAATTGAAACTTCTTATTAGCTGGGTTTTAATTATTCAGAAGGAAGTCTCCTCTTCTGCCTTATTTCACTTTTCCCTGTAACTTCCCAAGCATATCAGCTCTGTCTTCCACTAGAGACACAGAAGGGAGGACTGACCTTATCCTTACACAAAATGAGGACATCTGAGAAAGCACTGGGCTTCAGTTCCAGGTAAGCTTAGAGGAATGGTCACCTGGGATGTTTGCAATCCCCAACTACTGCTAAACAAGCTGGCCTCTCTGTCCAGCAGTTAGCAGACTCTACTTCTGGGTCCAAGCCACTGATCACATCTAAAGTGTTATGCTTGAAACTCAGAGAAAGACAGGAATATATTCATTGGAAAATATGTTTTCACAATAGAACTTCTGAAAAAGGACAATCTGTAAAGTAGTTAACATTTTCCCTTTGGGAAGCTGGCCAGATATTAAAGTGAACTGGTGATAGCTCTTGTAAATATTATTTCCATGTCAGAGCAGGGGTGAAAACAGCATTATAAATACCAAGAACTGGACAGTCAAAAAAGATAACCTGCATCTTTTATTTTGCTTGGGACAGCATGCAGTCTTGAATGGAAAACTGTCTGCTAGAATGACCGAAGAGTTAGATTTTGAATCCAACAGAAAATTTCCTTTTGTATCCACAGAAAATTTACTTTTCCAGGGATTCATTAGTTTAATAGTCTGGTTTTCAACAACTTCTGCAAAAAAGAAATCACTAATATTTATACTGCTTTTAGTTTGTAGAGTTTTTTGTGGCTTACCAATTGCCATGGAAATAAAGACTACAAATCAATGGTTCTCACATTAGAAATGGGGACATATAAAAATTTTAATGGCCAGGATCCTCCCCTACCAATGAAATTAGAATCATTTGGGGTGAGGCATTGGTTTGGTTTTTTTGGGTTTTTTGTTTTGTTTTTTTTTTTTTAAATAGGCATCTTAGGTAATTCTAATGCGGTTAGCACTGTCTAAGGGAATGTTAAGAATGGGAAATATATCATGGGAAAGCTGTGCACTTGGAACATGGCACCAAAGCCCTCTAATTACTGGCTGTGCAACCTTGGGCTAGAAATTTGGTTTCATAAGTGTTGGCTCCTTCACTTACAAATTAAGGATAAAAATCCTCTTAACCCTTAGAGGGAAATTGAAAGCATAGGAGGAGTCCTCTAAAAAGCACTTTGTGAACTAGTAGGTTCTGGTCAAATATGAGCTATGAGGTTATTCTGACCTTTGTTCTGAAACTAGAGTGTCAAGCAAGAGAGGAAAACAAAACTCACAGGTGGCCTGACAACTACAGTTTCTGGAAGTCAATCTTTCCAGAAAAAAAAGCTCTTCAAGACATAATATTATGGTTACCAAAACCTAAATCCTTGGCTCCAAGACCAGCTATAAGAAAATGAAATTCCCAGAGTAAAACTTTAGGAATCAGCAAGAAAGGAGAATGAATATTCTGTGAGAAAGTACAAACAAGTCCCTGAAATCCTAGCCCTGTAAGATACTATAGTTTGTTTCAGTTTAGACAGACTCTGACTGTTGAGTATTAAACTCATACGGGGATATAGGTAAACTTTCTGGCACAGAGTAAGCACTGAAATGTCGATTAGAATATTGATATTCCAACATAAAGAAATATTTTTATTAACGGACTGTGTCTATGTACCTAGTCACAGCTCGAAAACTAGCAGAAGAAAGAAGGATGTGTTAACCCTGAAGGATATGAGAATAAAATTCTGGACCACTGAGTCATTATTATCCTATATCACAGATACTATCCAAGACATAGGACTGTATCTGAGCCTAAAGGTCTAGCAGACTTTAGCCCTCTACCTTTAAACATCCTCTGTCCTAGCAATTGTCACATTCTAATTGTTGTTCAAGAGATTATAACCACCATGGGAGCAGGGGCGATCGGAGAGCCCTGGTAGAGGCTTTCTGGAGGAAATAAGATCTGAACTAAACTTTGAAAGTAGACAAGATTGAACAGGCAGAACAAAGAGAGCATGTTGGTGAAACAAACAACATGATTAAAGGGAAAACTAAAGGCAGAAATAAGACGGTATTAGTCATCATTTATTTTCAAGCAAGAAGGGGTACATTGTATAGAAGTAAGAATAGTTCTTGGGGAGGTCAGTGCACCCGTAACTTTTTCCCATCACATTCTTGAGTGCCAATGAGATGAAGTAAAGTTGGTTGGAGAAATTCATGGTTTTTAGACAAGAACTTGGACTACCTTCTAATTATTGTCAATTCATTCGACATCTATTCATTTCACAAGTTTTTGTTTGTTGATTTTATTTTGTTTTTTAGCATTCTTCTGTGAGCCAGGATCTGTGCTAAGTATTGAGGGCTCCTTGCTGAAGAGTTCATATTTTCTGTCCTCCTGCAGCTTATAATAACCCATTTAGGAAGCACAGGGAAGTAGACTGGACAGGTTATGTGGCCTTAGACAATGAACTCTCCATCTTAGAGCCACAGATTTCAAAATTTTAAAGTGAAGTAATATTTATAACCACTTCATAGGGTGGCTAAGAGGATTTAATAAGAGAATGTTTGTAAATCACTCAACACACATTTATTATGCAAATATTAACTATTGTTATTTTTAACCACATCAGTAGGCCTGGTTAGGGCAAGAAAAAGGAAGGCATAGGTTATTTTGTAAGGCTGAAACCCCTATTAACACTCAACTAGCAATCTATCCTGATCAAATGAACAATTATCTGGCTGCATTCCACGGCACTAACCTTGCCACTTCTGAACTTCTCCCTGAGAGCTGTACTCTCAGAATCCGTGAAAAGTAACTGGCCAAGCTTATAGCCTACAAGTCTCCTACCATGTGCCTGATGTATGTGTCACCACTGTAAACAATCATGCATGAAAAGAAGATAAAGAAAAAGACAGCTGTTGCCTTTCACAGTGGAAGAGATGGGGTAACCTATAACACAGACATTGTCATTTATAAGAAGTAAAAGAAGCCCTTGGACTGCTCGTGCTGGAGAGTTTCCACTTGGACACAGCAGCTGTGGGCCAGATGGTCATTTGTGGGCAGATCAGGGCTGGGAACCTGAGCAAAGCTAATGATGAGGAGGAGGAGCAAATGCAAAATAAAACTTGCTTTCCCTTGGAAAGTATTGCCTCAGCTTGCTGAGGAAATTTACCTCATCAGTAACCACAATCAATGTGATGATTATTAACAAGAGACGATGAGAATGAACCCCACCTTCTTATCCTCAAACAAAGAAAACCTGTAGACTCCTGCATTATGTTTATTTCTGGCTGGAGTGAAGTGATGGGTTGGATTCCATCTCAGATTACCCAAACACAACATAATTTTAGAATTCAATGGCTTTGTTGTATGGGGATTTAGCTTCTTTAATAGAAAAATTCTTTTGTGAGGTTTAGCCTTTTTAAGGTTAAATTGTTTTAGCCTCACCTTGATGATACAACTTTCCTTATTTGAAAGTTCCTCAAGGCCAGGGACCATATCTTAATAACTTTTGTAGGGCCAACACAATATATGTTCAATAAATTGTGTGTGTATATCTGTGAATGAGTGTGTGTGTGTGTGTGTGTGTGTGTGTGTGTGTGTGTGTGTAAGAGAGAGAGAAATGAAGGAACAGAGGAAAGACAAAAAAAGGTATTGGAATGAAAGAAGGAAACAAAATAAATCATGAAAGCCAGAGTAGAGGCACAGACTTAAAAGATGTAAACGTGACGGAGCTTCAATCCCTTTAGCAGATGATCAAGAAAGACTGGACAGCGGTTCCACCCAGAAGGCATGAGTGTAGATAACATCGTATCAGCATCAGTCCCCAGAATAATGCTGAGTGTCACATAGGGAGCCTGAAAGAATATCAGATGAGATCATTTTCCATGTCGTCTTCTGAAGAGAGATTTGAAATATCCATTTTTTTAAAATTTTTATTTTATTCATATGTGCATACAATGTTTGGGTCATTTCTCCCCCCTTCTCCCTTCCCCCCCTCCCTTACTCCCCCTTATCCCTTGCTACCCAGCAGAAACTATTTTGCCCTTATTTCTAATTTTGTTGTAGAGAGAGTATAAGCAATAATAGGAAGGAACAAGGGTTTTTGCTGGTTGAGATAAGGATAGCTATACAGGGAGTTGACTTGCATTGATTTCCTGTGCATGTGTGTTACCTTCTAGGTTAATTCTTCTTGATCTAACCTTTTCTCTAGTTCCTGGTCCCCTTTTCCTATTGGCCTCAGTTGCTTTTAAGGTATCTGCTTTAGTTTCTCTGCGTTAAGGGCAACAAATGCTAGCTAATTTTTTAGGTGTCTTACCTATCCTCACCCCTCCCTTGTGTGCTCTTGCTCTATCATGTGCTCAAAGTCCAATCCCATTGTTGTGTTTGCCCTTGATCTAATGTCTGCATACGAGGGAGAACATATGATTTTTGGTCTTTTGGGCTGGGCTAACCTCACTCAGAATGATGTTCTCCAATTCCATCCATCTACCTGTGAATGATAACATTTTGTTCTTCTTCAAGGCTGCATAAAATTCCATTATGTATAAATACCACATTTTCTTAATCCATTCATCAGTGGTGGGGCATCTTAGCTGTTTCCATAACTTGGCTATTGTGAATAGTGCTATAGTAAACATGGGTGTGCAGGTGCCTCTGGAGTAACCTGTGTCACATTCTTTTGGGTATATCCCCAAGAGTGGTATTGCTGGATCATACGGTAGATCAATGTTTAGATTTTTAAGTAGCCTCCAAATTTTTTTCCAGAGTGGTTGTACTAGTTTACATTCCCACCAGCAGTGTAAGAGGGTTCCTTTTTCCCCGCATCCTCACCAACACCTGTTGTTAGTGGTGTTGCTAATGATGGCTATTCTAACAGGGGTGAGGTGGAATCTTAGTGTGGTTTTAATTTGCATGAAATATCCATTTATTTTTAAAAATTGCATTCAGTGTGTTTGTATGTAATTGAAATAATTATATTTCTATATTACTTATAGTACCCTACATAACATTATAATGTTCTCTTGTTTCTCAAAACATTTAAATTTGACCATGTTTGACTATTCTTAACATTTTATTGCTAAAATCATACCAAAAATAAGCAAAAATTCCTCATGGATTTGGGGTTTAGATTTATGTATTTTACATATTGGAATTGTATGATATACAGTATATAGCATACGATTTAGCAGACATGGTGCATGCCATCAAATCCTTATCCTTTCATTTCTTTCATGGAAGAGCTCAGATATAAAAATTCAGAAAAGCCTGTTCCATTTCAGTGGGACAATTCTGATGAGTTATTTTAACTCCAAATCTCCCCTAGAGGATGGATACCTGAGACTGTTGTGGAGCCTGCATTACTGTCAGTTTTCCAATCTATTCAATCTTGTTTTCTTTCCCTTCTTTCCACAGGTATTGATCCCAAGAGTTACCCATAATAAACATCCTGGCTTCCTGACTCCTTATCACAGTGTGCTTCCCAAAGAAGCCAAGCCATGACCTTCAACTGAAATACAAATTTCTTGAGGGCAGTAATATTTGTCTGCCTTACTCACAGATGTTAATATATCCTCAGGGCCTAGAATAATATCTGCTAAATCATATGTGCTTAGTTAGTATTTTATAATTAAGAAAGGCTTCATCTACTTGGCATATACCATCTAGGAACAAAGTAAGACACTTAAAAGTAGGATAAAAGTTCTAGGAAGTATATCCACTTACGATTTTTATTATGAACCAGCCAACTCAGAGAAACAAAACTGTAGAAGTAGCATATGACTCAGTCAACTACTTCATTCACTCTTTCAACACTGAATGTGGGTTTATTGTGTGTCAGGTACTAAGTAGAGGAAAATGATAAAAGAAGCAATGTCTTCCTTCACATGGCATACCATTTATTTGGGGAAAGAGATAAAGAAATTCGTTATCTAGTAATCTTTAAAACTGGAAAAACAGGGCTATTATGAGGGTCCAATCAAAATCTATGAAATCACTGAGAATGAGAATATCATCTGCCCAACAGAAAGCTCTCACTGGTAAATAGTAGATAAAATTACAATAGTTAAATACCATTATCCCAGGAGGTAGCATCTTTCAGAGAAAGGTTAGCAAGTACAAAGTACAGAGATGAGGGAGTCTAAAACCTTCAGGTAACTGCATATCATGCAGTTTGTTTAGGACAATGGGGACAAAGGGGTAAGCATAAGAGAGAGTAAAGAAGCAGCTAGATACTTGGAGAAGCCATGATTAAAGCCATCAACGGGAAACAAACACAGACCTACTAGGTCCTAAGTTCCTGTTGAAGAGTCTTAGTGCTTAATCTCTTTAAGCACTGTGAAAATATAAATGAATTGTATCAAATATAAAATACTTCACAAATATCATAGCTATCTGACTATAGACCTGTGAATGCATAACTTGGATGAATAACTAAAGAAGGCATGAACATTCCCTTCCCATAGAATTTTTTTCAGCTCTGAAGACAATCATTAAGTACAGGCCACTACTGTCCCTAAGAAAACAAAAACCACATGGCATTTGAAATATTTCATTTTGCATACTTGTATATGACTTATAGAGTCAGTTGATTAATGTCATAATGTTCTGGGAATATTTATGCAATGTCATAATGTTCTGGGAATATTTACTTAAATCTCAAATGTTTTAAGAGGATGAACATATTGGATTCAGAAATAATGAAAAGTATCACTGACTACAATTAAGGACACATAGCCAACTTCCTTCTTTCTTGGTAATGTCCCAATAGCATATCATCCCCTTTCTTCCTTACAAAACATAAAGAATATATATGTCCATATAGTTACCTTATGAATGTCTTGAAGTGCAGTTAATATAGACCTATTTGAATCATAATTAAATAAAATAATGTCTCTGGCTGTCTTTAACTTCATCTTTCAATTAAGCTGTGTCAAATATGAATGGCTGAACTGGTGTCTTGCAGTGTATTGGTGAAAATTATAACAGAAACACTGGCACAATATTCTGTATGAGCTATAGATAGATGTGTTTCATCATTTTGCCTTAATATAAAACAGATAGCAAATCATTGTCTTGAAAAACATAGCAATTGAGCAAAAATGGGTATGTAGATTTTTTCTTTTTTTTTTTATTGTTTTATTATTCATATGTGCACACAAGGCTTGGGTCCTTTCTCCCTCCTGCCCCCAACCCCTCCCTTACCACCCACTCTGCCCCCTCCCTCTTCCCCCCACCCCCTCAATACCCAGCATAAACTATTTTGCCCTTATCTCTAATTTTGTTGAAGACAGAGTATAGGCAATAATAGGAAGGAACAAGTGTTCCCGGTTGAGATAAGGATAGCTATACAGGGAGTTGACTCACATTAATTTCCTGTACATGTGTGTTGCCTTCTAGGTTAATTCTTTTTGATCTAACCTTTTCTCTAGTTCCTGGTCACCTTTTCCTATTGGCCTCAGTTGCTTTTAAGGTATCTGCTTTAGTTTCTCTGCGTTAAGGGCAACAAATGCTAGCTAATTTTTTAGGTGTCTTACCTATCCTCACCCCTCCCTTGTGTGCTCTCGCTTTTATCATGTGCTCAAAGTCCAATCCCCATGTTGTGTTTGCCCTTGATCTACTGTCTGCATATGAGGGAGAACATAAAATTTTTGGTCTTTTGGGCTGGGCTAACCTCACTCAGAATGATGTTCTCCAATTCCATCCATTTACCAGCAAATGATAACATTTCGTTCTTCTTCATGGCTGCATAAAATTCCATTGTGTATAGATGTCACATTTTCTTAATCCATTCGTCAGTGGTGGGGCATCTTAGCTGTTTCCATAACTTGGCTATTGTGAATAGTGCCACAATAAACATGGGTGTGCAGGTGCCTCTGGAATAACCTGTGTCACAGTCTTTTGGGTATATCCCTAAGAGTGGTATTGCTGGATCAAGTGGTAGATCAATGTTTAGTTTTTAAGTAGCCTCCAAATTTTTTTCCAGAGTGGTTGTACTAGTTTACATTCCCACCAACAGTGTAAGAGGGTTCCTTTTTTCTCACATCCTCGCCAACACCTGTTGGTGGTGGTGTTGCTAATGATGGCTATTCTAACAGGGGTGAGGTGGAATCAGTGTAGTTTTAATTTGCATTTCCTTTATTGGTAGAGATGGTGAGCATTTTTTCATGTGTTTTTTGGTCATTTGAATTTCTTCTTTTGAGAAAGTTCTGTTTAGTTCACTTGCCCATTTCTTTATTGGTTCATTAGTTTTGGGAGAATTTAGTTTTTTAAGTTCCCTATATATTCTGGTTATCAGTCCTTTGTCTGATGTATAGTTGGCAAATATTTTCTCCCACTCTGTGAGTGTTCTCTTCAGTTTAGAGACCACTTCTTTTGATGAACAGAAGCTTTTTAGTTTTATGAGGTCCCATTTATCTATGCTATCTCTTAGTTGCTGAGCTGCTGGGGTTTCATTGAGAAAGTTCTTACCTATACCTACTAACTCCAGAGTATTTCCTACTCTTTCCTGTATCAACTTTAGAGTTTGTGGTCTGATATTAAGATCCTTGATCCATTTTGAGTTAATCTTGGTGTAGGGTGATATACATGGATCTAGTTTCAGTTTTTTGCAGACTGCTAGCCAGTTTTCCCAGCAGTTTTTGTTGAGGCTGCTATTTCTCCATTGTATATTTTTAGCTCCTTTGTCAAAGACAAGTTGGTTATAGTTGTGTGGTTTCATATCTGGGTCCTCTATTCCGTTCCACTGGTCTTCATGTCTGTTTTTGTGCCAGTACCATGCTGTTTTTATTGTTATTGCTTTGTAATATAGTTTGAAGTCAGGTATTGTGATACCTCCAGCATTGTTCTTTTGACTGAGTATTGCCTTGGCTATTCGTGGCCTCTTGTGTTTCCATATAAATTTCATGGTAGATTTTTCAATCTCTTTAATGAATGTCATTGGAATTTTGATGGGAATTGCATTAAACATGTAGATTATGTAGATTTTTTTTCAATTTTGTATATGCAAATGTTAATTGCACAAATAAAGGGATTCATGATGACATTTTATTTAGGCATATAATATATTTTGATCTTATTTAACCCTTATATTACTGCTTCTTATCTCACTCCTCCCTCCCTTTTTCTTCTTCCCCATCCACATCCCTAGTATTTGCCCCTTTCCTTTCATGTTCTTCCATTTTTATTCCTAGATTCCATATATAAGACCAAATATATGATACTTGTATTTGTGGAACTGGCTTATTTCATTTAACCTAGTGATGTGAAATACCATCCATTTTCCTAAAAATGACATATTTTTCATTCCTATTTAAGGATGAATAAAACTGCATTAGTTATATATGCCATATTTTCTTTATCTATTCATGCTTTCATAGACACTTAGGCTGATTCACTAATTTGGTGATTGTGAAAGGTGTTGCAATAAACATTGGTATGCATACTAAGTAAGCCTCCTGGTTCTTTTGGGTTTACACCCAGAAGTTGTATAGGGTGTCCATATGGAAGATGCTATTCTTAATTTTTAATGATTTTATTAGCATATAATAGTTGTACAGGGGGATTCATTGTGATATTTACATATGTGTTTAAAATATATCTTAGTTGGATTTAGCCCTCCATCATTCTCCCTCTTCTATCCTCACCCCCTTCTTAGAACAGTTTCAACAGGTTTCATTGTTTTATTTTCATATACAGATACAAAATGCATCTACCATATACACTCTCATTCCCCCTTTCCTTGTCACCAATCCCCTCCCTCTGGTACCCACTCCCAGAAAAGATTTATTTTTCCCTCCTGCCCTTCTTCTTTTTTAAAAAATTAAGTGTATATTGATAGTCCAAGGGAGTTTCTCCTTGGTACTTCAGGTCTGTATATCAAATTGGTAATTCAGATCTGCTTTTATCAAATTAACCCCCTCCCCTCCATTAATTACTTGTTCTATATCACCATACTCCCCTAATATGTGTACTGTTACATTATATTCAACAGTTTACTGTTATATTATATTCATGTATAGCTGGGTTGTTTTAATATTTTTCATTCTCTAACATTTTCTTTCTCTCTCCCACCTCCTGTAGAACCCCAGACAAGACAGACTCACTAATACAATTTTCTTCTGTCATTTCATTTATTTATTTGTATATACATATATATATATGATCATATATGTTTCTGTATGTATATTTAAGTTATAGGTCTAGCTTCCACATATGAGAGAAAACATGTGACCTTTGAATTTTTATGGCTATTGTAAATAGTGCTACAAGTAAACATTGTAAATGTACTCCATGATATGACAGTATGCAAGAGACTCTGTCATATCATAGAGTACATTTTTTCAGATATATGGCTAGGAGTGGTAGCACTGGATCATATGGTAGCTGTATTTTTATGTTTTTGACAGACCTCCAAATTGCTTTAAATAGCAGTTTCACTAATTTCCATTCCCACCAACAGTACAGAAGTGTTTTTTCCCCCACATTCGCATCAGCATTTGTTTTTGTTTGTATACCGATGACAGCTATTTTGCCTGGGGTTTAGGTAGAATCTCCATGTAGTTTGGTTTACATTGTCTTTATGGTTAAAGATGTTGGGTATTTATTCCTATGTTTACTGGGCATTTGTACTTCTACTTTTGAGAACTGTCTGTTCATTTGCCCACTTTATTCAGTGGGTTGTTGATTCTTTGAATGGTTAGTTTTTTGAGCTCCCTGTATATTCTGGTTATTAATCCCTTGTCAGATGTATAGATAGCAAAGATTTTCTCCCATTCTGTAAGCTGCCTCTTGAGTCTGGTGATTGTTTCCTTTGCTGTGCAGAAGCTTTTTAGTTTTGTGTAGAGTATTCGTGAATACTTTCTCTTAATTGCTGAGCTAAAACAATTAAGAGAGCTTATTTCTGGATCCTCTGTTTAGTCCATTGGTTTATCTTTCTGTTGTTGTGCCAGTACTATGCTGTTTTTGTTACTATGGCTCTTGAAGTATAATTTGAAATCACATATGATGATACTTCTAGTATTGCTCTTTTGGGTCAGGATTGCATTAGCTGTCCTGGATATTTTGTGTTTTCATATGAATTTACCAATTGATTTTCTAATTCTATGAAGAATTTCAATTGAATTTTAATGGAGATTGAATTGAACTTGAATATCACTATTGGTAATCTGGCTATTCTAACAACATTATTCTTCCAATCCATGAACATGGGAGATCAGAATTTTCTACCATATTCTACAATTTCTTTTCTCATTGTTTTATCATTTTTATTGTAGAGTTCTTTAACTTCTTTGTTTAAGCTCATGTCTATGTATTTTTATTTTGAGGCTGATTTTGTATGTTGCTTTTATATCCTGATAGTTTGTTGAAGGTGTTTTATCAGATCTAAGAGTCTTCTGAGGTAGTATGTGGGGACTTTTAAGTATAACAGATCATATCATCTGGAAACAGGGATAGTTTGATTTCTTCCTTTCCTATTTATATCCATTTTATTTCTTTCTCTTGTCTTATTGCTCTGGCTAACAATTCAAGCACTATATTGAACAACAGTTGTGAGTGTGGACAACTCATTCCTGATTTTAGAGGAAATGCTTTGAGTTTTTTCCAGTCAGTGTAATGTTGACTATAGGTCTTTCTTATACAGCCTTTATTATGTTGAGACATGATCCTTTTATTTCTAGTTTCTTCAGCTCTTTTATCATGATGCTGGATTTTGTCAAAGATTTTCTGCAGCTATTATAATGACTATATAAGTCCTGTCATTTTTCTTTTTATATGTGCTGTTTTATGTTTTTTGATTTGTGTGTTGAATCATGCTTACATTAATAGACTGAATCCAACTTGACCATGATTTATGATCTTTTTAATGTGCTTTAAATTTGGGTTGGATAATGAGTTTGGAAGTATGTCTTCCCTTTCTATTTTCTGGAAGAATATGGGGAACATTGGTGTTAGTTCTTCTTTAATGTTTGATAGAACTTAGCAGTGAACCTCTCTGGTCCTCAGCTTTCCTTTGTTGAAAAATTTTTATTACTCTTTCAATCTTTTTGTCCACTATTGATCAGTTTTGGGGGTTTTGTATATTCTTATTTCAGTTTTTCTCCAATTAGTCCAAAGACTCATCCATTTCTTCTAGATTTTCTACTTTATTGAAGTAAAATTTTCAAAATATTTCATAATGATTCCCCAGATTTTAGTGATATCTGCTGTAATATCATCTGTTTTTCACTTCTAATTTTACTAATTTGGGTCTTTTCTCTCTTTCTCTAGATTATTTTCACTAAGGGTTTGTCTTATGATCTTGTTTATCCTTTCAAAGAAACAAGTTCTTGATCCTTTAACTAACTGATCCTTTGTAGTGTTCTTTTAGTTTCTGTCTTGTTAATTTTAATTCTGATCTTTATTATTTCTTTCCTTCTACTAATTTTTGGCTTTGCCTGTTCTTGCTTTTCTAAGATATTTAGGTGCATAATTATGTTATTTGAGATCTTTCTGATTTTTATTATAGATATTTGTAGCTGTAAACTTCCCTTTTAAAACCATCTTCACTGTATATCACAGGTGTTGGCAGAAACAGAATATATAGTCCCTTTCAAGCAGAATTCAAGAAAGGTTTGAATAATTCATGAATTGTTTTGAGAGTTGAACATTAAACTTGAGATAGAAAAGTCCAATATTCTTTCACTTTGCAGATTCCCCAAGACAGGCCCCAACCTTCTTTATCCTGCCTTGCAGAGCCTTCTAGAGCTCAGTTAATGAAGACCACTTTCAGCAGAGTGATATGAAATTTCTGTCACAGTGAGTGAGATCACACTGGAGTAAGACCAGGAAAGACAAACAAGCTGGCCTCCAAACAGTAATGTAAAACTCACATGTCCTTGGCATTGTGTCTTTGTGAATTGAGCCCTTCTATGTCTGGCTAACATAAGGCAAGAATCCTTCACTTCTTATGAAAATGGAAAGCTAGTGCTTCGAGGTTTACTTTCAAACATTGCCTGGAGCTCAAGAGGAGATCCCATGCATAAGGCAGTCTGTTCAGCAGTAAAACATTTGGAGAAATGTCAAAGTGAAGACAGCTTCCAACTCAAACTACATTTCAAGGCTTGTGGTTAAAACATGAGTTTAGAAACTTTTGTTTCATAATGCATCCGACTGGCTCAAATTGTCTGAACTAACTTTTATTCTTCCTTTCAAACTTTTCTACTTTCCTTTGTTCCAATCTCTTTTTTAATTTTGTTGTCTCTTCTCCCCTCTTCTTCTCTTTGCTTTTTTCTTTTCCCTTTATTTTCTTTTTCTTTCAGCCACTGCTCTCTTCCCTCCTTCATTCCTTCCTTCTTTCCATTTCATCAGTTTCTTCCTTTCCTCTTTTTACATACTTCTTTATTTCCTCCCATCATACTTTGAAAGTTTAATTAATATTTGATAAAATGAAGTTAAAGTCACTAACAGAAAACGTTTATTGAATTATAATTATACTAGACCCAGATGATCTAAAATATGCTAGAATTTCAGGACAATCAAAACAGAATTATAGGGGGGTAAAAGGAAGGTGTTGCTCAGTGGTAGACAGCTTGCCTAGCAGGCAAATCCCCAGTACCATAAGAAAAAGAGCTTGAAAATACCTATTCTGTAGTTTTTGTAAGGAAAAAAGTAAGGTAGATATGTCATTGAGACAGTACCAATAGACAAAGATGTGCATAATCCTCTAAACATATACAGTAATTTTTCCTTCCTTCCTAATTTATTTTCTCTAGGTTGAGTCTCATCTTTTCATTATAGTCATTCTTCAGAGAGCACATGGGATGCTACAGCCTCATGATGTAGATTATAAAACTGAATCCCCAGGGTTATTTATTCAAAGGTGGCATAAACTACCAGCTCATTCCTCTATATATCAATAAGATTAACAAACCTTTACCATCCCCATCCTGCTCCAAGACTTTTACCCAAGGTATAGCAATGTGGAAGACAATCACTGTCCTGTCACCTGGACAAAAATAGCAGAAAAATAATTCTAAAATAACCCATTGTGGAGCATGTGTATGCATTCATGAAATCACTGAACAGATGTTTACTCTCTGCTTTTATGTGTGCTGGCATTATTGATGCAACACTGGATAAAACTAATCCCATTTTTATTTAGTGGATTACCATTTAAAGTAGGGTTTTTTGTTTGTGGAACATTATATCATTGCCTAAAAATATGGTCTTTGCAATCAAGGATATCCCGACTCCAATTCTGACTTAGCCTCCTAATGGTTATGAGATTACAAACTATAACTTAACATCTCCAAGTCTTTAAGTTTTTAATTCATAAAATAAGGTTACTAATTTCAAAATTATTACAATTATGATCAAGGTTCCTGGCACTGTAGGATTGTTTTTTCCTTTTTTCTTTTTTTGTAGTGCTGAGGCTGGATCCCAGGCCTAGCACAAGCTAGGCAGGTGCTCTACCATTGAACTAATCCCCAGCCCTTTGTAAGTTTTTTAAGTTAAAAATAGATGCACAGTCTTTGTAAAGTTACTAAATAATCATTAAATTGCACACCTAATATGCACGAATTTATGGCATAGAAATTATGTATCAATGAAGACTTGAAGAGAGATGAAGGTTATAATGATATCGAAGCTCAGGAAGAAAAATACTTCTCTAAAATGAAATAGGTCAGGGAAAAGGAAGGCACGTGGCAAAGTGGTAAGAGGTTCTTAAGGGTGAGAAGCAGACAGGAAGCCACAGGTTAAGGGAAGCATTTTAGTCAGAACATAGGAATCAAAGTTTTTGGTGGCAAATCTTGAATATTGTGCTAAAAATGTTTAATATGACCTATGAGATAGTGAAGAAATTTAAGAGTATGTTTATTGATGCAGATGAGAAGAACAGAAACCCACAGCCAAACCACATTAGAGGTAATAAGGACCTGGCTAGCAGAGGAAACAGTGAGGAGAGATCAGATGTAAGATCTCAGGGAAAAGAGTGAAGGGAGTTGAAATGGATGGAACATGCTGAGCTGATAGGAATGCAGAAGTCAAAATGACTCAGGTTTTGAGCTTGGGATGTTTAACTTTTGGGTAAATTGAATTCAAATTACTGATGGATATTCCCTAGGGATGTTTAGCAAGTCATTAAGATATGAGTCTGAATTTCTGGAGCCATTCATGTGAAAACTAATGCTAGTTGAATTCTGAGCTATGAATGAGTTCTTAAGTTTACATTTCATGCCTTGCCTCTTAACTTCCTTACCTGAGACTCTTGTTGGATATTTGTATTACTGTGACTGCTTGTATGAGAATGAGTCTTTTTCTGAGGCAGATGTCTGAAGTATTCAACAAATTCCCAAAATGTCTGTGACCCCAAAGGTTAATAACCACTGGTCTAAGCAATATCATCTTAGTGAAAGAAACCAGGACTTGTTTGAACCACTCATTCTTTCTTCCAGAGGTCTGGTTCAGATGAATTCACAGAGACACTGTTTGGCCCCACTGTTGGGGCATGGCATCATTTTCCAACTCTATTTTTACATTTCCTCCTCCAGGTTCCAGGTAATTTGCCCATGGCTATTTTGGTTTCTGCCCAAAGTGAAACACATTTTTTAAATGCTCTGCTACTTCAGGTTTAATCACGAAGAATTATTCTCAAAAGTATTTCTGAGCCGGAAAACTTCTATTAATTACACTAACACATCTAGGACTAGTTTTCTATAGGAAAAATCATGCATTAAAAATCTAGAATGTGCCGGATGCCAGTGGCTCACACCTATAATCCCAGCTACTCAGGAGGCAGAGATCAGGAGGATCTCGATTTGAAGCCAACCCTGGAAAACTGTTGGTAAGACTCTATCTAAAAAAAAACCCATTACAAAAACGGCTGGAGGAATGGCTCAAGGTGAAGGCCCTGTTTTCAAACCCCAGTACTGCAAGAAAAAGAAAAAAAAACTAGATTGGCATATGAAGTGTATGGGTTGAAAGTCTTAAAAAATTCACACAGGCACGTAAGGCAAATTAGTGGATGAAACTTAAGATATGCTATTTTATCAAGAAAGGAGGCTAAATCAAACAGCCACAGAACATCTCAGATGCCTTAGTTGACACAGCTCAGTTTTGCTCTCTCCTTGAAAAGACTAAAAAAAACCCTAAAATGTTGCTATGTATAAAAGTCTTTTAATTAGGCTGTGTGGGACAATGCATGGTTCGGTGAGAGAAACACAGATGTTGGAGTAGAGAAATACACCCAATTTTATTGCGTTTTTAGCAACTACCTTGTTATGCACTTGGAAAACCTAGAATTAGAGTCAGCTGGAAGAATTCAGCCTCCCACGTCGCTGGGTAAAATAGAGGGTATCTCTGTCCTGTATATGTTCATGCCTCCACCACCTGGATAACCGATTAACTCTACATTCAAAAAAGATTAAGAGAGCCAAAGCATGTCTAGGTTGTTGCTATACCTCTTCATGAGAGTTGGAGGAGGTGGTGTCCAGGACACAGTGATCTCAGAATAGAAGGCTCCCAGGTCCTGAGAACCAAGGATTGTGTATATGCTCAATACCCAGAAGTAACACAGCTGAGTAAAATAGAAGTCAAAAACGATAGAGCCAGAGACCAAAGATCAAGTCTTAGGGGTGAGAAAGTGATGGTTTTAGGAGGATAACTAGTAAAATTCATTGCTGGAAGGAGAGAAGCCAGATGAAAGCAGGTGTGAGGAATAGTTTAAGGAAAGTAGATCAGAGCAAAGATGGAAAATGGCAAGAGTGTGTACTAGGGTTTCTCTTATGGCTGCGTTTGAGGCTTCAAAGCAGTTGAATTACACAGAAAGAATTGAAATATAGATGCTCCTTGACTTATGATGGAGTTACATCCCAATAGACCCATTTCAAATTTAAACTATTTTTAGTTCAAAATGCATTTAATAAACCTAACCTACCAAACATCATGGTTGGCAACACAGTGTACTGTGGGGTGTCAGTTGCTTACCTCTGTGATTATGTGGGTACTTTCTATGATGGAAAGTTTTTCAGTTTAACTCCTCTACTCTCTATAACAAGCCAAAAGACTATTTCTTTAGTTCATGCCTAAACATCCTAGGAAAAAACTTACCATGTACAAAAGCAGTATAATCACCTTCTAGCAAATCTTTTTTTTTTTAAATATTTCTTTTTTTTTCTTTTATTGTTCATATGTGCATACAAGGCTTGGTTCATTTCTCCCCCCTGCCCCCACCCCCTCCCTCTCCCCCACCCCCTCAATACCCAGCAGAAACTATTTTGCCCTTATTTCTAATTTTGTTGTAGAGAGAGTATAAGCAATAATAGGAAGGAACAGGGTTTTTGCTGGTTGAGATAAGGATAGCTATACAGGGCATTGACTCACATTGATTTCCTGTGCGTGTGTGTTGCCTTCTAGGTTAATTCTTTTTGATCTCACCTTTTCTCTAGTTCCTGTTCCCATTTTCCTATTGGCCCCAGTTGCTTTTAAGGTATCTGCTTTAGTTTCTCTGCGTTAAGGGCAACAAATGCTAGCTAATTTTTTAGGTGTCTTACCTATCCTCACCCCTCCCTTGTGTGCTCTCGCTTTTATCATGTGCTCAAAGTCCAATTCCATTGTTGTGTTTGCCCTTGATCTAATGTCCACATATGAGGGAGAACATACGATTTTTGGTCTTTTGGGCCAGGCTAACCTCACTCAGAATGATGTTCTCCAATTCCATCTATTTACCAGCCAATAATAACATTTCGTTCTTCTTCATGGCTGCATAAAATTCCATTGTGTAGAGATACCACATTTTCTTAATCCATTCGTCAGTGGTGGGACATCTTGGCTGTTTCCATAACTTGGCTATTGTGAATAGTGCCGCAATAAACATGGGTGTGCAGGTGCCTCTGGAGTAACCTGTGTCACAGTCTTTTGGGTATGCCGCAATAAACATGGGTGTGCAGGTGCCTCTGGAGTAACCTGTGTCACAGTCTTTTGGGTATATGCCCAAGAGTGGTATTGCTGGATCAAATGGTAGATCGATGTCTAGCTTTTTAAGTAGCCTCCAAACTTTTTTTCCAGAGTGGTTGTACTAGTTTACTTTCCCACCAACAGTGTAAGAGGGTTCCTTTTTCCCCACATCCTCACCAACACCTATTGTTGGTGGTGTTGCTGATGATGGCTTTCTAACAGGGGTGAGGTGGAATCTTAGTGTGGTTTTAATTTGCATTTCCATTATTGCTAGAGCTAGCAAATCTTTTTATAAGCTGAAATCTATCTCCAAAGAGGAGATTACAAGGCCAGACTTTAGTCCTCTGGCAAATCAGGGACCTCAAGAGCCCATTGCCAACGGCCTTTGTAAAAAATAAGTGATGACGATAGAAATCTGTCCAATGATCTTCAAACTTGGAATATATATGATGCTCTAGTTGATAAAATACCTTGGATATTGACAGTCCAGTGCAATTGATCTGTTAGATTTAAAGCCACCAAATTTAAGTTTACATTTTAAGTAATGACTAAAGTTTATCTTTTTTTATTATTATTCATTTATTCACATGTGCATACATTGATCTTTTAATAATTACTTAGGTTTGTTTGCCATGTGACATGTTTGCTTTCACAGATTCATCTTATGACTGAAGACTTCCAAGCAGCAATATGTATCAAATGCCTGTCCATATGAAGCAATACATTCCCCATGTATGTCGTTCAAGAAATAATGTTGATTCTTATGTGGTAAAAACCAAGTTAGCATGCTGCTGTTTGGGGATTTTGTGATTCTACACATATAAGAGGTAAAAGTGAGCTATGCCATGGAACATATTCAGAAGAGCCCCCATTACCACACTCTCCAATGTTTTTTACCCATCAAATTCAGTTCTTCCCTAAGAAGATTTATACAGTAAACTTATTCCTGCTGCCACAAAGCAGGCCTTCAGATAGATTAGATATATTTAAACAGCTCTCATACCAGCTCTCCCTTTTTTCCCTGAGTAAATGCTTCCAAAGCCCTGTATAACATGCTTTCCAAGTCACTCATCACTATGTACTGAATATTTGTGTCCTTCCAGAATCTACATGCTGAATCCTTAATCTCCAGTGTGATAATATTTGAAAATGGCCCATTTAGGAAGTAATTAAGTTTAGGTGGAGTTATGAGGGTAGAACTTCTATGATGAAATTAGTGCCATTAAGAAGACTAAGTGACCAGAGCTTGTTCTCAGTGTGCAAACACCAAGGAAAGGCCATGTAAGGACATAGCCAGAAAGAGATCCTTCACCAAAACCTCAAGTATACATACACCCTGACCTTTGCAATTCCAGCTTTCAGAATTATGAGAATAATTTTTATGATCTAAGTCATCCACTTTATGGTATTTGTTATGTAGTAACCCAAACTGACCAAGATACTTGGCATCTTTGTTCCTCTTTTCTGAATGTGTTATAGTTGTCCCTATTTCTCTTAAATATATTACAGAGGTAGCATGTATGTATGTATGTGAGTGTGTGTGTGTGTGTGTGTGTTTATACACAAAATGTTATCTCAATACTACAGGGGACAACTTAACCTTATATTCTTGAGATTATGATTCTGCCTACATGGCTTAAGTCTTTATTTCCCCATACCAGAACAAACCTCCTCTCTGGCCATATACTCTTATGTTAAAGACTATTTTTCCAGAACTATGGAAAATAATCTTGCTAAGAAGTTACTGGATGCTGACTATACAGTGGACTCTATATTAGATACAAGGAGAGAAATAAGGTGCTGTCTTGCCTGAGGGACTCAGAGGCTAGCCTGAGACACAAACAAAAGTATCTATTCCCAAAGTCAGTGGAACTAAGATAGATCAAAGAGGGGAGATTCTATAATGCACTAAAATGAACAAGATCATTCTAATAAGAGTGTGACACTTGACAATAGAACCCTTAGCTAAAGAGAAGTAAGATTTATTCATTCCAAAATATTTGTTTTTACACTTATTAGATGCCAAGAACAAAAAGAAAAAAAAATCATTTAATTGGGACTCAATGAAAGAATCGAGGATTCCCCAAGTACTTAAATGCTTTGCTAAACAGACCTTCTAGAAAACATGCAAGAGTGCAGAATCAGTTAACACTTCCTTTGCAGTAGTCCACTGGAAAAAAAAAAAGACACATGAAAACTAATCACCTACATCTGTCCCCAATTATGATTGATTTTCACTCTGTTAAGATGCATTTACCATAGATACCCTTGTTGACTCATGCAAATGAGACATTAACATTAGGCCAGAAAGAAAATGAAAGACTAGTAGTTTCTTGTGGGTGGTGATTGTGCATGAACTCATCATGAAAGAGCCCACCCATTCCCGGGATCCGGGCATGGTTTTGCCTTGTCCCCACCCTCAGAGGACAGAAACTTATGTCCAAACATACCAAAACCCCATATGGATCTTTTAGACTATAACAGAATGGAGAAAGACTTCAGAAACATCAAGTACCAAGAATAGAAAAAGTTTATTTTGGTTTTAATCTCATGTACATTTTTGGCATTTAAAAGACTCCAGTAGAATGCAAGTGACTTCTTGTAGCATGGTGTTGAGATAATTTTGATCCTGCAGATAGGTCCACTGAGAATATGTTCAGTAAGTGATTAGCGATGCCTGCTTTCAGCATGAAAGGAATAAATTGTAGTAAAAGGAGTGCCAAACATTTGCAATCTAAGTCAATATCCCCTTCCACAAGTGGGAAACCTGGGGCCAGAAGGACAAGGCCTCACCAGAGGTCACACACTTGGTGTGATGTCCATGATTCCTTTTTCCTTACTGTATATCTTTATATTTATATTTCAACCTGTGCTTTGGAAAAAAATTAAGCATATTAAATACATAAAGACTGTAAGTCAGGAAAGCCTGAATTGGATTCTGACTTTGCTAAATAACAGAATGAGAAAAATATGACAATTTCTTACAATAATAAATTCTCAGCGCTAGAAGTTTTTGTACAAATAGCCTCATCAAATGAACTAATCCCATAGGTGACCAAAGAGGTCCAGAGAGGTTTGAATGAATTGATGGTAGAGCTAGGATTAGGGTGTCTCCAGAGTTTCCTTCCCTGGAACTCCCTCATAGTGCCTCTCCTAATTTATAAAATCTATGTATTAAATATGCATGTATTTAGTACCCACTATGAGGCAGCCATGGGTCACAGGGAGGAATGGCTTCAGTAGATTGTTAGAAGACCTGATCATACAAATAATTAATTTTTTTGGCTTGATGAATGCCAAAAAAGTTTTGTGTAAACTGCCACATAAAAAGAAAGGACACTTTTTTCTTCCTAAAACATGGCAACTTCAGATTAAGTGTGTGTTTTGGTGAGTTTTAAACATGAATAGATGTTTCATAGAAATAAAGAGTGAGCCCTAGCATTCCAAATAAACAGTGCCGCTTGGGGTAAGGCACAGGAATATAGAGAGCCGTGAGGTGATTTAACAATCACGAGTCCTTTGGAAACCAAGGAAAGGTGGACAAAGACTCACGCAAAAAATGATCTTCTGATCCCCTTCTCATGTTGAACTCTGTTGCTTTAAGTTTTCTGTATTAGTTTCTCTGGAGTGGGGACATCAAATGCTTTCATGTTTTGGGTATTTTACCTATCCCCATACCTCCTGAATGTGTTATTCCCTTGTCATGTGACCCAACTCCAACAACATCGCTGTATTTGCCCAAGATCTAAAGACCACATATGAGGGAGAACAACCAGTGTAAAGATCAGCTAGAGATGAACCAACCTTGGTTGTAACACATTTGTATATGAAAGATGCTAGGAGTCTCTCTGTATAGCTGTCCTTATCTCAACTAGCAAAAATGCTTTGTCTTTCTTATTATGGCTTATTTATACTCTTCAATGGAACTGAAGAAAAGCACAGAACAGGTTCTGCCTAGAAGAGAAGGGGGAGAGAGGGAGAGGGTGGGGGCGGGGAGCAGGGGGAAGGAAATGATCCAAACAATATATGCACATGTGAATAAATGAATAATAAAAAAAAATCTTCAGCATCATACTAAAGCTTCAGACATCCTTAGTGAGGCAGCGGAGTGATCAGCTCCCAGCAGGATCAGCTCCCAGCTTTAGAAAGGTCATGACAATGATGTGTACAGAAGAATTGAAAGTAGGAGATCAGCTAGTGATGATTGCAAGGGTCTGCAGGAGAGAAAACAGCAGGCTGGGTTAAGCTGGTAACTGTGGGAGAACATCAGGAACCATGGCAGAGGCAGAATCACTGCCTTCAATGGCTTCCATTTATATTAACTATAGGGGTTGTGGGAAGGAAAAACAAAATTTAAAGTAATGCATTTGTCTTACTCTAGAGGGTGGTAAAAATAAACTTAAGATTATGGATAAGAAAATGCTTGGGAAAAAATGAAAAGTGTTCTATGTATGTATTTTCATTATCAGAAGACCTTGTTACCTGGTGGACGAGCTATCTCATACCTATAATACCAGCTACTTTGGAGAGCTAGTATTATAGGTATTCTTCGGGAGAAACGTGGTTTAAGGCCAGCCTAGGCAAAAAAGTTAGTGAGAAGCCATCACAACAAATAAGCAGGGTGTGGTGGTAGGATCCTATAATCCTTGCTACACAGGAGGCACAGGTAGGAGGATTGCAGGTTGAGACCAGCCCTGGGCAGAAAAGTGAGACCTTATCTGAAAAAATAACTTAAAGCAAACAGAGTTGGGGGTGTGACTCAAGTGGTAGAGCACCTGACTAACAGTGACATTGAGTTCAATCCCCAGTATGGTCAAGGGAGAAAAAATGACCTTGTTTCCAAATGTTCTACTGGTTTACTCTTGTAACTCTTTAACATTGTGATCAAGTTTAAGCTATTACAAAGAGAACAATGCAACATACAGTTTTAAGTATATCCATATACTTTGCTAGTAATCAATACATTGCAGATAAGGTATTGAAGAGTGGGAGGGATATAGAGATGAATCAACCTCACTCATCCAAAAAAAATGCAAAAGGTTATTGATAGCATTTTCTTAAAGAAACTCTTGTACCTCAGGGAAGACAAACCCTCTCAGAGGTTTTGCACCAAATGATAAGAGCCTTTTAAAGAGAACTACCTTATGCAAGTGGCAGAAAATGCTAAAATGTGTAAATCTGCTTTCCGCTCCTCCACCAGCAAGCTGCCAAATTGTGCATTTTGATAATTAGCAAAACATCTGTATTGGGATTAGGGTGTTAAAAACAGCTGCTGCTTCCTTGATAGGAGAAGGGAGTGGGGAATTTGGATCTGAACTTCACTTTAGCCCAGCTGTTTCTCATTTGAAGAAAGGATAAAGAGTAGACACTGAGTCAGTGGGAAAGCATCAAGACAAAAGTGAAGAAGGACATGACTTCAAATCACACTGGCCCAAAGTTGACTCAAGTGCATACCATTGGCATGTGGTGAACAAAGCTTCCCTGCTCTCCACGGTCCTAGGAGCTGGTCTTGTTTGCCAAAAAATGTCCCAGTAAAAATATTTATATGAAAACAACTGAAAGGCAATATTAAGAGCACTGCTGACCTCTTACAATTTGACCTCATCTCTTGCAGCAACAAGAACTTGGAAACTCTCCTTCTCTCTGTGCATGATGCAAGACTCTTGGTTATACTAGGGGGTTTGAGCGCTTCCTCCTGGCTATGAGCCTTTACAGCCTAGGAGGAACATGAACAAGGACAAGCAGATTACAGCAATCCTTCCATGGAAGAGGCTGTTCTTCCTGGGCAAGTTACTGCAAGATTCAGGTCATAGCTCTCTATATGGGAAAGATACCTGGCTGAATTCAATCATTCATTCAGACATTTAATCTACACATATCTATTGAGAAAGGCCATGTGCTAAATGCAGGGATAGCATGGAAATGGGCAGATGAGGTCCTGCCCTTAAATCTTCATAATCCAGGGAAGGTAAGAGATGTGAATATAATTGTTGAAATAATGATTTAAGTTGTTATTGTCATAAGCACTATAAAAGTTAACTAACCAATGAATTCAGTCATGTCACAACTAAGGTTGTAAAAACAGGGTTGATCTTAAGTCAGGTTAGAATTTACAGCATCCTGTATCCAGTAACTGTGAGCCTTGGGGCAGACCATTCCTTTATGACACAGTTGTCTAGACCCCCTAACCACAGTCATACCTTGGCTGGCATCTGTTTTCCCATCTTACAATATCTACTTGGCTTCTGATGCGCACTCTGTGCTTTTTTGTTCTTATTGGTCAGAATTCTATTTCTCTGTCTTCGGTACTCAATGAGACAAGCTTCCAAGAAGTGATTAGATGAGGATGACTTCATTTAATGAATGGCAGGCCCAGGCCTATAGGGATAAGGCTGAGGAAATCCTTTGGCCAAGTGACACAGAAGCAGGCTGGTTTTAACAGTCTGTATCTCCTCACTCTGTCACTGTCTTTCAGATCTATATTCTCTGATTTTGTTCATTCTCTTCCTCTGCTTCTAACAACCCTCTTCCTTATCTCAACCTTTCAAAATCATATTTATTTTTCGAATCTTAGCTGTTACCCTCTCTGAGATTTCCTGGTTCCCACTTGTTGGTAGACAGCTCCTTAGTTCTTCATACTTCTCTTAGAACATCAGAGCCTGTATTACTTGATTTTGCTGATATTTTATTTTGTTTTCAACTAAAATGAAAACATGTCCCATTCATCTCTGCATTCTTTGCAACAGAACTTTCCTCATAGTAGGTGCTTACTTGCAGTACTTTAATGCAGGTCTTCCAAATAAAGGGAGACTGTGTTTGAATCTTGACATTACCTTTTATAAGGAAACAATTCCCTCATCTCTAAGTCTCAGTTTATTCATCTCATCAAAAATAGAGTAACAGCTAAGCATGGTAATGCACATGGATAATCCTAGCATTTGAGAGGCTGAGGCAGGAGGATTGAGAGTTTGAGACCAGCCTAGGCTACATAGTAAGTTCAAGTGCAGCCTGGGTTGAACAGTGAGACCCTATCTCAAAAAAAAAAAAAAATGGAACAACAGAGGCTTTACAAGATTGCTAAAAATAGTGAGTACTATATGAATGGAAACCCTGGCTCATTGGGGGTACTCATAAGAGTTTACATACTTTCCTTCTCGCAACATGTTTTTAAAGAAAGTGAAATTGAAAAATATTGACTAGCCCACATTTCCCCAAATTTTGCTTGAATTGTTTTCTTTTAATCCAATTCTTTAGAGCAAGAGTCTGCAACTACAGCCTATAAGCCAACTCTGGCCCAACACTTGATTTTGTGAAGTTTTATTTGAGCACACCACACCCATCATTTACATACATATTTGGCATGACCTCTTTCACATTACACTTGAAAAGTTTAATACTTACATTAGAGAACATATGGCCATGACTACAAATGTCTGAAATACTTAACCAATTCATGCTTTTCAATTAAGTTAGGGCTCTTTCTTCAGAAAACCCCTATGAACATATAAACACACCACCTTCAACAGATGACATGCAAGCCACTTTCACTGTTGCCATATTATCTTAGATCACAGATGAGCGAGACCTGAAGACAGAACTCCCTGGCAGTGGTGAAGAGAGAATGGGAGGTCTGGGCCAAAGGAGCTAACTAAGGAAGTTAAGAAGTGAGCTTCATTTTGGGAGTAGGAGAATAGAGAATTGGTCATCAATCATGGAAACAATGTGTGATGAACCTTAGGAAATAGGGTCTAAACACGAGGAAGAGGAATGGTAATAATAAAACTAGCTACTGACTAGTATTATAAGAATCTTCACCGGAGTTCCCAAAAGTAGAAACTGAAACAAAAAGATATGCACTAACTTCCAAAAATATTGAGGCTATAATCCTAGAAAACAGAAGTGAAAGAAATACAGAAGTCCACAGGGAGGAAGAACAAGTTTTTTCTTGGAACAATTTAATAGGATGTTTGTACCAAGCACTCCTGAGAACTAAGTCTCATGGGGCATCTTCAGAGAGCTGCCTGAAACTACCTCTCTCTAGATCTATCAGGTAGTAAAGCTCCTAGCTCTTATGAGTCACAGTGCTCTCCACAGGACATTAAGTCTACCTCGTCTCAGGATTGTCTCTCCCCACCTGGGCACAGCAGTACCATCTGCAGTATAAGTTAGGGCAAAGGAGTGAGCTGCATCTGCAGCCTGTGACAGCAGTCCTTCTGGTCCAGCTGAGTGAAACAAGACCAAGTGTGGGCACAACTCAAGGTTGCTGAACCCCACAAGCAAGAGGAAAACCCTAGAAGAGCAGATTTAAGAGAGAAGTAAAGCAAGGCCCTGCCATATCCTGATGGCTAGTGACACAAAGGACTAAGAGCAGTGCTCACAATGGGACTAATTGGCCAAGTTAAAAGGACCAAAAAGACATAGTCCTCATTTCAGACAGCTGCCACATAGACCAATGAAGATCAAACCTCCCTTTTTGTAGTCTACAGGTAAATAGTTGACATCAGGCAAACTTCTTAGAGTCATCAGTCACAGAGACTAGATCATGGGATCTGAGAGGTGCTTATCGTGTACCTGTCACACTATGGCTTTATGAGCACATGCTATAGCTAAGCTCCTTTATACATGCATTCATATGCATAAAAGAAAGAAAATCACCATCTCAGGAAGTAGCCATGACACAATAATGTCCACTTTACATATATATGAACCCATCCCAGAGGGGTTAAATAACTCATTCATATTTTCACATGCTTGAAGCATTTGGAAAAGGGACCATGTCCATCCTAAATTGCTCCAGGTAACTGAACTGAGACAAATGGATGCAAAATATGGGAAGCCAGAACTTAGAAGAGGGACTTTTTCTGGGTCTGAGCTACTTTCTCTATGATCCCATGATGCTGTCATATAAGAGAGTGAAGTGTCCCATGAACAGTGGTATTGAGCTACAGTGGATGTCTATAGGAGAGGCAGGGTTCTTTGCTAAAAGTTGAACTAGATGAAGGCTTCAGTCTTGTAGGGGTTTTTTTTTTTTTATCTCTTTTTTACTTTGGGATTTTTTTATTTCTAATCTTTTTATTAGCATATAATAATTGCACAAAATAATGGGTTTCATGGTAACATTTTTATAAATGCATATCAAATGCTTCGAAAACACTCATCCTCCATTACCCGCTCTCATTCTCCCTCTCCCTAGTCCCTGTCTCCTTCCCAAATAGTTAAGGTTCCTTTTAATGAAGAAAAGACTATTCTAACACATACATACTTTTACTGTTGTCATTTTAATGTCAATGCAGAAGAAGAGATAATTGTAAAGTAATGTGTGCCAGTATATGTTTTTTATTATTGTTAAGAACTTGACTGATAGATTTGTACATATCATTTAGTGTTATCAACAACTATGAGTTAATTATTACCATTACCACCAACTTATAAAAGAGAAAACTGAGACTATTACAGGTAAAGCACAGAAACTTGCTGAAAGCCCCTAGCTAGTAAATGACTGTCAACTGCTAAAAGCCAACTTCTCTGCCTTCTTTTCTCTGCTATCTTGATTATTCTTCACTTACCTGAAGTAAATTTGAAACCTTGGGAGCCTGAGCTCCTAGGAAAGAAGTCACATGTGAAGACACCAGAAGAGTTTCTCTGGCAGACAAAGCCAAATTTTAAGCAGATTTTATATTTTTTTCTAAGTACCCTGAAAATCCTTTCCTCATGAATGCCTTATTTTCCATTGCATTTAAACACCTCCCAGACTATTTGCTGCCATTTAAAATGTTTTGAAAGCATTTTTGCAGATTTCTTCCAATGAAAAATCAACATAACCATCAAAAGGCAGACCTGTTATTTTTAACTCATGATGAAAATGCCATTGGAGAAGAGTGAGGCAATTGAAATAAGGAAAAAATAACTTTGGGAGCAAGATTTTAGTGCACCAAAAGGCTCACAACTGGTAATAATTTTAGGTGATTCAGGCATAGTTAAGTCTGCAGAAAATAAAATTTAAAAAGAGAGGAACTTCAGCATTCTGAAGGCTCTGGAACCAAGAAGCTAGAGACAAGATAGCCCAAAACTGCATTTGTGGAAAAATCACAGCTGCAGAAAACCACAGGGTGATGTCTAAAAGCTACCACCGTGTGTTTTCCAGTTTCTGCCTGAGACAACACACATTTGTCAGTGGCCTGCAAGGCCTCACGGCAAAAAAAAAAAATTTAAATACTTAAACTGTATTTTCATCTTGAAGGAACACATCTTGCTGAAATTTACTTCTTTGACTTTTTTCCCACCATAACTGAAATGATTTGTTTTGAGTTATAATCTTAAAACTCTCCTCAATTTGGAGCTGAGATTATAGACTCTGAAATCAAACTGCTGCTTTTCTTTTTTTTTTTTTAATGTTGGCTCAAACATTGACTTTGGAGATGAGAACACCTTGGAGAAGTAAGTAAACTCATATGTAATATCGGAGTGATTAAAACTTGTATCTTTTACGGTTGTTACAAAATAGATCAGATAAAATCATGGATGCCAAGTGCTTGAAACATTTGGTAAACTTAAAAAATGAACAATTACTTTTACTTTTTATCCTTTTTTAAATGAAAGAGATTATTCTCATTAGTAAAAATGTGAGAATAGGCCACTTGTCACTGGGGAGAATCAAAATTTAAATAAAATTATGTGACTAAGTTTCAGTAAAAAATTAGTTACCCTCCTACCCGCCCATGCCTGTCATCCCTTCCAACAAGCTCATCTAAGATAGTTGATATTCTCATAGTATCTCCATCCTAGTCTAAGAAGCACTCCCTGTCTGGGCAGAGCATTGCCTGGGTGCTTTCTCCATCCTTCATTTCATTTTCACCCCTTCCTGTTCCTTCTACAATAGAGCACGCTTCATCAGTTTGTAATGTTTTTCCTCTTCCTCTAGAAGGTTCTCATTCTTGAGATAATATCTAGCTAATAGGATCATTGAAGGATTAAATTAGATAATATATGAAAGTTCTAGTTCCTGGCAAATAGTAAGACTTATTGCTCTGTATTCTTTTCTTCATCTTGATAAAAAAATTCCCTAATCTGTATATCCTCATGGTCCTTTTACTCTCTGACACATCACTGGATTGCTCTGCCCAACAGTATATATTATTTTAAGCTTCCTGGGCCACAAAAAAAATAAAGATGAATGGTGAACCCCTAGAATCTGGCCAATATCACCAATTCCTAAAGACCTCTGTGACCTGACATTTGGTCTACATATTCTTCTTAAACTGAATTGCTTTTGTAAGGTACATTTCTCCCATTAGATCATGTGTTCCCTAATGTGATCTTTTTTCCCCAGAAACTCAGGAAAAGCCTAGCAATAGAGTAGGTATAATACACATACCTGGAATTTTAAATAGCGACAGCCCTTGGGATCTAGTTCAAATCATGGCACAAAGACAGCTATATCCTGAGTCTTTATGAGTCAAAGCCACACTCCTACATATGGCAAAGATGAAGTCAGCATATATATCATAATATATACATCATCATTTACATAATTGAATATACTTCACCTTAAGGTTCAGAGTTCAAAAGGTATCTCACACCCAACTGAGAAACTACTTTGACTCTAATTGAGGAGCTACTACATTTCTAGCTCTCCTTAAATGGAACCATTTAACAGAAAAATCCAAAAACACTATAACAGCAGAAGCCTACAGTTTTTATCTCATCCTTGACAAGGCCTCTTATATAACTATCCTCTGTGGTCCAGACCCACTGGCAGCCTTTGAAGCTGGTTGCTTAGAGTGTTAAGCAATATCCTAATGTTTATATATGACATTGTCTATACTTTTGTTTCTGGCATTCAATCTTTGCTTTTTGATTTTTAATAGAAACCAGACATCACGTCATTGGTGTGCCATCAAAAACAGTGCCAGACTTCCTGTTCTCTCTGGGAAAGATTCAATGGCTAGTGAAAATACATGGAGGAGGTCATCCTGAGGATTCAGCTCAAGGATATGCAACAGGAAAAGTGCCAAGTACCCAAGATATAAAGTAATCTTTGTGTAGAAGGAATGAGGCAGCTTCTGAAGTAAACTTTCAGTAAACCTTAAATTTCCAGCATTGATTCATTCTTTGGATAAAGATTGGCCCTTATACACCAATTTGTGGTTCTTGTCACATGCAAGAACCACAGAAGAGAAATACGTATTTACATGCACATATAAATATGGAACATTCTAGGAGCAAATTTAGGAGTAAGTCAATCTTCTGGGATAGGTTTAAACTATGTAATGATACAGGTAACAAATGAGTTATGACATAGTTGTACAGATAAATAATAGAAAACTATGAGTATATCAGAGTCTCAGGAAAAATAACTCAAATTCTTCTGTCACGAAATAGCTGTATGACTTTTTCCTTTTTTGTGGTATCCCAGTATTAGTATTATTGACCATTATTGTTAAAAAAAATTCTACCAAAGGGAGGTACACATTTTTATGTAAGATGTCTGTATACTTGCACTGAGAAAAAATATCTATTATTTGCAAATTGCATAAGTTTGATGGCTTTGCTTACAGTATCAAATGTACTTGAGAAGTCCTAACACAAATGCCATTTGGATTTCCATTATAAACTAGACTTGAGAGTTCAAAAGCCTTACACTCTCCAAAAGACTTTGAAAAGGCCAGTGCTAGGGAAGAAGCGAGAAAACCACCCCCACAGAATTCTTAGTCTAGGACAAGGTACTTATGTAATGCTTAATGGATTATATACATAATCTCAGGGCAGTCACAGAGAATCTTTAAGTTAGAAGTTCTCATCAACATTTTACAAATGAGGCTAGAGAGTTTATACTCACAGAAGATAGTGACAACATTCAGGATCTACTCTTTCTAATTGCAGAACATACAGTATTAAACACAGCTACACCAGCTCAATGAAACACTATGGCACACTGGGAGAGCTACAAATTGTTTGTTCTTGAACACAAGACTATCTGGGAAAGTACACTTACATTCTTGTTTGTGTTCAAGTCCAATATCAAAATACAAGTAGCAGCCAACAGTTATGAGGCAGAAAAGCCAGAACTTTGATCACTTCTCCACTTAATACTAAAAGATTTTTTAAGGTAAGACTATTGGCTAGGTATGGTTTTTCATGCTGGTAATTCCAGCTACTCAGGAGGTAGAGCTTGGAAGGCTATGTTTTGAATCCAGTCCAGGCAAAAATTGAGCAAGACTTCATTAACAAATAAGCAGAATATGGTGGTAAATGTCTATAATTTCATCTACTCAGGAGTCATAGGTAAGAAGATTGTTGTCCAAGGATAGGCCTTCGCAAAAAGCATGAGGCCTTATATAAAAATAGTTAAAATATAAAAGGTCTTGGGGAATGGTTCCAAGTGGAAGATCATTGAGCCAAACTCCAATATCACCAAGAGCAGGAAAGAAGAAAGAAAGAAAAAGAAAGAAAGAAAGAGATGGAGGGAGAGGGAGAAGAAAGAAAGAGAGAAAGAGAGAGAGAGATGGAGGGAGAGGGAGTAGGGAAGGAAAACTATTTTTGAATGACTGTAGAGCTACAAATTGATTTTCCTTTGTTTTGTTATTTCCCTAGACCTTAATTGAGATTAAAATCCTTTTAATTAATGTGTAAGTGGTAAAGGTATGACATGTCTATTTTTTATCATATTAATAATAAGGTACTAGAATATCAGATGCCTTAAAACTTTGGAGATGTCACAATTAAATACCATAAACTAGGTAGTTTATAAACAACAGAAGTTTGTTTCTCATAAGTCTGGGGACTGTGTAGTTCAACATGAAGGTGTCAGAATATTTAGTGTTGGTGAATGCCTGCTTTCTGTTGGTACTATCTAGCTGTGTCTTATTAAGGTGGAAGAGACAAGGAATCTGTCGGGGGGCCTCTTTTATAAGGTGAGCACCAATTCATAGGAATTCTACTTTCATTATCTAATTGCCTCCCAAATGTCCAACCTCCTAAAATCATCATACTGGTGATTAGGTTTGAACATAAATTTTGGGGAAACACAAACATTCAAACCATAGCATAAGGTTTGGTTTGCTTCCCACTCCAAGAATCTCAAATAACAAATGTCAAAAGTTGCAGAAACCTACTCTCCAGATATTTTCAATGTGCATGATTATACTTATGTGTTATGCAAGGGATAGAACTGACAGGCAAGAACTTGGAAAGTGAATATAGAACCTATTTTATGAAAACATCTCAAAGTGAGAACTGAAATTGGAGCACTTGTTGACTTGTTTTCATGATGTAAGTCATGGATCAATAAACACTTCTAAGATACAAACAAATGGTTTACATCTCAGGACATTATCTTTAGAATGTAGAGTCTATGGTTTTGGGCAGAATGGATTCAGTAAGCCCTAGTAGTGATACAAATGGATGGATCAAAGACAGCTTAATATGTAAAATTAAGAAACTTGATTCTTATCCTATAACTAATGAAGAGACAATAACAGAATTGAAGGGATGGGTGAATGGGCCAGAGGGAAAACCTGGCGGAGACCAAATTGAGAAGCATTTAAAGCAATAATTTTGGGAGAAATGACAAGGAACTGAATAAGAAACATAACGCTTAAGGATAAGAAAGAGATGATTAATTCAAGAGGTTTGACAAGACCAAATTAGATGTAAGTGAAGCAGAAGGGGGAGTTGAGAGAGATGTCTAGGTTCTGACACTAAATCATGACTTTGAATTAGCAAATGACTCCAAAGGGCTCTTGAACTGTTGCACACATTGGGATGGTACAGATATAGATGATATGGACAGGATATGGATCACAGAGATATATAAAGAAGCCAAAAATAAATATTGCTTAATTTTCACCTTCATTTAGCACCAGATTAAGCCCACTGTCACTTCCAAAGGTAGCTTGCACAAGAGCAAATTATTTTGAATAATATTTTCATCATAGGAGGAAAACAATCATTTTGTTATTACTACAGTAAAGTCACTGCTTGTTCTTTTTCATGATACAACAGAAAATAATTCTGCAATATGTATCCATCCTTTATCACATTTTCTTTTTAAATTCAGGTATACCAGATTGTGTTAAACATATTATTTGTTTATAACATACTCTTGTAATTAATCCATGAATAGAACACTTCTTTATTTGTTTTATGTTGTTCAATGTTTTTAAAAATCTATAATCCAGAAGTGAAGGCTATTATATAACCTACACCCACAATTTATTTTGACTGCAAGCCATTCCTTGTTTGCCCCACATAAGATAAATGTCATTTTGAATCCTGTATTCATTATTCATGCTTGTGTGTATGTGTGTTTACACTGAATTTGTATTGCAAATATGTGTTTTCTTCAAAAGTAAGCTTCTGGTCTACATCGATTGACTGTACAAAATTGTAAGAGGGTGTTGTTCCCATACCATAAATAAAAAAAAAAAAGCTAGATAAGTATCAAAATCCTAAATTTTTCTGAACCCATCAGAAAGCTGAACTTGCAAGCCAAGTGTAGTGGAACATACCTGTAATCCTAGCTACTGAGGAGGTGGAAAACAGGAGGATCAGGAGTTTCAGGTCAGCCTGGGGAAAGTTAGTCAAATCTTATCTTGAAAAGTAAATACAAAACAAAAGAGCTGTAAGGCATGGCTCAAGTGTTACAGTGCTTCTCTAGCATTGTTCAAGGCTCTGGATTCAAGGCCCCATAGCACTAAAAGAGAAAAATAAATCAATAAAAGAAAGCAGAGTTGTAAGGCAACCAAGCAAACTGAATTCAAAACAATATCAAGTCCCTGTCAAAGAGAGACATGAACTGCTTCACATTTTACCAAACATAGGAGAAAGAGATAGCTACAATTAAAATGGATAAGAAGAAAATAGTTATAATTTTAAACTTTTAACCATAACAATATATAATGACTGGGAATCCCAGTTATAGTGTGTACACTCATCCAAAAACATTTCTCCTTGGACTCCCACTAGTATAGGTCATGAAAAGGTGAGATTATGCTAAAAATTTGAAGAAAACCACCTTTGTGCACAGGCATGTGGATGGTGACAGGCTGATGCTGAGGCACAAGCACAAGCACAGGCACAGAAACTCACTCCCTTCCCTACACCATTTTCTCGTGCAAAACAAGTGCCTTAATCTGAAATCCTCCTGACCTCAGAGCCCAGGCGAATGTCACTGCTTCTAAGCTAGTGATGGGAGTAAAAACATTTAAGTTGAAACAAAAAACCCTTTCACCACAGAACCAAGGCTCTGAGAAGAAGCAAAAGTAGTACTCCTCTGCTCTTGGAGAATCCTCTATACTGATTCAAAGTAGATGTCAGCTACTGAAAGACAATTAGAAAAAGTTCTCCCTTCCCTGACTCCAAATCTTTCCCTATAGAAATTAGACAGATTTGGACTCCATAACATAAGAGGCAGGCTTACTGAGAAAGCCATATCCCTAAAATCTAGGTTCTGAAGCCCTGCCTAAAACTGATGCTAGAACAAAAGAACAAGAAGATTTCCCTCTACCAAAACAAGCCCAGAACCAAATAAAATGCAATGAAGTCTACTGCTAAGGATGGGTAAGAGAATGGATGGAGATTTCCACTGTAACACAGCATAAAGGAATTTCTGAAAGCTGAAAGGGGAACAAGAAAAAGCCCTCCAGCAACAATACACAAAATAAGCACCAAATAACAGCCTATGCTGAAGTAATCTGAAATATTTGGGGCATAGAAATGATAAAATCCAAACTAAGTTCGGTTTCTAAACAAATTGATCAAATCTTCCATATCAATAGTCTGTCAAAGAAAAACATATGTCCACTTTCAGGTGCAAATATTGTTCATCTCTGGCTGCACTGCTTGTATATACATGATGTCTCAGACTTAATCAAAATTAATAACCTAAAACCAGGTTAAAGAAAGTCAATCTATTACCAAAAGAAAAGGCAATCAACACCAGCCACAGAGCAGACTGCTGCTGTGGACCAAATGGTGTCCTTTCATATACTGAGGCCCTTTAAACAAGTAATTAAGGTTAAACGAGGTCATAGAGATGGGGCTGTAATTCAATAAAACTGGTTTTCTTATAAAAAGAGAAAACCAAAACTGCTAGAAAGTAAATTTCTTTATTTAATCCAAACTAAAAGATTCATGGTATTTTGTTATAGCAGCCCTAGCAAACCAGTACAACCTAGGTATTGAAAATGCTTAACAGGAACATTAAAATACTTACAATCAATGCTTTTAAAAATGTAGTACTGGAGACGTAGACAATACATAAACAGAAGGGAAATTTCAGAAGAGAAAAGGAAACTGAAAAAGAGAGTCAAATGAAAATGGTAGGAATAAAAAATTATAATAGAAATCAAGAATTCCCTTGAAGGTTTCTCAAAAAGTAGGATATGGATGAGAAAAGAATCAGTACAGAAATCATTGAAACTGAAACACAAAGAGGAGAGAGCAGAGAGAAAGAAATAGAAAGGGAGATGAAGAAGGTAAGGAAGAGAACAGAAGAAAAATAAATGGAACAGAACATACAAACTGCAGGATTATATCAGTCTGGTACAAGTATTATTGGAGTCCCAGAAAAAGGGGGACAGAAGATTATCTGAAGAGATATGACTGAAAATATCCAAGAATTAATGAAATATAGCAATGCACAGTCTAAGAAGCTCTGAAACTATAAGGATAACACATGTACATAAGCACACATCATAATTAAAACTGATGAAAACCAAAAATAGAGAATATTGAGGTCAGTCAGAGAAAAACCTTAGTAGATATAGCTTTAAAAGATAGCAACTTTAGCTGACATATATAAAAGAAAGTGAAATATCTTTCATCTACTAAAATGTATCAGGCAAACATTTTATATCAAGTGAAATCAATAAAGTAAAAAACAAAAACATTAGAGAAATGTCAATGAAACTAAAGATTGTTTTTTAAAGATTAATAAATTGATAGATTAATGAATGGGCTGATTGAGGAAAAAAGAGAAAACATGACTTAGTATTAATAAAGAAAAAGCAAGGCCCCAGTGTCTCATGCCAGTTGGGAGTTGCGATTGAGAGGATAGTGGTTCCAGGCCAGTCTAGGCAAAAAAAAGTTCACAAGATTCCATCTCAACAGAAAAAGCTGGGCATGGTGCCACACACCTGTCATTCCAGAAAAGACAGGAAACATAAAATAAGAGGACTGTGGTCCAGACCAGCCTGTGCAAAAAAGGCAATCCTATTTCCAAACTAACCAGAGCAAAAAGAGACATGACTCAAGCAGTATAACACCTGCCTTGCATGTGTGAAGCACTGAGTTCAAACCCCAGTACCACCAACAACAAGAAAAAAGAATGAATAAAGTGAACTCTATGGATCCAATATCCATATTAAAAGGTAATTAAGAAAATATTATTTAAAATATGCCAATAAATTTTATAGAATTAAAATTTAGATGAAATAAATGAATTTTTTGAAAGAGCCAAATTACTAATGCTCCCTCAAGAAGATACAAATATATGCTGTTCATGGACATGTGAGTGGAGTTCATGACTTGCAATTGCAAACAGTGCCTTAATGATCACAGGTATGCAAGCATCTCTATTGCCTGCTGCCTCTGAGTTTTTCAGGTATATACTATACCCAGGAGTGATTTAACTACATCATATCGGTTATTATTCAGCCATTAGGAAGAATGAAATCATATCATTTGCAGGAAAATATAAATCATCATGTTAAGTGAAATAAACCAGAGTAAGAAAGACAAATGTCCAACATTTTCTTTCATAGGCAGAATCTAAGAAAGAAAGAAAAAACAAGAGATGAAAGTAGAAAGTGTACAACTGGAGAATGGGAAGGGAACCAACAAGAGAGGAAGGAAAATAAGTGTGGGTAATGGAGTTATAAGCACCATCAAGATACCTTAAATACATGGAATGTCATAGTGAAACCCATTATTTTATATAATCAATACATTCTAGTGCACTCAATTTTTTAAAAAAATATAATAAATAACCTAAATACTCTTGTTTCTATTTTTAAAAATAAATTATAACAAACTATCAAATAAAAGAAGTTCATTTAGAAGCACAAAGGACTACAAATAACCAAGGCAATGCTGGAGGAATCACAATACCTGACTTCAAACTATACTACAGAGCTATATAAATAAAAACTGCATGGTACTGGCACAAAAGCAGATATGAAGACCAATGGAAAAGAATAAAAAACCCAGATATGAATCCAAACAGCTATGCCCACCTAATTTTTGACAAAGGTGCCAAAAAATATGATGAAGAAAAGATAGCCTCTTCAACCAATGTTGCTGGGAAGACTGGATATCTGCATGCAGAAAAATGAAGCTAGATTCACCCTGTACAAGTATCAACTCAAAGTGAATTAAGGACCTTAGTATAAGACCTGAAACTTTGAAGCTAGTGCAGGAAAGAGTAGGGAATACAATTGGAATTAGTAGGCATAAGCAATGACTTCTTAGTTAGAACTCAAATGGTTTAGTGACTAAGAGAAAGGATTGGCAAATGGGTCCACATGTAATTAAAAAGCTTAGGTACAACAGAAGAAATGGTCTCTAAACTAAAGAGGCTACCCACAGAATGGGAGAAAATCTTTGCCAGCTACACATCTGACAGGGCATTAATAATCATAATATACAGGGAGCTCAAAAAACTAAACTCCCCAAATATCAATGACCCAATGGAGAAATGGACAAATGGTCCAAACAGAACCTTTTCAAAGGAAAAGGTCCAAATGGCCAAAAACACACATGAAGAAATCCTCAACATCCCTGGTCATAAAAGAAATGCAAATCAAAACCACACTAAGTGTCCACCTTACTCTTGTTAGAATGTCTACCATCAAGAACACAAACAACAACAAATATTGGTGAGTATGGGAAAAAGGAAACCTCACACACTGCTGGTGGGAATGTAAATTAGTATAACCACTATTGAAAACAATATGGAGCTCCTTAAAAAACTAAAATAGAACTGCCATATGATCCAGCAATACCACTCCTAGAGATATACCCAAAGAAATGTAAGTCAGGTTACAATAAAGGCACCTGCACACCCATGTTTGTTGCAGCATTATTCACAATAGCTAAGCTATAGAAACAGCCAAGATGCCCCACTATTGACAAATAGATTAAGAAAATGTAGTATTTATATACAATGGAAGTTTACTCAGCCACACAGAAGAATGAAATTTGCCCTTTTCAAGTAAATGGATGGAACTGGAGAACATCATCTTAAGTGAAGTTAACTGGGTTTAGAAAGCCAAAAGCCAAATGCTTTCTCTCATATATGGAATACAGACTTAATACAAATACAGCAATATTATGAAAATCAGGTCATGCTAAGGGAGGTCACACACAAGAGAGGGAAGGTGGAAGAAGGAAGTTAAGAAGGTGAATATGGTTAATGTACCCTCTATACAAGAATGATTATAGAACTTTTAAACCTGTTGAAATAACCATAAGAAAAGGGCTAAGGTAGAAAGATAACAAATAGAAGAGATGAGCCAATTTGGATTATTATATATATACATTATACATATATGTATTTTCATATATATTATATGTACATAAATGTCACAAGGAAACTCCCTGTGTAGTTATCTTAAACAAACAAAAATGTCATTTTTTTCTTTTACAAAATTGGAGAACAAGAGGGCTGAACAAGTCCTGCCTGGTGGAGTTGGTACCAGTGGGAGGGGGAGAGGATCAAAGGAAAGGGTGTAGGAGGGTGTATATAGGGCAAATACTGTGTACACATGTATGTAAATGGAAAAATGAGACTTTTTGAAACTATTCCAGGAAAGGGGGTGGGGGATAAAGGAAAATGATGGAGGGGATGAATTCAAATATGATGTATTTGATATAGTGTAAGAACTTTTGTAAATGCCACAATGTATCCCCTATCCAGCAAAATAATAAAAAAATTTAAAAATTAAAGAAAAAGAATTTCAGGATCAAGAATGTTCCCAAACATTCAAGGAAGAAACTGTATGATTTCTACACAAATTCTTACAGAAAATAGAAGAGGAGGGACTGTTTTTAAACTGCTTTTATAATGCCAGCATACTTCATACCAAAACTAAAGGAAGACATTACAAGAAAAGAAGTCTATGTTCTAATATTTCTTCTGAACACCAATGCAAAAATATCTAAATAAATATCAGTAGATAAAATTTGGCACTAGAGAAAAAAGATAGTGTGTCATGACCATAAAAGATTATTTCAGAAATAATTCTAACATTTGAAAATAAACCACCATTACTTGCCATGTCAATATATATATATACATATACGTATACATATGTATACGTATATGTATATATATATATCTCATCTCCTTAGATGCAGAGTAAAACATTTGACAAAATTCAACAACTATGATGAAACTGAACAAACAAGAAAAAATAACATATCTCAACCTGTTAAACACTACCTATGAAAAAGCTACAAATAACATAATGACACAGAGATAAAGGTTTTCCACCTAAGACTGGAAATAAAGCAAACTATCTTACAATCACCATTTTACATAAAATTTGACAGGAGGTTATTAGCCAGGGTGGGGGGAATTGACAAACCAGACAGAAGGGTATATAACTGTCTTTATTTGCAGATGATCAAATACATAGAAAGTTGTCTTTAAATTACCAAAATATAAAAATGCTAGAACTTTTGATGAATGACTTTATCAAGGTTACTAAATAGCCAAAATGCCAAACATCATATTTAATTCCATCTGTACATACTAACAACAAACAAAATGAAAATGTCACTAGTACCATGTGCAAACAACACCAAAAACATGAAGTACTTGGGGGTATACTTGATAAAATACCATGTCTGTGTGGTAAAAATGAGGAGATCACAGTTTGAAATGTAATTTTACCTTGATAGAGAGATTATGAGAGAGGTAGGGAGGACTGAAGGGTAACAGATTTGGGAAGTGCAAACAATAATTCAGATATGGACACCAAATCAATCAACACAAAAGTAACTAAACTATGGATTTTGTGCTAAATCTACCTTCCCTCCTTTTTGTGTAGGCCAAGAATGGGTTTTACATTTAAAAATGACTAAAACAATGAAAATATTTTGTGAAATGTGAAAATTATGTAAATTCAAGTTTGTGTCTATAAATAAAGTTTACTATCACAACTGCACTCCGCATTTTAGTGTTCCAGCTGATTTTATACTTAGAATGACGAGGTTGAGAGGGGTGAAAGAAAACACATGTGGTTTAGCAAAACCCCTTGTTCCTTCCTATTATTGCTTATACTCTCTCTACAACAAAATTAGAGATAAGGGCAAAATAGTTTCTGCTGGGTATTGAGGGGGGGAGCGGGAGGGGGTGGAGTGGGTGGTAAGGGAGGGGGTGGGGGCAGGGGGGAGAAATGACCCAAGCCTTGTATGCACATATGAATAATAAAAGAAAAATGAAAAAAAAAAAAAAAAAAAAAAAAGAAAACACATGTGGCACTAATCTCACACTGTTCTATGGTCACATTAACAACCATTTATAGATGGTGAATTAATTAAATGCTGGTTGCAGCATCCAAAAATAAAATTGCTCAAAGACTTGAGAACATTGAGAGCAATATCAATATAAAATCAATAAATTAATATAAAAAGGATTTAAGTGTTTTCCATAAGTTCCCAGTGAATCAAAAGATGTTACCAATAATACTCAGTTACTGTTTATCAAAGTTATCAATTCACAGTTTGAAGTGACTAACAAATTGCCCAGAGTGCTCTGTGTGAATAACAACAGGCAAGAATAGTTTTGAAGCTGTGAAAATATAGTTCATTGTAGTCTGTGTGGAATCTTCTCCTGCTCCTGAAGTAGAATATGCTAAGGTGTATTATAATGAGTGATGATAAAAAAAAATAGGAGTTCAGCAAAAAAGTCTTAGTTGAACAGATGTACCAAGCTTGTAATAAAAGTTTTTTTCTGGCTTACAATTATTTATCATATTATTTCTGTATTATTCTTTGCAGAAAATAGTCTATCACATATTGTCTCGAGAGTCAATACAGTTTATTTTCTCTTGTCAGTTCTGTAATTTTCTTTAAAATCAAGTCTTTGAATTGCCCCTAAATGTCCTGACTAGTGATACCACATGGAAGTTCAATGGCCTACCATTGATAAGGTTTTGCTGCTATATTTTGGAGCACACAACTTGGATTAGAATTTTTCTGACCAAAAAAACTATTCCCAGTTCCTAATATCAAACAATGAGTAGACTTAAAATTAACTTTTGTTGCACACTTGATAATGTCAAAACAATAAAATTATAATGTAAAAACAATGTTTAAGACATTTATTCTTTACTTAAAGCATTTAAATGTTAATATTCGAATCAGAATAACATCAGACTGCTTTATATATTGGTGACACTGTTAAAAATTAAAATGTTGAGTTTGAGAGGCAGAGAGAGTGAGGCAAGGAAGTCTGAGTAAGTGCTCTTGTCTGGAAAGGGGATTCTGGGTTCAGAAAAGTATAAAAGGTAGCAAAGGAGAGGAATAGCTTCTTAGTTATGAGCTGAGCTAGGAAAGAGTTGAGGGTCCTAGACCTTAGAATAAAAATGTGTTTTTAAAATCTAAGTCTAGGAGAAGAGGGCAAGATGGCAGATTGTTGACATTCTTATAGCCTAGCAGCAACCAACCACCCAAAAAAAGGAATATCAGAGGACCCCAAAAGGCAACCAGTGAGAAGCAAACCCTCTCCCACTCCACAAATAGAGATACAACTAACTACAGGAAGAATGGGAAAAATGACCTGCAGCTCAACACTCCTGATCCCCCAACCCTGAAGTCACTGATGAGCTACAGGCTCCATTAATCAGTGGTAAGTCTGGTTGCCCAGCAGACACAGGAACTCAGAGCTCCACACTCTGCCCAATACATGACCTGCTACCTTCACCCTAAAATGCCAGGGAAACCACTCCCTCTGTGTAAGCAGATACCACAGGCTCCCATGCACCATAGATAACAGAAAGCACAAGCCAGCAGGTTTAGTTCCCCCGGCAACAGCACTACAGAACTGAAGTCCCTGAAGCCTGGGTAGATCAGGCCCCAGAACTGTAACTATACAGTGGCTTTGTTCTTCTAAGCGGGTGGCAGCACCACCAGACTGCAGTTCCAGAAGCCCATGTGGGAAATCCAGCCCCAAATCTCCTGCCACCAGCAGGCTTAGTTCTCCTGAGCAGGCAACAGTCCCACTGAACTGTGCTCTCTGAGGCCCATATGGGAAATCAGGCCCTGGAACACCTTCTGTCTTCAGGCTCTGTTCTCCTAAGCTGGCAGCAGCACCATGGGACTAAGTTTCCAGAAGCCAATGAGGGAAATAAGGCCCCAAAACTCTTACTACCTGCTGCCTTGGCTTTCCCAAGCAAGCAGCAGTCCCACAGAACTGTGATCCATGAGGCCTATGTGGGAAATCAGGCCCTGAATGCCCACTGCCTGTAGGCTTTGTTCTCCTAAGCTAGCAGTAGCTGCCAAGGCTCCTGAAAGGCCATGCCCCAACTCAAGTAGACCCCAGTGTCTCCATTGCATGGTGGGCACCAGATGATTCAAGCCCCCTGGCCTTTCTGCCCCACAGGAACCCTCAACTTGCTACACAGTGCCAGGAGCATGCCACCATACACCAAAACGAACCCCAGGTTCTAGGCATTGCTAATCTTTTGGCACCAGGAGGCTTTCCCTCCCCACAGAGCATGGAGGCCCAGCCGCCCCACTGTCCCTGACAGCAAGAGAGCCCTCGCTCCCCCATCAAAGAGCAAGAATGCCAGATTACCCACTGAGGGGAGGAAAGCTAAAACCTGCTTTTCTGCAGGCAGCACCAGATGCCCTCTTCCCCCAAGGCACACAGAAGCCCAGCACCTTCCACTGTACCTCCCTGCAGGAGAGGCACATCTCTCCTGTTCACGAGCTGGAATCCCAGCTCCACCACTGAGTGGTGATCAACTACCCTCCTGGTGCTAGGTGGCCTGCCTTCCACAGTGCACAGAGACCCAGCAGTCCCAACTGTGACTGCAGGACAGCCCCCATCCCCCCATCAAAGAGTGGGTAGAAAAGTGGCAACTGGCACCACAACAATAACCCTACAAGGGGTAACATATCCAGCATATCCCTCTCTGAGGAAGACTGCTGGAGCACCAGGAGGAAAAGGAACCTCAAAACACCAACTATAGGGGCACAAGAGATTAAAACCATAACCAAAAACAACTCCAAATGCATAAGTCTCAATGGAGAATGAAATAGCAAGACAACCACCATCTATCAAAAGCCAATTCCACCATTAAGGATCCAAACACCTGTATAGAGGAAGAGCTATCAATCTTTAAAAAGAAACACAAAAGTTAGTATTTGGCCTCAAAGAGAATGTAAATAAACAATTAAACGAGCTCAAAGAAATACAAACAAACAGAGGAATGAAATTAAGCAAACTATCCAGGATATGAAAGAGGAAATCAAGAAAGATAAGGAAACACTAAAAAGTAATCTGAAATAAACAGCTCAATATCACAAATAAATATCACAATCAAAAGCTTGGCAAACAGAGTGGAACAAGCTGAAAACAGAGTATCACGAACAGAAGATAGAGTAGAGGAATTCAATCAAATAGTAAAAGATCATGAAAAAATGCTAAGAAAATATGAATGGAACATGCAAGGTATCTGGGACACCATGAAAATACCAAACCTACGAATCATGGGTATAAAAGGAAAGGAGATACAAACTGAAGGCAATGACAATTTATTCAATAGAAAAGTAGCAGAAAACTTCCCTAACCTCAAGAAAGAGTCACCCAGGTGCAAGAAGCTTACAGAACCCAAACCACCAGGACCAAAGGAGGAACACCCCCAGACGCATCATAATAAAAACACTCAGCACACAGAATGAAAAAAGATTTTTGAAAGCTGCAAAAGAGAAAAGGCAGGACACATATAAAGGAAAACCCATTAGATTAACAGCAGATTTCTTAACTCAAACTCCAAGCACAAGAAGGTCATGGAAAGATATAATCCAGGCCCTAAAAGAAAACAACTAGTCTGTCAACCCAGACTAGTCTACCGAGCAAAATTATCCTTCTTAATTGAAGGAGAAAGTAAAACCTTCCACAAGGAAAGATGAAAGGAATTTACAACCACCAAGCCAGAACTACTGAAGATACTTACAGGACTTTTACATATAGAGGAAGAAACTAGAGTAAGATAGGTAGACTCCCTTTTGAGCAAGGAAAACAGTAAACAAGGAATAAGTAAAACTAAACAACAGGGAAATAAAAATGACTGAAAACAACAGGCACTTCTCAATTATTACTGAATGTAAATGGCCTGAATGCCCCAATCCAGAGACATAGATGACAAATTGTATTAAAAAACAAGACTCAAACATATGTTGCTTACAAGAGACTCATCTAACTGCAAAAAAAAAAAAAAAAAAAAAAACCCACTGGCTTAGAGCCAAAAGGTGGAAAAAAGTTTTCCAAGCAAGCCTCCAAAACTCATATCTGAAAAAGTAGACTTCAAACTAAAACCAATCAGAAGAGACAATGAAGGTCACTTCATATTAATGAAAGGAACAATTCATCAAGAGAAAATATCTATCCTTAACATATGCACCAAACATAGGGACACCCATTTACATTAAGAAAACTCTAATAGCCCTAAGATCACAGATAAACACTAACACAGTGTTTAGTGTGATAGTGGGAGACCTGAATACCCCACTGTCATCAATAGATAGGTCATCCAGACAAAAGATTAACAAAGGAACTTCAGAGCTACAATATACATTAGACCAAATAGACATGGTTGACATCTACAGAGTATTTAACTCAACAACTAGGCAATACACATTCTTTTCTGCAGCTCATAGGACTTTCTCTAGAATAGATCATATTTTAGGACACAAAGCAAGTCTCAAAAAATTTAAGAAAATCGAAATAACCCCCTGCATCATATCAGATCTCAGCAAAATAAAACCAGACCTCAACAAGAAAAGAATCCCCAGAAAATACTCAAACATATGGAAAATGAACAACACACTACTAAAAAAACCAAAGGGTGACAGAAGTCATAAGGTAAGAATTAAAAAAGTTCCTAGAATCCAATGAAAATTAAAATACAATGTGCCAGAATCTGTGGGACACAGCAAAGACTGTGATAAGGGGAAAGTTTTATAGCTATAAGTGCCTACATTAAAAGAACAGAGACTTCTCAAATAAATAATCTAATTATGCACCGTAAGCTGCTAGAAAAACAAGACAAGCCAAACCCAAAACCAGCAGATGGAGAGAAATAACAAAGATCAGGGAGAAGATTAGTGAAATTGAAATCAAACAAACTGTACAAAGAATCAATGAAACAAAAAGTTGATTCTTTGCAAAGACTAACAACCTCAACAAACCCTTAGCCAACATAAGAAAATGGAGGAGGAAGAAGATGCAAATCAATAAAATCAGAGCTGAAAAAGGGGATATAATCACAAATACCAACAAAATCCAAAAGATCATTAGAGAGTACTTTGAAAACTTATATTCAAGTAAACTAGAAAATCTAGATGAAATGGATAAATTTCTAGATGTATTCAACTAAGCAAAACTGAACCAAGAAGATATTAGCCACCTAAATAGTCCTACTACATGCAATAAAATTGAAACATTAATACAGAGCCTCCCTACAAAGAAGAGGTCAGGACCTGATGAATTCACAGCTCAATTTTATCAAACCTTTAAAGAAGAACTAACACCAATATTCCTCAAATTTTTCCAGGAAAGAGACAGGGAAAGAATACTACCAAACTCATTCTATGAAGCCAGCATTACACTCATTCCAAAACCCAATCAAGACATAACCAGAAAAGAGAATTATAGGCCAATATCTTTAATGAATATAGATGAAAAGATTCTCAACAAAATACTGGCAAAAAGAATTCAACAACAGGTCAAAAAGATCATACACGTTGACCAAGTTGGTTTCATTCCAGGATTGCAAGGATGGTTCAACATCCAAAAATCCATAAGTGTAATACAGTACATAAACATATGCAAGGACAAAAACCACATGATCTTCTCAATAGATGTAGAAAAAGCCTTTAAAAAATCCAAACCCCTTTCATGATAAAAGCTCTGAAGAAACTAAGAATAGAAGGAATGTTCCTCAACATAATAAAGGCTGTCTGTCTATGACAAACCTAGATCCAACATCATACTAAATGAAGAATATCTGAAACCTTTTCCCTTAAAGTCAAGAATGTGACAGGGCTGTCTGCTTTCTTCATTCCACTTCAATATAGTTTGGATTTCCTACTCAGAGCAATAAGACAAGAGGAAGAAATAAAAGGGATTCAAATAGGGAAGGAAGAAGTCATACTATCCCTGTTTGCAGATGACATGATTCTGTACCTAAGAGACCCCAAAAATTCTACCAAACAACTACAAGCAATCATAAATGCTTTTGGCAAAATAGCAGTATACAAAATTAACATACTGAAGTCAGTAGCCTTCCTATATACCAACAACACAGAGACTGAGAAAGACATCAGGGAAACAATCTCATTTAAAATAGCCTCAAAAACTATAAAATATTTCAGAATAAATTTAACAAAAGAAAACAAAGATCTTTTTAATGAAAACTATAAACCACTGAAGAGAGATATTGAAGAAGACTTCAGAAGATGGAAAGACCTTCCATGCTCATGCATTGGTAGAATCAACATTGTGAAAATGGCCATACTACCAAAAGCAATCTACATGTTCAATGCAATCCCTATCAAAATTCCAATGACATTCTGCACAGAAAAAGAAAAAACAATTGTGAAATACTTGTGGGAACACAAAAGATGTTGAATAGCCAAAGCAATTCTGAGCAAAAAAGTCTAGTGCTGGAGGCATCATAATACTGGACCTCAAACTATACCACATAGCCATAATAATAACAGCATGGTATTAGCACAAAAACAGACAGGAAAGCAATGTATCATAAGCCCATGCATCTATATCCAGCTGATCTTCGACAAAGGAGCCCAAAACACATTATGTTCTCCTTCAACAAATGCTGCTGGAAAAACTGGATATCCACATGCAAAAAACAGAAACTAGATGCCTGTCTTTCACTGTGTACCGAAATCAATTCAAAGTCAATCAATGACCTTAATATAAGGTCTGAAACTTTGAAACAACTCCAAGAATCAATAGGAAGTACACTGGAACAAATAGGTGTAGGGAATGACTTCCTAAACAGAACTCAAAAGGCTCAGCATCTAAGAGAAACAATGAACAAACGGGACTGCATCAAACTAAAGAGATTCTGCACAGCAAAGGAAATAATTACCAGACTCAAGAGACAGCCCACAGAATGGGAGAAAATCTTTGCCAGCTATTCATCCAACAAGGGTCTAATATCCAGAATCTACAGGGAACTCATAAAACTCAGCCCCCAAACAATCAACACCCCAGTGAAGAAATGGGCACATGAATTAAACAGGGAATTCTCAAAGGAAGAGGTACAAATGGCCAGTAAATACATGAAAAAGTGTTTAACTTCCCTGGTTATAAAAGAGATGCAAATCAAAACAACACTTAGATTTCATCTCACAGCAGTTAGAATGGCCAGAATCAAGGGCAATAACAACAACAAATGCTGGAAGGGATGCAGCAAAGCAGGAACCATTATACACTGCAGGTGGGAATGCAAATTAGTGCAACCACTATGGAAAGCAGTATGGAGATTCCTCAAAAAACTAGAGGTAAAACTGCCATATGATCCAGTGATACTGCTCCTGGGCATCTACCCAAAAGAACATAAACAAGATATAGTAGAGACCCCTGTACACCAGTGTTCACTACAGCACTATTCAAAATAGCCAAGCTCTGGCAACAACCCAGATGCCCTACAACTTATGAATGGATCATGAAATTATGGTATATATACACAATGGAGTGTTACTCACACACAAAGAATAGTGACATGAGGTTTGAAGGTAAATGGATGCAATTGGAGGACATCATGTGAGCGAAGTTAGCCAGGATCAGGAAAACAAAATACGCATATTTTCTCCAGTACATGGAAGATAGACCCAAAGATAAACATATACACAAAAACAAGCATGATCATATACAAACTCAGTTGTAGAGCATGTTTTTAACAGTATAACTACTCTATGGAACTTGGGGAAAGAGAGAAAGGAAAAGAGAATGATAGAGCAGCAATAATATCTCATACCATAAGATGTGAAAGTAGAGGATATAAGAATGTATATTGAAAGATGTTGAAAAACAGGGGTAAGGGAGAGTATTCAAAGGGATTGAGCAGACCAAACTAAATCACACCCAGAGGGTGTACATTGAGACTCCCCTTTGAACGTCAATTCAAATATTAATTATGAAACCCAGGACTGTAAATAGGCTGTGTATGCGGGGGGAGGGTGTTACTAGTGGGAAGGAGGAGGGTGAACTAAGGAGATTAAGGTGTTGGTATATGCTAAATGGATTTCATATACATATATGAAACATAACTAGAAAACCTCTTACAATTGCTTTAAGTGGGGTTGGGAAGTGGCTGAGGGGGAGAGATTGGAGCAATGTAACTAATGCACAATACAAGTCTAATCGTAATTGTCACTACGAAACCCCCCTGTATCATGAATATATCTTGGTAAAATTTTATTTAAAAAATTAAAAAGTCGGGGAAACTCCCTATAAATGTCTCTTTGTTTTTCTTTTCTAAAATTGGAGAACAGGAGGGTGGAACAGGTGTGCTGCCTGGGAAGATTAGTACTGGGGGAGGCTGGAGGAGGTGGGGAAAGGATGTATGAGGGTAAATATGGTGAAAAATACTGTGTACACATGTATGTAGATGGAAAGATGATATACTTGTTGAACCTCTTTCAGGAATGTGTGGAGAGAAGGATAAGAGAGAATGGTGGAGGGGGTGAATTCAAGTATGATATATTTGATATATTATAAAAACTTTTGTAAAGGCCACAACGTACTCCCATCCAACACAACAATAAAAAAAATTTTTTAAGTAGCGTGTCCATCCCCACACAAATTTGAAATGGATGTATTTGCTGAATTCAAAGTAGAACTCCAGAAACATTTTCACCCTCAGTACAAGTAGAAAAATGTTCACATTTCAAAGACTATTTAACTGTATTATTAAAGAAAGTCCACCTCACCTTCAATTTGAAGTAATTAATCTGCAATGTAGTAACATGTAAAGAGCAACTATCAAGAGAAGAATCAAGCTGAATTCCATAAATATCTTCCAAGCAATTAATATGCCCCATAAAATCATACACATTTATTAATCAGTATTCACCAATATTGTTGTGAAAAGACATTTTTAAACATGAAATGTTTTTATATTCAGTATCATAGATAACCAAGTAGGTATTAACAGATATAACTTTGCTATTTATTTTGCTGACAGGGAACGGTACTTTTGAACTAAACTAAAATAAAATATTATCCTCCCCCCAACTAAAATTCCCTTTTTTCCTCATTACTGGGTTTGAGAGAATACATTGTTAAGTAATAATAAATGTTATGTTATTAACTATAATATTATTAGTACAGTTTTAATTTCATCAGCAAAAATGTAGGGAAATTTTTCTTTCTCTTATAAGTACCCATAACTTTCTCATTTTTTGCACCTTGATTGCTTGCCTCTGCAAGGTCTAAAATATTTACTATTTGACCCTTTACTGGAAAAGTTTGCCAATCGTGAGTCAAGTTAAGACATGCTGCAATAACAATTAGCCTGGAATTCTCAATGGCTTACCACAGAGGGGCCTGTTTACTGCTCATGTCTCAAACTAACATGGTCCTGAAATTCTATTTTGAGCTTTACTCCAGTGCTGACTCTGGAATCCAAGTATCTTCCATCTTGCAACTCAGCCATTTTGGACTTCTTTCTTTATAAACTGTATACAAGAGCGAAAGAAAATGAGAATTCACACCTGAGATGGATGTGAGACATCACCCGTGCCTAAATTTGAGAGTCATCAGAATATGGATGATATTGAAATGCATGGAAATGAATGAGATTATCTAGAAAGAAAATAGATGGGGAAAAGAAAAATCACTCAAATAGCATACCTTAATTCATCTCACTATATACAGCCCCAGTCAAAAAAGAGAAAAATGAATATAAAAGTGCTGTTGAGAGTGACAGCTAGAAGAGGAGAAAATTAAGAGACTTAACGTAACAAAAGCCAAAGTCTGAAAATGAGATGAAAGACTATAGTGCCTAGTCTATGGCATCATTTATAACCTGGGTTAAGGGCAAGTTGCAACATCCTCAAACAATTTCTCATGCATGTTTCAATTGATACACTATTGATCATACCTACCTTGGTTATGAAGATGAAATGTAATAATGTAAATGAAAGTGCTGTGATTACTATACAAGTTGTGGCAATAATTACCATAACAGAGGCTTCTCCATTCTTTGTGAAACCTTGAAGAATTAGAATTCTTCCATAAGCTTCCTCAGTCATTGCCTCCAATTGGCATCAGGTTTTACCAAACCTGCTTGGGTTTAGATAATCGCAATCTAACTGAAATTCAATAACTCCCATTCTGGAGTATTTCAAATGCAAGACCTACCTGGGGATATGAATCTCTCAGCAAGATGGGAATCCTATGTTAAATCCTTACAATCTCTCTTGGATAAAGAACCAACTCAAGCTGAGGTGAGCTCCTAAGCTACCACAAGGCCATAGGCAGACACAGTAAGCTATAGTTTGAAATTCTGGTAAATAGTGCCCCAAACTTCAGGAAATCATAAAAAGAGATGAATGAAAGCTGTGTCTGAAGCTGTCTGGCTTTTAGGCATAATCAACAGTGAAGGAAAAAATAAACAAATAAAAATGTGTCTCTACTTAACTCTAGACCTTTCACTTCATAGATTTTTATTAAAAGACATTTGCAAAAGTACAAAGGTTGGTTGTGTTTTTATTTCTTAATAATATATTAGAATCATTTGATTGAAACCATATGTTGGCTCAATAATTCTCAATTGCAAAATGTGTAGCATTTTAAAGCCCAATAAAAAGGAGGGAGGAACTAATATAGCAGGATAAATACTCTTGGACAGATGGAGCCCTGTGTTTCTAATTTGTTGGAAAGGAGGTAAATCTACTTCTTTGATTAATTACTTATAGAGCAGAAAGGCAATGCAACTGAGGTAATGACACACTAGTGAACTGGAAAAAAGAAAAACTTGTAGTTTGGACAAAGACAAGCTTACATTCAAATCCAGCTTCATCACCTTTTGACTGTGTACTCTTTTAATACATTTCAACTTCACTGAGACTCACTTTCATTTTCTGTTAATGTGAAGTTCATTTCCTGTATTATGATCTTGATTAATTATTATGTGGAACAAATAAGCTTAATAAGATAATGCACATATTTGCCTGGTACATGATTGGAGGTTGATAAATTGGATAATATAAATTGGATAATAATTTAAAGGTTCTTTCTAGATTTTTCTACTCTTCTTTGTTTTGGATTTTGGTTTTCCAGACCTTAACTATGAAAACTGAAAAGTCAAATGGCATAGCAATTTGATGTAATGCCAAAAGCTGAACTATGTACAAGAATGAAAGTGAATCTGATTAGTCATGAGTACATGCCATGTACCTTCTAGCCTAGTTCAAACTTCTCGAAAGTTAACATGCATCCTAATTGCCTCAGGGTGTTAGTAAAATACAGAATCTGATTGAGTCAGTCTGGGAAGGGTTCTAAAATTTTGTGCTTGCAACAATTTCCAGGTGATGCCAATGCTTAAAAGTTGGCGAGCAACACTTTTGCTCAAGGGACGATTTAACAAAAAAGTGTTTATGATCCAACTATTTTTTCAAATTTTAATAGCTTTATTGAATTTCGTAGAGAAAAAATCTTATTAGAATTCACACTAAAAATAATGGCCAACATTATTGAGAGCTACTATGTGACAAATTTCATACTAAATGTTTTGCATAGATTTTCTTATTTATTCCCTTTAAAATTCGTTTTGTAACCACTATATTAGTATTTTCACAATAAGGAGTCAGTCCTCCAGAGCCAGGTTTTTTAAAAAAAAATCTGTTGGATTCCTGAACCTGTAAACTTTCTGTATCTGGTTTACTAAAAAGTAGAATATCAATGAGAAATTTGGCATTATATTTTTACTAGGAAAATGTGCTAAAAGCACACATTTGAAATTAAGGAATATAGAAAATATTTTTTAAATGGGAGGGATATTTATTTAAGTGGGAGGGGGCATTTATTTTCTCCCTTTTCTTATTATTGTTGTTCTGGGGGTATGCTGTGACATTTACAAAAGTTCTGGCAAAATATCACAGTTGAATTTGCCCCCTCCATCATTCTCCTTTGTTCCCCCTCCTCCCATTCCTGGAATAGTGTCAACATGTCACATTTTTCCAATTTCAAACATGTGCACACAGTATTTGCACCATATTCACCCTCTTATACCCTTTCCCCATATGCTCCCTCTTCCCACTGGACCAAGCCCCCAGACAGGACCTGGAAAAAAAATTATACCTTTCTTCTATTTGAGTAGAGCTTTAGAGTTTACAAAGATTATATACATTGTCTTATTTTATCTTTAAAAGTCAATTTTAGTAATACTATAATTTCCAGTTTGTATCCAATGCCTATAATAGTGTCTGGTACATAATAGAGGGTTCAATAAATTCTTGTTGAGGTAATGAACACACAGATGAATGGATAAATTCATTAATAGCTACTACTTAGAGCCCTTGTTGGGAAAGATGTTAAGACTAAGATAGAAAACCTGCTGAGACTATGTCATGGATTTAACCTATTCCACATAATTGTCATCCTTGTACTAGGGCACAAGTCCTGAAGAATAAGATCAATTTAGCCTTAAACCTCCTGGCTTATTCCTGTAGACAAGATATAGGAGAGGGCTGTAGGTGTGACTCAAGCAGTAGAGCAGTTGCTTTGCCTGATTGAAGACCTGAGTTCAAACCCCATCCTGCCAAAAATTTTTTTAAAAAACATATAGGAGAAATTAAAGTAAAAATAGAAATTTGTATGAAAAGATTGTCTTCTGAGCCTAATCTTAATGAACCAAAGGAGATTAGAGATTAAAACATGCAAGGACTAGCTCACACAACTAGATGCTGCAGTAACTATCAGGGTCTCAACCTGAATGTGCCAATCAGACAGGAGTTAGAAGAGTGAGGGTTGTTCCACACAAAAGAAAGAGTCAAAGAGCAATTCTTAACAGTGCTGGTCAAGCACATTCAGTGAACAGTACGTCATGGGAAAGGGTGTGGTCTTTCCATCTTCTTGTGGCAGGTAAATCCCAATGTAGAAAAGAATGTCTTAGCTGATTTAACCTGGTAAACTTAAGCATTCTAAATTTTTATAGCTAACCCAGCTTGTGTCAATGGTATACTAATTAAAGTACCCAAGTGTGTTGGCTTCCTTAAAAATAGCTTTAGATAAAGACAAATTGAGATGGAAGTAATCATTTCTGTATCTGTCTAGATAGTATGCTTTCTTATGGCATGTTCACAAACAACTCCAAGTCTCAGTTGCTAGTAGATCAAAAGTTTATTTTTTTATGCTGTGTCCAAGTGACTTAACAGTGAATGTCTGCTCATTATAATAACAAAAAGAACCAGGATGATCTTTACACCTGTTTCCAACAGTGACTTCAGCAGGTATAAGGGATGACTTTCAGATTAGAGCTTCCAGAACCAGAGTTCTCTGAGAATTCTCTCTCAAGAACATAGTGCCTAAGCTGACATTCTATAGGACTGAGTGCTTTGGCACTATGATACAGTACCTGGTTCTGACACTTCTGACTATTCAGTTTCATCACTTATTGCAACAAAGGCGCAAGGTAAAGGATTGCAGCTATATCCTGATTTATTTAGTGTCTATTAAACCAAGAAACTTTCTACTCACCTGACCCAAGCAAAATTATGTCATAATATATCATAGTTTGCTACTGCTCTTCAACTAGAGTAAAAATTAAACAACATAAAATCAAATAATAAAAAAGTAATTCTACCTCACAGGAATCTTTCTTTATATCAGCAAATTTTCTCCCTTACTCACAATGATTAAAGACACAGCCAGTCTTTCCACTTCATCTTTGTTTTCTCTAAACAATTCAGATTCTAGTTCTTCGGGTATCCATTAAGAAATGTTCTGTGATCAGTCACAGTCTTCACATTCCTTGGTTTAAATTTTCAAAGAAGAGTTTTTCCTAGTTCAGATTATTTATTCTTAGTTCACATCCATTGCCAGAAAGGCAGTGGGCATAATAGGTCAAGCTAAAAAGAAAAGTTAACTGGCATATCCAAATATGAATATGTCACAGCAAGAAGAAGACATGATCCTACTTTGCGTCTTTAAAGGGTAACACCAATATGAACAAACACATGGAACCAGAATGTAAAGTTCAACTTAGTATAAACATTTCCAATAATGGAATGAACTTCTAACATGATAAGAGTTCAAAGACACATCAGTGGCCACTAGCTAGTGATGTGATTGAGAATATTTCGTATTGTGATGGGAGTCAGAAAACATCTAAGAAATCTCCATCTGCAAAAGTCTATGAATCACTGGCTCCACAGAAGAACCATCCCTAGGCTCTATTGATGGGTAGTGACTTGGCTAGAGAGAACAAATGAGTATTGTCATATGTGTTACTTAATACAAAGATTTGAATTTGAAAACAGTTGACACTTCTTTAATATTATCTTGTAGAAGATAAAAGGAGGCACTACCTTTCAGTCTTTGACAACCTACCATTTCTCAGATGCATGTGGATCTGGCCTCCCAGAAATGGATGTGTATTTGGATGGAGGAGAACATGACCTTCCACTTCACTGACTCCACTTATTTGCATAACTCTAATTTTTGGACTTTTGCATGTATTCTTATGAAAGTAAGATCACATTACAAGATTTTCCTTCAAAAAAGTTATATCTTCTTAAAACATAAGTTTGGCATACTCAAAACAGATTTAAGCAGCTTAGTTCATTTTATGAATGTGTATTGAGCACTTGTTCTAAATAATACAATAAGATTTCCTTTGAGAAAATATAAGTATAAAATTTAGAACAAAGATAATGTCAAGGTGAGAATGTCACACAGTGAGAAGCCTTAGAGAAATTTGCCTTCTGGAGAAATTTAGTACAGTGCTTACATCGGACATATTTACAGTAAATTTTCAATTTTTCATTTTACCAGTTTTACCTTTATGTGCCTCAATTTTCTCATCTGCAAAGTAGGAATGCAAAATGATAATCCTGGCTATCACTACTGGTTTCCTATCATTGTTACAAGTACTAAGTAAAGAAAATGTGTAAAGAACTTAGAGATTAGTAAATATTCAATGCTGACTTCTTTTATTTTAAGACATACTTTTAAATAACACTTTAATACCTCTGCAGTTAGGATGCGTTTTATAACAGATGGCAACATGAGATCACTGTGAAACAGGGAGCAATGTAGCTGCCATTCTCTGTGCTTGTGTCTAACTTACATTATTGCCATTCCAGTTGATGTGTGGATGTAATTGTTTTTATAGGTTCTTTGTGTAATTGGCATTTTAAGTGTCTTTAAGAAGATTCCAAATTAAAATAAAAACTCGTTTTTATTTTGGAATAAAAGAGTATTAGAGCATTTAATAGTAAGTTTACAAAAACCATAGTTACAAAAATTACCAAAGTTCTATATTTTCTTACAAAGCTAGAAATCAAATTCTAAACAGCACTTGAGAAAGGAAGATGCACATAACTAAATGGAGTTGTTACATTTTGTTACCCCCAAAAAATATACTGCAAAAGGAATTGCCTGCCACACACCAAGCAATGGAACCAAAGGCAGCAGAAACTAATTTTTTAGAAGTGATAAAAAGAAACTTACAGCAATAAGGGGCTGATATGACAAATTCATATTTTTTTCTAGGAAGACAGATATTAAATAAGCATTTGTGAAAAATATGAGCCAACTTTAAACTTAAATAATAGTGATATTTAATCAATAAAGACAGAAAGAAATCAGAAAAAAGAAAAGGAGGAGGGGGAAAGGAAACTACCATCATTGCAAGTATATAAACTTCCCAGGAGAATGTTCTGCAGGTAGATGTTAATAATGAAGAGTTTAGACATGACTCAGAAGTGGCAGGCTGTGAGTGTGAAGTTGTAGGAATAGTAAAACAAAATTTATTTTATATTTTCCTTTCAATGTATCCTCAAAAGTGATAGATTATAAAAGTCACTTTTAAATTAGACATGGTGACATGCACCTTTAATCTCAGCCACCCTGGGAGGTGGAAGTAGGAGGATCACAAGTTCTAAGTCAGTCAGTGCCAAGTTAGGAAAACTTTATCTCAAAAAAACAAGGTGAAAACAAAGGGCTGGGCATAGCTCAAGTGGTAGAGCACTTGCCTAGCATGTGCAGAGCCCTGTGTTCAATACCAGGGGGCGGGGAGAGAACAAGCCACCCTTATAGTTAAATAAATCTCCAAAAGAACTCTTTTGATAATAATAAAATAAAAATTCTAAATACTGCTGGGTGCCAGTGACTCATGTCTGTAATCCTAGCTACTCATGAGGTAGAGATCAAGAGGATTGCAGTTTGAAGCCAGCCTGGGTATATAGTTCTGTGAGACCCCATCTCGAAAAAACCCTTCACAAAAAGGGGCTGGTAGAGTAACTCAACATGGAGGCTCTAAGTTCAAGCCCAAGTACTCCAAAAAAAACCCCAACAAACTAAGTACCTTACTTAGACAAAATTCTAAGTATCTTACTTAAATAAAATTGTAAGTTTCAGAGATAAAAATTCTAAAAATCAATCTTTTCTAGTTTAATTGGCAGCATATTTTGTGTTTTGGGGGCACACAAATCTTAACATTAAGAACACTTTAGAATGGATGAAATATGGCAAGATTTAGCTATTATAATACAGGTACATACCCATGTCATTAACAATCTTTCTTTCAACAGTATTTCTTGATAGAAGACAGAGCCTCTTCACCCTTTCAAAGTCCCACTGCAGCTATCAGGGTCTGATTTATAGAATGTACAACAACAACCAAGCAATTAGACAAAAATGAAAAGTTTAGACATATCCATAGTCCCTTCATCTCCATCCATTTAGTAATCTCTTGAGTTTTTTCTCCTATGAGCTTTTGCTAACTCTGCTCAGACACATGCGGTTAACACTACATGGAACCCTTATGACTGATTTGTTTGCTAAGTTTTATCCAAGAAGTGGATCTTTTTCTCAGTTAACCTCCGGCCAGGACTATAAGCACCCAATTTGAATAATAGTCTCCAGACAAGGAAGACACTTGAGAGTGTTCTGAGGGTCATCACCAGAGACAATCCTTAAGAAATGTGGCCCACATTAACTTTATTCTTCCTCTAGTTAGAAGTTATGAACACACATACACACACACACACACACACACACACAGAGCACACACAGAGCACACAGTGTACTTTCAGACTCTCAGTTGGCTACAAAACAACAGAACAAAGAAAGCTAAAAACAAGCAACAAGCCAGGAGAAATTATTTGCAATCCCAGTGGAATGATAACCTGAATATGTATGATATTTTTCATTCTTTGCAATCTACTTGTAAAAGGATTCAATGGGAGAAATGCAAATAAAATAACTCAACCTGTGACTTTGAAGTTCCCAGCAGCTCAGATCATAGTATAAACAATAGGTTGCAGGTATATTTAGCTAGCCAAAGTATTCTCATACAGAGAGAATTCATAAAACTTTTATGGGCTACAGGAGGCAGGAGAAAAATTATCATATAAAGTAAAACAACAGTATAGAATGTACTAAGTCTCTACCCTATCCACACCAAGAATTGTGACCTAAGGTGAGAGTGGGGGAAAGCAATTGAACTCCTAATACGAACTTAAATCCCAAAGTAGAAAACTCATGAGCCTTTTTTTTCCCAGTAAAGCCTAGAAAAATGATAAACACCTTAAAGAAATATTCCACACTTCCAAGGTCCAGTAATAGTAGATCAAGTATAGAGTCCTGGAGGTATTGGCAGGCAGCAAAACATTTTCATATTATTCAACCTTTTACTAGCTCTAGCTTGCAGTGTTTTCAACATGTCTCATTCTCACTCTAGTAGCATCTTACTGCTGGATTTATCCTGTGGAATATTTTGTCAGGCTACATACACCATCAGGTCCAGAGTGACCTAACTCAATCAGCCACTACCATCTAATTTCCTGGCTGCCTCTTCCATGACTAACTTTAAACCCACAGGAAAGGGAACCTTGCCTTGCCAAATAAAGAATGAGAAACAGGTCTTTCAATGGTGGAGACTAGAAAGTTTCCAACTACCCTATAATAAGAGAGATCACTTAACAACTATGTAAAATATCATTCTAAGCTAAGATAATGTTTTAACACCTTTATTGATGTTTTTTATTTACACAATAAATAAATTTATTTACACAATAAATTCTATGTGTTTAAAGTATAAAATAGGATTATTTGACAGGTATGCAGGCAGACATTGTATATCTCTAACCACAATCAACCACCACCAGCATCAAGATAATGAAAATATTCCTAAATCCAGAAATTTTCCTCCTATAATCATTACTGTCTGCATTTTCAATAATTAAATATAGGTGGAATCATACCGTACTTCTTTTATCTGGCTTCTTTAAGCCAGCATAATTATTTTGACATGTTTCATGGTGTTTTGCCTATCAAAAGTTATACCTTTTTACTGCTGAAGGATATTTCACGTTATGAATATATTATAATGCTTATTAACCTGTAGATGGACATTTGGATTGTTTGCACTTTGTAACTGTTACTAATAAAACTACTATGAGCATTCATGAGCCAGTGTAGGTGGGCACATGCTTTCATTTATCTTGGGTAAATATCTCAGAGCACCATGACTGGGCCATGTGGTAGACGCATGTTTACTTTTAGATGCTATCAAGCCATTTTCCAGTTTGGTTAAACAGTGTTACATTTTCACCACAGAGGCTGAGAGTCACAGTTTTCCACATCCTTGTAAACATAGTATCGCCCTCTTAAAATTAGGAAAGTACTTATAAATATGTAGTAGAATCTCATTTGATTTTGACTACATTTTACTGATGACTAATGTTATTGAGAAATTTTTCATATGCTTATTTGCCAGGCATATATGTTCTTAGGTTAAGTGTCCACTCAAATCTTTTACTCATTTGAATTGGGTTGTTTGTACCAAACTTATATGAGATTTGAGGTGTTCTTTATATATTCTGAATAGAAATTGATGTATATGATGTGCAAATAATTTCTCCAAGGCTCTGGCTTTCATTTTCATTTTCTTAACAAAAATCTTTTCAACTTATTTTTATTAACATGATTAACTCTATAAAATGATGATTTTCACTATGACACTTTCATGAATGTGTATAAAGTGTTTAGTATTTACCCCCATCATCCACAATTATCCCCTCCACCCCCCTTTTCCTCACCCTATCCCTAAATAGTTCACCTTCAGCTTTCATGTCATGTTTTTTTGTTTGTTTGTTTTAGATTCCACATATGCAAGAAAACACGATACTTGTCTTTCTGAAATTCATTTATTTTGTTTAACATGACGATCTCCAACAAAATCTAGTAAAGAGAAGTTCTCCCTCTCTCTCTCTCTCTCTCTCTCTCTGTGAACCCAGGGCTTCTTGCATACCAGGCAAGTGCTCTACCACTGAGCTACAGCCCAAATCTTTAAAGACTGGGCACAGGGGATCATACCTGTAATTCCAGCTACTTGGGAGAGAGGCAGTGATTAGGAGGCTTGCAGTTCAAAGCCAGCCTAGGCAAAAAGTTAGCAGTGTGGGAAACCCTCAGGACCCCCAAGCCTCTTGGAAAAGAGCAGAGTCACTGTAGGTTTTGTGCAACAGCCCTAAGAGAGATTGAAACAGTCCAAGCGGACAGTTGTTGAACAACCCTGTTCTCTCTCTGCATGGGACCAAGAAGACCCAGTCCTGAGAACATGATGTTCTGCATTTGGGCTCATAGCCATAGCAATGTGACAGCCAATCCCAGTACAAAGGTCAAGAGAAACCTGGGAACTGCCAGGTACTCCTTCCTGCTTTTCTGCACTGCTTAAATACACTCTTCAGAAAATAAGCTACACCATTGCTGCCTGACACAATCACGAGTTTGTGTCGTTATTCACCACTTGAGCTCCAAAACCAGAGTCAGAGCCTCCGCTGCAGCTGGACTGTGGCAAGCGAGACCCCATTTCAATCAACAAGCCAGGTGTGTTGCCTCATTCCCGAAATTCCAGCTATTCAGGAGCTATAGATAAGGGGATCGTGGTCTAGGATGTCCTTGGTAAAAAATAACTGAAAAAGGGCTTGGATGCAGCTCAAGTGGTAGAGTGCCTGTCTAGCAAGCTTGAGGCCTTGAGTTCAAACTGAAGTACCACTAAAATACCAATTATTTTGAGACAGAGTCTTGCTGAGTTTCTCAGACTGATCTCAAACTTGTGATTTGCCTATCTTCACATGAGCAACCACACCTCACAAAAGTTCTTAATTTTGATGATGTCATCATTATCAATTTTGCCTTTTATTAATTATGCCTTTGATGGAATATCTAAGAAATTTTTGCACAACTCAAATTACAAGATGTTTCTCACTTTTTTTTTCTGGCAATATTCTATTTTAGGTTGAAATTTTCTACCTATGATCCATTTCAAGTTAATATCTATATTAACTTGTTAATTTGTATAGAGATCTAAATTCATTTCATAGCAAATGAATATTCAATTTCTCTACCTCCACTTGTAAAAACTATCCGTCATATACTGCATTGTTATTATATCTTTGTCAAAAATCAATTGACAGGTAGTGTTTGCCACCATTTCCTGCATGGGGAGCAGGAAATATTTCTCTTTCTTTTCCCACTTCTCTCTACTTTTATCCTGTTATACTAAATAAGTCCTTTCTAAAACTTGAAGAAAAAAAAAGCCAATTGACAGGCTGAGGCAGGAGGATCCTGAGTTCAAAGTCACAACAATACATTGTCTTGGGTTACATAGCAAGACATTGTCTCAAAAAAAAAGTTACCCCTTTCCTCACTTCCACCTCCAGGTGACCTGGAAGTTATGCTTTCAACCTGGCTTTCCCTACCACAATCTCTAGTGGTCTTCCTTTCCAACTTGGGCGAGGCAGAATGGCTCCCACAAAGAAGGATTGTGAGAAGGGCTAGTCTGCCATCAACAGGTGGTATCTCCAGAATACTCTATTAACATTCACAAGCTCATCCATGGACTGGACTTTAAGAAGTGTGGTCCTCCAGCAAAGAGATCTGGAAATTTGCCATGAAGGAGAAGGAGAGTCCAGATGTGTGTGTCTATACCAGGCTTAACAAAGCTGTCTAGGCCAAAGGAATAAAGAAATGTTCCATAATGTATCACTTGCGGTTATCCAGAAAACATAATGAGGATGAAGATTCACCAAATAAGCTCTATATTTGGGTGACTTATGTCCCTGTTACTGCATTCAAAATTTACAGACGGTCAATGTGGATGAGAACTAACTGCCAAGTGAAAATAAAATTACGCAAATCAACTGACCACAAGCATGCACGTGTGCTTCTGTATTCTCTATTCTCTTTCACTGATCTTTTTCTCCATGTTGAGGACAATGCAATACTGTCCAGGCACCTATACCTTCCTAATATCTTAAAATCATGTAATGTAAGTTACCCACATTTCAAAAATTATTTTAGCTATACTAGAGCTTTTTTTGCATTTCCATATGAATTTTAGAAACTGTCAATTTCCACAACAAAGGTTGCTGGCATTTTGACTTTTAGACCCATTTTCTCAATATAAGGAGGTCATCTACCCCCACTGATTCCTTCTCCCTTCATGGGATGTGGCCACTTGCCCACTTGCCCATCTCTCAGAAGTCATTGACCCCTATTGTCTGATGCTCTGTGACTTGAAAACTATTCATACATTGTGTCTAGTGGTCTATTATTTCAAGTGAGAAGGTATTCTCAATCTCTATAGCTCCATCTTGGCCAGAGCATAATGTAATTTTTTTAATGTCTTAAATTTAACTGTACTATTTGGGTCAGTATATTCTCATGATATTTTGGGTTTATTTATTTTGAATGACATTCTTTTAACCAATAGGTGTCCTTTCCCAAATTAAAATATCTAGAAACCCATTCTAGGCCAGGATATCAATGTGTTAAAATATGTATAGCAAGAGTAAAACACAAGCAATTCCATGCATATTTCCAGCCTTCTCAAATCCAGATGTACCCAAATAGCCTGAAGCTTATTTTCATATGAATGTCATATCTAAACATTCACTTTTTGTTTTTCCTATCACCTGCTGCAGTTCAGCACCCGGATCAAAGTACAAACAGCAGTGGATCCACCATTCCAAATCTCATCCTTCCTTCTCTTCATCTAGGTTTTATTTTTTTTATTATCATATTATTATAGTACTGGGGGTACACTGTGACATTTACAAAAGTTCTTACACTATATCATAATGAATTCACCCCCTCCAACATTTTCCTTTATCTCTTCTCCCCCCATTCCTGTAATAGTTTCAACATGTCTCATTTTTATGTTTTCATGCTTGAGTACTAATATTTCTACTACATTCACTCTTTCCTTATATTCTCCCCCTTGCTACTGGTACCAATTCCCAGACAGGAACTGTTTTACCTTCCTGTTCTCTGTTTTGGATAAAAAGGCATTTTTGTTTATTTAAGACAGCTATACAAGTAGTTTCATGGTGACATTTCCAAGTATATATGTAACCCAAATTAGCTCATTCCTATTTTTCTCTTTTCTGCCTTAGTCCCTTCTTATGGTGATTTCAACAGGTTTAAAAATTCTGTATTCATTCTTGTATAGAAAGTACATCAGCCATATTCACCTTTCTAACTTCCTTCCTTTACCCTCCCTCTTTCATGTGACCTCCCCTTAGCGTGACCTGCTTTTCATAATATTGCTTATATTTGTATTGTGTCTATCTCCCACACAAGAGAGAAAACATGAGGCCTTTGAATTTCTGAGCCTACTCAGCCAGGTTTTAAATGCGGTCATACCAGGCCAAGGAGAGATTAGGAGGTTAAAAATAAGAAATAATTTCCTCTAACCTGGGATTGTAAAAATGATTCTGCAAGCGGAAAGCAAATTTTTAATGACAAATCACTGTTAGTTATTTTTAAAACTGTTTATATTACTCCTGACAGGAATATTTTTCTTTTATGGAGATCATTTTGTCCTTTTGCATTTGGCTCCTGTTTTTTTGAGATAAAACCATTATCAATAAACCATTTGCAGGAGAAAAGAGAAAGATGACTTATGCTGTGAAGAAAGCCTCATGCTCAGCCTACCCAAACCTAGATGTGGGCCCCACAGCTCATCCCGCAGTGAAGCGGCTTGCTGTACCAACTAGAATCTCTAAGGAGAAATGGCAAACACTTTCATTTTGTGTTTTTTCTATGTTAAACATCTTTAAGCCTATTATATCACTGGGCTGCCACAAGTGTTATTTTAAATTACAAATCTTTCCACTATTCATAAATTATAAGTTGCTGTCAGTTTGTACCAGACACTGTTGTACTTTGGGGGTAAAAAATATTCTCTATCTTTTTATAATATTAAGAGTCTATATAAACATCATTGGTTATTTGGTTACTTGACAGACCTCCCAGATAGTCGCTCTATTTTTAAACTTTTTTAAAATCCAAACTTTATTTTTTCCATCACTTTGAAGAAATATTTCAAAGGCTTTTTCATGATAAATGTTATGACCAAGAAAAAATTCACTGTTAAATTTTATCAATACCTGCCATCATTATTTGTCATCTTTGAGAATGAGAAATCATATCTTTCCTCCACGTGGACAATCATGCCTCTTAAATCTTGATTTAACCAGCTCTGAGGGGAATTTTCATTATATTACAAGAAATGAATGCAAAACTGTGGTAATTATCCAACAATGAGGATTTTTTAAAATTTCCTCATTGCATTTCAATGTCCAGTTGTGCAATAAAGCTACCCTGTAGAAATCTCTTCCATTTAGTTCATGGGCTAAGACAGAAGTCTATGAAATCAGCAGTTTTCCTAATAAATATGCAAATAAACTGGAAATGAGAATGGAGAAAAATTTTAAATTAAGAAAAAATTTAAAAAATTAAAAACCAATTATTCTGGATTATTTAGAATTGACTATAATTCCTGGATTTTAATATTTCTAGCTAGTGCTCCATGTATAGCCCTATGTATATCATGCAGAACCTATACTATAACATAGAAGAAATTGAATCTCCCCTCATCTTGCCCTCCAACCTAACGCATGACATTAGTGATAAAAATTCCAGCTCACGAAATCTAGAACCTTAACCTCAAACCCACAGCAATGGAACACGCTGATGCTGATTTGATTTCGTTTTGACAATGGAATAAATCCTCTTGAGGTTCCTGCATCCAAAAGATCTATTTGTGGGCTACAGAACAAAGTGGTTCAGGAAAAGAATGCAAATGACAGTCATTTCATCCAAAGAATGTGAAGTCAGGAGCCCCAGAGGTGGAGGCTTTTAGAATGTGGCCCAAGTTTTTCCACCTCTCTATATTAATTCCTTTTCTTTCTTTTTTCTTCCTCAAATTTATGCTACATCCTACTGTGAAAAATGTGGAGAATGTAGACCAAATAAAAGCAGAATTCAGCTACCACCTACCATCGCCTCATAAAAGTAAGCTCACTGCATTTTGTCATGCTGCCATCTTTGGCTTTGTATACTTATTTTATTTTCTTTATCAATCATGCTTCATACAGCATTGTGTCACAATCCTTCCCATTCTACTAAAATTATCTTGAAATTTAATTTTCATAAGATGCAAAATATCACCAGTATAGGAAAACACCATATATTGAGTTTTGTTTTTTCTATTTGGAGCATCTTGCTTTTTTCCTGATTTCTTTTTTCTGAAACAATTTAGCAATAAGTATCTTTGTTAGCATATCTTTCTATGCATTTCTGTTTATATCTTTAACATATATCCTAGTAGCAAAATTATTAGGTCAAAAGATACGAAAAAATTTTAATTTCTTGATACAAATAACTATATTACTTCACAGAATGGTCAAATACGTTTATATCTCCACCTTTGTTATGTGAGGTTTTTATCTGTCAATATAATTTTTCATTTTTACCTCTTATCACATTCAGTGTTACTAATTTTATATAGTAAATAGTTGTGTAATTATCTTTACAGAGAGCTGCCTATTCATTTCTCTTGCTCAGTTTAGGGATTCTAGTGCATCTCTGCTTAATTTTTTTTGAGTACATTGACACTAAATAGATTAACTATTTCTTATCAAACTTTGTTGCAAATGTTGTTCCAATTCCTTTAATTGCTATTGTCATGATTTTTTTGCATACATTTTGATGCAATTCAAATATATCATAGGTTTTTTTATGAGTTGTTTTATTAATTGTACAAAGGGTTTTCACTGTGATATTTCCAAGCATGCATACGACATACTTTGATCAAATTCACCCTCTCTATTACTTGCTTATACCCCCTCCAATTTTGGTGGGTTATATTATGCTATTTTCGTACATGCATATGAAGAACTTTAATTACCATTCCCATCACCCTCTCCTTTCCTCTTACTCTCCCCACTGGTTTCCACCCCCTTGTTTCATCCCCCATTTACATTCCTGTCACTTTTGTTAGGTCTAGACTCTGCACATGAGAGAAAATGAGATGTTTGTCTGAGTCTGGCTTATATGTCCAGTTCCAATCATTTTCCTGCAAATGACATGATTTCCTTCTTCTTCATGGCTGAATGATAATCCATTTTGTGTGTTTATACCATGTTTTCTTTATCCATTCTTTGATTTATGAGTACCAAGGCTCTTACGAATAGTGTAATTATAAATATGAGTGTGCAGCTATCTCTACTGTACGCTAACTTCACTATGCTATACCAGGACAGTTTTAGTTTTTTGGGGAACCACCATACTAATTTCCACAGTTTCTGAACTAATTTATATTCTCACCAACAGTGAATGAAAGTTCTTTTTCCTTTGCATCCTTACCAGCAATTGTTCTTGTTTCTTGATGATAGCCATTCTGACCATGGTGAGATGGAATCTCAATGTCATTTTGTGTTGTGTTTTTAAACCATGCCCCCCAGGCCTTTTGCTTTAGTTTATTTTTTGGATAAGGTCTTACACTTTTACCCAGGCCCAGTATAGCACTACAGTCCTCCAACCTTTACTCCCAAATAGTTGGGATTACAGACATGCATAACCCTGCCCAAACCTCAATGTTATTTTGATTTGCATTCGCTTATGGCTAAGAATGTTGAACATTTCTTCATCTGCTCATTGGTCATTTGTAGTCCTTCTTTACAGAAGTAGCTATTCAATTATTTGCCTATTTATTGATTGGATTGTTTGTTCTTTCATTGTTTAATTATTTGAGCTCTTTATGTACCTATTTTCTTTTTATGGTATTCGACATTGTTTAAATTGCTCTACATTCTGTACATAGCTACCATAGCACGTAAAAATGAGCCAGGCTCTGACTCACTAACAACAAATCAAAGTCACTTGTCAGGAACAAAAATTTGCAGGAAAAGCTAATCAGCAAATAAGTATGTTTACCCTATCTAAATAATTCCTAGCTATCCTGTATATAAGCACTGTTGAAGAGTCTTGTCCACACTAATGAATTGTGTCTTAAATCTATGCCTTGGATCCTCTTGAGTTCATGGTTCAAAGCACATGCACAGTATTGAATTAGTTATGTCATTTTTTTTAGTTGTATGCTTAATATTTGTAGTAAATATTTGCTGAGCACTTTTTCTGCTCTTGGTCAAATTGCAGAGCATCCCAGATGTAAGCAAGCACATCCCTTAAATTTAAGATTCAGCACTAAAGAGCATATTTAGGTCAGTCATGATGTGGTGAATATTTGGATAAGATAACTCTTCTTCCATCTTTTTGGTATTTGGAGCCATATAAACCATCGGCAATAAAGACCAGAAAAGGAGTACATGTAGAAAGTGAGATGTAAAGTGTAGGTGTTGATTGAGCAACATAAACAAGATGTAAAATAAGTTGTGGAGGAAACAAGGTTCACTCTGGAGTCAGGATTTGGAACTAAACTTTCTGAAGTGTATTCAGAGGTCTGCTCCCAGAGGCAACAATGACAAGCCCATTTTGACTCATCTTCAAAACAGTCCCTATCATCCTCTTCCAACTACATTTCTTTAGGATTAAAATTTTTATTTGGATTTGGATTAAAAGCATAATCAAGGACTTGTTCACTGCACCACAATTTTCAAATTTCCAAGATCTTGGCGGGGAAAAAGGCAGCCAAGAACCAAGAAACATAACAGTGGAAGAAATTCTTGTTTTCTGGCAAAGAAAAGAAAGAGATGCCGTTGCTAGCCCTGCTGAACCCCTACCACCTACCCCAACTGCAGATTGATGGAGGTCGTTTGTTTGGTCATTTTACGGGTTTCTTTATAACTTGTGTTAAGACCAAAAACAGCGAAGTGCCCTAGTAAAGAAACAAACTGACTTAGCCCAATGTCTCTTAGTAACTGTAGTCAGTGGCTCTATACCTTAAAATCCCATGATATTTTTCATGTTCCCAATCAGATATGAATTTCCAGATCCTCAAATTATCATATATGTGGCATACACTTCTTGTGTGACCCTCATTATGTATTTCTGATCATTATATTCCCTTGCAGACTCCCCCCATTCCTAACCGATGGGATACATGCATTTACTTCTTATTTCCCTGTGTGGTTGCTGAATGAAATGCTTAGAGAACTGAAATGAGACTGGCTTCTTCTCTGTTTCACATTCTCTCTTTCTGCCTTTTCTAATTTCCCCAATTTGTTGAACCTGAGAATTCAAATGCTGAGAAATGTAATAGGCTGGATGTTCATATGCTGAAATTTAATCACCAATATGTTGGTATTAGAAAGTGGGGACTTACAGAGGTGATTAGGTCACAAAAGAGATTAGTGCTCTTGTGAAAGAGACCCCAGAGAGCTCTCTCAACCCTTTCATTTTCTGATTACACAGCAAAAATGCCATCATCTGCGAGCCAGAAAGTGGGCTCTCATGACACGTCAAATCTGCTAGCATCTTATTTTTGAACTTCCCAACCTCCAGCATTGTGAGGACTAAATTTGTCTTTTGACAAGCCACCCAGACTTTTATATTAGAGCAGTCCGAACAGTCTTAGACAAGAAAAACTGAAACACTGCATGCAAAGGAAGAATAAACATGTTCTGATTCTTCTCTAACCCTGGCTGAATCACAACCAAGGGTATGCACATCTGACAGAAGAAAAGTGAAAATCTTTATCAGGCAAATAGCAAATTACCCTGCAGGGTGGTCTGGTACTTCTTCAGTTTACAGACCACAATTCCCTACAACCATATGTAGAGACTGCTGCCTAGTTTACTTAGGATGGGTTAAAAGTCTCGCTTCTCAGCGCCACTCCCCTGTGCACATTCTGAGCATTGAAATTCACAGGGCTCTTCCCCTTCTTTCCTGGCAGGATCATCCAGATTCAGAGTGAGGCTCTTGCTGGCTGACTGTGGGCCAGAGAAAACATGTACTTGGATAGATTATCTGACCTTTATTAAATAATACAATTCCTTAAATTCCACATTTTAGCTATCACAACAACAAGCAAATATGTGCCCCCTGGTATGTGATTGACTCTGAGCTAATCATAACGAACATAAAGTAAACATTGAGGCACTCACAGTCTAATTGGGGGAGATAGACAATTTAATAAGTAATTCAGAACAATGCAGTCATATCACAAAAACAACAAAAAATAGGAACCATTAAAACACTAATTACACAAACATCTTTTTTAAAGCTGGATGTGGTGGCACATGTCAATAATCCCAGATACACAAGAGGCATAGGTAGGAGGATTGCAGTTGAAAGCCAGCCTCAGCAAAAATGCAAAACCCTAGCTGAAAAAGTACTAAAGCAACAAAGGGCTGGTGGCATGGCACAAATGGTAGAACACTTGCCTGACAAGTGTGAGGCCCTGAGTTCAAACCTAGTACCAACAAAAAACATCTTGTTCAAAAACACCAGTAAGAAGTGATTGGCTTTGCCTAGGGCACTAACGGGCATTCATTAAGCACCTCTTGTGCTTCAGGCACTGTGCTAGCACTGGGAAGATAGACAGACATAAACACAGCTCTGCAAGTTAAGTCAAACTGGAGAGAAAAACACAGAACAAATACATAAAGTATAATTACAAACCATGGGAAATGCCTTGAAGAAAAGAAAATGGCAATGAAAAAGGAAGTGATGGGAAGAATTAACTACTATCAAGAGCTCAGGCAGGGAGCTTTCAGAGGAAATGACATTAAAGTTAAGACATTAGAAAAGATAAGGCATTCACCAGGGTAGAAGGTTTGAGGCAGAGAGACGGCTTTTATGAAATCAAGATATAATTTTTTTAAAAGAAGTCTATATGACTTATACAGAGTAAACTAAGTAGGGAGTCATAGAATATAGAAATGCTGAGACTAGAACCAAGCAACTGAGGATATGATAGGCCAGTTAAAAGGATCAAATGTCATTGTAAATAAGGTGGGGGACCCACTGAAGAGTTAAAACAAAGAGGAAGTTCCAAAAGACTCTGAGTCCTTATCATATTTGTAAAATATTATAGGGTACTTTTTACACTGAAGGAACTCCTACGCTCATTTTCAATGATTACCTCTCTTTGTTGAGGATTAGTGGACCACTCTCTTCTCTCTTCTCCTTCTCCCACATTTGCTACATCTGGTACCTGTGTCCCCAGAATCCCTTTCAGCCAAGTCGATCCATAATGTACCCACTTCTTAGATTAGTTTTTCCCCTCTAGCTTCTTGGAAACCCTATCCCCTAGATCTCCTTCCTTTCCTCCAGACCTAGTTCTTACCTCCACTTCTTCTACTTTCCTTAGTTCTTCCCCTCTAGGATTTTTTTTTTTGTACTGTATTCATGGATGAAATGAGGGAAAGAATTAAACTCATTAAATCTGGTAGTACTATGAAGTAAGTGCTTTTCTTTTACTTCTATTTTATATTTGGACTGAATATATGAAATATTTACATTATTATAGAATATGTACATACTTATTTCCTGTTGCACACTTCTAAGATATTTCTAACAGGTATTGCTCCTGTTGAAAAGTATGGTAGAGACACCAGATACTCATCCACATCTGGTGTTCCTCTCCTCTGGACACACAAAAAGATAATACTCCCCCTCCCTTTGCACCAGGTTAAAACCATGTCACTGGCCCATGGGCTATAGGTAAAAGTGACATATGACCCTTCTGAGCACAAGACTCTTAAGAGCCCTCTTCCTCTGCCATATAAATCATGGAGGTCATATGTTTCAGATGGTACAATAGTGTTACCATATAGAAGAGTTACTGAGCTACCTTGACCTGCAGTGAATTTGAATTTGTTGTTAGCATTTTGTAGTGTTTGTTATTACACTATAACACAGAATGTTCTGACTAATTTAAAGACTTTAAGAACTTATCAGACCCCCTTGTGATGTTATACTTATTACCTTGTCAGCAGTCTCATTATTTCCATATATGTGTTTTATTCCCTATCTTTAATGGGAAATTTGATTTGTGAACATTCTTGTTGATTAGTTCTCTCCCTCTCCCTTACCAATGATCCTGTAATAAATAACAATGGCCACTGAGTTAGATAAAACACAGACTAGATAAAATTTATATCACTCTCATTTATTTTCTTCCTTCTTTTCATTCTTGCTAGCTTATTTCCTTTCCTACATCACTTTCTTCTTTCCCTCTCTTATTCATTTCTTCTCTGTTGTCCTTCCTATCTTCTATAAACAATGGCAGCTTAATAATGCTACTGATTACCTCTTGCTTTATTAAAATAATCCCCAAAGCATTAAATTCTCTGTCCTTTTCTATATCATCCCCACCTTTTTTCTTTCCTCATTCTTCCCATCTCAGAACCTCTATCATGTCTCAAGATAACATCCTACATTCCTTTGTCTTTGATACATTTCTGACTGTTTGGGATATGTTGGGAGTAAGCTAGGGTCTTCTGGGTTTCTAGACTTCATAGTGGGACCTAATTTCCTCAAACTTTCCTTATTCTCCATGCATACAATCCACTTTACTATAAAAGTTCTACTATTACCATAATTATTGAAGATCAGGAGATCACAAAGCTTTTGACAAAGGAAAGTCACATAGCTTCAAAGCACATAGTGCAAACCTAAATTCCTGCTTCCTTCTCTAAAGTGGTAATTGGTTCAAAGGAACAAGATTTTAAAGTGCAATAAAAATGAGTAAGCCAACTTTGCTGGCACTGTGTTGCAGGCATTACATGCATATAAAGAGGTGAGATTGGGCAATGGTCTCATTTACCTTCCTATATGACTTGAGTCACCACTCCTGAGGTCTCCTTTATCCTTAAATTTACCTAGTTCTGTTTTTTTCCCCTTTGTCCCTTGTTTTCAGCCCTATATTCAACTGCTGCTCTTACCAGCAGATAGTATTGCTTGATTTTACTCTTCAAAGTCCTCTGTCTGGCATCTCTGTGACTGGGCATCTCCTTTGGCTCCATTTATTCTAGGTTAGCCCTTAGAAGCAAACTTACCTCTGACCTAGCAGAGTAGCTTAAGATAAAATTGGGCATATATGAAATGCCTATGAATAAAACCTTTTAAAAGTAAGCAAAATGGAGTATTTAATCAAAAGCCCATGGTATGTTGGAGGTGGATGGCACTGACTCCCAAGAGCTGATTGTTAGGCTTCCAGCAATCTTGCAAGTTAGTTGTTAAACATAGCCATTATTTAAAAAAGAAAAAAAAGCATTTAAACATACAATTAGCAATATTAAAATAAAGGATATATATAAACATAAAATTCAGTACTTCTAATTACTAGATTTTTAATTTTCTATTTTCTTAGGGTTATGTGCCCCTAAGCTACCTGTATGATTAGAATCCTGTGTAATGATGCATTAGTACACTTATTTCCCAGTTCTGCATTCAGTGATGTGGCAACAGTAAGAGTATTTATACTATGAAAATCAGCGAGTGCTATAGCCCCTTTTCTCCTATTCAATCAGTTGCTAAGCACTTACGAGCATACTACTGCAGTACCTTCCAGACGTGGTTAATGAAGACAAAGGTATGAGGTAGTGGAAATATTCACAGTCACTCCATAGAATCTAGTCTCATATAGCTGCTTTCCCAAACAGGACTGTAAATTACATAGCCAGCAGTTCATATAGTACCTTGCCTTCAGCTGCAGAATTGGACTATTCTTTTCTTAAGCTATGTGGCTTATCCCATCATGATCCAAATCAGGCCAATTGCGAGCATTGAGACTGATTTGAATGGCTTGAGTTTGAGCTACCAGAAAATCCAACCTGTCATTCCTGTCCAAGATAAACAAAGAAGCATGTAGCCCCACTGGTAATCATCTCAGAACTGCAAATGAAAGAGACCGCCCAAGAATGAATGTAAGCCGAGAAAGTAGAACCAAAGAATGGTGAGAGAAAAACTAGGTTCCTAACAAAGTCTTCTCTGAAAAACTCTAATCTCAAACTTTATGTGAGTCAATGAATTTCACATTGCTTTTAATCATGCTGAAATTTATCTTTACTTACCTTCAGATTCCTTTCTGATAATATGGCATGAAATTTGTATCTCCACATGTGGTAATGACAGGAAAAAATGTAAATACTCTTTTCTTCTCATGACTTTATGTGTCTATGTACATAATTCTATAACCAGAGGACAAGGGTGCTACATGCTGAAAATTTTCATTGCACAATTTTATAGCTAACTTACCACTACACTCTGTAAGTAGGGAATCAAGTAATAAGTGCTTAGTGTAAGTTTGTTTAACTGAATTGGTTAGTAAGTGAGGGAAGAATTGTGCAAGAAGCAGAGTAAATCAGAGTAAATTCCTCTTCTCTTCTTTGCCCAAACACTCAATCTGAATTCGTCTGTTGTCACTTGTGAATGTTTCAGGGAAAAAGAAATGAAGCAATGTGGCTGAGTCCAACAGTCCAGTCTCAACTAGAGAATGTTGTAGTTTTCTACTGAAATAGAGTGAAAATTAGCCTTGGTCTTCTAGTTGTTACAAAACACTAAGGAAACTCCTTTGGTCTGTGTTTTCATGATGCCGAGTATTTGGATAAGAACTAAAATGTGCTGTCAACATGTCTCAAATGATCCACACATGCAATACCACATCAACAAAGTATCCAGTTACTTAACTGGACTTCTCATTGTCATTCCAGGAGTTTGGGTTGCTTATATCAGTGAAAGTGGTGAAAAGGATTTGTGACAGTCCCATAATTGTGTCACACACTCTCTGAATGAACCCAGCCCCTTGTGACTCGAGGGAGATAGATTTGGAAGGCTGGCAAATCAACATGAGTGGTCCCAGTTATATTTCAAGACAGAAAGAGAAAATAAACACGAGAATAGAAGTATTGATTGCTTCTGCTTTCCTACCCACTCCCTATTTTCTTTGCTCTGCAACCATACCACTGTCCAATACACAGTATATACTACTTATTTATTTTTTACTTTAATTCTCCATTTCCCAGAAAAAAATTCTAAGACGGAAAGAGTTTATCTCTATTTTTGTTCACTGCTGTATTTCTAATACCCAAAACAGAACCTGGTACATAGTAAATGTCCAATAAGTATCTGTTGAACAAATGCCCTGTATAGGGTAGCCATTTGTCAATTAATTCATGTATCAGAAACTAAAATGTCCTAGTGGAAAAAATAAAGTTTCTTTTTCAGACTAAATTATAAGATCCTGAGCCTTAATGGCCCTACTACAACCTGTATGACTATAAACAATTAGCTTTACCTTCTTTTTTTTTTTTCTTCCTCTGGAAAATAAGGATAACTATACTACCATATAGTCTTCAAAAGCTCGCAAGCATCTCCAAAGTGGCATTAGCTGTAAAGTATTAGCTCGGACACTCAAACAGGAGCTTAGCATAGATGGTTTTGAATAAAATTAAACAATAATGTCAGTTGTTCTTTTATTTATCAAACTGACAAATTTAAATTTTTGATCTTAAAAAGATAAATTTTAATTATCAACCATTTCCGAACAAAACTGCCATTCTTGACACTTTGAATTTGTCCTCCAAGGAAGAGTTTTTTAAAAAATAAAAATAGACAAATTCAGCCTGATCTTATTTATACATGTGAAATGTCCTTTCTCCTGAGTAATCACCCTTTCCCTTCAGTAATTACCTTCAGGTTTTTTTGTTGTGGAAATTTTAATCTTTCCCTTCAAGTTCAATTCTACCTTGCAGGGTCTCTCTTTTCCATCTTTAAAATGAAACCCTGTACCTTTAATAACAGAGACCTGGTGAGAGGTTTCTTTCCAAATTTGTTCCCTGGCTTCCAAGTGACGAAACCAGCTGTAATTTGAGAGCCCCAAGATCCTCGGGATATCTTTAGCCAAAGGAAAAGCTCCGCATTCCCACCCAGTCCGGGAGTTGAAATATTGTCAGAAAGCAAGAGCCTTCTCTTTAACTGCATGCTCTATCTCCCAGGAGCGAGAGGGAACTCCAAGAGCGAGGGGCAGCAGGGCGGGCGACGTGCCAGCTTTCTGCAAAAGCTCCCCGCGCCCCCTCCCCCCGCCCCACCTCCACACCCCTTCGGGTTGTGATCTGGCTGGAAAGAAGCCAGACGGAGTTCCAGCCGCTGAGCCAAAGTAAAGGCAGAGCGAGGTGCATCCTGCGTCTTTGCGCGGCTGTGCTACCCAGGCGCAGTTGCGCAGAGCCACATGAAGCCTGCTGGGGAGCGGGGACCAGGGTGCACCAAGCCGGCGGGGACCGAGGAGGACGCTGTCTCAGAGAGGCACTGACTCCCAAGTCTTCTCCGGGGTCCCTAGTCATCCTGAATTTCCAGAATGGTGTTCCTGAAGTTCCTCTGGATGGGTTTCTTCTGCCACCTGTGTAGAGGATACTTTGATGGTCCCCTCTACCCAGAAATGTCCAATGGGACTCTACACCACTACTTTGTGCCCGATGGGGACTATGAGGAGAACGATGACCCCGAGAAGTGCCAGCTACTTTTCAGGGTGAGTGACCGCCGGCGCTGCTCCCAGGGGGAAGGGGGCCAGGCCAGCAGCTTGCTGAGCCTCACTCTCCGAGAGGAGTTCACCGTGCTGGGCCGCCAGGTGGAGGACGCTGGGCGCGTCCTGGAGGGCATCAGTAAGAGCATCTCTTACGACCTGGACGGGGAGGAGAGCTATGGCAAGTACCTGCGGCGGGAGTCCCACCAGATCGGGGATGCCTATTCCAACTCCGACAAGTCCCTCACCGAGCTGGAAAGCAAGTTCAAGCAAGGCCAGGAGCAGGATAGCCGGCAGGAGAGCAGGCTCAATGAGGACTTCCTGGGGATGCTGGTCCACACCAGGTCCCTGCTGAAGGAAACGCTGGACATTTCTGTGGGGCTCAGGGACAAATACGAGCTGCTGGCCCTAACCATCCGGAGCCACGGGACAAGGCTAGGTCGGCTGAAAAATGATTATCTTAAAGTATAGGTTCAAAGGCATAAATGCCAGGGAGAAGGAACTAAATCAGCTCCCATTGTGAAAGATGGGAGACAGAGGACCGGGCTAAATTTCCCCTTACAACTGTTATTTTTTATATCCAGATTTGCACTTTGAGAATGAATCTGAGGTCATCTTTAAAAAGAAAGAAAACGTTGAGAAGTTGAGTGGTTATGGTTTTGGTTTTAGTTTTGTACATTATTTATGTGGTTGCTATGGATTACGCACCCGCAAAAAGCAATTTTAAAGCAATGCTTGCTGTCTTTTCTAGGGGACTTTATAATTCTGCAGAGATAACTTGTTTCTGCCATGTCTAAAAGGATACATTTTATTGTAGGGACTGATTTAACTTCTTCATCCTGGAGATTATGTGGAAATGCACGAAGAACATGGTGCATAGTTCCTTTCCACGTGAAGCCCGCTCTCTGGGGTTCTGAAAGCTGACATGACTGTTTTTCAAATGAGGTCCAAGGTGTTGCTTTGCATGTCTGCCTGCCCATGGAAGTTGCTTGTTTCTTCTTTTTTCTCTCTTATTTATTAACGATGGTTTGAGTTCTTTTCCCTTTTTTGTAAGAGCATTATTAAGAACTTATAGGGACTCATCCACCCTTTGCAGGGAGATTTGCAAGGTTCCTCTGTGGGTTTGTGTAAGTTAAAGTGACAACATTTAAGAAGTTTAAGCTTTGTAGTGGTTACTCACTAGTGAAAATGTTGATTTGATATGACTTGCATTGTATGTCTATGCTTTGTCATCAGTGCCACAGTCAATTACAAAGAAATAGATTGTTTGAACACACCCCTCAAATACCTATGATTTAGATTACCAGTGTATTCTTTCTCATTGGGGGTTTTTGCTTATTGGAAACTTGTACTTCAAGGAGGGGATTCTGATTCTATTAGCTCCTTAGCTAAGTTTTATTATTCAGCCAATAAATATGTTTTCATATAATACTGGCTTATTTTCTAATTTACATCTGTAACTTTCATATTTCAAAGAGGGGCAAATGCAAAGGAGAAAGAAGCATGGGCTTGAAGCCAGTTTACTTACAGCATATGATAAGGAAGGCAGAAGACAGCAATGTGTTTTTGGCAATTCTCCTTATCCTGCTCACATTTACCATCCTCACTAGGAAAAAAAAAAAAAAAGCTAGCCTGTGCCAGAACTGTAAATGTGATCTTTGCTTATCCTCCTAAAATTCTAAATTTCCCCCTAGATTCAATTGGAAAAATATATGACAAGGTTTATGTCTTTTATGTCTTCATCATGCAGAGGGAACATTATATTCTGCTACATGAACAGCAATAATGCTTAATAATTTCAAATCTGGTCTGTGTTCTTCAATTAATAGCTTAAAATGTGAGAATGCACTTTATTTCATGTCTTTCCCTCTCCAATCTTCACCTTAAATAAATATGCTTTCCTAAACAGACACAGACACACACACACACACACACGAAAATAAGCGTTCATATTTTTCTGCTCAACAGAGAGCTGTTTTTTTCTATTTCATGTGAATAAACCAGTTTTCTTTTTCTACATGGTATTCAGTATCTTCCTATTATAGTAGGAGAAACCGAGGTCCAGAAGGATAGACTTATCCTCAGATAGTTTTAATAGCCCCAGGTATTTTCTATTTAAGAATAGGAATTTCCACACTGTACTTTTTCAAGGACACTGAGAGATGAGAGAGAGTGACCAGAAGCCTGATCCTTTAGTTAACTATCTTGCTTAAAATAAAAAAGAACAAAGTATGGGACAATAATTAAAATCATAACTACAGTTTATTTTCATTACTCGGGGGCCACATTTTAACTGCCTTGTAGATTTGTGTGTGGGAAGGAGTTAAATGATCATTTAAAAGGGTTTCCTTTTTTATTTGGAACAAATATAGAGGAAAATAGCAGCAAGGCAAAGAAAATGAAATTTGGCACTTAAATGGTTGTAGTTTGAAAACATGCCCTTCTTCCTCAAAAATTTCATATCACTCAGTTCAAAGTGCTCAGGTAGAATCCACAGACATATCAAATGTCATCTTCTTGATTTCCCCAACTTTAATAAGGTATTAGACATCCAATACAGCTGGAGACTGGTTTCCTCATGCGTGTTCATTTCAATCAATTGGTAATGGTTGCTTATGGTATTATGTTAAGAAGGACTCAGATGGCACAGAAGTAGAGTGCTCCCCCCAGTTAGAGGAATTTCCATGGGTACAGAAGGAGAGTGGTGGCACATCTGCTACAAATTTGAAAACCCTGAAATAGATGACATATGAGGTTCCTTCAGCTCTAACATTCTATGAATTCTACAAAACCAGAATGAAATTATCTGGCTTTGAATCATCCTATTAAAGTCTAGATGTACAGCCAGTAATCCTACAGACTCTATCTAAATGTACCAAGAAGACAAATGGGAATTTCCAGGTATAGAGAGGGAGAGGAAACTGTCCTGGAAAGCCAAACTAGGGACTGGTATCACAAGGATTTTCTAACCCTCTCATGGTGGGGAGCCACCCAACTCAGATCATTCCTCCCCACTTCCTCATTATTCTCATTACAAGTTGTTATTCACACAATGACAAATGCTCTTTCAAAGCAATGGTCTTTTATTTCTCGGGCAATGAATATTTTGAGTCTCTGAGGAACACCACATACTCTCTTCCCTGAGAAGTATACTTACAAACATATCCATAATCTGCTCCAGGCACTGAGCTAGGTTGTGGGTAATTCTGGGACATTACAAAGTCTTGAGATCTCCTCTACAGACAGAAGTTTAAAAAGCCTCTTAGAATTTTATTTGAGTCTGGAAACCATTGTTACTGTTGCTGTTGTTATTATTTTTAGATGTAGTAACAACAACAAAACAGCTAGCTTTTTTAAAAAGACAATATTATTGGTAAGGCTGAGTGCTAAGAACTGGGTTATTTTCTTAATTCTAATAATAAACTGCGTGAGAAATTTTATAAAAGGAAGTATGTTAGTCACTTTTCATTGCTGTGACAAAAAACTTAGACATTCATCTTTTATGGAAGGAAAGATTTATTTTGGTTCACAGTTTTAGAGGTTTTAGTCCATGGTCATCTGGCTCTATTGCTTCTGGACCCTTAAGGCAGAACATCATGTCAGAGTGAGTATGGTGGAGCAAAGCAGTTTAACTCATGGTGGCAGCAAGAAACAGAGACAGAGAGAGAGAGAGAGAGAGAGAGAGCAAGGTGCCCCTGATAAGATATATTCCCCAAGTGTGTGTCTCCAAGGACTAGGTCCAACCTCCTAAGTTTTCATCAACTTCCAATAGCCTATCAAATTATGAACTCATCAATGAATTAATCCATTGATGAGTGAGGTCAAGACCTCATGATCCCAACAGCCTCACTTCTGAACACTGCTGCATTAGGGACCAAGCCTTTCACATATTAATTTTTGTGGGACATTTGAGATCCAAACCATAACAGGAAGTAACACATTTTATAAAAGTGTATAATGCATTTCAAGCACTTAGAACAGTACCTGAGACAGAGTAAACTAACAATAGATGTTAGTTTCTTGTTGTTATTACCATTTTTTATTGTCATTATTTTTATGTCCGAGGCCCAGAAATCCTAGATACTTTCTCCAAGATTAAAACTGTGCGATGTCTTATATAGATCACCATACTGTCACTTTCTTTGATGATTCTCTAGTGAAATAGTGAAATACATGTTCAAATAAATGAAAAATATTGAAAACAGGGATTCACTGATACCCATTCCAAATGCTCTCCTCTACTGTTCCAGTGCTTGATACTACCTGGCAGTAGAAGACGATTGACTCCTCTGTTTATACAATTACCCGTAATACTTCCCTGTGAGCTGCATTGTTCAATACCACTAATTCCCTCCATCTAACAATGGGCATATTTCAGTATAGCTACTTTGAAACATTCTGTAGGTATCTGTGGTCTTTTGATGGAACATACCAGGCCATTTTAGCCTCTGCAATGGCCAAGCCAGACCCATAGAAGTCATCAGAAACCATCAGGAGCTAGTAGGTGCCTTATGCACGGCAGCACCAAGAGGCCATCCAACAGTTCACATACTTTGCATTGCATTTTAAATTCTTGTTTACAATTCTGCCAAGGCAATGGGCACAAAACACGCTGACAGAAGATTTTAAATTTAGATTATAAACTATTTTAATAAGTCATAAATGTATCTATGAAAACCACTGACAGTATGAAACCACCCTAAAGGATGGTGTGATCAAAATTCAGTGGGGGATTTTTTAGAGGCTATTAAAGTCTTCTTGACATGGAATATTACCTGGGTAGGATATAGAAATGCTAAATGTGTTTCACAAATGTTTTAATATAAAAGGGAAAACAACTGAAAATACAAGGAGTTGTGGTTACACATAGGATACAGAAATGTATGAAAACAATTCACCAGAATTGGATTCTGTAAACTACCTTAGTCAGTTTGAAATTGGGCAGTCCTAAGGGAATACTATTTCTAAAGTCAGGATCCTGGTGAGTATGTCCTTTATCTAGTATTTTAAATGTGCCGCCATACAAGGCACATAGAATAGAAACAGCATAGATGTAAAAGGAAACTTATCCATAAACAAGGATTTCAAAGGCAGCAGATTGAGGGACTGGAAAATGCACACGTTTCTATGAAGGCCCATCAAGAGTCGAAATTAGAATTGTCTGGAAAATGTAAAGCTATAGGCATAAAATAAGAATTTGGTATAATCACACTTTTAAGAGATATACAGGTTTCAGCATTGCTGTTAGTTAGTATGATGTTTCATCTTTATATCATTTCCCTATCTACAAAAGTCAGACCTGCTGAATGGTAATAACCTGGAACGTATAACAAGCATAAAAAAGAAAAAAGCATCCACATTCTTAAACTACCTCTGCCACACTCACTATTTTCATCTTGATGTGCATTCTTTCCATATTTTTCCTGCACATTGATGTATCTTTTTTTCTTTTGAAAAATAATATTATGAGGAACACATTGCTTTCTAGGCAATGGCTACTTGGAGCATTAAATGTGTTTGTCTGCATAAATCTTTTGTAAATGCTTGCATCTATCCACCAGGCTTCAAGACTTGGTTCTAGATCTTATCCCACATTACATTAGCCATACAACTTTGAAAGAGCCCCTTAAATGTTCTGAAATTCAGTCAGTTTGTCTGCAAAATAAAGACAAAAATAACTAGCATTTGTTGAACACATACTGCTCAAAGTATTTTCCATACATAGTTTTATATAACCTTCCCAGGATTGTATTTCAAATAGATATAATATTTTATAAATTTTTCAGATAATGAAACTGAAAGGCAAAGAGGTTAAAGGACTTGCCCAAAATTTCACAGCTAAGCAGGAATGGAATTAGGATTTAAAAACAGAGTTGTCTGATTTCTATACTTCCAAAATAACTTCCAAATGATGCTTTCTCATCCTGAAGGCAGGAGACTGGACGCATGATTTTTTTGAACTCACTTCCTTTCTAGGATCTCCTGGTAAATGGCATGTGAAATTAACTTTTTCCTTACATGATTTTCTGAATTGAAAAATTCAAATCCAAGTTATCTCAAAGAAAATTTTTCTTTCTGTGCTTGATTTTATATTGGGTGAAATATAAATTCCTTACACCTGCATGACGCACTCTGATTCTTTGCCTAGGAGCAACTGGCTCCATATCAAATGTCACATATCTCAAGCACTTTCACATGTATGGTCACATTTGACCATAACAAACTTTATATATGATAAACTGGCAAAGACACTTCATAGTATTTACCATTTGACAGATAGTAGGCCAATGTTTACAGATAGGAAATTATTTTGTCAGTGCTTCCTGAATCCAACTATAAAGATTCTTCACCAATGTATGCCTGCCAAACTGAAAAATATATGATATTAGGCAGTGCTATATATTATTTTAGATAATATGGTTTTAAAAGACCTCCCTAAACAAGAAGGACAGATATTTGAAGTAAGCCTGAACTCTTGAGTACAAGGCAAAAATGTATACATCAAAGCGAAGAGTGTCCCTGGTAAGATAAGTACAAAATCCACCAAACAGGAGCAATTCTATATGTTTGAGAGCAATAAAGAGAAGAAAAAGGCAGTGGGGCTGTAGCAGAGTAAATCAGAAAAACAGTTAAATAGTTTGAGTCCAGAAGTGAGGCTAGGAAATAGAGGAACTAGAAGGCCACCATTAGAAATTTGTAAATTATTCCAATTTGTATTGGAACGTATGGGGGAATCTAATTAGGACAGTGCTATAGATCAGACTTCCACAAAAAGACTACTATAGAAGAACCAATCAGTCTGTAGGGCCACTCAGTCAGGTGGTTACTAGATAATACCAATTATAGATGATGGAGGAGTAAGGAAGTAGTGATGAAAATGGCAGGGATTTATCTTCATCCTATACAAATATGTCTCTCTTACTCTTTCCAGCCTTCTGTTGAATTGATCTAATTCCACAACTCTTGGTTTCATTTATTCTCTTCCTTCTCACTCAAATTTGCTATCTACCTCTGATTCTAGACCATCTCCCCCAAGGGATTAGGACATCTATGACTAGGATATAGCTTCTCTTCCTGACTATATTAGGTAACATATAGACCCCAACTGACTCCTCTGCCTCTACGCTTCAGTTCTGAACAGTCATTCCAAGCTCTATGTACCCTGTTTGATGGGCTAGAATAGAAATAGAATTATAAAGGTAGAGCTATGTACTCAAATACAGGCATGCCTCACATGTTTGCCTGTTACATAAAAATGATGATTACACTAAATTTTAGACATCATCCAGTATCAAGCATCATTACTGTGTCTCCATTATGCATATTTCTTATGCATATGCAAGAGCTTATCTACATAATCTGCATTTAAATAAAAAATGCTGTCTTGTGGATTTCCAGTAACTTTAGTATTTTAAGTTGTCTTGAATTCAGCATAGGCATGGAACATTCTATTTTGACTATAGTTAGCATTTACATTGATAGCTTACATATTTCACCATCACCCTTATTTTGCTTTTCTATGAAAACCAGAAGATATTTCATATATCAACAGCTTTTTGTTTATGGAAAGGAAACTGAGAGCAATGATTAATGAGGTAAAGTCTCCACAATCCAGGGTTGGCAGTAATAGTTTGCATTTTCCAGTTGTGAAAAGTTTCCTCCTGCAGGCAGTTAAAGAAATGTGTTTCCTGAATGTCTTCTCTTGCTTTGATCTTTGCCCAGCTCTCATTTGAAGACCAAGCTACAGGAGTGTTCCACTCAACTGCCAAAAATGTATGCTGTGCTGGCAGCCACACTGCATCAACCACTGACATTTTCCACAAGATTCTACTACAGATTAAATCATGATGAACAGAAAACCTAGTGGATTTGCTTTGCTTTGAATTGTTTTTCTGCCCAGCAATGTGTCACTTTTATCCTTCTCTGTTCCCTTCTCCACATGGCCTCTGCCAAGTTCTTCCTGTCTTGTTCTCTCCTCTCTTTGCCATCTGAATTCACTGTTAGGAACATGGGAAGTAGAGACAGAGCCCAATTCACACTGTGCCTCTGCAACTTATTAGGTGGGAAATCCAAGCCTCAGTTTCCTACACCATAGAGTGCATGCATGTTTTGCATGATTCTTGAGAATTTGAAAAGCCAATCTATGGAAAGTGCTTACAATCATACTAAGCAAAATTTACTGCTACTCTCACCCATTGTGGCAATGTGTGCCTCACCAAGAGAACCTTCTTCTAAGGGATTTTCAAGAGGCTTTAGACATCCTATATATTTCCTATGAAAATAACCAATCTTCTCCTCCTGGTTCTAAGCAGGCCTCTCAGAAGTCAATGCTGTGTTTGTTCCTATTCGCATAAAGGAGGTTTTTTTATACATGTGTTTATATCACAAACATTACCTCCCTATCTGGTCAAAAAGAATGAATGCTGCAGCAGGAAATAACAGTTAGAAAATTGACTTGCTCTACATTTTCAAATATTAATTGTGCCTTTGCTGTATGCCTGGAATATAGTGACACACAATGAAGAAACTGAGGAATTCTCAGGACATGGACAGTTACAGAAGGAGAATAGCCAAAACTTTGCAATAAAGCTTCCAAATGAGAGAGAACAAGAACATTAATTTCTAAGATTTATTGAGCACTAGCTACATGTTACATCCTGGGTACCCTGGAAAAAGTCCAGGTTTTAGGCCCATAAAACTGAAAGCCAGTCCTTCTTTGTAGTGAAAGTTTCAAAGCAATCCCAATACAGAAAGCATTAAGGTGGACCACGAACCTTTTTTGTAACCCCAGACTCTCACCGTATAGTTTGCTACCCATCAATGAGTGACAGGACTCTGTAGCCTGCAGCATGAGTTTGCAAGACCAGTTGGACTGATCAGACCCTGTTTCAGCTCTGATGTAAGTGGTCTTCACCGTCACTGAGAGTACCTGGGGACATCTGCATGTTGCTTTGTAGACTACTTGCAGTGAGAAGGCAGCTTTGTTTTTCTCTGACTTGCCTGCTTCTCAACACATATCTTTTTCTGGGTTGCAAGGCAAGAGGCTTGCAAAGGAGTGAAGATAGAACATATGGCCCTTCCAACATATGCTGAGAAAACATTTAATCTGCACCTTCCTTAACACAAAAGCAGATAATCTGGCCCAGTGAGTGATAATATGTGCATCGAATTAGCTATAAATATAAAAAACAGAGAGCTATATTTCTTCTCTAAGCTAAAGGCATTTTGGTCATGTGAAAAACTTTAAAAATAGAACAATTTTTTAACTGTTTGGCTTAACAAAAACTCATTCAGGCTAAGAAATTGGCAAAGGCCATACTAATGATAAATACTTATCCCATAATCACATTTTCCATAAACGTTCAAATTTCCAAGAGTTTCACCATAAAAAGAATCTCAGTGACAAATCTGGACAGCCCACAATAATGGCATAATATTAACAGAATGTCAGCATTTATAATTCCTCTGTAAAATATCTTACCATTTTTTGCAACCACCACTTCTGCCTTTAAATCATTGTTTTAGATGCTATTTTTCAAAGAAGTGATTAACTCCTTTGTTTGTTCAACAAACATTTTTTGAACACCTACTATGTACAGTTACTGTATTAAACTCAGAGGAGAAATATATAAATATAAAATATATCACATGCATAAAAATAAATAACATTTTATACTACTTACTATGTGCCAAGAGCTCCATTATAAGCATCTCATAAATATTAAACACAAGTACATAAAACAACTCTTTATAAGAGTTGCTTGTATATTACTCAACTACCTGTTTGGAATATCACCTGATTCTTACACCAACCCTTTTTTCATCCCTGATCTGCAGGCATGCCTCAATCTCATCACCAGCTGCTGGCCCATCCTGCTCTCTAATGGAACCATGATTCTGGAAGACCCAGAACATCTTCAAATCAGGAGTTCAGGAGCATATAGAGTTTTCCTTCAGCAATCCCAAGAGCTAAAAAACAAACTTTGGATTCAAATGAAAAAGAAAAGTAAATTAACAAGATGCTCAAGTTTCCAGGATTAAGCCAATCAACCTAAGAGTGAAACTCTAAACTTCAACATTATGTTAACCTCTGACAGGCTAACATAGGAATAAAACTATACTTTTATTACATCCCTAGCTAGAATTTTTGTCCCAGAGTGCTACATAGTCTGAGAACATTAGAGCTAGAAATAACCTTTGCAAATGGAAACACTGAGACCTAAACAGATAAAGAAGCTTATTCTAGCTCATATCAATTTCTAGTATTAAGAGCAGGAAGTCACTGTTGGTGAGAATGTAAGCTAGTACAATCACCATGAAAAGTAGTATGGAGGCTCCTCAAAAAACTAAAAACAGAACTGCCGTATGATGGAGCAATACCACTCCTGGGCATGTATCCAAAGAAATGTAAGTCAGGATACAATAAAGACATGTGTATACCCATGTTTATTTTTATTGCAGCATTATTCACAATAGCCAAGCTATTGTGGAAACAGCCCAAATGCCCTACAACTGATTAAAGGATTAAGAAAAAGTGGTATATGTATATACATATATATATAAAACAAAATATTACTCAGTCATAAAGGATAAAATTTTGTCATTCACAAGGAAATGGATGGACCTGAAGAACATCATGTTAAGTTCAAGAAGTAAGCCAGGTTCAGAAAGACAAAGGTCACATGTTTTCTCTCATTTGTGGAAGACAGACCTAAATACAAATATAAGCATTATTATATGATATATATGATATGATCAGTATATAGATAGATAGATAGATAGATAGATAGATAGATAGATAGATATGCCTGATCATGTCTCCAGTAGTGGAACTGTTAGAGGAGACTGAGGAGGAGAAAAAAAAGAAGATAATGATAGATAGTAAATAATATTGAAATACATCACATCTTCATAGGAACAAGACACAAGGAAATGCACAGAAAACAATTGAACTATGTGAGGTAGGAGGAAAAGGGTAAAGGAGAGTAATAGAGGGGGTTAGACTGATTAAAGTACAACATATTTACAGGTAAAATACCAAGGTGAAACCACACTGAACAATAAACAGACATTCCAACAATAAAGAACAGGAAAGCAGAAAAGATCATGTTAAGGTGAGGGCACTAGTGTGAAAAGGAGAGTAAATGAAGAGGGTAAAGGAGGGTGAATATAGTCAATGTACTTTCTATACATGTATGAATATGGAATGAAACCTGTCAGTCATTTTAAGAAGAGGAAGAGGCAAAGCGATGGAAGGGATTAACTGTAACAGGGTACATTGCACACATATATGGAAATCTCACAGGGAACCCCCCCAACCCCATACAACTCTTATATACTAGTAAAACATTTTAAAGAAAGAGTGGGGAGTCCAAGAAGGTGGCTAGAGGGAGGAAGCAGAAAGCATGCTTCCTAAAGTAAAATCTTGGAGAGATGTTGGAGATACACCTTACAGGAAAAACCACCAAGAAGAAGCAAAACTTTGACTCCTCCACACCTCCAGCCTGTGCATAGATTCTCCACTTCACATTAAACAGAGAAACCAGGAGGGCTCCCACACTGCTGCCAGACTCCAGTGCCCAGACGGCTTGGGAAGACATGGACCACAAGGTGAGCTAAGTGGCACACAGTACTCCCACAGACAACCCTGGTCCAGATCAGCACAGCCCCCTGGACAGACTGACACCAACCCAGGGAAAAAAGAAAAAAAACCTGAAAAATAAGCAATAACAACAAAAAAGACACATAGCAAAGAGGACAGGGCGCCCTGATTGCTGAAGTGGGGGAAGGGAAATCCCTCACAACAAGCCGGCTGGAGAAGGCAGGAGTGGCTGCACACACACAGTAATCAGGAGCAGGGAAAGCTTGTAAAAGTGGTGGTGGGAGGAAAACTCTACAGGAGGGGGGAAGACCCACTTCCCATGTGAACTGTAAATAAACATGCAGGCCTGAGATGGTGGGTGCAGTGTCACTTCCCCCAGTGTGCTCGGAAAGGGGAAAGCTTGTAGCAGTGGAGGTAGCACTCAGGAGAACTCTAAGTAAACAAAGCCTGAGGGGCTAGGTGAGTGTTAAGCTCACTCCTAAGATCTGTATAAATAAAGACTCCAGCAACAACAGGCTGACAGCAGCACACAGGTGAGCCACAACCTCAGATAGCCATTCACAGAACTGTCTCCAGACTCTTTTTTTTCTCTCTTCCTTTGATGAGACAGCAACCAAACTACACCTGCATGCTGAAAAACCTACGGAAACTGTATTGCATTTGAATTTGGGAAACTTTGTGGTTTTTTTTTTGTTTTGTGTTGTTTTGGTTTTTTTAGTTTTTTTTCACCTTTGATGAGAATGACAGAACTACTTCTGAGACACCATCTCCAGGAATGGAGGCTGTGGGACTAACACCAAAATTATTAAGACTGAAACTTTATTGCATTTGAACTTGGAGATTTTTTTTTCATTTATTTACTTTATTTTTCTTCAATCTCCTCTATGTCTCTCTAATGCCTTTTCAGCTTACTCTTGATTAGTACACTATCTCTCCTTGTTTATATCTTTGAAACTTTTGTTTGTTTGTTTTGTTTTTTCTACTTGTTTATTTGTTTTTCCCTTTTTCTTTAACTTCTTTGTTTCCATCTCCTCTCACCCTTCCATCCTACATATCACCATTGTTATTATTACAAGCTAGAAAATACTTAATTGCACACATTACAGGGACAATAACAACACCAAGGGCAATGGTGGGAAGACAGAAAAAACAAAGAAACCAGTTTCCCCACAGCAAAAAATTTGTACAGGAACCAGAGGGAAATGAAGAAAACAGATACTCAGATCCAGACTATAACAAAATGAAGATAAACTATGCCAAAGCACCCAATGAAGCACACAAGAACAATCTAAAAGAAGAAATATTACAGGTAATCAATGAGAATTTTGTAGAGATGATACTGGATATGGTCAACCAAAATGTACAAAAGACACTCAAGAAATTCCAAGATAACAAAAATAGAGAATTTGAAAAAGTACAAGAAGAAATAAAAGAAACCATAGAAACACTATATAAACACCAAGGTGAAACAAAGAAAATGATTAATAAAGAGATAAATGAACTCAGGACAAAAGTAGACAACATTAAAGAGGAAGAAACTCAGGATATGAAAACCTCAAAAATAGAACTAAACAGAATTGTAGAACAAAATGGAAGACCAATCTAGCAGAATAGAACAAGCAAAAGACAGAATCTCAGAACTTGAAGATGAAATGGTAATTAAAGGAAAAACCAAAGAACTTTAACACCCCATTATCATCAACACATAGGTCATCGAAACAAAAAGATCAATAAAGAAATCCAAGATCTAAAATATACAATAGATCAAATGCACCTACTTGATGTCTACAGAACATTTCATCCAACTTCTACACAATATACATTCTTCTCAGCAGCCCATGGAACCTTCTCCAAAATAGATCATATCCTAGGGTACAAAGCAAGCCTCAGCAAATATAAGAAAATAGAAATTATACTGTGGATACTATCTGATCATAATGCACTAAAACTAGAACACAACAACAAAAGTAAACACAAAATACATGCAAACAGCTGGAAACTGAGTAACTCATTGCTTAATGAACAACAGGTCATTGATGAAATAAAAGAGGAAATTTAAAAGTTCCTGGAAGTCAATGAATATGAAAACACAACCTACCGGAACCTATGGAACACAGCTAAGGCAGTCCTGAGAGGAAAGTTTATAGCCATGAGTGCATATATTAAAAAGACTGACAATTCCCAATTCAATGACCTAATGATACATCTCAAATTCCTAGAAAAACAAGAACAAGCAAATCCCAAAACAAATAGAAGGAGAGAAATAATAAAAATAAGAGCTAAAATCAATGAAATAGAAACCAAATAAACCATACAAAGAATTAATGAAACAAAAAGTTGGTTCTTTGAAAAAATAAACAAGATTGATAGACCCCTGGCAAACCTTACTAAAATGAGGAGAGAAAAAACCTAAATTAGTAGAATCAGGAATGTAAAAGGGGAGATAACAACAAACACCATAGAAGTCCAGAAAATCATCAGAGACTACTTCAAGAACTTATATTCAAATAAATTTGAAAACCTTAAAGAAATGGACAGGTTTCTAGATACATATGATCATCCAAAACTGAACCAAGAGGATATTAATCACCTGAATAGATCTATAACACAAAATGAAATTGAAGAAGCAATCAAGAGTCTCCCCAAAAAGAAAAGTCCAGGACCTGATGAATTCTCTGCTGAATTCTATCAGACCTTTAAAGAAGAACTGAGACCAACCCTCCTTAAATTGTTCCACGAAATAGAAAGGGAAGGAAAACTGCCAAACGCATTTTATGAAGCCAGTATTACACTTATCCCAAAACCAGGCAAAGACACCTCCAAAAAGGAGAACTATAGGCCAATCTCCTTAATGAACATTGACACAAAAATCCTCAACAAAATAATGGCAAACTGAATTCAACAACACATCAGAAAAGATTATTCACCATGAACAAGTAGGCTTCATCCCAGGAATGCAGGGGCAGATCAACATATGAAAATCAATAAACGTAATAAACCACATTAACAGAAGCAAAGACAAAAACCACCTTATCATCCCAATAGATGCAGAAAAAGCCTTTGATAAGATCCAACACCATTTCATGATAAAAGTTCTAAGAAAACTAGGAATAGGAGGAAAGTACCTCAACATTATAAAAACTATGTATGACAAACCTACACCCAACATTATACTTACTGGAGAAAAACTCAAATCATTCCCTCTTTAGAGGAACTAGACAAGGATGCCCACTATCTCCAGTCCTATTCAACATAGTACTGGAATTTCTAGCCAGAGCAATTAGGCAAGAAGAAGGAATAAAAAGAATATAAATAGGTAAAGAAACTGTTAAAATATCCCTATTTGCAGATGACATGATCCTATACCTTAAAGACCCAAAAAACTCTACTCAAAAGCTCCTAGACACCACCAATGGCTATAGCAAGGTAGCAGAATATAAAATCAATGCAGAGAAATCATTAGCATTTCTATACACTAATAATGAACAAACTGAAAAATAATATATGAAAACAATTCCATTTACAATACCCTCAAAAAAAATCAAATACCTAGGTGTAAACCTGACAAAGGATGTGAATGACCTCTACAAGGTAAACTATAAACTTCTGAAAAAAGTGATTGAGGAAAACTATAGAATGTGGAGAGATCTCTCATGCTCATGGATTGGTAGAATCAACATAGTAAAAATGTCTAAACTCCCAAAAGTAATCTACATGTTTAATGCAATTCCCATCAAAATTCCAATGACATTCACTAAAGAGAATGAAAAATCTACCGTTAAATTTATATGGAAACACAAGAGGCCATGAAGAGCCAAGGCAATACTCAGTCAAAAGAACAATGCAGGAGGTATCACAATACCTGACTTCAAACTATATTACAAAGCAATAACAATAAAGACAGCATGGTACTGGCACAAAAACAGACATGAAGACCAGTGGAACAGAACAGAGGACCCATATATGAAGCCACACAACTATAACCAACTTGTCTTTGACAAAGGTGCTAAAAATATACGATGGAGAATAGGCAGCCTCTTCAACAAAAACTGCTGGGAAAACTGGTTAGCAGTCTGCAAAAAAACGAAACTAGATCCATGTATATCATCCTATACCAAGATTAACTCAAAATGGATCAAGGATCTTAATATCAGACAACAAACTCTAAAGTTGATACAGGAAAGAGTAGGAAATACTCTGGAATTAATAGGTATAGGTAAGAACTTTTTCAATGGAAACCCAGCAGCACAGGAATTAAGAGATAGCATAGTATATGGGACTTCATAAAACTAAAAATCTTCTGCTCAACAAAAGAAATGGTCTCTAAACTGAAGAGAACACCCACAGAGTGGGAGAAAATATTTGCCAGCTACACATCAGACAAAGGACTGATAACCAGAATATATAGGGAACTTAAAAAATTAAATTCTCCCAAAATTAATGAACCTATAAAGAAATGGGCAAGTGAACTAAACAGAACTTTCTCAAAAGAAGAAATTCAAATGGCCAAAAAACACATGAAAAAATGTTCACCATCTCTAGCAATAAAGGAAATGCAAATTAAAACCACACTAAGATTCCACTTCACCCCTGTTAGAATAGCCATCATTAGCATCACCACCAACAACAGGTGTTGGTGAGGATGCAGGGAAAAAGGAACCCTCTTACACTGCTGGTGGGAATGTAAACTAGTACAACCACTCTGGATAAAAATTTGGAGGCTACTTAAAAAGCTAGACATTGATCTACCATTTGATCCAGCAATACCACTCTTGGGGATATACCCAAAAGACTGTGACACAGGTTACTACAGAGGCACCTGCACACCCATGTTTATTGTAGCACTATTCACAATAGCCAAGTTATGGAAACAGCCAAGATGCCCCACTACTGACAAATGGATCAAGAAAATGTGGTATCTATACACAATGGAATTTTATGCAGCCATGAAGAAGAATGAAATGTTATCATTCACTGGTAAATGGGTGGAACTGGAGAACATCATTCTGAGTGAAGTTAGCCCGGCCCAAAAGACTAAAAATCGTATGTTCTCCCTCATACTCGGACATTAGATCAAAGGCAAACACAACAATGGGATTGGGCTTTGATCACAAGATAAAGGCGAGAGCACACAAGGGAGATAGGAAGATAGGTAAGACAGCTAAAAAACTAGATAGCATTTGTTGCCCTCAATGCAGAGAAACTAAAGCAGATACCTTAAAAGCAACTGAGGCCAATAGGAAAAGGGGACCAAGAACTAGAGAAAAGGTTAGATCAAGAAGTATTAACCTAGAAGGTAACACACATGCACAGGAAATTAATGTGAGTCAACTCCCTGTATAGCTATCCTTATCTCAACTAGCAAAAACCCTTGTTCCTTCCTATTATTGCTTACACTCTCTCTTCAACAAAATTAGAGATAAGGGCAAAATAGTTTCTGCCAGGTATCAAGGGGATGGGGAGAGAAGAAGGGGGAAAGAGGGGTTAGGGAGGAGGTGGAGGAAAGGGGGAGAAATGACCCAAACATTGTATGCACAAATGAATAAAAAAAAAAAAAAGAGTAGGAAGCCATATTAATTGCAAACCCATAGAGGGTCAAGCTCATCCTGTTCCTGATCTTCCCTAGTACCTAACAGTTCCACCAAGTGATTAAGCAGCACACACTTGAATTCTTCAAGTTATAAGACACTCAGTTTCCCCTAGGCAAGTGTGTACATTCGTACCATAAGAAGTTATTTTACATTCTTATTATAAATTTAACTGACACATAAAGATACAAAATTATATATACTTATGTGGTATTATGTGATGGTTTGATATGTATACATATTGCATAAGCTTAAATCAGGTTAACTATATCTCCTCAAACATTTATTATTTCTTTATGGCAAAAACATTCAGAATCCTTTCTTTTAGCTTTTTGCAATGAGCAGTACATTCTTGTTTTCTAAGGTCACCCTACTATACAATAGCACACCAAAATTTCTAATTCCTGTGTAAGCCTTATTTGATACTCTTTATTCAACCTTTTCCCATTCCTCCTATTTTCTCATTTTCTGGTAGCCACCTTTCTACTTTCAACTTTCACATCAACTCTTCTTGATTCCACAAATAAGTGAGATGTGGTATTTGTCTTCCTGTGCCTGGCTTATTTCTCTTTACATAATGATCTTCAGTTCTCTCCATGTTGTGGCAAATGACAGGATTTCACTCTGTTTTATGGATGAATAGTATTCCATGGTGTATATATACCATACTTTCTTTATCCATTCATCAATTGATGGACACTTAGATTTTTTTCCATTTTGTGGTTTTCTGGGATAATGCCACAATAAAACATTGGAATTTACTGACTGTTTGGTGATGCTAAGCATTTTTCAAATACCTGTTTTCCATTTGTATGTCTTCTTTCAAGAAATATCTCTTTAGGTCTATTGTCCAGTTTTTAATTAGGCTTTTTGTTTATGTGCTATTGAGGTATTTTTATTCATTTATTCACATGTGCATGCATTGTTTGGGCCATTTCTCCCCCATACCCCACACCCCTCCCTCTTCCCTCCAGCCCCCCACACTTCCAGGCAGAACTTGTTCTGTCCTTATCTCTAATTTTGTTGAGAGAAAACATAAGCAATAATAAGAGAGACAAAGTGTTTTTGCTAGTTAAGATAAGGATAGCTACACAGAGAGATTTCTAGCATTGCTGCCATGTACTAATGTGTTACATCCCAAGTTAATTCATTTCTAACTGACCTTTTCTCTAGTTCCTGATCTCCTTCTCATATTGATCTCTGTCACTTTAAGGGTTCTGTATTAGTTCCTCTGCAGTGGGGACATCAAATACTTTTATGTTTTGGGTTTCTTACCTATCCCCACACCTCCCGTATGTGTTCTCCCCTTATCATGTGACCCAACTCCAACAACATTACTGCTTTTGGCCTAGATCTAAAGTCTGCATATGTGGGAGAATACACGATTTTTGGTCTTCTGAGCCTGGCTAACCTCACTCAGAAAAATGTTCTCCAGTTCCATCCATTTACTTGCAAATAATAAGATTTCATTCTTCTTCATGGCTGAGTAGAATTCCATTGTGTATAAATACCACATTTTCTTAATGCATTCATCAATAGTGGGGCATCTTGGCTATTTCCATAACTTGACTACTGTGAAAAGTGCTACAATAAACATTGATATGCAGGTGCCTCTGGAGTAAACTGTGTCACATTCCTTTGGGTATATCCCCAGAGTGGAATGACTGGATCATATGGCAGACCTATGTTTACCTTTTTAAGAAGCCTCAAAATGTTTCTCCAGAGTGGTTGCACCAGCTTGCATTCCCACCAGCAATGGATTAGTGTTCCTTTTCCCCACATCCTCACCAACACATGTTGGTGGTGGTGTTTTTGATGATGGCTATACTAACAGGGGTGAGGTGGAATCTTAGCGTGGTTTTAATTTGCATTTCCTTTATTGCTAGAGATGGTGAGCATTTTTTTCATGAGTTTTTTGGCCATTTAAGTTTCTTCTCTTGAGAAAGTTCTGTTTAGTTCAGTTGCCCATTTTTTATTTGTTCATTGATTTTGAGAGAGTTTAGTTTTTTAAGTTCCCAGTGTATTCTGGTTATCAGTCCTTTGTCTGATGTGTAGTTGGCAAATATTTTCTCCCACTCTGTGGGTGATCTCTTCAGTTTAGAGACCATTTCTTTTATTGTGCAAAAGCTCTTTAGTTTTATGAAGTCCCATTGTCTATACTTTCTCTTAGTTGCTGAGCTGCTGGGATTCTATTGAGGAAGTCCTTGCCTATACCTATTACTTCCAGAGTGTTTCATGCTCTTTCCTGTACCAACTTTGGAGTTTAGGGTCTGATATTAAGGTCCTTGATCCATTTTGAGTTGATACTAGACAGGGTGATAAACATGGATCCAGTTTCAGTTTTTTGCAGACAGATAACCACTTTTCCCAACATTTGTTGAAAAGGCTATCTTTTCTCTATCGTATATTTTTAGTGCCTTTGTCAAAAATGAGATGGGCATAGTTGTGTGGATTCATATCCAGCTCCTCTATTCTGTTCCACTGTTCTTCATGTCTGTTTTTGTGCCAGTACCATGCTGTTTTTATTGCTATTGCTTTGTAATATAGTTTGAAGTCAGGTATTGTGATACCTCCAGCATTGCTCTTTATGCTGAGTATTGCCTTGACTATTCACAGTCTCTTGTGTTTCCAAATGAATTTTAGGGTAGATTTTTCAATCTCTGTGATGAATGTCATTGGGATTTTGGTGGGAATTGCATTAAACATGTAGATTGCTTTTTGGCAGTATATCCATTTTTACTATGTTGATTCTACCGATCCATGAGCACGGGAGATCTTTCCATCTTCTGTAGTCTTCCTTGATCTCTTTCTTCAGGGGTTTGTAATTCTCCTTGTAGAGGTCATTCACATCCTTTGTTAATTTTACTTCTAGGTATTTGATTTTTTTTGAGGCTATCGTAAATGGGATTGTTTCCATCTATTCTTTCTCAGTTTGTTCATTATTGGTGTATAGAAAAGCTAATGATTTCTGTAAGTTCATTTTGTATCCTGCCACCTTCCTGTAGCTGTTGATGGTGTCTAGGAGTTTTTGGGTAGAGTTTTTTTGGGACTTTAAGGTATAGGATCATATCATCTGCAAATAGGCATATTTTGACCATTTTTTAACCTATTTGCATTCCTTTTATGTCTTCTTCTTACCTAATTGCTCTGGCTAGGAATTCCAGTACTATGTTGAATAGGAGTGGGGATAGTGAGAATCCTTGTCTCATTACTGATTTTAGGGGACATGGTTTCAATTTTTCACCATTAAGTATGATGCTGGCTGTAGGTTTGTCATATATAGTCTTTACAATGTTGAGGTACTTTCCTTCTATTCCTAGTTTTCTTAAAGCTTTTATCATGAAGTGGTGTTGGATCTTGTCGAAGGCTTTTTCTGCATCTATTGAGATGATCCAGTAATTTTTGTCTTTGCTTCTGTTAATGTGCTGCATTACATTTATAGATTTACATATGTTGAACTACCCCTGCATCCCTGGGATGAAGTCATCTAGGTCGTGGTGAATGATCTTTCTAATATGTTGTTGGGTTTGGTTTGCCATTATTTTATTGAGGATTCTTGCATTGATTTCATTAAGGAGATTGGTCTATAGTTCTCCTTTTTGGGGGTGTCTTTGTCTGGTTTTGGAATGTGTGTAATACTGGCTTCATAAAATGAGTTAGGCAGTTTTTCTTCCCTTTCTATTTCATAGATCAGTTTAAGGAAGGTTGGTGTTGTTCTTTTTTAAAGGTCTGATAGAATACAGGAGAGAATTCATCAGGTCCTGGACTTTTCTTTTTTGGAGACTCTTTATTGGTGCTTCAATTTCATTTTGTGTTATAGATCTATTCAGGTGATTAATACCTCTTGGTTCAATTTTGGATCATCATAAGAATCTAGAAATCTGTCCATTTCTTCAATATTTTTAAATTTATTAGAATATAGGTTCTCCAAGTATATTGAGACTTTTTTTAGTTCCTTATACACTTTGGATATTTTGCCCTTTGCAGATGTATATTTTGCAAATATATTCTTCCATCCTGTAAGTTGTCTCTTCACTCTGTTGTTTGCTTTTCAGTATGATGTAACTGTACTTGTTTATTTTTGCTTTTGTTTCCTTATCTTGAGGGTCTTGACAAAATTTATTTGCCCAATGTTTCCTTCTAGTAACTTCATGATTCTGGCTTATATTTAAGTTTTTAATCTATTTTTAGTTAATTTTTGTAACTGGTTAGAGATGAGGATCTACTTTACTCTTCTGAATGTGGGTATCTGCTGTTCACAGCACCATTTACTGAGAAGACTGTCCCTTTTCAATGCATGCTCTTTGTACCTCTTTGAAGAATCAGTTGGCAGTAGATTCATGGGTTTACATCTAGACTCTCTATTCTGTTCCATTGATCATGAGTCTGGCTTCATACCAATACCATGCTGTTTTGATTACTGAATCTGAATAGTGTGTTTTGAAGTCAGATAGTGGGATACCTCTTGCTTTAATTCTTTTGCTCAAGATAGCTTTGGCTATTGGTTTTTTTTTTTTTTATAGTTCTATACTAATTGAAGGACTTTTGGTAGTTCTATGAAGAATGTCTTGGTATTTTCACAGATATTGCATTGAATATGTATGCTTTCTTGGATAGCATGGACATTGTAACACATTGACCTTTCCAATCCATAAACATGGAATGTCTTTCCATTATTTGTGTCCTCTTTAATTCCCTTTTTTTATTTTAAACTGAAATCTCCCTTCCTGTAAGTTTCACATTCATAGGCTCACAACCCCTATTTTTCTTTTTCCTATATCAAGTTAATCAAATAGCTTGCAGCTCCTTTGATGATATTCAATATTCCTCATTCCTCCAAGCTTTCCTTAAACAATAAACAATAAAACATAAACAATATCCCAGCTCTCCCTGCTCCAATTTATTGTCAGAAAGAAAAGACTTTTAGTGTTTAAATTCATGGCCTTTGCAGATAGACAAAACCTTGTGTTGGATTTCAGTTCTACTTACATTATTAATATCCAAGAACAGTTTACTTAATTAGACCATATCTTGAGTTCCTTTTACAAATCAGTAATGATGATATCCATTCTTTAAGGTTGTAAGGGTAAATGAGTATAACAACATATGTAAAATTTTATAAGAACCATGTCTATCACTTTGTAGGAATTCAACAAATACATCTGAATAGAGGAGAGAATGAACCTTGAGTTGGGTGATTTGTCTAAAGTCGTCACTGGATTTTGTAGAGTGAATAGTAAACCTGGAAAAGACCCTGTGGGAAAAAAGGGGCAAAGAAAGAATGCAGAAAAGGTACAAAAGAGAACTCAAAACTGTCATGGCCAATGAGCTTTCTATGTAGTTTACCGCCAGCCCTTTCTGTCAGATGCTTACTGGCCACCTACTGAGCAGTGTGCCTCACATTTACTGCTCTTCTCAGTAAGGAAAGGATTTCTAGCTAACCCTGGACATTCACATAAAAGTCTGGCCACATGCAAACGTGAAAGCCCAGACCCCAAGTTATTTTGAGAATGGGAGAAAGGTATTTTATATCTTTTTTTTTTTTCACTCTACAAAAAACAATGGAACAGACTTTCCTAACTTATTCCCAACAGTTTCATGTTTGGGCTGAACTCAGCACTGGACAGTCTCACTCTCAAGAGGAAGGCCTGAGAAAGTCATTAAAGGCAAGTGAAAGCCCTGGAATGGAAATGCATAGTGAAGATGGAAAGTGAATTGGCTTTTTCTCCCAGGTGATCTATCTTTCAATAACAAGCAGAGGAAACCAAACAATCAAGGATGTTATCAAGGATAACATCTCCTAAATCATTACGAACTTAAACTTACTTTAAAGCAGAAGCTTTGAACACTGTCTGCCTTGCCTTGAAGCAGGGTTTCTCTATTATCTTGACCATGACAAGTGACTAAAACTGGCTATGCCTTAGTTTCCTCTTCTCTAAAATAAAAATAATGATCCTTATTTTATAGGCATTTGAGAAGAAACAAATGAGAAAGTCCATTGATTATAATTAATGTATAACAAATAGTATTTGTCCCATTAATATATTGAAATCAAATGATTGACACCCAGAGACTACACCTTTTCCTCCTTCTTGCTTTTCTTGCTTCTACTCCTCATTCTATTTCCAACTTCCCTCTTTTTTTGTAGTTTTTTAAAAAAAATTTTATTCACACATATTAGTTGTACAGGGGGTTTCATTGTGACATTTCCATATGTTCTAACAACATACCTTGGTTAGATTCACCCACCTCTATTCTTCTCCCTCCTCCCCTTCTCTCTCTTCTTAAAATAATTTCAACAGGTTTCATTGTTCTATTTTGATACAAGTATATAAAGTACATCAGTCATATTCATGTTCCTTAAAGTCTTCATGGACGTTACCACTTCCAATTCTGAGTATTTAGAATGATTCACCTTTGCTGGGTATTGATTATACTACTGTAATCCCAGTGTTCTGGAGGCTGAGACAGGAGGATCACAAGTTTAAGGCCAGCCTGAGCTATATAGCAAGATTCTGTCTCAAAACAAAAGAAAAGAATGATTTACCTTTATAAATTGCATAAACAATTTTGAAAAGAACATCTTACCCATAAATTTTTATTTGAATTACCATGTATTTCCATATGAAGACATGCTTTTAAAGTAGTTTCAAAGTCTTACACAAAAATATTTTTTCACTGCTTCTCTGTGCAACTAGGAGAATCAGCAGCATACTAGAAATGGAAAAATGTTGATATGGATTACAAATAAATTTCTGTAGTATAAAAGTTATCCAGAGGTGGAACCATCACAGAAGACAGGTTTGTGACTCAGTCTTGTGCTTTTCTTGGATGTTCAGAGGAATAAGTTCACCGTCTTATTGGTTCTATTCTCCTCTGAACTTCTAAGTTGACAAAATACATATTGTTTCAAAAAGTAATTTTGAATTAGTTCTTTTTTGTGTGTGTTTGGTACTGGGGATCAGACCCAGGATCTCATACATGCTAGGCAAACACTAAACCACTAAGATACATCCACAGCCCTGAATTAATTGTTTTTTAACAGTGTTGTTAGCCAGAAATGCATTGGAATGCTATCCCTATGTGAAAATGTTTTTTGGATATACTATCCTGTCCAAAAAGAAAGGCTCAAAGCATAAAATGCAGATGCACTAATATAACTTTTTACAAGTAATTAAATATGTTCACTTCTGCTTCATAGTCAATACTCAAAAACAGTATAGTGGTAGTTATTGATGCCTACGTTTTGAGAAAAAAAGTTACATAATCCCTAATTGTTAATAAACATATGATGGACATTTATATGAAAATATAAGCAAGACACACAAAAATCCAGATGCTATCAATGTATATTCTTATATTTTCTATCCAATAGACAAAGCTTTCAGGTTTGGCTTTTCCATACATTTAAAGGCATATGACCATTAATAACATCAATCATCATTTAAAAAAATAAAATGTCAGAACTCATATTTTGTTATTTTTTGTTCGTGAACCCTACCCCTTGAGATTACCACTAATCTTTTCAAACCAACATTTTTTTTCTGTTAATAAAGGTAATAAACCCATACTTTAAAAGATGTAAAATTGAAGAACTAAATGCATTATGGAGAGAGCATGACATGAAAGAAAAGAAGTGGAAACCAGAGATGCTGCTATGCTTCCTCCAGTACATAGGACACTCTCCAACAGCAAAGTATTATCTACCGAAAATGTCAATAGTGCTGAGATTGAAAAATACTGGCCTAGAATGTACAAAACATAAGGATGTAGTTGCACAAGAGGAAGATGGCAGTTAAAGTGAGGATACTGAATATCAATCAGGCTAAGACTTTTTCTCCAAAGACAATGGGTGTACTAAAGGATCTGAAGTATAAGGGAAGCAGAATTCTGGGAAGATTTCATTACAAAGTTGTGTCTACTACATTGGAACATATAGAGTTCTAAGTATTCTCACTCAAATATTTAATATAGTAATGTGGGTACAATGCCCCAACATCTGATTAAAAAGTGAAAGCACCTAATTTTCTCTCCTTGGCTTCAGCAAACAAAAAGCTAGATTTCTGGTCTTCCCATTGGTTAGGGCTTCCTCTACATGATGATGAGACAATTAAAGGGATGGAGAGAGTCAACCCAGTCTAACTAATAGTTTGGCATAATGTAGACAAAACATTTGGTTGATTGATGTTTTCATTTTTCACTGGGTGGTTTTGACGTGAAGGAGACATAATTATTGTTTGATGCTTACTAGTCATCATTGCAAACACAGATGATCACAGGGTAGATTCAACTGCTCCTAAAATAATTATAGGCACATATCTTCAACCTAAAAGACTATTGCTTTAAAAAATATGAGCTCTAGGAATCTTTGCTCCCATTTCCTTCATGAGAGCAGAAAATGTTCCTCTCTCTTTCCACCTCAGCCTTGTCTATACTTTATCCTGTTATATAAAATAAATCCTTACTAAAACTTTAAAAAGATATGAGCTCTGAAGTTGAAAACAACAATTTCAAATATATGATTCATTTATGTGTCCTCATGATTATCAAGTTCAAAAACCCCCATCAAAACTGCCTAATGTTCCTGGGAATTTGTATGATCTATAAAGCATTGGGTCAAGTCATAGTCCCTTGACCAGGGTTATGTATTCATGTAGAAAGAGGTTCCATTTTCTCTATACACGAGTTTTTGTCTGTTCACATATTCATGTACTCCCAAAAGGATAAAATACCCAGAAGGAAAGCTTTGTATTGTTTTTTGTTAATTCATCTTCCAAGAGGGTACACTTTGTTTTGGTTGATCTAAAGCAATAATCTAGGCTAGTGAACACCTTTGTCCTCCTTTTCTGCCTTTCCAAATTCTACATATCTTTCCAAGCCCATCTTGTCTCATCTGACCAATGCCCTCTCTGCACCAGCTATCAATGGTCATATAGCATATAACTATTTTAGTAAAGATTACTTGAATTATTATGTCCTGAAGAATTTTTGAGGTCTTCTCAGAGTTCAATGAGAAAAAATTCTATGATTCATTAACAGTGCCTTCCATGAGGAAGAGGTAATATGAGAACCAATTTTTTATTTCTTCTTCATTTCCTAACATGCATTAACACTATCATTCATTTTTAGTATTAGTACTAGACACTGGTATAACAGTTTTGAGAAACAATAGGTACTATCTCAGCTTTCTTAGAACTTGAAGTCTACTGAAAAGGTTCTTAATCATCTCTATTGTAATGAATTAAAGATAGCCACAAATTGTTGTTTCATCCATGAAGAGATGACATCTACTACTCCTCCCCTTGGATTTAAATAGCCTGTGACCTGAGTTGAATGGTAGAATGTTGTGGGAGTGACACTGGGTTAATTTTGAGCCCACACTTTAAAAGGCTTGCAGTTTCTACTTTTGCTCCCTGGATGCTGGCAGGATCTTGAGATGTAAAGAATGTTGGCCTAGACTATTGAATGAAAAAGCTCACATGCAGAAAGGCTCAAGAAAGGCAGAGACCATGTCATAAGTGCTAGAGCCAACAAATCTAAAGTGCTGCCACGTAAGTAAACATGTCTTTCCAACACAGAGCAGGAGAATCACCAGGCTGAACTAAGCCACTCTAAAGAATTGTGAGAAATTTAAATTGTCATAGTTTTAAGACACAAAATACAGGAGTCCTTTATAAGCAGCAGACTTCCATCACATTATACTATCACATTAACTGCTTTATTTTCTTTATAGATCTCACATCACTATCTGAAATTATTTTAGTTTCTTATCTTTTGTCTGTATCCCCCAGCGGGAGAAAAACTGTGAGAGCAGAGACCTTATTTATGTTGTTTTCTTATGTGACTCCTTTGCTTAAAATAATGCCTGACACAAAGTAACATTCAGTAAATATTCATAGAGTAAGTGAGTAGATGGATAGTTTCAACTGTAGTAGATGTGGTAAGGGAAAAACAGATGCCGCTCTTACAGTTTATCAAAAGAGGATTAGACTAGGTGAGGGTGGTCAAGAAAGAGAAGCTTCTTGGGATAAAATCTTCATGTTACACCAGAATAAACATTAAAAACACTTTATTTTTCAATTGACTATTCTCTCATAGATGGCATTATCGTTTTAAACTTTCTGTAGTGGCAGAGTACAATTTCTTTTAAAAATAAAAATGATTTTAGGGCTAGAGAAATGGCTTCACCGATATGATCCTTGGCTACCAAAATATTTTTAGAGCAATCTGCAGAGGAGCCAGCTACAAATTATCTATTTATCTAATTAAGTAGACATAGACTCCCCTGAATTACAAAAACATTTTACAAAACTACTCAATAAAAGAAAATATGGAGTCAATTCTATGCCTCTGCTAAAAATCTACTTTGAAGGAGAAATTCTTCTTTCTCCATCTGAAGCTTATTTCCTAAGCATAAACTCCATTGGAAATTTCTTCACAAAGAGAAAAGGTTCTTAAAGGAGGGAGCTGGTGAGAAAAAAAAAGAGAAAGATCATTTTTCTCCTTCCTGACAAATGTTTCTTTACCGGGAAAGAGGGAAGCTGAAGAGACCTGAAATTGAGCCATCCAAAAGCCAGACACATTGTTCCAGTGATGTGACTGAATTACTGAGCAAGCAGCTGGGACACTCCCTTTGAAGCCAAAAATGAAGCCCAGAAAGACACAAGAACAAAATGAGAAGATGAAAGAAGAGAGGTGATGTCAGTTTTGATGGTTGTGTGTATATATTTAGGTTTAACATATGAGTGGTAGTGATAATATTAAATAGTTTACTTCTTTTTCATGTGTGCATGTATTTTCATAAATATGTATATATAAACATATATATGCAAACATATATATACATAAATATTTATATATTGTTTCTTTTAAAAATTTTCCACAAATTATCATTTTGATCTTTGTTCAAAGCTTAGTTGTGGCTATTTCAATAGAAAGATAGATAGATAAAAGATAAATTGTGGGCATGAAAAGAATGGAAAATTCATGTTTATAAAACTCTGAGGTGAACATTAACAAAAAACACTATCACTTAGTATACAAATAGATTCAGATCAGAAAACAACAAAATCTCCATTAATTTGAAACTTTAAATCTTTAATCCAACACTCAAAACATTGGGGGCATTATTCAACTATTTTATCTTTAAAAAGCAGGTTCTTTCTATCAATTAAGAAATATTCAACATGTCTCATTTTTCATTTTCATATATAAGCACAAAATATTTTCACTACATTCAATCTTCTTCACCCTTTCCTTATATCCTCCCCCCTCCCACTGCTACCAACCCCCAGACAGGAACTGTTTTACCTTCCATCTCTCTGTTTTTTGAAAGGAAAAGAAAAGGCATTTTGTTGGTTTAAGATAGGAGTTTTCTTGTGATATTTCCATGTAAATATGTTATGTTTTCTCTCATACGTGGGAGATAGACACAATACAAATACAAGCAATGTAATGAAAAACAGCTTACACTAAGGGAAGGCCAATAATGGGAGAGAGAGAGAGAGATGAATATGAGTGATGAACTTTCTATACAAAGAATGAATACAGAATTTTCAAAATCACCAAAAGATGAGAACTAAGATAGAAAGGAGAAAAATAGAGCGTATGAACCAATTCGAGTTATAATACACAAGTGCCTTTGATAGATTCTGAAACTGCAGCAAAGGAAAAGACAAACAATCCTTTCCTTCATATAAATTATAATTTATCTATTTTATAATTTATCTATACATTATAATTTATCTAGGAAAAGAGATAGCTGGAAAGTAAATTATAAATGAGCTGCCTTCCTCTCAAAAAACTTTTATTTGGCAAAGTTCCCTTATAACATGGTTGAGATGATTTCAAAAGATTATGCGTATAAAAATATCTGGCAGTGTGCTTGGCACAGCATAAGTCTAATAATTTACAGTTCCCCAGCCCTGTGGCATTTCAGCAAACATAAAGTAGATAGACAATATGTCTTATGTTTCAAAAATTGATGAGGACAAAGGCCATATCTGCCAATTCTGCTATAGTTCTAGTTTTCACGTTAGCTTAACATATGTTTGAATTGACCTCTCTGAAATCTTAAATACAAAATACTCTACTCAGAAGGTTCTAGACATCATCAATAGCTATAGCAAGGTAGCAGGATATAAAATCAACATAGAAAAATCATTAGCATTTCTATACACTAACAATGAGCAAACTGAAAAAGAATGTATGAAAACAATTCCATTCACAATAGCCTCAAAAAAAATCAAATACCTAGGTGTAAACCTAACAAAAGATGTGAAAGACCTCTACAAGGAAAACTATACACTTCTGAAGAAACAGATTAAGGAAGACTATAGAAAGTGGAGAGATCTCTCATGCTCATGGATTGGTAGAATCAACATAGTAAAAATGTCTAAACTCCCAAAAGTAATCTACATTTTTAATGCAATTCCCATCAAAATTCCAATGACATTCATTAAAGAGATTGAAAAATCTACCGTTAAATTTATATGGAAACACAGGAAGCCACGAATAGCCAAGGCAATACTCAGTCAAAAGAACAATGCAGGAGGTATCACAATACCTGACGTCAAACTATATTACAAAGCAATAACAATAAAAACAGCATGGTACTGGCACAAAAACAGACATGAAGACCAGTGGAACAGAATAGAGGACCCAGATATGAAGCCACACAACTATAACCAACTTGTCTTTGACAAAGGAGCTAAAAATATATGATGGAGAAATAGCAGCCTCTTCAACAAAAACTGCTGGGAAAACTGCTAAGCAGTCTGCAAAAAACTGAAACTAGATCCATGTATATTACCCTATACCAAGATTAACTCAAAATGGATCAAGGATCTTAATATCAGACCACAAACTCTAAAGTTGATACAGGAAAGAGTAGGAAATACTCTGGAGTTAGTAGGTATAAGTAAGAACTTTCTCAACGAAACCCCAGCAGCACAACAACTAAGAGATAGCATAGATAAATGGGACCTCATAAAACTAAAAAGCTTCTGTTCATCAAAAAAAATGGTCTCTAAACTGAAGAGAACACCCACAGAGTAGGAGAAAATATTTGCCAGCTATACATTAGACAAAGGACTGATAACCAGAATATATAGGGAACTTCAAAAACTAAATTCTCCCAAAACTAATGAACCAGTAAAGAAATGGGCAAGTAAACTAAACAGAACTTTCTCAAAAGAAGAAATTCAAATGGCCAGAAAACACATGAAAAAATGCTCACCATCTCTAGCAATAAAGGAAATGCAAATTAAAACCATGCTAAGATCCCACCTCACCCCTGTTAGAATAGCCATCATTAGCAACACCACCAACAACAGGTGTTGGTGAGGACGTGGGGAAAAAGGAACCCTCTTACACTGTTGGTGGGAATGTAAACTAGTACAACCACTCTGGAAAAAAATTTGGAGGCTACTTAAAAACTTAGACATTGATCTACCATTTGATCCAGCAATACCACTCTTGGGGATATACCCAAAAGACTGTGACACAGGTTACTACAGAGGCACCTGCACACCCATGTTTATTGTGGCACTATTCACAATAGGCAAGTTATGGAAACACCCAAGATGCCCCACCATTGACAAATGGATTAAGAAAATGTGGTATCTATACACAATGGAATTTTATGCAGCCATGAAGAAGAATGGTAAATGGATGGAATTGGAGAACATCATTCTGAGTGAGGTTAGCCTGGCCCAAAAGACCAAAATTTTATGTTCTCCCTCATATGTTGACATTAGATCAAGGGCAAACACAACAATGGGATTGGACTTTGAGCACATGATAAAAGCAAGAGCACACAAGGGAGGGGTTTGGATAGGCAAGAAACCTAAAAAATTAGCTAGCATTTGTTGCCCTTAATGCAGAGAAACTAAAGGAGATACCTTAAAAGCAACTGAGGCCAATAGGAAAAGGAGACCAGGAACTAGAGAAAAGATCAGATCAAAAAGAATTAACCTAGA